>NW_027142431.1:1253634-2640193 GCF_026170545.1 Melanerpes formicivorus
AAAAGGCAAATAAAGATAAGGCCTAAGCAATCCCATTGGACAGACGACTAGCAAGGGTGGTTTGTGTAGACTAACTTTCTCTCTCTATTCTTGCTTCCTTGCTCTGGCAGTTGCCAGCTCTGGCTTCTGCTGACTGTGCTGACCTTGGCTGCTTTGCTTTGTTGTGGCTAAGTATTAACCACCAACTCTCTGCTCTTCTCTCTCTTTTACCATGCACAGGAGTGAAGGGAGCAGGGTGGGGGGGGAAGCTGTTGGTAGTCCCCCTGGTTTGTCCAGTGGGGTTCTTGTGCTGTTTGTGAATCCCTGTAAATATTGCATATTTTGTACATATTCATTGCCTTTCATAGTTTCATAGTTTCATAGTTTCATTCAGGGTTGGAAGGGACCACAAGGATCACCTCTAAATTGTAGCTTTTCACCTCTAAATTGTAGCTTTGCTTGTAAATGCAGCTTGATTTGCATTCCAACTGAGCTGGTCTGGCAATTTTATGTTGGGGGGGAATTTCCAACCCACCACAGCTTGGCTGGAGATGGACTGGGGGACTGAGGCAGGATAGGTGCTGAGGTTTTAGAAGCAGTACCACCTTACACATCTTCAGCAGCTTGAGTCTTTCTGTGAGAAGCTAAGGCAAGATACTTACTAATTGAATCCAAAGTAGTTTTGTTTAGGGGAAGTAATGCTCCATTTCTTCTCTGTTTCCATGGTGCCTTGGTGTGTTTATATCAGTGAAAAAAAATAATTGGTGGTTAAATGTGGGATCTGGATTAAATATGGGATCTGGACAGGTGAGACCAGTGGGCCAAGGCTGGTTGGTGTGGTTGGAAAGCTGCAGCTTGGAGAGTGTCCTGAGCGTGTTGGTTGACAGTCACTGAATGTGAGCCAGCAGTGCCCAGGTGGCCAAGAAAGCCAAAGGCATCCTGGCTTGGATCAGAAACAGGGTGGGCAGCAGGGACAGGAGCTGACCATCCCTCTGTGCACTGGGGAGGCCACACCTTGAATGTTGCGTTCAGTTCTGGGCTCGTCACTCCAGGAAGGACATTGAGGGGCTGGAGAAGTGTCCAGAGAAGGGCAATGAGGCTGGAGAAGGGGCCTGCAGCAGCTGGGCTCTGAGGAGGGGGCTGAGGGAGCTGGGGGTGTTCAGGCTGGAGCAGAGGAGGCTGAGAGGAGACCTCATTGCTTTCCACAGCTCCCTGAAGGGAGGCTGGAGTGAGGAGAGGGCAGCCTCTGCTCCTTGGGTGGCAAGAGACAGGAGCAGGGGAAATGGTTCCAAGCTGCACCAGGGGAAGTTCAGGCTGGATGCTAGGAAATATGTCTTCTCTGAAAGAATTCTCACCCATTGGAATGTTCTGCCCAGGGCAGTGCTGGAGTCACCACTCCTGGGGGTGTTCAAGCAGCCTGTGGACCTGGTGCTTAGGGACATGGTTTAGTGCTGGCCCTGCAGTGCTGGGTTGAGGGTTGGACTGGATGATGTTGAAGATGTCTTCCAACCAGCTACATTCTGTGATTCTATGGCATCTCATTCAGTCCCATTCCTCATGTAAGTCTTTGCACAGGCCAGTTCACCACTACAGATGTTTCAGATACCTGAGCAGTCACTGGTTACATGGTGAATATTCAGTGCAATAAGTTTCTCCTGTCAAGTAATTTTCTAGTCTGAAACCTGAGGATTTCTACAGCTGTCAGGATTGAGAAAAATATGCATAACATAACTGCAAAGATCCTTCATGTCTGTGTAATTATCTGATTGCATCTTTTAATCCTATTAAAATTCTTGGCACCTTTGTAATGAAGCCATGTCAGACACTCTAAGTGCCTTAGAAAGACAAGGACAAAGGTGACACAAGGCCTATGGTTCTGTGCTGTCAGCCAGAGCCACAGGCTGGCAGGTGGGAAGCAGAGTCTCTCTGGATGAGGCAGATAAGTGCTGTGGAGAGAAAGGGGAGAAACGATTCCCTGCAGCTTCCTTTGCTCTGCCTGCATCTGTTGCTGTGCAGAGCTTGCTGTGTCCTTCTGCTCGCCTTTGCTAAAGCTTTTCAGCATAGCCCTACTTTGATTCACCTGGCATCAGATTTCCAGCCTTGATACTGTGTTGTGCCTTCACCTGCAAGGTATTCTGCTGCCAGCTATACTGGCATCCCCCTGGGAATTCAGGATTTTCACCTCCCCTGGGTCCCCAGCAGCTGTTGGACAAGTGATAAAAGGGAAGCAAAACCCTGGCCAACAGCATTAAAAAAGAACCCAACCCCCTTGGCAGTCTGGGTAGAATTATTTCACACACACAGAGGATCTTGTTTTGATTTTATTTTCCTGCTTTAAGCACATTTCTTTTTGGGGTGCACCTGTGATTCCCACATCTGGACTTTAGCAGGACTTTAGAGGGCTGAGGCCTCTGCAAAACCAGGTGAAGTTACCCAGCAGATCCAGCCAGCAGTGGCTGTATGACTCAAAGGCCGATAGCTGCAGGCACTGAATTTACATTGCACTCCTTCCTTGAAGCCTGTTTCTGTCCAGAAATGAGCTTAATGCCTTTATTGCCTGATAGTTCACAGGCATTCTGTCTCTGGTGTGCAGGGAATGAGCCCTGGTGATGTTTGTTCAGGTTTTGGAGAACTGCTCACAGTTACTGTCTGAAACCTTTTCAATAACTTCATTGGAGAGAAAAAAAGTATTGAATGAGAATGCTCTCATTTTCCAGCCAGAGCCTGATTGTCATAGAATCCTAGAATGGCTCAGGTTTGACAGGACCTCAGAGATCATCTACTCCAACCTCCTTGTCACGGGCAGGGACACCTATCAACTGCTCCTTGGTTGTCCAAGGCCCCATTCAACATGGGCTTGAACACCCCAAGAGGAGGCAGCCACAGCCTCACATCCTGTTCCCAGAGTCTTACACCCTTACACTGAAAGAACTTCTTCCTATGCTCCAATCTCACCCTGCTCTCCTTCAGCCTCAAACCATTCCCTCTTGTCCTGTCCTCTGGACACCCTCAGGAAAAGTCCCTCTGCAGCCTTCCTGTAGGATCCCTTCAGGTACTGGAAGGCAGCTCTAAGGTGCCCCCAGAATCTCCTCTTCTCCAGGCTGAACACCCCCAGCTCCCTCAGCCTATCCTCACAGCAGAGCTGCTCCAGCCCTTGGATCATCCTTGTGGCCTCCTCTGGACTCCACTCCAGCAGCTCTGTGTCCTTTTTCTGCTGGGGACAGCAGAGCTGGAGCAGGATTTGAGATGGGGTCTCAGCAGAGCAGAGTCAAGGGCAGAATCCCCTCTCCTGCCCTGCTGCCCACACTCCTCTGGCTGCAGCCCAGCACACAGCTACCTGCCGGGCTGCAGGAGGGCACTGCTGGCTCCTGGGGAGCTGCTCAGCCACCCAGCACCCCCAAGTCTCTTTCTTCAGAGCTGCTCTCAACCCACTCTGCAGTCAGATAGGGAGGTACAAAATGACACAGGCTGCATACAGATGCAGGAATTTAGTTATGGGGTTTGCATCCTTCTCTGAGGGCTGTTGCCTGACTCCGCTTGAGGCAAAGGCAGTGGACTGCTAGGCTGAGGTACAACAAATAAAGTGATAGGACTTAATATGGTTGGAGTCTGGGTTTTATAAGGGGAAAAGCTTCTTGTTAGACAGTTTAATAAAGCTGTGAAAAAGTCAACTAATTAACAGCCTGAAATCATTGCCACTCACAGGAGCCAGAGGTACCTCTTAACCTGTTGCATTAAACCAAACATCATGGGTTTCCATTCCCATTGGCTGCTCCTCTTGAGGTTGTTTGGTGTTTGGGTTTGTTTTTTTTAATGAAAGACATATTGTATATCTGTATGAAAATTCCTCTGTGTGGTTGCTCAGACTCAGTTGAATTAAACAATTCCCACGGGGGGGGGAACTGTTGTGTGCATTGTCCCAGTCAGGAAGCATCCAACAGCCACCCTGGTGAAAGGGATGGATAGTACAGGCTGGAGAGGTGGGCAGGGAGAAATGGAACAGAATTCAACAAGGGCAAGGGAGAGTCTGGCACCTGGGAAAGAACAACCTCATGGAGCAGGATAGACTGGGACTGAGCTGCTGGAGAGCAGTGAAGAGGAAAAGGACCTGGAGGTCCTGATGGATGGATGGTTGACCAGTGAGCCAGCAATGTGCCTCTTGTAGCCAAGAAGGCCAAGGGCATCCTGGGGTGGGTTATAAGGGCTGTGGTTCGGAGGTGGAGAGAGGTTCTTCTCCCCTCTGCTCTGCTCTGCTCTGCCATGGAGAAGCCACATCTGGGAGTACTGTGTCTAGTTCTGGGCCCTCAGTTCAGGAAGGACCTCAGGGAACTGCTTGAGGGACTCCAGAACAGAGCCACAAAGATGATGAAGGAGTGGAACATCTTCCTTAGGAGGAGAGCCTGAGGGAGCTGAGGGCTCTGTAGCTTGGAGAGGAGGAGCCTGAGGGTGACCTCATTGCTGTTGATAAAGATGTGCAGGGTGAGTGCCCAGAGGCTGGAGCCAGGCTCTGCTGGGGACAGCACAAGGGGCACTGGTGGAAGCTGAGCCATAGGAAGTTTCCATGGAAACAGGAAGAAAGACTTTTTCCCTGTGAGGGGTGACAGAACCCTGGAACAGGGCTGCCCCAGGGGGGTTGTGGAATCTCCCTCTCTGGACATACTCAAAGCCCACCTGGATGTGTTCCTGTGTGACCTGCCCTGGGTGCTCCTGCTCTGGCAGGGGGGTTGGACCTGGATGAGCTTTGGAGGTCCCTTCCAGCCCCTCACATTCTGTGATTCTCTGTGCTATTGCATTGATATTTTCAGTGCTGTAATGGAAGTGCAGATGAAAAAAAAAAAGAAACCCCAAAGGAAATCCCCAAGAGCCTGTACATTTGGGGGAAGAAAGATGGGGTGGGTTTTTTCTTTACCAGTGCTGCAAATTCCACCCATTTTGAGTGTACTTCTGTATTCCCAAGGAGCTGGAAAACCAGGGTAATAGTGACAGCAGCACATCTGCTCAGGGACCTGTAGAATCATTAGGAAAAGTTAAAGAACATATAACCTGTGCCAAGGAGTACCTCAGCTTGTACAAGTGGCAGACAACTTGCCCAGCTGGGAGTGCTGGCAAAGCAGCTTAGCAAGGGCCTGAGAGGAAATTCCGTCTTGTCCTGCAGCTTTCTCTTGTAGCTCAGTGTGAGGGCAGCTCATGATCCCTGCAAGCACGGGAAGGGCTTTTTTCCTCTCTGAGTCTAATTGGCAAATGTATGCTCTCCAGAGCTCATGGAGATATTTTACCATCCTCTGAAACACAGGAGATCCACTGCAGCCATCCATGGGACGGCAGAAGGCAAACACATACATTAAGATGGTATTGAAGTCTCTCAGCCTGAGCCCTGACTTCTTGCACATCAGATGAATACTGGACCACAATTGGGGGTGAGGACAGGGCTCCCACTCCTCACCTTGAGAGGAGTGGAACTTCTGAGGGTGAAGGCTTGCCTCAGAATTCCCCTGCTGGAGCTCTTTTGGCTTATCTCATCTTTCATGTTTCTAGATGTTGGGCATTTCAGCCTCCCCAGGTTTTTGGCCTGTAGCCTTCCCTCTTAAGCTTTCTGAAGACTGAAATCTCCTAGCTTCATCAGTCTTAAAGAGTATTTCATAGTATCACTTAGGTTGGAAAGGACCTCGAGGATCATCGAGTCCAACCTATCAACACAGACCCCATGACTAGACCATGGCACCAAGTGCCACGTCCAATCTCCCCTTGAACGCCTCCAGGGTCGATGACTCAACCACCTCCCTGGGCAACCGGTTCCAATGCCGAATGACTCGCTCGGTGAAGAACTTCCTCCTCACCTCGAGTCTGAACCTCCCCTGGCACAGCTTGAGACTGTGTCCCCTTGTTCTGGTGCTGGTTGCCTGGAGAGAAGAGGCCAACCCCCTCCTGGCCACAACCACCCTTCAGGTAGTTGTAGAGGGCAATGAGGTCACCCCTGAGCCTCCTCTTCTCCAGGCTAAGCAACCCCAGCTCCCTCAGCCTCTCCTCACAGGGCTGTGCTCAAGGCCTCTCCCCAGCCTGTTGCCCTTCTCTGGACACGCTCAAGTGTTTCGATGTCCTTCTTAAACTGAGGGGCCCAGAACTGGGACACAGGACTCAAGGTGCAGCCTAACCAAAGCAGAGTACAGGGGCACTATGACCTCCCTGCTCCTGCTGGCCACACTATTCCTAATGCAGGCCCAGGATGCCATTGGCCCTCCTGGCCACCTGAGCACACTGCTGGCTCATATTCAGGTGGCTGTCGATCAGCACCCCCAGGTCCCTCTCTGTTTGGGAGCTCTCAGCCACTCCGACCCCAGCCTGTAGCTCTGCATGGGATTTGCTGTGGCCAAAGTGCAGCACTCGGCACTTAGACTTGTTGAAAGCCATCCCATTGGACTCTGCCCATCTGTCCAGTCGGAGTAGGAAAAGTGGTTGTGATAACCTGTGGCTTATGGACTAGCAGAAGTCAGAGTTGCTGATCTAATAATTCCTTTTTGGTCCAAAAATTCCAGTACACTCTATGTCAGGGGGTTCAGTTCCCCTCCTGTGCTAAGTCCAGAGACCCTGGGCAATAGAGTCAGAGGCATATTGCTGACAGCTGTGTGAAGCAGGGAGTCACACAGGGCTGGGTTGTCCCCATGGGCATGGAGAAGGGGGTGGGCTTCACTTGTATTCAGTATTCAGTATCACTAAGGTTGGAAGAGACCTCAAAGATCATCAAGTCCAACCTGTTGCAGATGTACCCTGGAGAGGAGAAGCAGGCTGAGACAGCATCTGTCATGGTTTATTTCCTTTCCAGCACTACACCAGACTCACTTTGTGGAAGACTGGGGAGACAGTGAGGACATCCTGCTCTCCTCTGGACTTCATGAGGGTAGGGAGGCTCGACAGAGGGACTTGGATAGATTGGATCCATGGCCAATGTTAACAGGATGAGCTTCAACAAGGCCAAGTGCCAGGTCCTGAACTTTAGGTCACAACAACCCCAAGCAATGCTCCAGGCTTGGGGCAGAGTGGCTGGAAACTGCCTGGCAGTAAGGGACCTGGGGATGCTAATGACAAGGGGCTGAACAGGAGGCAGCAGTGTGCCCAGGTGGCCAAGAAAGCCAAAGGCATCCTGGCTGGGATCAGCAATGCTGTGTCCAGCAGGGAGGCAGGGAGCTGATTGTCCCTCTTGTCCACAGCTCTGGAGAGGCCACACCTGGAGTCTTGTGTCCAGTTTTGGGCACCTCAGGATACAGGAGAGCTGTGGAGGTGCTGGAGCCAGTGCATAGAATCATAGAATTAATAAGGTTGGAAAAGACCCCTCAAAACAGGGAGAAGCTAGTAGGGATAGGCCCTGGAGTGGTTTAATCTACTTAGAGAAGCATCATTTGGAAGGACTGAACCAGAAGTTCCATTGGGCACCATCTGTCGCCTTATAGCAAGAGGGAGATGGCAAGAGCCAGAAGTAGGAGGTGACGGTAGGAAGAGAAAGAGGAGAAGAAGAAAGATCATAGAATCAATAAGGTTGGAAAAGACCTCAGAGATCATCAAGTCCAACCTATCACCCAACATCTCATGACTGACTAAACCCTGGCTCCAAGTGCCACATTCAATCCCCTCTTGAACACCTCCAGGGACAGGACTCCACCACCTCACTGCACAGCACATTCCAATGGCCAATCTCACTTGCTTGGAAGAACTTTCTCCTCACCTCCAGCCAAAACCTCCCCTGGCACAGCTTGAGACTGTGTCCTCTTGTTCTGGTGCTGGTTGCCTGGCAGAAGAGACCAACCCCCACCTGGCTACAACCTCCCCTTCAGGGAGTTGTAGAGAGCAAGAAGGTCTCCCCTGAGCCTCCTCTTCTCCAGGCTAAGCAAACCCCAGCTCCCTCAGCCTCTCCTCACAGGGCTGTGCTCCAGACCCCTCTCCAGCTTTGTTGCCCTTCTCTGGACATGTTCAAGAGTCTCAATGTCCTTCTTAAACTGAGGAGGCCCAGAACTGGACACAGGACTCAAGTGGCAGAGTACAGGGCACTATGACTTCCCTGCTCCTGCTGGCCACACTGTTCCTGATGCAGGCCAGGATGCCATTGGCCTTCTTGGCCACCTGGGCACACTGATGGCTCATGTTCAGCTGCTGTCAATCAGTACTCCCCAGGTCCCTTTCTGCCTGGCTGCTCTCCAACCACTCTGACCCCAGCCTGCAGCACTGTGTGGGGGAAGAGGGGCAAGGAAGCTGTGAAGGGCCTGGAGAATAAATCTCATGAAGAGCAACTGAAGGAGCTGGGGATGGTTAGCTTGGAGAAGAGAAGGCTGAGGGGAGACCACATGGCTCCCTGCAGCTCCCTGAAAGGACTTTGTGGAGAGATTGCTGCTTGTCTCTTCTTACAGGCAATTAGTGATAGAACAAGAGGGAATGGCCTCAAGCTGTGACTGGGGAGCTTTAGACTGGGCAGCAGGAAAACTTTTTTATGGAAAGTGTGGTCAGGCATTGGGATGAGCTGCCCAGGGAGGTGGTGGAGTCACCAGCCCTGGATGTGTTTAAAGGTGGTTTGGATGTGGTGCTTGGGGATATGGTTTAGGGGGTGACCCTTGTAGAGCAGGGTTAATGGTTGGACTTGGGTGACCCTGAGGGTCTTTTCCAACCTGAATGTTTTTGTGATTCTGTGATTGTTTCTCTCTTGATGCCAAGCTATATTGATATCTGCACTTCTGCCCTGTTTGGTTTTGCAGCTTCCTGAGAAGTGCCCTGCAAGGTAAGTCCTGTTTCACTCCAGGAGCAGCTCAAAATGATGTGAGAGTGGAGCACTCAATGCTCTTAGAGCTGTTCTCTTACAAATATGCAGCACTCAGCAATGTGGCTCACGTTCATCACTATTACTTCACGAAAGTGTCACCAGGGAACAATAAAGGAGGGCTAAAGACTAGTTTGGGTACTTGTGTGGGGAGTTGAATTTTGAGCTCAGCCCTGGCCACTAGTGATTAAAAAGCTCTGTCTGGAGGAGCAATGATATAATGGTTTGCATTGTGGCAGTGGCAGGCCATTTGTAAACCAAGGATAATGATCATTCAACCTTTGTCATGCACACAGGGATCTGTGCACTGAAAGGCCTTTTGTATGTGCAAAGTATTTTTAACCCTGAGAGAAGACACAGTGCCTGTCAAACATTGGAGCAGACCAGCCTTGGGTTCACAGAATCATAGAATGCTCTGGGTTGGAAGGGACCTCCAAAGCTCATCCAGTCCAGCCCCCTCTGCAGTCAGCAGGGACATCCTCCACTAGATCAGGTTGCTCAGAGCCCTGTTGAGTCTGACCTTGAATATCTGTAGGGAAGGGCCTCAAACACCTTCCTTGGGCAACCTGTTGAAGTGTTCAAGGACCCTCATCGTGCAGAACTTGCTTCCTTCTGTGCTGCTGGGGAAATGCTGATCTCTGGTGGCAATAGGATGAGTGATTGTGCTTTCAATGTGTTTGGTGCACAGGTGAAGCTAGATCTAACTCCTGGCTTGGCACTGGGAGAGCAGCCATGTCACAGACCTTGCTTTTTGAGAAACAAAACCCAAGAGACTCCATTTGAAAGCTGCATTTTGTGGTAGTTTTAGTTTGTATATTGTGGTGGGTTGAAATTCCCCCCTCTCTCCCACCCCCCAACATTAACTTTGCCAGACCAGATCAGTTGGAAGCAAATGGAAGCTGTATTTGCAGGCAAAACTACAATCTCCAATGGAATGCAATGAAGATGTGCAGAATATCCAGCATTTACAATATTGACAGGTGTTTTACAACAGCACAGGAAATCCCCCTGGTCTACTGGCTACTAGCTTCACCTCTCTGCCTCCCCTTGCCCCCCTGTACAAAAGGGAGAAGAGAAAGGAGAAGAGGGATGTTAGACTTAGCCAAAACAATGCAGCCAAGGTCAAGAAAAAGCAAGTTAGTATTTCTCCAGAGTGAAGAAGTGAGAAGAGAAGAGAAGAGAAGAGAAGAGAAGAGAAGAGAAGAGAAGAGAAGAGAAGAGAAGAGAAGAGAAGAGAGAAGAGAAGAGAAGAGAAGAGAAGAGAAGAGAAGAGAAGAGAAGAGAAGAGAAGAGAAGAGAAGAGAAGAGAAGAGAAGAGAAGAGAAGAGGAAGAGAAGAGAAGAGAAGAGAAGAGAAGAGAAGAGAAGAGAAGAGAAGAGGAAGAGAAGAGAAGAGAAGAGAAGAGAAGAGAAAGAGAAGAGGAGAGAAGAGAAGAGAGGAGAGATTGCTTTGGGAACTAAAATTATATGGTAGAGACCTCTCCAATGGGATTGTTTAGAGTTATCTCTATTTTCCATGTTTAGAATTATCTCTATTTTCCATTTTACACCCCACAGTGATTTTGCTACCTTTCTGTTCAAGTTCTGTGAAAAATATTTAAAGGCATAGCCTAAACCTACCACAGATTGCCTAGGATTTTTTTTTCCACAGATTGAGGAGTAAGTGGTAGAATGTAAATAAAATACCATTGGATGCAAGAGAAAAGTAATGGTAAGGTGACAAGGTCTAAATTAATCCCATTGTTCTAATTGCTAACATAAAGTTAGTTGTATAAACTAACTCTTTTCTGGTCTCTTTACCTGATACCAGCTGGGGGTTTTGCTTGGCTGTTGCTGATCTTGGCTGTGTTCTTGTTGTGGCTAAATACTAACAAGCTACTTCCCACTCTCCTCTCACTCTTTTCATAGCATCATAGAACCACAGAATCAACCAGGTTGGAAAAGATCTCAGAGATCATCAAGTCCAACCTATTACCTAATACCTAACACCTCCTGACAATTAAACCATGGCACCAAGTGCCACATCCAATCCTGTTTTGAACACCTCCAGGGATGGGGACTCCACCACCTCCCTGGGCAGCACATTCCAATGACCAGTTACTCTTTCTGGGATGAACTTTCTCCTCAACCTCCAGCTTAAACTTCCCCTGGCACAGCTTGAGACTGTGTCCTCTTGTTCTGGTGCTGGTTGTCTGGGAGAAGATACCAACCCCCACCTGGCTACAACCTCCCTTCAGGTAGTTGTAGAGAGCAAGAAGGTCACCCCTGAGTCTCCTCTTCTCCAGGCTAAGCAACCCCAGCTCCCTCAGCCTCTCCTCACAGGGCTGTGCTCCAGACCCCTCCCCAGCCTTGTTGCCCTTCTCTGGACACTTTCAAATATTTCAATGTCCTTCTTAAATTCCCATGTACAGAGTTTGGGGGGCAGAAGGGTGTTGGAAAGGAAGCAGAGAGGGGGAAGTTGTTGGCAGCCCCCTAGTTTTGTCCAGGGGGGTTCCTGTGTTTGCAAATACCTGCAAACATGGTGTAATTTTGTACATATTCCTTGCATCTCATATTTGCAGATTGTAGTTGTGCTTGTAAGCACAGCTCCATTTGCTTTCCAACTGGCAATTTGATTTTGGGGGGGGGGGGGTGTGACTCTCTCAAGTTAGCTGGGGAGGTAATTTCAACCCAGCTCCCATTGCAAACAACGGCAAGATTGAACATTTGCTGGTGGGTTTGTTCTGGTTTGTCATAAAATGAGCAGAGAGAGAATAATGGGAACAGGCAATGATAAATCCTTCCTCTGCAAGTGTGGGACGCAGGAGTGTTCCTCCTGCTGGGATGAGACTCAGATGTACACCATTTCCAGGCAGTCCTGGCTGGACCTGTAGAGGAAACCCAGGCTCCAAGTCAAAAGGGAGCCTCAAAATGCTCCAGGAGGAGCCCAGAGCAACTTCTCGGGGGACCAAAGCTGCGGAGGACACCTGCCACAGGTCCTGCCAATACAGCCAGAGAGAAGTTGTCTTTGCCTCGCTTGGCTGTGGCAGCAATGACACATGGCTTGACTGAAAATGTCATTAGCTCAGATATAAAAGGATTAGTGCTTGGAATGCTCCCAAGTGAGCGTGCTCAGTGACAAACCTTGGCAGTATCTAGCAGACAGAACATTTCAGCAGAGACCCTAGGACAGGATAATGAAAGAAACAAAAGCTTTTGGGTGACTCCCCTCCCACTGCCCCCCTCCCCAAATCTCATAAAGGAATTAGCTTTCAGTAAAGAAAAAACATGCAAAAAGTAGCCCTGTCAGCTATTTCTTACCTTGAACCTGATCCTTCTCCCATGCAAGTTGGTGGCAAAACCCCAGTGACCTACAGAGGAGCAGATGATGCACTAATTTCTTCAGGGCACAGGAACTCAGTGTTGCCAACATGAATCACAAAGTGTTAGGGGTTGGAAAGGACCTCCAGAGATCAGCCAGTCCAACCCCCCTGCCAAAGGCAGCAGCATCCAGGGCAGGTCACACAGGAACACATCCAGGTGGGGCTGGAAAGTCTCCAGAGAAGGAGACTCCACAACCTCTCTGGGCAGCCTGCTCCAGGGCTCTGCCACCCTCACTGCAAAGATGTTTCTCCTCATGTTAAGCTGAAACCTTCTCTGTTCAAGTTTGTATCCATTGTTCCTTGGCTTATTCCTGTGCACCACCCAAAAGAGCTTGGCCCCCTCCACTTGACACCCACCCCTCACATATTGATAGACATTGATCAGATCCCCTCTCAGCCTTCTCTTCTCCAGACTAAACAGCCCCAGGGCTCTCAGTCTTTTTAGGAGAGTTGTTCAGGTCATCCTCATGCCTCTCCCTTGGACTCTCTCCAGCAGATTCCTTTCCCTCTTGCATTAGGGAGCCCAAAACTGGACACAGGATTGCAGGTGTGGTCTCATCAGGGCAGAGTAGAGAGGGAGAAGCAGCTCCCTAGAGCTGCAGGCCATGAAGGAAATGTTGAGGTTATTGCTTGTGCAGTCACATTCAGCCAAACAACAGGCACAAGCTTACAGACTGTTTTAGTGTCAAAGCAAATTATGGCAATAATTAAACCCCCATGTCCCCTGATAAAGCACTGTTGGAGATCTTTGCAAGAGTAGCAGAAATAGGAAAGAATTCCACAGCCACTGAAAGAAAAAATCCTAATGGGGGGTTGGAGAATTTACATTCTTCACAGATAGAGGAATGAACCACAAGCCTGGCAGGGAATAGCTAAGAGATAAAGATATTGTGAGGTAATCAGGCAGTAATTCTTCAAAGGAGTATTATTACTAATTTACTTTTTTAATACAGCATTCTTTTCCTGGTGATTAAATGCTTGTAAGAAGAGGATTGTTTTAACCTTGCCAACAGGCTGTCAGCGTCGATTTTGCTCGAGGAGAAGGAAATAAACAAGAGGCTGCTTATTAGGAGGAATTCAAGCTGCCAGTGTTGAAGCTTTATCACTTCTGTGACTGCATTTGAAACAAAAAAATACCAAAACACAAAGCTTATGGCAAAGTGAAATCCTGGCCTGAGAGCTTGGGCCACGTGTGCCCATGTGGCAACGGTGCCACTGAGTAATGGAATTACACAGTGTCACAGTATCACCAAGGTTGGAAGAGACCTCAAAGATCATTGAGTCCAACCTGTCACCACAGACCTCATGACTAGACCATGGCACCAAGTGCCACATCCAATCCCCTTTTGAACACCTCCAGGGATGGGGACTCCACCACCTCCCTGGGCAGCACATCCCAATGACAAATGACTCTCTTGGTGAAAAACTTTCTCCTCACCTCCAGCCTAAACTTCCCCTGGCACAGCTTGAGACTGTGTCCTCTTGTTCTGGTGCTGGTTGCTTGGGAGAAGAGACCAACCCCCACCTGGCTACAACCTCCCTTCAGGGAGTTGTAGAGAGCAATGAGGTCACCCCTGAGCCTCTTCTTCTCCAGGCTAAGCAACCCCAGCTCCCTCAGCCTCTCCTCACAGGGCTGTGCTCAAGGCCCCTCCCCAGCCTTGTTGCCCTTCTCTGGACATGTTCAAATGTCTCAAGGTCCTTCCTAAATTGAGGGGAACAGAACTGGACACAGGACACAAGATGTGGCCTAAGCAGTGCTGAGTAGAGGGCACAATGACTTCCCTGCTCCTGCTGGCCACACTATTTCTGGTGCAGGCCAGGATGCCATTGGCCTTCTTGGGCCCCCTGGGCACACTGCTGGCTCATGTTTAGGCGGCTGTCAATCAGCACCCCCGGGTCCCTCTCTGTTTGGGAGCTCTCAGCCACTCTGACCCCAGCCTGTAGCTCTGCATGGGGTTGCTGTGACCAAAGTGCAGTACCTGGCACTTGGACTTGTTGAATGCCATCCTGTTGGACTCCGCCCATCTGTCCAGTTGGTCGAGGTCCCTCTGCAGAGCCCTTCTACCCTCTAACTGACCAACATCTTCTCCCAACTTGGTGTCATCTGCAAACTTGCTGATGACTGACTCAATCCCCTCATCCCGATCATCAATGAAGACATTAAAGAGGATGGGGCCCAGCACTGATCCCTGGGGGATGCCAGGGTGCAGCTGTATCAGCGAGCTGCAATCTAAGAGCCGACTTCTGCAGACCTCTTCGAGACCATCAGAAGCAAGAGGAATGGCCACAGTTACAAATTCAAACCTGATGTTCCATGAGAGAACATGTCCTCCCAGCATTGTTTTCTTAATTATTTTTATGTTTTGGGTTTTTTTTTCTTTTAAAGCTATAAATTATCTCTCACACTACCAATAAAGTACTGCAGAGGTGAGGTCGCTGACCCTGCAGCACTGACATTCAGTTCCAGATCCAAACCCCTGCAGCTTAGCACTTCATCCAAATTTCCAAATGTGGGAGGGAACTCTTTTTGGGCTCTTTTTGCCTTTTCCTGTGATGTTTTCCCACAGGCTGCTCTGCTTGCTGGTGTTTCCATGATAATCTCCTTTGCTTTCTGTCAATTTACATTTAGTAGCTCTACTGCGGCAACAGGAAACTTTTAGATCATCTCTGTGCATACATCCAGGCCCTGTGGATCCTCTGTGTCCTCAGAAGTGTTCACTTGGCTGGACCACTGGAAAATTCCTCCACTCTCAATGACCTAAACATGATAGTCTGGGTGTAACAGTGCCCCAGGGCTGGTCTTCATGTGTGAGCTGAAGGGAATGATGAAGTGGAACACAGCAACAGGTTGCCCAGGGAGGTGGTTAGGGTCCCATCCCTGGAGATATTCAAGGTGAGGCTCAACAGGGATCTGGGCAACCTGATCTAGCTGAGGATGTCCCTGCTGACTGCAGAGGGGCTTGGATTGGATGAACTGGGCCCCATCCTCTTTAACATCTTTATTGATGGTCTGGATGAGGGCATTGAGTCTATCATCAGTAAATTTGCTGATGACACCAAGCTGGGGACAGGAGTTGATCTGCTAGAGGGTTGGAGAGGCTTTGCAGAGAGACCTCGACAGGCTGGACAGATGGGCAGAGTGCAAGGGCAGGAGATTTAACACATCCAAGTGCCAGGTTCTGCACATTGGCCACAGCAACCCCAGGCAGTGCTACAGGCTGGGGTCAGAGTGGCTGGAGAGCAGCCAGGCAGAGAGGGACCTGGGGGTGCTAGTCAATGGTAGGCTGAACATGAGCCTGCAGTGTGCCCAGGCAGCCAAGAGGGCCAATGGCATCCTGGCCTGCATCAGGAAGAGTGTGGCCAGCAGGAGCAGGGAGGTCATTGTGCCCCTGTACACAGCACTGGTTAGGCTGCACCTCAAGTCCTGTGTCCAGTTCTGCGCCCCTCAGTTTAGGAAGGAGGTTGACTTGCTGGAACGAGTCCAGAGAAGGGCAACGAAGTTAGTGAGGGGCTTGGAACACAGCCCTGTGAGGAGAGGCTGAGGGAGCTGGGGCTGCTTAGCCTGGAGAAGAGGAGGCTCAGGGGAGACCTTCTTGCTCTCTACAACTACCTGAAGGGAGGGTTGTAAACAGGCAGAGGTTGGTCTCTTCTCCCAGGCAGCCAGCACCAGAACAAGAGGACACAGTCTCAGGCTGCGCCAGGGGAAGTTCAGGCTGGAGGTCAGGAGGAAGTTCTACACAGAGAGAGTGATTGCCCATTGGAATGGGCTGCCCAGGGAGGTGGTGGAGTCACCATCACTGGAGGTGTTCAGGAGGAGACTTGATGGGGTGCTTGGTGCCATGGGTTAGTTGATTGGGTGGTGTTGGGTGATAGGTTGGACACGGTGATCTTGAAGGTCTCTTCCAACCTGGTCTATTCTATTCTTTTTTTTTTTTTTTTTTTTTTTTTAACTTGCCCTGTGAGGAGAGGCTGAGGGAGCTGGGGTTGTTTAGCCTGGAGAAGAGGAGGCTCAGGGGAGACCTCCTTGCTCTCTACAACTACCTGAAAGGTGGTTGTAGCCAGGTGGGGGTTGGTCTCTTCTCTCTAGCAACCAGCACCAGAACAAGAGGACACAGTCTCAAGCTGTGCCAGGGGAAGTTTAGCCTCGAGGTGAGGAGGAAGTTCTTCACAGAGAGAGTTGTTAGCCATTGGGATGTGCTGCCCAGGGAGGTGGTGGAGTCACCATCCCTGGAGGTGTTCAAAAGGGGATTGGATGTGGCACTTGGTGCCATGGTCTAGTCATGAGGTCTGTGGTGACAGCTTGGACTCAATGATCTTTGAGGTCTCTTCCAACCTTGGTGATACTGTGATACTGTTACTTTGGAGGTCCCTTCCAACCCACACCATTCTATGACTCTGATTCTGTGATTTTCCTTCAGCAGAGTGGCCCAAGGGTCAGGCAGTGCAGAAGGGACCCAGGTCCTCCAGGAGGCTGAATTGCCACAGAGATGTTGCATCAATACCGTGTGAGCAGGGACAGAATCACAGGAACAGGAACTTTTACAGCTTCTCAGGAAGCTGTAAAATCAAACAGGGCAGAAGTACAGATGTCAACATAGCTTGGCATCAAGAGAGAAACAGTCACAGAATCACAGAAACATTCAGGTTGGAAGAGACCCTCAGGATCACCATTAACCCTACTCTACAAGGTTCACCCCTAAACCATATTCCCCAGCACCACACCAGAACAAGAGGACACAGTCTTCAGCTGATCCAGGGGAAGTTTAGGCTCAAAGTGAGGTGAAAGTTCTTCACAGAGAGAGTTGTTAGCCACTGGAATGTGCTGCCCAGGGAGGTGCTGGAGTCACCGCCCCTGGAGGTGTTCAGGAGGGGATTGGATGTGGCACTTGGAGCCATGGTTTAGTTAGTCATGAGGTCTGTGGTGACAGGTTGGACTTGATGATCTTTGAGGTCTCTTCCAACCTTATTCATTCTATGATTCAAAAGACCTTTAAACATATCCAAGGTTGGGGACTCCACCACCTCCCTGGGCAGCTCATTCCAATGCCTGACCACTCTTGATGGGAAAAATTTCTTCCTACTGTCCAGTCTAAACCTACCCTGGTGCAGCTTGAGGCTATTCCCTCTTGTTCTATCACAATGACCTGTGAGAAGAGACCAGAACCAGCCTCTCCTTTCAGGTAGCTGTAGACAGCAATGAGGTCTCTCCTCAGGCTCCTCTTCTTCGAACGGGCAACATCCCTGGTCAGCAAAGTCAAGAGGTGTGGAAAACAATAACAATGGAAAGGAAAAAAAAAAAAAAAGAAACAAAAATGAGGAGATAAAGCTGCAAAGATCTGCAGAAGCAGCTGTGGTAACTTTGCCTCCATTCCATCTGACTTCAGCTCATCTTGCTACCTCTGAAAGATTATGGATCAGCTGCTTCGGTGTGGGAAATCATCTGGCTCCACTGGGCACAGCTGCCAGTACCACTGCCCATAGCTGTCATTACTGTGCCATGAGTGTGGTCAGCCAGCCCTGGGACATAAAAAACTGAAACTGCTGCTTGGAGCATATCCTGACATTAAAGAAGTCCTACTTTCTAAAGACTCAAGCCTTGCTGTTCCCAGGAATTTCTCCTAATTTAAAACACTTCTGTGCCACACATTGTGCAGTGCTGTGGATATGCCAGAGGGACAGGATGGCATCCAGAGGGACCTGGACAGGCTGGAGAGGTGACCCAGGTGAACCTCATGAGGTTCAACAAGAGCAAGTGCAGGGTTCTGCACCTGGGCTGGAACAATCCTCACTGTCAATACAGAGTGGGGGAGGAGGAGATAAGAAGCAGCCTTGTGGAATAGGAGTTGGGAGTGCTGATGGATGAGAAGCTGGACATGAGCAGGCAGTGTGAGCTTGCAGCACAGAAGGCAAATCACAGCCTGGGTGGCATCAAAAGCAGCATTGCCAGCAGAGCCAGAGAGGTGATTCTGACACTTGGCTCTGCTCTGGTGAGACCTTACCTGCAGTACTGTGCAGGTCTGGAGCCCTCAATAGAGGAAGGACATGGACCTGATGGAGAGGGTCCAGAGGAGGACCATGAAACTGATCAGGGTTTGGAGCAGCTCTGCTATGAGAACAGGCTGAGGGGGCTGGGGGTATTCAGCCTGGAGAAGAGAAGGCCCTGGGAAGACCTAATAGCAGCCTGCCAGTACCTGAAGAGGGCTATGAGAAGGATGGAGAGAGACTGTTTGCAAAGGCCTGCAGGGACAGGACCAGGGGCAATGGCTTCAAACTAGAGCAGAGCAGATTTGATTGGATATCAAGAAGAAGTTCTGTACTATGAGGGTGGTGGAACACTGGAACAGATTGCCCAGGGAGGTGGTTGAGGCCCCATCCCTGGAGATATTCAAGGCTCAGTGAAGCCCTGGGCAGCCTGATCTAGTTGGGGATGACCCTGCTGACTGCAGGGAGGTTGGCCTGGATGATCTTTGGAGGTCCCTTCCAGCCTGCACCATTCTGTGATTCTCTTTTATTCTGTTGCACTGGAGCAACACTGGACAAATAGGCTGGGGAAGGGGTGAATAAGGAACCTAAAAGTGGAACCAGAGAGGGAAACATTGAATATTGCTTTGAGACAATATACTAAAGAGGCTGTTCTGGACCTCACATGGTACCAGTCTCTTTCCTGTCTGCTGGCTGCTCAGTTTACCACCAAGCCAGGTGTTTTAAACACCCTCAGAACTCCCTTGCATATGCCAATTGCAGCAGGGCAGCCCACAGGACAACGTTTTCCCTCATCTCCTTTCAGTTTTAAAAACCTCCCAGAAGCAGCTATTTGTGGCTGGAGCCATGGATTTGCCATTTTCACCCTGGTGCTGATCCATCATACTCAGTGCCGTGGATGAAAGCCCTCCCACCCCAGGAGCAGCTGTCAGTTTGTCCCCCTCCTGTTAGGCAAAGCAGAACTGTCAGCTCCATCCAGTTAGTTATTTACTCACGATGCTTTATCCTTTTCCTGTGGCTGTAGGGGGTCTCCTGCAGGAATAACTTGGTTTCTTCCTCCTGACTGTTATTGCACATGATTAGCCCAGTTTGCATTCCAGGGCAGGAATGAGCCAGGGGTAGCTCTGAGAACGTTGCTCCAGCAAAATAACAGCATCAGCATGCAAAAATGCTCCAAAGAGATTTTGTCATTCCTTCATCTTTTCCCTTTTGGTTAAAATATGAAAAGTGATTGATAGAACCCTTGGAAGGTTTGTTAGAGAGATGCCTCTTGAGGGCTTCAGGAGCTGGACAAGTTCAGCTCTTTGTTTCTCATTCCCAAAGTCCAAATATTCACAAAGGCACCATTTGCACAGAGTTATGATACCCATCTGCACATTTTTCTTTCTTTGGGTGAGAGAAAAGAAACTTAAATGCAAGGAGCTGAAGGGAAGGTCAGAGACAGAGATGGGGAAGGGGACTGAGATGGATAAAGCCTCATTCGTTCTTTGCACCAAACCCCTGAGCTCCTTCATGTCGCCTTGGCTCATAGCTTGTTCCTAACCTGAGACTTTTTTGTCTTGGCAGAATGATGTAAGCAGGGATAAGTGTCATGGGAGCAAACTGAGAGAAAGGAGGCCATCCAGAAGGATCTTGACAGGCTTGAGAAGTGTGCCAGTGTCAGCTGCATGAGGTTCGACAAGTCAAAGTGAAAGGTTCCAGCAACTGGGTCAGGCCAACCCCAGGCACAAACCAGGCTGGGTGCACAGCAGGCTGAGAGCAGCTCTGAAGAAAGAGACTTGGGGGGTGCTGGGTGCTGAGCAGCTCCCCAGGAGCCAGCAGTGCCCTCATGCAGCCCAGCAGGCAGCTGTGTGCTGGGCTGCAGCCAGAGGAGTGTGGGCAGCAGGGCAAGAGAGGGGATTCTGCCCCTTGACTCTGCTCTGCTGAGACCCCACCTCCAATCCTGCCTCCAGCTCTGGTGTCCCCAGCAGAAGAAGGACACAGAGCTGCTGGAGTGAGGCCAGAGGAGGCCACAAAAATGATCCAAGGGCTGGAGCAGCTCTGCTGTGAGGACAGGCTGAGGGAGCTGGGGGTGTTCAGCCTGGAGAAGAGAAGACTCTGGGGGCACCTTAGAGCTGCCTTCCAGTACCTGAGGGGATCCTACAGGAAGGCTGCAGAGGGACTTTTCCTGAGGGTGTCTAGAGACAGGACAGGGGGGAATGGATTGAAGCTGAGGGACAGCAGGGTTAGATTGGAGCTGAGGAAGAAGTTCTTCAGTGTGAGGGTGGTGAGACTCTGGAATAGGCTGCCCAGGGAGGTTGTGGCTGCCTCCTCCCTGGAGGTGTTCAAGCCCATGTTGGATGAGGCCTTGGACAACCAATTGTAGTTGAGAGGTGTCCCTGCCCATGGCAGGGGACTTGGAGTAGATGTTCTCTGAGGTCTCTTCCAACCTGAGCCATTCTATGATTACTAGATCATTTTAAATCTCTTTCTTACTTACTGCTGATTGTGCTGTGAAATCAGATCCATTATTTTCCCCCCAAATTAAAAGCTATTTTACCCAGGAATTTCCCCTCCATTGCATAACAGAACTAATTCAGGTGGCTTAGTATAAGTTGTCATGGCTTGGCTTGAGCTGTCATGGAAGTGTCAGGATCATCCCAGGGTTTTGTAATTCAGATTCCACAGATCAGCAGAGGTGCCTAAAGACTTGCAAGAAATTCTAAAGGAACTATAAATTTGGCACTTAATCCTGCCTCCCCCCCCCCAATATTTCTACATTTTTCATGAGCAGTGGCCTCACAGTTGGTGGTGGAGAGTGCTTACAGCTTTCAGTACAGTGAGATCAGCAGGAACTCAGCACCTCTGCAACAAGGCCCCAAGAAGATAGACATGCAAATCTCTGGTGCTTGCCCAGAGATTCCTTGGTGATGAATAACAGGCAAGCAGCTCATACATCCTAACACATAGGAAATATTCATATAAATAACCCAGACCCATATATAGTGAAAAGGTTGATGAATAATTTTTGTCAATTGCAGCTCTCTCATGCTTGTTTTAGGTTTCAGCAGAGCTGCCAAAGAAATTCAGTCTTCACAGGAGTTCATGGGAACATTCTGCTTTGGTTTTCATCTGGGTGGGTTTCGAGCTGGTAGGCTTCGGAGCGCTGCAAAAGGCACAGAAGAAATCCTGTTTGCAGCTCTTGAAATGCACTCATTTTGCAGACTTACCACAGAATGGCAGGGGTTGGAAGGGACCTCAAAAGATTAACCCCCCCTGCCAGGGCAGGGTCACCCAGGGCAGGTCACTCAGGAACACATCCAGGTGAATATGTCCTCAGAGGGAGATTCCGCAACACCCCTGGGCAGCCTGTTCCAGAGCTCAGTCACTCTCACAGGGAAAATAATTTTCCTCCTGTTTCCATGGAACTTCCTCTGCCTCAGCTTCCACCACTGCCCCTTGTGCTGTTCTTGGGCATCACCCAGCAGAGCCTGGCTCCAGCCTCTGGGCACTCACCCTGCACATCTTGATCAACACGATTGAAGTCACCCCTCAGGCTTCCTCCTCTCCAAGCTACAGAGCTCTCAGCTCCCTCACTCTCCTCTCATATGAGAGAGTCTTATGCTAGAAACATCATAAAAATGTTGATGCAGGCTCTTCTCACAGCTTCTAGAGCCCAGCAGAACATCTCCATCACTGCAATGAAATTGTGGTCCATGTTGAATCCAAATTCCAGCCGAAAGCACATGGGGGGTTGGACTTGAAGATCTCCAGAGGTCCCATCCAACCCATTTATTTAGAATAGACCAAACCAGGTTAGAAGAGACCTTCAAGATCATCACATCCAACCCATCAACCAATCCAACCCACCTAAACAACTAACCCATGGCACCAAGCACCCCATCAAGTCTCCTCCTGAAAACCTCCAATGATGGTGACTCCACCACCTCCCCAGGCAGCCCATTCCAATGGGCAATCACTCTCTCTGTGTAGAACTTCTTCCTAACATCCAACCTAAACCTCCCCTGGCACAGCCTGAGACTGTGTCCTCTTGTTCTGGTACTGGCTGCCTAGGAGAAGAGACCAACCTCTGCCTGTCTACAACCTCCCTTCAGGGAGTTGTAGAGAGCAAGAAGGTCACCCCTGAACCTCCTCTTCTCCAGGCTAAGCAACCCCAGCTCCCTCAGCCTCTCCTCACAGGGCTGTGTTCCAAGCCCCTCAACAACTTTGTTGCCCTTCTATATAGCTCTATTAAATATAGCTTTAAACGCTCCAGCAAGTCAACCTCCTTCCTAAACTGAGGGGCCCAGAACTGGACACAGGACTCGAGGTGTGGCCTAACCAGTGCAGTGTACAGGGGCAGAATGAACTCCTTGCTCCTGCTGGCCACACTGTTCCTGATGCAGGCCAGGATGCCATTGGCCCTCTTGGCTGCCTGGGCACACTGCAGGCTCATGTTCAGCCTACCAGCAACCAGCACCCCCAGGTCCCTTTCTGCCTGGCTGCTCTCAGCCACTCTGACCCCAGCCTGTAGCACTGCATGGGGTTGTTGTGGCCAATGTGCAGAACCTGGCACTTGGATGTGTTCAATCTCCTGCCCTGGACTCTGCCCATCTGTCCAGCCTGTCGAGGTCCCTCTGCAGAGCCTCTCTACCCTCCAGCAGATCAACTCCTGAACTGCTCACACCTTGTAATCCTGTGAAATGTTTTAAGGTTATCTGAAAGAATTTCTTCATTCTAAAAGACAACTGGAGGTCTCAAAACACACCTGAAGTGTCTTGGCAGTCTATAAAGGGGGATAATTGCTCCTTTCTTAAGTAAATCTCCTACACAGGGCACATCCTGTGTGCTGAGGAACATTTCAGTCATTCTTTATTCTCTGTCTTAGAGTCTGAAAAATCTGATCAGTGACAGAAGTTAGGGACTTGTTATGAAGATTTCCCTCGGGGATTAGAAGATCCTGACCACCAGGGAAAAGAATTCCTCAAATCATTCCTCCAGAGAAGGGCAATGAGGCTGGGGAGGGGTCTGGAGCACAGCCCTGTGAGGAGAGGCTGAGGAAGCTGGGGTTGCTTAGCCTGGAGAAGAGGAGGCTCAGGGGAGACCTTCTTGCTCTCTACAACTCCCTGAAGGGAGGTTGTAGCCAGGTGGGGGTTGGTCTCTTCTCCCAGGCAATCAGCACCAGAACAAGAGGATACAGTCTCAAGCTGTGCCAGGGGAAGTTTAGGCTGGAAGTGAGGAGAAAGTTCTTCCCAGAAAGAGAGATTGGCCATTGGAATGTGCTGCCCAGGGAGGTGGTGGAGTCAGCATCCCTGGAGGTGATCAAAAGGGGATTGGATATGGCACTTGGAGCCATGGTTTAGTTGTCAGGAGGTGTTATGTGATAGGTTGGACTTGATGATCTCTGAGGTCTTATCCAACCTTATTGATTCTATGATCTTTCTTATTCTCCTCTTTCTTTTCCTACCATCACCTCCCTACTTCTGGCTCTTGCCATCTCCCTCTTGCTATAAGGCAGACAGATGGTGCCCAACAGAACTTCTGGTTCAGTCCTTCTAAGTGATGCTTCTCTAAGTAGATTAAGCCTTTCCAGGGCCTATTCCTACTAGCTTCCCTCCCTGTCCCTGGAGGTGTTCAAGAGAGGATTGGATGTGGCACTTGCAGCCATGGTTTAATTGTCAGGAGGTGTTAGTTGATAGGTTGGACTTGATGATCTCTGAGGTCGTTTCCTACCTTATTGATTCTATCATTCTAAGAAGAGCGTGATGATTTATTTTTAAGAGCAGATCCCTGGTTTGGCAGTTTCAGAGCAACTGATGTGACCTATGAATTGTGCACTGTTAAAAAGAGAAAAGGAAATGGATTTCTGTGTCTGTGTGCAGCTTGCAGTGGGAAATCAGCACCACGAAATGCAACTGATCGCTGAGACAGAGGGACAGGGGAGCTGGCAAGGCATTATTAACCTCTGCTGATCTGAGAATCATTTTGTTAACTACTTTGAGCATGCTGGGGTTGGAGAGGAGAGGAGAGGAGAGGAGAGGAGAGGAGAGGAGAGGAGAGGAGAGGAGAGGAGAGGAGAGGAGAGGAGAGGAGAGGAGAGGAGAGGAGAGGAGAGGAGAGGAGAGGAGAGGAGAGGAGAGGAGAGAGGAGAGGGAGAGGAGAGGAGAGGAGAGGAGAGGAGAGGAGAGGAGAGGAGAGGAGAGGAGAGGAGAGGAGAGGAGAGGAGAGGAGAGGAGAGGAGAGGAGAGGAGAGGAGAGGAGAGGAGAGGAGAGGAGAGGAGAGGAGAGGAGAGGAGAGGAGAGGAGAGGAGAGGAGAGGAGAGGAGAGGAGAGGAGATGAGAGGAGAGGAGAGGAGAGGAGAGGAGAGGAGAGGAGAGGAGAGGAGAGGGGAGGAGAGGGGGAGAGAGGGGAGGGGAGGGGAGGGGAGGGGAGGGGAGGGGAGGGGAGGGGAGGGGGAGGGGAGGAGAGGGGAGGAGAGGGGAGGGGAGGGGAGGGGAGGGGAGGGGAGGGGAGGGGAGAGGAGGGGAGAGGAGGGGAGAGAGGAGAGGAGAGGAGAGGAGAGGAGAGGAGAGGAGAGGAGAGGAGAGGAGAGGGAGAGGAGAGGAGAGGAGAGGAGAGGAGAGGAGAGGAGAGGAGAGGAGAGGAGAGGAGAGGAGAGGAGAGGAGAGGAGAGGAGAGGTGAGGAGAGGAGAGGAGAGGAGAGGAGAGGAGAGGAGAGGAGAGGAGAGGAGAGGAGAGGAGAGGAGAGGAGAGGAGAGGAGAGGAGAGGAGAGGAGAGGAGAGGAGAGGAGAGAATGAACCAGGTTGGAAGCGACCTTCAAGATCATCAAGTCCAACCTATCATCCAACACCACCTAATCAACTAAACCATGGCACCAAGCATCCTATCAAGTCTTCTCCTGAACACCTCCAGTGATGGTGACTCCTCCCCCTCCCTGGGCAGCACATCCCACTGGGCAATCACTCTCTCTGTGTAGAACTTCCCCCTAACCTCCAGCCTAAACCTCCCCTGGCACAGCCTGAGACTGTGTCCTCTTGTTCTGGTACTGAGTGCCCGGGAGAAGAGGACCAACCTCTGCCTGTCTGCAACCTCTCTTAAGGTAGTTGTAGAGAGCAAGAAGGTCTCCCCTGAGCCTCCTCTTCTCCAGGCTAAGCAGCCCCAGCTCCCTCAGCCCTCTCTTCATAGGGCTGTGCTCCAAGCCCCTCCCCAACTTTGTTGCCCTTCTATATAGCTCTATTAAATATAGCTTTAAATGTATATTTAATTAATATTTAAAGGCTTAAATAGTATATATATGTAAGATATGATGTATTAAACATATTGAAATAATATGCAAATACAATATCTTTATATAGTACTCATACATTAATATATTAATATTTATACATATGAATAGAAAATATTTATATGTTAAATATAAATATATAAATATATCTTTATTTTTATGCATGTGCATATTATTTATAGATAATAGATAATATGTTATCTATCACAGTGTATACATTAGATAGAAAGAGGCATTTAAACATCTATTTAAATACATTTTAATAATTTATATTAATATATAGGATGCATGAAAATGTATTTCAAGGAAATGCAAACCATAATATTTTAATGCCCATAGAAAATACAATTTCACATAATGGTTTCATAATAATAGTTAAATATAATCTAATATATATAAAAATATATTTATTATATACAAATATAATAGATATTACATATAAATATTAAAATAATGTTTACATATCTATATTAAACCTATATATATATTTAAATGCCTTTTATAGTGTAACTTAAGTCATTAAATAAAATCAGTGTCAGCTGTAATGCATGCAGGCTTCCCTTCAACTCCCTGCGTTGCTGTTTGCCATTTTGACTTGCTGGAAGGTGTCCAGAGAAGGGCAACAAAGTTGGGGAGGGGTCTGGAGCACAGCCCTGTGAGGAGAGGCTGAGGGAGCTGGGGTTGCTTAGCCTGGAGAAGAGGAGGCTCAGGGGAGACCTTCTTGCTCTCTACAACTCCCTGAAGGGAGGTTGTAGCCAGGCAAAGGTAGGTCTCTTCTCCCAGGCACCCAGCACCAGAACAAGAGGACACAGTCTCAAGCTGCACCAGGGGAGGTTTAGGCTGGAGGTTAGGAAGAAGTTCTACACAGAGAGAGTGATTGCCCATTGGAATGGGCTGCCTGGGGAGGTGGAGGAGTCACCATCATTGGAAGTGTTCAGAAGGAGATTTTATGGGGTGCTTGGTGCCATGGGTTAGTTGTTTAGGTGGGTTGGATTGGTTGATAGGTTGGACACAATGATCTTGAAAGTCTCTTCCAACCTGGTCTGGTCTATTCTATTCTATTCTATTCTATTCTATTCTATTCTATTCTATTCTATTCTATTCTATTCTATTCGCATTTGTTTCCAGTCTTTCATTCAGTTTTCACTCCACATAATGAAGTTCATCTCCAAGTCTAATGGCAAGGAGTTTACTGAGTGCTCTGCTCAGTGGATATTGCAGTGAAAGCAGCCAGATACTGCAGGAATGCTGCTTTAGCAGTTCTGTTACAGTCACAGATTGCACTGGGCTAGAATTGACCCTCAAAGGTCCTCTTGTCCAACCCCTCTGTAGTCAGCAGGGACACCTCCAACTAGAGCAGGATGCACAGGACCACATCCAGGCTGAGCTTGAATGTCTCCAGGGTCAGGGACTCAACCATATCCCAGGGCAGCCTGTTCCAGTAGTTCACCACTCTCACTGTGCAGAACTTCCTCCTGATGGCCAACCTAACTCTGCCCTGCTCCAGTTTCAAACCATTGCCCCTCATCCTATCCCCACAGGACCTTCTAAACAATCCCTCCCCAGCCTTTCTGTAGGTCCCCTTCAGATATTAGAATCCAGCTTTAAGGTCTCCCTGGAGCCTTCTCTTCTCCAGGCTAAACAGCCCCAGTTCTTTCAGCCTGTCTCCATAGGTGCTGCAGCCCTCTGATCATCCTGGTGGCCTCCTCTGGACCTGCTCCATCAGGTCCATGTCTGTCTTGTGTTGAGGGGTCCCAGAGCTGCATACACATTGCAGGTGAGGCCTCCCCAGAGCAGAGCAGAGGGGCAGGATCCCCTCTCTTCCATCTCTGGCCACCCTGCTTTTGATGCAGCCCAGGCTGCCATTGGCCTTCTGGGCTGCAAGTGCCCATTGCTGGCTCATGCCCAGCTTCTCCCCCACCAGCACCCCCAAGTCCTTTTGTGCAGGGCTGCTCTCACACAGTGTGTGTGCATATGCACTTGAGCTGGGGGCTACATTTTGCATTGCTTGTGCACTACATGGCTTGCTTCCATGGGGAAACTTAATCCTGCGTGCTTAAAACGTTTGCAGGACCTCTTCAAATGCTCATCTCAGCAAAATGGTGCTGATTTAAATAAAGCATCCCAGTTACAAGGCATTACAGTGCCAATTAAACTGCACTGTTTTCTTCTACTGACTCTGAGATTACTCCAACAGCCAGAGCAAACAGGGCTTGGGAGGTGTTTAAACAAATGTACTCTTCAGTTGAAAGCAGCTTGCAATAACTAGGTTCAATAAAAAATTCTAATTGTAGGCCTCATGTTCAGTCCTGAAACACATTTTTTGGTCCCCATGTGCCTTGTTTCCAAGATGGTAGCACCTGGAAAAACATGCAGCTTGACTCTTGTAATAGATGTGAGCTCTGATAGCCAGGACAGGACTGCACCACTCTGCCTGCTGGAGAGGTGGTGGCGATGTTGCTGCAGTTTGAGAGGATGTCTTGTATAGAAAGGAGTTAAAACAGGTCAGGCTATGGGAAATACTGGTTCTGCAATCACAGAAGCACAGAATGCTAGGGGTTGGAAGGGATCTCAAAAGATGGTCCAGTTCAACCCCGCTGCCAAAGGGCAGGTCACACAGGAACACATCCTGAATGTCTCCAGAGAAGGAGACTCCACAACCTCTCCGGGCAGCCTGCTCCAGGGCTCTGCCACCCTCATAGGGAAGAATTTTTCCCTGCTGTTCCCATGGCACCTCCTCTGCTCCAGCTTGCCTCCAGTGCCCCTTGTTCAGTCCTTGGACATCCCTGAGGAGAGCCTGGCTCCATCCTCCCCACACTGCCCTGCACATCTTTATCAACAGCAATGAGGGCACCTCTTAGACTCCTCTCCTCCCTTAGCCTTTCCTCACAGGGAGATGTTCCACTGCCTTCAGCAGCTTTGTGGCTCTGTGCTGGACTCTCTCAAGCAGCTCCCTGAGGTCCTTCTTGAACTGAGGGGCCCAGAACTGGGCACAATATTCCAGATGTGGCCTCAGCAGGGAACAGAGTAGAGGGGGTGGAGAACCTCTCTCTACCTACTCACCACAGCCCTTCTAATCCACCCCAGGATGCCCTTAGCCTTCTTGGCCACCAGAGCACATTGCTGGCTCATGGTCAACCTCCCATCCACCAGGACCCCCAGGTCCTTTTCCCCTTCACTGCTCTCCAGCAGGTCAGTCTCTAACATATCCTGCTCCATGGGGTTGTTCTTTCCCAGGTGAAAGACTCTCCCCTTGCCCTTGCTGAATTTCACAGTACTACAGTATCACCAAGGTTGGAAGAGACCTCAAAGATCATCAAGCCCAACCTGTCACCACAGACCTCATGACTAGACCATGGCACCAAGTGCCACATCCAATCCCCTCTTGAACCCCTCCGGGGATGGGGACTCCACCACCTCCCTGGGCAGCACATTCCAATGACAAACGACTCTCTTGGTGAAGAACTTTCTCCTCACCTCCAGCCTAAACCTCCCCTGGTGCAGCTTGAGACTGTGTCCTCTTGTTCTGGTGCTGGTGGCTAGAGAGAAGAGACCAACTCCCTCCTGTCTACAACCACCCTTCAGGTAGTTGTAGAGAGCAAGAAGGTCTCCCCTGAGACTCCTCTTCTGCAGGCTAAGCAACCCCAGCTCCCTCAGCCTCTCCTCACAGGGCTGTGCTCAAGACCTCTCCCCAGCCTTTTTGCCCTTCTCTGGACACCTTCAAGTGTCTCAATGTCCTTCTTAAATTGAGGGGCCCAGAACTGGACACAGTCTCTCCAGCCAGGGCACATTCCTGGCTCATGGACATTCTGTTGCCCACCAGGACCCCCAGGTCCATTGCCCCTACAGTACAGTCTCCATGCAACAAAGGGAAGAAACCAGCAGCCTCTTTCAACAGCCAAGAGAAACCTTTCTGATTGCTATGGCTTTCCCAAACCTGTTTTTTGTCCCTGTGATTGCATCTATCAATTCCTTTAGAGGAAAAATGGGGACAGTATTTTCAGCAGCTTCCCAAGTTGACTGACTTGCTTGCAGAAAAGAAAAATGAAATAAAATGCATTCCTGAGGGTAAATTGAAGTTTTAACAAAATGTGAGTAACTTCCTCATGAAGATTGCTGTTTGCTTCACAGAATTTACTGTGCTGAACATAATCCTTGCTCCCATGACCTCTGCTTCCTTGGCACACAAAGCTTAAAGCACAAGCAAATGCAAAATGTAAGAAAGAAGTTAATTCTTGCATGTGTAGTGTTGGTTATAGGATCATAGGATGCTAGGAGTTGGAAGAGACCTTCAGAGATCTTCCAGTCCAACTCCCCTGCCAGAGCAGGGCCACAGAATCCAGCACAGCTCACACAGGAACACATCCTGGTTGTGCTGCCAGGATGTCTCTGGGTTGGATGAGAAGAGCAGGGCTGGCTGGCTGGCTGGTGTAACAGTGGTGTCAGGTTGTGCTTCACAGGACAAAGACCTGACAAGGCTGTGGTGAGGTTTTCCAGCCCAGGGAGCCCAGACTTTCCCACCTTGCTCTCCTCCATGTGCACCTGTGGCTCAAGAGAGCCAGGAGCAGCCTTGTCTGGGACCAGCTTTGATCTGTAAGAAGGAAAGCTGAGTATGTGGGACCTGTTCTGGACAACTGCAGACAGAAGGATTTCTGAAGGTGGAAAGCTTGCCCTGGTGCTTTCCCTTTTCTTCCCCCCCAGGCCTTTGCAGTGAAGAAAAGGCAACAAAAATCAATGTGGGTGGGAAAAAACCCCAACAGTCCCATGACCTCAGGAAGGAAAATCACAGAATCACAGAATGGTCAGGGTTGGAAGGGACCTCAAGGATCAGCCAGTTCCATCCCCCTGCCATGAGCAGGGACACCTCACACTAGAATAGGTCTCCAGATTGGTGTCAGTCTCTGGGCTCCACTGTTCTGCTCCACAGTGCAGTGTAGACAGTCTGCAGGTCCCATTCCCCTAGAATCCTCTTGTGTTGAAGCACAACAGTGATCACAGGATCCCAGGATGTTAGGGGTTAGAAGGGACCTCTGGAGACCTTTGAGTCCACCTCCACTGCCAGAGCAGGACCACAGAATCCAGCACAGGTCACACAGGAACACATCCAGATGGGTCTTGAAAGTCTCCAGAGAAGGAGACTCCACAACCTCTCTGGGCAGCCTGCTCCAGTGCTCTGGGACCTTCATAGTGAAGAAGTTCCTCCTCATGTTGAGGTGGAACCTCCTGTGCTGCAGTTTCCATCCATTGCCCCTTGTCCTATCCCAGGGTGCAACTGAGCAGAGCCTGTCGTCACGCACGGCACTCAGATATTTATAAACATTGATTAAATCCCCTCTCATTCTTCTCTTCTCCAGACTAAACAGCCCCAGGGTTCTCTGCCTCTCCTCATCAGGCAGTGCTCCAGTCCCTTCAGCATCCTGGTAGCTCTTCATTGGACTCTCTCCAGCAGATCCCTGTCCCTCTTGAACTGGGAAGCCCCAAACTGGATGCAATATTCCAGGTGTTGGCTTTGGGGTTTTATTCTGTTGAGAACCATTCTGCATTACTCTGTCTGCTGCTTCTGCAGGCAGTCACGGCAAATGGGCTGAAACAAGAGAAATGGAGCAGCTCCTTCGTGAAGTGCAGGGGAGGGACAGGGTCCCCGCTGGGGTACAAGAAGCCGTACGAAGCTCACAAGCCGGCCCTGCAGTGCTGGATCTGCAGCTGCCCTCCGCAGGAAATGAGCGCAGGCTTTGGATTCTGTGTTTATTTTTACACCAGCTTAACCACGTGTGAGAATTAAAGTGGACGATCGATAACCCATGGGCATTGGCTGCCTGGGAGCAGCCCTTCGCTGCAAAGAGCGAGCACCACCAAAAAGCGCTGAGAAAAACGAGCGGTAAGAGGCGGACCCCAGGCAAGCTTTCCCACAAAGGTCTGCCAATACGCCTCGGGGCTGATTTACAGCTCTCCTGTGGCTCCCCCCGGAGCCTTGGCTGCTCCAGAAACTGTCAGTGGTGTGAAACAGCTTTAGGAGTTTTTGCAGGTGGACTCGGCTCCGCTCAGGGCTGCGCTGAAGCCTTGAGTGGCCCCAGACTGTCACTTTAAAGGCAGAGCAGGGGAAAGCGACGGTGTCTCGCAGGAACCCATCCTGCTCGCTGCTTTGCCAGCGGCTTCCCGAGCAGGGCTGGGTAAGCTTTGTCATCTGGCTGTGTAAATTCCTTCTGTGCAGCCCAGGAACCACACAATCACAGAATGTTCATCCAGTTCAACCCCTTCCCCCTCCCCACCAGAGCAGGGTCCCACAGGAACACAACCAGGTGGGTCTTGAATATCTCCAGAGAAGGAGACTCCACAACCCCCCTAGGCAGCCTGTTCCAGTCTTCTGTCACCCTCACAGTGAAAAAAGTATTCTTCCTCCTGTTTCCATGGAACTTCCTCTGCCTCAGCTTCCACCATTGCCCCTTGTGCTGTCATTGGGCATCACCCAGCAGAGCCTGGCTCCAGCCTCTTGGCATTCATCCTTTATAACTTTTTAAACATGAATGAGGTCACCCTCGGGCTCCTCTTCTCCAAGCTACAGAGCCCTCAGCTCCCTCAGGCTCTCCTCCTAAGGAAGATCTTCCACTACCTTCAGCGTCTTTGTGGCTCTGCGCTGGACTCTTTCAAGCAGCTCCCCAAGGTCCCTCTTGACCTGAGAGGCCCAGAACTGGACACAATACTCCAGATGCAGCCTCAGCAGGGCAGAGTAGAGGGTCATGGTAAGAGCAATATCACCTACCTGCTGCTTAATTACTGCTTACCCAAGGGGGTCAGCAGAGAGAGTGCTGCGTGATAGCTCAACATCAGCCTGAACTGGCAGAAGATAACCGCAGACATCCGCCCTGGCGCAGCACGCCGCTGGTTTATCTGCTTGTTACGTTGGAGCCCCGTTCTCCAAAAGCTGAAAACACTTTAGTGTCTGTTTGAAAGGAATATTTCAAAGAACACATGCTGCTTTGGGTCGTTTCCCACTGTGCATAGCACCTGCACACAACTGACACTGGTGAGCTCTTTGCTTTAATAGAAGAGGTAAAATGAAGTGTTACTTCTCTTCGGGCTCCGTTCGAGGCAACACTATTAAAAATACTTGGTCCGTAGCCAACTGGTTGGGTTTTTTTTTGTTCCCCTTTCCTTTCCTGCAGCCATATCTCCTTTGATGTACATCTGTGCCTGAATGTTTTCCTCTTGTCTTTGGGCCCTGACAGCCATCTCCCGCCAGAGCCAGGAGAAGGAGGCCGGTGAGACGTGTGCCGCTTCATTTTGGGAGGGAGAGGAAGGTTTTCGTTACAGATGGGGTCAAGCTGCAGTTGTCAGCAAAACCAGCACAGTGAGCCCCCAGTGCAGTTGGGGTTGGTGGGTCCTAAATTGGCTGCGCAGGTCTGGGAGGTGATAAACACCTTGTATCACACGGCTCACTGAGCCATTGAAGGTGGAAAACAGAGTGACAGCAGCTGCTGCAGCAGTGGTTTAGGCGGTGCCCCTCTCGTGGTGGGGTAGCCCAGCATGGCTGGCAGCAGAGGGGCTCAAGCAGGGCAGTGTGCACTGCTCAAGGCACCAGAGAGCATGAGGCCAGGATCTGCACAGAATCATAGAAAGTCATAGACTAATAGAATGACTCAGGTTGGAAAGGACCTCAGAGATCATCTACTCCAACCTCACCACCATGGGAGGGATACCTCTCAACTAGACTCAGCTGCTGAAGGCCTCATCCAGCCTATCCTTGAACACCCCCAGGGAGGTGGCAGCCACAGCCTCCATGGGCAGCCTATTCCAGAGTCTCACCACCCTTGTACTGAGCAGCTTCTTCCTAATATCCAGGCTAAACTTACTCTCCCTCACGTGAAGGGAGGTTGTAGCCAGGAAGGGGTTGGTCTCTTCTCCCAGGCAACCAGCACCAGAACAAGAGGACACAGTCTCAAGCTGTGCCAGGGGATGTTTAGACTAGAGGTGAGGAGAAAGATCTTCACCAAGCGAGTCATTCGTCATTGGAATGTGCTGCCCAGGGAGGTGGTGGAGTCCCCATCCCTGGAGGTGTTCAAGAGGGGATTGGATGTGGCACTTGGTGCCATGGTCTAGTCATGGGGTCTGTGTTGATAGGTTGGACTCGATGATCCTCGAGGTCCTTTCCAACCTTAGTTATACTGTGATACTGTGATACTGTCTCTAGACACCCTCAGGAAAAGACCCTCTGCAGCTCTCCTGTAGGCTCCCTTCAGGTATTGGAAGGCAGCTCTAAAGTCCCCCTTCTCTAGGCTGAACACCCCCAGCTCCCTCATCCTATGCTCATAGCAGAGTCACAGAGAAGTCATCACACAGCTTCTTGCTTTTCTATTTCCATAGCCTCAGTGGAGAAGGATTAATGTGTCTCATAGGGGCTGGCATGTGGGGCTTGGAGCTGCCAGCTACAGCAGAGTGTTGCACAGACCATCCTGCTTCAGGGACAGGATTAGCTGAGGAATTTTTCTTCAAGAACAAAGATCAAGAGAGTCTGTCCTTTATTACTGACCTGGGACATAGCTCACAGATCTGAGCCAAAAGCACATAGCAACCCTTACAGCTATAGAGCCTTGGTGGGTAATAAAACAGAGGGGACAAAACCAGGCTGCTTTCTGTCTTAGCCACTCATGGCACCAGGTGGGCTAGCAGCTCAGGGAAGTGTGGGTGTGGGAAGGTGAAGTTAAGTGCTGCATACAGTTAGAAAGGACTCATTATCACTGCCTGCAGAAGAGTGGTCAGGACCTTCTGCCCTACAGCTGACAGAAGACAAGGAATGCTCTTCCCCATGAGGGTGGTGAGAGCCTGGCACAGGTTGCCCAGGGAGGTGGTGGAAGCCTCATGCCTGGAGGTGTTTGCAGCCAGGCTGGCTGTGGCTGTGAGCAAGCTGCTGTAGTGTGAGGTGTCCCTGGCCATGGCAGGGGGGTTGGAAGTGGCTGATCCTTGAGGTCCCTTCCAGCCCTGACAATTCTCTGATTCTGTGAATGATTATACCTGACAGTGCCCATGCTGGAGACATCATGTGAAAATGATGCCCATGGTGGGTTGGTTTGCCACAGATTCTCTGCCCCTGTTTGGCACAAATTCTGTGGAGAAAATATGGAACAACATTTGGGAGTCTCACTTCTTGGAATGATAGCTCTTCTCCTTAGCACCCTGCTGTGGTGGGACTTGTGGTGCAGTACTGAGGAAAGCTCTGGTTTCCTCCTGCTGCTGAAGATGTGGCACCTGCAGGAAGGCCAGGGAGGGGGGTTTGAGTGTACTATAGGGGTCCTGGTCTCTGTTATGGTGGTGCTGACAGGTGAGCCCTGGGGACAGGCATTTTACTGGCCTGTCCACAAGAAGTGTCACCAACCAGTGCCCCATCTCTCCAAAAATGACATTTGCCACAGGCAGGCACTCTGCTGACTTCCCTACAAAGGAATAGAAGAATAGAATAGAATAGAATAGAATAGAATAGAATAGAATAGAATAGAATAGAATAGAATAGAATAGAATAGAATAGAATAATAGACCAGGGTGGAAAGGACCTTCAAGGTCATTGAGTCCAACCTATCATCCAACACCATCTAATCAACTAAACCATGGCACCAAGTGCTCCATCAAGTCTCCTTCTGAACACCTCCAATGTTAGTGACTCCACCACCTCCCTGGGCAGCACATTCCAATGGCCTCTCTCTCTCTCTGAAGAACTTCTTTCTCACCTCCAGCCTAAACCTCCCCTGGCACAGCCTGAAACTGTGTCCTCTTTTTCTGGTGCTGGGTGCCTGGGAGAAGAGACCAACCCCCACCTGGCTACAATCTCCCTTCAGGGAGTTGTAGACAGCAGTAAGGTCTCCCCTGAGCCTCCTCTTCTCCAGGCTAAGCAACCCCAGCTCCCTCAGCCTCTCCTCACAGGGCTGTGCTCCAAACCCCTCACCATCTTCATTGTCCTTCTCTGGACACCTTCCAGCAACTCAACATCTTCCCAGGACTTCCCAGAGTACATCTCCTGCAAAGTCTGCCTTCTCCCACTCACTACAAGACATTTTCTTCTTCATGTCTGGGTGTAGAGCAGCTTTCATTCAGCCTTGGACTTTACTTCTGCACCTCAGTTACCTCAGCAGCAGCCACTGCATATGTATGGCCTTTTGAAAACCAGCAGTGTCCTGAGTACAATATTTGGACTCTCCTCCTGGATTCAGGCTGTCCTGCCTAGGGCCAATAGCCACTGCTGTGGAAGAGAAGCCTGTTCCCACTGCCTGAGATGCAGGTTTTGGACTAAAGCATGACCTCCACAAGCAGACTGCTGAGCTCACTCAGAAAGGTATGCTGAGGAGACCTGGGGCCAGGCACCAGAGGAGGTGTAGTACAGCCTTTCCACCAACACCTGTATGAGGTGGAAGATGAACATTGATTCCATCTGGCTCAGGCTTCTTCTAGTCACCTGCTGAAAGCATCATCAAAGTGTAACAAATCAATTCCAGCCAGTGCAGAAGTTGAGACGGACTCCCCAAGCATCCCAATGGAGGACAGACATTCTCCACTTTCTACTCATGCTGGGTCTCCCTTCCCTCACTCCTTCCCTTCCTCTCTCTTGCCTGGTGGGACCCGTGGCAGATAGGCAAGAGAAGTTGAGCTCAGCCCTCTGCTGCTTGCACTCCTTCAAGCAGCAGCTCTCAGCTTGATTTAGAACAGCAAATACAGCCTGGGAAGCTTTTTGGCCTGGAGAAGAGGAGGCTCAGGGGAGACCTTCTTGCTGTCTACAACTCCCTGAAGGGAGGTTGTAGCCAGGTGGGGGTTGGTATCTTCTCCCAGGCACCCAGCACCAGAACAAGAGGACACAGTCTCAAGCTGTGCCAGGGGAGGTTTAGGCTGGAAGTTAGGTAGAAACTCTTCCCAGAAAGAGAGATTGGCCATTGGAATGTGCTGCCTGGGGAAGTTGTGGAGTCACTGTCCCTAATAGTATTTAAAACAAGACTGGATGAGGCATTGGTGCCATGGTTTAGTTGCTTAGATGATGTTGGGTGATAGGTTGGACTTGATGATCTCTGAGATCTTTCCCAACCTGGTTAATTCAGTGATTCTGTAATCCTGTAACCTGCCCACAGATGATCCACAACAGGGTTGTGTTCCACCAGCACACTCTGAGCAGTGCTCAGTGGTCTGGACCAGAGAAAATAAAGTGTTTGAAAGCAACACCACTGGCAATGCAGCATCCTGCTCCAGACCTAGTTTTCCTTATTTGTCTATTAATGAGGAGGGATAAGAGGGAGGAATGAAACCACCAGGCAGAGCTGGGCTGCAGCCATCTGGCAAGGCTGGAGGTGTGTGATGTGCGTGGGATTTGCAAAGGCCAGGGGACAGGAGAAGGCAATGATAGCAGTGTGAATGATGTGGATATGGCCAAGTGCTTTACTTCATTGAATAAAAGAAGCTCCTGATGTGCCAGACTGTGCATTAGCCCTTCCCTGTTGTTAGAATATAGAACATCGAATTAACCAGGTTGGAAAAGACCTTTGAGATCATCAAGTCCAACCTATCATCCAACACCAGTCTCCTCCTAAACACCTCCAGTGATGCTGCTGACTCCACCACCTCCCTGGGCACCACATTCCAATAGCCAATCTCTCTTTCTGGGAAGTACTTCTTCCTAACACCCAGCCTAAACCTCCCCTGGCACAGCTTGAGGCTGTGTCCTCTTGTTCTGGTGCTGGTTGCCTGGGAGAAGAGACCAACCCCCACCTGGCTACAACCACCCTTCAGGGAGTTGTAGAGAGCAAGAAGGTCTCCCCTGAGCCTCCTCTTCTCCAGGCTAAGCAACCCCAGCTCCCTCAGCCTCTCCTCACAGGGCTGTGCTCCAGACCCCTCCCCAGCTTTGTTGCCCTTCTCTGGACACCTTCCAGCAACTCAACATCTTTCCTAAACTGAGGGGCCCAGAACTGGACACAAGGTGTGGCCTAACCAGTGCTGAGTACAGGGGCAGAATGCATCCATCTATACCAAATCTGAAATATCAGGAGCTTTATTTAGAATAAACCAAACCAGGTTGGAAGAGACCTTCAAGATCATCGTGTCCAACCCATCAACCAATCCAACCCGCCCAAACAGCTAACCCATGGCACCAAGCACCCCATCAAGTCTCCTCCTTAACACCTCCAGTGATGGTGACTCCACCACCTCCCCAGGCAGCCCATTCCAATGGGCAATCACTCTTTCTGTATAGAACTTCTTCCTAACATCCAACCTGAACCTCCCCTGGTGCAGCCTGAGACTGTGTCCTCTTGTTCTGGTGCTGGGTGCCTGGGAGAAGAGACCAACCTCTGCCTGTCTACAACCTCCCTTCAGGTAGTTGTAGAGAGCAATAAGGTCACCCCTGAGTCTCCTCTTCTCCAGGCTGAGCAATCCCAACTCCCTCAGTCTTTCCTCATAGGGCTTGTGTTCCAAACCCCTCACCAACTTTGATGCTCTTCTCTGTACTCATTCCAGCAAGTCAACCTCCTTCCTAAACTGAGGGGCCCAGAACTGGACACAGGACTCAAGGTGTGGCCTAACCAGTGCAGTGTACAGGGGCAGAATGACCTCCCTGCTCCTGCTGGCCACACTGTTCCTGATGCAGGCCAGGATGCCATTGGCCCTCTTGGCTGCCTGGGCACACTGCAGGCTTGTGTTCAGCCTACCATCGACCAGCACCCCCAGGTCCCTCTCTGCCTGGCTGCTCTCAGCCACTCTGACTCCAGCCTGTAGCACTGCATGGGGTTGCTGTGGCCAATGTACAGCACCTGGCACTTGGATGTGTTAAATCTCCTGCCCTTGGACTCTGCCCATCTGTCCAGCCTGGCAAGGTCCCTCTGCAGAGCCTCTCCAACCCTCCAGCAGATCAACTCCTGCCCCCAGCTTGGTGTCATCTGCAAATTTCCTGATGCTGGACTCAATGCCCTCATCCAGATCATCAATAAAGATGTTAAAGAGCATGGGGCCCAGCACTGATCCCTGGGGCACACCACTAGTGCCTGGCTGCCAGCTGGATGTGGCACCATTCACCACCACTCTCTGGGCTCAGCCTCCAGCCAGTTCCTAACCCAGCTCAGAGTGCTGCTGTCCAAGCCAGGGGCTGACAGCTTGGCCAGGAGTTTGCTATGGGGAACGGTGTCAAAGGCCTTGCTGAGGTCCAGGCAGACTCCATCCACAGGCCTCCCCACATCCACCAGGCAGTCACCTGATCATAGAAGGAGATCAGGTTGGTCGGGCAGGACCTGCCCTTCCTAAATCCATGCTGGCTGGGCCTGATCCCTTGGCCATCCTGTAAGTGCTGTGTGATTGCTCTCTGGATGACCTGTTCCATGATCTTGCCTGGCACTGAGGTCAGGCTGACAGGCCTATAATTCCCTGGCTCATCCAACCGGCCCTTCTTGTGGATGGGCACAACGTTGGCCAGCTTCCAGTCCTCTGGGACCTCTCCAGTGAGCCAGGACTGCTGGAAAATGATGGAGAGTGGCTTGGCCAGCTCATCTGCCAGCTCTCTCAGCACTCTAGGATGAATCCCATCTGGTCCCATGGACTTGTGGGGACCCAAGCTGCTGAGGAGCGTTCCAACCACCTCCTCATGGAATGTAGGGAAACTGTGCAGCTCCCTGGCTCCTTCTGCCAGCTCTGCAGGCCAGCTGTCAGGAAGATGTTTTGTCCTTTTAGTAAAAATTGAGGCAAAGAAGGTGTTAAGTACCTCTGCCTTTTCCTCATCCCTTGATACAACATTTCCCTCCATGTCAACCAAGGAGTGGAGGTTGTCCTTTCCCTTCCTCTTGCTATTAATATATTTATAGAAGGACTTTAGACTTGAGGTGAGGAGGAAATTCTTCACCGAGCGAGTCATTCGTCATTGGAACGGGTTGCCCAGGAAGGTGGTTGAATCATCGTCCCTGGAGGCATTCAAGAGGAGATTGGACATGGCACTTGGTGCCATGGTCTAGTCATGGGGTCTGTGTTGATAGGTTGGACTCGATGATCCTCGAGGTCCTTTCCAACCTGAGTTATACTGTGATACTGTGATACTTTTTGTTGTCCTTCACAGTAGAGGCCAGTTTAAGCTCCAAGTGTGTTTTTGCCTCCCTAATTTTCTTCCTACATGATTTGGCAACATCCTTAAACATTCCATGGTTTGCCTCCCCTCTCTTCCAAAGGTGATACACCCTCTTTTTTTCCCTCAGTTCCATTAAAAGTTCTTTAACCATCCAGGCTGGCCGTCTGTCCTGGCGGCTCATCTTCCGGCACATTGGCACAGCCTGTCCCTGAGCCTTCAACAATTCTTCATTGAAGTAGGTCCAGCTCTCCTGGACCCCTTTATTATTAAGGGCTTTATCCCAAGGAACCCTCTGAATTAGTTCCTTGAGTAACCTGAAGTCGGCCCTCCGGAAGTCTGCCCTCTGGAAGTCCAGAGTGGAGGTCTTCTTGCTACCCTTCTTAGCTTGACCAAAAACTGAAAGCAGTCATCCAAGTACCATCACAGTGAGGAGGGAGGGTCCTTGGTGAGACCCTGTTCACCCCAGCTTTGCTGAGCACTCTTTAAAGAAGCAATTAAAACCTGGCAAGGGTAGGAAATAGGGAAATTGCTGAAGGCCTGGGGGAAGGATTCCTCCCAGTGAGAGACCTGCAGTTGGAGTGTCCAGTCTGTTAACATAGGAAAGGAACAACATTCCCCATCAGTGGTCCTGGGACTTCTTCAGACACTGAAAAGCAATGGCACCAAGGTCTGGGAGCTGCAGGCAGCTGGTTTAAAATGAGAAATAAAGACACATATTCAGCAGGAGGGATGACTAGCTGCTCGGACAGATGGACAGTTCCAAGGGGCATTTCTCCTCCTTGCCCTTGGAGCAAATCACAGGTACCTCTGAAAGGGGTTTTTAATGGAAAGGTTGGTGGAACAGATGTGACAGCAAAATTTAAAGACCTGTGATATGCAGACACCAAACTGAGCATCCTGATCTAGCTGAGGATGTCCCTGCTTAGTGCAGAGGGTTTGGATTAGATGACCTTTAGAGCTCCCTTCCAACCCAAACGATTTAATGATTCTGTGATTCTTTGTATATCTAAGAACAGAACTAAGTATTGCAAGCTTCTCAAAGCCCAGGTACATGAGAACCTTACACCTGTCAAAGACAAGGTCTCACCTGACATTGTCTATTTCCCCACAGCAGAAGTGAAAGAGCTTTGCACCTTGTTGGGTTTTTTTGTGTGGAAGGGCATTACAGTGAAGGATATAAGTTCAGTCACACTACCTAAGAGGTGCAGCAAGGTAGAACCATTACACAGACTGTTCCTGCTAATCAGCTGGCACAAGATAATGTGCTCATTCATCATGCCCTTGAGAGCAAGAGCTTGGTTCTGGTTCTCAGACATGCGTGGCAGGGTTCAACCCAGTTGCCTGGGCTGGCAGAGCAAGGAAGCTGGCAGAGGAAACCTTCCCTCTGCAAGTCCAAGAGTGGGTTTGGCCAGAGTGAAGAGCTTTGAGAGGGACTTCTGAGGGTGTCAGGGAGTGATAGGACTGGGAGAATGGAGCAAAACTAGAAATGGGCAGATTGAGATTGGATGTTAGGAAGAAGTTGTTTCCCATGAGGCTGGTGAGAGACTGGCACAGGTTGCCCAGGGAGGTGGTGGAAGCCTCCTGCCTGGAGGTTTTTGCAGCCAGGCTGGATGTGTCTGTGAGCAAGCTGCTGTAGTGTGAGGTGTCCCTGGCCATGGCAGGGAGGTTGGAACTGGCTGATCTTTGAGGTCCCTTCCAACCCTGACAATCCTGTGATTCTGTGAATTCTATGATTCTAAGACTCAACCACTCAAGGTCTCATCCAGCCTGCCCTTCAACACCCCCAGTGAGGAAGCGTCCACAACTTACTCCAGGTTAGTAATTTCTCAGATGAGTGATAAATGTCTTGAAAAAAGCCCTCTCAGAACAAAATTGAGTCCAGAGGGTAAAATTCTTTAAAGATAATCAATTTACTGACTATTTTGGGGTGTCTGCAGCTTCTCAGAGCTCAGACACACAGTTCTATATCTTCACGTTTTCATCCTGGTCATATTCTCTCTGCACATTGTGCAGGCTCAGATATCTACACAGCTAACATCAGCAGAAGTTAGTAGATGACTCAGATGGTTAGCTGATGACACAGATGGTTAGTTGATGTTAGTTGATGGCAGAGAAATAGTTGGTTGTTAGTTGATGGCAGAGAGCTAGTTGAGTTTTAGTTGGTGTTGGTTGATGGCAGAGTTAGTTGATCGTTAGTTGATGAGTTATTTGATGTTGGTTGATGGCAGAGAGTTAGTTGATTGTTAGCTGATGGCAGAGAGTTACTTGATGTTAGTTGATGGCAGAGTTAGTTGACTGTTAGTTGATGGCAGAGTTAGTTGGTGTTGGTTGATAGCAGAGAGTTAGTTGTTTGCTAGTTGGTGTTGGTTAATGGCAGAGAGTATGTTGATGTTAACTGATGGCAGAGTTAGTTGATTGTTAGTTGATGGCAGAGAGTTAGTTGATGCTAGTTGATGGCAGAGTTAGTTGGTGTTGGTTGATAGCAGAGAGTTAGTTGTTTGCTAGTTGGTGTTGGTTAATGGCAGAGAGTTAGTTGATGTTAATTGATGGCAGAGTTAGTTGATTGTTAGTTGATGGCAGAGAGTTAGTTGATGCTAGTTGATGGCAGAGTTGGTGTTGGTTGATAGCAGAGAGTTAGTTGTTTGCTAGTTGGTGTTGGTTGATGGCAGAGAGTTGATGTTAATTGATGGCAGAGTTAGTTGATTGTTAGTTGATGGCAGAGAGTTAGTTGATGTTAGTTGATGGCAGAGTTAGTTGAGTTTTAGTTGATGTTAGTTGATGGCAGAGAGTTAGTTGATGTTAGTTGATGGCAGAGAGTTAGTTGATTGTTAGTTGATGGCAGAGAGTTAGTTGATTGTTAGCTGGTGTTAGTTGATGGCAGAGAGCTTCAGAGGGTCAAGAGGCATCCCAGCTCTGGGTTTTGCTGCTGTGCTGAGATGAATCTCCTCACATTTCATATATCCTGGTGCCTCCCCCCCTTGCCTGTGGGGTGTGAACACTAATTAGTCATTGACTTCTTTCTGTGGTGAAATAATTCCCCTAGTAGGAAGCTGAGGTCTAATCAAGAAGTTATGCTGAGCAATGCCCCAAGTGAGATGGTCTTTGCCTGTGGTGCAGGTGTTGGCCCAGCTGTGATGGTCCAGATGTGGCTTCTGAGCCTTTGGTTCACTCCTTACAGTGACACTTTTGAAGGCAGCAATTTTGCAGAGATAATAAGAAATGTGAGTAGAGGATTCCCCACACACCCTCCCTCCCCCCCCCGATCTCAAGCAAATAATTGAACTGTAGGCTAAGTGGAATAGAAAGAAAATTGTCACTATGAGAATTAAAAAACAACAAACAAAACCAACCCCAGCAGTGTGCCCAGGGGGCCAAGAAGGCCAAGGGCATCCTGGCCTGCATTAGGAATAGTGTGGCCAGCAGGAGCAGGGAGGTCATTCTGCCCTGGAGTCAACACTGGTTAGGCCACACCTTGAGTCTTGTGTCCAGTTCTGGGCCCCTCAGTTTAAGAAGGACATTGAGACATTTGAAGGTGTCCAGAGAAGGGCCACAAGGTTGGTGAGGGGTCTGGAGCACAGCCCTGTGAGGAGAGGCTGAGGGAGCTGGGGTTGCTTAGCCTGGAGAAGAGGAGACTCAGGGGAGACCTCATTGCCCTCTACAACTACCTGAAAGGTGGCTGTAGCCAGGAAGGGTTTGGTCTCTTCTCTCTAGCAACCAGCACCAGAACAAGAGGACACAGTCTCAAGCTGTTCCAGGGGGAATTGAGGCTGGAGGTGAGGAGAAACTTCTTCACTGAGAGAATCATTAGCCATTGGGATGTCTGCCCAGGGAGGTGGTGGAGTCCCCATCCCTGAAGGTGTTCAAGAGTGGATTGGAAGTGGCACTTGGTGCCATGGTCTAGTCATGAGGTCTGTGGAGACAGGTTGGACTTGATGATCTTTGAGGTCTCTTCCAACCTTGGTGATTCTGTGATACTGTGATTCTGTGAACCAACTGCACCAAGACTATGGAATTTAATAACAGTGACTCTTCCTTGCCTCTGCATTTGGCTCGAGTGGGAGCCACTTTCCAAAGTACTGGGCAGAAAGTTTCCTGCCTGGGATGAATTTTCTATCTGCTCTTCCAAGACTACAGCTTTTAGATGCCCAGTTCTCTAAGGGTTCCTCACCTGACTGGCATCACACCATGCTGGCTAGCCAGAAGTAGCAGGTGAGGGCTTGGTGTTTGGCTTGTTTTCATTAGAGCTTCTCTGTCAAATCCAGAAGAAAAAACATGAGGAAGGGGCTGCTGAGTGGTAAAAGGCAGGGGGCAATAAACAAAAAGTGAAAAGGGAAAAACATAATTCCCTCTCCCTTCAAATTTTAACAGCATTTGGAAAATATTAGGACAATACAAAATTTGGAGGTACTTCCTAGTGCTCCAATCCATGAGAAATAAGGGGGGGTTGGAACTGGTGAAAAAACTAATGTAGCTGTTTAAATGAAGCCAATTTTATGACATATGATGATCTGGCCCAGAGGTAGTATCTTCTAAATAACCTTTTCTTCTTACTTTTGTCTGTGTTGATGAAGTCAGTGCTCCGTGCCAAGGTATCAGTGTGTTTTGACATGAATCCTTCACTTCAGGGGAGGACACATTCCTTGTTACATTAGCCCTCTGGATTCCTGTAAAGCATTACACTTAGCATTGCAGGCTGAAGGATGGATGGATTTGGACCCACAGCTTTCTGCTGGCCATTTTATTTGACAGGCTGTGCCAGTCTATTCTGCTGATCTGACAGAGCAGCAAAATTATGAGCAGTGATTTTACAGGCAGGGAAAGACTGTAAAGTTTATTTAAAGAACTCTTCCAGGGAGATACCTCTGGCTGGGAATCTCCCTGCTGTTGGTGCTGGGCTCCTTCCCAGCTTGCTGGGAGCCAGCTCTGTCTGAGATGGGAGAAGGAAGCAACAAACCATCTGGCAAGGAAGCTTTTCTAGCAGAGGAGATTCGAGTTGAGCTCCCTTGCAGGTTAGTGTAGGGACAGCTGCTGGACAGTCCTGGTCCTCTCACATCTGCTGCACTCTCAAGAACTGAGCAGTGGTGTACCTTTCTTTTGTACTATGTGGTTTGCATGCCATGCTGGTGGGTTGTGAAGAAAGCAAACTTCATTCACATTCTGCCCTAGCAGTTTGGTTAAGACATTCTAAGTTTCCCCCAGTTTCATTTACATTGTACAACTGCAGTCATGGAATCACAGAATGGCTTGGGTTGGAAAGGACATTAAAGATCATCCAGTTCCAACTTCCCTACCATGGGCAGGGACTCCTCCTAGCAAACCAGTTTGCTCAAGGTCCTACCCAGCCTTACTTTGAACACTTCTAGGGTTGCAGCCTCCACAACTTCTGTGGGTAACCAGAAACACAGTTCTTCCACCCCTGCCCCCATTGCTCACGTCATTCACCCCACTGCTTGTTGTTCTTCCGTTTACCTGGATGATTCAGGACAGGGAACTGCTTGAAAGAGTCCAGAGCAGAGCCACAAAGCTGCTGAAGGAAGTGGAGTATCTCTCTGTGAGGACAGGCTGAGGGAGCTGGGGCTTGGAGCAGAGGAGCCTGAGGGTGACCCCATGGCTGGTGATAAAGATGTGCAGGGCAGTGTGGGGAGGATGGAGCCAGGCTCTGCTCAGGGATGTCCAAGGACAGCACAAGGGACACTGGGGGCAAGCTGGAGCAGAGGAGGTGCCATGGGAACAGCAGGGAAAACTTCTTCCCTGTGAGGGTGCCAGAGCCCAGAGGCTGCCCAGAGAGGTTGTGGAGTCTCCTGCTCTGGATGTGTTCCTGTGTGACCTGCCCTGTGTGACCCTGCCCTGGCAGGGGGGTTGGACTGATCATCATCTTTCAAGGTCCCTTCCAACCCCTAAAGTTCTGTGATTCCATCTGTGCTGACTGTATTTGCCAGAAGTCTAACTCCCCTTTCTCTTCAAGCCTGACAGAAATTACTGACTTCAGTTATGTGCAAACATCCAGAGGGGCTGGATTTGGGGGGAGACTGAAGTAGGGAAGCATTGCCATGTATGAGAAAGCCTCCAAGAGGAGAAGAGTCAAGCAGTACATCAGACTGCCACAGGGCCTGTGTAGTCTCCACTCTGGAAGGGTTTCCAGACCTGACTATGGTGAAACCCTGAGCAACCTGGTGTGAATTAGTGCTAACCCTGCCAGCTAGGAGGCAGGGCAAGGCTTTACCAAACCAAGGACCCTTCCTACTGGAATTATTCTGTAATTACATGCAAAGAGATCGAGACTGTCAGAAATCATCAACAAAACCAAAATCATCAATAAAAAGTCACGTTTTGCCCCTCAAAAGAGAGACTCCAGCACAGACATCCCTAAGGGCTCTATGGCTGGGGGGTGAGTGAACAAGTTTAGATGAAGTTATGATTTCAAGAGTCTTTGTGAAGTTCCACATCTGCCCCACAAATCTAAGAAGTTTGTTCTAGAAAACAAAAACAAAACAAAACATTCTTGAATTTGGAATCACAGAATTGTCAGGGTTGGAAGGGACCTCAAGCATCAGCCAGTTCCAACTCCCCTCACAACAGAACAGGTTGCTCGCAGCCACATCCAGCCTGGCTGCAAACACCTCCAGGCAGGAGGCTTCCACCACCTCCCTGGGCAACCTGTGCCAGGCTCTCACCACCCTCATGGGGAACAACTTCTTCCTCACATCCAAGCTTAATCTACCCATTTCTAGTTTTGCTCCATCCCCCCCAGTCCTATCACTCCCTGACACCCTCAAAAGTCCCTCCCCAGCTTTCTTGGAGCCCCCTTCAGATACTGGAAGGCCACAAGAAGGTCTCCTCAGAGCCTTCTCTTCTCCAGACTGAACCCCAACTCTCTCAGTCTGTCTCCACAGCAGAGCAGCTCCAGCCCTCTGCTCATCCTCATGGCCCTTCTCTGGACACCTTCCAGCACCTCCAGATCCTTCCTGTCCTAGGGGCTCCAGAACTGGACACAGTACTCCAGGTGTGGTCTCAGCAGAGTGGAGCAGAGGGGCAGAATCCCCTCCCTGGACCTGCTGGCCACACTTCTCTTGCTGCAGCCCAGGCTCTGCTTGGCTCTCTGGGCTGCAAGTGCTCTCTGCTGGCTCCTGGTGAGCTTCTCATCCACCAGCACCCCCAAAGCCTTTTCTTCAGGGCTGCTCTCAAGCCAGTCCCTGCCCAGCCTATACTGGTGCTTGGGATTGCCCCAACCCAGCTTCAGAACCTTGCACTTGGTCTTGTTGAACCTCATGAGGTTGTGATGGGCCCAGCTCTGCAGCTTGTCCAGGTCCCTCTGGATGGATCCCTTCCCTCCAGCCTGTCTGCTGCACCACACAGCTTGGTGTGGTGGTTGAACTTGCTGAGATTGCACTCAATGCCTCTGTCCCTGTCACCATCAAAGATTTTTAACAAGGCTGGTCCCAGTACTGATCCCTGGGGGACTCCACTTGTCATTGGCCTCCACTAGTCCTGGCCTCTTGAGAGGCTGAACCAGGCTGAGAACCTACAGAGCCCTGGTCTGCAGCAGGCTGGGCTTGCAGCTGGCAGCTGCCTGGTTGTGCTGCCAGGATGTCTCTGGGTTGGATGAGAAGAGCAGGGCTGGGTGGGCGTCTGGTGTAACAGTGGTGTCAGGTTGTGCTTCACAGGACAAAGACCTGACAAGGCTGTGGTGAGGTTTTCCAGCCCAGGGAGCCCACACTTTCCCCTCTTGCTCTCCTCCATGTGCACCTGTGGCTCAAGAGAGCCAGGAGCAGCCATGTCTGGGACCAGCTTTGATCTGTAAGAAGGAAAGCTGAATATGTGGGACCTGTTCTGGACAACTGCAGACAGAAGGATTTCTGAAGGTGGAAAGCTTGCCCTGGTGCTTTCCCTTTTCTTCCCCCCCAGGCCTTTGCAGTGAAGAAAAGGCAACAAAAATCAATGTGGGTGGGAAAAAACCCCAACAGTCCCATGACCTCAGGAAGGAAAATCACAGAATCACAGAATGGTCAGGGTTGGAAGGGACCTCAAGGATCAGCCAGTTCCAACCCCCTGCCATGGGCAGGGACACCTCACACTAGATTAGGTCTGCAGAGTGGTGTCAATCTCTGGGCTCTACTCCACAGTGCAGTGTAGACAGTCTGCAGGTCCCATATCCCTAGAATCCTCTTGTGTTGAAGCACAGCAGTGATCCCAGGATCCCAGGATGTCAGGGTTTGGAAGGAACCTCTGAAGACCTTTGAGTCCACCCCCACTGCCAGAGCAGGGCCATAGAACCCAGCTCAGGTCACACAGGAACACATCCAGACAGGGCTGGAAAGTCTCCAGGGAAGGAGACTCCACAACCTCTCTGGGCAGCCTGCTCCAGTGCTCTGTGACCCTCACAGGGAAGAAGTTCCTCCTCATGTTGTTGTGGAACCTCCTGTGCTGCAGTTTCCATCCATTGCCCCTTGTCCTATCCCAGGGTGGAACTGAGCAGAGGTTGTGCCCTCCCTCCTGACCCCCTGCCCTCAGATATTGATAGACATTCATTAAAGGAGGGCAGTCAGGAGGGCAGTCCAAGCAGTTCCCTTTAACATCACTCTGCTCTGCCTGTGCCAGAGGGACCAGGAGCAGCTGCACTGGTGGTCCAAGGTGGGAGAGGGTCGTGAGGCATGAGAGGAACCTCAGCCAGTGGGACAGAGCAGAGGCTCATGCAGCAGTTACTGCTTCTTGACCAGTCATTCAACTCAGCAGTGCCTCAGCAGCAGCCTGTCTGCACATTTCTAGTGCCCAGCTACCGTCATTCGAGTGATCTTTGCTGCCACTCCAAGGGCTCTTACAAGCACTCCCTTCTCCTTGCCTTTGCCCTGGGTGAGCAGTGTATCTGTCAGCAGCTCCTGCCCTTCAGCTGATGCGTGGTGACTTGCTCATCTGTGACTCTTGGGTGACTCCAAGGGTCTCAGTGCAATGATGTTCATTCTGCTCCTGGAGCTGTGCAGCAGAGACACAGAAGGGAGGAGCAAGCCAGACCTTAAGTAGGATCACAGGATCACAGGATGTTAGATTGGAAGGGACCTCTGAAGGCCATCGAGTCCACCCCCTGTTCCAGAGCAGGACCACAGAATCCAGCACAGGTCACACAGGAACACATCCAGATGGGTCTTGAATGTCTCCAGAGAAGGAGACTCCACAACCTCTCTGGGCAGCCTGCTCCAGTGCTCTGGGACCCTCACAGTCAAGAAGTTCCTCCCCTTGCTGAGGTGGAACCTTCTGCACTGCAGTTTATATCCATTGCCCCTTGTCCTATCCCAGGGTGCAACTGAGCAGAGCCTGTCCCCTCCCTCCTGACACCCAGACCTCAGACATCTGTTAACATCCATTAAATCCCTTTGTACAAGAGGTTCCAGTAATTTCTATCTACAGCTATGGGTGTCCACTTTTTTCCCCTGTGTTCTATTTACAGAGGGTATCCCTGGTTCTGTCTGTCTGCATATAAACACCCAGGCTCACTTTGTGTGTGCACACAGAAGCACAGAATTGTTCTGGTTCGAAAAGACTTCTATGATCACATGGGAAATCCTATGGGGACAGGCTGAGAGGGTTGGGGCTGTTCCCCCTGGAGAAAAGAAGGCTCCAGGGAGACCTTAGAGCACCTGTCCAGTACCTGAAGGGAGCCTACAAGAAAGCCAGGAAGGGACTTTTGACAAGGGCTTGTAGTGATAGCATGAGAGGGAATGGATTGAAGCTTCAGGAGGTCAGATTTAGACTGGAGATTAGGAAGAAATTCTTTCCAGGGAGGGTGGTGAGACACTGGAACAGGTTGCCCAGGGTGGTTGTGGATGTCCCCTGCCTGGAGGTGTTCAAGGCCAGGCTGGATGAAGCCTTGAGCAACCTGGGCTGGTGGGAGGTGTCCCTGCCCATGGCAAGGGGGTTAGAACTGGATGATCTTCAAGGTCCTTTCCAAACCTGAACTGTTCTATGAATCTGTGAATCATCAAGTCCAACCGTGGGCCTAACACCACCATGGCCATAAACCATGTCCCATAGTGCCATGTCTGTATGGCACCTCCAAGGATGGTAACTCCACCACCCCCCTGGGCAATCTATTTCAATGCCTGAAAACCCTTTCAGTATCTTTGTTTCCCTACTATGTAATCTCAACCTCCTCTAGTGCAATATAGCTAGGGGGGGTGGGGGTGGTATACATGTGTGCATGAATGTGCATAAATATAGATCCACCCTCAGACAGCACCTGAGCTGGGTGTTCAGATTCAGAGAACCTACATTCAGAGCACTCATGCTGGGGTTTGACTTAAATGAGACCTTGAATTTATCAAGAGTTCTTGGAGCTGCCTGCCAATAGCTGAAGGGATCCTACAGGAAGGCTGCAGAGGGACTTTTCCTAAGAGACAGGACAAGGGGGAATGGTTTGAAGCTGAGGGAGAGAAGGGTTAGACTGGAGCTGAGGGAGTTCTTCAGTACAGGGGTGGTGAGACTCTGGAATAGGTTGTCCAGGGAAGTTGTGGATGCCTCCTCTCTGGGGGTGTTGAGCCAGAGCCAGCTTGGATGAGCCCTTGGACAACCAAGTTGAGATGGGTCCCTGCTCATGGCAGGGGTGTTGGAATAGATGATTTCTGAGGTCCCTTTAAGCCATTCTGTGATTCTAATGTCTCAGCACTACATTTACAACATACACTGCTGTACAGTAGATGTAAATACACCAACAGCTTCCCATTCTTTCAGCACAGTACTAAGCAGATGATCTCTGAGGTCCCTTCCAACCTAAGCCATCTACGATTCTTAAGTACCCCTTCCCCATAGGAATAAGAGCAGCGTTCAGCTAGACCGACTGGGGTTAACGAAGCTGACAGCTCCTCTGAGAAAATCTCCAGCCAAAGGAAGCCAGAAGAGGGTGGAGGGATGGAGGGGAAGATATATGAATGATTAAAGTATCTGAAAGGAAATAGTAAGTCAGAAATGTCAGAGCTGGAAGCAATTAGCAACTGACTGGCAACTCCCAAACCCAGTAAGAGAAGGATGCGATCTCTAACAGCTCAACAATAAAAGCTGCTGCTAGGTTCAGGAGGAGCCATATAGGGTTAAAAAGAGGTGAATGGGAACCTAAATCTGCTAACAATTATTGTCAGTGCCAACACTGCCTGGGAAGAGTCACGTTTGCTCTACCACCTCCACCCAGCCAATTACAACAATCTGCACTGCCCAGGCTCTCCTGGCAGGAGCAGCCACCGACCCCCCCCCCACCCAGCACTAGGGAGCTGCTGCCATTTGCTGGGCTTTTAATTTATCACTCAGCTGTTTCGAATCACAGAAAGCTAAAACTTGGCTTACAAGTTGTCAGTTCCAATGCTAATCTTCTGTGCTTACTGCATGTGTGCCTGTGTGATATGTGCGCTTTCTGAACTGTAAAACTGCCATGGAAATTTCCCACTCTGGTTATGAACTCTCCTCTCTCTGGCCCTTGACTGACTGGAAGGATTGGTCGTGTTAAGGCTCTCGACATATGTTTACTCCCCAAACAGGAGCCTGCCAGATGATGCAGGCTAGCTGAGTCCAGTTCATCAGCCCTTTACAGGAGCTTAGCAAGCTGACCCTCAGCAGTGGGCCAGACTGTGTGCATGTAGCAGGGGCATGGAATCAATTGTCAGGGTTGGAAGGGACCTCAGGGATCATCCAGTCCCAACCCCCCCTGCCATGGGCAGGGACACCTCACACTACAGCAGGCTGCCCAGAGCCACATCCAGCCTGGCCTGGTGTTCAAGAGGGGATTGGGTGTGGCACTTGGTGCCATGGTCTGGTCATGAAGTCTGTGGTGACAGGTTGGACTCGATGATCTTTGAGGCCTCTCCCAACCTTGGTGATACTGTGATACTGTGATAACTTCCAAGGATGAGGCTTCCACCACTTCTTTGTGCAACCTCTTCCAGTGTCTCACCACTCTTATTGGTCATCCTATGCAAAGTGATGATGTCCCTGTGATTTCCTTAGTGCCTCTGACCAGGTGATAAATAGCACAGAGAGGTGATACATTGCATTTACTTTTCATCTTTTGACCTCCTCACTTGTTCTCTGCCCACTGATCCATTTCTGCTGAGAGCTCTTCTGGTATTACAAACCTCTGAGCAGTGCTCAACCAGCCAGCCCTCTAAAAAAAAAAAACAAGGGAAAAAAGCCCTGTCCCAGATGGTTTCCTTCTTCCCTTTGTAAACATGAAGCTTCCCTTTTTATCCTCCTCCCCAAATTGCATCAGTCCAGAGCAGAGAGCAGCGACAGGTACAGGATGTTGTGGATGGGAGGCTGCCTCCTTAGCCACACCTGGCCATGCACTTCTGAGGTCCTCACTTTATGGGGGACAGTTATTCTGGGGTAAAGAATGCTAAATGTCTTGTGAAGTGCTCGCTCCAGAACGTGGCAGACACAAGATATATGGTAGCTTGCTCTGTTATAAATATTATGTTACCAAAATCACTCATGTCTTCAGTGCTCCAGAAGAATTTTGCTGGTTTTGGCCCCAATCCTGTAATATGCTCTGTATGGGCAAGAAGTCCTTCCTCGTGGACTAACTGGAAGATTGAAGCTGTGTTTGGACTGCACAGTTGAAAGCATTCAGCTGCTCCTCAGCCCTGATGGGTTGCTTTTCATTTAACTGAGCGAGTATCGTTGTAACTCAAGTGCTGGGAATTTGCCTGCTCTTTGCTCTGAGACATCAAAGTGCCACTGGGGTCTCAGAGCTCAGGGCACAGCCGTGAGTGAGCCCCTGGTTTCTTCCGGCCAGTGTCATACCCTGAAGCATGAACATCCTGCCCAACTTCAGGCTGTTTATCTGTTGGTCCTGATATAGCAAGGGAGTCACTACAGTAACATGAACTGTGCGCTCTGCTAGGAAGATACTCTGAGTGTTATAGGTCGAGGCTTGGGGCTCAGATGAGGGCAGAGAGTGATAACAGCGCTCACACATTGCAAGTGGTGCCTATGGTGGTTGAGGGAGAGGATTCTCCCCCTCTACTCTACTCTGGTGAGATACCACGTGGAGCACTGTGTCCAGTTCTGGAGCCCCTAGGACAGGAAGGATCTGGAGGTGCTGGAAGGTGTCCAGAGAAGGGCCACGAGGATGAGCAGAGAGCTGGAGCTGCTCTGCTATGGAGACAGACTGAGAGAGCTGGGGTTGTTCAGTCTGGAGAAGAGAAGGTTCTGAGGAGACCTCATTGTGGCCTTGCAGTATCTGAAAGGGGCTACAAGAAAGCTGGAGAGGGAATTCTTAGGGTGTCAGGGAGTGATAGGACTGGGGGGAATGGAGCAAAGCTAGAAATGGGTAGATTGAGCTTGGATGTTAGGAAGAATTTCCCTATGAGGGTGGTGAGAGACTGGCACAGGTTGCCCAGGGAGGTGGTGGAAGCCTCCTGCCTGGAGGCTTTTGCAGCCAGGCTGGCTGTGGCTGTGAGCAACCTGCTGTAGTGTGAGGTGTCCCTGGCCATGGCAGAGGGCTTGGAACTGGCTGATTAGGTCCCTTCCAACCCTGACAATTCTATGATTCTCTGATTAGGTCCTGACCCCAGCTGGGGAGGCTTCTGAGAGAAGATGATTTGTGCATGGTCTGTGTGCTGGTGAAGCAACTTCATACCTGTCACTGGTGTGTAAGTGCTCAGGAGACTTTCCACCACCTGTACCTACAATACATGCAGCAAACCCAGGCTCTTTGTCACAGAGAGCTGACTCTGTGTGACACCTGTTGTCATCTGGGACTTTGGATTTCCTGTGCACTGAAACTGAATCCACATCACACGTGGTGCATGCACACAGCTCAGGCATACAGACACTGCCCATTTCGTGTCTAGCTGAATGTGTTTTCTTAAATAAGTTGATAAAGCTGACTGTCTCATTCCCATATAACCAAGGTTTTCTTGGGGGAAGGGGAATCAGTCTCCTACCCCTCTACTCTGCCCTACTGAGGGCACATCTGGAATGTTGTGTCCAGTTTTGGGCGCCTCAGTGCAAGTAGAACCTCAGGGAACTGCTTGAAAGAGTCCAGCACAGCGCCACAAAGCTGCTGCAGGCAGTGGAACATCTCCCTGCTGAGGACAGGCTGAGGGAGCTGGGGCTTGGAGTAGAGGAGCCTGAGGGTGACCTCATTGCTGCTGATAAAGATGTGCAGGGCAGTGTGGGGAGGATGGAGCAAGGCTCTGCTCAGGGATGTCCCAGGACAGAACAAGGGGCACTGGGGGCAAGCTGGAGCAGAAGAGGTGCCACAGGATCAGAAGGGAAAACTGTGTGATTCTGTGTGAGGCAGGATCTGTCAAAGGGAATGGTTAAGCAGCAGGTTTTATCACAGTATCACCGTATCACTAAGGTTGGAAGAGACCTCAAAGATCATAGAGTCCAACCTGTCACCACAGACCTCATGACTAGACCATGGCTCCAAGTGCCACATCCAATCCCCTCTTGAACACCTCCAGGGATGGGGACTCCACCACCTCCTTGGGCAGCCTATTCCAATGATGAATGACTCTCAGTGAAGAACTTTCTCCTCACCTCCAGCCTAAACTTCCCCTGGAACAGCTTGAGACCGCCCCAAGAACCTGTAGAATGCAAGCAGAAGTGTGAGACATTCACACATTTCACTTCTTTAAACTATACAAGTGTCCAAACCCCATCTGTTAGTCAAGATCTGAAAAGAGGTTTTGCAAACCCTCGGGGTGGTTGTCAAGGTGAAGGTGCCAGGCTCTTTCCACAGAATCACAGAAGCATTCAGGTTGGTAAAGAGCCTCAGGATCACCAAGTCCAACCATTAACCATGCTCTGCAAGGGTCACCCCTAAACCATAGCACCAAGCACCTCATCTAAACCACCTTTAAACACATCCAGGCCTGGGGACTCCTCCACCTCCCTGGGCAGCTCATTCCAGTCCCTGACCATTCTTTCCATGATTTTTTTTCCTACTGTCCGGTCTAAACCTCCCCACTTGTAGCTGAGACCATTCCCTCTTGTTCTATCACTAATCACCTGTGAGAAGGGACCAGCACCAACTTCTCCACAATGCCCTTTCAGGTATCTGTAGAGTGATGAGGTCTCCCCTCAGCCTCCTCTTTTTCACACTGACCATCCCCAGCTCCTTCAGCTCCTTTCCGGTGGTGCCCAGTGACAGGACAAGGAGCAGTAGGTACAAGCTGGACCACAGGAGGTTCCATCTCAACAGGAGGAGAAACTCTTTTATGGTGAGGGTGGTGGATCTCTGGAGCAGGCTGCCCAGAGAGGTTGTGGATCTTCTCTGGAGACACATTCAAAACCAACCTGGATGTGTTCCTGTGTGACTTGCCCTGGGTGATTCTGCTCTGCCATGGGGGGTTGGATTGGATGATCTCCAGAGGTCCTTTCCAAGCCCTAATATTCTGTGATTCTATGCTGCCTAGCTCCCCAGGTGATTGACTTCTGTCACTGAAGCTTGTCAGAGGGTTAGGGGATGGGGGAACTGCAGAGCCTTCTGGCTTCAGCCCCATGAGCCTGCATCCAGCACTGGGGCAGGCAGAGAGCTGCAGAGTGATTTCTCTCTCCCACACAGGGGTAGTATCATAGTATCAGTCAGGGTTGGAAGGGACCACAAGGATCATCTAGTTCCAACCCCCCTGCCATGGGCAGGGACACCCCACACTACATCAGCCTGGCCACAGCCTCAGCCAGCCTGGCCTTAAACACCTCCAGGGACAGGGCCTCAACCACCTCCCTGGACAGCCCATTCCAGGGCTTCACCACTCTCATGGGGAAGAGCTTCCTCCTCACCTCCAGCCTGAATCTCCCCACCTCCAGCTTCATTCCATTCCCCCTAGTCCTATCACTACCTGAGATCCTGAGCAGTCCCTCCCCAGCCTTCTTGGAGCCCCCTTCAGATACTGGAAGGCCACAGTTAGGTCACCTCAGAGCCTTCTCCTCTCCAGACTGAACAGCCCCTAAGTATCAGATTGCCAGGCACAGTCCAGCCAGTTCCCCACTCCTGGGATAGTGCAGCCACACACAGTCCTTATTTGGGCTGGACTGCAGGGTTACAAGCCAGTCCTTGGACTTTGTTGTTGGTGGTGGTTTTTTTTTCCTCTTTTAACAAGTTCATTTTGGTGAGACACCTTTTCTCCTTCTTTGTTTGTTTTCCCCTGTAAGGACACCCCACCCCCCAGATATTTTTAGAGCTGATGAAACTATTTGCTATGAACAGATTGTCCAATGGATTTTGGCCTTCTTCTGACCATGAGTCATTCACAGCCTTACTTCAGAGGTTGTATCCCTTATTCATAAATACTAAAGGAACTGTTTATGCAAGAGAATTTCAGCCCCTGGGTGATTCCAGAAGTGCTTGGCTTGTTATTTGTGTCTGCCTTTCCTGGTCCAAGATGGTTTTCCTAGGGCATGATGCACCACATCCTCACTGTAAATAGCAATAAAAGACTTCAAACAGGTGAACAGTAGCTAAAGCAACCTGAAAGGATATGTTCGAGGTGAGGAGAAGCTTCTTCACAGAAAGGCCTTTGGAATGTGCTGCCCAGGGAGGTGGTGGAGTCCCCATCCTTGGAGGTGCACAAAAAAGGCTTGGATGTGGCACTTGGAGCCATGGTTTAGTTGTCAGGAGGTGTCAGGTATTAGGTGACAGGTTGGACTTGATGATCTCTGAGGTCTTTTCCAAACTGGTTGATTCCACAATTCTATGAAATCAAAGTTAACTGTGTCTTGTGGTCAAAAGAATAGAACAGAACAGAACAGAACAGAATAGAATAGAATAGAATAGAATAGAATAGAATAGAATAGAATAGAATAGAATAGAATAGAATAGAATAGAATAGAATAGAATAGAATGGACCAGGTTGGAAAAGACCTTCGAGACCATCAAGTCCAACCTATCACCCAACACCACCTAATCAACTAACCCATGGCACCAAGTGCCTCATCCAGTCTCTTCCTAAACACCTCCAGGGATGGGGACTCCACCACCTCCCTGGGCAGCACATTCCCATGGCCAATCTCTCTTGCTGGGAAGAATTTCTTCCTAACATCCAGCCTAAACCTCCCCTGGCACAGCTTGAGACTGTGTCCTCTTGTTCTGGTGCTGGTTGCAAAGGGCAAAGAGGCTGGGGAGGGGTCTGGAGCACAGCCCTGTGAGGAGAGGCTGAGGGAGCTGGGGTTGCTTAGCCTGGAGAAGAGGAGGCTCAGGGGAGACCTTCTTGCTCTCTACAACTCCCTGAAGGGAGGTTGTAGCCAGGTGGGGGTTGGTCTCTTCTGCCAGGCAACCAGCACCAGAACAAGAGGACACAGTCTCAAGCTGTGTCAGGGGAAGTTTAGGCTGGAGGTGAGCAGAAAGTTCTTCACTGAGGGAGTTGTTAGCCGTTGGAATGTGCTGCCCAGGGGGGTGGTCACCATCCCTGGAGGTGCTGAAGAGGGGATTGGATGTGGCACTTGGTGCCATGGTCTAGCAGTCATGAGGTGTTGGGTGACAGGTTGGACTTGATGATCTTTGAGGTCTTTTCAACCTTGTTTATTCTATGATTCTATATTTCGGAGTCTGCCAGTCTCTCATCTTCTCATCCTCTTTGGGACCTGGGAGTTCAGCACTGCAGTTATGGAAAAAGTAATGCATGTGAAATTTGGGCCCATGAGAAGGTTTTGCATTCTTCTTTTTGCAAGCCTTCCTGCCACCTTCTTCAGTTTGGAAGGGAAGATCATCTATTTCCAATCCCCCTGCCATGGACAAGGACACCTCCCACCAGTCCCGGTTGCTCAAGCCCTCATCCAACCTGGCCTTGAACACCTCCAGGGAGAAAGCAGCCACCACCTCCCTGGGCAACCTGTGCCAGTCTCTCAGCACCCTCATGGGGAAGAACTTCTTCCTAGCATCCAAGCTGAATCTACCCATTCCAGCCCCCACCTGGCTACAACCTCCCTTCAGCCGCTCCTCATGGGGCTGTGCTCCAGACCCCTCCCCAGCTTTGTTGCCCTTCTCTGGACACCTTCCAGCAGCTCAACATCTTTCCTAAACTGAGGAGCCCAGAACTGGACACAGGACTCAAGGTGTGCCCTAACCAGTGCAGTGTACAGGGGCAGAATGACCTCCCTGCTCCTGCTGGCCACACTCTTCCTGATGCAGGCCAGGATGCCACTGGCCCTCTTGGCTGCCTGGGCACACTGCTGGCTCGTGTTCAGCTGCTGTCAACCACTGCTACCAGGTCCCTTTCTGCCTGGCTGTTAATTCCAACCCAGCACACCTCTCTACACCAAGCAGGCAGATCCTTAACATTCACCACTTCATGTCTCACTTTAACAGGTACCAGTAACAGTCAGATGTTCAGCACTCCCTCGCCAAGAGCGTCTGTGTATATCACAAGTGGACAGATGCCAGAGCCACGAGAGGTGTACAAGTCAAATTACCTGCCACAGCCACAGCTTCTGACATGCTTATCTTCTGACATACCTGCAGGTCTGAAATTCTGCTGACCCCACTGCTGCACCAAATCAATCTTCGGTGCCGTGAGCAGTATCATTACTAGGGCACACAGCTCTGGCTTCATCCGCCCTGAACTTTGTATCTGACTGCTTCAAGGAAGGGTTTGGCTGTTTTCCAGGTGACCTGTGTGCATGCATACAAATGTATGTGTCTCCTTAAAGAGTCCCTCAGACTGTGAAGCTGAGCAGAGAATCTGTGAAAATGGCAAATTTATTAAGAGTGGGTTGACTGCTCTCTTTAGCTGTGTGGAAGCTTTATTGATGATCATTCAAATCTGGCTGCTGGTTGGATTCCAGATACTCCATGTAGCTATGTATGGTTATAATAGTCCTGCTGCAGGACTTGCTCTTGGAGATATCTGAAGGGGGGTGGGGGGTGGGATTGTGTATGGTTACACACAAGTGCCAAATTTACAGCAGTAAACATCAGCTCCAAAGTCTGAAGCAGATCTCAGCCATGATAGCTGCAAACCTTTATTTAGAACCTTTATTTTAGAATAAACCACACCAGGTTGGAACTGCACAGGTCCAAGGAGAAATGTAACAGACCAGGAGATAGTTTTGAGGTCTTGTGTTGTATGCCTTTGATGGTTTTGTCCTTTCAGGAATCTCAGTGTGCTTTGAGGTACTGAAATGTGCTACACAGAATCACAGAATTGTCAGGGTTGGAAGGGACCTGAAGGATCAGCCAGTTCCAACCCCCCTGCCATGCCCAGGGACACCTCACACTACAGCAGCTTGCTCACAGCCACAGCCAGCCTGGCTGCAAACACCTCCAGGCAGGAGGCTTCCACCACCTCCCTGGGCAACCTGTGCCAGTCTCTCACCACCCTCATGGGGAACAACTTCTTCCTGACATCCAATCTCAGTCTACCCATTTCTAGTTTTGCTCCATTCCCCCCAGTCCTATCACTCCCTGGCACCCTCAAAAATCCCTCCCAGCTTTCTTGTAGCCCCCTTCAGGCACTGCAAGGCCACAAGAAGTTCTGAGAGCCTTCTCTTCTCCAGACAGAACAACCCCAACTCTCTCAGTCTGTCTCCATAGCAGAGCAGCTCCAGCCCCCTGCTCATCCTCGTGGCCCTTCACTGGACACCTTCCAGCACCTCCAGACCCTTCCTGTCTGGAGCCTGTAGAGGCTCTACATCTCTTCTGACTGAAGGGTTTGTGAAGCAAACTAACAGCAGTAAGCCCACAGCCCACTTCTCTGAAAGCCATGCACAGAAGTCATCTCAAAATGACAACCAGCATGCAGCAGTCTGGAAGGAAGCAATGCACCAGGTTAGGTTGAAACCTAGAGGATTTTGTAGACATCTGCATGCTCTGGTGAGTTGAGTACAAAGCCCTAGAATCATCTCTGCCCAGGATGCTGCTAGTATCTGCTCTCACAAACTTACATAACTGCAAAATGCTAAGGAAAACCAAACCAAACCAAATCCAATCAAACCAGTATCTTCTAATTTCAGTGATTGCTTGGAGAAACACTTGAAAGCCATCACATCCCAGAGCAGAAGCTGAAAACATTTGGGGATCACACACACACAATCACAAAGAATGTTAAGGGTTGGGAGGGACCTCAAAAGGTTACTGAGCCCAACCCCCCTGCCACAGCAGCATCATCCAGGGCAGGTCAAGTATCCAGGTGGGTTTGGAATGTCTTCAGAGAGGGAGACTCCACAACCTCTCTGGGCAGCCTGCTCCAGGGCTCTGTCACCATGCTGGAAGGTGTCTAGAGCAGGGCCACAAGGATGATCAGAGGGCTGGAGCACCTCTCCTATGAGGGCAGACTGAGGGAGTTGGGGCTGTTCAGTCTGGAGAGGAGAAGGCTCCCAGGTGACCTCATTGTGGCTTTCCAGTATCTGAAAGGGGCTCCAAGAAGGCTGGGGAGGGACTGCTCAGGATCTCAGGGAGTGATAGGACTAGGGGGAATGGAATGAAGCTGGAGGTGGGGAGATTCAGGCTGGAGGTGAGGAGGAAGTTCTTCCCCATGAGAGTGGTGAAGCCCTGGAATGGGTTGTCCAGGGAGGTGGTTGGGGCCCTGTCCCTGGAGGTGTTTAAGGCCAGGCTGGCTGAGGCTGTGGCCAGGCTGATGTAGTGTGGGGTGTCCCTGCCCATGGCAGGGGGGTTGGAACTAGATGATCCTTGTGGTCCCTTCCAACCCTGACTGATACTGTGATACTATGATCTTCTGATCCTGTGGCACCTCCTCTGCTCCAGCTTGCCCCCAGTGCCCTTTGTTCTATCATTGGACATCCCTGAGCAGAGCCTGGCTCCATCCTCCCCACACTGCCCTGCACATCTTTATCAGCAGCAATGAGGTCACCCCTCAGGCTCCTCTGCTCCAAGCCCCAAGCCCCAGCTCCCTCAGCATTCTAAGATGCTTTCACATGGTAAGACCAACCAACATCTCAAACACCTCCGGGGAACACCTGACTTGACAGTTCTTCTGCAGAATAGATCCTTGGCTACAGTGAGTGGATCTTAGGTTCCTTGCTAGTGGGTCATGCACTGAATGTGTGCTCTGAGTTGTTATGATGATCCAGTGCTGTCCCTAACACAGGAATGATGATCTCCATCACTGCATTGCCCTCACCAGACCTGCTACCAGAAAAACTCCTTCTTCTTCTCCTCTCAGCTTTGGCAAAGCCTCTGCTGAGCTTCTGCTTCCTAGTGCAGTGCCATACTTTGTGGTAGGTGTGGATCAACCAGAAACTTTCCATCCAGAGAAACATCAGGTCTGGAAAAGAGAAGAGGGAAGGAAGACTCAAGAAGTTAGAGTTACTTACCCTGGAGGAGGAAATCTTGAGCCTCGAACATGACACTAAATATCAAAGACAAAAAAGCCTTCTGTTGACCACAAAGGGAGTAATTTCTTCTTTTTGTCTGTTGTGGTTGGGACAAGAAGTAATGGACTTAAATTGCAGCACGAAAAGGTCCAGTTACAGAGAAGAACAAAATGTTTCTCTTGTCAAGGCAGCAAAGCCCTGTACCTTGGAATGGCTACAGGATGTCCCTTGCTGGGGGAGATTTAGGATCTGTCAAGCCAACATCTGTCAGGATGGCGAAGGTACGTGTTTTTTCCTGTGCTGGAGCTTTGAACTGGAGTGCATTCCTTCTGGAAGGCCTTTCCAGGCTTCTGATTCTACCCAGACAGGCAGAGATCTCTGTGCTTAACTATGATTTTGTGGCCTTTCCATCTGCCTCCCGTGGGAGCTGTGACAGTGGTCAGAGAGCACTCCGCTGTGTATTGTACAGGGCACTTGTGCTGGTCAGACCAGCCTTGGTCCCCTTAGCCCTTCTCCCAGACCAATTTCTCAGGATTGCTCTGCAGAAACACCTCAGGTATGGCATTGCCATTGGAATGAGAGCCCCCCAGGGCTGAATGCTCAGCAGATGAGGCACAGGAATTGCTCTATCTTCCTCAGAACAGGACAGTCCTCTCCCAACCAGCAGCACGGCCCTGGTATGCAAGATGGTGTGTGCCTGCCATCCCATAACCAAGCTCCTCTGCAAGGAGGGTGAGGGCTGAGCCTTGGCTTCCTCCAGCTGCAGAGGGAGTTAAACAGAATCACAGAATATATCTGTGACCTCAAAGCTCATTGAGTCCAACCTTTGAGCCAGCACTGCAGGGTCAACACTAAACCATGTCCCTAAGCATCAGGTCCCCAAGCTGCTTAAACACCTCCAGAGATGGTGACCCCAGCACTGCCCTGGGCAGACCATTCCAATGTCTGAGAACCCTTCCAGTGAAGAAATATTTCCTGACATCCAGGCTAAAACCTCGGGCTCCCACTTGTTGGTTGGAGTCTCTAAATGCTGTCCTAGATCAGCAGAGCATTTTTTACCCTCGGTGACTTCAGCACCATGACCTTTGCCAATGGTTATTCAAAGCATGTTCCCACATACAGCCTCTGAAAGTGCCTTTTGTTCTTACACCTCTCCTCTGCTATGTAAACCTGCATCCCTTGCTACCTGCAGGAAAATTGACTTTCAAAAGGTTTCCACACTATCACTGTATCACAGTATCACCAAGGTTGGAAGAGACCTCAGAGATCATCGAGTCCAACCTGGCACCACAGACCTAATGATTAGACCATGGCACCAAGTGCCACATCCAATCCCCTCTGCAACACCTCCAGGGATGGGGACTCCACCACCTCCCTGGGCAGCTCATTCCAATGACAAATGACTCTTTCTGCGAAGAACTTTCTCCTCACCTCCAGCCTAAATTTCCCCTGGCACAGCTTGAGACTGTGTCCTCTTGTTCTGATGCTGGGTGCTAGAGAGAACAGACCAACCCCTTCCTGGCTACAACCACCAGGTAGTTGTAGAGAGCAATGAGGTCTCCTCTGAGCCTCCTCTTCTCCAGGCTAAGCAACCCCAGCTCCCTCAGCCTCTCCTCACAGGGCTGTGCTCCAAACCCCTCCCCAGCCTTGTTGCCTTTCTCTGGACACCTTCAAGAGTCTCAATGTCCTTCTTAAACTGAGGGGCCCAGAACTGGACACAGGACTCAAGGTGTGGCCTAACCAGTGCTGAGTACAGGGGCACAATGACTTCCCTGCTCCTGCTGGCCACACTATTCCTAATGCAGGCCAGGATGCCATTGGCCTTCTTGGCCACCTGGGCACACTGCTGGCTCATGTTTAGGTGGCTGTCAATCAGCACCCCCAGGTCCCTCTCTGCCTGGCTGCTCTCCAGCCACTCTGACCCCAGCCTGTAGCTCTGCATGGGGTTGCTGTGGCCAAAGTGCAGCCCCTGGCACTTGGACTTGTTGAATGCCATCCTGTTGGACTCTGCCCATCTGTCCAGCCTGTCAAGGTCCCTCTGCAGAGCCCTTCTGCCCTCTAACTGACCAACATCTGCTCCCAAGGTTACCTTTCTATAAGGTAACCTTTCCCAGGTTACCTTTCTGAGCACACTGTGGCAAGGGCTAGGGATCTGCCTTTGGTGCCTGTGGGTTTTTTTTTCCTTCTCCCCATGCAGCCTGGGTTCTGCATTGCCTAGCCTGGAAGATTTGTGGGTGAGCAGCTCAGATGTCTAAATAATGTCTGGGTTACCCTATGAGGCCCTTTCATGTAGAGTCTGTGTTGCAGGCAACAGTAGCAGCTCAACGTAGGCATTCAGGAATTCTGGGTTTGCTCATGTCTGCTGTTCTGCTTGTTGCCTTTACGTGATGGTGTGGGATTTTCCTTGGCAGAGAGCACTGTGTTAGGGATGATGGATTAGCAATGATGCAACTTGTTCAGTCAGGTGAAAAAAAAAAAAAAGACCAAAAAAAATAATAAAAGAAATCCCCTGAAATCCTTGCCCTTATCTACTACAGCACATGGCACACACACAGTCACAGAAGTGTCAGGGTTGGAAGGGACCTCAAGGCTCAGCCAGCTCCAACCCCCCTGCCATGGCCAGGGACACCTCACACTACAGCAGGTTGCTCACAGCCACAGCCAACCTGGCTGCAAAAACCTCCAGGCAGGAGGCTTCCACCACCTCCCTGGGCAACCTGTGCCAGTCTCTCACCACCCTCATAGGGAAATTCTTCCTAACATCCAATCTCAATCTACCCATTTCTAGTTCTGTTCCATTCCCCCCAGTCCTATCACTCCCTGACACCCTCAAAAGTCCCTCCCCAGCTTTCTTGGAGCCCTCTGCAGATACTGCAAGGCCACAAGAAGGTCTCCTTGGAACCTTCTCTTCTCCAGACTGAACAACCCCAACTCTCTCAGTCTGTCCTCACAGCAGAGCAGCTCCAGCCCTCATCCTCGTGGCCCTTCTCGGGACACCTTCCAGCACCTCCAGATCCTTCCTGTCCTAGGGGCTCCAGAACTGGACACAGTGCTCCAAGTGTGGTCTCAGCAGAGTGGAGCAGAGGGGGAGAATCCCCTCCCTGATCTTCAGGCTATGCTTCACAGGAGTGAGGAACTCCTGCAAAAGGAATGTCTGGAGCTGGCTGAAGGCAGGGTTCTGAGAGCATCCAAGGGGAGGTACTCTTCCTCCCCGCACCTGCGCCGAGCAACCCAAAAGCAGCCCCTTAGTTTTGGCTTCAGATCAGGATGCCATTTAAATGCATACCTCACTGTAACACAATCCCTGGACTGTGTCCCAGTTCCAGACAGAACAGTCATCTAATGCTAAAAGCATAGTCATGGATGTCACAAAAGGTTATCAGGAAGGAATGTCCACTGCCTCCATGCATCCATGTGTTTCGCTGCAGGCATGTTTCCTGGGCCAGACATTTTACTCAGTCAAGGGGTTGGAACACTTCTGCTATGAGCACAGGCTGAGGGAGCTGGGGGTGTTCAGCCTGGAGAAGAGAAGACTCTGGGGGGCCCTTAGAGCTGCCTTCCAATAGCTGAAGGGCTAGAATAGAAAAGAATAAACCAGGTTGGAAGAGACCTTCGAGATCGTCGTGTCCAATCTATCATCCAACACCACCTAATCAATTAAACCATGGCACCAAGCACCCCATCAAGTCTCCTTCAGAACACCTCCAATGATGGTGACTCCATCACCTCCTCAGGCAGCCCATTCCAATGGGCAATCACTCTCTCTGTGTAAAACTTCTTCCTAACATCCAGCCTAAACCTCCCCTGGTGCAGCTTGAGACTGTGTCCTCTTGTTCTGCTGCTGATTGCCTGGGAGAAGAGACCAACCCCCACCTGGCTACAATCTCCCTTCAGGGAGTTGTAGAGAGCAAGAAGGTCTCCCCTGAGTCTCCTCTTCTCCAGGCTAAGCAACCCCAGCTCCCTCAGCCTCTCCTCACAGGGCTGTGTTCCAAACCCTTCACCAACTTTGTTGCCCCTCTCTGGACACGTTCCAACAAGTCAACCTCCTTCCTAAACTGAGGGGCCCAGAACTGGACACAGGACTCGAGGTGTGGCCTAACCAGTGCAGCATACAGGGGGAGAATCATGTCCCTGCTCCTGATGCTCCTACAGGAAGGCTGCAGAGGGACTTTTCCTGAGGGTATCTAGAGACAGGACAAGGAGGAATGGTTTGAAACTGAGGGAGAGCAGGGTGAGACTGGAGCTGAGGAAGAAGATCTTTAGTAGGAGGGTTGTGAGACCCTGGAATAGGTTGTCCAGGGAAGTTGTGGCTGCCTCCTCCCTGAGAGTGTTTAAGACCAGGCTGGATGAGGCTTTGAGCAGCCAAGTCTAGTTGAGAGGTGTCCCTGCCCATGGCAGCGGTCTTGGAGTAGATGATCTCTGACGTCCCTAGCACCCTAAATCATTCTATGATTCTGTGATTGAAAGACTCTCTCAAAATGAGACAATGCTTACTGCAAGTATGGGTTGTGATAAGGTGCAAAGGTGATACGGAATCATCTTTTTCAAGCCCAAGAAAAGTAGGAATGACAAAATTGTGCCTATTTTTAGAACAATCAATGGTCTTCATTCTTATTAAAATAAATCAGGACAATTAGAAAGGCTTCATTTGTATTGTCAATTGTTTGAAAGTGAGATACCAAAGAGCATCATAGGATCATAGAATTGTCAGGGTTGGAAGGAACCTCAAGGATTAGCCAATTCCAAACCCCTGCCATGGGCAGGGACACCTCACACTACAGCAGCTTGCTCACAGCCACAGCCAGCCTGGCTGCAAACACCTCCAGGCAGGAGGCTTCCACCACCTCCCTGGGCAACCTGTGCCAGTCTCTCACCACCCTCATGGGGAACAACTTCTTCCTAACATCCAATCTCAATCTACCCATTTCTAGTTCTGCTCCATTCCCCTCTAGTCCTATCACTACCCAACAATGCCAGAGCAGAAGACTATTAAAAAAGCCTTTTGAAATCTAAATACAAACACATGCAAGGTTTCTGCTGGTTTGAGGTCAGTTGGTCAAAATCAGCCTTGCTATAAAGAAGCTCAGAGGGAGCAGACCATGTGCTGGTGAGTACATAACCTGATCTCCATCATTACTTTTTTTGGTTGGTTGGTTGGATTTTTGCATCTGAGAAATCTGACACTGAAATGAATGACAACAGATTCATCACAGCACATTTGCAGTGTTATCAGTGAAGGGAGGTGGGGGTAAGAATGTTAATACGTAACAGAAAGGACAAGGTAGGTGGTGAAACCTGTTCAGCACACCCACGAGGAGCAAGCCCTAGTATTTGGCTTAGTCTGACAGCCACAGGAGTTGGAGAAATGAGTCCTGACAGTTTTAAGAATGCACATCAAAATGTCCTTTCATGGGAAGAGAAAATATTTCAGATACTTGGGTGCAGTAGCACAATCTGCCATCTTGGTTCCTAAGCTTAGCTTACAGCTCAAACATGGCTCTGGAGGTACAGAGGCAGTGTCAGGGGGTTGACCTGGATGGGAGCACCGAAAAGCTCAAGGGTTACAAAATCAAAGAATCAAAGAATCAGAGAATTAGAGAATCAATCAGGTTGGAAAAGACCTCAGAGATCATCAAGGCCAACCTATTACCTGATACCTAACACCTCCTGACAGCTAAACCCTGGCTCCAAGTGCCACATCCAACCCTGTTTTGAACACCTCCAGGGACAGGGATTCCACCACCTCCCTGGGCAGCACATTCCAACGGCCAATTACTCCTTTTTTTTTTTGCTGCTTTTTATGTATGAGCTGCAGCACTATGCAGAGAGAGAAAACAGTAGCTCCTCCAGCCCTCTGTAGGGTGGATCTGTATCACATAAGTGCTGTTATCTAGGACATCAGGGGGGTCTTAGGCTGACACACCTCTCTGCATGTACCAGCACATCTGGACTGCATGAAGCTCCTGTGCTTCGTGACAGCTCTTTAAAAGCTGTCACAATTAAAAGGTACCCCTTGCATTAGGAAAAAGCAAAGAAACAAGAGAAATTAGCAACAATTTATTGCATGGAAGGTTTACAGAGGCCAACATAACCGTCTTAACCCAAAGCATTTTGCAACATTTAATTGCAACCATCGTTCTGCCTTCTGAAGTCTTCTTCTCTTTTTGAAAGAGGGACCAGTGCAATCCTTCATAATGTATTTATTGTCATTGATAATCAATACAAGATGATCTTGGAGGGAAAGGGGGGTGGGGGGGTGTAAAAAAGCACTTCCCATCTGGTGGAAGGCGAGGGAAATGCATTGTTTGACGAAGAGAGATTGTGTAGTCGCTGCAGTACACCAGGAGAAAACACTTCCTGATGGGGATCAGGGCAGGGGTCTGGGCAGAAGTGATCTCAAGTGCACATACCTCCAGCAAACATGTTCTTGATTTATAGAATATAGACCACATTTATTAATATTGCCAAGCACAATAAATTGTGAGGGATTTCATGCCTATTTGTTCAATCTAACCTCGTTTTAAGTAGCCCTTGATGATATTTATGCAAGGTTGAGTGAGATGGAGATCTGGTTCTCCTTTGGACCGTGGCAGTCAGAGGGAGGCCTGGAGGCATGCATCCAAATCAACAGCACGGAAACCACCGCTGGGCTGCTTTTCTGCTGGAGGATGTGAATCTGTTCGTGTTTATAAGAGGCAAATTATAGCAGCAGCACACTGAAGTTTGACCACAAGCACAGCTGCGCCGGGAGTCGAGCGCTGGTTGCTTGTTTACAGTCGAGGAAGGATTTGGTGATAGGCAAGAGGGCTCACTGTAAATTGAAGCAGACTGGGCAGCACCGGAGTGGGAGAGAAAAAATGAGCAGGGGGTTTGAAATTGTTGGCATTTTTTTTTCCCCTCTGGAGAGCTGTGGGAAACATCGGAGCTGTGGAAAGACTTTAATGTCCGGGGGGGGAAATTTCAACCCACCACACTTCTGCTTTCCAGTAGTTGCAATCCAGAAATTAAGGGGAGGTGGTTAGGAATGTTTAGGAAAGTTCCTCCCTTCCTCTGTTTGTCTTTGTAACATTTGATTGAATTTTATTTAGCTTTATTTAATTAATTTAATTTAATTTAATTTAATTATTTTTATTGCATTTATTTTATTCTATTTTTCTTTTTTCTTTTATATTTTATTTTTAATCTTATTTTTAATTGTCTTTATTTTATTCATTATTTAATTTTCTATTTTATTTTAATTTTTCCCTTTATTTTTAATTTAATTTTAATTCCTTTACCATTTTTATTTTTCCTTTATTTATTTTATTATTTAATTTATTGATATTATTATTTTGTTTATTTTCTTTTATTTATTTAATTTTATATTTAATTTTCATTTTCTTTTCTTTTTTCTTTTGATCTTTATTTTTATTTCTATTTTCTTTTATTTATTTAATTTTATATTTAATTTTCATTTTATTTTCTTTTTTCCTTTGTTCTTTATTGTTATTTCTATTTTCTTTTATTTATTTAATTTTATATTTAATTTTCATTTTCTTTTCTTTTTTCTTTTGTTCTTTCTTTTCTTTTTTTATTTTATTATTTATATTATTTTCTTTTCGTTTTCTTTTATTATTTATTTTCTTTCATTTATTTTCTTTTTTCTTTCTTTTCTCTTCTTTTCTCTTCTCTTCTTTTCTTTTCTTTTCTCTTCTTTTCTTTTCTTTTCTTTTCTTTTCTTTTCTTTTCTTTTCTTTTCTTTTCTTTTCTTTTCTTTTCTTTTCTTTTCCTTTCTTTTCTTTCCCTTTCTTTTTCTTCTATTATTTTATTTATTGCCTTTAATTTATTTTCTTTTTTCTTTTATTATAATTTTTCTCCTCTTTTTCTTCTATGCATTTTTATTTATTTTCTTTTTTCTTGTATTTTAATTTTTCCTTTCTTTTTCTTTTGTGCATTTTTCTTGCATTTTGATTTTTCTTTTCTTTTTCTTTTATGTATTTTTATTTATTTTATTTTTTCTTGTATTTCAATTTTTAGGCTGGATGTTAGGAAGAAGATCTTCACAGAAAGAGAGATTGGCCATTGGAATGTGCTGCCCAGGGACCTAGTGCAGTCACCATCCCTGCAGGTGTTTAGGGAGAGCCTGGATGAGGCACTTGGTGCCATGGTTTAGTTGATTAGATGGTACTGGGTGATAGGTTGGACTCTATGATCTCGAAGATCTTTTCCAACCTTGTTAATTCCTATTCTATTCTATTCTATTCTATTCTATTCTATTCTATTCTATTCCATTCCATTCCATTCCATTCCATTCCATTCCATTCCATTCCATTCCATTCCAAGCAGGAAAGGCAAGAAAGGGGGAAATAGCACCAAATGTCCTCCTTTTTATAGGCTTGCTGTACAGGAAGAGGGAGTGGAATAGACTTTTGACCCGGAGGACTCCTCCTCCAAGTCCTTCTCTGCCCACCTGGATCAAGTTTCTTTTGTCCTCCTGCAGGGCTGGGTTCTTTCAGCCCCCACCCGGGATGGGTGTAACCTAGCACATCACCTCACAGAGTTAGGGCTGCACCCTCAAGCAGACACAGTATGACTGCATTGGGGTGACTCTTGTGCTAGGAGATGAGGGAATGCCAGAGTTTCAGGGGAAATGTGGATGGAAACCAAAGGAGATCAGGCTTCAGTGATGGGAAGCATTATGCAATGGTCACAACCAGGAGCCCACACTTTATGTTTACATAGAATGGTCCAGGCTGGAAGCTCATTCAGTCTGACCTCCCTGCAGTCAGCAGGGACATCCCCAGCTAGATCAGGTTGCCCAGGGTCTCATCCAGCCTTACCTTGAATATCTCCAGGGATGGGGCTTCATCACCTCCCTGGGCCACCTATTCCAGTGTTACACCACCCTCTTAGTAAAGAACTTGTTTCTCACATCCAATCTAAATCTGGTCTTCTCTAGTTTGAGGCCATTGCCCCTTGTCCGGTCACTGCAGGCTTTTGCAAACAGTTTCTCTCCATCCTTCTTGTATCCCCCTTCAGGTACTGGCAGGCTGCTATTAGGTCTCCCTGGAGCCTCCTCTTCTCCAGGCTAAACACCCTCAGCCTGTCCTCAAAGCAGATCATTCTCCTGGCCCTGCATCAGGTACTGCTGCAGACTATGTCTTGGTGTCTTCCAGGAGGGCTGACAGTGGTGGATTTCTGCTAGCACAGTGGTTGGAAGTGACCTCTCAGTTCAGCCACAGAGCCCTGAAGCTGCAGTCACGTCCTGGCATGCTGGAACCATGCTTGCTGCTCTTATTTGAACACAGCTGCAGCTAGTATCCATAATTCAAATTAAGTGCTATTTAGGAGGGTATTTGGAAACTCAATTAGTGTTCCAGCAGTGAGATTTATTGTTTCCAGATTGGTGGAGACTTTTCTTTCATAGTCCTAATGATTTAGGGTAATTGAGAGAAAACATCAAGTGGAGAGTTTAAGTATTCAAAAATGTCTGAGCAGAGCAAGGAACAAATGTCAGACTGACTTGCATCAGCCAAACTGTGCAAGTTCACCCATTTACTGTCTTTGCAAGGTTCTGTCTGCAGGGTGAAAGGCAGTGCCCATGTTTTCCTCAGAGTGCTTGAGGGCGCAGCTCTCTGCAGAACACAGAGGTCTGCCCCATGAGCCACTGATCCAGACCCAGCCAGTCCTGCTGTCATGCCCACCTTTCATGCACACTTCATGTCCAACTGTGGGCAAACCATGAAGGGCAGAAGTCATCTCACTCCTTTTTTGTGTGCTTCTAGAAGGTAGCCTTGTGTTCTAAACTGGACACTAAAAAGAGACAAGTACATCCATGGAGAGTCTTGTGCCACCCTGGGGTAGCTGTCTGAGACAGGCACCATCAGTCACTCTTGGGACAGCCTTCAAAGGAGTCAAGTCTAAGCTGCACCAGATTGTGTTCTCTGAGATAGCTAAAGACCAAGCCTGAAAGTCTTGGTTTTCCCATATGGAGCAAGAAGATAACTGCTTCCTACAGGGCTTAATGCACTCTTTGATGCACAGAGCATGTCCTGTTCTTAAGCTTCACAGCATCTGTCCCAAAGGTCTATCACAGCTTGGAGCTCTGGGCATGATAAATGAGTGTGAATGCAGACAGTGAGACTGAAATTACTTGCTGGAAGAATATTGTTTGGGTGAAAGGCACAGAAAAATTGATGGCATTTGCCATTGCAGAGAGACTGTTTACAAAGGCCTGTAGTGATAGGATGAGGAGCAATGGCTTCAAACTAGAGAAGAGGAGATTTAGATTGGATGTTAGGAACAAGTTCTTTACTGTGAGGGTGGTGGAACAGGTTGCACCTGTTCAAAGTGAGGCTTGACAGGGCTCTGATCTAGTTGAGGATGCCCCTGCTGACTGCAGGGGTGTTGGACTGAATGACCTTTGGAGGTGCCTTCCAACCCAGACCTTTCCATGATTCTATGACCTCTGGGAAGGGAATGCATGGACTTTGCTGTGGAGCTGGAAATGCGTCCTGTGGTCCCTACATGGCATTGAGGTGATGGACTGAGCCATGTTAGTTAGTTGTTTAGGTGGGTTGGATTGGTTGATGGGTTGGACACGATGATCTTGAAGGTCTGTTCTATTCTATTCTATTCTATTCTATTCTATTCTATTCTATTCTATTCTATTCTATTCTATTCTATTCTATGCTATTCTATTCTATTCTATTCTATTCTATTCTATTCTATGCTATGCTATTCTATTCTATTCTATTCTATGCTATTCTATTCTATTCTATTCTATTCTATTCTATTCTATTCTATTCTATTCTATGCTATTCTATTCTATTCTATTCTATTCTATTCTATTCTATTCTATTCCATTCCATTCCATTCCATTCCATTCCATTCCATTCCATTCTATGTTCACCCACACAGCAGACAGAAAAGTGGGAGTGGTGCTCTAGGTGGACCTTGGGGAGTGCTCTCCCAACAGCCAATCCCCCTGCGTGTCAGCTAAGGGTAACATGGCTTGAGAAGGCAGAAGGCAGCAATCAAGCATCTAAGGAAGAAAAGCTATTAGAGATTCCAACCCCAGACAACAAACAGAGATCCCTCCTGCAGCCAGAAAGAAGCCATGAATCACAGCAGATTTCCTTCTCTCTGTGACCTGTGTTTGGTTATTGGGGCAAGATGAAAAAAAAAGATGGAACTACATTAGAGTCTGCTTTGGAGGAGAACATCCCTGCAAACCTGCTTCCTCTTGTCTACACTGGAGATTAATCACCACTGCAAAATGTGTGTTCTGGTGGCTCACTCCTTGCCCTCTTTGAAAATCATTTAGAAAGCAAATGTGTTGTAATTCCTAAAGAAGGAATCAGCAGCAAAAGATGTTTGTAAAGATTTACTCTCTTGGGCTTTTTCCACAGTGACCTTCAGCTGTGGTGGTCAAGGCTGTTGTGTAAATATTTGTTTGTCAGATTAACATCTTTGGCTTATTTGCAGTCCTGCCTGATATGGAAGGAGAAAGAGTCACAGTTTCACAGTACCACAGCACATTAGAGGTTGGAAGGGACCTCCAGACATCAGCCAGTCCAACCCCCCTGCCAGAGCAGCATCACCCAGGGTAGTCTGCACAGCAATGCATCCAGGTGGGGTTGGAAAGGCTCCAGAGAAGGAGACTCCACAACCTCTCTGGGCAGCCTGCTCCAGGGCTCTGCCACCCTCACTGCAAAGAAGTTTCTCCTCGTGTTGAGCTGAAACCTTCTCTGTTCAAGTTTGTATCCATTGCTCCTTGGCTTATTCCTGTGCACCACCCAAAAGAGCTTGGCCCCCTCCACTTGCCCCCTACCGTTCAGACATTGATACATTGATCAGATCCCCTCTCAGCCTTCTCTTCTCCAGACTAAATAGCCCCAGGGCTCTCAGTCTCTCTTCACAGAGGAGATGCTCAAGTCCCCTAAGCATCCTCCTGGCTCTCCCTTGGACTCTCTCCAGCAGGTCTCTGTCTCTCTTGAACTGGGGAGCCCAGAACTGGACACAGGATTGCAGGTGTGGTCTCAGCTGGGCAGAGCGGAGGGGGAGAAGAACCTCCCTAGCCCTGCTGGCCACACTTTGCTTGGTGCACCCCAGGATGCCCTTGGCTCTCTTGGCCACAAGGACACTTTGCTGAGGAAAGAGAGCAAGTTTGCCTTTCTGCAAATTGATATAGAGATAGCAGAATTATAGAATTGAATAACATAGTTATAGTTTACCAGGGTCTACCTCCTGCACCTTTCTGGTCCTCCTGGAGGACTCAACTCTATGTTGTTTGGTTTTTATTAAAAGACACCTGCCTCAAACCATGCCACAGGGGCTATTCATCAGCAGATTTTGAGCACTGGTTGGTGTTTGCCAGCCACAGATGTGGAAAAAGAGGACACAGTCTCAAGCTGCACCAGGGGAGGTTTAGGCTGGATGTTAGGAAGAAGTTCTTCCCAGAAGGAGAGATTGGCCATTGGGATGTGCTGCCCAGGGAGGTGGTGGAGTCACCATCCCTGGAGGTATTTAGGAGGAGCCTGGATGGGGTGCTTGGTGCCATGGTTTAGTTGATTAGATGGTGTTGGGTGATAGGTTGGACTTGATGATCTCAAAGGTATTTTCCCACCTGGTTAATTCTATTCTATTCTATTCTATTCTATTCTGATATTATTGTGGGGCTGGGGTCCCGTGTGAGAGTGTGGAGGAGCTTGGGCAAGGTGAGGTGGCCAAGAGGTGGGCATAGGCCTTGCTATACATGGGATCAGCTGTGACCAGCTTTGCCAGAATCTTTGCTCATGGATATACCAGAGTCCTGGAGCAGGCTTCCCAGAGAGGTTGTGGAGTCTCCTTCTCTGGAGACTTTCCAAGCCCACCTGGATGCATTGCTGTGCAGACTGCCCTGGGTGATGCTGCTCTGGCAGGGGGGTTGGACTGGCTGACCTCTGGAGGTCCCTTCCCACCTCTGATGTGCTGAGATAGTGTGATACCAGAGTTAACAGGCTCACACTGTGTCAACCAGATGCCACTGAACTGCCACTGCCAACTCTCAGGGCAGAGGTGCAGCCCTGACCATTTGACTGCTGGTTTGTTTTCCAGGCTAAGTTACCATCTTCCCAAGTATGCCACTGCCCATTTCTGCTCTCTGCATGGGTGATCAAATCTTCCAAATGAAGGGGAGAGGGCACAGCCTGCCACTCAGAGCCCTCTTAGCTAGTAAGGAGCCTCCTGGCCAAGAGGGTTCTGAGTGGCAGGCTGTGCCCTCTCCTCTTGCACAGCACAGCCACCATTCTTGGCATATCTGTGCAAACAGAATCGTTTTGGTACAAGCACTTAGGAAAGCAAATCAAAAGGCTAAATCACACTTAGTGATCTCAAGTGCAGGGACAGAACTGGAAGGGACCTTGCTGAATGAGTAGGTGGAGTTTCCCAAGGGTCACTTGTTAACAATTCCTTTCTCAACTGAGGAAGCTGTTTTGAGAGGCTACATTTATAATCCTCCTTCTAGCTCTGCCTGTTAGAAGAGCTTCCTAGAGCATCTTTCTTCTCTTCCTACCACCAGCAAGGGCCACTAATGCTCTCTAGGATTTTTTGAGCTCTGCTGGGGAGTTACTTGAAAGAACAATCACTTTAAATATGTTTTCTTCCTTGACCAGATTGTATTTCCTCTTGTTCTTCAGGCAAGATTCCCTACTGATTTTGCCTTTGCTGCTTCTGTAAAGATAATTTAGTATCTTTGGCTGAAAATTATCTTTCCTATTTTTGAATGACTCCTCCCCACTGCAGAAGAGACCTGTTTCCAGTTGTTGGACAAAAGGCATGCCAGCTGTAACTTCCCTTGCCTTCAGCACCTTTGTGGCTCTGCACTGGACTTTTTCAAGCTGCTCCCTGCTCTTGTGCACTCCAAACACATTGTGCCTTATGGTGGTAAATATCTCAACCAATGGAGAAAATACTACAGATCAACAAAGATCAAATATTAACCAATCCTAAAAGTCAAAGAAAGAACCCCTGAAAACTTCTGAAGGGATAGCCAAATCCTTGTTGACTTTGCAAAACCTGTCTACATTTTGAATAGAGCCACAGGGGCTGAGTTTGGGAGTAGGAAGGGGTGATCCAGGCTGGGCAGGGACTGGCTTGAGGGCAGCCCTGAAGAAAAGGACTTGGGGGTGCTGGTGGATGAGAAGCTCAACAGGAGCCAGCAGTGAGCACTTGCAGCGCAGAAAGCCACCCAGAACCTGGGCTGCAGCAAGAGAAGTGTGGCCAGCAGGGCCAGGGAGGCGATTTGCATGGTTTACTTGATTAGGTGGTGTTGGATAATAATAATAGGTTGGATGTGATGATCTTGAAGGTCTCTTCCAACCTGGTCTATTCTATTCTATTCTATTCTATTCTATTCTATTCTATTCTATTCTATTCTATTCTATTCTATTCTATTCTATTCTATTCTACTCCACTCCACTCCACTCTACTCTACTCTACTCTATTCTCCCCCTCTGCTCCACTCTGCTGAGACCACAGCTGGAGCTCTGTGTCCAGTTCTGGAGCCCCTAGGAGAGGAAGGATCTGGAGGTGCTGGAAGGTGTCCAGAGAAGGACCACAAGGATGAGCAGAGGGCTGGAGCTGCTCTGCTCTGGAGACAGACTGAGAGAGTTGGGGTTGTTCAGTCTGGAGAAGAGAAGGCTCCAAGGAGACCTTCTTGTGGCCTTGCAGTATCTGAAGGGGGCTCCAAGAAAGCTGGGGAGGGACTTTTGAGGGTGTCAGGGACTGGGGGGCAAGAAACAAAACTAGTAATGGGTAGATTGAGCTTGGATGTTAGGACGAAGTTGCTCCCCATGAGGGTGGTGAGAGACTGGCACAGGTTGCCCAGGGAGGTGGTGGAAGCCTCCTGCCTGGAGGTTTTTGCAGCCAGGCTGGCTGTGGCTGTGAGCAAGCTGCTGTAGTGTGAGGTGTCCCTGGCCATGGCAAGGGAGTTGGAGCTGGCTGATCCTTGAGGTCCCTTCCACCCTAACAATTCTATGATACCTTGCCCTTTTTGATCAGCTGCTCAAGTCCAGGAGCTCAGTGGTGTGGATTGTCCTTCTGAAATGTGAGACTCTTCACCCAGGGCAGGAATTCTGTCTTTTGCTGTGGCTGGTGCTGCATTTTCAAACCAGAACCAGCATCTGAGCAAAAACACTGACCACCAGGAAGAGCTGGAACAGGCTGTGCATGGAGCTGACTGTGTGTGTGCCTTGGACTTCAGAGATGCCTTCTCTGGAGCTTTTAGTCCAACCAGCTGCTTGCTCGAGTGCGGCTACTTGAAAGCAATTCAGATGAATTTGATTTGAGCAGCACGCATTATCCCTGGTGCTAGGCAGAATAACACGTTCCTTGCAGTCCTCTAGGACATGGATCCAAGTGGAAATTGGCTCAGCATCCCCTCAGACCACATCATGAATTATGTTTTGAAACTGTGTTTAAAAACAAGCAAAACTACGCCGAGGGTAGGAGCACTCGCAGGCTCGTACTTTAATATATTAATTACATTCATTTGTCATCACTTGAACCTAAATACCCTTGGACTTCACTAATGTTGCCAGAATCCCATTCCCCTCCCACAGTTGGATGTCCAGAAGCAATCTGTTTAAAGGAAAATGAAGTGAGAGGCTTCTCGGAGTCCCACAAGGTCTCAGGCTAACAAAGGTGAAGAGGGGGGAGAGGCTGCAGTAGGCCTTTGATGCATGAAGCTGCTGAGAGGCTGCATGGATGGGAGCAGCAGAGTTAGGCTTAGATGTGGTGGTAGTGCCTTCAGGGGAGCAGTGGCAGTCAGTGCCATGAGATTTATCAGTGCTGAACACCTGCCAGGCACCCTGCATGGGACAACAGGTTCTTGCAATGCTAAAGCTGTTGCACAGAGAGCACACAAAAGATTCCTCATCAGCTTTTGTTCAAATAATTGAGCAGCAGACACATTGTCTATGGCTTTTTTTCCCCTCTGACCCCAGTATTTTCCACTTTTGGCCCTGCAGAAGTCTGATACTTTTCACCATGAGGGTACAGGTTGCCCAGGGAGGTGGGGGAAGCCTCATGCCTGGAGGGTTTTGCAGCCAGGCTGGATGTGGCTGTGAGCAAGCTGCTGTAGTGTGAGGTGCCCCTGGGCATGGCAGGGAGGTTGGAACTGGCTTATGCTTGAGGTCCCTTCCAACCCTGACAATTCTGTGATTCTATGATACTTGTCTGATATGCTGTGTGTGCAGAAAAGGGAAACCTAGCCTGTCACTGTCTAGCATGTGGAGAAATGCCCACCAAACCCCTCCCCGTGGATGAAATGCAGGCAAACCACTGCTTTGCCACCTGGGGCTAGCCCTTTCCACGTCTTTATTTGGAACTCACAGCACATGTTTGTGTGAAAGGCTTTGGGGTGAAACCAAGGGTCTGGCTGTGTGCATGCATGGCTGTGTTCCTCACCTTGTCCCTACCCCTGGCACTAAAAGACTGCTGGGAGGACCCTGCATAAGCTGGTTTGAATGAGAGGCTGTCTCACTCCCCGTGACATCACCCTCATTGCTCTCCACCATACCCAGAAGTTCTTTCTCAAGCCTCCACAGCTGCAGCCTGGCAAAGCCATGCTCTTTCAAAAGTCCATTTGCTGAGCAGTGTTTATGGCTTCAGCATTAGGCTCAGGCATGCAGACAGAGCAACTCCTGCAACTCCTGCACTCCTAGGAGTTTTCTCTTGGAGTTAAGCAAGGCTTGGCAGAAGGGATAACTCTTGATAAGGATCTTTGTACATTACTGCTTCTTGCAGACATCTGAACATGCTGTACATCCCAGGATCATAGAATCACAGAATAGCCCTGCTTGGAAGGGACCTCAGAGATCATCTACTCCAACCTCCCTGCCATGGGCACAGATACTGCTCAATTAGACTCAGCTGCTCAAGGCCTCATCCAAACTGGCCTTGGGCATCCCCAGGCAGGGGGCATCCACAACCTCCCTGGGCAGCCTGTTTCAGAGTCTCACCACCCTCATCCTGAAGAACTTCTCCCTCAGTTCCAGTCTGACCCTGCTCTCCCTCAGCATCAAACCATTCCCCCTTGTCCTGTCTCTGGACACCCTCAGGAAAAGTCCCTCTGCACCCTTCCTGCATCAAGATAACAGAGAAGCACCTTCCCAGGTTTTCCATCCCTGTACCTCCTTACTTCAGGCAAGCACCCAGCAAGGAGTGCCCCATAAATAGGTCTGCTCACCACCACGTTGCTTAGCTCATGTTTTACTCATGCCATACTCATATTGCACATGGATCATCTTAATTGCTTCATAATGTTGTAAAAATTGGCCAGCACAATCAGCAATGCTGGATTGCATTAAGCAATGTCTTTTTGAAATGTACTGAAGTATTAGTTCCATATGATAACATCCAGAAAAGAAAATCTAGATGCCAATGAGATTAGAATAGAGTAGAATTAACCAGGTTGGAAAGGAGCTCAGAGATCATCGAGTCCAACCTATCACCCAACACCATCTAATCAACTAAACCATGGCACCAAGTGCCACATCCAGGTTCTTCCTAAACACCTCCAGGGATGGTGACTCCACCACCTCCCTGGGCAGCACATCCCAATGGCCAACCTCTCTTTCTGGGAAGAATTTCTTCCTAACATCCAGCCTAAACCTCCCCTGGCACAGCTTGAGACTGTGTCCTCTTGTTCTGATGCTGCTTGCCTGGGAGAAGAGACCAACCCCCACCTGGCTACAACCTCCCTTCAGGGAGTTGGAGAGAGCAAGAAGGTCTCCCCTGAGCCTCCTCTTCTCCAGGCTAAGCAACCCCAGCTCCCTCAGCCTCTCCTCACAGGGCTGTGCTCCAGACCCCTCCCCAGCTTTGTTGCCCTTCTCTGGACACCTTCCAGCATCTCAACATCTCTCCTAAACTGAGGAGCCCAGAACTGGACACAGGACTCAAGGTGTGGCCTAACCAGTGCTGAACACAGGGCACAATGACTTCCCTGCTCCTGATGGCCACAGGAAGATTTCTGATGCAAGCCAGGATGCCACTGTCCTTCTTGGCCACCTGGGCACACTGCTGGCTCATGTTCAGCTGCTGTCAACCAGTCCCCCCAGGTCCCTTTCTGCCTGGCTGCTCTCCAACTACTCTGGCCCCAGCCTGTAACACTGCCTGGTGTTGTTGTGGCCAATGTGTAGAACCTGGCACTTAGGACCAGGGGCTCTTCACACTTATCTAAGTACTGGGAAGATTCAGGAGTTATTAGCTTTATATAAAAGCAACAATCCCTTGGGGGTCTGGCAAAGGATTTAGGGAGTGAGTGAAAGTAAAGAAGTGGCACATGAAGAGATACAGTCTCACCTCCCACCCTCACACACTCCTGATCACACAAACACATCCTTGGAAGAGGATCTTTCTGCATATCTCTTCTGAAGGAACCAAAGTGATATTTCTTTAAAAGCTGCCCTGTGAGAGAGTTACACTGTTGGGTTTGTTGGGAAAGCGAGCTATTCATAGCTTAGAAGGGAAAGTCCTGGTGAGGCCCCACCTGGAATATTGCATCCAGCTCTGGGCTCCCCAGTTCAGGAGGGACAGGGATCTGCTGGAGAGAGTCCAAGGGAGGGCTCCAAGGATGCTGAAGGGACTGCAGCACTGCCTGGTGAGGAAAGGCTGAGAGCCCTGGGGCTGTTCAGTCTGGAGAGGAGAAGACTGAAAGGGGATCTGATCAGTCTATCAATAGGTGAGGACTGGGGGTCAGGAAGGAAGGGTCAGAGACAGCCTCTGCTCACTTGTGCCCTGGGATAGGACAAGGAGCACTGTATGGAAACTATAGCACAGGAGGTTCCACCTCAGCATGAGGAGGAACTTCTTGACTGTTGAGGGTCCCAGAGCCCTGGAGCAGGCTGCCCAGAGAGTTTGTGGAGTCTCCTTCTCTGGAGCCTTTCCAGCCCTGTCTGGATGTGTTCCTGTGTGACCTGTGCTGGATTCTCTGGTCCTGCTCTGGCAGGGGGGGTGTGGACTGGAAGATCTCCGGAGGTCCCTTCCAACCCCTAACATCCTGGGATCCTGTGAGAAGTCTGACTTCTTGTAACAGAGGTTTGTTGAGAAATGTGCACACTTCAGGACAAACTGTTAAAAAAAAATCAGAACATGTTTTCAAATGAAGATTTTTCACTTCATTCAAAAGAGAAATAGGGAAAGAAGAGAAATTGATTCCAGCCTCCTCTCTCCAAGCTGCCTTGGCTCTCCCACAATGAGAGGAGTAAAACAGCAATTTTTGCCTTCAGACTGCAGAAGTGAGTCAGTGCATTCAGGTAATAGCTCTGATCAGAAAGCCTGGGCCAGTTTCACCTCTTGGAACATAATTGATTGCTATTCAAAAGTCATTATTATCCCAGTGCTGAAGAGCTGAGATCATCAGTTCATCTGGAAGGGAAATTCACTTGGGACAAAATAAATGCCCTTTTTTTCCCCTTCTGTTTTTTTTACATTCTGGGCCATTTAGAGCAAATTTTGTGGTGCAAATGTGGCATCTCCAATGGGTTCTCAGGTTCTAGAATATAATCAGAACCAACTTCCATATTGCCCCTCAGGCTGATGTGTCAAAAATATAAATACACATCAAATAGAATTCAGATCTCTCTTGGTGACATGGACAGTGGCAGTGAGTACACTCTCAGCAAGTTCAATGACCACACCAAGCTGTGTGGTGCAGCTGACACAGGCTGGAGGGCAGGGATCTATCCAGAGGGACCTGGACAGGCTGCAGAGCTGGGCCCAGGATAACCTCATGAGATTCAACAAGACCAAGTGCAAGGTCCTGCAGCTGGGCTGGGGACAATCCCAAGCACTGATACAGGCTGGACAGGAACTGGCTTGAGAGCAGCCCTGAAGAATAGGCCTTGGGGGTGCTGATGGATGAGTAGCTCAACAGGAGCCAGCAGTGAGCACTTGCAGCCCAGAGAGCCAAGCAGAGCCTGGGCTGCAGCAAGAGAAGTGTGGCCAGCAGGGCCAGGGAGGGGATTCTCCCCCTCTGCTCCACTCTGCTGAGACCACACCTGGAGCACTGTGTCCAGTTCTGGAGCCCCTAGGACAGGAAGGATCTGGAGGTGCTGGAAGGTGTCCAGAAAAGGGCCACGAGGATGAGCAGAGGGCTGGAGCTGCTCTGCTCTGGAGACACACTGAGAGAGTTGGGGTTGTGCAGTCTGGAGAAGAGAAGGCTCTAAGGAGACCTTCTTGTGGTCTTCCAGTATCTGAAGGGGGCTCCAAGAAAGCTGGGAAGGGACTTTTGAGGGTGTCAGGGAGTGATAGGACTGGGGGGAATGGAGCAAAACTAGAAATGGGTAGATTGAGATTGGATGTTAGGAAGAAGTTGTTCCCCATGAGGGTGGTGAGAGACTGGCACAGGTTGCCCAGGGAGGTGGTGGAAGCCTCATGCCTGGAGGTTTTTGCAGCCAGGCTGGCTGTGAGCAACCTGCTGTAGTGTGAGGTGTCCCTGGCCATGGCAGGGGGGGTTGGAACTGGCTGAGCCTTGTGGTCCCTTCCGACCCTGACAATTCTGTGATTCTAAGTCCCTGCATTTTAGAAAACACAATTTCTTTTTAGATGAGAAATCTCATTAATGTTAGTGGCCCATCTGGGCTCTCAAAATAGAATATGAGCTGCATAGAGATAATTCCATGAAAACACTACTGGAAATTCAAACAGTTATCTAATCTTCACGTCTGGCAGCCCACACTACCTTACTGATTGGTGGTACCAGTGAAGCATAGGATAGCTTTTACTTCCAAGGGAAATTAAGCCAAGAGAAAGAGTGCCATTTGCTTCAGAGGGAAAAATGTTCATACATTTTTATACTTTAAATGACTCCATTTGAGAGCTTGGAAAATTAAAAGGGCACTCAGCCAAAACCGGCTCAATGTAATTCTACTGAATGCAGGCTAAATAAGGATCAGCCTTATCTAACTTCTCAGAGGTACATTAACCAGAGACACTGTATAAAGTTCCAAAACTATCATATGCCTAAAAGGGATTAGGGAATAACTAAAGTGAAGAAAACGAATTTATTCATAATGTGAAACAACAGGTCATAGAAACTAGCATGAGATAGTTCCAGGAGAGAGAGCAGGAGCAAAATAAGAGTGGAGTCCCGTTTGTTTCCAAGAGGGATGAGATAACTTTACGTTGAATCACTGGACAAAACGCTCTGCTTTAAGCTGAAACTGTTTCCAGGTGTATAATTTACATAGGGAAAGGAAATTCTCATAATCTGCTTTTAGGAAGGGGGGGGGGGGGGGAGGAAAGAAAGAAAGAAAGAGAGAAAGAAAGAAAGAGAGAAAGAAAGAAAGAGAGAAAGAAAGAAAGAGAGAGAAGAAAGAAAGAAGAGAAAGAAAGAAGAAAGAGAAGAAAGAGAGAAAGAAAGAAAGAAAGAAAGAAAGAAAGAAAGAAAGAAAGAAAGAAAGAAAGAAAGAAAGAAAGAAAGAAAGAAAGAAAGAAAGAAAGAAAGAAAGAAAGAAAGAAAGAAAGAAAGAAAGAAAGAAAGAAAGAAAGAAAGAAAGAAAGAAAGAAAGAAAGAAAGAAAGAAAGGAAAGAAAGAAAGAAAAGAAAGAAAGAAAGAAAGAAAGAAAGAAAGAAAGAAAGAAAGAAAGAAAGAAAGAAAGAAAGAAAGACAACACAAAAAGAAGAAAAAAAGAATTTCCCCCTTACACCTAATAACTCTCCAAGAGGAGGAGTGGACTGCTGCAACTGTTCACCTGCTGGAGAGCAGTGAAGGGGAAAAGGACCTGGGGGTCCTGGTGGGTGGGAGGGTGACCATGAGCCAGCAATGTGCTCTTGTGGCCAGGAAGGCCAAGGGGATCCTGGGGTGGATTGGAAGGGCTGTAGTCAGTAGGTCCAGAGAGGTTCTCCTGCACCTCTACTCTGCCCTGGTGAGGCTGCATCTGGAATACTGTGTCCAGTTCTGGGCCCCTCAGTTCAAGAAGGACCTCAGGAAACTGCTTGAAAGAGTCCAGTGCAGAGCCACAACAATTATTAATGGAATGGAACATCTTCCTTACAAGGGGAGCCTGAAGGAGCTGTGGGCTCTGTAGCTTGGAGAGGAGGAGCCTGAGGGTGACCTCATTGATGTTGATAAAGATGTGCAGGGTGAGTGCCAAGAGGCTGGAGCCAGGCTCTGCTGGGTGATGCCCAGTGACAGCACAAGGGGCACTGGTGGAAGCTGAGGCAGAGGAAGTTCCATGGAAACAGGAGGGAAAATTGTTTTCCCTGTGAGGGTGACAGAGCCCTTGAAGAGGCTGCCCAGAGAGGTTGTGAATTCTCCCTCTCTGGAGATATTCCAAACCCACCTGGATGTGTTCCTGTGTGATCTGCTCTAGGTGACCCTGCTCTGGCAGGGGAGTTGGACTGGATGAGCTTTTGAAGTCCCTTCCAACCCTTGGCATTCTGTGATTCTGTGATCTCCATGTGTTTGGGTCCCAAGAGCAATGCTGGAGAACTCATCTGGAACTGGAGCCCACCAGGTCATCCTCTCACCTTCAGAGCTGGTGCCTCTGAACTGTCCTCCCTCCTGTTGGCTGCACTCTCAGCCCCGGTATAAGCTGCTCATTTGCCATCACCATCATAACCTTACTGATTCTTTCTTATGGGCTCCTCTTCTGGACAGGAAACAGCAAGGTGTTGTGCTGAGCTGTGCAGAACTCAGCTTTTGCATCTATGAGATCTTCCCACGAAAAATAGCAGCTTCTTCAGTGGAAAATCTCACAGATGGCAAAACCTTTCCTGTCTGCTGATTTAAGGTCCAGTTTCCACCTGGACAAAATGAACAAATGCATAAAATGGTTGTTTACTCTTGACAAAGCCACCATGCTACTGTTCTTTCTGTTTTGTTTTGGAATGAAAGTCATTTTTGTGCCCAAAGGAGCAAGATTTCAGGTGCTTGGCCTTTCAGACTGACCAACTGCAGAATCATAGAATCAACCAGGTTGGAAAAGGCCTCAGAGATCATCAAGGTCAACCTATAACATAATACCTAACACCTCATGACAACTAAACCATGGCTCTAAGTGCCACATCCAAGCTTTTATTGAACACCTCCAGGGATGGGGACTCTTCCCTTGGCACCACATCCCAATGGGCAATCTCTCTTGCTGGGAAGAACTTTCTCCTCACCTCCAGCCTAAATTTCCCCTGTCACAGCTTGAGACTGTGTCCTCTTGTTCTGGTGCTGAGTGCCTGGAAGAAGAGACCAACCCCCACCAGGATACAACCTCCCTTCAGGGAGTTGGAGAGAGCAAGAAGGTCTCCCCTGAGCCTCCTCTTCTCCAGGCTAAGCAACCCCAGCTCCCTCAGCCTCTCCTCACAGGGCTGTGCTCCAGACCCCTCCCCAGCTTTGTTGCCCTTCTCTGGACACCTTCCAGCAAGTCAACATCTTTCCTAACCTGAGGAGCCCAGAACTGGACACAGGACTCAAGGTGTGGCCTAACCAGTGCTGAGCACAGGCCAGAATGACTTCCCTGCTCCTGCTGGCCACACTATTCCTGATGCAAGCTAGGATGCCATTGGCCTTCTTGGCCACCTGGGCACACTGCTGGCTCATGTTCAGCTGCTGTCAACCACTACCCCCAGATCCCTTTCTGCCTGGCTGCTCTCCAGCTACTCTGACACCAGCCTGTAGCTCTGCATGGGGTTGTTGTGACCAAAGTGCAGCACCCAGCACTTGGACTTGTTGAATGCCATCAAGTTGCACTCTGCTCATCTGCCCAGCCTGGCAAGGTCTCTCTGCAGAGCCCTTCTACCCTCTAACAGATCAACACCTGCCCCCAACTTGGTGTCATTTGCAAACTTACTAATGGTGGACTCAAGCCCCTCATCCAGATCATCAATAATCTCCCACATGAGAAATATTTAGGGAGTCATTTGCTGAGTTCCAATAAAATAGGGAAGCAAGGGAAGGATGAAAAGCATCACATTTCCTAACTCATAAACAGCATATTACTAAGTATTTTCTTTGTGGAAGGGCAGTTAGCAAAAACTGAAAGAATACTCTGTGGGCAAAAACGTTTATTTTATAGGGGGGGGGAAGGAGAAAAAGGGTCAAAATAAGATTTGGAAACTCTTTTACATGACATTACCATGCAGAATATGACTCCCAAGTATGGATGAAATGGTATAGTCACTAGGAATGTCTTTTCAACCCTTTCTCCAGGATTATTCCCATTCCTTGTAGCTCTGTGCTCACAAAACATCTAACATGGCAGCTCTGTACAAAGAATTCAAAACTGGAGCACTGCCTTGTGAGGAGAGGCTGAGAGCCCTGGGGCTGTTCAGTCTGGAGAGGAGAAGACTGAGGGGGAATCTGATCAATGACTATCAATATCTGAGGGCTGGGGATCACAACAACCCTACACAACACTACTGGCTTGCAGCAGAGTGGCTTGAAACAGCCTGATGGAGAAAAACCTGGAGATGCTGATTGACAGATAGCTGAACATGAGCCAGCAGTGTGCTCAGGTGGCCAAGAAAGGCCAACAGCATCCTGGCCTGAGTCAGCAATTATGTATCCAGCAAGAACAAACTGTACTCGGGACTAATGGGGGCACACCTTCAGTACTGTGTTCAGTTTTGGATCTCTCATTACAAGAAGGACATTGAGGTGCTGGAGTGCATTCAGAGGAGGGCAACAAAAGTGGTGAAGGGTCTGGAGAGCAGGGCTGGTGAGGAGCAGCTGAGGTCACCTTCTGTGATCAGGTGGCCTGCCTGGTGGATGTGGGGCAGGCTGTGGATGTAGTCTGCCTGGACTGCAGAAAGGCCTTTGACACCATCCCCCACAGAAAACTCCTGGCCAAGCTGTCAGCCCCTGGCTTGGACAGCAGCACTCGGAGCTGGGTTAGGAACTGGCTGGAGGCTGAGCCCAGAGAGCGGTGGTGAATGGTGCCACAGCCAGCTGGCAGCCAGACACCAGTGGTGTGCCCCAGGGATCAGTGCTGGGCCTCATTCTGTTCAATATCTTTATTGATGATCTGGATGAGGGCATTGAGTCCATCATCAGGAAATTTTCAGGTGACACCAAGCTGGGGGCAAGAGTTGATCTGCTGGAGGGTAGGAGAGCTCTGCAGGGAGACCTCGACAGGCTGGACAGATGGGCAGAGTCCAAGAGCAGGAGATTTAACGCATCCAAGTGCCAGGTTCTGCACATTGGCCACAGCAACCCCATGCAGTGCTACAGGCTGGGGTCAGAGTGGCTGAGAGCAGCCAGGCAGAGAGGGACCTGGGGGTACTGGTTGATGGTAGGCTGAACATGAGCCTGCAGTGTGCCCAGATTGCCAGGAGGGCCAATGGCATCCTAGCCTGCATCAGGAAGAGTGTGGCCAGCAGGAGCAGGGAAGTCATTCTGCCCCTGTACACTGAACTGGTTAGGCCACACCTTGAGTCCTATGTCCATTTCTGGGCCCCTCAGTTTAGGAAGGAGGTTGACTTGCTGGAGCGTGTCCAGAGAAGGGCAACAAAGTTGGTGAGGGGCTTGGAACACAGCCCTGTGAGGAGAGGCTGAGGGAGCTGGGGTTGCTTAGCCTGGAGAGGAGGAGACTCAGGGGAGACCTTCTTGCTCTCTACAACTACCTGAAGGGAGGTTGTATCCTGGTGGGGGTTGGTCTCTTCTCCCAGGCAAGCAGCACCAGAACAAGAGGACACAGTCTCAAGCTGTGCCAGGGGAGGTTTAGGCTGGAGGTCAGGAGGAAGTTCTACACAGAGAGAGTGATTGCCCATTGGAATGGGCTGCCCAGGGAGGTGGTGGAATCGCCATCACTGGAGGTGTTCAGGAGGAGACTTGATGGGGTGCTTGGTGCCATGGTTTAGTTGATCAGATGGTGTTGGATGATAGGTTGGATGTGATGATCTTGAAGGTCTCTTCCAACCTGAAAAAGAAAAAAATCTGGGGGTGTTCAGTTCAAATAAAAGGCTGAAGGGAGACTTTACTGCTGTGTGCAGCCGCCTGAAAGGAAGTTGGACTCCTGTCCCTAGCAACAAGTGATAGTACAAGAAGAAATGGGTTCCAGTTGCCCCAGGGGAGGTTTAAATAGGGTATTAGAAGAAAAATTGTGACTGAAAGAGTTATCAAACACTGGCACAGTCTGCCCAGGGAGATGGTTGGATCCCCATCCCTGGAGGTGTTCGAAGGATGCAGAGGTGCAGTGCTAAGGGATGTGGCTTAGCACCAGCCTTGGCAGAGTTAGATAAGACCTTAAAGGTCTTTTCCAACCAAAATGATTGTAAGCATCCACAGGGCTGTCAAAACCCCAAGCATTTAAATCAGACAGAGGAATACATTAGGAGGAAGCTACCTTCCCTGGATGAGTGACAACCAGTCACAGTAAATCTGCAGCGGCTCAAGGCTTTTGCTACACCAGATCTGCCTGTTCTTGGCTCAGACAGACAAACTGTGTAACCTTTGGGGGTCACTGCAATATCCTCAGTGTGGTTTTTTTTCTAGATTATGAAACTTAAGGACTTGTAAAAATGAAATAGAAATAATAATCTTCATGATATCTTCCAGACATACCCTGTGAGGAGAGCCTGAGAGCCCTGGGGCTTTCTAGCCTGGAAAAGAGAAGACTGAAAGAGGATCTAATAAATCTCTATAAATATCTGAGGGCTGGGGGTCAAGAGGGAGGGGACAGGCTCTGCTCACTTGCTCCCTGTGGTAAAACAAGGGGCAATGGATGTAAGCTGCAGCACAGGAGGTTCCACCTCAACATGAGGAGGAACTTCTTCACTGTGAGGGTCCCAGAGCCCTGGAGCAGGCTGCCCAGAGAGGTTGTGGAGTCTCCTTCTCTGGAGACTTCCCAGCCCTGTCTGGATGTGTTCCTGTGGGACCTGTGCTGGATTCTATTCTCCTGCTCTGGCAGGGGGGTTGGACTTGATACTCTCTGGAGGTCCCTTCCAACCCCTAACATCCTGGGATCCTGTGAAAACCACCTCATATAATCTTTTCTCCATGGTCCTGCTCTGGCAGGGGATTTGAACTTGATGATCTTCAGAGGCTCCTTCCATTCCCTAACATCCTGGGATCCTGGGATCTTTTCTGGTTCTTTTCTAACACAAAACTGCTTAGGGTGATTAATCCCCTTTTGGCCTAGAGGGTGATGTAGATAATGGCCAGGCTGGATGAGGCTCTGGCCAGCCTGACCTAGTGTGGGGTGTCCCTGCCCATGGCAGGGGGGTTGGAACTAGATGATCCTTGTGGTCCCTTCTAACCCTGACTGATACTATGATACTATGAATTCAGGAAAAGAGGAAAGGACCAGAAATCATGGAGCTAGCTCCTGCCAAGACAAAGTGAAGCACACAGCAAGGAGGAGGACAGCAGTTGGCAAACTAATAGGAAAAAAAAATAAAGAAAGAAAAAAGCAAAAAGCAATCATCTGAGATTAACTTGAAATAGTTCCCTCGAGTTCAAAGAGAAACTGCAAAGAGAACCTCCCCTCCTTTTCTGAAACTGCAAAGCCTGGGTTTAAAATCCTTTTCCTCTTTTTTTCAAAGGTGACATTTCAATTGGAAAATGCTGATTGGAAGTAGGATGTTTCACTTCCCAGCTATCACAACCAAGCACAGCACTGTCATGTTCTCAAACCCACTCTTCTTCAAGCACAAGACCTATGAGGAGAGGCTGAGGGAGCTGGGGTTGTTTAGGCTGGAGAAGAGGAGGCTCAGGGGAGGCCTTATTGCTCTCTACAACTACCTGAAGGGAGGTTGTAGGCAGGTGGGGGTTGGTCTCTTCTCCCAGGCAACCACAGAAACATTACAGAATCACAGAAATATTCAGATTGGAAAAGACCCCAAGGATCACCAAGTCCACCCCAAACCCTACTCTACAAAGCTCACCCCTAAACCATATCCTGAAGCATCACACCCAAATGACTTTAAAACACATCCTGGGTTGGTGACTCAACCACCTCCCTGGACAGCACATTCCAAGGCCTGACCTCTCTTTCCCTGAAAAAATGTTTCCTAGTGTCCAGTTTAAACCTACCCAGTGACAGCTTGAGGCCATTTCCTCTTGTTCAACAGGCTGGACAGATGGGCAGAGTCCAAGGGCATGAGATTTAACACATCCAAGTGCCAGGTTCTGCACATTGGCCACAACAACCCCATGCAGTGCTACAGGCTGGGGTCAGAGTGGCTGAGAGCAGCCAGGCAGAAAGGGACCTGGGAGTGCTGGTTGATGGTAGGCTGAACATGAGCCTGCAGTGTGCCCAGATTGCCAGGAGGGCCAATGGCATCCTGGCCTGCACAGGAACAGTTTGGCCAGCAGGAGCTGGGAAGTCATTCTGCCCCTGTACATTGCACTGGTTAGGCCACACCTTGAGTCCTGTGTCCAGTTCTGGGCCCCTCAGTTTAGGAAGGAGGTTGACTTGCTGGAGCGTGTCCAGAGTGAGGTGTTTGGAACACAGCCCTGTGAGGAGAGGCTGAGGGAGCTGGGGTTGCTCTCTACAACTCCCTGAAGGGAGGTTGTAGACAGGCAGAGGTTGGTCTCTTCTCCCAGGCAACCAGCACCAGAACAAGAGGACACAATCTCAGGCTGCACCAGGGGAGGTTCAGGCTGGATGTTAGGAGGAAGTTCTACACAGAGAGAGTGATTGCCCATTGGAATTGGCTGCCTGGGGAGGTGATGGAATCACCATCACTGGAGCTGTTCAGGAGGAGACTTGATGGGGTGCTTGGTGCCATGGGTTAGTTGATTAGATGGTGTTGGATGATAGGTTGGACGCGATGATCTTGAAGGTCTCTTCCAACCCGGTTCATTCTATTCTATTCTATTCTATTCTATTCTATTCTATTCTATTCCATTCCATTCCATTCCATTCCATTCCATTCCATTCCATTCCATTCCATTCTATTCTATCCCTAATTACCTGTGAGAAGAGACCAGCACCAACGTCTCCACAACCTTTACAACTGAAAACTGAAGGCATAAAAGGAAGCCATACCCTTGTGATGGGTTGAAATTTCTCCCCCATTATCTTTGCCAGACCAGCTCAGTTGGAAGCAAATGACAACTGCATTTACAAGCAGAACCAGCACCAGAACAAGAGGACACAGTCTCAAGCTGCTCCATGGGAGGTTTAGGCTGGAGGTGAGGAGAAAGTTCTTCCCAGAAAGAGAGATTGGCCATTAGAATGTGCTGCCCGGGGGGTGGTGGAGTCCCCATCCCTGGAGGTGTTCAAGAGGGGATTGGATGTGGCACTTGAAGCCATGGTTTAGTTAGCCATGAGGTGTTGGGTGACAGATTGGACTTGATGATCTCTGAGGTCTTTTCCAACCTTGTTGATACTATGTTTGTGTGATTCTCTTTGTTTTATCCAACAGGAAAAACTCAGGAAAATCAACTCAAATGCACATAGTTGAGCACCTTCCTAATTTACTCTTCAGCCCAAAAGTGCTTCATTTTAAACCCAAATATGCTAGTGCCATGTAACCAGGAAGAGGGGGTCAGCTGTTCTTCCCCTCTGTTCCACGGAGGGAATGTGAGTGTCAACAAATAATCTGCTTCTGCTATTCCAAGGCATGTGAAGAGAGGTCTTTTCTCACTCTGTAGAAATAGGTTTGATTGGAATAGAATAGAATAGAATAGAATAGAATAGAATAGAATAGAATAGAATAGAATAGAATAGAATAGAATAGAATAGAATAGAATAGAATAGAATAGACCAGGTTGGAAGAGACCTGCAAGACCATCGCGTCCAACCCATCAATCAATCCAACCCACCTAAACAACTAAACCATGGCACCAAGCACCCCATCAAGTCTCCTCCTGAACACCTCCAGGGATGGTGACTCCACCACCTCCCTGGGCAGCCCATTCCAATGGGAATCACTCTCTCTGTGTAGAACTTCTTCCTAACATCCAGGGGTTCATTAGTTTATTGGTTGTGACCACACTTGTGGCTGATGCAGCCAAGAATATTTCTTCCTGGCACTCCTGAATTTACACAGGGTTTTTTACTCAGGGGAAGAAAATTCTCTCCTCCTTTGGTGTCAGATCTCATTGGAGCAGTTGCCTTGACAGAAAGACTCAACCTCTTGGACAAGAGAGCAGTCTGAGCCTCCAGACAAGGAACAGGAGGAAATATCAAACACGGTCAGGTAGGATCATAAAATCACAGAATGGTCTGGGTTGGAAGGGACCACTGAAAGTCATCCAGTCCAACCCCTCTGCAGTCAGCAGGGACATCCTCAACTAGATCAAGTTGCCCAGAGGCCTGTCCAGCCTCACCACGAATACCAGGAATGGGACCTCAGCTCCCTCCCTGGGCAACCTGTTCCAGTGCTCCACTACCTTCACGGTGCAGAACTTGTCCCTAACATCCAATCTAAATCTCCTCTTCTCTAGTTTGAAACCATTACCCCTTGTCCTATCACTGCAGGCCTTTGCAAACAGTCCCTCTGCAGCCTTCCTGTAGCCTCCTGCAGATACTCAAAGGCTGCTCTTAGGTCTCTCTGAAGCCTTCTCTTCTCCAGGCTGGACAACCCCAGCTCCCTCAGCCTGTCCTCCTAGCAGAGCTGCTCCAGACACCTGATCACTTTTGTGGCCAGTATCATGGGGCAGAAGAGACCTAGTAGGCAAACAAATCCAGCCTTCAAGAAGGCAAGATACAATCACCTGCAGAGTGAAATCCAGGTGGTCTTCTTTGAGGTCTGCCTACCTCTGTAACCCTCTTCCCCACACTTTCAGAAGAACAGAGAGGACAGGTTCAGGGGACATCTATAGGGAGAGGAAGACAACAAACTTGTCTGCCTTTCCTCAACACGTGCTGCGCTAGCTTAGACTCCCTTCTGGTTATCTTGTATCAGTAAGGGCTGTGGCAAAACAGGGAATCATAGAGTAAGAGGACACAGTCTCAAGCTGCACCAGGGGAGGTTTAGGCTGATGTTAGGAAGAAGTTCTTCATAGAGAGAGTGATTGCCCATTGGAATGTGCTGCCCGGGGAGGTGGTGGAGTCACCATCACTGGAGGTGTTTAGGAGGAGACTTGATGGGGTGCTTGGGTGCATGGTTTAGTTGATTAGGTGGTGTTGGATGATGGGTTGGATGCAATGATCTTGAAGGTCTCCTCCAACCTGGTCTATTCTATTCTATTCTAATCTATTCTATTCTATTCTATTCTATTCTATTCTATTCTATTCCATTCCATTCCATTCCATTCCATTCCATTCCATTCCATTCCACTCTACTCTACTCTACTCTACTCTACTCTACTCTACTCTACTCTACTCTACTCTACTCTATTAAGGTTGGGAAAGACCTCCAAGATCATTGATTCCAATTGCCAATCTAATAGTGCCTAGTCTACCACTAACCTATGCCCTGAAGTGCCACATCTACATGTTTTTTCTTCACTTCCCTGGGCAGCCTTTTCCAATGATTAAACACTCTTTCAGTGAATACTTGGGGTTTTTTCTCATATCCAATCTAAATCTTCCCTCATGCAGTCAGGTGGGCACAGAGATGGTCCAGAACCACTGATGTTGGTGCCAGCTTCTGGTGATGGACCAAGGGTGGAAGTGGTTAAGTGGAGGGAACTGACAGGGAATGAAGGTAGATGTGCAGAAACATCTCCTAGCTAGGCACATCTCCATTTGAAATCCAAGCTGGGTTTCAGTGTCTAATTAATGATATATTCTCTGTGTCTTCAATATGAAATGTCCTCCTAGAGAAGTACATAGAGAAGTTCTTCAAAGAGAACCCAGATCAGAAACAGTGACATTGCAAACATGCAAACAGCTTCTGAGATCACATTATATCAAAGAAGCACTCCAAGAAAGCAGAGAAAAGTGCTCAGACAACTGGCCTGATAACTGCACAAAGGGAAGGGCTGCCTTTTGCCCTCATCTGAGGGAGTGGAGAGGAATAGGAAGGAAAAGCCTGCTCCCTACCAGTAGGAAAGGTTCCACTTCACAGACTTTCTCTTATGTTACTTGCCTGTCAGGATAGCTTGTACTGCTGCTGGAGTAAAGAAGGGTTTGGCAGGTAGGTTGCAAGCTGCCCCTGTGGGAAGTGTGGTGTCATGTATCTGTTAGCACTGCAGCACCCACCATGACAGAGACAGGGATCAGCACTCAGATGAGCTGGGGCATTCCTTTTAAGCTAACAGATCATGTATCAGCACAGAGCTACACCAAAAATTACCCCTTCCAGTCTTCCTTGTCATGATGTATTGCTTTGGCTTCTGATGGAGGTAGAGCTCAGGCACTTCTCTGATTCCACTTTACTGCTGAGTGTCCTGAAGGGTCAAACCCCAAAGCATGCCCTAGCCCAGGCAATGGCTAAGCACCTGTGAATGTGCTAACCTGGACAGTTCCTGGGGTCCAGAGCTTATCAGGTACCACCTGTGATTAACTTTGTGACACAGCTGTGAACTGTGTGTGCCCCCCAGCCATGTCTGCATATGTCTCATCCCATAGGTCCAGTTATCAGGGTTCTGTGTTACCAAAGGGCAATAATTGTCTTGGGACAGTATTTGAACCAGTCAAGAAGTCAGGCAGCTTGCCTTGTCCTCACCCAGCAAGCAACAAGAGCCAAATGCTGCTGGACTAGCAGCTGAAGAATCTGTCCTAACAGGCAGCAACTATACCCAGGCTTTGGACATGGGCCATGGCAGAAAGGGGAAAAGCTCCAAGACAACTGAATCCCAGAGGAGGCTGCAGCCCAACAAGGGAGCACACAAGAGAGAGGCCTCCTAGCCCTCTCTGAGCCAAGGGCAAGCTCCAGACTGGGAACTGGGCATGACAAGAGAGAGGTCCTTAGCCCTCTCTGAGCCAAGGACAAGCTCCAGACTGTGAACTGGGCATGACAAGAGAGAGGTCCTTAGCCCTTTCTGAGCCAAGGGCAAGCTCCAGACTGTGAACTGGGCATGACAAGAGAGAGGTCCTTAGCCCTCTCTGAGCCAAGGGCAAGCTCCAGACTGGGAACTGGGCATGACAAGAGAGAGGTCCTTAGCCCTCTCTGAGCCAAGGGCGAGCTCCAGACTGGGAACTGGGCATGACAAGAGAGAGGTCCTTAGCCCTCTCTGAGCCAAGGGCGAGCTCCAGACTGGGAACTGGGCATGACAAGAGAGAGGTCCTTAGCCCTCTCTGAGCCAAGGGCTGCTCAAATCACAGCCACAGCATCTGGGAAGACACCAGACAGAGGAGCAAGTGGTGAGTCCCCAGCTGATCTGCCATGGAATCCCATCAGTGGGAAACCCACAGATCACAGCACCTGTATTTCCCATTTGAATTGCTGTATTGGGAATGTGAGATCTGTGCTTGAATCATTTAGCTGTCTCTATATGTGGAGTGTAATACCCACAATGCAGTAACTGAACCTGTGGATATACTTTGTACATAAGTTATGGTGGTGTTTCAAGATACCACTGCCCAAGATATTAAGTAGTAAAATGCATAAAGAGATCCATTCATTGCACTGAGCTCTCCATCATCAGGAAGACTCAGGGATTTTTATGGAATGGTTGAAAATCTCCAGTGTCAGAAGAGTGATGCAGAAGGGAAAGTGGTAAATTTGATGTGATGAACTGGCAGCCATCACAAAGGATGAAGATCTCTAGAAGCTAATTGTCTCCCACTAGTAAAGATGCTGAATCAAAGTCTGAAAACCACAGCCTGACCACAATACAATGGAAAAAGATACCCTGTGTAAGTCTCTTGGTCTTCCTTGTCCTCAAGTTTCCATGGCTGCACACTGTCTCACAGTCAGCCACACACAGACTTGTGACAATGCTTAGGACAGACCCAGAACCTGGCAGAAGCCTGGATGCCAACCTGCAGGAGACTGGATTGCTGTTCTCACATCTCCATAGCTGCAAAACCCTGTAAAAAGCAGTGTCAGAGGGGGCAAGGCAAAAGCAACAGCTCAACATTCAGTACAAGACAGTTGCTGGTGGTCCCTGCGGTCCCTGTCGACGTGAGGCTGAAAATGGCTTTCAGTGGGGGGGTTGTTTTCTTAATGCTAGGAGGGCTCCAGCTGAAAGCCACTGCATTTAATGTTAACATTGAGGCTAGAGACTCCATATTGTAGTGATTAGTAGCAGGAACTTCAGAGCTGGTGGCGTGCAAGGCAGAGGGAACATGCAGATTGGGTGTAAGGAGACTGCAAGAGTGGCAGGTCAGCTCTGAGCAACGGAATTTAGGGTTGGGCTTTCTTTAATGCATTTCTTCTCTGCTTAGTTTCAAAATCTCACAGGACTTAAGCCCTCTCCTTCCTTGGGTTTTGGCTCATGAAAGCCCTTTAGCTCTCCTTGCCTGGTCCAAATTGGATTATATGCAGCACATAATCCAAAGTGGGAAGCAATGTCGGCCACGTTGATGCTTCGGCTGCGCTTGTTGGAAAGCTGCATTTCCATGCTCAGAGGGCAGCTCCCAGCCCTTTCTCACGCAGCTTCCCCCTTGCCTCTAGGGAACCAGGTCTGAGGGAGGATGACACTGAGAAAGTTTTGCAGGCTTGGGCCCCTGGGTGCTTAGGTTTCTGGTGGAAAGAAAGCAAAATCCTAAATCATCGGCAGGAAAAAAATATTGTTTTCTATTTTTCCCCTTCATCTTGTAGAAGAAAAATAGACCAAAAGAAACACATCAGGCAAAATTTCACTGCTAATTTATTTAATGCCAGAGCTGAACTCCAAGGAATCTGTGCAGAGAATACAGAATACAGAATTAACCAGGTTGGAAATGACCTTCCAGATCACTGAGTCCAACCTATCACCAACGCTTTCTAATCAACTAAACCATGGCACCAAGTGCCTCATCCAGGCTCTTCCTAAACACCTCCAGGGATGGGGACTCCACCACCTCCTCAGGCAGCCCATTCCAATGGGCAATTACTCTCTCTGTGTAAAACTTCTTCCTAAAATCCAGCCTAAACCTCCCCTGGTACAGCTTGAGACTGTGTCCTCTTGTTCGGGTGCTGGGTGCCTGGGAGAAGAGACCAACCCCCACCTGGCTACAACCTCCCTTCAGGGAGTTGGAGAGGGCAAGAAGGTCTCCCCTGAACCTCCTCTTCTCCAGGCTAAGCAACCCCAGCTCCCTCAGCCTCTCTTCACAGGGCTGTGCTCCAAACCCCTCCCCAGCTTTGTTGCCCTCCTCTGGATATGTTCCAGCAACTCAACATCTTTCCTAAACTGAGTGGTCCAGAACTGGCCACAGGACTCAAGGTGTGGCCTAACCAGTGCTGAGTACAGAGCACAATGGCTTCCCTGCTCCTGCTGGCCACACTATAGAAGAGAAACAGATTAAAGACCGATGAGGGACAGGACCCAGATACTCTTCCTCAGTCTGTTAGTTCATCATTTGAATTAAAATTGTTGGTATTGAAATAAATTAATCAGGGAGACAACAATAGTCAACACATGAAATTGCTTGATGTTAGTTGCTATATAACCCTGCCAGTTCATGCCATCATTACCGTCATTGCTGGGGTGGATCACTTAGATTAACAAAGAATGAACTCTGGTACAGCCAAGTGAAGCATGGTAGTGATGGAGCAAGAACTGACCTTAGCAGTAGCCCCAACACAGGAGGGACACCAACCTCCTGGAGCAGTTCCAGAGAAGGTCACAAAGATGACCAGAGGGCTAAGGGGAGAGGCTGAGAGAGTTGGGGCTGTTCAGCCTGGAGAAGCAAAGCCTCCAGGAAGATCTTAGAGCAGCTTTCCAGTACTTGAAAGGGGCTACAAGAAAGCCAGGAAGGGACTTTGTACAAGGTGATAAGATGAGAGGGAATGGATTGAATCATGAGGAAAGAAGATTGAAAGCAGAGATTAGGAAGAAATTCTTTAGAGTGAGGGTGGTGAGAGACTGGCACAGGTTGCCCAGGGAGGTGGTGGAAGCCTCCTGCCTGGAGGTGTTTGCAACCAGGCTGGATGTGGCTGTGAGCAACCTGCTGTAGTGTGAGGTGTCCCTGGGCATGGCAGGGGGGTTGGAAGTGGCTGATCTTTGAGTTCTCTTCCAACCCTGACACTTCTGTGATTCTATGACCATGAAGCACTATTAAACACTAAAAGGAAATATTCCTCTGGCAGCTGCACCAGCTCTCAGGCTGGGCTCTTCTACAGGTCTCTTAGCTGCTGCTATTCAAATCCTTGGGTCCAATTCTGGTGCAGAAACACCAGAAGCTCTCATCTCTTCAGAGGAGATGGAATTTTCCTCTGAAGTCAGAGGTGGTATAAAAATCTCTGTCTTTGCTAGCAGAAAAAAACCCAAACAAACCAGCTTCTAAATGACTGGGGGGGGGTGGATAATTTTAACAGCAAATCACCAAATCCTAGACACCAGGAACCCAGGTAAAACAAATCAGAGCAGTTTCAGAACTATTTGAGTTCCATGCCTTGGTAAAGCTGCAGCCCTCTTTACCCATGAGTACGCAGCTCCTGAGTACAGCTGCAGCCTTCCAGCCAAAGATGTGTCCTGTGGCCAGCAGCAGAACCATGCTGGTGCTGAAGATGATGGGATTGGATCCCTGGTGGCTGGAGGAGCTGAGTCAGCCACCAGTGCAATGGCTCCCCAAAATGAGGAGATGCTTCAAGCCCAGCCTCATCCAAATACGCTTGTTGGGAGACTGGCTCTCCTCTCTCACTTGTGAATCACTTCTGGATTTCACCATCCCATAAGGCCTCTCAGGGGTGTGTTAGATCTCTTGAGACTCTCTGCCACAAGACATTTAGGGCATTGCTCCTAGGAACATGAAGGCTGTGGTGATAGTCTAAAAAATATCTATTATCATTGAAGGCCAGATGTGTTTGTAAAGGTGAGGGCAACAGGATGGGACCTGAAACTGCTGTTTGAGCTTTCTTCATGCTGTAGAAAATGATTATACAAAGAGAAGATACAAAGAATCATAGAATGGTCTGGGCTGGAATGGACCTCCAAAGCTCATCCAGTCCAACCCCCTGCACTCAGCAGGGATGTTTCCAGCTAGATCAGGTTGCCCAGGGCCACGATGAGCCTCACCTTGAACATCTCCAGGGAAGGATCCTGAACCACCTCCCTGGCCAACCTGTTCCAGTGTTCCAGCACTCTCATAGTGAAGAACTTGTTCTTGATATCCAATCTAAATCTGCCCTTTTCCAGTTAGAAGCCATTGCCCCTGGTCCTGTCGCTGCAGGCCTTCGCAAACAGTCTCTCTCCATCCTTCCCATAGCCCCCTTCAGGTACTGGCAGGCTGCTACTAGGTCTCCCCAGAACCTTCTCTTCTCCAAGCTGAATATCCCCAGCTCCCTCAGCCTGTCCCTGTAGCAGAAGTGTTTCAACCCCCTGACCATTTTCATGGCACAAAGAGAAGATACAAAGGCAATCTACCCTCCTTCAAGACCATTTTAACAACTCCCCAGTGTGAGCACAGCTACCAATTCTTTGCCAGTTTACTGAGAACTTACTCCAAGGGCCCTTTCTAAGTTGGTCAGAGTTTAGTTCATATTTGCTGTGTTTCCACAGTGCTCTCCATGCCTTACACAGCTGTCACCCTGCCTTCAGTTTGCTTTGCAAGGGTTCTGTGATCTTTCCCCACCCTTAATGCAGCAGTGACACGTTATATGCAAATGACAGTGTGTCTTGCCTGCATGCAACCCAGCCAACAGATGTTTCTAAACCACAGTATAAAACATCAATTCATGCAAAAGAGCCCTGCAATTGCACTTTGTTTTGGTTCAGAAGTTGCTGGTGCTTGAAGGTGTCCAGAGAAGGGCCATGAGGATGAGGAGCAGAGAGCTGGAGCTGCTCTTCTATGGAGACAGACTGAGGGAGTTGGGGTTGTTCAGTCTGGAGAAGAGAAGGCTCTGTCCAGAGAAGGGCCATGAGGATGAGGAGCAGAGAGCTGGAACTGCTCTGCTATGGAGACAGACTGAGGGAGTTGGGGTTGTTCAGTCTGGAGAAGAGAAGGCTCTGAGGAGGCCTTCTTGTGGTCCTCCAGTATCTGAAGGGGACTACAAGAAAGCTGGGGAGGACTTTTGAGGCAGTCAGGGAGTGATAGGACTGGGGGGAATGGAGCAAAACTAGAAATGGGTAGATTGAGATTGGATGTTAGGAAGAAGTTGTTCCCCATGAGGGTGGTGAGAGACTGGCACAGGTTGCCCAGGGAGGTGGTGGAAGCCTCTGCCTGGAGGTGTTTGCAGCCAGGCTGGCTGTGGCTGTGAGCAAGCTGCTGTAGTGTGAGGTGTCCCTGCCCATGGCAGGGGGGGGTGGAAGTGGCTGACCCTTGAGGTCCCTTCCAACCCTGACAGTTGTGTGATTCTGTAATTGTGTAGTCACTGCTTTGGAAAGATCTCCCTGGTATTAGCATGGGCAAGTGATAAATGCCTGTAGTACCTTCTTAGATGGCTAACAGTGACAGCACAAAAGTAAAGTGAGACTGATGGCATTGTAGACGAAGTATCTTGCAGCACACACCACCATCTGTTAGTGCCAGTAACTCCTAGTTGTATCCTGCTTTTGACATAGAATCAGGAATTGTCAGGGTTGGAAGGGACCTCAAGGATCAGCCACTTTCAACCCACCTGCCATGGCCAGGGACACCTCACACGAATGACTAAGTTTTCTTTTTGCCCTGCTATTATTTAAGACATAAGGAAACAAGAAAAGGCAAAGAGGCCTTCCTTGGAAAACTAAAGAAAATAATCTAGGCAATGAGAAAGGAAATCCAACTGCTGAATCACAGTCTCACAGTATCACTAAGGTTGGAAGAGACCTCAAGGATCATCGAGTCCAACCTGTCACCACAGACCTCATGACTAGACCATGGCACCAAGTGCCACATCCAATCCCCTCTTGAACGCCTCCAGTGATGGTGACTCCACCACCTCCCTGGGCAGCACATTCCAATGACGAATGACTTGCTTGGTGAAGAACTTTCTCCTCACCTCGAGTCTAAACCTCCCCTGGTGCAGCTTGAGACTGTGAATCAAGCAGAGGCTTCAAAGAAAGAAATGGAAAAGTTGTGGCAGGTATCTGGAATGGAGCACTTGTGACCACTTTGGGCTCTAAGCTGACAGGTGAGCTTAAAGAAGCTGACTCTGCGTGACCACTGAAGCACACCACCAGTTCCTGCTCCCAAATGCCTGTCCACCAGGTGCTGGAATTCTGGCAGAGGAGACTCCATACCTCTGCTTTGCTCCTCATGAGTCCATGTCTCATGTCGAGAGGGTTGTACCTGCCACAGCATAGACTCTGTTTGCCTAGATTGCTGACTGCTAAGCTGCCCTGCACTCCCCAAGTCATCCCTTTGCTGACACCATCATGATTTAGTAACTTAGGATCCCTGAGAGATAGAATTTGCTAAGTAACCAAAACTGACCTGACTCAAATCCAGCTGCTTGGTTGGTTGCCTTGGAGCTGCTCCAGAGCAAAGGACCCAACTCCCTCAGTCTGTCCTCATGGCAGAGCAGCTCCAGCCCTCTGCTCATCCTCGTGGCCCTTCTCTGGACACCTTCCAGCACCTCCAGATCCTTCCTGTCCTAGGGGCTCCAGAACTGGACACAGAGCTCCAGGTGGGGTCTCAGCAGAGTGGAGCAGAGGGGGAGAATCCCCTCCCTGGCCCTGCTGGCCACACTTCTCTTGCTGCAGCCCAGGCTCTGCTTGGCTCTCTGGGCTGCAAGTGCTCACTGCTGGCTCCTGTTGAGCTTCTCCTCCACCAGCACCCCCAAGTGCTGTTACTGTGCAGATGGCACATGTGAAAGGAAGGCCACTACTAGGCTCCATGCACAAGTGAAGTGGTTCATTCCAGCCTTACATTTCTAGTGTCATCTTCTGCCCAGCACCAATATTTCTCTTCTCAGGCTGGCTTCTCCACCTTCTCTCTTCATTCCTTGAGGAAGAACAGCAAAACTTTATGCCACGAGGTTTGCACCTCTCCTTGGCAAAGTGGAGTGGAGGAAGGCTTTGCTTCTGCCAATCTCCTCTTTTGCCTTGCAGGAAAATAAGAAGGGATCCTGCCCCTTGAGAGGCCCTGTTAAGTGTGAGCAGCAGCCTTGAGCAGCAGGCTCCAAGTGGCCAGAGCATGATGCCAGGTGGATGAGGCACAGCTTGAGTGGTGGGCATCGAGTCAAGGATTAGTGCTCCAAAATGAGCATGTATCAGCAGCACTCTGAGCTGTTTGCTTTGGAGCTGACAGTCCTGGTGTGCTGGATTATGAGACTTGCTCCTTGCAGCAGCTGGAGCCTGGAAGGAATGAAAACTCAGCAGGAATTGCAGGTGCCTGTGCAAAGCTAGGCCAGCTCACAGCAGCCCTGCAGAGCCATCAGTGGCAAGCAAGGGCCAAGAGGATGATCAGAGTGCTGGAGCACTTCTGCTATGAGGACAGACTGAGAGAGTTGGGGCTGTTCAGTCTGGAGAAGAGAAGGCTCTGAGGAGACCTAATTGTGGCCTTGCAGTATCTGAAGGGGGCTCCAAGAAAGCTGGGGAGGGACTTTTGAGGGTGTCAGGGAGTGATAGGACTGGGGGGATGGAATAAAACTGGAAATGGGTAGACTGAGATTGGATGTTAGGAAGAAGTTGTTCCCCATGAGGGTGGTGAGAGACTGGCACAGGTTGCCCAGGGGGGTGGTGGAAGCCTCATGCCTGGAGGTTTTTGCAGCCAGGCTGGCTGTGGCTGTGAGCAAGCTGCTGTAGTGTGAGGTGTCCCTGGCCATGGCAGGGGCTTGGAACTAGCTGATCCATGAGGTCCCTTCCAACTCTAACAATTCTATGAGTTATGAAGGGCTGACTCCAGTAGGAATTGTCTCTAATGCAGTGTAGTTTGGAGTCCAGATGCTAAGTGAATAAAAGAAAAGCAGGTGCTCCAGTTCAGACACAGGGAAATGTAACTTTTACTGTGTTGTCTGGTTGCTGACTTCCAGCTCATGGCCATAGACATTTTTGTATTTTCTCCAGTGTTAAAAATCTAAGAAGCTTGGGCAATTCTTGGGCAGGGTATGTGAAAGCAGGGCTGTTCCAGTCCTGGGTGCTGATCTCCAGCCCTGGGCTTGCCCTCCTCCTCATTTGCTGGACGTCTGAAGTCAGTGTGAGGTCCCTGCTAAAGTCTTTTTTTGGGGGTACAATTAATCTTTTTGAGTTCTACCTTAAGCCCTGTTCTGTGTATCTGTATCCTTTTAAGGAGAGATTGCTAATCACTGAGCAGGCTTTACTGCAGAATCCCACCCAGACAGTTGCTAGTTGGTGTGCTCCACATGACGAGTCCTTCTGGCACAGGCATCAGTCCCTCGAGTTGCCTCCCAGGGAAGCATCAGGGGCTGCTGTTCAGGCCAAGAAGACCTTGAAGGGAATGCAAGGAGCTGTTTCCTGAGGCTGTCTGGGCTTAGGAACAAACACAGCTCCTGACCCAGCATGGTCCACAGGTATAACCTGACCACTTGTGCCACTGTGCACCTGGTTTCATTTCTACACCCTGACGATGGGGCCCAGCCAGGGCTTGGACTGATAGAGGGGTGGCACAGAGTCAGGATCTGCCTTGTCTACCAGGTTTGCCATGGCCCAATTCGTTTCAGGGAACAGAAGTCAGGTGTGATACAAACAGTTTTTGAGGACAACCATCACTGCTAAGAAGCAGCTTTGACATTTAAAGCACTGAGAAGATGTTTAACTAGCCAGTAATACTGACTGGTAGCTGTGGCACAGCTCTGAGCCCTGCCAGCTCTCCAGTCCATCAGGACACTGAAGGATTTTCACTGGCCTGATCCTCATCCACTGCCACTCACCTGCTTCAGCAGCCCCCAAGCAAGCCCTTGGCACATGTGCTTCCCCTCAAACTCAGGTGTAGAAAAAGAGTGTAAGAAAAAGCATCAGCAGCAACTGATTCTGTTCGTCTCTTTCTCCTTTCAGGTGATTTTTGGGGGCCTTTTCATGCCCCCAAGGAAATAAAACACTGAACCAAAAAAGCTAGATTCCACTCTTGCCAGCAGGCTTTTCTCTCAGATTTGTCCTTTCAAAAGCCACTTAAATTACTTTGAAGCCAGGAGTTTTCCCAGGCATACTTCAGAGCTAAAAGGACAGGGAATGGTTCTCCCACTGCAAGCCTTATTTAGTCATTTGCATGCGGATTTCTGAACTGTTTTCCTTTCTTTCTTTCTATAGCATTAGTAAGAAATAGTTCACAGCACTCACCATGGTGAAAGCAGACTGCCAGTGCTTTGACACAGAACCCAAGACCATTTTTAACCATCTGGTGCTGTTGTTTTAACCATCTCACAAGCAGCAGTTGAAAATGTGCAGCAGGATCCAGCACTGAATAGCAATGAACTCTGAAGTTTTGGGTGATGCTGGAAAAATTCATCAAAGCACTTTGATACTAATTTTTCTCATCAGACTGGGAGGAAAGCCAGGAGGGGGAAGATGAGAAAAGCAGAAACCAGGATCGTTAACTTGCCCCAGTTTGTCCTGTTTCCCAGAGCACCGTCTGAAAAGTGGGAAGCAGATGGAGACCTCCATGCTTTGGTCCTCTCCTTCTTCTGCCTGGCTGACTCCTGTCAGGGTGAGCACAGGTCCAGGAGGGCTAGGAGCATTGGAGGCAATTTTCAGCAGGGTCTCTGGGACATTTCTGTGCTGCAGAGGGGTAAGAGGGCAGATCAGAGCCTGTGCTCCCACAGTGCTCACTGTACTCCATTCTTCACATTGGTCTGCTATGGTGCAGAGGAATTAAACTGACACCTGAACAGAGTGCAAGGACACAGTCTCAAACTGATCCAGGAGAAATTTGGTCTGGAAGTTAGGAAGAAATCCTTCACAGAAAGAGAGATTGGTCTTTGGAATGTGCTGCCCAGGGAGGTGGTGGAGTCACTGCCCCTGGAAGTGTTTAAAGAGAGACTGAATGAGGCACTTGGTGCCATGGTTTAGTTGATTAGATGGTGTTGGGTGATAGGTTGGACTTGATGATCTCAAAGGTCTTTTCCAACCTGCTTAATTCTGTGATTCTGTGATAGTGCAAACTGGTTCCCAGCAAACACTCCCAAACAAACTTTCAGTCAGCTGAGCCTCAAAAATATACACATATATTTATATAAAAATAGTAAAATGCTGTGTTTGGTGGTGAATGGTGCCACATCCAGCAGGTGGCCAGTCACTAGTGGTGTGCCCCAGGGATCAGTGCTGGGCCCTGTGCTCTTTAACATCTTTATTGATGATCTGGATGAGGGCACTGAGTTCATCATCAGTAAATTTGCGGATGATACCAAGCTGGGGGCAGCAGTTGATCTGCTGGAGGGTTGGAGAGGCTCTGCAGAGGGACCTCGACAGGCTGGACAGATGGGCAGAGTCCAAGGGCAGGAGATTGAACACATCCAAGTGCCAGGTTCTGCACATTGGCCACAACAACCCCATGCAGTGCTACAGGCTGGGGTCAGAGTGGCTGGAGAGCAGCCAGGCAGAGAGGGACCTGGTGGTACTGGTCGATGGCAGGCTGAACACGAGCCTGCAGTGTGCCCAGGCAGCCAAGAAGGCCAATGGCATCCTGGCCTGCATCAGGAAGAGTGTGGCCAGCAGGAGCAGGGAGGTCATTCTGCCCCTGTACACTGCACTTCTTAGGCCACACCTTGAGTCCTGTGTCCAGTTCTAGGCCCTTCAGTTTAGGAAGGAGGTTGACTTGCTGGAACGAGTCCAGAGAAGGGCAATGAAGTTGTTGAGGGGCTTGGAACACAAGCCCTACAAGGAAAGACTGAGGGAGCTGGGATTGCTCAGCCTGGAGAAGAGGAGACTCAGGGGTGACCTTATCACACTCTACAACTTCCTGAAGGGAGGTTGTAGACAGGTGGATGATGGTCTCTTCTCCCAGGCAGCCAGTACCAGAACAAGAGGACACAGTCTCAGGCTGCGCCAGGGGAGGTTTAGGTTGGATGTTAGGAAGAAGTTCTATACAGAGAGAGTGATTGCCCATTGGAATGGGCTGCCTGGGGAGGTGGTGGAGTCACCATCACTGAAGGTGTTCAGGGGGAGACTTGATGGGGTGCTTGGTGCCGTAGGTTAGCTGTTTGGGTGGGTTGGATTGGTTGATGGGTTGGACACGATGATCTTGAAGGTCTCTTCCAACCTGGTTTGGTTTATTCTAAAATAAAGGTTTATTCTAAAGGTTTATTCTTTCAGGACATTCAGTCATTTAAAATATTATAATAGGAGAGGCCTTTGGCTTGCAGCTCCTTTTGGAAGCAAATCAAACCTGATTTGCTATTGAAAAATAAATCATAGTATCATAGTATCAGTCAGGGTTGGAAGGGACCACAAGGATCATCTAGTTCCAACCCCCCTGCCATGGGCAGGGACACCCCACACTAGATGAGTCTGGCCAGAGCCTCATCCAGCGTGGTCTTAAGTGCTGAATTATTTCAAAGGCATTCCTAATGCTGTGTCCAGTGGAGATGTGCTACACTTTACAAGATGCCTGGTTTGGCCTTGACAAGAGTTCCACTGTATATATGTTGTTCCCATCCAAAAAAAAAAAATACAAACCCAACCCCCAAAAAATTCAGTAGTTTCAACTTTGCAGAGGATGTGTTTTTTAAACAGCTTGGGTAAATGGAGGCTTTGACTTTCTGCCCGGGACACCCTGAGAGCTGCTCCTTACAAAGAGAAAGGAAAGGAGGGAGGGGAGGGAGAGAAGAGTAGGGGGAGGGGAAAAAAGAAAAGGGAAAAAAAAAGAACAAGAAGAAGCGGGGAAAAAAAAAGAAGAAAAGGGGGGAGAAAGGGGGGAAAAAAAGGCAAGTAATAGGATAATAAATCCCAACCTTTTTCTCTAAACAAGAGTTGTTTGAGCTACAGCAGCGTTCACCTCATTTATAACAGCTCGATCTCTCTCTCTTTCTGTTTCTTTAGGCTATTGTGTTTAATAAAAGAAAAACACCCCACTAAAAACCTCTCTGGGCTCATCCATCATTATGCACACTTTACTGATTTCACTTTAAACATCGCTGCCTAAACCTCCCATCCATCACAGGCCCTGTTTTGCTTAGCAGTTGGGAGCCGATTTATTTTCGCCGGGGAAAAGGCGGCGTCCCCGCAGGTTTGCCGGAGAGCCACGCGGCGGGGCGAGGGGCCCTGCTGAAAGCAGCCTGCTGCCCAGCCACCACACGCGGGCACAGAGTGGCATCTCCCAAGAGAATACAGAATTAACCAGGCTGCAAAAGCTCCTACCTCTGCATCACTCTGGGCCCCTCAATTTGAGAAGGACATCGAGACACTTGAACGTGTCCAGAGAAGGGCAATGAGGCTGGGGAGAGGCCTTGAGCACAGCCCTGTGAGGAGAGGCTGAGGGAGCTGGGGTTGCTTAGCCTGGAGAAGAGAAGGCTCAGGGGAGACCTCATTGCTCTCTACAACTACCTGAAAGGTGGTTGTAGCCAGGAGGGAGTTGATCTCTTCTGTCTAGCAACCAGCACCATAACAAGAGGACACAGTCTCAAGCTGTGCCAGGGGAAGTTTAGGCTGGAGGTGAGGAGAAAGTTCTTCCCAGGAAGAGAAATTTGCCATTGGGATGTGCTGCCCAGGGAGGTGGTGGAGTCCCCATCCCTGGTAGTGTTCAAGAGGGGAATGGATGTGGCACTTGGTGCCATGGTTTAGTAGTCATGAGGTCTGTGGTGACAGGTTGGACTCGATGATCTCTCTCTCTTGAGGTCTCTTCCAACCTTGGTGATACTGTGGTACTGTGACTCCAAAATCGTTACCTCCTACAGGCTCTTACAGAATTAGAGAATTAACCAGGTTGGAAAAGACCTCAGAGATCACCAAGTCCAACCTATCACCCAACATCATCTCATCAACTAAGCCATGGCACCACTAATTCAGCCTCTTTTTAAACACCTCCAGTGATGGTGACTCCACCACCTCCCTGGGCAGCACATCCCAATGGCCAATCTCTCTTGCTGGGAAAAATTTCCTCCTAACTTCCAGCGTAAACCTGCCCTGGTGCAGCTTGAGACTGTGTCCTCTTGTTCTGGTGCTGGGTGCCTGGGAGAAGAGACCAACCCCCACCTGGCTACAACCCCCCTTCAGGGAGTTGTAGACAGTAATAAGGTCTCACCTGAAAGGAGGAGGCATCAGAGGTGAGGGAGGGAGCCTAGGTGGACAGGTGATGCTGCAGCAGCTGTGGGTACTGGCAGGGTATGGATCTCAGGAGAGGCAGGAATGCACAGGGAGAGGTGAGGAGTCCCAAACCTGGCATGGAGGGGTTGAAGTTCAATAAGAGCAAGTGCAGGGTCCTGCATCTGGGTCGAGGCAATCCCAGGCACAAATACAGGCTGGGAAGTGACTGGCTGGAAAGTAGCCCTGAAGAGAGAGACTTGGGGGTGCTGGTGGACAAAAAGCTCAACATGAGCTCTCAGTGTGCACTTGCAGCCCACAAAGCCAATCAGATCCTGGGCTGCATCAGGAGAAGTGTGGCCAGCAGGTCGAGGGAGGTGATCCTCCCCCTCTACTCAGCCCTGGTGAGACCCCACCTGGAGTACTGTGTCCAGTTCTGGAGCCCCTATTACAAGAGGGATGTGGAGGTGCTGGAACGTGTCCAGAGAAGGGCCACGAGGATGATCAGAGGGCTGGAGCACCTCTCCTATGAGGACAGACTGAAGGAGTTGGGGCTGTTCAGTCTGCAGAAGAGAAGGCTCCAAGGAGACCTAATTGTCGCCTTCCAGTATCTGAAGGGGGCCTACAGGAAGGCTGGGGAAGGACTTCTCAGGATCTCAGGTAGTGATAGGACTAGGGGGAATGGAATGAAGCTGGAGGTGGGGAGATTCAGGCTGGATGTGAGGAGGAGGTTCTTCACCATGAGAGTGGTGAAACCCTGGAATGGGTTGTCCAGGGAGGTGGTCGAGGCCCCATCCCTGGGGGTGTTTAAGAGCAGGCTGGATGAGGCTCTGTCCAGCCTGATCTAGTGTGGGGTGTCCCTGCCCATGGCAGGGGGGTTGGAACTAGATGATCCTTGTGGTCCCTTCCAACCCTGAATGAAACTATGAAACTATGAAACTATAAAAACCAAGCACACAGGAGTATCAGAGCTTTGTAGCACATCCTGAGCCTTGCCAGCCAGAACCACAGAATCACAGAATTATTAAGGCTGGAATAGACCTCTGTGATCATCGAGTCCAGCCTACGACCTAACCCCACCACACCAACCAGACCATGGCACTGAGTGCCACATACAATCTTTCCTTAAACACCTCCAGGAACAGCAACTCCACCACCTTCTTGGGCAGGCTTGTGCAGAAAGAAATTCTGGAGACCAAAGTGTAAGCCAGAGCTAGCTATCCAGACCAGAAAAGAGTAAGGAGATGTTTTGCTGAGCTTAGGATAGGATAGGATAGGATAGGATAGGATAGGATAGGATAGGATAGGATAGGATAGGATAGGATAGGATAGGATAGACCAGGTTGGAAAAGACCTTTGAAATCATCGAGTCCAACCTATCACCCAACACCATCTGATCAACTAAACCATGGCACCAAGTGTCTCATCCAGGCTCTTCCTAAACACCTCCAGGGATGGTGACTCCACCACCTCCCTGGGCAGCACATCCCAATGGCCAACCTCTCTTTCTGGGAAGAACTTCGTCCTATCTGTATACATGGGCTTCTCCTCCACTTTTGTCTCTACAATGTGGTTTCTACAGGAGCAAACACAAACTCCAGTGAGAGAATACATGAAAGCAAGAAACTTCAGGACACTTCTTCCAGGTTTGTCCTTCACAGAATCATCAAATCACAGAATCACCGAGGCTGGAAGAGACCTCAAAGATCATCAAATCCAACCTGTCACCACAGATGCCAAGGCTAAACCATGGCACCAAGTGCCATGTCCAATCCCCTCTTGAACACCTCCAGGGATGGGGACTCCACCACCTCCCTGGGCAGCACATTCCAATGGCCAATCTCTCTTGCTGGGAAGAATTCCTTCCTGACATTCAGCCTATACATATTGAAATGCAGCTCTAAGGTCTCCCTGCTCTTCTCCAGGCTGAACAGCCCTAACTCTTACAGCCTGTCCCCATAACAGAGTTGTTCCAGACCTTGTCCATGTCTCTCTTGTGTTGGGGGCCCCAGAGCTGGACACAGCACTGCAAGTGAGGTCTCAGCAGAGCAGAGCAGAGTGTGGTGACAAAATCACCTCTGCTCCTTCTGTTTTCATTATTCCTTTTGATTACATCAGCCATCTGGCAAAAGAAGGGGTGACCAGAAGTGAATGTGAAACCCAAACCACCTGATTTAGTTATGTTCTAACACTTCAGCATTATTTTCCATTACCTTCCTTCTGCATCCTAACATTCTGTTTGGACCCTCCACCTCTGCTGCCAGCCAAACAGAGGTGTTCACTGAGCTGTCCATGCTGGTGCTTGGATTACATTTCTATGGAGTAGCTGCACTTGATTTAGAACATTCTCATGGATCTAAAAAGCATTTGCCTCCAGGCTGCACAGTTTTGCCTCTGTCTGCCTTGAGTTTCACCTCCCAGTGAGTTGACCAGTTCCTGAGCTTTGCAAATTCTCCAGCCCAAATGCCAGTTGCCAAGTGTAACCTTTCACATTTCCCCTTCCTCGAGGTAACCAATAAACCTGATCAATCACAGAATTAAGCACAAAATCAACCAGGTTGGAAGAGACCTCCAAGATCATCAAGTCTAACCAATCAACTAGGCCATGGCACTAAGTGCCTCATCCAGGGTCTTCTTAAACACCTCCATGGATTTCAACCCCACCACCTCCCTGAGCAGCACATTTGGAGCACAGCCCTGTGAGGAGAGGCTGAGGGAGCTGGGGTTGCTTAGCCTGGAGAAGAGGAGGCTCAGGGGAGACCTTCTTGCTCTCTACAACTCCCTGAAGGGAGGTTGTAGCCAGGTGGGGGTTGGTCTCTTCTCCCAGGCAAGCAGCACCAGAACAAGAGGACACAGTCTCAAGCTGTGCCAGGGGAGGCTTAGGCTGGATGTTCACCAGAACGACTCTTATGGCTCCAACAGTGGCTCCAGTTATAACATGCAAGGTTATAACCCTGCACAATATGTGCAATGCACATGTGCGCATGTTCCCCATAACTAGGGGTGCCCTGCCTCCCGCCAGGGGGAGGAGAGGGATAACAGAGATAATAGAATCTATTGGGATGTGTACATCCAGTGGCCTGGCACTTCACAATTTTGGAAGTACAGGGCCTTGGTTGACACAGGAGCTCAGTGCACCATAATGCCATCAAGTTATCAGGGATCAGAGTCTATAACTATTCTGGGAGTCACTGGTGGATCTCAAGAGTTAAGTAAGGTAGAGGTTAATATAAGTTTAACTGGTAAACAATGGAGAAAGCATACAGTTGTGACCGGACCTGACGCACCTTGTATTTTGGGAATTGATTTTCTGAGAGAAGGACGTTTCAAAGACCCTAGAGGTTACAAATGGGCTTTTGGAGTAGCTTCTATAGAAATTGATGGACAAAAATTGAAGCTGTCTGCCAGACCTGAACTTTCTGATGAATCTGCAGTTGTGGGACAACATAAGATACAGGACATTAAATTGCCGGTTGCTTCTCAGACTGTGCATCACAGACAATACAGAACCAACCGTGACTCTTTGTTGCCCATTCAGAATCTGATTCGTCAGTTGGAGAGTCAGAAAGTCGTCAGCAAAACTCATTCACCTTTCAACAGTCCAGTGTGGCCTGTGCGAAAGCAGAATGGAGACTGGCGTCTGACAGTAGACTACCGAGCCCTAAATGAAGTGACACCACCTATGAGTGCAGCAGTACCAGACATGATGGAACTACAGTATGAGCTGGAATCCAAAGAGGCCAAATGGTATGCTACCATAGACATTGCCAATGCATTTTTCTCTATTCCCATAGCAGAGGAATGCAGGCCTCAGTTTGCTTTCACCTGGAGAGGAATCCAGTACACTTTCAACAGACTGCCAATGGGCTGGATCCACAGCTCAAGCATCTGTCATGCAGTGATCCACGATGCTCTGGAGAAAGGCGGTGCTCCAGAACACATCCAGTTCATCGATGATATCATCGTCTGGGGTAAAACTGCTGAGGAAGTCTTTGAGAAAGGTAACAAAATCATTGACATTCTTCTGAATGCAGGTTTTGCCATCAAGCGAGACAAGGTGAAAGGACCTACCACAGAGATTCAGTTTCTGGGAGTGAAGTGGCAGGATGGACGCCGACACATTCCAGTGGATGTGGTAAATAGAGTCTCTACCATGGCAAGTCCCACCAACAAGCAAGAGACCCTACGTTTCTTGGGGATAGTGGGATTTTGGAGACTGCACATTCCTGGATACAGTCAGATTGTGAAACCTCTGTATGATGTGACTCGAAAGAGAAACCATTTCCACTGGGGACCTGAACAACAAGCAGCCTTTGACCAGATAAAGCAAGAGGTAATTCAAGCAATGGGTCTGGGACCTGTCCGAGATGGTCCAGACATTAAGAACATTTTGTACACGGCTGCAAGTGACAATGGTCCAACCTGGTGCTTGTGGCAAAAAGCTCCAGGGGAGACACGTGGACGACCTCTTGGTTTCTGGAGTCGAGGTTACAGAGGTTCAGAGGCTAATTATACTCCAACAGAAAAAGAAATCTTAGCTGCCTATGAAGGAGTAAAAGCATCTTCTGAAGTGATTGGAACTGAATCACAACTTCTCCTAGCTCCCAGATTACCAGTTTTGAATTGGATGTTCAAAGGCAAAGGTTCCACACCACATCATGCCACAGACTCAACATGGTCCAAGTGGATGGCTCTGATAACACAGAGAGCTCGAATGGGAAATCTTGAAAGACCTGGTCTAGTGGAGGTGATCTCAAGTTGGCCTGAAGGCATCAACTGTGCTAAACCTCCAGAGGAGAAAGTAACTCGTGCTGAGGAAGCTCCTCCTTACAATGACCTTTCTGGTGATGAAAAGAAATACGCTTTGTTCACAGACAGTTCCTGTCGTCTTGTTGGAAACAAGCGAAGGTGGAAGTCTGCAGTGTGGAGTCCAACACGCTGAGTTGCAGAAGCGAAAGATGGAGAAGGGGAATCCAGTCAGTTCGCAGAGGTAAAAGCTGTCCAGCTAGCTCTCGACGTAGCTGAACGTGAGAGATGGCCAAAGCTTTATCTCTACACCGACTCATGGATGGTAGCCAATGCTCTATGGGGTTGGCTAAAGAACTGGAAAAAGAGTGGTTGGCAGAGAAAAGGAAAACCCATTTGGGCAGCCAACCTGTGGCAGGACATTGCTGATCGAATCGAGAGAATTCCAGTGAAAGTGAGACACATCGATGCTCACATTCCTAAGAGCAAAGCTACTGAGGAACAGCAACACAACCATCAGGCAGATCTAGCTGCAAGAGTTTCTCAAGTAGACATGGACTCTAATCTTGATCTCGACTGGAAACACCGAGGTGAGATATTCTTAGCTCGGTGGGCTCATGATTCGTCAGGACATCAAGGCAGAGATGCGACATACCAATGGGCTCGTGACAGATCCATAGACATTTCCATGGATGCTATCACACAAGTCATCCATGACTGTGACATTTGTGCTGCTATTAAGCAGGCAAAACGACTTAAGCCCTTGTGGTATGGTGACAGATGGTCCAAGTACAAGTATGGTGAAGCTTGGCAGATTGACTACATCACTCTACCACGTTCTCGTTCTGGTAAGCAATACGTGCTTACTATGGTAGAGGCAAACACCGGATGGTTGGAAACTTATCCAGTTCCACATGCAACTGCACGCAACACCATTCTTGGTCTGGAGAGACAAATCCTGTGGAGACACGGAACTCCAGAGAGGATTGAGTCAGACAACGGAACTCATTTCAAGAACAACCTTGTAAAGAACTGGGCAAAAGAGCACGGTATTGAGTGGATATTCCACATTCCCTACTATGCACCAGCTTCAGGGAAGATTGAACGCTACAACGGTTTGTTGAAGACCACTCTCAAAGCCATGGGGGGTGGATCTTTGAAAAACTGGGAAAAACATTTAGCACAAGCAACCTGGCTGGTAAATAGTAGAGGTTCAGTGAACCGAGCTGGACCTGCACATTCAGATTTGCTACGGAAAGTAGAAGGTGATAGAGTTCCTGTTGTTAGAGAAAAGAATCTATTGGGTAAAACTGTCTGGGTATTTTCACCCTCAGGAGAGGCTAAACCTGTCTGAGGGGTGGTTTCAGCTGAAAGTCCAGGTCACACTTATTGGGTAATGCAAGAGAATGGTGAAATTCAGTGTATTCCGCAAAGAAATTTAACTTTAGCTGAAAGAGGTTAACTTTGAACTGTTGTACAGCTACATCGCGTCCAAAGGAAGAATCAACGAGGAATCTACGGTGCACGAACCCTGAGATCCCTGAGAGCCCTGAGTCAACTAAGAGACCCTGAGAATCCCTGTTTCCCTTTTCTTCGCTTCATCGGTGAAGAAATGAACTGTTTTCCATTTTTCTCATTTTCTGATTTTCTTGGACTTTTGAATCATCTACATCTGAGCATAGCCGGAATGGACTATGAACTTTACTTACGAACTGTAAATATCGTTTTGGATTGGATGGACAGTATGAACAGCCAATGAAATTGTTTAGAAGGGGTGGACTGTGGCCGGTTGACGTTGCCCCATTAAGAAAGGGAATATGGTGGACGGAAGTTGGTAAACGGAAGGAATAGTCTAAACTATTTCATTGGTAAAGTGGGAGGAAGCACCTTCTGAGCTGGGACTATACTGGGTTTTTCCAGCTCTTTATCTTCAGTCTTGCTTCTGCCTCTTCTCCGTGCAGCAGCTTTCTGTGCTGGGCTTTCTGCCAAGGCCTCGGCCTTGAAAACAAGATACCAGGCCTGTATATTAACTCCTTTCCAATTAACACAAACTGCTTCTAACATTTTTTTTTCCTCTCTTTTCTTTCTCTTTCTATCCCATTCTGGGGAAAGGGGGGGAGAGAGGGGAGAGCGGAGGTGGGGGACCTCTCTGCCGAGGGGGCTTACTCTCATTTCTGTGTTGCTCTGTTGTATATCTTTGTATATATTGTAGATATTGTAAATTTGTAAATATTCCCCCTGCATTCCCTACATTGCTTTGTAAATATAGCTCCACTGCTTTGCTAATTCAGCTTGCGAGTTTTTTTTCCTTTCCCTTCAATTTTCTTTTCCCTTCACCTTAAAAGGGGGAAGGGAGGAGGCTTCTTGGCCTTGCCCTTCCACCCACCACAGAAGTTCTTCCCAGAAAGAGAGATTGGCCATTGGAATGTGCTGCCCAGGGAGGTGGTGGAGTCACCATCACTGGAGATGTTTAGGAAGAGCCTGGATGAGACACTTGGTGCCATGGTTTAGTTGATTAGATGGTGTTGGATGATAGGTTGCAATCAATGATCTCTGAGGACTTTTCTGGTCTATCCTATCCTATCCTATCCTATCCTATCCTATCCTATCCTATCCTATCCTATCCTATCCTATCCTATCCTATCCTATCCTATCCTATTGTGTTCCAATGGCCAGTTGGAAAGAGCAAGAAGGTCTCCCCTGAGCCTCCTCTTCTCCAGGCTAAGCAACCCCAGCTCCCTCAGCCTCTCCTCACAGGGCTGTGTTCCAAACCCCTCACCAACTTTGTTGCCCTTCTCTGGACTCGTTCCAGCAACTCAACCTCCTTCCTAAACTGAGGAGCCCAGAACTGGACACAGTACTCGAGGTGTGGCCTAACCAGTGCAGTGTACAGGGGCAGAATGACCTCCCTGCTCCTGCTGGCCACACTCTTCCTGATGCAGGCCAGGATGCCATTGGCCCTTCTGGCTGCCTGGGCACACTGCAGGCTCATGTTCAGCCTACCATCGACCAGCACCCCCAGGTCCCTCTCTGCCTGGCCGCTCTCCAGCCACTCTGACCCCAGCCTGTAGCACTGCCTGGGGTTGAAGTTCGTTCCAGAAAGAGAGATTGGCCATTGGAATGTGCTGCCCAGGGAGGTGGTAGAGTCACCATCACTGGAGGTGTTTAGGAAGAGCTTGGATGAGGCACTTGGTGCCATGGTTTAGTTGATGAGATGGTGTTGGGTGATAGTTTGGACTTGATGATGTTGAAGGTCTTTTCCAGCCTGGTTAATTCTGTATTCTGACTCTGGCTGGTGCTGTGCAGTGTGTGTGTGTGTGTGTGCCTTGATCCTGACTGCAGGACAGAAATGGTGGTGTGGAGGAATTCCTCCTGGACATTGAGAGTCACGTCAAGGGGAGCTGCTGTAGAAAAGCGAGGTTTCTCCATCTGGCAATGTGGAGTCTCATGCCTGTAAAGCAAAAATTATATTCTGCACATAACCAAAACATAAACACCTTGTAAAATGCATTCAGCCCAGATTCCAAACACACTGAACCCTGCATGATTTAATGATGGATAAACTCAGGGAAATATCCCAGTGGGGGGGGGGGGGGGGGGGGGGGGGAGAGGGAGGGAGGAAGGAGGGAAGGGAGGTGACCTACAGGCTCCAAACTGACAGCTGCTATCATTCCAAAACAAGTAACTGTTTATAAATGTATACTTTATTGTATTTTTCTTTTTTTTCCTTCCTAAATGATTGAATTACATGAAAATCAGATGACTGCCTGCTGCCAAATTTGTTTTCAGTTTCACAAGACAGAATGGAATGCGCTGCAGACGGTAAGTGAAATTAAAAGCTGCTGGTCTTTGCCCATAAAGGGCTGATATTTTCCCTCTGACATTCCCAGGATCTCATAAACCTGCAAAACAGTGGTCCTGGGGAATGGCCATCGAACTGGATACCCAAAATATTTGGGATATATAGGATTTCAGGGACCCTCTGCCTAATCTGAGCCAGTTGGAGTGGAAGTTGCTGTTTCATGTTTGCCTTGTGTTGATTTCTCATTCAAACTGACTGAGCCCCAGTATCTATGAATACAGAACACAGAATTAACCAGGCTGGAAAAGATCTCAGAGATCATCAAGTCCAACCTATCACCCAACACCATCTAATCAGCTCAACTAAACCATGGCACCAAGTGCCTCATCCAGGCTCTTCCTAAACACCTCCAGGGATGGTGACTCCACCACCTCCCTGGGCAGCACATTCCAATGGCCAATCTCTCTTTCTGGGAAGAACTTCTTCCTAACATCCAGCCTAAACCTCCCCTGGCACAGCTTGAGACTGTGTCCTCTTGTTCTGGTGCTGCTTGCCTGGGAGAAGAGACCAACCCCCACCTGGCTACAACCTCCCTTCAGGGAGTTGGAGAGAGCAAGAAGATCTCCCCTGAGCCTTCTCTTCTCCAGGCTAAGCAACCCCAGCTCCCTCAGCCTCTCCTCACAGGGCTGTGCTCCAGACCCCTCCCCAGCTTTGTTGCCCTTCTCTGGACACCTTCCAGCAACTCAACATCTTTCCTAAACTGAGGAGCCCAGAACTGGACACAGTACTCAAGTTGTGGCCTAACCAGTGCAGAGTACAGGGGCACAATGACTTCCCTGCTCCTGCTGGCCACACTCTTCCACTAGTTCTTGCAGGAGCACCCTCAAGATATCCTTAACCATTGTATTTATCCTTTTTATACTCTCTGGTTTGCATTTGAGTCATTCCAAAATGCCCTTTTCTCTTGCTGGTTTGGTCTTGTTTGAGCTGAGAAGAACTTGCCTTCCCACCCCACGTTTTGAACAGGGGTAAAAATAGCCTGAAGTGGCTGCTGCAGCTCAACCACCCCTTGAAGTCCTCGTTGTACTCCAACACAACTAGGCTGAGCTCTCTGGAAGAAAGATGATCAAAACTGCAGACTCCATCTGATCACAAGATCCCAGGATGTTAGGGGTTAGAAGGGAGCTCTGGAGATCATGGAGTCCACTCTCCTTACCAGAGCAGGACCATAGATCTAGCCTGGCTCCATTCTCCTGACAGCCACCCTTCAGATATTTGTGGACATTGATCAGATCCCCTCTCAGCCTTCTCTTCTCCAGACTGAACAGCTCCAGGGCTCTCAGCCTTTCCTCATCAGAGAGATGCTTCAGTCCCTTAACCATCCTCATAGCTTTCTGTTGAACTCTCCCAAGCAGTTCCCTGACTCTCTTGAACTGGGGAGCCCAGAATTGGGCTCAGTAGTCCAAATATGGTCTAACTAGGGCTGAGTAGAGGGGGAGGAGACTCTCCCTTGACCTGCTGGGTATACTCTTCTTAAGGAACCCAAGTATACCATTGGGCTTCTTGGCCACCAAGGCACACTGGAATCAGGCTGAACACTGAAAAACCTGCATGTTCTTTTCCTGAACAAAATCCCTGCTGCCTGTGCAGCTCTGGTTCTGTTCCTGATCATATGAATTCTATTCTTGATTTCCAACCTATGTATTGCATAAGAAAAGATTATATGAGGTGGTTTTCACAGGATCTCAGGATGTTAGGGGTTGGAAGGGACCTCTGGAGATCTTCACGTACAACCCCCCCTGCTAGAGCAGGAGCATAGAATCCAGCACAGGTCCCACAGGAACACAACCAGACAGGGCTGGAAAGGCTCCAGAGAAGAAGACTCCACAATCTTTCTGAGCAACCTGCTCCAGTGCTCTGGGACCCTCACAGTCAAGAAGTTCCTCCTCATGTTGAGGTGGAACCTCCTGTGCTGTAGTGTCCATCCATTGCCCCTTGTCCTATCCCAGGGCACAAGTGAGCAGAGCCTCTCCCTTCCTTCCTGACCCCCAGCCCTCAGACATTTATAAACATTTATTAAATCCCCTTCTTTTCTCCAGACCCCACGTGTGCAAACTGTCAAACCTTGGTGCCCTCTTGTAGAAGAGACCTCTATGGTGTGGTTGGGTGGTTAAGAAGTGGGGCAGCTGCAAGCAAACCACAGCCCCAGTGAAGGACAGGATCCAGGCTATCTGCTATGCTGGATCTTTACCAGCGTTTTCAATCTTCAAAGCCCTGGGCCATGCACCTATACCACTTAACATTGGTGGCACAAGCTCTCTAGCTGGATCAAAATGCCTTGCATAGTCCTACATGGTCCCAGGGAACTGCTGGGACAGCTGAGCTGAGTTAAGGAATTTCATCCTTGGCATCAGATCTGAATTTTAAAAGACAGCACAGCTGGATCACCTTTTTTTCACAGCCTCATGTAGCTTCCTGACTGATGCAGCATCTGGATCTTTAATGCATCCTGCTGTCAGGTAAGCCAAGTAACAATAAAGCCATGATGAGCACATCCCTGCTTCCCCAGCAGAGAAGCATAGCTGCTTCTCATCCCAGGGTAGGCAATTGGAAGGGCAAGGCTGTAACAAGAAGAAATAGACCAACATTAATTCCACTGTTAAAACCTTCCAGTTGCTCTCAGACCAGCTGCAACGTGTCCCAGGCTGGAAACTGTGCCTCTTGTACACCTGGGTAACTTTGAAATCCAACAAGGCCAAGGGGAGAGTCTGGAATCTGGGAAAGAGCAAGCTCATGGACCAGGATAGGTTGGGGACTACCTGTTGGAGAGCAGTGAAGGGGAAATGGACCTGGTGGAGAGAACAGGATGCCCATGAGGCAGCAAGGTGCCCTTGTGGCCATGAAGCCCAAGGGCATCCTGGTGTGAATTGGGAGGGGTGTGGTGAGTAGGTCAAGAGAGGTTCTACTGCCACTCTACTCTGCCCTGGTGAGGCCACATCTGGAATATTGGGTCCAGTTCTGGGCCCCTCAGTTCAAGAAGGACCTCAGGGAACTGCTTGAGAGAGTTCAGCACAGAACCACAAAGCTGCTGAAATCAGGGGAACATCTCCCTGTGAGGACAGGCTGAGGGAACTGGGGCTTGGAGCTGGGAGCAGAGCAGCCTGAGGGGTGACCTCATGGCTGGTGATAAAGATGTGCAGGGCAGTGTGGGGAGGATGGAGCCAGGCTCTGCTGGGTAATGCCCAGTGACAGCACAAGGGGCACTGGGGGCAAGCTGGAGCAGAGGAGGGGCCACGGGACCAGAAGGGAAAACATTTTCCCTGTGAGGGTGGCAGAGCCCTGGAGCAGGCTGCCCAGAGAGGTTGTGGAGTCTCCTTCTCTATAGACCCTTCTCCCCATTTTCCTTCCCTTTTCCCTCTTTTTTTTGCTACATTAAATTGCTCTGGAGATCACTTCCTTTTCTTCCCTTTATCATCATTCTTTCTACATTGAATTGCACTGAAGTTCACTTCCTTTCCCCCTTATTTCTTCTTTTCCCCCATTTTTTTCTACATTTCAGTGCACTGAAGATCACTTCCTTTTCCCTCTTTTTTTTTTCCTTTATCCTCATTTTTATTTTTCTACATTAAATTGCACAGAAAATCACTTTGTAGAGCATGGTTAGGCTGGAAGTTAGTCCTGCTTTTATGTCAGCCCTCCCCATAACACCAAATCTCTTCCCAATTCAGGCATTCACCACTTCAATATTAGTTTGTGCTCAGCAGAAGCTTCTGTGTGATGACCCTGCCTGTTGATTGCTTCTGGATGTGGCATTCAGTTTGTATTGATCTTTGTTTGTTTTGCCTCAAAGCCATTTCACAGTACCACAGTACATTAGAGGTTGGAAGGGACCTCCAGAGAACATCCAGTCCAACCCCCCTGCCAGAGCAGCATCACCCAGGCTAGTCCACACAGGAATGCATCCAGGTGGGGTTGGAAAGGCTCCAGAGAAGGAGACTCCACAACCTCTCTGGGCAGCCTGCTCCAGGGCTCTGCCACCCTCACTGCAAAGAAGTTTCTCCTCAAGTTGAGCTGAAACCTTCTCTGTTCAAGTTTGTATCCATTGGTCCTTGGTTTATTACTGTGAACCACTGAACATGTCCAGAGAAGGAGACTCCACAACCTCTCTGGGCAGCCTGCTCCAGTGGTCATCTTGTGGTGAGCCTCAGATTCAGCCAAATTCACTGATTGTCACTAATAAAGGCAAACAGATTCTTGCCAGACTGAGCAGCACAGGGCTGGAGAAAGAGGGCTCAGGTTCGCCATTGGAAAGGGAAGCAAAACCCAGAAGCAGAGGGAGCCTTTTAGTCTTTCTGATGTGTACATAAGAGTCTCACAAAGCTTAGCCAAGGTTATTCACCTTGCATCATAAAGAAACCTAGCTTAAAACACAGTTAAAGATCTTCTGCTCTAGAGGTAATCAGTCCCCAGGATACCATTAAAGCAAGTGGTAACTAGAAGAAAGTCCTGCAGTGGGCCAGGGGCTAGGAGAGGCACAGGTTTGGCTTTCAGATGCTTCCACCTTCCCACAGCCATGCACAGCTCACTCAGACCAGGTTGTGGAATGTTAATTTGTGCCTCATCAATACTAATGGACTAGGAATTATGACATGTTTTCTGTTATCATTCATTTAAAACAGATAGTTTAGATTTCAGCCACAAGCTGAAGTTTATATGTATTATATTTATTACAAACAACAGTGAACACTTAAGAGCCATTATTTTAAAGCTGAATGACATTCTGTTTAGTATCCATTTCCTCCAGCTCTGCAATGCACAGCCTGTGGAGTCTGTCATCTCTCCCTGAAGCTCTCCTGGATGCAAAGTGACAACTCCTCACGAGTTAGTAGAGAGAGAGGAGGAAACGCAGAGCCCTGCTCCAATGAGCTGCTTCACATTGCAGCAATGAGCAGCAGACAGAGGCAGAGCAATGGAGCTCAAGAGGGGAATGGGACGGTTAGCAAGAGTCAGTGTTGATGACATGGGATGGGTTTTAAACAGAAAACACAGCAGAAAACACACTGAACTGGACTGTGAGCCCCTTGGGTGCTCACAGCTGTGAATGGTGCTTATGAAAATGTCCATTTTATAGAATCACAGAATTGTCAGGGTTGGAAGGGACCTCAAGGATCAGCCAGTTCCAACCCCCCTGCCATGCTCAGGGACACCTCACACTACAGCAGCTTGCTCACAGCCACATCCAGCCTGGCTGCAAAATCCTCCAGGCATGAGGCTTCCACCACCTCCCTGGGCAACCTGTGCCAGGCTCTCACCACCCTCATGGGGAACAACTTCTTCCTAACATCCAAGCTCAACCTACCCATTTCTAGTTTTGCTCCATCCCCCCCAGTCCTATCACTCCCTGACACCCTCAAAATTCCCTCTCCAGCTTTCTTGTAGTCCCCTTCAGAAAGGCCACAAGAAGGTCTCTTCAGAGCCTTCTCTTCACTAGACGGAACAGCCCCAACTCTCTCAGTCTGTCCTCATAGCAGAGGATCTCCAGCCCTCTGATCATCCTCTGGACACCTTCCAGCACCTCCAGATCCTTCCTGTACTAGGGCCTCCAGAACTGGACACAGTGCACAGGTCTCACCAGATTGGAGCAGAGGGGAAGAATCACCTCCCTGGGTCTGCTGGCCACACTTCTCTTTCTGCAGCCCAGGATGTGATTTGCTTTATAGACAATATTGTGTCTGCAGACACAGCATATAGGTAGATGTAGCAGTGGAAGGAAGGAGATGTGGTTCCTCCCCTGCTCCCACCAGTGTTAACAGCCAGTACAAGGATGTAAGTGCAGCCCCACCCAGCATCTCCTGCACCACAGCTGAGAGCGTGCAAAGCTGGAGGAGACCAAAGCATCACTCACACAGCGCAGGCAGGGAGCTGTGTCTGTATCCCTTAGAATACAGAATACAGAATTAACCAGGTTGGAAGAGACCTACGAGATCATCAAGTCCAACCTATCACCCAACACCACCTAATCAACTAAACCATGGCACCAAGTGACTCATCCAGGCTCTTCCTAAACTCCTCCAGGGATGGTGACTCCACCACCTCCCTGGGCAGCACATTCCTATGGCCAATCTCTCTTTCTGGGAAGAACTTCTTCCTAACATCAGCCTAAACCTCCCCTGGCACAGCTTGAGACTGTGTCCTCTTGTTCTGCCACAGTTCTTGGCACAGTGTTTGCAGCCCTGTGGCAGCTGTACGTCTGGGGCCACCACTGACCTCCAGGAGCAAAGGCATGAAATGGGACATCATATCACCCACCTTGTACTTCCAGTGCCAAAACCAGAAGAGCTGGGTAAAATCTTCAGCTTATCTGCTTCTTTTCCCTCCTTGCCAAAACCCAGCCAGTCTGCCCTCCACAGCTGATGTTCTGTCCTGAAGGGCTGCAGGTGCTGACAGAAAAGGAACGGATTGACAGACTCACGTAGTCACAGATAGCATCAGGTTGGAAGGGACCCCCAAAGGCCATCTTGGCCAACCCCCCTGCACTCAGCAGGGACACCTCCAACTACAGCAGGCTGCACAGGGCCACATCCAGTCTGAGCTTGAATGTCTCCAGGGGCAGGGCCTCAACCACATCCCTGGGCAGCCTGTTCCAGTATTTCACCACTCCCACTGTGCAGAACTTCCTCCTGATGGCCAGCCTAAATCTGCCCTGCTCCAGTTTCAAACCATTGCCCCTTGTCCTATCCCCACAGCCCTTCTGAACAGTCCCTCCCTAGCCTGACTGTAGGTGCCCTTCAGATACTGGAATGCAGCTCTAAGGTCTCCCTGCTCTTCTCCAGGCTGAACAGCCCTAACTCTTACAGCCTGTCCCCATAGCAGAGTTGCTCCAGCCCTTGTCCATGGCCCTCTTGTGTTGGGGGCCCCAGAGCTGGACACAGCACTGCAAGTGAGGTCTCAGCAGAGCAGAGCATGGTGACAAAATTACCTCTGCTCCTTCTGTTTTCATTATTCCTCTTGACTCCATCAGCAATCTGGCAAAAGAAGGGGTGACCAGAAGTGAATGTGAAACCCAAACCACTTGATGTAATTATGTTCTAGCACTTCAGCATTATTTTCCATTACCCTCCTTCTGCATCCTACCATTCTATTTGGGCCTTCCACCTCTCCTGTCAGCCAAACAGTTTCAAACCATTGTCCCTCATCCTATCCCCACAAGACCTTCTGAACAATCCCTCCCCACGAGTTCCCTACCTCCAGCTCACAGCAGTGAAATCAAAGCCATCCTGGATTGAATGACTTCTTCAGAGGAAGGAGTGGGCTGTCCCCAGCAGCCTGGCAGAGCTGTTGTGCAAGACAAGTCACAGCCCTTGCACCCTCGGTGCTCACGACGTGAAGAGATGTAAATGAGCTGCAATACAATAGGTCTCAGTACACTACTTGGAGTGGAAATCAAGCAAGCAATTTAGAGAGCTTTCAGGTGCTTCATATTTTCTCTTTCTCTTTTTTTTTCCCCCCTCTCCCTTGGCTTTCTGCACAAATAAAAAAGGCTTAAACTATTATTCAGTTTCCCCACTCAGAGTATAATTTTGACATTTGGAAATCTGATTTTGTGATCAGAAACACATGTAGGAGAGCATTTAGGAGTTCAGCAAAGACTCCAAGCCTGATTTTATTGGGAGCTTGGGTCTGCCCTTCAGAGTAATTGGGATGTGGAATGTGGAAGTAGTTTTTTTACAGGAAAATAGGGATAAGGCCTCCTGTAGCCAGCCTGGGGCAGCAGCAGGAGTAAAATATCAGGAAGAATTCACATTCAACTTGATAATAAGGTTTCCAAGCATGTTAATTAAATGAAGCCTCACGTCCCCAGCCCTGTTGTTTTAACCATTTTGAGGCCTTAACATTACACAATAGAAACACAACTTCCCCTGCCTCCAGATGCCTACACTAATTTGATTTTCCTAGCTGTGAGCTTGAAACTTTCTGTGAACATGGAAATCCACCCTTCCAGCAGGGCTGTCCATATCCCACCCCCTTCCTTCTCCACCAGTCCTCAGAGTGCTACTTGGCAACAGTGGGGTTTTGTCAAAATGAATTCTTCAAAGAAGACAGCTCCTCTGTTTGTCTTCTGCTGAGGCACTGGACTCAGCCCTGCCTTGGAGGATAACAATAAGAAAATGGCATCCATTTGGGTCCTGAGGGTCTGAGCCTTCCTGGTGAGCACAGAGGAGATTTAGAGAGCGAGGTACATCTGGAGGAGACCTTATAAATCACATCCCATCTCTTTCTGCTCTTTAAAGGACTAATTAAACTGGGAGTAAGTTGCTGAAAACCCCTTTGGGGAGGCAGGAGTGCACCCTTCTATCTGATGGAGGAGTTTCATGCAGGGACTCAAGGTGTGGACCGAGGGGCAGCGACTGACCAAGGGCAAAGCAGTGCCTGGGGTGTGGGTATGTGAATCTGTTGGCAAAAAGCCCCCTGGACAAATGTAACAGCTGGAGCTGTGGTGCTGTATCTGCTGAGGGAAAGCTCTGCAGTTGGCAGGAAAGACACCAAGATCCCCCAGTACTCAGCCCATTTAACTCAGGCATTTCTCCAGGATGTGGATAGGGAAGAAGAGCCTAAAGATCACCAACTGCAAGTTCAGGGCTCATTTCAGAGCCAGCAGCTGAGAAGTCCCTCTGCCAGTTTATGGCCAGGAAAACATTTTACACATGGAACAGTTTTGGAGAGAAAGGAAAACCTTTCACTGGCAAAGCCCACATCTTCTTTCTTAAGTTAAAAAACATGGTTTGAAGATTATAAGCATATAGACTTTTCTCTCTAGGCTGGTCCAGGGCTCCTCGGTTCTCTTGCAGGAATGAGGTCGTGCTAGTGATGGACAGACCAGGATTCTCACCCTGAATTTGGTAGGGATGGAGTTGATTTTCTTCAACACATCTTGCATGGGGCTGTGGCTTGGATTTGTGATGGAGACAGTGGTGGATGAACCAGGTATGGTTCAGGTATTGCCGAGCAGTGTGTTCACAGCACTAAGGCCTTTCTTGTTCCCCATACCACCCTGCTAGATGCTGGACTGGAGGGGGCAGAAGAATTGGGGAGGGGACACAGCTGGGACAGCTTATCCCACACAACCAGAGGGACATCTCATACCAACATTAACACTGGAGGAGAGGAGGTTGGCAGGGGTTGTTGTTGTCTGGAGACTGTTGGGCATCACAGGAGCACAGGGATTGGAAGGGACCTCCGAAGGTCATCTAGTCCAACTGCCAGAGCAGGACCATAGAATCCAGCACAGGTCACACAGGAACACATCCAGATGGGTTTTGAAAGGCTCCAGAGAAGGAGACTCCACAACCTCCCTGGGCAGCCTGCTCCAGGGCTCTGTGACCCTCATCAATCAGCTGGTGGTGAGGAATTGCTTTCTTTTGCTTCTCATTTGTCTGAGGTTTGGTGGCCTTTTTGCTCTCTCTTTGTTGCTTTTTCCCCTTCCCTCTTTTATTTTAATTTATTGTTATTATTTTTATTTTTCATTATTAAACTGTCTTTAGCTCAATCCACAATCTTTCTCACTTTTCTCCTTCTCCATCCCATCCCACTGTGGGAGGGTAGAGAGGGGGGAGTGGGGCAACCAGCTGTGTGGTGCTTAGCTGCCTACTGGGGTTAAGCAACAGCAATCCCCAGATTTAAACTCTGTTAATAAAAGAAGTGAGAAGCTTGACTGTGAGCCATGCTGATTAGTTATCTGCAGTTTTCAGCTGTTACCATTCTCCATGGTGCAGTTTTTGGCCTATCTTGCCCTGTTTGAGTCAGAAAGCATATTTGTGGGTGGATATGAGCCATTCCACATGGGCTGACCTCAAAAGCAAACCCAGGTTGCCAAGCCACGCTGATTGTTTCTGTAGGTTTAGCTATGGATTCAGTCCCAGATTTACTCCTATCCCAAAGTGGCAGGATCCAAAAACAAACCTTGTTTCCTCCAGCCCATGAATGATTCTAGAGGTCACTTTTCCCTTAACCCTCCAAGGAGCTGAGAAAAGCAGCACTCAGTAGCTGGATCAAGGGTGCCTCCCTCCTCCTAATTCAGACAACCTGCTCAGTATTTCCCTCTGAGTGTTGCACATGGCCTAACATGAACCAAACCCTGCACCAAGCCATCTGTCTGTCCCTACCTCTCAATGGCTCTTGTGCAGGCTCAGGGCCTGAAGTGCCACTGATTCATTTGGGGACAAAAGCTTAAACTCCAAATCCCTCTCCCAGATTCATAGTCTTAATCAGAGAATCATAGAATCAATAAGGTTGGAAAAGACCTCAAAGATCATCAAGTCCAACCTGTCACCCAAGACCTCATGACTACTAAACCATGGCTCCAAGTGCCACATCCAATCCCCTCTTGAACACCTCCAGGGATGGTAACTCCACCACCTCCCTGGGCAGCACATTCCAATGGCCACTTATGCTTTCTGGGAAGAACTTTCTCCTCATCTCCAGCCTAAAGTTCCCCTGGCACAGCTTGAGACTGTGTCCTCTTGTTCTGGTGCTGGCTGCCTGGGAGAAGAGACCAACCCCCACCTGGCTACCACCTCCTTTCAGGGAGTTGTAGAGAGCAAGAAGGTCTCCCCTGAGCCTCCTCTTCTCCAGGCTAAGCTGTACTCAGCACTGGTTAGGCCACACATTGAGTATTGTGTCCAGTTCTGGGCCCCTCAGTTTAGGAAGGATGTTGAGTTGCTGGAACATGTCCAGAGAAGAGCAACAAAGCTGGGGAGGGGTCTGGAGCACAGCCCTGTGAGGAGAGGCTGAGGGAGCTGGGGTTGCTTAGCCTGGAGAAGAGGAGGCTCAGGGGAGACCTTCTTGCTCTCTACAACTACCTGAAGGGAGGTTGTAGCCAGGTGGGGGTTGGTCTCTTCTCCCAGGCAAGCAGCACCAGAACAAGAGGACACAGTCTCAAGCTGCACCAGGGGAAGTTTAGGCTGGATGTTAGGAAGAAGTTCTTCACAAGAAGAGTGATTGGCCATTGGAATGTGCTGCCCAGGGAGGTGGTGGAGTCACCATCACTGGAGGTGTTTAAGAAGAGCCTGGATGTGGCACTTGGTGCCATGGTTTAGTTGATTAGATGGCATTGGGTGATAGGTTGGACTCGATGATCTCGTAGGTCTTTTCCAACCTGGTGTATTCTGTGTGTGTTCTAACCCCAGCTCCCTCAGCCTCTCCTCACAGGGCTGTGCTCCAGACCCCTCCCCAGCTTTGTTGCCCTTCTCTGGACACCTTCCAGCAACTCAACATCTTTCCTAAACTGAGGAGCCCAGAACTGGACACAGGACCCAAGGTGTGGCCTAACCAGTGCTGAGCACAGGGGGAGAATGACTTCCCTGCTCCTGCTGGACAAAAGCTTAAGCCCCAAATCCCTCTCCCAGATTCATAGTCTTAATCATAAGAGGCCCCCTGCTTGCTTCATTTCTGAGCCAGCCCATACTGAAAGAGCTACACCAGAGTTTTCATGGGGGAAAGCCTAGGGAGTTTTCAGGCATGTCTCAAATGAGAAGGAGTGTGGTGGAAAAGGATCTGGGGGTGCTGGTGGATACCCAGATGATGAAGAGCCAGCAGTGTGCCCAGGTGGCCAAAAAGGCCAACAGCATCCTGGTTTGGGTCCAAACCAGTGTCCAGCAGGAGTGGGGCAGTGATGGTGCCCCTGAACTCAGCCCTGGTAAGACCACATCTTGAGCACTGGGTTCAGTTCTGGGCACCACAGCACAGGAGAGACACTGAGCTGCTGGAGGGTGACCAGAGAAGAGCAACAAAGCTGGGGAGGGGTATAGAGGACATCGTATGAGGAGTAGGTGAGGGAGCTGGGGTTGTTTAGCCTGGAGAAGAGGATGCTGAGGGGAGACCTCATTGCTGTCTACAACTACCAGAAAGAAGGTTGGAGTGAGGCTGCTGTTGGTTTCTTCTCCCAAGTAACCAGCAATAGGATGAGAGGAAATGGGCTGAAGTTGTGCTTGGGGGTTTAGGTTGGATATGAGGAAAAAATTCTTTAGTGAGAGAGTTGTGAGGGCTTGGAACAGGCTGCCCAGGGAGGTGATGGAGTCCCCATCCCTGGAGGTGTTGAAGAAACTGTAGATGTGGTGCTTCAGAATCTAGTTCAGAGGTCATGGTAGCTGGATTACCATTTGCCTCAATGATCTTAAAGGTCTTTTCCAGCCTTAGTGATTCTATGATTCTATGACAATTTACTTCTGAATGCTAATATGGATAAGATAGTTGCAGAGGTGGCCCTGCTCTTCTCCAGCCAGAATCAAGGATAAAATTATAACACAGAGGGATGCAGGTTTGCTTGGTACTTCTTTAAGAAAGATTGTGAAAGTCTCTTCAAGGATTGCTCAAAGAATCATAGAATTGTCAGGGTTGGAAGGGACCTCAAGGATCAGCCACTTCCAACCCCCCTGCCATGCCCAGGGACACCTCACACTACAGCAGGTTGCTCACAGCCACAGCCAGCCTGGCTGCAAACACCTCCAGGCAGGAGGCTTCCACCACCTCCCTGGGCAACCTGTGCCAGTCTCTCACCACCCTCATGGGGAACAACTTCTTCCTAACATCCAATCTCAATCTCCCCATTTCTAGTTTTGCTCCATTCCCCCCAGTCCTATCACTCCCTCACACCCTCAAAAGTCCCTCCCCAGCATTCTTGTAGCCCCCTTCAGATACTGCAAGGCCACAAGAAGGTCTCCTCAGAGCCTTCTCTTCTCCAGACTGAACAGCCCCAACTCTCTCAGTCTGTCTCCACAGCAGAGCAGCTCCAGCTCTCTGGTCATCCTCACGGCCCTTCTCTGGACACCTTCCAGCACCTCCAGATCCTTCCTGTCCTAGGGGCTCCAGAACTGGAGACAGTGCTCTAGGTAGGGTCTCAGCAGAGTGGAGCAGAGGGGCAGAATCCCCTCCCTGGCCCTGCTGGCCACACTTCTCTTGCTGCAGCCCAGGCTCTGCTTGGCTCTCTGGGCTGTAAGTGCTCACTGCTGGCTCCTGTTGAGCTTCTCCTCCACCAGCACCCCCAAGGCCTTTTCTTCAGGGCTGCTCTCCAGCCAGTCCCTGCCCAGCCTATATCAGTGTCTGCGATTGCCCTGACCCAGATGCTCAGCAGCAAGAGATCACACTTGCAGCATTCAAAAGGTTAATGACTTGAAGATGTGAGGTATGGAAAATCTGATTTCTTAGAGACATATTGGTAAAAGAAATTACAATGGGAAAATACAGTTATGACAGCGCTGTGATGAGAGGGGCTAGACAGTTCCTCACACACTACACAGGTATAATGTTATTAACATTTCAAAACCCATAAAGATGCTTGGTCTCAGTGAAAGGAAGGAGGAATTTCCTTCCACTGTGCTGGTAAATGTTTCATTAAATGGGTTTAGGAAAGCCAAAGCCCACTGACAGCTGGATCTGATGAACTGACAGCAAGTAGGGCTCCTGCAGGTTTATCAACAGGGAAAAGCTGAGCTCAGTGCTGAAGGGGGTAGGGGGACCTGGTGACACTGAACATGAACAAAGCTGGAGTGCTCAATGCTGTCTTCACCTTAGGCTTTATGGGTAAGATCATTCTTAAAGAATTCCAGCTTCCTGAGGCCAGTGGAAAAGTCTGGTGTGAGGAGGATCTACTCTCAATGAAGAACAACCAAGTTAGAGGAAAACTTTAAGGAACTTCAGTTCCTGAATGTTTTTCATATACAGAGATGCTTGGGATCTAATGCAATGCATCTTGACTGATGAGAGAGCTGGGTGATGTCTTTGTGAAGCCATTCACTTTGAAAGGCTATGGCATGCAGGGGAGGCTCCTGCAGAGTGGGAGGAACTCAATGTCCCTCCTATAGAATCATCAAATTGTCAGGGTTGGAAGGGACCTCAAGGATCAGCCACTTCCAACCCCCCTGCCATGCCCAGGGACACCTCACACTACAGCAGCTTGCTCACAGCCACATCCAGCCTGGCTGCAAACACCTCCAGGCAGGAGGCTGCCACCTCCTCCCTGATCAGCCTGTGACAGTCTCTCACCACCCTCATGGGGAACAACTTCTTTCCTAATATCCAGTCTGAATCTCCCCATTTTCAGTTTTGTTCCATTCCCTCCATTCCTACCACTCCCTGACACCCTCAGAACTCCCTCCTGCCCCAGGTTGAGGCAGATCCTCCCTTGCCTCCCACTAGGGGCAGGAAAAAAATGAGCCTTAGGCAAATGGTTTGCAGAAGTGATGGAAAGTTTAAATGGAAAAGCAGTGAGTGTCTTACAGAACCTACAAGCACAGTGACAAAAGAGAGCCCAAAGCAGAGAGTCACTCACAGCATACTCATAAGCCTCCCAGCACTCCCCTTCTCCCTACCTGAGGGTACACCCAAAACCCCCAGGGCTCTTTCTTCCCCCCTCCACTGTTAGGCTAATCTCAGCTGGCCAGATCTGAGATTGCCCTTCCCCCTTCTCCTCTTGGCATGAGGCCTAGCCAGGCCCAAGAAGCCTTGAGATAACTCCCCTTCCATTACCAGATAGGGAGCATCTCCCACAGCAGCAGCAAGGGAAGAAAGAGAAGTGTGAGACCCTGCTGATGGGTTTATAGGGAGCAGGATGTTGTGGGTATGAAACACACAGCTTCTTGTGTCCACCCTGGGCTGGACACCCAGGGCACCAGAGGTGTATCTTGTGTGGCAGCAGCAGGAGGCTCCCAGCCCAAACTGTCACACCTCCCCAGCTTTCTTGGAGCCCCCTTCAGATACTGGAAGGCCACAAGAAGGTGTCCTCAGAGCCTTCTCTTCTCCAGACTGCACAGCCCCAACTCTCTCAGTCTGTCTCCACAGCAGAGCAGCTCCAGCCCTCTGCTCATCCTCGTGGCCCTTCTCTGGACACCTTCCAGCACCTCCAGATCCTTCCTGTCCTAGGGGCTCCAGAACTGGGCACAGAGCTCCAGCTGTGGTCTCAGGAGAGTGGAGCAGAGGGGGCGAATCCCCTCCCTGGCCCTACTGGCCACACTTCTCTTGCTGCAGCCCAGGCTCTGCTTGGCTTTCTGGGCTGCAAGATGCAAGGAACCACAGGCACTGGGAAGGTGATGGAGCAACCTATCCTGAAACTGACATCCAAATATACAATGGGCCAGAAGGTGATTTGGAGTCATCAGCACAGATTTACAAAGTGGAAATCCTCCCCAAGTGACCCAACAGACTTTTATGAGGAGATGACTGGCTCCGTGGAGGAAAGGAGAGCAGCAGATGTTTGTCAGCACTGTCTGCTGCAAGGTTCTTACAGACAAATGGATGAAGTATGAGGCAGATAAATGGTGGTGACTGAAAACTGGATGAAGTGTTGAGCTCAAATGGTTGTACTCAGAAGCATGAAGCCCAGCTGGAGGCCAGTCAGGACTGGTGTACCCCAGGATGATGATTGGGTCCTGCACTGTTAAATGTTTTCATGAATGATCTGGGTGATGGGGCAGAGTGCATCCCCAGATAATGTTCAGATTGATTCAAAGCTGGGAGGAGAGGCTGATAAACCATTGGGTTGTGCTGACATCCAGAGGGATCTGGACAGGCTGAAGAACTGGGCCAATAAGTATCTCATTGAGGTCGAGAGAAAGAAAGGCAAAGTCCTGCACCCTGGGAGGAATAAATCCCAAGTACAAGGACACATTGGAGGTCCAACCACTGGAAAGCAGCTTTGTAGACTGCAAGGTGGCACCAAACTGATAATGAGCAGTGGTAATGTGGCACAAAACCCCAGCAGCCTCCTGGGTGGCATTAGAAAGCATGTTACCAGCAGCTTGAAGAAACTGATCTTTTCCTTCTGTTTCTGAGACTCCTGAGACACATCTTTATCCTTACAGATGTTCAAAACCAAGGTGGACACAGCCCTGAGCAACCTGCTGTTGCTGACCCGTCTCTGAGTACAGAGGTGAGCTAGATAGTGCGTCCAGCAGACCCAGGGAGGTTCTCCTCCTCCTCTACTCTGCCCTAGTGAGGCCACACCTGGAGCATTGCATCCAACTCTGGGCTCCCCAGTTCAAAATGATCAGAGATCTGCTGGAGAGAGTCCAAGGGAGGGCTACAAGGATGCTGAAGGGACTGCAGCACTGCCTGGTGAGGAGAGGCTGAGAGCCCTGGGGCTGATTAGTCTGGAGAGGAGAAGGCTGAGAGGGGATCTGATCAATGTCTATCAATAGCTGAGGGCTGGGGGTCAGGAAGGAAGGGACAGGGACAGCCACTGCTCACTTGTGCCCTGGGATAGGACAAAGGATAGTGGTTGGAAAGTACATTACAGGAGGTTCCACCTCAACATGAGGAAGAACTTCTTGACTGTGAGGGTCCCAGAGCCCTGGAGCAGGCTGCCCAGAGAGGTTGTGCAGTCTCCTTCTCTGGAGACTTTCAAGACCCACCTGGATGTGTTCCTGTGTGACCTGTGCTGGATTCTGTGGTCCTGCTCTGGCAGGGGAGGTGGACTGCATGATCTCCAGAGGTCCCTTCCAAGCCCTAACACCCTGGGATCCTGTAATGTCCAGAGGTTCTTTTCAACCTCACCTACTCTGTGATTTCATGAAATGTGATTAGACTGCAGCAATTTCTGAAAGAAAGAGAGGCTGCCTGCAAGCCTTTGTGCTCCAGGCACCCAGAGGCAGCTGTGCACAGGCTCAGGCTGCTGCCTTGGAACTCAGGAATCTCAAATTGTTTCTGAACTGCTATGGCTGGAAATGCCCAGCTGAGAGGCAGGTACACATGCCACCTTGGTTTCTGCAGAACAGGGCATAGGACACAGTGCAAAGGTGAACCATGGCTTAATCAAGTGGGTGATCACCTGGAATAATGACAGGACCAGATCACTGGGGACATCATAGACACCTACAGAGTCACAGAATTATAGAATCATAGATTGGAAGGGACCTCCAGAGGTCATCCAGTCCAACAACCTCTGCAGTCAGCAGGGATATCCTCAGGCTTCCCAGAGCCCTGTCCAGACTCACCTTGAATATCTCCAGGGATGGGGCCTCAACCACCTCCCTGGGCAACCTGTTCCAGTGTTCCACTACCCTCACAGTGCAGAACTTGTTCCTAACATCCAATGTAAATTTGCTCTGCTCTCATCTGAAGCCATTGCTCCTCAACCTACCACTCCAGTCCTGTCATATCCCTATGGCTCCAAAGATCCCTTCTGGACTGCTACAACCATCTGTGTGCCATTCGGCACAGCCTTATTAGACTGTGAAAACTGAAGATCAGATTGAGAACAGTGCAGTTTCCATTCCTGGAGGCTTGCAGCTGTCTCAGGCTGCATAAAGCCCTGAGCAACCTGGTCTGACCTCAGAGCTGACCCTGCCTCGAGCATCAAGCTCATCGACAGACCCCCTAAGATCCCTTCCAGCCTCAGTTACCCTGTAGCTCTGTGAACAGATCCCTCTCACTTTTTCTTGGGATGCTGGATGAATTGCAGAGCTGCCCAGGTTAGTACAGCAGTGTCCCCAGCTGATCCCCTGAGAGGTCAGCAGGATGTTCAAACAGCAGCGCTGACCTCTCAGGGTTTGCTCTGGGCTCTGGGGAATTTGGCAGTGGCAGGGACAGTTACCCTGTGGGGAGTGAGACTGAAGGGTCCAAGCACTAAACATTTCTTGCTCATATCAAACTGCTAAGTGCTTGCTGGATTTGTGTTCCTCCCCAAGGGGTGAGTGTGTATACAAGCCCTCACCCCAGGCCTGAACACGGCGCTGCCCAACAGGGTCCATCTCAAGGAATGTTTCACTTAAGTGGTTGCCTCCTCCTGGCCTCTCTGGACCTGCAAAGTCCTGCTGACCTGCTAGTACTCACAGAGGTGCTTATTTTTCTGTCTGGGAAAGTGGTTTCCATTGTCTCAGCTTATTTATTTATTTCTTCCAAATGAGAGTTTCTCTTCCAGCTCTGGTCGCAAGTCGGAAAGGAAACATTTCAGCTGTTCCCACCAAAACTCTTGGGCTGCATTCCCTGGTGGAACACAGCTTTGTAAGAAGTTCATCCATTGAAAATTAGCTAAATCAAAGCAGTTTGGTGACTCCTTCTCACCTCACAGCCTCCTCTGTTCTTTTACACAAGCAGATAGTGCTGTGTGCTCAGAACAAGGAAAACGCTACATCGATATCGTCGCCATCCCTCCTCCTTGGATTTGTAACAGAAGCCAGAGCCCATGTTGGTTTTCCCCCATTCAAGATTCCTCCTTAAACCCTCAAGGGCTTTGTGTGAACAAAATCAAGTCCCAGAGGCTCCTGAGGAGGTAGCTTCACCTCCACACGCCTGTGTGTGTGTAACCAGAGCATTTAAAATCGGTTTGAGACACCGCACCCAACGCTCCTCGCTAATAACTGGTCTTACACAGCAGAGGTTTCTTTTGAAGTACCAAGCATGGATACATGATCCCACTTAATGACAGCACTTTAAATTACAGGCTGGTTAATTCTATGGGAATTCTTCTCATCTGTTTCATATTTCTCCCTCCACATTACTGTAAAACAAGCTGTCCCCATTTCTGGCAGCGAAACCACTGTCCTAATCTACCTTTTTTTTTTCCCCCCTCCCCATCCCTCCCCCCTCCCTTAGAATCTGATAACAATGGTTAACTTTACCTCAAGAGAAAAACCTACAGGCAAACATGTCACACACAGCACAGTTTGACTAAGAACAGATCCATGCCACTGGTCATAAAGGGTAAACACTTAAGACATTTAACCCAGCTGAGCGGTACTAAATGGAAGGCAGTGGTCATCTGGCTTTTGAGTCACCTAATTGACATGTCAGAAAATAAGCATTTTATTGACAGAAGGTGATTGCAGAGAAAAGTCATTTTTCATTTAAATAGCCAGATACTTCCCTTCCTCCTTCTCTTTGTATTTGCAGGGCAGGAGAACATTCTGTTAAGACAGGGGGGAAAAAAGCCCCACAAGTGCCCTGACCATTTGTTGCGTTGCTTTTGCCCACACAGCTGCCTTCAGATAGCGACTTGCCTGCACTCATCTGCACAGGATGCCAGCATGGGATAGTTTGCTCTCCACTTTTCTAGCTTTGGACACCTTTTGAACTGTGCTAGCAGTCAGCAATCACTGCAGAAGTCGCTCAGATCTCATGCAATTGCAGTGGTAATTCCTGTGCAGAGAAACCACTCAGTGTAAGCCAGGAGTGATTCCGCTGGAGCTGCCCTTCCCTGCTCTCTTCAGTACCAGTTGCCACTAGGGGATGGTGAGAGGAAAGCTCCAAAGCAGTAACTGTGATTCTTATGAAACCCCAGTCCCAAAAGCAGGTTCAGGAATATTCCAGTCTGGGATTGTGATTTTTTGGGTTGGGCTGTGTGCACCACAGTTTTCTTCCTCAGCTCCTCTCAGCCATAGCAATGGCCTCTGATTAGGATAGAAGGGAGAGGATAAAGACACCCAAAAGCTGCCCTCAGCCCTGCCAGGGTCTTCTGCAGGGTCAGTTGCCAGTGCTGGGGACATGTGCCAGCACTCTGGCATCACAAACTCCCTCCATGCCAAAAAGCTTTTTTGATCTTTAGCCAGATTACTCTGAGGACAGGCAAGAATGAGCACACAGGGGGAAAAGCCATCAACATGGGTGGCACCACATCATCCTGGGCACTCAGCCCCACATCTGCTCACAATGGCCCTTAGGTGGGAGAATCTGGTCCATGGTTCCACTGCTGGAAGGCAGATGGCCCAGCTGCTGTCTGCCATGGCATTGCCCCCCCCCCCCCCCCCCATCACCAGGATCTGGGGTACTGTATCTGGCCAGGTCAACAGGCTTGCCATGCCCTACCACCACCACAGGTTTCCCTGAAGGTGTCCATGCCAAATGGGATAACCTCACCTGTGGTGGTGGCAAGCATGCCTCAGAGGAGAGCTAGAGCCAGGGTAAGCCAGACAATTGGGTTTGCTTTTTGATGAAGCTGCTGTGGGGAGAGCACAGGGAGTGGCAGCTACAGTGGAAGAGGGCTGAATGTGAGGACAGAGCATGAGGATGAGCCCAAAGAGGCACACCTCACCTTTGCTAGGGTGGAAGGTAGCTGATGATGACCTCAAAGAGCCACACCTCACCTTTACTAGGCTAGAAGGTAGCTGGTGGAAGGGGGTGCTGGGGCAGGACAGCCCTTGGCAGTGAAGGGAGCAGAGGCTTCCCAGCTGCACTCCTTTGTGCAGTTCCTCTTCCCTGCAAGAGCACAGCTCCAGCTGTTTATGAACCTTGTTTGATGAGGTGGAAGGCACAGAGGTTTCAGGTGATGCTTTCTGGGAGAGCAGTGTGCAGTGTAGTCACCCTAGAGAGTCACTCCCTGTGGAGACAAAGAGCTGCTCCCTCACACTCTGAGCCAGACTCTGCAGATCTGGACCTCCCTCATGGGGAAGAACTTCTTCCTGACGTCCAAGCTCAATCTACCCACTTCTAGTTTTGTTCCATTCCCCCCAGTCCTATCACTCCCTGACACCCTCAAAATTCCCTCCCCAGCTTTCTTGGAGCCCCCTTCAGATACTGCAAGACCACAAGAAGGTCTCCTCAGAGCCTTCTCTTCTCCAGACTGAACAGCCCCAACTCTCTCACTCTGTCCTCACAGCAGAGCAGCTCCAGCCCTCTGCTCATCCTCGTGGCCCTTCTCTGGACACCTTCCAGCACCTCCAGATACTTCCTGTCCTAGGGGCTCCAGAACTGGACACAGAGCTCCAGCTGGGGTCTCAGCAGAGTGGAGCAGAGGGGCAGAATCCCCTCCCTGGCCCTGCTGGCCACACTTCTCTTGCTGCAGCCCAGGCTCTGCTTGGCTCTCTGGGCTGCAAGTGCTCACTGCTGGCTCCTCTTGAGCTTCTCCTCCACCAGCACCCCCAAGGCCTTTTCTTCAGGGCTGCTCTCCAGCCAGTCCCTGCCCAGCCTATATCAATGCCTGGGATTGCCCTGACCCAGCTGCAGGACCTTGCACTTGGTCTTGTTGAATCTCATGAGGTTGGCTTGGGCCCAGCTCTGCAGCCTGTCCAGGTCCCTCTGGATGGATCCCTTCCCTCCAGCCTGTATCAGCTGCACCACACAGCTTGGTGTGGTTGTTGAACTTGCTGAAAATGCACTCGGTGCCAGTGTCCATATCACTGATGAAGATGTTAAGCAAGACTGGTCCCAGTACTGATCCCTGAGGGACACCACTTGTCAATTTTCATACATTCATAGGCTCATAGAACACTGAGGGTTCATCTAGTCCAACCTTTCAGGTTAAGAGTATGGTTGAAATGAGCTGGCCCAGCACCCTGCCAAGCTGGGCTTTGAAACTGTCTAATGCAGGGGAACCTGTGACAGGTTGGAAAAGACCTTCAAGACCATCAAGTCCAACCTATCACCCAACACCATCTAATCAACTAAACCATGGCACCAAGTGCTTCATCCAGGCTCTTCCTAAACACCTCCTGGGATGGTGACTCCACCACCTCCCTGGGCAGCACATCCCAATGGCCAATCTCTCTTTCTGGGAAGAACTTTCTCCTCACCTCCAGCCTAAACCTCCCCTGGCACAGCCTGAGACTGTGTCCTCTTGTTCTGCTGCTGGTTGCCTGGGAGAAGAGACCAACCCCCACCTGGCTACAACCTCCCTTCAGGGAGTTGGAGAGAGCAATGAGGTCTCCCCTGAGCCTCCTCTTCTCCAGGCTAAGCAACCGCAGCTCCCTCAGCCTCTCCTCACAGGGCTGTGCTCCAGACCCCTCCCCAGCTTTGTTGCCCTTCTCTGGACACCTTCCAGCAACTCAACATCTTTCCTAAACTGAGGGGCCCAGAACTGGACACAGGACTCAAGGTGTGGCCTAACCAGTGCTGAGCACAGGGCAGAATGACTTCCCTGCTCCTGCTGGCCACACTATTCCTGACACAGGCTGTGCTGGCTTCAGCACACAACTTATGTTTAGGTTTAGGTTCATGAGCATGAGTATTATTTCAGAAGAAACATCCAGTAATAGAAATTACTCTATTTTTTCTGTTCCCTTCAAACTCATCTAGCAAAAGCAGCAATGTGATGAGTATCTGAGCCAATTTCCATTTTAAGAAGCACTTAAGGAGGTTTTTCAATGCAAAGATTCATGGATCCATAGAATGGTTTGGGTTGGAAGAGGCCTTAGAGATCACCAAGTTCCAAACTCCCTACCATGGGCAGGGACACCTTCCAACAGACAAATTACACACACTCTGAGGTTCAACGCATCAGCAAAAGGGCTATGGACAGAAAAATGACCAATCACTGCCAAGGTAAACTGTTCTCCTACTCATTAGAGGAAAATCCCTTTAAATCATCATCTTACTAGTCATTGCTGATCTTCATTGCCAGGAGTACAACACAGTTCTACCAGGTGATTTACTCAGCAAATATCTAGATAATCACAGAATCATAGAGTGGTGCTGGCTGGAATGGACCTCCAAAGCTTATCCAGTCCAACCTCCCTGCAGTCAGCAGGGACATCCCCAAGTAGATCAGGCTGCCCAGGGCCTCAGTGAGCGTCACCTTGAATATCTCCAGGGAAGAAGCCTCAACCACCTCCCTGGGCAACCTGTTCCAGTGTTCCAGCACTTTCATAGTGAAGAACTTGTTCTTGATATCCAATCTAAATCTGCCCTTTTCCAGTTAGAAGCCATTGCCCCTGGTCAAGTCCCTGCAGGCCTTTGCAAACAGTCTCTCTCTCCATCCTTCCTGTAGCCTCCCTCAGGTACTGGCAGGCTGCTATTAGGTCTCCTTGGAGCCTCCTCTTCTCCAGGCAGAACACCCCCAGCTCCCTCAGCCTGTCCTCATAGCAGAGCTGCTCCAACCCCCTGATCATTTTTGTGGCCTCTTCTGGACCTGCTCCATCAGGTCCATGTCCTTCCTATACTGAGGGCTTCACACCTGCACACAGTACTGCAGGTGAGGTCTCACCAGAGCAAAGTAGCAGAATCACCTCTCTGGCTCTGCTGGCAGTGCTGCTCTTGATGCAGCCCAGGCTGTGATTTGCCTTCTGTGCTGCAGGCTCACACTGCCTGCTCAGGTCCAGCTTCTCATCCATCAGCACTCCCAAATCTTTTTCCAGGGGGCTGCTTTTTCTCTCCTCATCCCCCAGTCTGTATTGATAGCAAGGATTGTTCCAGCCCAGCTGCAGAACCCTGCACTTGCTCTTGTTGAACCTCATGAGGTTCACCTTGGTCACCTCTGCAGCTTGTCCAGGTCCCTCTGGATGCCATCCTGTCCCTCTGGTGTATCGACAGCACCACTCAGCTTGGTGTCATAATCACCCTGCCCTGGAGAGCTTTGGCTCTGAAGTTTTCCTCTGGAAACAATCTGTTTTCTCAACTGGACAGGGATTTAGACCATTCATCCTCTTCCCACCCAATCATAACTCTTCTCCCAAATACATGATAGCCACCTGTACAGAGAAACTTAAACAGGTATGCTGGACTGTCACCACAGCTCTCTGTGTCCTGCAACAGGATCTCTCCTCAGGGCACTCCCAATGCAAATAGACATCTGAACGAGCCCAGGGTGGGAGGGAAGTATACTGAGAGCTCTCAGAACAAAGATAAGTTGATTATGTGTTCCAGATTTGAAACCCCCCAATGACATCACGCCCCCACTTCCCAAGATCATTTGGTGCAACATCTGTGTGTAATGCTAGTGCGGGCTAGATAGTCACTGGAGCAAACTCTCCACTCACATCTGTGGCCTCATTAAGAACCAGGCCTGTTTGCCTCCCTGCAAAACCTCCCTTTGGCTCGTGTCACTCGCTGATTTGTGACTTGTGTCTGTACTTGCTCCATTCCCAGGTTTGGCTTGCTTTGCTTTGGGGTTTTTTTCTCTCTCTCTCTCAGCAAGTTGAAAAAGTGTTCCCCAGCCCTCAGCCTCGCAGATTCCTGCCCTCCTTGATCTCTCCTGAGCTGAGCAAAACTAGAAAGCAATCCTTACTGACCACCATCCAAAAGTGCAGGGTTTCCACTGTGGGTCTAGAATGGCCTTGCTTGCATTTCAGTCCCTTGTGGAGCAGGGTTAAAAAACAAGCCTGGGCAGTATTTTCCTGGAACTAATTATGCCAAATTCTCAGAGGCATCTGGGGATCTAATTCCCACTGATTTCCTGGGATGTCTGAAGCTCTTTGTGAATGTAAGGCTCAATCTCAAGCTGAACATCTCTCCTCATGTTACTGGTCCTGGGAGAGATGTCCAGCAGGAACCATAGGTTTTGCTCTCTTATGAGCTGGAAAGCATCAAGGCATCTTGTTCTGTTTCACTCATTAGCATCAAATTAAGCACATTTTTCTCTAAAGGCCAGCTCCATTCAAAGACATCTTGTGTCCCAACACCTAAACAACTCCTCAGTATTGAGGAGGGTAAATTTAGATTGGATGTTGGAAAGAAATTCTTTCCAGTGAGGGTGGTGAGACAATGGAACAGGTTGCTCAGGGAGGCTGTGAATGCCCCTGGTCTGGAAGTGTTCAAGGCCAGGTGGGGCAAAACCTTGAGCAACCTGATTTAGTGTGAGGTGTCCCTGCCTGTGACAAGGGGGTGGGAACTGGATGATCTTTAAGGTCCCTTCCAACCCAAACCATTCTGTGATTCTGTGCTTCTGTGATTCTATGATTCTGTGATCCTTACCTTGCCTCCTGTGCTGACTTTGTGCCTCAGGGGTTCTAGCAACCCCAAGGAGAGGTTTATGGCAAGGGGGCATTTTTTCAGGTGACAGCAAGCCTGGAAGGCATCACCTAGGTCTTCAGGAAAGAGCTTGCTTTGGATATTCAGCTGAAGGAATGTGCTGTAGTGATGCACACTGAGGTCAGTGCACAGTATCTGATTTACTGCAGCAAGATGAGATCTTCCCTCAGGGGCTCCAGGCTAAGAGTGGAGATGAGGTTGGCTTCCATCTTACATGGTAAAAAAGATCAAGAGAAGAGGAGCCACTACCCTCCTCGGTGTGGCAAGCAAACTCAGCCTCCAGAAGCAGTGGGGTGAGAGGGGCATGATGGGGGGAAACAGCAGGGGTCACTGGGGACCTGTTATTGGGGACCTGTCATCGTGGAGGTGCCACCTTGGTGGAGGTGCCACCTTGGTAGAGACCCCAGCCTAAAGAGTGCAATCAAAGAAGGCAAGAAGGGCTGGGTTAGAAACAAAAGCTGAAAACTGCAGGGTTTAACTACTGGTCTCTGCAGAAAGGGGGAAGAAGATGGCTGTGGTTCCAATCTGATGGTCTCACAACAGCCTGCAGCTTTCTCAGATAACAGAGTGGGCTCCAGCTAGCAGTAGCCACCCAGCACCTGCTGGCCCTGCATCCTAAGTTGGGAGGCTTGACCAAAGATAACAGGCAGGTGAAGGGGGTGAGATGATGAAAGACAGTGGACCATTACCAGGGGACTTAATGGTGTTGTAAGGGAGATAAATGTCTTTGAAGTGGCACCCTTGAAACATGTGACCTTTGGGCTGACCTTTCCTTGCAGCTTATGGTATGCAGATTGTTTAATGGTGGCCAGTGCAAACAAAGCAAGCATCCCAGGCCCTGTGCTAGGAGAGCACTTGGGCATCACAGCCATCCAGATAGCCTGCTCTCTATTTGAGGGGACCAAAAGTAAAACTCTGCCACAGTTGATGCTCTGCTGAGACCCCACCTGCAGCACTGTGTCCAGGTCTGGAGCCCTTAGGACAGGAAGGATCTGGAGGTGCTGGAAGGTGTCCAGAGAAGGGCCATGAGGAGGAGCAGAGGGCTGGAGCTGCTCTGCTATGGAGACAGACTGAGAGAGTTGGGGTTGTGCAGTCTGGAGAAGAGAAGGCTCTGAGGAGACCTAATTGTGGCCTTGCAGTATCTGAAGGGGGCTCCAAGAAAGCTGGGGAGGGACTTTTGAGGGTGTCAGGGAGTGATAAGACTAAGAGGCATGGAGCAAAACTAGCAATGGGTAGATTCAGCTTGAATGGTAGGAAGAAGTTGTTCCCCATGAGGGTGGTGAGAGCCTGGCACAGGTTGCCCAGGGAGGTGGTGGAAGCCTCCTGCCTGGAGGTGTTTGCAGCCAGGCTGGCTGTGGCTGTGAGCAGCCTGCTGTAGTGTGAGGTGTCCCTGGCCATGGCAGGGGGGTTGGAACTGGCTGATCTTTGAGGTCCCTTCCAACCCTGACAATGCTGTGATTCTATGCCTCTCGAGACACATCTCTCACACTCCAAATAAAGCAAGTTTAGTATTTACACCTGAAGTCCATTGATAAAATCAAATCCTGAAGACTGAGAGCCAAACCCAAATCGTCCCTCCAGTGAGCACAGGCTTTCTCTTTCATAGAATCACAGAAGGGCTTAGGTTGGAAGGGACCTCACAGATTGTCTACTCCAACCTCCCTGCCATGGGAGACAGGGACACCTCTCTGTCAGAAAAGCAGTGGCAATGGTATGGCAGTTGAGTGGGGCTGTCTGGAGGAGACATGTACTGCTTCCAGCTCTGGTGTCCCCAGCAGAAGAGGGACACAGAGCTGTTGGAGTGAGTCCAAAGGAGGCCACAAGGATGATCCAAGGGCTGGAGCAGCTCTGCAGTGAGGATAGGCTGTGGGAGCTGGGGGTGTTCAGCCTGGAGAAGAGAAGACTCTGGGGGTGACCTTAGAGCTGCCTTCTAGTACCTGAAGGGATCCTACAGGAAGGCTGCAGAGAGACTTTTCCTGAGGGTGTCTAGAGACAGGACAAGGGGAAATGGTTTGAAGCTGAGGGAGTGCAGGGTGAGAGTGGAGCTGAGGAAGAAGTTCTTCAGTGTGAGGGTGGTGAGACTCTGGAATAGGCTGCCCAGGGAGATTGTAGCTGCCTCCTCCCTGGGAGTGTTTAAAGCCATGCTGGATGAGGCTTTGAGCAGCCAAGTGTAGCTGAAGGGTGTCCCTGCTCATGGCAGGGAGGTTGAAGGAGATGATCTCTGAGGTGCCTTCCAACCTGAGCCATTCTATGACTCACCAGCAAGTAACAAGACTGAGATGGACCTGAAGGGATCAGCAATGGAAGGAAATGCTGGAATCACAGTGTGCAAGGCTATGGTAGAGGCAAGGAGAAGACAAGCAGAGTTTATCCACATCTCTTTTCCTAGCTGGCACTATACCATCATGTACTAGCCCTTCTTACTACTATCACAGCACTGATTTATGCTCTTCTAGCCACCTGCAGCTTTTCTGTTCCCTGTTTGCATGGTGCTTGGTATAACAGAGCTCCAGCCCAGGACTAGAGCCAAACACATAATACATGAGGGGCAGAAGAAAGCTGCAAACATTGCTTGGAAGGTTGCATGGCTCACAGGCTTTGCTCCTTTACACCACTTTGAGAAAAAGCAGAAAACTGGAGTTCTTCTGTGTCCAGACACAAGGAGCTATCTCAGGTCTGCAGAGGTGAAAACAGGCAGTGCTGAGCGAGGAAAGGAGAAAAACATACTGCCAAGCAAGGCCTCTCACCCCTTTTAGCACCATGTAAAACAAGAGCAAGGTCTGAACAAGGCAACCTCAAGCCCTCTGCCTAGGCAGATGGAGCATTTCACATGTAAGCAATTTGGGTCTTAGAGACACAGGGCTGCCCTGTGCTGCCTCATCACAACTTGGCAGGGCAGTGATGGGGAGAGTGAGAGGGCAGGGGATGGAAGGGGAGCACATGGTGGGCTGGATGTGTGATAAAGCATGTGTGATGAAGAGAGGGCTTTCTGCCACTGCTGAGACCTCACCGGCAGTGCTGTGTCCAGTTCTGCAACCCCCAACACAAGAGGGACAGGGACCTGTAAGAGCAGGTCCAGAGGAGGGTCTATGGAGCCTATGCTATGGAGATGGGGTGAATGAATTGGGGCTGCTTAGCCTGGAGAAGAGAAGGCTCTGGGGAGACATTAGAGATGCACTTCAATATGTGAAGGGAAGGCTGGGGAGGGACTGTTCAGAAGGGCCTGTGGGGATAGGACAAAGGGCAGTGGTTTGAAACTGAACCTGGGCAGATTTAGGTTGAACAACAGGAGGAAGTTCTGCACAGTGAGAGTGGTGAAATACTGGAGCAGGCTGCCCAGGGATGTGGTTGAGGATTCATCCCTGGAGACATTCAAGATCAGACTGGATGAGGCCCTGTGCAGCCTGCTGTAGCTGGAGGTGTCCCTGCTGAGTGCAGGGGGGTTGGACAGGATGCCCTTTGTGAGCCTGTGAATAGTGCACCTGTGACAGCCATAGAGCAAACACCAACAGGACTTCTTGTAAGCCTCAGAAGTGTGGTGGAAGAAAGTGGGGCTCACAGCCCTGGGCAGCAAAGTCTGGTCTGCTGTGTGCCTCTTGCCCTAGTTCTTATCACTCCCTGCTCCTCTGACCTCACTCTTGGAGCTCCACGATGCAGCATGAGCTCCTGCACCTATTTGCAGCCACATGAATGCAAAACTCGAGAACCCTCCCTGTGAGTAAGTGCTGCCTGAGCCAAGGAGCCTCCTGAAATAATACTCTGCATTGCTGTCCCACCTTCACTGCTGTCCTGAGGACATGTTGCAGCCTGCTCCATCCAGCTGCCAGGGGGTCACGCAGGGCCTCGGGGCCAGGCAGCCCCACAGGAGAGCCTGGGGCAGTCCCTGTGCCTTTTCTGGCTTTTATTCAGCACTGATTTGATGGTGACCCATCAGCCTGCAGAAGGGCCTCAACATCAGAGCAATCTTGTCTACCCTCTTCAGAAAAGCTTCTGTGTTTACAGTTGTTTAAAGCCAGTGGAAGGTGATGAGTAGAACCCCACCCACCCAGATCCAACCTCAAAACCTTTAGAAGGGAGTAGGAAAGCAGCTGTTGAGCTACAAATAGACTTTGGTGTCAGATTGGATCTGATATAAGCAAAGGAAATCTATTGTAATGCTAAGAAACACATGAAGGTGCTTCATGGATTTGTATGTCCGAAGGACTTGACCCATGGATGTGGATGGGGCTGTTCTAAGCTGGATTTTGTTTTCTCAGGCCTTGCCTTTTAGAATCATAGAATCATAGAATTGTCAGGGTTGGAAGGGACCTCAAGGATCAGCCACTTCCAACCCCCCTGCCATGCCCAGGGACACCTCACACTACAGCAGCTTGCTCACAGCCACAGCCAGCCTGGCTGCAAAAACCTCCAGGCAGGAGGCTTCCACCACCTCCCTGGGCAACCTCTGCCAGTCTCTCACCACCCTCATGGGGAACAACTTCTTCCTCACATCCAAGCTCAATCTACCCATTTCTAGTTTTGTTCCATTCCCCCCAGTCCTATCACTCCCTGGCACCCTCAAAAGTCCCTCCCCAGCTTTCTTGGAGCCTCCTTCAGATCCTGGAAGGCCACAATTAGGTCTCCTCGGAGCCTTCTCTTCTCCAGCCTGCACAGCCCCAACTCTCAGTCTGTCTCCAGAGCAGAGCAGCTCCAGCCCTCTGCTCATCCTCATGGCCCTTCTCTGGACATCTTCCAGCACCTCCAGATCCTTCCTGTCCTAGGGGCTCCAGACCTGGACACAGTGCTCCAGGTGGGGTCTCAGCAGAGCTGAGCAGAGGGGCAGAATCCCCTCCCTGGCCCTGCTGGCCACACTTCTCTTGCTGCAGCCCAGGCTCTGCTTGGCTTTCTGGGCTGCAAGTGCTCACTGCTGGCTCCTGGTGAGCTTCTCATCCACCAGCACTCCCCAAGGCCTTTTCTTCCTCTTTTAAATGTCCCTGAGTTGCAAACAGTCAGAGGTTAGGGGAGTGCTTGGAAGTTGGTATCACATCTGCTTCCCCATCCTTATACTGTTCCTTGAGCTGCTGCTTTGGAATGCTGAGTTAGGTGTGAGTCTTTGCCTTGGTGAGCTTGGGCACTTACCATGACCTCTATGTCTGAAAAGGTTTTGGGTGGATTTTCATTTGGTTTAATTTCAGCATGCAGCAGCCAGTGGCATTTGCTCAGAGCAGAGCTTGTTGGTGCTTTTAACTTCCCCTGTTGCCACAAAGCTTGTTCTATTTGTGCCAGAGCTGCAGTGAGTGGAGTGAGGATGGGGGTGGGGGGCAGCAGACAAGCATCCTTCAAGGAGAGCACCTGGGATGAGGGATTTGCTCCTCCAAAACCCAAACAGAGCTCAGCACTGGCATGTTTTTGACTCTGGGCCACAAGTATTTGCTCCTCACAGCACTTTCTTAAATTGGCTAGATGGTATTTATCCCCTCCTTGGGAGAGATGGCTGAGCCTCCAAGCAGTTTGATTTATGCCAGTTGTTCAATTTGTGACAACTGCTGTCAACAGTTGTTCATTTTAATTACTGTTCTTGGGCCCAGATGGCTCAAAGATGAGCTCAATGCTACATAAATACAATAAATACAGATAATATTAGCAACTTAGCTTCCTCTGTAGGGGAGGAGCATGGAGCAACTGACTCCTCTTGATTCCCAACACATCTCCCATGACTGTCTTCAGCACAGCACTGGGGGAAGCTGTAGAAAGTGTGTGTGGGGGGTTCATTATCCTTCCTTTTTCGTGCTGGTGCACTGCTCATCACCCCTGCTGCCACACTGAAAGCACATCTTGACTTCTCCATAGCATAGCTGCCTATCACTTTCCCAGAAAGCAAGCTCTCTGGCCTCTGTGGCAGAGGTGCTGGTCACAGATTCACATTCACACATTGGGTTGGAAGGGAGCCTCAAAGGGCATCTTGGCCAACCCTCCTGCACTCAGCAGGGACACCTCCAGCTACAGCAGGCTGCACAGGGACACATCCAGAGATGGAGACATTCACATCCCTGGGCAGCTTGTTCCAGTATTTCACCACTCTCACTGTGCAGAACTTCCTCCTGATGGCCAACCTAAATCTGCCCTGCTCCACTTTCAAACCCTTGCCCCTTGTCCTATCCCCACAGCCCTTCTGAGCAGTCCCTCCCCAGCCTTCCTGTAGATCCCCTTCAGACGTTGAAATGCAGCTCTAAGGTCTCCCCAGAGCCTTCTCTTCTCCAGGCTGAACAGCCCCAATTCTTTCAGCCTGTCTTCACAGCAGAGGTGTTGCAGCCCTCTGAGCATCTTTGTGGCCTCTTCTGGACCTGCTCCCACAGGTCCACGTCTGTCTTGTGTTGAGGGTTGCAGAGCTGGACACATCACTCAGGTGAGGTGAGGTGAGGTGAGGTGAGGTGAGGTGAGGTGAGGTGAGGTGAGGTGAGGTGAGGTGAGGTGAGGTGAGGTGAGGTCTCAGCAGAGCAGATCGACGTGGCAGAATCGCCTCCCTCTACCTGCTGGCCATGCTGCTTTTGATGCAGCTCATGACAAATGGGCACCCATCTCTGTCCTCCCCAATATTCCTGGAGCTCATTGTACCAAAAGGGCAGCTACACTCTTAGCAGAACTACCTTTCCAAGGCTCTTGTTCCCTAACTGGGTATACTACTTGATACAGAGGCTGTTTCACAACAGCTTCAGTGCTTCCAGGGTAGGGGATGTCATTCCCTAAAATCTTCATGAAAATGTACCTAAAGTCACCACTGGGATTCCAGTGCCTGCCCATCATTAATGAGCATTATGGGTGCTTTAATTACTTTATCGTAATTATCAGCTCAAAGTAGAGATCCTATCATGAGCATTAAGCCATGCAGGCAACATCAAAGCCTCAGTAAATTATGAGCAACCATGAACAAGTCTGTTGAGTTCTGGGCTCCTCAATTTAAGAAGGACATTGAGACACTTGAAGGTGTCCAGAGAAGGGCAACAAGTCTGGGGAGGGGTCTGGAGCACAGCCCTGTGAGGAGAGGCTGAGGGAGCTGGGGTTGCTTAGCCTGGAGAAGAGGAGGCTCAGGGGAGACCTCATTGCTCTCTCCAACTCGCTGAAGGGAGGTTGTAGCCAGGTGGGGGTTGGTCTCTTCTCCCAGGCACCCAGCACCAGAACAAGAGGACACAGTCTCAAGCTGCACCAGGGGAAGTTGAGACTGGAGGTGAGGAGAAAGCTCTTCCCAGCAAGAGAGATTGGCCATTGGGATGTGCTGCCCAGGGAGGTGGTGGAGTCTCCATCCCTGGAGGTGTTCAAGAGGGTGTGACACTTGAGGCCATGGTTTAGTTAGTCAGGAGGTGTTGGGTGATAGATTGAACTTCGTGATCTCTGAGGTCTTTCCCAATCTTATTGATTCTATGATTATTTGCCTTTTGAAACCTGTTGTGTGTTACACAGAGGGTCTTGTTTGTTCCTTGGTGCTTTCTCAAGCTGTTGACTCACGCCAATGAGTTTTCCAGTGTGACTGCAGAAGCCACTTCAGACAGCTCCTCCCCCCAGCTCTTCCCTCCTTTCTCCCCTAGCATTAGGAGGCAGATTTATCATATTTTTCATAGTATCACCAAGGTTGGAAGAGACCTCGAGGATCATGGAGTCCAACCTGTCACCACAGACCTCATGACTAGGGAGGTAGGACCCTGCTGCCCAGTGTGAATACTCCTGCCCACTGCAGGCTTGAACTCACAACCTTCCCATTGAAAGGCTTATGTGCTACCACCTAAGCCAAGGCCAGGATTGCAGATGCCATCCTCAGACTGCCAGGAAGGGTTTCTCCCATGCTTGGCTACTAGCAGGGTCAGGCTCAAGCCCAGGTAGCTATGGCCATCCTCCTAGGCAGCCTTTGGTGCGTATGGAAGCTGCCATGTAGCTCACGTAGCACAGGACAAATGAAAACATGAAGCCTGTGAGTGTCTGGAGAAATCTGTTTGTACTGGGAGCCTGAGCCAGGACTGACTCTGGGCACTTTTTGGCAGGGTTGGTGACACTGCCTGTCATAGGTGGCTGGTGGTGGTCTGTGAGAGGGCATGCTGGTCCTGAGAGAATGGCAGAATCACAGAAGATATCAGATTGGAAGAGATCATCCAGTCCAACCTTTGACCCAGCACTGAAGGGGCAACACCAAACCATGTCCCTAAGCACCAGGCCCACAGGCTGCTTGAATACCCTCAGGGACTGTGACTCCAGCACTGCCCTGGGCAGACCATTCCAATGGTTGAGGACCCCCTCAGTGAAGAAATATTTCCTAGCACCCAGCTTGGTTGCAGCTTGGAACCATTTCCATTGGAACTGCCACTTGCCACCAAGGAGCAGAGGCTGCCCCCTCCTCGCCCCAACCTCCCTTCAGGGAGCTGTAAAGGGCAACGAGGTCTCCCCTCAGCCTCCTCTTCTCCAGATGGATGATAACCACCCTGCATTCCTTCCCTGAGCCCTCCAGCCTCACAGACCATTGGCAGGCATGTTCAGTGGATATAAAGCTGGAATGTGACACCCTGGGGTGCGGGGCCAGCTGGAGGTGGGAGGACAGAGGCGGGAGCACGTTAAGACGCTTGTAATCACGCCGGACACATACGGTTATATTTAAGTGCTGGGTGTCTGCTGGCTGAGGAGGCTGAGACAAGACTGGACTTGATTAGACATAATGACAAAAATGGAGCAACTGTTGCTGAGAAAAGGCTCTGCAGCAGCGCATCAGCTCTTTGTTATTGAGATATTACTGTCTGAGGCTTCCCTGCTTTCAACTCCCCATCGTTATCTTTACAGACTTCCACTGCACTTTTTTAAATGGGTTCCCAAGTTCAGCTTTTTTCTTTCTTTTTTGGTTTTTTTTTTCTCTCCCTTGCCCTTGGCCATAAATTGAAGATGCTAAATATTTTCATCTGCTGTAAAACTCCCCACACTGTGGAACTTGTGACTGCACGGGAAAGAAATACAGCTGGAAAACAGGACACACGTTGGAAAAGCTGGACATTGATGCATTTGCTTATTCAAATATAACCTTTTTCACCCTAAAGATGTCCCAAATTGGCACTTTTGTTTTCCAAAATCTGAGTTCACACAATTTCATATATATATATATATATATATATATATATATATAGACACAGAGAGAGGGATAGAGATAGAGATAGAGATAGAGATAGAGATAGAGATAGAGATAGAGATAGAGATAGAGATAGAGATAGAGATAGAGATAGAGACAGAGATAGAGATAGAGATAGAGAGAGTTATACAATGAATGTTGGCTGTACCCCTCCAGATCTAAACCTAACGGTTCAAAAACCTAACAAACGTAAATCACCCTTCCAGCACAGTTTTAATGTACTTATTTGCCATTCAATGCACTTATTTGCCATTAAATAGACTCATTTGCCACTAAATGTACTCAGTTGCCATTAAATGTGCTTATTTGCCATTAAACAGACTAATTTGCCATTCAATGTACTTATTTGCCATTCAATGTACTTATTTGCCATTAAATGTGCTTATTTGCCATTAAAAGGTACAATGAGTTTAATATTTATTTTTTTTTAGGCTTCCTTTAATTATTGTTATTATTTTTAATTCAGGATTCCACTCCTCTGCTTGTGCTCATACCTGGATCAGTTTTGATGTGATTAGATACTCACACATCACCTTCATTACATGCATAACACATGTCCCATGCATTCTATCATCTCGAAGAGGTTGGAGTTGTTTTTATTTGATGAAAGGCAGCAGAAAAAGAAGAAAGAAAAAAATAAAAAAGAAGGGAAAAAAATAAGGAAAAAAAAACAGAAGAAAAAAAAAAGATAAAAAGTAGGAAAAGAAAGAAGAAAAAAGAAGGGAAAAAAGAAAAAAGAAGGAAAAAAAAAGAAAAAAGGAAAGAAAAAACCAAGAAAAATAAAATAAGAAAAAAATAAGGAAAAAAAGAAGAAGGGGGAAAAAGGGGAAAAAAAGAAAAATAAAAGAAGGAAAAGAAAGAAGAAAAAAAGGAAGAAAAAGGGAAGGAAAAATAAAGGAAAAAGGAAGAAAAAAGAAAGGAAAAAACAAGCAAAAAAAAAGGAAATAAAAAAGAAGGGGAAAAAAAAAGAAAAAAAAGAAGAAAAAATAAGGGGGGAAAAGAAGAAAAAAATAAAAACCAAGACGAAAACAAGAAAAAAAGAAGGGAAAAAAGAAGAAAAATTTAAAAAAGGGGGAAAAAAGAAGAAAAATGAAGGAAAAAATAGGAAAAAAAGAAAAAAGGAAAAAAAGAAGAAAAAAGGAAAAAAGGAAGAAAAAAGGAAAAAAGGAAAAAAGAAGGAAAAAAGAAAAAAAAAGAAAAAAAAAGGAGAAAATTATTTTAAAAGGAAAAAAAAAAGGAAAAACAAAAAAGAAAAATGGAAAAAAGAAGAAAAAAGGAATAAAGGGGAAAAAAGATAAAAAAGAAGGGGAAAATAATTTTAAAATTAAAAAAAAAAAAAAAGGAAAAAAAGAAGAAAAAAAGGAAAAATAAAGACAAAAAACCAGGGAAAATAATTTTAACAGGAAAAAAAAAAAAAGAAGAAAAAAAAAAAAAGAAGAAAAGGAAAATAAGAAATAAAAGGGAGACATAAAAAGAAGAAAGAAAAGAAAAGAAAGGAAGAGAAAGGAAAAGGGAAGGGAAGGGAAAGGAAGGGAAGGGAAGGGAAGGGAAGGGAAGGGAAGGGAAGGGAAGGGAAGGGAAGGGAAGGGAAGGGAAGGGAAAGGGAAGGAAGGGAAGGGAAGGGAAGGGAAAGGGAAGGGAAGGGAAGGGAAGGGAAGGGAAGGGAAGGGAAGGGAAGGGAAGGGAAGGGAAGGGAAGGGAAGGGAAGGGAAGGGAAGGGAAGGGAAGGGAAGGGAAGGGAAGGGAAGGGAAGGGAAGGGAAGGGAAGGGAAGGGAAGAAGAGAAGAGAAGAAGAGAGTAAGAGAAGAGAAGAGAAGAGAAGAGAAGAGAAGAGAAGAGAAGAGAAGAGAAGAGAAGAGAAGAGAAGAGAGAGAGAAGAGAAGAGAAGAGAAGAGAAGAGAAGAGGAAGAGAAGAGAGAGAAGAGAAGAGTAGAGAAGAGAAGAGAAGAGAAGAGAAGAGAAGAGAGAAGAGAAGAGAAGAGAAGAGAAGAGAAAGAGAAAGAGAAGAGAAGAGAAGAGAAGAGAAGAGAAGAGAAAAAAGAAAGAAAAGAAAAGAAAAAGAAAAAAGAAAAGAAAGAAAAGAAAAGAAAAGAAAAGAAAAGAAAAAGAAAAGAAAAGAAAAGAAAAGAAAAGAAAAGAAAAAGAAAAGAAAAGAAAAGAAAAGAAAAGAAAAGAAAAGAAAAGAAAAGAAAAGAAAAGAAAAGAAAAGAAGAAAAGAAAAGAAAAAGAAAAGAAAAAGAAAAGAAAAGAAAAGAAAAGAGAAAAGAAAAAAGAAAAGAAAAGAAAAGAAAAGAAAAAGAAGAAAAGAAAAGAAAAAAAGAAAAGAAAAGAAAAGAAAAGAAAAAGAAAAGAAAAGAAAAAGAAAAGAAAAGAAAAGAAAAGAAAAAGAAAAGAAAAGAAAGAGAAAAGAAAAGAGAAAAAGGAAAAGAAAAGAAGAAAAGAAAAGGTGGATTTTATACAGAACTAAGTAATCCAAGTTACAGAAATCCCTCTAATGTATCATTTAGTTCTTTGATCAAATGAATGGAGCTTTTACTTCATTTAGAGTGACCCTGAGAGTCTTGCCTTAACTGCTGCTTTGTAGCAGCTTTTAATCTTAATGCATTAGCTAAAAACCTGCCGAGGACTCCACAGCTTCCTTAGATTTATGGAGGCAGAGGTAGGACAGGCAAGAAAGAACACGCCTGGACCTAATGGCTGGGGGACTGCACTGAGGGATTTTACATGAAACAGTAGCTGGATATAAACCAGTGATAGAAACATAGAATTACAGAATCATTTAGCTTTGAAGATACCTCTGGAGGTCATCTCATCCACCCCCCTGCTCAAAGCAGGGCAGACTTCAAAGTGAAATCCAACCTCAAGTTAGCTCAGGTAGCACAGGGTCGTAACCAGCAGAGGTATGAGAATCTCCGTGGATGGAGACCGTAGAATCATAGAATCACAGAATATGGCTGAGGGAACCAAACTCACTCTGACTTCATCTCCTATAATTAAAGCCCTGCTGCTGTGAGAGTCCCCTGGGCTGAGCAGCTGGCTGTGTTGCTCCAGTTCCACTGCTGGAGCAGGGCAGGAGCCTGCTGCTTGGTCTTTACCCCCACAGTGCAACTTGCCCTGAAAAGGTTGTGATGGAGGGTTGTAAGATGACAGAACTGTCAGGGTTGGAAGGGACCTCAAGGATCAGCCACTTCCAACCCCCCTGCCATGCCCAGGGACACCTCATACTACAGCAGCTTGCTCACAGCCACAGCCAGCCTGGCTGCAAACACCTCCAGGCAGGAGGCTGCCACCACCTCCCTGGGCAGCCTGTGCCATGCTCTCACCACCCTCATGGGGAACAACTTCTTCCTACCATCCAATTTGAATCTACCCACTTCTGGATTTGTTCCATTCCCCCTAGTCCTATCATTACCTTGGTTGTGTTCTTGAGTGTAAACAGCAGGGCAGCCCCTGCTCAGCTGAGTACCCTGCAAAAGTCTTGCTTTTCACTCCCTCTCCCACTGCTCCCTGCCTGTGCAAAGCTGCAGTTTCCACAGGGACCTACAGGCCAGAGAGGGATGAGGGTACTTGCCTGGTATGTGGGAATGTGGTTTTAAAATCCCCTCAGGCAGAGGAAGCCTCAAAACCCTTCCTCGAATGGTGGTCCATCTGCTGTGGCCAGAAGCGCTGCCGATCTCAGGCTTTCTTGTCTTATTGATTCAAGTCCTGCGTCTGGTGCTGAAAGCAGACGGATGCCACTTCAGCCCCTCCAGCAGCTGTGCCCCCTCAGGGGAGAGCCCCAGCCCTGTCCCTGCGTGTGGGCCCTGGCAGGCCGCTGCTGCTCCTCCCCGTAGGCTCCTGGCGCTGCTCCGTGGGCAAGGCAAGAGGCACCCACTCAGAGGGTGCTGCTCCCCTCTGTGTCTAAGCCACAAAGGTAGCCCTTCTGGTTTTAATCACTGAGGAATGGGGCTGAGCCCAGCAGTGGGGATGCAACCAGCGCCAGAGCAAGAGGACACAGTTTCAAGCTTTGCAGGGGGAAGTTTAGGCTTGATCTTAGAAAGTAGTTCTTCCCAGAAAGAGAGATTGGCCATTGGAGTGGGCTGCCCAGGGAGGGGGCGGGCTCACCATCACTGAAGGTGTTTAAGAAGAGCCTGGATGAAGCACTTGGTGCCATGGTTTAGTTGATTAGATGGGGTTGGGTGATAGCTTGGACTTGATGATCTTGGAGGTCTCTTCCAACCTGGTTGGTTCTGTGATTCTGTGATTGTGTGGAAAGGGCTTTAGCTGCTGTGTTTGGGGATGGACTCCCCTGCTCATGGTGCCCTGTGCTCAGCAGATCCTGCCCTGGCCCTGGAGCAGTTCAGGGGGCGGCGCAGGGGTGTGGGGGCAGTGGGCTCAGACACCTAAGGTGTCAGGGAGGGATAGGACTCGAGGGAATGGAACAAAACTAGAAAATGGGTAGATTGAGATTGGATGTTAGGAAGAAGTTGTTCCCCATGAGGGTGGTGAGAGCCTGGCACAGGTTGCCCAGGGAGGTGGTGGAAGCCTCATGCCTGGACGTATTTGCAGCCAGGCTGGCTGTGGCTGTGAGCAAGCTGCTGTAGTGTGAGGTGTCCCTGCCCATGGCAGGGGGGTTGGAACTGGATGAACCATGAGGTCCCTTCCAACCCTGACAATGCTCTGATTCTATGATCTCCTTGCAACCCTCCATCACCACCTTTTCAGGGCAAGTTGCACTGTGGGGATAAAGATGAAGCAGCAGCTTCCTGCCCTGCTCCAGCAGCAGAGCTCAGCCCAGGGGACTCTCACAGCAGCAGGGCTTTAATTATAGGAGATGAAGACAGAGTGAGTTTGGTTCTCTCAGCCATATTCTCAATAAGAACATCAGGGTACTCCCACTAACTTGAAGGGGACTCCTCACATTTGCACGGATCCTGCTGGAAGATCTGCTCCCATCATTGGTGTACAGAGTTTGCCCCTTAGCATCTGTAAGGCCCAAAATGTCCCTTCATTCTTGCTGCTGAGGCTAAAACAGCCTTAGGGCTGCTGAACAGCCTCATAAGATGACCAAGGAGGCTCCATCCCTCTTGTTGCAGCCGTGAACAGGAGGTGCTGAGCCTTGCAGCAGGCACAGGCAAAAGATCTTTCTCCTTTGAAATGTTATTAGACTGTAAACCACTGTTTAACCACAAGCACTTAAACAAAGGCTAGCACATTATATCACCTTGATTTTTATAGGTCACTTTGCTTAATTTACTACTTGGTGTAGAGTGCAAGTCTTAAAAAGAAGGGAAGGGAAGGGAAGGGAAGGGAAGGGAAGGGAAGGGAAGGGAAGGGAAGGGAAGGGAAGGGAAGGGAAGGGAAGGGAAGGGAAGGGAAGGGAAGGGAAGGGAAGGGAAGGGAAGGGAAGGGAAGGGAAGGGAAGGGAAGGGAAGGGAAGGGAAGGGAAGGGAAGGGAAGGGAAGGGAAGGGAAGGGAAGGGAAGGGAAGGGAAGGGAAGGGAAGGGAAGGGAAGGGAAGGGAAGGGAAGGGAAGGGAAGGGAAGGGAAGGGAAGGGAAGGGAAGGGAAGGGAAGGGAAGGGAAGGGAAGGGAAGGGAAGGGAAGGGAAGGGAAAAATAAAGTGTCAGGGAAATAACTTCCAAATGCCCCTATGTAAAGATGTGTCTGCTGCAACAGTACTCTTAGATTGCCCATTAATACCTCTGATTTGTCACTCAGGATCTCAGGATCAGGCTTCTGGTGCAAACACTCTTTAGAAAGCAATGGGAAAGGATTGGAGAAAACAGCTTCACTTAGAGACTTGCAGAATGGGCAGAGAAGCAAAAGAGTTACAATGCACAAGCTTGAGCACAGAATCCTCTGCCTTCCCCAGGTGTCTAATGCTGGCAGCAGTGTTTGTTGGACTGACCTTCCCTCCACAGACCCCACAGCAGCCAAGACTGAGGACCCAATGCAAGCCTTTTCTCCACTACATTTCCCCCACATTGCAGACAATCATAGAATCATTGAATCATAGAACCATACAATCATAGAATGACTGAATCATAGAATCATTGAATCATAGAACCATATATAGAATGGTCTGGGTTGGAAGGAACCTCCAAAAGTCATCCAGTCCAACCCCCTCTGCAGTCAATATCTTCAACTAGAGCAGGTTGCTCAGAGCCCTGCCCATCCTCACCTTGAATATGGGGCTTCAACAACCTCCATGGGAAACCTCTGACCAGTGTTCCACCACCCTCATGGTAAAGAACTTGTTCCAAGTATTTATTGACCACAATGAGTAGTGGAACCATAACTGTCTTCACAATGATTCATACTTGCCCAGCTGGTACAGATTTCCCCACCCAAGATCAGTAAACACAAATGAACATGCAGTATGCTTCATACAAGGAGGGTCCTACAGGGGGCATGTCATGTAGGCTCTGCTGAGACCTCACCTCCAATCCTGCCTCCAGCTCTGGTGTCCCCAGCAGAAGAAGGACACAGAGCTGCTGGAGTGAGTCCAGAGGAGGCCACAAGGATGATTTAAGGGCTGGAGCAGCTCTGCTGTCAGGATAGGCTGAGGCAGCTGGGGGTGTTTGGAGGAGTATTTGCCTGCATGCATGCTAAGTATAACTTCTTAATAGCTAATACTGTTAGGGATGTAATGTTATACATATTTATGTGGAGGGGACAGGTACCAAGCCAGGAGTCTCCAAACCTGGACCATATTCTTCTCATCACACCATAGCCCAGCAGAGCTGCTCAGGATGTGATCCTGCTGTTAGGAGCTGATCTACAGAGCTCACTCAGAAAGGAAGAGAGTCTTTCCTGAAGGATATACTTTCGTGGGGCACAGAGCAGTGCCCTTCAGTTTGGAGGGATTGCAGACTAAAGGCCAGATACTTAACAGAATACAGAGTTAACCAGGTTGGAAAAGACCTTTGAGATCATTGAGTCCAACCTACCACCCAACACCATCTCATCAACTAAACCAAGGCTCTTATCATAGTATCATAGTATCAGTCAGGATTGGAAGGGACCACAAGGATCATCCAGTTCCAACCCCCCTGCCATGGGCAGGGACACCCCACACTAGATCAGGCTGGCCACAGCCTCATCCAGCCTGGTCTTAAACACCTCCAGTGATGGTGACCCCACCACCTCCCTGGGCAGCACATTCCAATGGCCAATCTCTCTTTCTGGGAAGAATTTCCTCCTGAGATTAAGCCTAAACTTCCCTCTGCCCAGCTTGAGACTGTGTCCTCTTGTTCTGGTGCTGGTTGCCTGGGAGAAGAGACCAACCCCCACCTGGCTACAACCTCCCTTCAGGGAGTTGGAGAGAGCAAGAAGGTCTCCCCTGAGCCTCCTCTTCTCCAGGCTAAGCAACCCCAGCTCCCTCAGCCTCTCCTCACAGGGCTGTGCTCCAGACCCCTCCCCAGCTTTGTTGTCCTTCTCTGGACACGTTCAAGTGTCTCAATGTTCTTCTTAAATTGAGGAGCCCAGAACAGGACACAGGAATCCAGGTCTGGCCTAACCAGTGCTGAGCACAGGGCACAATGACGTCCCTGCTCCTGCTGGCCACACTGTTCCTGATGCAGGCCAGGATGCCATTGGCCTTCTTGCCACCTGGGCACACTGCTGGCTCATGTTTAGGCAGCTGTCAATGAGCACCCCCAGGTCCCTTTCTGCCTGGCTGCTCTCCAGCTGTAAGGTAACGTTGCTGTGGGATATTTCAGAGGGTGTTTGAGCTGATCAGCAATGGGCAGATGTTCTTGCCTCCTTGGGCATCATGGAACGTCCTGCAGGTATTGTTTTACATCCTCATATGTGGAGATGTCAGGATTCCCCATAAGAAAGGATTCAGTGAAACAGAATGAAGGTTTCCCTGTGTCTGACTTGTTTCACTGATGCTTTAACTTCAAGCAGCGGTGGCTGAAATGGCATTGAAGGGGCCCTTAGCTCGGGATTTAGGGCTGTGGGGCAGTGCTCAATCTCAGAAAGGCTCAGCCCCACCATCTACATTGGAGGAGGCAGAGACAAAGGAGGCAGAGCAAAGCACCCCAGAATCTGCATCCCAAGGAGAAACCCCACAGCATCCCTCCCAAGCGTGTGCAGGGGCCCTGCTCCCACAAATAGCGTGCACAATAGCACCACCTGCTGACTTGGGCCATCACCTTGTGTCTCCATGGCACCATCTTACCCACTGCCCTGGGCTGCTGTTCTCTTACACCCTTGTCAGCCACAACGTCCATGGTTTTCCTTCTTCTGCAGAACAGCAACCATGACTGAGCCTTTCAAACCCACTCGGGCCAAGCTCCCAGCTTTTCGCTGGTGGGACACAGTGTTTCAACCTTCCCACCTTTCACTAGGTGTGAGTTTACATCCTCTTTTTCCTCAGGTATTTGTTAGGGAGTTGGCACATAAAAATCACAGAAGCATTCAGGTTGGAAAAGACCCTCAGGATCCCCAAGTCCAACCATTAACCCTGCTCTACAAGCAGAGCCTAACCCTAAACCATAGCCCCAAGCACCACCTTTAAACACATCCAGGCTTGGGGACTCCACCACCTCCCTGGGCAGCTCATTCCAGTGCCTGACCACACTTGATGGGAAAAAAAATTTCCTACTGTCACAGAATCACAGAATCACCAAGGAGACCTTAAAGATGTGGCACTTGGTGCCATGGTTTAGTTGTCAGGAGGTGTTAGGTGTTAGAATCACAGAATCATAGAATCAACAAGGTTGAAAAGACCTCAAAGATCATCAAGTCCAGCCTGTCACCCAACACCTCATGACTACTAAACCATGGCACCAAGTGCCATGTCCAATCCTCTCTTGAACACCTCCAGGGATGGTGACTCCACCACCTCCCTGGGCAGCACATTCCAATGGCTAACAACTCTCTCAGTGAAGAACTTTCTCCTCACCCAGTCACAGCGTGAGGCCATTCCCTCTTATTCTGTCACTAATTACCTGCGAGAAGAGACCAGCACCAACCTCTCCACAAGGTCCTTTCAGGTAGCTGCAGAGAGTGATGAGGTCTCCTCTCAGCCTCCTCTGTTTCACACTAACCATCCCCAGCTGCTTCAGTTGCTCCTCAGCAGATTTACTCTCCAGACCCTTCACAGCTTCCTTGCCCTCCTCTGTACTGGCTCCAGCACACCTCCCAGGTGCTAGGAGAGCTCTCCAGCCTCATGATGAAAAGATTGTAACAGATTGAGAGACCTAGCAAAATCCATAGAAAAAGAGAAAAAAACAACTCATTTTCACCTCAGGCACACTGTGTTCCTCTCTCTATGGGTCCTACTGTCATGAGATTGAGTCCCTTGCAATGTTTTCATCCCCCTGTCACCAGAGGGAGGTGTCGTGTTTGGTGGTGCTGTAGTCTCCATTCCACTGCCAGTACCTGGACTCATGACAGGGTTAATGGCTAAGAGCTAAGACCAATAAAGCCCCTGGGTTGATGCCAAAATGCCAAGCATGGCCCACCTGACTGTCAGGTTTTGTCTTCTAGAGGTGGAACATAGAGGCAGAAGTGGGTGCCCAGCCTGGTACTCCACAGCACACTGGGGAAGGAGGGCACTTCAGGGAAAGACCCTAAGCCATCAGCACTTTGAACTGCAGATAAAGCCACTGCTCTGAGGGTAGTGGAACACTGCAACAGGTTGCCCAGGGAGGTGGTTGGGGCCCCATCCCTGGAGATGGTCAAGGTGATGCTCAACAATGCTGTGGGCATCCTGCTCTAGTTGAGGATCCTCCTGCTGACTGCAGAAGGGGTTGGACTGGATGACTTTTGGAGGTCCCTTCCAACCCAGACCATTCTGTGATTCTTTAATCTCTTTCATCTCTCCACCTATGTATCATGCACAAGGGCACCTTACCAGCACTCTGTCCTGCAGCAAGTAATGCTGAGAGGGCAGAGAAGGAAAACCCTGGTGTGAAATATCATCCTCAGTGTGATTTAGCCCTCCCTGTATCTCCTAAGTGTGGGCTTTGTTTCAAAGGCTGAGGAAAAGCCAGCTTTGAACTCAGAAAATGTGAGCTTGGTGATGGTGGTCAACAGACAGCTAGATGATAACATCTCTCCCCCAAATGCCTGCTGGCTCAGAGCTGCTTTCTGCCTGCCAGAACTTGAACCCCAGCAGTTGCCAGAGAAGAAAGAGAAGGAACCTCAGCCACTCCTGCCAAAACTGCTCTGCTTGGCAAGGAATCATTCGAGATCATTTGGACCACAGGGAAAGAGGGAGCAAGAGCACTCTCAACCCCTGACCAAATCACTCACCCAGTCTGGGAGGCATTAGGGGTCTCATTCTTGGTCCAACATCTATTTGAAGAGTCCCTGCAGTGACTGTTTAACATACAATTATTCTCTGGCCATCAGACCACCACTGCAGTCCTCCTTCTCTGGCCAAACTCCTGCAGAGCACAACATCACTGGGCAGAGCTGGCTCAACCATCCCCTGGGCTGCTGCACTTTAGGAGAGGTGTCAAACCTTTGCAGGCTGCCAAACTGGAGGTGCTCCTCAGCTGGCAGGTGCAGAGTTTCACAGGATCACAGTATATTAGAGGTTGGAAGGGACCTCCCCTAATCATCCTGGTTTCAGGTACCTGAGGACTAGGCAGCCACCAAGCAGAGGGACTGCAGGTTTGTACTGAGGCTGAGATGCCTAACAGAGAGGGACCTGGGGGTGCTGATTGACAGCCACCTAAACATGAGCCAGCAGTGTGCCCAGGGGGCCAAGAAGTCCAATGGCATCCTGGCCTGCATCAGGAACAGCATGGCCAGCAGGAGCAGGGAAGTCATTGAGCCCCTGTACTCTGCACTGGTTAGGCCACACCTCGAGTCCTGTGTCCAGTTCTGGGCCCCACAGTTCAGGAAGGACATCAAGACACTTGAAGGTGTCCAGAGAAGGGCAACAAGGCTGGGGAGGGGTCTGGAGCACAGCCCTGTGAGGAGAGGCTGAGGGAGCTGGGGTTGCTTAGCCTGGAGAAGAGGAGGCTCAGGGGAGACCTTTTTGCTCTCTCCAACTCCCTGAAGGAAGGTTGTAGCCAGGTGGGGATTGGTCTCTTCTCCCAGGCACCCAGCACCAGAACAAGAGGACACAGTCTCAAGCTGTGTCAGGGGAGGTTCAGGCTGGAGGTGAGGAGAAAGTTCTTCACTGAGAGAGTTGTTAGCCATTGGAATGTGCTGCCCAGGGAGGTGGTGGAGTCCCCATCCCTGGAGGTGTTCAAGAGGGGATTGGACATGGCACTTGGTGCCATGGTTTAGTAGTCATGAGGTGTTGGGTGACAGATTGAACTTGATGATCTTTGAGGTTTCTTCCAACCTTACTGGTGCTATGATTCTATGATTCTAACACCTAACACCTCCTTTCAGGTAGCTGTAGAGAGCAATATGGTCTCCACTGAGCCTCCTCTTCTCCTACTGATGTCATCGAGTCCAGCCCCCCTGCCAGAGCAAGACCACAGGAACTAACTAATAGCAGCAGAACAAGTAAAATCTTGGGCTTTGCTTGTAGGGCAAAATGAGCTTGGTGCCAAGGCAGGCAAAGGCAGCTTCTATCTGAGGTGCAGCCTCTGCCCCCTTCGCCCCGTGCACCACACACGCTTTCCCAATCCCAGACCAGCCCCAGAGAGCTACACAAAGGTGAAGGTAAAATAGTCATTACCTCCATGGCTGGGGGGGGTTGTCTGATGTAAAGTGCATTCCGTGGGGGTTGCCTGATGGGTTTGCAAAGGAGTGCAGAACACTTTCATCTCCCCTTTCAGCCAGGCTGACAGGACAAAATGTGGCACAACAGAGCCAGACAATAAACTATTGTACAGTGGAGCAGGAAGCAACAGGCAGTGCTTAGAGGAATGAAATTATGATTTTGGGATCTGATACTGATCCTCAGTTTAGGCAGGGGACAGCCAGTGCCAATTTATCCAACATTTTGAAAAGGCTGGGAGCACTTAAAAAGCAGATAAGTTGAAGTGCAGCATAAATGAGCCATTCATGGATCCCAAGGCTTCCTTGCCTGCATACAAAGCACAGGAGGGCAGACCTTGTTACCTGTCATCCTGGCAGACCTTGTTACCTGTCATCCTGGACTTGTTGTAGTTAACAGCTGGGAGCCATTCCTCTGCAGCATGTCTGCTACTGGGGGGAGAGGTTTATGCCTTTTGCAGAGGGACAGACAATTACACCCACAAGAAATTCCTGGGAATGGGGTTGTTTAGCCTGGAGAAGAAGAGGCTCAGGGGAGACCTCATTGCTCTCTACAACTACCTGAAGGGAGGTTGTAGCCAGGAGGGGGTTGGTCTCTTCTCCCAGGCAAGCAGCACCAGAACAAGAGGACACAGTCTCAAGCTGCACCAGGGGAAGTTTAGGCTGGAGGTGAGGAGAAAGTTCTTCACTGAGAGAGTTGTTAGCCATTGGAATGTGCTGCCCAGGGAGGTGATGGAGTCCCTATCCCTGGAGGTGTTCAAGAGGGGATTGGACGTGGCACTTGGTGCCGTGGTCTAGTCATGAGGTCTGTGGTGACAGGGTGGACTCGATAATCTTTGAGGTCTCTTCCAACCTTGGTGATACTGTGATAATATCATTCCACCTTCAAATAGCTGAATTCCATCCCAATGCTAACATGAAACCTCCCAATGACATTCAGCTGGTAAAAGGTGTGGTGGGCTTCAGGTCCTCCTCTCTCCCATGGAATTGTTTAGAATTGTCTTTCTTTTCCTTCTCACACCCAGTAGTGGTTTATTTACATTTTAGTACTTTTCTGCTCAAGCTCTGTGAAAAACATTTTAAAGGCATAGCCTACAGCTACCACAAAAGGTGAGGCTCTGGAAGTCAGGCTGGTGCACAGCTATTGAAACCAGCTGCCAGGGCTATGCTGATTCCAGTCATCCAAGCTCTGTGACATGCTGTGCAGCCATCCAGCGAGACTTGGACAGGCTGAGAGCTGGGCACAGAGAAACCAAATGAGGTTCAACAAGGATCAGTGCAGAGTCCTGCACCTGGGGAGGAAGAATAAACTGCAGCAGCACAGGCTGGGAGGGGATCTGCTGGAGAGCAGCCCTGGGGAGAAGGAGCTGGGAGTGCTGGTGGACAACAAGTTCTGCATGGGACAGCAAAGTGCCCTGGGGGCAGGATGGCCAATGGGATCCTGGGCTGCATTCAGAGGAGTGTGTCCAGCAGAGCCAGGGAGGTTCTCCTCCCCCTCTACTCTGCCCTGGGGAGATCTCACCTGGAATATTGCATCCAGCTCTGGGTTCCCCAGTTCATGAGGGACAGAGATCTGCTGGAGAGAGTCCAAGGGAGGGCTACAAGGATGCTAAAGGGACTGCAGCACTGCCTGGGGAGGAGAGGCTGAGGTACCTGGAGTGTTTTAGTCTGGAAAAGAGAAGACTGAGAGGGGATTTAACAAATGTTTATCAATATCTGAGGGCTGGGGCTCAGGAGGGAGGGGACAGGCTCTGTTCACTTGCTCCCTGTGATAGGACAAGGAGCAATGGATGTAAGCTGCAGCACAGGAGGTTCCACCTCAACACAAGGGGGAACTTCTTTACTGTAAGGGTCACAGAGCCCTGGAGCAGGCTGCCCAGAGAGATTGTGGAGTCTCCTTCTCTGGAGACTTTCAAGGCCTGTCTGGATGTGTTCCTGTGTGACCTGAGCTAGATTGCATTGTCCTGCTCTGGCAGGGGGGTGGACTCGATGATCTCTTTGGGTCCCTTCCAACCCCTAACATTTTGTGATCCTAGGTGTCTACAGACTGGTTCCCATCCAAAGCCATGCCACTGCTAGCAATCCAAACAAATATGGGCCAGAGCTGCCATCCCCTGTCCCAGGCAGAAAGCACTGGAATAACAGCAGTGCATGGTGCATGTTTAGTTAGGAAATACCTGAGGCTGCAGCCCTCTCTGCAGCTCTGCTTGGCAGGACCCCTCCTCTGCAAGGCTGTGCCAAGCACTGTCACCACCCAGAGGGGTAGCAGTGTTGATGTTTCCTTTCTGAGAAGGCAGGGGAGAAGAAAGAAAGCAGGCTCCCCCCTGTTATCTGCTAGAGGCAATAAAGCTCCTCCTGCAGCTGTCAGGACGACCCAGGGAGATCTACCAGACAGCATCAGCTCAACCCTGGTTTGTGTCCCAAAGCCAAACAGTCAACACATCCAAACCTTACTGCCAGTGCCTGCATCAGCCCAGGTCTCTGTGGGGGCCAATCCTGCCAGGTGCTGAGCACCCCTGAGCAGAAGCTTAGAAACCCTTTCTTTTGTCCTGGCAGCAAAATGCACTAGAAAATAGCACAAACCCAGCTGCCAGTCCCATTTGTCACTGTCACTCTGCAGCCTTTGAGCTTCATGTCTCTCTGGTTTACACTGGAGGTGCTTCCCTGAGGTGCTGGGTCTTCCACTCCAGCCAAACAGGCTCCACCTCAACATGAGGAGGAACTTCTTCACTCTGAGGGCCACAGAGCCCTGGAGCAGGCTGCCCAGAGAGGTTGTGGAGTCTCCTTCTCTGGAGGCTTTCCAGCCCTGTCTGGATGTGTTCCTGTGTGACCTGTGCTGGATTCTCTGGTCCTGCTCTGGCAGGAGGCTTGGACTGGAAGACTTCTGGAGGTCCCTTCCAATCTCTAACATCCTGGGATCCTGTGACCAGTTCCAACTAGGTAAGGAGACATTAGCTGAAACCTGAAAGTGTTCAAGTCCATGGGACCCGACGGGTTACACCCACGGGTGCTGAGAGAACTGGCAGATGAGGTTGCTAAACCCCTCTCTATTATATTTCAAAAGTCCTGGCAGTCTGGTGAAGTCCCCACAGACTGGAAAAGGGGAAACATTGCCCCCATCTTCAAAAAGGGCAAGAAGGAGGAACCAGGGAACTACAGGCCAGTCAGTCTCACCTCTGTGCCTGGAAAGATCATGGAACAGATCCTCCTGGAGTCACTACTCGCTCAAAAGAATAGTGAAGAGGTGATTGGGAACAGTCAGCATGGCTTTGCCAAGGGCAAATCCTGCCTGACCAACCTGGTGGCCTTCTATGAGCAGGTGACAAAATTAATAGATGAGGGGCGAGCAACTGATGTCGTTTACCTGGACCTGAGCAAAGCCTTCGACACTGTCCCGCACCACATCCTGGTCTCCAAACTGGTGACACATGGGTGTGATGGGTGACCACTAGATGGATAAGGAACTGGCTTGATGGCCGCACCCAAAGAGTGGCTGTCAATGGCTCCATGTCCCAGTGGAGGCCAGTGACAAGTGGAGTCCCTCAGGGATCAGTCCTGGGACCTATCTTATTCAACATCTTTGTGGGGGACATGGACAGTGGCATTGAGTGCACCCTCAGCAAGTTTGCTGATGACACCAAGCTGTGTGGTGCAGCAGACAGGCTGGAGGGAAGGGAGGCCATCCAGAGGGACCTTGACAGGCTGGAGAGGTGGGCACAGGCCAACCTCATGAAGTTCAATAAGAGCAAGTGCAGGGTCCTGCCTGGGTCGAGGCAATCCCAGGCACAAATACAGGCTAGGCAGTGACTGGCTGGAGGATAGCCCTGAGGAGAGAGACTTGGGGGTGCTGGTGGACAAAAAGCTCAACATGAGCTCTCAGTGTGCACTTGCAGCCCACAAAGCCAATCAGATCCTGGGCTGCATCAGGAGAAGTGTGGCCAGCAGGGCAAGGGAGGTGATCCTCCCCCTCTACTCAGCCCTGGTGAGACCCCACCTGGAGTACTGTGTCCAGTTCTGGAGCCCCTATTACAAGAGGGATGTGGAGGTGCTGGAACGTGTCCAGAGAAGGGCCAGGAGGATGATCAGAGGGCTGGAGCACCTCTCCTATGAGGACAGACTGAAGGAGTTGGGGCTGTACAGTCTGCAGAAGAGAAGGCTCCCAGGTGACCTAATTGTCGCCTTCCAGTATCTGAAGGGGGCCTACAGGAAGGCTGGGGAAGGACTTCTCAGGATATCAGGTAGTGATAGGACTAGGGGGAATGGAATGAAGCTGGAGGTGGGGAGATTCAGGCTGGATGTGAGGAGGAGGTTCTTCACCATGAGAGTGGTGAAGCCCTGGAATGGGTTGTCCAGGGAGGTGGTCGAGGCCCCGTCCCTGGGGGTGTTTAAGAGCAGGCTGGATGAGGCTCTGTCCAGCCTGATCTAGTGTGGGGTGTCCCTGCCCATGGCAGGGGGGTTGGAACTAGATGATCCTTGTGGTCCCTTCCAACCCTGAATGAAACTATGAAACTATGAAAAATAGCTGAGTGTGGAGCAGCTCCAAACAGCTTTTGCAGAGGGGGATATTTGTGCATGTGCATTCTGTTCTCAGCAGGCCTGCCTCTGAGCTATCATCACTACACCTATGTGGGGTGGAGGGCTGTCTGTCAGCACTGAGCTTGTGCTGTGGGGCAACATGGGAGACGAGGGGAAATCAAGAAAACTAAGCCTGAAAACTAAGAATGGGGGGAAAAAAAGCAAATAAAAGAAAACCCAACCCAACCCAACCCAGTTCACACAGAATCAGCCAGGTTGGAAGAGACCTCCAAGACCATCAAGTCCAACCAATGGCCCAACCCTATCTAATCAGCTAGACCATGGCACTAAGTGCCTCATCCAGTCTCTTTTTAAACACTGCCAGTGATGGTGACTCCACCTGGCTGGGAGAAGAGACCAATCCCCACCTGGCTACAACCTCCCTTTAGGTAGTTGCAGACAGCAATGAGGTCTGCCCTGAGCCTCCTCTTCTCCAGGCTAAGCAACCCCAGCTCCCTCAGCCTCTCCTCACAGGGCTGTGCTCTTTCCTGAGGATATCTTAGGCCATGCCTGGAATCACCCAAGAGTAAACCAAAGAGTTTGGTTGCTGCTTCAAGTGAAAAATCTTGACTCAAGCTTTTACCATGGAGCTGCTACCACCATCTTCACTTCCTAGCATGTAAAGCACACATGCAGCCACAGAGCTATTAATTTCCATGCACAGAAACTTGGGAAGGCACAAGAGCAGCTGCTTAAATATGTCTATAATTATTCACACATTAACACCTACTGAATTAGCAGCATTAGCACCTTCTGAATCATCTTGTACCCACTGAAAGAAATTAGGGCTAGGATTTGGTGGTGCTGGCCTGGGAGGCTGCAGTGGCTGGGGTTATGGATGGGGTGCTGCCTGACCTACCAGGCTTGCAGAGCAAGTGAAGGTTGTTGCAAACGGCTTTTGAATAAAGCCTGCCCTCTGATTAGCCCTCAGACAGCAGCAGTTGGCACTGGGAATTACAGAATCACAGAATGTAAGGGGCTGGAAGGGACCTCCAGAGCTCATCCAGTCCAACCCCCCTGCCAGAGCAGCATCACCTAGAGCAGGTCACACAGGAACACATCCAGGTGGGGTTTGAATACCTCCAGAGAGGGAGACTCCACAACCCCCCTGGGCAGCCTGTCCCAGGGCTCTGTCAGCCTCATAGGGAAAAAAAAATCCTCCTGTTTCCATGGCACTTCCTCTGCCTCAGCTTCCACCAGTGTCCTTTGTGCTGGCATTGGGCATCACCCAGCAGAGCCTGGCTCCAGCCTCTGGGCACTCACCCTGCACATCTTTATCAACAGCAATGAGGTCACCCTCAGGCTCCTCCTCTCCAAGCTACAGAGCCCTCAGCTCCCTCAGGCTCTCCTAAGATGTTCCACTCCATTATCTTTGTGGCTCTGTGCTGGAGTCTCTCAAGCAGTTCCCTGAGGTCCTTCCTGACCTGAGGGGCCCAGAACTGGGCACAATATTCCAGATGTGGCCTCACCAGGGCAGAGCAGAGGTGCAGGAGAACCTCTCTGGACCTACTCACCACAGCCCTTCTAACCCACCCCAGGATGCCCTTGGCCTTCTTGGCCACCAGAGCACATTGCTGGCTCATGGTCAACCTCCCACCCACCAGGACCCCCAGGTCCTTTCCCCTTCACTGCTCTCCATCAGCTCAGTCCCCAACCTCTCCTGCTCCATGGGGTTGTTCTTTCCCAGGTGCCAGACTCTCCCCTTGCCCTTGGTGAATTTCATTCCGTTTCTCCTCTCTGATTTGTTCCAATTGAGGAAGAGCCTTTTTGCCTCTTTTTTTTCCTCCCCCTCTTGCACTCTTCCTCCTAGGCTCCAGCAGGAAGCTCACATTTCTCCATCTGTCTCTGAGCTTATTTGATGTGGAACCGTTTCAACCCTCATGCAGCTCTGGTTCAGCCCCATGCAACCGAAAGGAGTTCAAAGTTGGGCAGGGCACCAACTCAGCAGACATTAATAACACTACCTTGCAACCATTCAAAACCTGTCATTTGTTAAGGCTGTCCTCTCTCCTTCCAGCAGGTATAAATCATGTGTAGAAACGAGCTCCTGCCCACAAAGGACAAGTGATTGTAACATCTAAGGCTGCGCTGTCACCATCAGAAGGTCTGGGTTTGTGGAGGCCTTTTTTTTTTTTCCTTTTTCTTTGTTGGTGGTTGGTTTTTGTTTTTCTTTTCTCACTGTTGTCATCCTTCAGTCCAAAACTAGAAGGGAGGTGGCTCAGGGGCAAATAGGCCCCAGGAATGTGTTGGGAAAAGGAGATAAGCAAGGTCTGCGTTCAAATCTCAGCCCTCCTGAGACATTCACACTCAGATCCCACATTCTGCATGGCAGAAGCACCCTCCACATCCCACCAGCAGCACCCTCCACATCCCACCAGCAGCACCCTCCACATCCCACCAGCAGCACCCTCCACATCCCACCAGCAGCAGCCTCCACATCCCACCAGCAGCAGCCTCCACATCCCACCAGCAGCAGCCTCCACATCCCACCAGCAGCACCCTCCACATCCCACCAGCAGCACCCTCCACATCCCACCAGCAGCAGCCTCCACATCCCACCAGCAGCACCTCCACATCCCACCAGCAGCAGCCTCCACATCCCACCAGCAGCAGCCTCCACATCACACCAGCAGCACCTCCACATCCCACCAGCAGCACCCTCCACATCCCACCAGCAGCAGCCTCCACATCCCACCAGCAGCACCCGCAGCAGCTGGCTGGGGAGAGGATCTGCCTGAGGGGTAACATAGAATCCTAGAACTGCCAGGGTTGGAAGGGACCTCAAGGATCAGCCACTTCCAACCCCCCTGCCATGCCCAGGGACACCTCACACTGCAGCAGGTTGCTCACAGCCACAGCCAGCCTGGCTGCAAAAGCCTCCAGGCAGGAGGCTTCCACCACCTCCCTGGGCAACCTGTGCCAGTCTCTCACCACCCTCATGGGGAACAACTTCGTCCTAACATCCAAGCTCAATCTACCCATTTGTAGTTTTGTTCCATTCCCCCCAGTCCTATCACTCCCTGACACCCTCAAAAGTCCCTCCCCAGGAGGTCCTGAAGGGAGGTTGTAGCCAGGTGGGGGTTGGTCTCTTCTTCCAGGCAACCAGCACCAGAACAAGAGGACACAGTCTCAAGTTATGCCAGGGGAGGTTTAGGCTGGAGGTTAGGAAGAAATTCTTCCCAGCAGGAGAGATGGGTCATTGGAATGTGCTGCCCAGGGAGGTGGTGGAGTCACCATCCCTGGAGGTGTTTAGGAAGAGCCTGGCTGAGGCACTTGGTGCCATGGTTTAGTTGATTAGATGGTGTTGGGTGATAGGTTGGACTGGATGATTGTAAAGGTCTTTTCCAACCTGGTTAATTCTATTCTATTCTATTCTATTCTATTCTATTCTATTCTATTCTATTCTATTCTATTCTATTCTATTCTATTCTATTCTATTCTCTATTTCTCAGTTAATTTGTCATACTCTAACTCTGTGACTGTGCCTTCCAATTAGCCAATTAGCCTCTGGCACCATATTCCTTCTATGTGCTTCTCACCACTTTCAGCATTTCACCTCTAGTCCAAACCACCTTGCCATAGCCAGAAAATGTCCTCTCTACTGTACTGACAGGCAACAAACCACTGTAAAGCAGCCTGCTCAGATCTTTTAGACACCAGCAGGTCTGAGTCACTCTGGCTGGCCACTTCAAAGCCACTTCAGTAGGGCAACACTCACTTCTCAGAGGCAGGCTGCCAGGCAGCAGGATCATAGAATCCTAGAATTGTCAGGGTTGGAAGGGACCTCAAGGATCAGCCACTTCCGACCCCCCTGCCATGCCCAGGGACACCTCACACTACAGCAGCTTGCTCACAGCCACATCCAGCCTGGCCTTAAAAGTCTCCAGGGATGAGGCTTCCACCACCTCCCTGGGCAACCTGTGCCAGTCTCTCACCACCCTCATGGAGAACAACTTCTTCCTAACATCCAATCTCAATCTCCCCATTTCTAGTTTTGCTCCATTCCCCCCAGTCCTATCACTCCCTGACACCCTCAAAAGTCCCTCCCCGGCTTTCTTGGAGCCCCCTTTAGACACTGAAAGGCCACAATCAGGTCTCCTCAAAGCCTTCTGTTCTCCAAACTGAACAGCCCCAACTACTTCTGTTGGGCCACTCTGTGCTCACCACCCTCAAGAGTCATCTAATGCTGCCTCTCCTCATGACCTGCAGCATGGTCAGGGTTGCTTGGCTCTGCCCTGGCCAGCTCTTTACCCATGTTGTGTCAATGCAATCCTGGAGTCTCAAATCAGGCACTGCCCACCTCGTTCTCCTACTGCCTCCAAGCAAGGTGGGACCCCAGATCCAGTCCTACATTATCCCCTCTCACTACCCCTAGAAGGCAGGAGCACATCTTCTCACACCATTCTCACCTCTCACCTCCTAACTACTACACCTTTTGCTTTAGCTTCTGAACTCCATTCATCCTTCTCCTCAGCTGCATGTATAAATACTTGCAAAGGTCGAGGCAGCAGCCCCAGCTCTGGACTCTTTCAAGGCATCAGTTTTCACTGGAGATAAAAGACACTTGCCTGACAGCTTCTGTAAGAGCCCAGATCAGCATGAGCAGAATCCATTGCCCCTAGCTTTCAATAGGCTGGTTTGAAGTGCTTTGGGGTGAGTTAGGGACCAGTTTGGGACTCCCAGCTTCCCAGCAAGCTCTCTGTCAGGCTTTCAAAGATTAACATATTCCATGGCCACATGCACGGAGTTTTTACAGGACTTGCCTTTCAGTTTTACACTCTAGACTGTTCCTAATGTCCCAAAAGATTACAAGTGGGCTGCTACTGCCCTGGGAAACAAGAAGCTGACTGCAGAGCGCTTGGAACCCTGTTTGCCTTTTCTTCTGAGCCATCAGCAGCCAAGCACTGAGTTTTGCATGGCTGAAAGAGCACCAGAAGAGCAATATCAGATGCTTAGAGATCTTAAACACCTCTCTTTGACCCACACAAGCACACACACACCCCCTGCCCCAGGAGCAGAGACCAGAAGGAACAATAAAAAGCACTGCAGGAATCTTCATTTGAAAACAGAAGCTACAGCTCAGCTCCAGGCTGGCTTAGAGGACAGTAACCTGTGCTGCTTCTCTGCAGGGGGCTGGGAACTGGTGGCTGCAGCAGCCGAGAGGGCTGCTCCAGTTCTGGAGCTCCAGTTCTGGAGCCTGTGGTACAGGAAGGATCTGGAGGTGCTGGAGCATGTCCAGAGAAGGGCCACAAGGATGAGCAGAGGGCTGGAGCTGCTCTGCTATGGAAGAGTTGGGGCTGTTCAGTCTGGAGAAGAGAAGGCTCTGAGGAGACCTAATTGTGGCCTTGCAGGATCTGAAGTGGGCTACAAGAAAGCTGGGGAGGGACTTTTGAGGGTGTGAGGGAGTGATAGGACTGGGGGAAATGGAACAAAACTAGAAATGGGTAGATTCAGCTTGGATCTTAGGAAGAAGTTGTTCCCCATGAGGGTGGTGAGAGACTGGCACAGGTTGCCCAGGGAGGTGGTGGAAGCCTCCTGCCTGGAGGTGTTTGCAGCCAGGCTGGCTGTGGCTGTGAGCAACCTGCTGTAGTGTGAGGTGTCCCTGGCCATGGCAGGGGGCTTGGAACTGGCTGATCCTTGAGGTCCCTTCCAGTCCTGACAATTCTATGACAAAACCCTGGCAGCTCCTGCAGGGCTGTAAGGACTCAGCACAGAGCTTCTTGCAGCCAGCCAGCACCACCACTCTGTATTGACATTGGCAGGGCTCTGCAGGTCTGTCAGAGGCAGGCTGGTGACATCATGCAGCCTTCATCCTTGCACGGTGACCCACATCAAAGGCAATTTAATGACTGCCCAGGGGCATGGACGTGCTGGAATACACCATGAATCACTGTTTGAAGCCCCTGGAGGTCAGAGGCAGCTCCTGGCAGACCCAGAGGAAGAGGATGATGTGGATGACAACCCTTTGCAGCAAATCCCAGAGAGACTGTGACTGTGATGATGAACTAGCCCCCTAAAAGATTTAGCCCTTGCACACTGTAATGCCTGGTGACATGGAGTTATCAGAAGCTCTGCAGGGACCCTGAGACACACAGCATGGTTAACCCAAGTGTTAACACAACTCAGGAAAGAAAACCTTACTGCAAACCTTCTTGGTCAGAAATGATTAGCACACTTAAATCAGTTGAAGATCCAAGCTGTCTGATTTAGCAGAACACAGGTCAGCACCACAACAATCAAGGTGAGGCTCGAAGAGGCTCTGGGCAACCTGACCTAGTGGAGGATGTCCCTGCTTACTGCAAGGGGAGTTTGGGCTGGATGACCTTTGGAAGTCCCTTCCAATCCAAATCATTCTATGAGTTTATGATTCTATGAATTGTGGTGCAGGATGATGGAGAGGATTCTGCCCCTACTCTGCTCCTGTGAGACCTCACCTGGACCACTGCATCCAGTTCTGGTGCCCTCAGCATAAGGGAGACGTGGAGGGTCCCGAGGAAGCCATGAAGATGATCAGAGGGCTGGAGAACCTCCCCCCTGGGGACAGGCTGAGAGAGTTGGGGCTCTTCAGCCTGGAGAAGAGAAGGCTCTGGAGAGACCTTAGAGCAGCCCTGCAGTACCTGAAGGGGGCTACAGGAGAGCTGGGAAGGGACTTTTGACAAGGGCTTGTAGTGATAGAATGAGAGGGAATGGATTGAAGAGGGCAGATTTAGACTAGACATTAGGAAGAAATTGTTGGCAGTGAGGCTGGTGAGACACTGGCACAGGTTGCCCAGGGAGGTTTTGGATGCCCTCTCCTTGGAGGTGTTCAAGGCCAGGTTGGATGAGGCCATGAGCAACCTGGGCTGGTGGGAGGTGCCCATGGTAGGGGAGTTGGAACTAGATGATCTTGAAGGTCCCTTCTAACCCAAACCATTCTGAAAATCTATGTAATAAAAAACAAACAACAACAACAAAGCAAAAAGAAATACCAAGGCCAACCTCACAAGACATCTGGCGGCCCAACAAGATGACCTGGAGACTCTAATTTGTCAGCCTCTGATATCCCAGGCTGTCTCCAAGGAAAGGCAAAGTTTCTTCTGGATGTGAGAAACTTACTCAGCAGCTTCGTTCAGGCTCTGCTGTGTTTTAGCCACAACATGGCACAGTGACTTTTGGTTGTGTTGGGTTTTTTATGAACCTGTGGTTCTGTGAAGCATTTCACAATAAAAGCCTCATTCAGATGGACAGCAAGTGCTTCATTCTGGTTAGCTCTTTAGCTGAAGACATTGGAGCCAACAATTTTTTTTTCTTCTTCCATGGGTACCACCTCCCCTTCAGTACATCTCTAGGAGCAAAAAAACCATAAACAGAGGAGAGCTGCAATGGCAATTTCTGGATGTCTGATATCATAGAGTCACAGAATTGTCAGGGTTGGAAGGGACCTCAAGGATCAGCCACTTCCAACCCCCCTGCCATGGCCAGGGACACCTCACACCACAGCAGCTTGCTCACAGCCACAGCCAGCCTGGCTGCAAACACCTCCAGGCAGGAGGCTTCCACCACCTCCCTGGGCAACCTGTGCCAGGCTCTCACCACCCTCATGGGGAACAACTTCTTCCTCACATCCAAGCTCAATCTACCCATTTCTAGTTTTGCTCCATTCCCCCCAGTCCTATCACTCCCTGACACCCTCAGAAGTCCCTCCCCAGCTTTCTTGGAGCCCCCTTCAGATACTGGAAGGCCACAAGAAGGTCTCCTCAGAGCCTTCTCTTCTCCAGACAGAACAGCCCTAACTCCCTCAGTCTGTCTCCATAGCAGAGCAGCTCCAGTCCTCTGATCATCCTTGTGGCCCTTCTCTGGACACCTTCCAGCACCTCCAGATCCTTCCTGTCCTAGGGGCTCCAGAACTGGAGGCAGAGCTCCAAACGGGGTCTCAGGAGAGTGGAGCAGAGGGGGAGAATCCCCTCTCTGGCCCTGCTGGCTATGCTTCCCTTGAACAGTTGAACATGTGTGAGAAACTCTTAGCATCCATGTGGATCTGCTTGCTGGTGCAGCTACCCCTCTCAAATCCAACCTCTGCAAGGCCAGAAGCTTCACTGGCCATGTCCTGCCATGCTGGGCCTCCAAGCTCTGCCAGCTGAAGGCATCTGACAAGATATTAACTTGCAGGAACTTATAGGATCATAGGATGTTAGGGGTTGGAAAGGGACCTTTGAAGATCATCAAATCCAACTCCCCTGCCAGAGCAGGACCATAGAATCCAGCACAGGTCACGCAGGAACACATCCAGACAGGTCTTGGAAGTCTCCAGTCAACATATTAAACACAGCAATGAGCAGGACACTTGTGAACAGCTGCTTAGGGGACAGAGGTGAGTGGAGCCCTTTGCTTTTTATTTTTTGTCATGAGGATACTGCAGCTGCTGGCAGGTCTCTGCTCACAGTTGACAGGAGAGCAGAGGAAAACAGAGGTTGCTGCTTACAGAGGGGAGGAGGCTTACGTTTGCAAGGCATTGGGAATCCAGAGGTTATTCACCGCAGCTGCAAGCTTCATCATGGGCAACTTGAGCAGGAAGAGTTTCCCTCCTTGCCAAAAGAGATCCTCCCAGGGTGTTTAGCTGTCCCTGGCTGTCCTGCAGGAAGCAGGGAAGCCAGGCTTCCTCTGAACCACAGCTCAAAGCGGCGCTCCGAATGCTGAGCTTGTTTGCAGGCTCAATCTCTGCTGAACCTAAAGGTGAGGGCAGAGCTTGTTCAGCACTGATAGCTACCACGTGGTGATCTACTCTCCTAACAAGCTTCCAGCCAGTGAAGTGAGGATTTTCTCCAACAACCTGCCAAGGCACAGCTCCATGAGGCCAAGCCAGGGAGCTCACATTTGCATAAACCTTTTTGGAAAGCTTTGTGCACGTGAAGAGGATTTTCCTCTAGTCTGAACCTGATGGAATCAGAGCATTGCAACTGCTCAGCAGGCTCACTCAGATTCCTCTGGCCATCTCAAAGGCAAAGCTGCTGGTTTGAGAGGAGCTAGGGAGAGATTTCCCACTGACCTCCCTTTCCCAGCTATGAGAGGAAACTCTGATGTCTTTATTGTTCAGGTGTTTCGAGCAGTCAGTAATAACAACTGATGATTCTGTGTATGGACCAAAAGCCAGTGATGTGCAGTTCTGTGCAGTCCTCAGGCTCCCTCCCTGTGCTGCTGTCAAAGTCCTGCACTTCTGCTGTGCATTTCTAGAAGAGGTCTTTTCTTTTTTGCTCCAATGTTGTAATTCCCTCTGTCTGTTCGGGAGAAGGTGAGAAGATTTCTCCTCTTGCCCACAGGGTTCACCTCTCTAAGGACCTCCATGGAAAGTAGACACTGCAGAACAAGAAGCAAGGACTATGCTGTCCCCAGGGACTCCAAATCACACCTACCTGATGCCTTCACTGAGATACCTTCTCAGAGCTTACATCCTCATGAGGTTCAACAAGACGAAGGGCAAGGTCCTTCAGTTGGGTCAGGGCTACCCCAGGCACCAGTATAGGCTGGGCAGGGACTGGCTTGAGAGCAGCCCTGAAGAAAAGGACTTGGGGGTGTTGAGGGATGAGAAGCTCAACAGGAGCCAGCAGTGAGCACTTGCAGCCCAGAAAGTCAAGCAGAGCCTGGGCTGCAGCAAGAGAAGTGTGGCCAGCAGGGCCAGGGAGGGGATTCTGCCCCTCTGCTCCACTCTGCTGAGACCACAGCTGGAGCACTGTGTCCAGGTCTTGAGCCCCTAGGACAGGAAGGATCTGGAGGTGCTGGAAGGTGTCCAGAGAAGGGCCATGAGGATGAGCAGAGGGCTGGAGCTGCTCTGTTGTGGAGACAGACTGAGAGAGTTGGGGTTGTTCAGTCTGGAGAAGAGAAGGCTCTGAGGAGACCTTCTTGTGGCCTTCCACTATCTGAAAGGGGGCTCCAAGAAAGCTGGGGAGGGACTTTTGAGGGTGTCAGGGAGTGATAGGACTGGGGGGAATGGAGCAAAACTAGAAATGGGTAGATTAAGATTGGATGTTAGGAAGAAGTTGTTGCCCATGAGGGTGGTGAGAGACTGGCACAGGTTGCCCAGGGAGGTGGTGGAAGCCTCCTGCCTGGAGGTGTTTGCAGCCAGGCTGGATGTAGCTGTGAGCAACCTGCTGTAGTGTGAGGTGTCCCTGCCCATGGCAGGGGGTTTGGAACTGAATGATTCCTGAGGCCCCTTCCAACCCTGACAGTTCTATGATTCCATGATCTTTTACTATCATAGCTAGTGAGAATCCTCTCAACCTTATTTCATTGCTGTGTGATTTAACTAGCTTAGAAAGGTAGGCCTGCAAAAAGTTGGACTTCTGAGGACATGCCTGCACTGCTGGGTAGACCAAGACCCAGTCCTAAGGTCTGCAGACAGTACTATCTAAATGGAGGGTCTACTGTGGGCCTGGCCCCACCACACATCCATCACCAACCCCCTTGGTCATGCTCTAGGCAATGATTAGCACTGTACCGGGAAGTCCTCTGCAGCCCTGGAAGCCAACCTTACCTCTCTTTTGGACATACACTGGATAGATGTATGATCACTTTTTTTGAGTTAAGTAGGATTTAATTGCCTCAGCAGTGGTGTTTAAGGCTATTTGAGATACCTCAGCCAGTCTGACCTGGCCCCAAGCAGCTGGAGAGCAGAGTCTCTCCCCATCAACCACCAGCAGACGTCTTGGTGCGTGAGGACCTCTCAAATGACACTGAGACACCTACGGTTGGGAAATTGCACTGAGCTGGTTGGGGCCTTCACTGTGAAACTCCCAAGGGGGGGATCAGATCACACATTTAAATGCTTAAGGAGAGGCTGATGGTTCAAGGCTGGGCTACTCATTTTCTGAAATGATTTGGAAGTCATTTTGTTGTCACACTGTTGTGGTCTAACCTGGCAGGCAGCTACACACCATGCAGTCATTCCCTCACTCCCCCCACAGTGGAATAGGGGGGAGAGAGTCGGGGGGGGAAAAGAAAGAAGAGAAAAAAATGAGGTACAACTTGTGGGCTGAGGTAAAGAGATTTTCATAGGGCAGAAAAGGAAGGGGAAATAGTAATCATGATAAAAGAAAGCACAAAACAAGGGATGTGCAATGCAATTGCTCACAGCCTGCTGACAGCAGGCTGCCACCTCCCTGCTAACTCCCCCCAGGTTCATTGTTCAGCATGACATCACACTGTGTGGAATATCCTTTGTGGCTTGTTGGGGTCAGCTCTCCTGGCTGTGTCCCCTCCCAGCTTCCTGTGCACACCCCAAGCCTCCTTGCTGGCAAGGGCACTATGAGAAGCTGAAAAGTCCCTGACCTCATGTAAGCTCAGCAGCTGCTGCAACATCACAGAATCACAGAGTCACCAAGGTTGGAAGAGACCTCAAAGATCAGTGTGTTACCAGCACCATGCTCAGCCTGCATCCCAAACACAGCACTGCACCAGCTACTGGGGAGAAAACTGACTCAGTCCCAGCCAAGAACAGGACCTCATTTGTAAATTACAGACAGTAGTGAGTGCTCTGGCTCAGCTGGGTGAATACATAGAATAATAGAGTCGTAGTCATAGAGTGATAGAGATAAAGAGTCATAAAATCATAGAGATGTGGAATCATAGAGTCATAGAGACATCATAGAATCATGGAATCATAGAGTCATAGAATCACAGACACATGGAATCATAGAGTCATAGAATCATGGAATCACAGAGTCAAGGAATCATGGAATCACAGAGTCAAGGATTCATGGAATCATAGAGTCATAGAATCATGGAATCATAGGGTCATGGAATCATAGAGTCATAGAGACATCAGAATCATGGAATCATAGAGTCATAGAATCACAGACACATGGAATCATAGAGACATGGAATCATAGAGACATGGAATCATAGAGACATGGAATCATAGAGTCATAGAATCATGGAATCAGAGAGTCATGGAATCCTAGAGTCATAGAATCACACACACATGGAATCACAGAGACATGAAATCATAGAGTCATAGAATCATGGAATCATAGAGTCATGGAATCATGGAATCATAGAGTCATGGAATCAGAGACATGGAATCATAGAGTCATGGAGTCATAGAATCATAGAACAGTTTGGGTTGGAAGTGACCTCCAAAGCTCATCCAGTTCAACCTCCCCACAGTCAGCAGGGACATCCTCAACTAGATAAAGCTCCTCTCATGGCTCAGTTGGTAGCACATAAGACCCTTAATGGGAAGGTCATGAGTTCATGCCTGCAGTGGGCAGTAGTGTCCTCCCCACTCTAGTCATGAGGTCTGTGGTGACAGGTTGGACTCAATGATCTTTGAGGTCTCTTCCAACCTTAGTGATACTGAGATCAGGTTGCCCAGAGCCCTGTTGAGCCTCCCCTTGAATATCTCCAGGGACACCTCCCTGGGCAACCCGTTCCAGTGTTCCACCACCCTCACAGTAACAAATTTGTTCCATGTTTTGCTCTCTGTGCCCCAGCACACGGAGAACACTTCACAATCACCAAAAGCAGGTGGAGATGGTGCAGGCCTGACTTGACACCAGAGCTAGATCAAAGACAGGAGGCATTGGAATCTGAGGGTTTGCAGCAGGCAGAGCCCTTCAAAGCTCAGTTCCACCTGCTCCCTCCTGCTGTCTCCCACCGTGGAGCTGACTTTGCCAAGCGGTCATGACCACGCAGGAAGGGAGGATTCCTCCCTGCTCCGTGCAGGGTAGTTTGTGTGTCGTACACTGGTACAAGAGGTCTGCTTACCTCACTCTTAGCTTGCCTTGCTCCAAGTGTAACTAATTGATTTAAAATCATCCAGCCATTTTTCAAGCCCTGACCCACTGTTTGAACGAGTGACCTCCTGCAATACCAAATTCCACGAGCTGACTCCATACTGTGTGAAGTAATATTTCTGTCCATTTACTAGCCATTAATTCCTGGCCTCTGGGAGATATGAAATATGTATGGTCAGGTGAAGGATCCTGAGCCATTCATAGCTGTGTGTTGTGTGAAACACATTTGCTCCTTTAACTAACTCCCAGGCTCGCTCAGCCCTGCCTGGAGCACCAAGGCAAGACAAATCAGCCCAGAAAGCAAGAGGAATAGCAAGAAGCAAGCTGCCAGCTGTTAGATGAGCAAACAGGGAGCTAACAGAGATTCCCAGAGCCAAAATCTTATCTTATTTCTCCCAGCATAAATCTGAAGTAACTGCACTGAGTTATTCTGGATTTGGCCTTCTGTAAAAGAGATCAGAACCTGACACTTGGTTTGGAAACTTCCTGCCTCCAATTTCCATTCTGCCTAGGAGCAGAGCGAGACACCATTGTGCCATGGACTTTTCAAAAGCTTCTTTACAAGCACAAGATCAAATAACCAGCAGTTCTGGGAGGGAGGGGGCAAAACTTTCAGTAATCCAAAGAAATATCTCTGTTTTACAAAGCTGGAGGTTGCAATGCCAAGAGAAGTAGCCAGGATTAAAGCCTGAAGTGTCCTTTGTCTCTCTGTGGTGGGTTGAAAAGTCCCCCCTCCAACATTACATTGCCAGCTGGAAGCAAATGAAAACTGTGTTTACAAGCAAAAGTACAATCTACAATGGAATGCAATGAATAGGTAGAAAATACACAATACTTACAATATTTACAGGTGTTTACAGTTTATAAACAGCACAGGACACACACACACACACACAGACACCCCAGCCAAAAACCAGGGGAGCTGCTAACAGCCTCCAACTCCCTGCCCCCTTCCTTACCTCCCCTGCACGCGAAGGGACAAGAGAAAAGAGCAGGGAGTTATTTTGTTAGGATGCTCAGCCAAAGCAAAGAACACAGCCAAGGTCAAGCAGAAGCAAATTGGTGTCTCCCAGAGCAAGGAAGCCAAGAGAGAGGGAGAAAGTTGACCAAACGCATTCATCTGGTAGATATCTGTCCAATGGGGGCTGGTTAGAACTTATCATTGTTTTCCTTTTTACACCCAGTGGTGACCTTTTGGCATGCTACCACTTTCTGTTCAAGACCTGTGGGGAATTCTAAAGGTGCAGCCTAAACCCACCACGCTCTCTTTGCCCCTCCAGCTGTCTGCTGTCAAGTCCAGTTGCAGGTCTCAGCTGATCCTAACCGCCGAGCTGAGTTTGATCCTGGGGAAACATCAAGAGAGGGCAGGAGCAGAGATGTTGCAGATGAAAGGCAAAGAGCTGCAGGCAGGTTCGAATGTGCACTATAAATTCAAGTGCTCACTTGTTCTTTATTAGTGGGGTTTTTTTTGTTGCTGTTCCTTTAACCTCTTCTCATTTTCCCTGACAATCCTATCACAAGGCTGCTGGGAGAGAGAAAGAGAGAGAGAAAAGGGAGAGAGAAGCAAAGCTGCAAAAGAAATACAGAGCAGGCTGTAACGCTGAGTTATGTAACAAGATGTTGTTATAAACCAGAACTGTCCTGAAAAGAATATGACTGCTTCCCTCATTTCTAGCAGAGCCCCCCCCCTCCTTCACCCCTTCCCCAGCTTCACTCTTGTAACACATGCTGGTTTATTGCCAGGCTGCTTTAAGCGAGATGTGCCTGGTTTGAGGGGGGGGGGTGGGAGGGGGGAGAGAGGAGGGAAAGCACTCCTGAAAAGTTTCCCCCAACGATTACCTTGCAAAAAAAAAACCAGCTCAGGGAGGTTTAATTGAAATGGCATCACCCTGTTTTAAAACATTGTGGTGTTAAATAAACTTGACCTCCAGCACCAAAGCACTCATTTTTCTCCAGCTACGTCATGCCCTTGAAATGTATATGCATGGATGTAACACCCTGCCTTCTCCAACTGAAAGACAAATTCAAGCCTCCCCCACCCCCCCAACCCATTTAAAAGTAACCACACTCCCACCTTCCTCTCCTCACAGAGACTAATGGAGGAAGAAGCTGGAAGGAAGAAGTGGCTTGATCTTAATTGTGCATGGAAAATGAGATGGGATGGAACAGGCATGTCAAGCATGCACTGCTGCTGGGAGCCCAGCCCCTACCCTTGCAGTTGCAGAGCTCTGTCTGCAGCCCCCTGGCTACAACCAGCTCTGCCTGTGCTCCTGGGAGAGCAGGGAAAGAAGGAGGGCAGGAGGATTCCACTGGGAACACGAGGATCAGAGCATCCCTGTGTAAAAGGGCCATGGGTAGCAAGAGAAGAGGGCTGCCAGCGAGACATGGGACAAGCCAAGGGCCCTCACTAGTGCCCTGCCAACATAGGTGTGGACTCCACCTTACCCTGCTCCAACTGGGGCTGTGGAGGTCTCCAACTGCCTGCCAGCAGTTGTGTTTAGTCCTTGGAAAGTTTGGTAGGACAGAGTCACAGAATCACAGAACTGTCAGGGTTGGAAGGCACCTCAAGGATCAGCCACTTCCAACCCCCCTGCCATGGCCAGGGACACCTCACACTACAGCAGGTTGCTCACAGCCACAGCCAGCCTGGCTGCAAACACTTCCAGGCATGAAGCTTCCACCACCTCCCTGGGCAACCTGTGCCAGTCTCTCACCACCCTCATGGGGAACAACTTCTTCCTAACATCCAATCTCAACCTCCCCATTTCTAGTTTTGCTCCATCCCCCCCCAGACCTATCACTCCCTGACACCCTCAGAAGTCCCTCCCCAGCTTTCTTGTAAGCCCTCTTCAGATACTGGAGTCCTTCACCCCTTCCCCCTCTGGAGATCCTGCCAGCCATCCCTTCTTCAGTGCATTTTTTCGGGGGGGGGGCGGGGGTGGGTCAGAATTACAGAGGAGAAAGGCACAGCTCAGTGCACTTACCCAAATCACAGAACTCTCTGTGAGGACCAATAAAACTATTAGCTGCTGGCAGCAAGCCAAGAAGCCATTAATGACAGACTGGTATCTCTCCAGGTATGTCAAATGCCTTGGCTAAATAAACACTAAAAGCAGGAAGCAGTCAGCTTCTGTCACTAGGTAAAACTCCAGTGTGATTCTATCCCCAGTAGGCAGAGGAGGAGGAGGAGGTGAGCAGGAAAACTTTGTTTCACTGATAACAAAACCCCCACTATTTAGTACCAGGAGGAGCTGGTGAGATGTGCTTCACAGAGCCTTACAAAGTGTGAGGAGTGAAGCTGCAGGACATCATGCAGGACAGGACTCAGAAATCAGCTCACCACACTTTGCACCTTGTTCTGACCAGCCAAGCAGGACTGAGAAAGAAGGAAGGAAAGTGGAAAGTTTGCTAAAAGCCTGGGAGTTAATTTTGGTCATCTAGGGATCATTGCAGCATGCTTGCAGGGTTACGCATGGAATAGACCACAGGATCCCAGGATGTTAGGGGTTGGAAGGGATCTCTGGAGATCATGAAGTCTACCCCTCCTGTCAGAGCAGGACCAGAGAACCCAGCCCAGGTCACACAGGAACACATCCAGATGGGTCTTGAAAGTCTCCAGAGAAGGAGACTCCACAACCTCTCTGGGCAGCCTGCTCCAGGGCTCTGCCACCCTGAAGAAGTGAAGAAGTTCCTCCTCATGTCGAGGTGGAACCTCCTGTGCTGTAGTTTATATCTATTGCCCCTTGTCCTATCCCAGGGTGCAACTGAGCAGAGCCTGTCCCCTCCCTCTTGACCCCCAGCCCTTAGACATTCATAAACATTTGTTAAATCTCCTCTCAGTCTTCTCTTCTCCAGGCTAAAAAGCCCCAGGGCTCTCAGCCTCTCCTCACAGGGCAGTGCTGCAGTTCCCAGATGATGAAAAAAAACAGACAAGTCAATATTCCCTTCCCCCAGCACAGGAAATGTCCAATATCAAACGGCCCACATCAAGGTCCTCCCAGTGCTAAGATGTGAGATCTCCATTTGGAGGCAGAAATTGCTTTAAGTGAGTTGTCCACTCTGGACACCAAAGTTCCATGCCAAAGGCAGAGCACTGAAGCATCATTCTCCTCAGCCAAGCTGAGGCAGTGTGGTCTGTATGATCAGGGAGTGTGTTCCATGGGAAGTGGAGAGAGAGAGAATGTAGAGAGATATATAGAGAGAGATAGAGATAGCAAGAGAGAGAGATGATAGAGATAGAGATGAGAGAGAATGTAGAGAGAGAGAGAGAGAGAGAGATGAGAGAGATAGAGATGAGAGCGAATGGAGAGAGAGAGAGATGAGAGAGAATGGAGAGAGAGAGAGAGAGAGAGAGAGAAAGATGAGAGAGAGCGAATGTAGAGAGATAGAGATAGAGATAGAGAGAGATGAGAGAGAATGGAGAGAGAGAGAGATGAGAGATGAGAGAGAATGGAGAGAGAGAGAGAGAGATGAGAGATGAGAGAGAATGTAGAGAGATAGAGAGAGAGATGAGAGAGAGAGAGATGAGAGAGAATGGAGAGAGAGAGAGAGAGAGAGAGAGGAGAGAGAATGGAGAGAGAGAGAGAGAGAAAGATGAGAGAGAGAATGTAGAGAGATAGAGAGAGAGATATGAGAGAGATAGAGATGAGAGAGAATGGAGAGAGAGAGAGAGAGAGATGAGAGAGAGAGAATGTAGAGAGATAGAGAGAGAGATGAGAGAGATAGAGATGAGAGAGAATGGAGAGAGAGAGAGAGATAGAGAGAGAGATGAGAGAGAATGGAGAGAGAGAGATGAGAGAGAATGGAGAGAGAGAGAGAGATGAGAGAGAATGGAGAGAGAGCGAGAGAGATGATAGAGAGATGAGAGAGGATGGAGAGAGAGAGAGAAAGATGAGAGAATGGAGAGAGAGAGAGAGAGAGATGAGAGAGAGAGATGAGAGAGAATGGAGAGAGAGAGAGAGAAAGATGAGAGAGAGAGAATGTAGAGAGATAGAGTGAGAGATGAGAGAGATAGAGATGAGAGAGAATGTAGAGAGAGAGATAGAGATAGAGAGAGAGATGAGAGAGAATGGAGAGAGAGAGAGAGATGAGAGAGAGAGATGAGAGAGAAAGATGAGAGAGAGAGAATGTAGAGAGATAGGGAGAGAGAGAGATATGATAGAGAGATGAGAGAGAATGGAGAGAGAGAGAGAGAGAAAGATGGGAGAGAGAGAGAGAGAGAGAGAAAGATGAGAGAGAGAGAATGTAGAGAGATAGGGAGAGAGAGATATGAGAGAGATAGAGATGAGAGAGAATGGAGAGAGAGAGATGTAGAGATAGAGATAGAGATAGAGAGAGATACAGAGATATACAGATGTAGATATAGAGATAGAGAGCTAGAGATATAGAGATGCAGATATAGAGATGTAGATATAGATATTCATATGTAGATATAGATATATGTAGTATCTACATTGTATATTTTGTACATACCCATTGCATTTCATGTCTCTAGAATGTAGTTTGCTTGTAAACAGAGCTCAACTTGCTTCCATCCCAAACTGAGCTAGTCTGGCAGTTTTATTTTGAGGGTGGTTTCCTCCAAATAAGTTGGGAGGGTAATTTCAACCAACCACAGATGGCTGCTTCCTGCAGGTCATGCCACTGGAAGGATTGTGCTGTACAGCAGGTGGAACACACAACAGATCTTAACAAGGCTAAGAGGAGACCTAAATGACAGTAGGCTAAAAAGTGGAAGGAAAAACCAAACCACAAAGCAAGACCTTTTGAAGACTATCTTACACTTTTAAGAAAACCTGTGGCAGTTCTAAACTCATGCAGAGCCAAAGCCATTGCAGGGAAGTCAAAGATATGCTTATGGTGCCAGCTCCAGCGTTGCCGACTGATGAGAGAGGCCAAGGTGTGGTGTGCTGGCTAGGGTAAGCTGATACCACCCTTCTTGGGATGAAGATGGAATTTCCCACAGAAACTGAAGTCTGTGGTGTTGTCCCAGTTGAGGGTCAGCGGAGACCCAGCTCCAGAGTCTCACCTGCTCTGTCCCCTGGGCAAGCACTGTCTCCAGAGAACTCATGAAACTGACTTTCTCGTGCTCTAGGAAGCCTGGGAGACAAAGATTTCTGACAGCTGGTGCCTCAAGTGCAAGCAGCCTCTTCTATCCAGATGTGCCCCACAGAGGGGACATCTTTGGTGAGTTCAGAGCCCCAAACTCTTAGATTCTCAGCCCAGATCTGAAACAACTCCTGCAGCCCTAACCAATCTCATGGTCCTGGTTCCCATCCTTTTCAGGAGGAAAGTCTTCTCATGCAAACCTGAAATCAGACACTGCACAGAAATCAGTCTGAGGCTGAAGTAGATGGATGAAGTCTCACCAGCAGGCTGTGTATGAAAGCCACCTGCAGCACACTTCCATCCAACCTCCAAAGCCTGTCTGAAGAGTGCACTGAAGACACAAGAAGACAGAAGGAGCTGCTCTGATAGGGAGGAATGCAGCCTGGCACCTCCAAAGGCTGCTTGCTCCTACCAGGGGTGAGGGGAGGAGTGGCTGCTTGAGCAGAGGTTGAGAGGCAATGGCTTGTAGGGCTTGAGGGGCTATTTGCAAGGGGACAGAAGGGAAAAGAGGAGAAGCAGTGCAGAGTCTATATCAAGTCTTGTGGCTCTTGAGATGGGACCATCCAGAGCTACAAGGTGCAGATCACTTTGGTGCATTTTCAGATCACTGTGGGCTATAGGCTGGGGTTAGCTGAATGCTGACCTTCAGTGCCTGAAGTTTTATTCCCTAGTTGCTCTCTGCTGGCTGTTACACTGGATGCTGATCTGCACAGGCATGGACCAGTTGGCTTTATTACAGTTACTTCTATGTGGGAAGGAAAGAGTTTAGAGCCAGGTCCTCAGCTGGAGTAAATCAAGCAGCTGTGGACTCAGGCCAACAGAGACCATGGGTGAGATGTCCCAGTTCCTCCTCTCAAATGGCTATGTTAAACTAAACATAAGATTCAGTAGCTCCCTGTCTTTGCCTTGCTTTTGCACTTTGACACTTTGTGCCAGGCTAAACACAAGAAAGATGATCACACCAAACCATCAGTGACACCCACTCACACAGCTGCCTCTGCAAGGAAACATGGGGACAGCTTTTGCCACTCACTCTTTTAGGAAAGCAGAAACATAATCTATGTGGCCTTGGGTAGATATCACCCCTGGAAGAAGAATTGGGCCTAACTGGACGTTCAGAGGAAGCTCTTCCCAAGGAGGGCAGTGAAACACTGGAACAGGCTGCCCAGAGAGGTGGTGCAGGCCCCATCCCCACAGACATGCAAGATCAAACTTCATGGGGCCCTGAGCAATGTGATCTAGTGAAAGATGTCCCTGCTTCACTGCAGGGGGGCTGGACAAGGTGACCTTCCAACTTGATGCATTCCACAATTCTATGAATCAGAGAGGAGCCAAGAGTGCTCCAGCACATAAGTTGGGGCTGACCACAGTCATTCCATGAGGGCACTCCCATTGCCTGCTGTGCCCATGGGGGCACCTAATATCCCAGCCCATTCCTCTGGGACTGGCTAAATTTGCCCTTATGCCCTTTTGGGAACTCCTCAGGTGCACTGCATGAAGAACATCACCTCTGTACGAAGCTCACAGACAGCATTAAGCTTCTTGGCTTAGACTCCTTCTGGACTCTTCCTTCAGTAAGGAAAGAGTTGTAGATGAAAAAGATCCTGGTTTCCCCCAGCAGCTTACAAATTCATGGACTCATAGAATGGTTTAGGTTGGAAGGGACCTCAAAGATCATCTAGCTCCAATCTCCCTGCCATGGGCAGGGACACCTTCCACTATCCCAGGCTGCTCAAAGCGTCATCCAGCCTGGCCATGAACACCTCCAGGCAGGGGGCATCCACAACCAGCCTGTGCCAGTGTCTCACCAGCCTCACTGGAAAGAATTTCTCCCTAATCTTCAGGCTGAATCTGCCCTCCTCAAGCTTCAATCCATTCCCTCTCATCCTATTACTACAAGTCCTTGTAAAAAATCCCTTCCCAGCTGTCTTGTAGCCTCCCTTCAAGTACTAGAAGGCTGCTCTAAGGTACCCCTGGAACCTTCTCTTCTCCAGGCTAGTCCCAGCAGCATGTATTGGCCTAGAACTCCTAATCCATAGAGCTAATTTCTGTGTACAGCCTGTCCAACAAACAGAGGAGCAGGAGCAATGGCTGTGGCATCCGCAGGTGATCAGAACAAGAGGACACAGTCTCAAGCTGTGCCAGGGGAGGTTTAGGCTGGATGTTAGGAAGAAGTTCTTCATAGAAAGAGAGGTTGGCCATTGGGATGTGCTGCCCAGGGAGGTGGTGGAGTCACCATCACTGGAGGTGTTTAGGAAGAGACTTGATAGGGTGCTTGGTGCCATGGTTTAGTTGATTAGATGGTGTTGGGTGATAGGTTGGACTTGATGATCTCAAAGGTCATTTCCAACCTGGTTAATTCTATTCTATTCTATTCTATTCTATTCTATTCTATTCTATTCTATTCTATTCTATTCTATTCTATTCTATTCTATTCCATTCCATTCCATTCCATTCCATTCCATTCCATTCTATTCTATGGCTTGCTGCTCCCTCAGCACTCAGGAGAGGCTCTTTGGTATTCACATCTGGGCCAAGCTGTTGCATTTGTGTGACCTTTCAAAACCAGAGGAACTTACTGTGAAATACACAGGCAGCCAAATATTTAGGTCTGCAGAGTTACTGTTGTGCCATTATTTACTTATCACAAACAGAGGGCTCAGGAGACACAGAGCTGTCCACAGTTTGACTTGCATGTCAACTCTGTCCCTTCCAACCCCTCTTACTCCATAATTGTGATCTTAATGCACTCTGTGTACCCCTAAAGAGCATTGCTTGTTTTCTCTAAGAGCTTAGTCAGACCTCCATCATCCTAAGGTATTGCCCAAGGCTTTCCTACAGCATTTTGTCAGTGATATTTTTCCCACATAATAATCCCTTTGATTCTTCTCAGAAACCTACCTTTTATGGTGGGAGAGAAGAGCTTTGTTTCAGCCATTTTTATGTAAAAGTTAGAAAGGAGAGGAGAGGAGAGGAGAGGTTCAGAGAGGAGAGGAGAGGAGAGGTTCAGAGAGGAGAGGTTCAGAGAGGAGAGGCGAGGAGAGGAGAGGCGAGGAGAGGAGAGGCGAGGAGAGGAGAGGGGAAGGGAGGGGAGGGAGGGGAGGGGAGGGGAGGGAAGGGAAGGGAAGGGAAGGGAAGGAAGGGGAAGGGAAGGGAAGGGAAGGGAAGGGAAGGGAAGGGAAGGGGAAGGGAAGGGAAGGGAAGGGAAGGGAAGGGAAGGGAAGGGAAGGGAAGGGAAAGGGAAGGGAAGGGAAGGGAAGGGAAGGGAAGGGAAGGGAAGGGAAGGGAAGGGAAGGGAAGGGAAGGGAAGGGAAGGAAGGGAAGGGAAGGGAAGGGAAGGGAAGGGAAGGGAAGGGAAGGGAAGGGAAGGGAAGGGAAGGGAAGGGAAGGGAAGGGGAAGGGAAGGGAAGGAAGGGAAGGGAAGGGAAGGGAAGGGAAGGGAAGGGAAGGGAAGGGAAGGGAAGGGAAGGGAAGGGAAGGGAAGGAAGGGAAGGGAAGGGAAGGAAGGGAAGGGAAGGGAAGGGAAGGGAAGGGAAGGGAAGGGAAGGGAAGGGAAGGGAAGGGAAGGGAAGAGAAGGGAAGAGGAAGAGAGAGAAGAGAAGAGAAGAGAAGAGAAGAGAAGAAGAGAAGAGAAGAGAAGAGAAGAGAAGAGAAGAGAAGAGAGAGAAGAGAAGAGAAGAGAAGAGAAGAGAAGAGAAGAGAAGAGAGAGAAGAGAAGAGAAGAGAGAGAAGAGAAGAGAAGAGAAGAGAAGAGAAGAGAAGAGAAGAGAAGAGAAGAGAAGAGAAGAGAGAAGAGAAGAGAAGAGAAGAGAAGAGACGAGACCAACCCCCACCCTGGCTACAACCTCCCTTCAGGGAGTTGTAGACAGCAAGAAGGTCTCCCCTGAGCCTCCTCTTCTCCAGGCTAAGCAACCCCCAGCTCCCTCAGCCTCTCCTCACAGGGCTGTGCTCCAGACCCCTCCCCAGCTTTGTTGCCCTTCTCAGGACACCTTCCAGCATCTCAACATCTTTCCTAACCTGAGGGGCCCATAACTGGACACAGGACTCAAGGTGTGGCCTAACCAGTGCAGTGTACAGGGGCACAATGACTTCCCTGCTCCTGCTGGCCACACTGTTCCTGATGCAGGCCAGGATGCTCTTGGCCTTCTTGTCCCCTGGGCACACTGCAGGCTCATGTTCAGCTTCTGTCAGCCAGCACCCCCAGGTCCCTCTCTGCCTGGCTGCTCTCAGCCACTCTGACCTCAGCCTGTAGCACTGCATGGGGTTGTTGTGGCCAATGTGCAGAACCTGGCACTTGGATGTGTTCAATCTCATGCCCTTGGACTCTGCCCATCTGTCCAGCCTGGCAAGGTCCCTCTGCAGAGCTCTCTGACCCTCTGACAGACCAACTCCTGCCCCCAGCCTGGTGTCATCTGCAAATTTGCGGATGACTGACTCAATCCCCTCATCCAGATCACCAATAAAGAACAGGATGGGGCCCAGCACTGATCCCTGGGGCACACCACTGGTGCCTGGCTGCCAGCTGGCTGTGGGCACCATTCACCACCACTCTCTGGGCTCAGCCTCCAGCCAGTTCCTAACCCAGCTCAGAGTGCTGCTGTCCAAGCCAGGGGCTGACAGCTTGGCCAGGAGTTTGCTGTGGGGGACAGTGTCAAAGGCTTTGCTGAAGTCCAGGTAGACTACAAAAAGGCAAAGCAAGTTTTTGCACACCACATAGAGCCTCCACATTTGCCATCAGCAGTTTACCAGGTCAGTCATGGCAGAAGGGGATGGATGGAGCTACCTGGATTTCAAGAGTTAAGTGTGCAGGGAAGGGCCAAGGGCATGAGCAGAGGGGCTGGAGCTCCTCTGCTATGAGGGCAGACTGAGAGAGTTCAGTCTGGAGAAGAGAAGGCTCCAAGGAGACCTTCTTGTGGCCTTCCAGTATCTGAAGGGGGCTACAAGAAAGCTGGGGAGGGACTTTTGAGGGTGTCAGGGAGTGATAGGACTGGGGGGAATGGAACAAAACTCGATGTGGGTAGATTCAGCTTGGATGTTAGGAAGAAGATGTTCCCCAGGAGGGTGGTGAGAGACTGGCACAGGTTGCCCAGGGAGGTGGTGGAAGCCTCCTGCCTGGAGGTGTTTGCAGCCAGGCTGGCTGTGGCTGTGAGCAACCTGCTGTAGTGTGAGGTGTCCCTGGCTATGGCAGGGGGGGTTGGAACTGGCTGATCCTTGAGGTCCCTTCCAACCCTGGCAACTCTATGGTTCTATGAAGTGCTCCTGGAGAAAACACAATTTTTGTAGCTATTGGGGGATCCAGGAATAGGAAGCAGTGACTTAACTTGGCAAAATCCACAGCTGAGAGAGGGAGAGGCAGGAGGAATGAGCAGATGCCATCATCCCCAAAGGGACAGAGGGACTGTGCCCTGAGAAACCACAACATCCAGCCTGGTAAGTGGCTGCACAAGGTCTTGAAAGCAAAACCAAAGACAAAAGGAAGTGAGTCTGAAAAAGACAAAGAAAGAAAACCAGAGGGAAGGGTGTGAGAAGGGATTGTTGTCAGCCTGAGCAAAGGAGAGGGATGGTTATTTACCGTGCTTGGCTGGGATGGAGCAGAGCCATGCCAGAGCCTGGATGGGTGTAAGGCAGCAGAGCGGGTGACCAGCAGGCAGTGAAAGGCAGTGTTGAAAAGGATGGATCACTGCAGGGCAATGGTTTACACTTGCTTCATTATTTAAAAGCAGGCTGAGGCAGGTAATTACTCATGAGTCTGACCACGAGGTATTTAGCAGTTGAACCACAGAAGAAACTGCACGCACAGCCTACCTCTGCCTGGCAGGAGGCAGAAGTTGATGATTAATACAGCTTAAGTCACTTACAGCTCACCTCTCCGTGTGCCCATTTTCCTTGAGGAATAGGCCTACCACATACAGCTCAGCTCCCAGCAGCTTAGGGGTGCTGCAAAATGATACCCATACCTTGTGAGGCTGTATGGGAGCCAGGCAGAAGTGCAGCCTCTCCACCCAGGCACCCATCGCTCCCATACTGCTGCTCACTGCAGCACCCCAGCCAGCCTGAGCAAGACAAGGGCTGAGTGTGGCATCCCCAGGGCCCAGGAGCCCAGGGACTGGTGGCTGGAAGAAGTGTTGCATCCTGAGGCAGCGTGGGCTTCCTTTTCCTCTGGGGACAGGAACGGACAAGGCATGGCCATGACAGCCCAAAGTCACAGCTGTGCAAAGCTGTCCTGCCTGTTTCACAGAATCACACAACATTAGAGGTTGGAAGGAACCTCCAGAGATCATTCAGGCCAACCCCCCTTGCCAGAGCAGCATCACCCAGGGCAATCTGCACAGGAATGCATCCAGGTGGGGTTGGAAAGCCTCCAGAGAAGGAGACTCCACAACCTCTCTGGGCAGCCTGCTCCAGGGCTCTGCCACCCTCACTGCAAAGAAGTTTCTCCTCATGTTGAGCTGAAACCTTCTCTGGTCAAGCTTCTTTCTGTTGTTCCTTGTCTTACTACTGTGCACCACCCAACAGACCTTGCCCCCCTCCACTTGACACCCACCCCTCACATATTGATAGACATTGATCAGATCCCTCTCAGCCTTCTCTTCTCCAGACTAAACAGCCCCAGGGCTCTCAGTTCTCTCCACAGGGGAGATGCTTTCATTAGCTTCTTAACATCTACTTGGGGGTGCAAAGCTCAGCAACAGGGCTTGTTGCTGGTTAGGTTTTTTTCAGGTGTACTTTGCCTGTTGTGACAAGAGGCTTCATTTTGAACAGCACTATGAAAGTAGTGAGATAGATGTAGCTGATCCTCAAACCCAGGAACGAGCTGTCTTTAATGTCCTCTCCCTGTTCTGGTAGAAACCTACTAGAATGCAGGACACATGTTTTCCAACTCAATAGCAGGTATCCAGCTGGAGAAATGTGTTTCCCTGAATTATGGCCATATGCTATATATCACACTTCAACATATCCTATCATGTTCCATCTGCACAGAATTTGACACTGCATAAAACAATCTGCTTTGAATTTGAATGCGTAGCCTTCCTCACACAAAACGAAACCCTCCTGCTAGGCCAGGAGGCTAAATGCCCTGGAATTTCTGGTGAAGGGTCTGCCACAACCAGAAAAGACCAGAAGCAAACCACTGGGCTGTGCCATCTTAAATAAACTCCACCTTCATGCTGAGGAGCTTGTCCTGGTGCTGGCTGGGAGTGCACAGGGCAGAACCTCGAGCAGACACACTGGGAGTACCAAGCACCATACTGCAGGAGTACATCCTTTGGGCTTTATCTAATCTGGTCTAGCTCCTTTGCATCTATAACAGTGCAGGATTTAGAAGGCAGCTATGGAACAGGCATCTCAGCTCCAGTTCCTTGACATCTGTAGCAGGGCAGCATTTAGAAGGCAGCTATGGAGCAGACATCTCAGCTCCAGCCACTTCCCATCTGTAGCAGAGCAGCATTTAGAAGGCAGCTATGGAGCAGACATCTCAGCTCCAGCTCCTTCCCATCTGTAGCAGAGCAGCATTTAGAAGGCAGCTCTAGAGCAGACATCTCAGCTCCAGTCCCTTCACATCTGTAGCAGAGCAGCATTTAGAAGGCAGCTCTAGAGCAGATATCTCAGCTCCAGCTCCTTCCCATCTGTAGCAGAGCAGCATTTAGAAGGCAGCTCTAGAACAGACATCTCAGCTCCAGCTCCTTCCCATCTGTAGCAGAGCAGCATTTAGAAGGCAGCTCTAGAACAGACATCTCAGCTCCAGCCCCTTCCCATCTGTAGCAGAGCAGCATTTAGAAGGCAGCTCTAGAGCAGACATCTCAAGCAATTTCTAATCCTGTAGCCCTCAGAAGCATAGCAAAAAATGCTGAAAACTTTCATGCACGTTGAAGTCATCTTCTCCTCACACAGCCTAACTACTGTGATGAGTCAAAGGGGCAAAAGAGAGTGGGCTTTGTTGTTTTCCAAACACTACAAATGCTTTCAAACTGTTTGCCACACTTCAAATGGCCTCAGGCTGATCCCACCTGCCTCATTCCCCCAGGCATTCATAGATCCTCTCCTAGGGAGACCCATTCCCCCTTAGGAAGAAATGTGAAATCAGAAATACTCCAAATCCTTAGATGCAGAACCCTCCTTTATTTCCTCTTTCTCCCTCAAAAGCTTTCAGCCAGAGTTGCTGTAACTGCTTTATGTTTGATGGCTCTGCTGCCTGCTTCACCGGTGATGAATTTGTTTGCACTGCCTCCCAGCAGTTCAGCCCTTGGCAGAGGTACATCCCAGGTTAAATAGGTTTTGTAGACTCTAGTCTAAAAGCACCAAAAGCAGTGACAGAGAAGGCTCAGTGCCATTTGAGCACTGTTAATGAGAAGAGTGTGTTTGTAGGGTATTGACAAAAAGGGACAGGAGCATGGCTTACAGAATTCCAGTTCTGGATGATGGTAGCCATGGTGGCAGTCATTTATTTCACCCTAAAAGAGCAGAAGAGGGCAACTAACATTTGGGAACCTGTGGCATACTGGATGCTGATCTTCTTTGCTAGTAAAAGATATATGTGAAGGGGTTGATTGGCAGATATGCTCTGTTCAGTTCATGGCTGTGCCAAGGACCTGCAGACATATCTGAGAGCCACTTCCTCTCAGGTCTGCAGGATTTCTGGTTCAAGATCATGGTATCATAGTATCACAGTATCAGTCAGGGTTGGAAGGGACTACAAGGAGCATCTAGTTCCAACCCCCCTGCCATGGGCAGGGACACCCCACACTAGATCAGCCTGGCCACAGCCTCAGCCAGCCTGGGCTTGGATCACCTCCAGGGATGGGGCCTCAACCACCTCCCTGCACAACCCATTCCAGGGCTTCACCACTCTCATGGGGAAGAACTTCCTCCTCACCTCCAGCCTGAATCTCCCCTCCTCCAGCTTCATTCCATTCCCCCTAGTCCTATCACTCCCTGAGATCCTGAGCAGTCCCTCCCCAGCCTTCTTGTAGCCCCCTTCAGATCCTGGAAGGCCACAATGAGGTCACCTGGGAGCCTTCTCTTCTCCAGACTGAACAGCCCCAACTCCTTCAGTCTGTCCTCATAGGAGAGGTGCTCCAGCCCTCTGATCATCCTCCTGGCCCTTCTCTGGACACCTTCCAGAACCTCCAGATCCCTCTTTCAATAGGGGCTCCAGAACTGGAGGCAGTACTCCAGGTGGGATCTCCTCAGAGCTGAGCAGAGGGGGAGAATCACCTCCCTTGCCCTGCTGGCCACACTTCTCCTGCTGCAGCCCAGGGTCTGATTGGCTTTGTGGGCTGCAAGTGCACACTGAGAGCTCCTGTTGAGCTTCTCCTCCCCCAGCACCCCCAAGTCTCTCTCCTCAGGGCTGCTTTCCAGCCAGTCCCTGCCCAGCCTGGATTTGTGCCTGGGATTGCCTCCACCCAGATGCACTGCCATTGCATCTCTCTGGCTCATCATAGCAAGGTCCAAAGCTCCTCTCCAGTGATCCTCATCTGAACCAATATGAACAGTAAATAACAGAACAGCAATGACAGATTAAACCCCCCAAGGACACAAAACCCAGTCTCTTTAGAAGTATTTGGGAGTCAGCTGTAGGACACAGCAGTGCTGGGTGCAGCATGTGTTCAGGAAAGTGGAGATAACTGGGTTGAGGCAGGCTGAGATTTGGGATTCTTTTGGCCAGCATCAGCCTCACCAGCAGGTCGTGCCTGGTGAATTCACAGAAGCCCATCAAAACAGCACATTGTTGTCATGCCATGAGCCATTGTCTGGTTTATGATGGCAACAAGAGGCTCTCACCCAGTGCAGGACTCCACTGGAGTGGGAGCAAACAAAGGGTCTCTCTCATTCTGAAGGATTCAGCTGGCTGCATTCAACAGAATCTCTTCTATGAAGTTATGGGAGACATTTATTCCACTCTGCTCAGTACTAATGACATCTCAGCAGGGGTACTGCCCAGCTTAGGTGCCACAATAGGCATTGCCATAAATCCCCTTTTCCCCATTTTAAGAGCAAAATTCAGGCCTGTATTTCTCAAGGGAGTTAATTGCAGCTGAGTGCACCACGGTTTTTAGGAGCACCATGGCATCGAGCTCCCCTCGGTCTCAGGCAGTGTATGATGAAAAGACCTCAAATGCTGTAGCCCTGTAGAGAGTGCTCCATGCCCTGAGCCCCTGGGAGCTCCACTCCTTCCTCTTCTTACAGTAACATATATGAAAATATTTCTGAGAGCATAGAGAGAAAGCAAGCAAAGAACACCTGGTCTTTGGACCACAAGCTACCCAGGCTTAGATACCTATCTGTCATGTCCATATGTTTTTAGGTCCCAAGGCCTTATTAGCCAGTCTGTGGTGAGCAGAGCACCAGTGGTGCAAGAGACATAAGAAAATTAGACCCTAAAAGCAGGTACAGAACTTTAACTGAGCTCTCATCAACCCAAATCCCTATGGAGTATTTCTGATGTCGATAGTAAACTGAACATGAGCCAGCAGTGTGCCCAGGGGACACGAAGGCCAATGGCATCCTGGCCTGCAGCAGGAAGAGTGTGGCCAGCAGGAGCAGGGAGGTCATTCTGCCCTGTACTCAGCACTGGTTAGGCCACACCTTGAGTCCTGTGTCCAGTTCTGGGCTCCTCAGGTTAGGAAAGATGTTGAGCTGCTGGAAGGTGTCCAGAGAAGGGCAACAAAGCTGGGGAGGGGTCTGGAGCACAGCCCTGTGAGGAGAGGCTGAGGGAGCTGGGGTTGCTTAGCCTGGAGAAGAGGAGGCTCAGGGGAGACCTTCTTGCTCTCTACAACTCCCTGAAGGGAGGTTGTAGCCAGGTGGGGGTTGGTTTCTTCACCCAGGCAACCAGCAACAAGAGGACACAGTCTCAAGCTGTGCCAGGGGAGGTTTAGGCTGGATGTTAGGAATAAGTTCTTCCCAGAAAGGGAGATTGACCATTGAAATGTGCTGCCCAGGGAGGTGGTGGAGTCACCATCCCTGGAGGTGTTTAGGAAGAGACTTGATGGGGTGCTTGGTGCCATGGTTTAGTTGATTAGATGGTGTTGGGTGATAGGTTGGATTTAATGATCTCAAAGGTATCTTCCAACCTGGCTAATTCTATTCTATTCTGTTCTATTCCATTCTATTCTAACCTCCCAGTTAGAATATTCTGGAATAGCCTGGGGAACAGCATCATTTACTGCCTCACATGCAGAATTCATTCCACAGTAAAGCCCAGATTCTTTCTTGCAGAACCATGATCTAGGCAGATTTGCATCTTAGGCTTGAGGTTATCCTTCCTTAAGTGCATCTCACTGTACATAGGTCAAACTGTCCCTTTAAAGTAGAAAAAGACCTTGGGCAACCAAGCCTGGTGAAGAGGTAGCCCTGCCCTGCCACGTTGGAGTAGATGATTTCTGAGGTCCCTTCCAATCTAAGCTTTCCTATGATCCTATGATGGTAGCCATGGAGAAAACATCTCAGCTCCAGCTCCTTGACATCAGTAACAGAGCAGGATTTAGAAGGCAGCTCTAGAGCAGACATCATGATCCTGACACCAGTTTTTGAGTAGGCTGGGGTCAGAGTGGCTGGAGAGCTGCCAAACAGAGAGGGACCTGGGGGTGCTGATCGAGAGCTGCCTAAACATGAGCCAGCAGTGTGCCCAGCTGGCCAAGAAGGCCAAAGGCATCCTGGCCTGCATCAAGAATAGTGTAGCCAGCAGGAGCAGGGAAGTCATTGTACCCCTGTACTCTGCATTGGTTAGGCCACACCTTGAGTCCTGTGTCCAGTTCTGGGCTCCTCAGTTTAGAAAGGACATTGAGACACTTGAAGGTGTCCAGAGAAGGGCAACAAGGCTGGGGAGGGTCTGGAGCACAGCCCTGTGAGGAGAGGCTGAGGGAGCTGGGGTTGCTTAGCCTGGAGAAGAGGAGGCTCAGGGGAGACGTCATTGCTCTCTACAACTACCTGAAAGGTGGTTGTAGCCAGGAAGGGGTTGGTCTCTTCTCTCTAGCACCCAGCACCAGAGCAAGAGGACACAGTCTCAAGCTGTGCCAGGGGAGGTTTAGGCTGAAGTTGAGGAGCAAGTTCTTCACAGAGAGAGTCATTAGTCATTGGAATGTGCTGCCCAGGGAGGTGGTGGAGTCCCCATCCCTGGAGGTGTTCAAGAGGGGATTGGATGTGGCACTTGGAGCCATGGTCTAGTCATGAGGTCTGTGGTGACAGGTTGGACTCAATGATCTTTGAGGTCGCTACCAACCTTGGTGATACTGTGACACTGATACTGTGAACCCCAGCCTCTAGCACTTCACTTCCTTTCCATGCCCTACGTTTCAATTCCCTCTGAATGTGTTTGCCCTCTTCTACCAGATGTCCCCTACCTGCAAAGATGATTCACTCTTTAGCCTGCTGTCACTTGTCCTTGTTCACCACCCCTGCAAAGTGCCAATCCATTTCTTTCTTTTCCTTTCTTTTTTTGGGTCCCATTTGCACTCTTCATACCACAGCCCTTCTTTTACTTTTCCTAGTGCACTGTCTTTGCCCTCCTTATGTATGATGGGGTTTTGTTGTCAGCTAACCAAGTGGCTCCAAACTCAGACCCCTCCACCAGTGTTGTCTTCCTTGCCAGCAGGATAGCTTCCTATGGGACCTTTAAATAAGGACTTCTTCCAAACTGCCTGTTTCCTAAAGCTCCTATCTTCTTTTAACTCCTCCCTGTAGAACTTTCCCTATCAATTCCTCAACATGAGGAAATCAGAGTATCACTGTATCAGAGTATATTAAAGGTTGGAAGGGACTTCCAGAGATCACCCAGTCCAACCCCCCTGGCACAGCAGCATCACCCAGGGTAGTCTGCACAGGAAGGCTTCCAGGTGGGGTTGGAAAGGCTCCAGAGAAGGAGACTCCACAACCTCTCTGGGCAGCCTGCTCCAGGGCTCTGCCACCCTCACTGGAAAGCAGTTTCTCCTCATGTTGAGCTGAAACCTTCTCTGTTCACGTTTGAACCTGTTGCTCCTTGCACCACCGATAGGAGCTTGGCCCCCTCCACTTGACACCCACCCCTCAGATATTGATAGACAATCCCCTCTCAGTCTTGCCTCTCAAGACTAAACAGCCCCAGGGACCTCGGTTTCTCTTCATCTGCCTTCCAAGAGTCATTTGCTCTTGCTCTCCTCCTCTCAAGCCTCCTTTTCCACAGGCACATGAGCTCAAATTGCCTTCTAGCAAGTTTCTCTTTATCAGTCTTATCTATCAGAGCTTACCTGGCCATGTCTCCTGTAACTGCCTCCACTCTTTAAAACATAAAGGTTGATCCCAACACATTCCAAAACCCCGAGGAACTGTCTGTGCTGTTCTTCAGTTTGGTTGGGTTGGGTTTTTTCCAGTTCTTACAGCAAAAAACCCCAAAACCTAGTTAGATTAAAGTCCTCAATTACCACTGCCTCATATCCTGGGGACACTCAAACAATTGCTCAGAAGTTGCTCACAAAATGTGACCTTGGCTCCTCCTCCTCCTCATTAAGTAAATCGTTCGTAGAGCTTTACAGTTCACCTCTCTTCTATCTCCAACAGCTCTGCTTTTCCCCTCTTTCTGGCCTTCTACACATTCCTAATATAGAAGATAATACTCTCCCCATTTTTTTTCCCCTGCCTGTCCTTCCTCCACGAATTATAACTCTCTCTGCTAATATCGAAGGGCTGCAGCTTATTCCACTGAGCCTGTGTGACGCTGATTAAACTGCAGCCTTTGTTGTGTCCCAAGACTTCTAGTCCTTCCTGTTTATTTTCCATACTTTTAGCATTAGTGTAAAGACATCTCAGATGTTTGGCAGCTCGCCCTTACGTTATCCCTTTTGTTCTGTGGCCCTTCCTGCCATTTCCCACTTCCACTGGAGCAATGAGTTGGGAACCAGACCTCCGATTTTCTTATTCACCTGAGGTCTTTCCTGCCCACCTACTCAAAAACTGGTGTCCTAGGAGCCTTCTCATTCTTCTCTGAGTAATAAAATTCTCACATTCTCAGATAAAAAACAAACCCAAACCCACCAAACCAAATGGTTTTTGTTTGTTTCACAGATTAAACAAAACTCCATAGGACGAAGATTCTCCTGAGGGTCTTCCTAAAACAAAATAATCACAAAACCAAAACCCAAACCAAAACCAGCACATGAAGTTGATTGGGGGGGGGGGGGGGGGGGGGGCGGAATGGTCTTATGGGATGAAAGTCCCCAGCCCAATTTCAGACTTCTGAGTTCCATGAGAGGGGATTGACAGCGTTCAGAGCTTAAATGAATGCTAGTTTTGTCCAAATACTAGCACATGGGCGAAGGCAGGGGGCTCATACTCCGCCTCAAGCCGATGCGGTGCAAAATTAGCTCAGGTTTAAAACCTTGGGAGAACCCTTCCTAATCTCCAGCAGTACAATCCACCAAGCAGTAATGTCTATTAAGGAAGACAGTGGTACTTTTCAAGGCTGTGGTCAGCAAGGAATAGGCAGATGATGAGCGGAGAAGGGATAATCCGTTGACTCTCCTCCCTCGCAATTACGAACAGCTGGAACATCCTCCGTTTACAATGGGCCTGACACTGCAAAGGAGCAAGAGCAAATATTTGGAGATCTGCTTGTATAATAGAGCTGAATGCTGACAAAAGGACCTCCCTCCAGGGGTGTATGCTCCTTTACAGCACACGGCTGCTATGTGAGAGAACAAATGCTGCGCTGTTGAAATCTGCTGTCCAGCCTCTGAACGCTTGACAAGGGTGAACTTCGGTCACTTGACTTCCACAAAGCTTCAGATGTGCTTCAGAAGGACAAACTTAAGAGATTATGAAGTAAAATGTTTTGTACAATGTGATCAACTCTGTCCCTCAGCTAACTTTTGGGGTTAAACATTGAAGGAAAAAGCAAGAGTTTGTGAAGCAAAATGTTTTGTACAATGTGATCAGCTCTGTCCCTCAGCTAACGCTTGAGGTTAAACATTCATAGAACCATATAGAATGGTCCAGGATGGAAGGGACCTCCAAAGCTCATCCAGTCCAGCCTCCCTGCAGTCAGCAGGGACATACCCAACTAGATCAGGCTGCCCAGAGCCCTGTTGAGCCTGACTTTGAGTATCTCCAGGGATGGGGACTCAACCACCTCCCTGGGCAACCTGTTCCAGTGTTTCACCACCATCACAGTAAAGAACTTTTTCCTGATACCCAATCTAAATCTGCCCTTTTCTAGTTTAAAGCCATTGCCCCTGGTCCTGTCCCTGCAGGCCTTTCCAAACAGTCCCTCTGCAGCCTTCTTGTAGCCCCCTTCAGGTACTGGCAGGGCTGCTATTAGGTCTCCCTGGAGCTTTCTCTTCTCCAGGCTGAACACCCCCAGCTCCCTTAGCCTGCCCTCATAGCAGAGGTGTTCCAGCCCTCTGATCATTTCCATGGCCCTCCTCTGGACCCATGTCCTTCCTATATTGAGGGCTGCAGACCTGTATACAGCACTCCAGGTGAGGTCTCACCAGAGCAAAGTGACAGAATCACCTCTCTGGCTCTGCTGGTAATGCTGCTTTGGATGCAGCCCAGGCTGCTGTTGGCCTTCTATGCTGCAAGCTCACACAGCCTGCTCATGTCCAGCTTCTCATCCATCAGCACCCCAGGGCTGCTTTCTAACACCTCATCCTCCAGTCTGTATTGAAGTGTTAAAAATAAGCATGGTTATTTTACCCATTTTAGTGAACAGATCCACCTCTCACCATTGCAGAGATAGTGCAGAGGAAGATTGGATCTACTCTGCATGGGATGCTTCCAGCATTTGCCCATGAAAACCAGTTTCACAAATACACCCCTCCCACAAATCAGTGTAAGAGGTCCAAAAAGCAGCTGCAATGACAAAACACGGTTTTAAGCCCCCTGCTACTGTTTTCATTCACACATTCAGACTGGAATGGTCCCACTGCATACCTAGACTTCCAAGATCAGCCAGTGGCTTGCATCTGAGCAACGCAGTGCAATGCACAACGTCTGCTGGTACGAATCACATCATCACCCAGACTGACTTTGGCTGCAGCCTATTCCCACGACTTCATCGATTCTGCTCCCTCTTCTGGCCAGCAACATAATAAAAGAAATCATTTCCCCCTTTTTAAGTATGATTCTGAGCATGGGGAGTTGAGAAATGGAAAAGAGAATTCATGTTACTTTGGCAGGACAAAGAGATCTGAGATGCGCATCCGCTGAATGTCTATATTTGGATTTCTCTGTAACAAAAGGCTTGAAGCTTTTGTGGTCAGAGCAGAAAAAAATTATTATTGTTGTGGCTTTGGGGCTTTTGGTTGGGTGGATGGGTTTTTTTTTTCAGTTCACTGGCTAGCTCTTGAGGGAGAAGGGTAAGAGAGAGGAAGAGAGGTACAAGGAAGGAGAGACCACCGATCAGCTTTGCGGCATCTTTCCAGTTCTCCTTCTCAGCGCGGCACTGCTCCTCCTCAGTTTGGTGAGAAAAAGAATCCTGCCAATCTAAAAGAGAAAAGGGGCAGAGAGCCCATCCCCAGGAATAGCAAACTTGCCAGAATGGGCTCAGACAATGTATTAGCTACAGCACCCAGAGCACACGCTCAGAAAGGCCACTGCTCCCTCACTTTCAGTAAGTAGAATCCAAAAGGTTTGTTTCCAGGCCCTGATCATTTCTGCCCTTTTAAACTCTTCAAGCCCTCTCACTTCCCTTGGGGGCTAACAAACACAGACCAGACATTTGAGACAAAAGGCTTTCAAACTCTTGCTGACCATTAAAGATATCATCAAAAATTCAGCTAATGCAGGAGAAGGTATAAACTGCTCTACCCTGTACATCCAAAGCAGTGAAGTGTTCTCTGTTAGCTCTTTGAGGAGTTCCTTTAAGGAGGTGCATTTCTGGCCTCCCACAGTTGAGCTCCCCAAAGCCATATGTGAGTTGGAAAGGACAGCTCAGTGACAATACAGATTGTCATCAAGCCTACAATGTACAAGCTTGCAACAGAAGCCAGCCTGGGGTTTACATGAGCATTGCAAACCTCTGTGAATGTTTTTAGCCAAAGCTTTATCTGTGCAGGTGACAATTCATATTTGCTCACCAGACAGCCAAATTAACAGATGATGCATTCAGCCCTGGTAAAACTTAAGGTTTTTACATAGTTTTGATTTCCAGTGGCTGGTGTCTTAAGGATCTTGATGACCCTTCCTCAGAGAGGACACTGCAGCCTGTTGGGCATCTTTTGCACATTGCTCTCCTTCACAGAGAGACAGAGAGCTTGATCCAGAGCAGAAGACTGAATTGGTGGTGTTGGAGCAGCAACTGAAGTTCACACTGGTCAGAACTGCAAACACAATCACAGAATCACACAATGTCAGGGGCTGGAAGGGACCTCAAAAGCTCATCCAGTTCAATCCCCCTGCCAGAGCAGGATCACCCAGAGCAGATCACACAGGAACTCATCCAGGTGGGTTTTGAATATCTCCAGAAACTCCACAACCCCCCTGGGCAGCCTGCTCCAGTGATAAATTTTTTCCTTCTGTTTCCATAGAACTCCCTATGCCTCAACTTCCACCAGTGCCCCTTGTGCTGTCATGGGGCACCACCACTGATGCCCAGCTTTGAAACTAAAGCTCTTTTCAAAGCTGCCATTTCCAAATTGACAATTAGTCTACTCCACAATGATGAGACCCCACCTGGAGCACTGTGTCCAGTTCTGGAGCCTCTATTACAAGAAGGATCTGGAGGTGCTGGAAGGTGTCCAGAGAAGGGGCACGAGGATAAGCAGAGGGCTGGAAGTGTTCTGCTCTGGAGACAGACTGAGAGAGTTGGGGCTGTTCAGTCTGGAGAAGAGAAGGCTCTGAAGAGACCTTCTTGTGGCCTTGCAGTATCTGAAGGGGGCTCCAAGAAAGCTGGGGAGGGACTTTTGAGGGTGTCAGGGAGTGACAGGACTGGGGGGAATGGAGCAAAACTAGAAATGGGTAGATTGAGATTGGATGTTAGGAAGAAGTTGTTCCCCATGAGGGTGGTGAGAGACTGGCACAGGTTGCCCAGGGAGGTGGTGGAAGCCTCCTGCCTGGAGGTGTTTGCAGCCAGGCTGGATGTGGCTGTGAGCAACCTGCTGTAGTGTGAGGTGTCCCTGGCCATGGCAGGGGGGTTGGAACTGGATGATCTTCGAGATCCCTTCCAACCCTAACACTACTATGATTCTGTGACCATGAAGCACTATTAAGCACTAAAATGAAGTATTCCTCTGGCAGCTGCACCAGCTCTCAGGCTGGGCTCTTCTACAGGTCTCTTAGCTGCTGCTATTCAAACACTTGGGTCCAATTCTGCAATCCTTTGTTCCAAGGGTGTGAAAGTTGGCCAGAAAGAAAAAAACCCTGTGTGCGATCAGATCTTGTGATATGGTTGAAAAATTCCACTTTCCCTGAAAAGAACCTTGTTTTCAAACACATTCCACAAGGTGAGCAGCTCTCTGGGCCCTTCTGCGTAGAAGATGAGGCACTACTTTTACACCGCCCCCCCACCCAGAGTGAGCTCACAGCCCCCGCACTGCCTGCAGCACCACCTCCAACCCATCGCTGGTGAGAGAGGAGAAGCCTTCTCTTACTGAAACAGCTACTCAGTGAATAGTTCTTCATTATCTAAGAGACAGCCAGGAAGTATTTAATAAATATATTACCCGTTGCATCAAAATAAATATCATTTATAAAACATTCATTGTCTTTTGCTCATCGTCATCATCATCATCATCATCATCATACAGTGTATATAAATGTGCCCAGTACAGATGAGATCTTTTTACAAAGGGTTGCCTGAATCTTTCCCCCTTAATGCATTCTCCCACTTACAGTAATCATTGCATAAAAGGCAGAACAACATCCCGCAGCGCTTTGCCACCAGCACAGACCCAAGACCAAACTAAAGATCCCGTGAAGGGGGTACAAAAGGTCTCCAGCGAGGAGGAATGGCTTTAGGTACGTCTCAAAAGTGGCACTTGCCTCAACCTCAGCGACTCTGCAGCATTTTTTTAGAGCTGGAGCCAGTGTTTACTTGAGGACTCGAGGATTACTCAACCGACTCACAGAACATATAAAAAGCAAGGGTGGATTTTCGTCGTCGTTGTTGGAAACAGAAAGCACGTTTAATGGTACAGTAATAGCTGTAGGTATCGTCCAGTAAAGGTGTAGGGTAGAAAAAAAAATGTTCTGGATATTAATTCACCTCAGATTAACTTTAGAGTTGTAAATACTTGCATTATAGTGAGGTAGACAGTGAAGGAAAAAAAAAACCCAACCAACAAAAAAACAACCAAACAAAAAACAACCAAACCCCAACCAAACCCCAACCTAACAAACCCAAACATAACAAACCCCAACCAAACAAACCCCAACCTAACAAACCCCAAACAAACCCCAACCAAACCCCAACCTAACAAACCCCAACCAAACAAACCCCAACCAAACAAAACCAAACCAAACAAACCCCAACCTGACAAACCCCAACCTAACAAACCCCAAACAAACCCTTACCAAACAAACCCCTACCAAACAAACCCCAAACAAACCCCAATCTAACAAACCCCAAACCCCAACCTAACAAACCCCAACCTAACAAACCCCAAACCCCAACCAAACCCCAACAAACCCCAACCAAACCCCAAACCCCAACCTAACAAACCCCAACCTAACAAACCCCAAACAAACCCCAAACCCCAACCTAACAAACCCCAACCAAACCCCAACCAACCAAACCCCAACCAACCAAACCCCAACCTAACAAACCTCAACCAAACCCCAACCAAACCCCAACCTAAGAAACCCCAACCAAACAAATCCCAACCAAACCCCAACCAAACCCCAACCTAAGAAACCCCAACCAAACAAATCCCAACCAAACCCCAACCTAACAAACCCCAACCAAACAAATCCCAACCAAACCCCAACCAACCAAACCCAAAACAAACAAAACCAAAACAACAAAAAACCCCACACCTCCCCATCAAAAAATCAACCAAAAAAAAGCCACCCCCACACCCCCACACCAAAAAATCAACAAAATAAAACAAACAAAAAACCCCAACCCCACCCCAAACCTTCTTTTCTCCGTTATTAGCACACAACTTAAATCTTGGCGTTAAGATCTGAAGGCAACGACAGCGTTGAAGTGAAAAAGAGGAAAGGTTTGAGCAATGCTTAGGTCTGTACAACTCCAATAGAGACTTTCAAAAAATATTAGAAATTATAACATTTCGAGTGCATATAAATGTTTTGTACATTAAAAAAAAAACAACCAAAACCAAAACCAAAACCAAAACAACAACAACAACAAAAAAACCTTAATTCCAAGAAATGCAGGTTGTTCATCTCCATTTTTGCACTTTTCAGTCTGTTTAAATAAACAAATATTTACAGCTTTGATATGAACAACAGTGCATCCCAAGCAAAATGTGCATTTTAAATTATTGCTCCTGGGCAAGTCTTTTTATTAGCATTTTATATTATTATTCTCTTCTCTCCCTCTTTTTTTTTTCCTCCTTTTTTTTTTTCTTTATGTTTTTTCCTCCTTTATTTTCTTTTTTCCCTCCTTTTTCCCCTCCTTTTTTCTTTTTTCCCTCCTTTATTTTTTTCTTTTTTCCTTCCTTTTTTTTTCCTCCTTTTTCTTTTTTTTCCTCCTTTTTTTCCCTTTTTTTTCTCTCCTTTTTCTTTTTTTTCCTCCTTTTTTCCCTTTTTTTCTTTTTTCCCTCCTTTTTTTCCCCCTCCTTTCTTTCCCCCCCCCCTTTTTTTTCCCTCCTATTTTCTTTTTTATCCTTTTTTTTCCCCCTCCTTTTTTTTTCTTTTTTTTTCCTCCTTTTTTTTTTTCTCTTTTTCTTTTCTCTTTTTTTTTTTCCCATCAGTTTGTAGCTCTGCACAACCACATAAGCCAACCATTCTAGAAATCGGGGTGAGGAGGATGTGGGAGAGGGAAAGCCTTGGGACTATGAACATAATCGTTACACTGAAAAAAAACCCAAACAAAAACCAAGGGCGAGGCATGCTTCGAAGTGCACTTTCCTCAGGTGAAGCCACAGCTGAGACCGAAGGTGGGAAAGAAACAAGAATCTTACATGCAACGCCTTGGCTAGCACAACGTTCGCGTATAATACTGCTGCAGGTTGCGAGGGCTGCCGAGCTAGATTTACCTACAGACCTCGCCATGGCATCCTTGCACTCTTCCTGAAATCCCGAGGAGTTTCCTTTCCAATCTACCCAGGTTGTGCTTTCTGCAACACTTCGCTCTTCACAGTTTTCCATTGCTATCTTAAAATAAAACCTAGCTGGTAATTGCAATCTTCAGCAATTCTCCTTTTTTTCTTTTTTCTTTTCCTTTTCTCTTTCACTATTTTTCCTTTTCTTTTTTTTTTTTTCCTTCTATTTTTTTCCTCCTTTTTTTTTTCCTTTTTTTTTTTTTTTTTCTTTTTTCCTTTGGGAAGGTGGGGTGCGCCGTAAACTATTTCGGGCTGGTAATCTCGCAGGAATGTGAAAGAGGGCAGAAATGCAACAGCCCTCTTTAGAGCAACTTCCGACAGAGGGATCCGTTTGCTCCCTCTCCCCCACCCCGCACCGGACGGCCCCTTTTGTACTCGGTAAATTGCCCTCACCTTCGGAGGGCGGAGGACAGATCGCCAGGTAAACCCCGGCGCTGGCAGGGAAGACGGGAAGGGACCCGGCGGGGCCTCTGCCTGCTCGCCCTTCCCCGCCACGGAGCGTCACGGAGCGGAGGCGCCAAGGCCGCAGCCACACACCGCCCGCCGCCCCCCAGACAAGCGCCGGGCGGGCGCGGGGCCGCCCCGCTCGCCGCCGGCATCTCCGCCAGACGCAGCCCCGGCTGCCGCCGAGGGGCGTTCTGCCCGCTACCTGCAGCCGCAGGACTCCACCACCATGTCCTCGTACTGCTTGTACACCACGTTGTTGCCCGCGTCGATGTAGAGGATGCTGATTGGAGTCAATTTGGTGGGGACGCAGCAGCTGGGCGGCGTGGAGCCGGGGTCCATGGAGTTCATGAGGGTCTGGATGATGGCGTGGTTCGTGGGCTCCAGGTGGGAGCGCAGCGGAAAGTCGCAGACCCCTTCGCAGTGGTGGGCCTCGTACTCTAGCGGGGCGATAATCCAGTCGTCCCAGCCCAGCTCCTTGAAGTTGACGTGCAGCGGCTTCTTGCTGCAGCGCAGGCGGGACTTCTTGCCGTGCCGCTTGCCGTGCCGGCTGGCGAAGGCGGTGCGCCGCTGGCGCCGGGCCGGCGGGTGGCGGGCAGCGGGCGGCGGCGGCGCGCCCAGCTCTGCGCGCAGCTCCCCGAGCAGGCTCCGCCGCCGGGCGCGGGTGAAGACCACCAGCAGCGCCCGCTCCTGCGGCGGCCTCGCCCGGCGCCCGAAGCCCAGGCCCCGCAGGTCCAGCCAGCGCGGCGGCCCGCGGCCCGCCGAGGCGCGCAGCTCCAGGCACAGGCGCTTCCAGGGCCGTGGCTCCCGCAGGCTCTGCCGCACGTCGAAGACCTCCCAGCCGGCGGTGGGGGCCGCCCGCAGGTCCAGGGCGCGGGAGTCCAGCGGCTGCTGCGAGAGGCAGGAGAAGAGTTGCATGTGCAGCGGGACGACAGGCGGCGGGTGGCCGCGGGGGGCCCGGCGGAACAGCCGCAGCTCGGCCCCCACCAGCTCCTCCGTCTCCGAGAGGGTCGAGACATCGAACACGTACTGCTGCCGCCTCAGGGGAGCGGGCGGGAGATCGTCTGCCAGATAAAAAAAATAATCACGGTCAGTCTCACACAAGGGGATCTGCCGAGAGGCCCCCGGGGAGGGGAAGGGCGGGCAGGGCCGCTCCTGCCCCCGCCTCACCCCCGCCCCCAGCTGGGGCCGTCCCCGGGCTGGGACCAGGGGCTCCATCGGGAGCGGGTACTGAGCTGGGACCGGGAGAGGGCGGGGAGAAGGCATAGCCCAAAACTACCGCTGGGAAGAGGAAAGGGAAAGGGGGAAAGGAGAGAAAGGCAAAAGGAAAATTAAATGGGAAAGGGAAAGGGAAAGGGAAAGGGAAAGGGAAAGGGAAAGGGAGGAAGAAAGAAGGAAAATGTACAGAAGAACGCACAGGAGACAGGAGACTTCTCTTCCGCACCAGGGGCAAGCCCCACGCCGCTCTCTTCTGCCCATGAACACTGCCTTCAGCGTGGGACTGGCAGCGTTCGTGTGCTCATGTACTTTATGCACACATACGGACATCTACACGTACATGTTCTCCTCCAGGAGAAAAACCTGGACTTCTTTTTTGACACATCGGTGTACGAAGTGCAGCACAGAAAGCAAACCAGATTCCCCTGAGCTGCTTTCCAATAAAATGTTTACAACCCAGCAAATATAAAAATTCCCAAAGCCCCAGGGTTTCCCCAGAAGCTAGTAAAGCCTGTGCGGATTTGAACAGTAAAAATGTCACTGGAGCCTCTGTTCAGCAGCCCCTCGCCGCTTTTCCCTCGCCCGCTCCAGGGATGGAAGACTAAAGGAATATACATCCCCTGTTATTTATTGATATCAAAGGTCATCGGCGTGTTTCACCACTTCGGCTCTACCTGAGGGGGAACCTCCTGACGGGCAGGAAGGACAAGGGGATGATTTATGCAACCCAAAACCTTCAGATGCCACCACGGCAATACAGAAATCAGTGCAGACTGACATGCAATTAAGAAGCGCCGATAAGCATACCCGAAAGTCGCCCAGTGCTGTGGCGTGTTCCCCCAGATGCGAGGAGGGACATGACGGGTGGACAAAGTAGTCCACCCTGGGGCACAGAAGTCCACTCTGGGACCGGGGAGCCCTCGGCGGAGCTGGCGGACAGCCGAGCGCATCCCTCCTGCTCCGCGGGGAGCCGTGCAACTGGGTGCCCGCTGGGGACACCTGCCCCGCTCCTGGGCAAGGGGCTGCGCATCCCGCTCGGAAGCGCCCAGGGAGAGTCGTCAGAAAATCACAGAGTGAAAAACGTCGTCACAGTCTCAGGTGATAACAGCTGCACTATCGATCCGCTGAAAAGAAAATTTGAAATCCAGAGGGAGTTGCCTGCAGGCACTGGGCAGTCTCGACATCGCTGCAAGGACTGGGCAGGATTTGGCTTGTGGGTTTGGGGTGTTTTTCCTTGTGGCTGGGGGCTGAGGTGTGCCTGGTTGGCCGGAGGAGGGTCTGGCAGCTAGGGGAGAGCACCGGGGACATGCAAGGGGGGCCCGGGCGAGACTTAGACCTTCTGTGAAGGGGTTGTGCATCCCTCGGACAAGAACGCGCGAGTCCCCTTGCTCGTCTTTGGCTTTCCAAGCGCCCAGCAGCCGTCAGGTGCCCTTGAGTCCGGCAGGTCACAGACGGCTCTCCTGGCCCCGCCGAGCTGCCTCCCACCTTATTTCAACGGCTCCAGCGACTGCTGCGGAAACCAGATCAGCGCCTGCCCCTGCCCTCGGTTTTGGTGTGTGGGCAGAGCCAGGCCTGGACACAGCTCCGCTCTCTGCCTGGGAAAGTGGGGGTGGGGGTGTCTTGTTTGGTTTCAAGGGCAGATGCTGGACCTGTTTGGTACTCCGTGGCGCAAAGGGGCGGAGGTGGGGAGAGCGCTCCCTCCAGCCCCCCTGTCTCTTCGGAGCAAACACCACCTCTCCTCCTCCCCGTCCTACTCCGGGACAGTGTCTTCGTTTAGGGGACCCTCGCATCCCGGTAGCACTGCCCCGTTTTCGGGGAAAAAGAGGACAGCCCTTTCCTGAGGGATGGGGAGACACAGAGGTGACAAGCAGGCGGCTGCGGCACGGGGAATCTGTCCCTTCGGGGTGACATTCACGGGTGTGTTAGACGGGAGCTGCTGATTTTCCCGCGGGTCCTCGCTGCTGAAAGCAGACCCCCTGCCATGCTGCGGGGGGAGCCAGGTCCGGTCCTGCGGGTGTCAGAGGCTTGCTCAGGGAGCGCGCTTTAGGCGCACGCAGCAGCACCCTTTGAAGCTTCAGCTTGACCGAGGTTGAACGCGTTGCACGGTGGCTCCGGCTGGCTCGGTGGCATGGCAGGCTGGAGACACGGACGAATGGCAGAGAAACGTGCTTCCGGGCAAAGGGGGCTGCGAGCCGGGTTTAAGCAGCACCGACTGCGCTGGAGAACTCCCGCTGCTTCACGCAGCTGCCGGCTCCTGCTCCTCTCCCCGAAAGGGGCAGGGCTGCTGCTTGTTTCGAATAAGCAGCTCTGAATCCGATCAGATAAACGCTTTTTATTCACGCTTGTAACCTAATAATTCCAGATGAATACATAATCCTAAACCAGTACTGGCTCGCTCCCAGCGCAGTCCGGAGGGTGGGAAAAGCAGCGGAGGGCGGGGAGGTTAAACGGTACCGCCGGAACCGCCACAAACCGGGGAGAGAGGGGTCTGGTTTGGGGACCTTTTGTTCCAGCAAAGCTGCTGCCTTCCCAGCGCACAAAGAGCGGCAGAAACGAAGGCGTGGGGACACCCTGGCTGCCCCTCTGCCTCCGTGTGAGGAGCACACGGGGGTTGGGTCTTGTCCTTTTCAGTTTTCCTTTAAAAGCGAAGAAAGGCTAGGGTCAGCTGCGGGGGATTCTAACGGCTAGCTTTAGATTTGCCTTTTTGTCAGGCCAGCTGAGGCTGTCATTCCCCTTATTCCCGGTACCGAAATAGTTGGAGAGAGCAGCCAAGTCATCCCACATCCACAATGGATGTGGATGGGAAAATCCACGCTACAGGAAATGCACCAGAGAGGTGTGTCTGCATTTGTAACTTGAACTTAGGTGAATGTTAGTTACGCAGTGAGTATTAGTTTTATTTCGACTTCCCGTTTTATTCGTTTGGGGTTGTTTTGTTGGGGTTTTCTTTCGGGCGAAGCTAAAATACTGGGAGCGGGAAGGAGGATGAGGGCAAAAAACAGTAGATCTATCTTTAATTTAAGCCTATGTCAGCGGTAAGGGGGCGAGAGGTGTGCTCTTCCCAAAGCGCCGGCATAGCCGCCGTGCCCGGTGCTCCTGCGTGACAGGCTAAGTTGGGCCGGGCCCCCGGCCTCCGCCTCCCGGCTTCTCTCCGCTTTGAGGTGGCGGAGGCTTTATCACCTTCGAGGTTAAATGAGTAGCTAGATTGGGATACTTCCTTTAACTCCCTCCCCTCTCTCGCCTCCCGGGTTCGCTTTCTCGCCCGGCAGCCTGGGGTGCCTCTGAGGCGAGCCGGGGGTTAACGAAGGCTACACAGAGTTTCCCTTTTCATGGCAGATCAGGTACTGGGCTCCCGGCCAATTCATCAGGGCTCAGATCTTAACTTTACATCACTGCAAATTATACCCAAACCACATTCAAGAAAAAATTTCCCATTCCCGAATTCTCTTTCAAGCCGTATTTAAACTCGCAAACCAAAAGCACATTTGCAGTTTAAAGACCCTTTGCAGGCGCTCGCTCAGCAATAATCTGGAAATTAAAACATACAAACCCCCCCTCCCCCCCGCTAATCGCGAGGGGCTGCCCACAGGTTGTCTGCAGAGTCGCAAGGCTGACAGGTATTTTTTTTTCGGAGCATAACCCGAGCTGTGGAAACAAGGAGCTGACTCCATGTGTGGCATTTCTCCGGGTTTCAATCCCGCGTCTCCCAGCGCCTGCCTCGCCGTGGTTTTTTATTACACCAGCTGATGAGTTTTAAATGTTTCGTTCGCTTCACTGTCCACTAACCGAGAAAGACCACACCTTCCTCCGACGAATTCTCAATCCAGCCAGAACCCCAGCGAGATCATAGAGGACTGTTTCGGGGTTGCTTTTCGGTTGTTGGTTGGTTTGAGGGGTTTGTTAGTTGTTTCCTTCCCACCCATAACCCCCGGAGCAAGAATTCACCTGGCTGCGATAGACCTTTGATCACTACCTTGCCGTAACTGCTCCGGGAATGCTGCCTGCCCTCACCCCGTTCCCCAGCTCGCCGCTGCCGCCGGCCGCTTGCCGCCTTCTGCCGCTGTCTCTCAGGTTCCCACGAGCGCCGCTCGGCCTTCGAGACCACCACCACACCCGTGGGACATCCCGCGGGGCTCCGGGCCCCTCATCCATCAGCACTGCCGCAGGAGATGCGCCGAGGCGGAGAGGGGCTTTCGGAGGTGGGGGTGGTTTCTACCTGCTGTAACAGCCATTATCCAGTTCCCCTTCCCTTTCCCCGTTTGCGGCAGTTTCGCTACCCGAAATACTTAGGTCGAGGAGAAAGCTGTTCTTCCAAAATTACTCTTTTTGAGAAAATGGGAATTAATATCCCCAGCGCTCGGAAATAAAACGCGGAGCGAGGGGACGCTTTGAAGGATATTTCTGAGCGGTATGTGTGGGAGCGTCGGGGTGTAGCAACGCAACATACAGATCTGGCCACAACTAGCAAGGACTGTAATGTCCCCTTTCGCTCGTAAACCAGACCAGGCACAGCAGGACTCCCAGCCTCGGTTCCAGCCTACCCCAAACTCGCAGGGAAAGTAGCATTTCTCCCATCAGCTGCTTTTATTCTGCAAGACTACGAAGCGAGGAGGAAGAGTAGGATGGCGAAACACTCCGCCGCCGTGACCACCGCCGGGCTAGTCCCGGGCTGCGCTGAGTTGTTTCTCCGCGGCCCGCTCGACCCCCGGGTTGGGGCCAGCCTAGGTTGTGGCATGGTATCGCCCTGCGAGCGGCAGGAATTGAACAGCTCCCGGACGCAACGCTCCGTCCTACGGTCCTCAAACCCACCCTTCCCACTTCCTCCTCACCCCTCCCCACCCCCCCAAAACCAACAAATAAAAATAAGAATTAACCGCGGCCGCTTAGCGAGGCCCACGAGGGGGCTTCTGGATTTAAAAACTGAAAATGAAAATTCAGGATCGGGTCCGAAATGAGCCACCAGAATGGCTTATTAGTCTCTAACTGCTCCTTCCCGTTAGCTGAGGGGATCCGCGGACGCGCACCGCCCCGCCGAGCAGCCGCGGGGCCGCTCTCTCCGACCACCCTCCCTCTGCGCAGACCCCCGCGCCTTCGCTAAAGAAAACAAAACTAAATAAGTAAGAATCCCCTCCCCCGTTTTTCAACGGTGAGAAACACGCGGCCGCGGGCCCTGAGGGGCCGCACCGCTGCTCGCTCCGCCCGCTCCCCAGCCCCTCTCCGCTCCCTCCCGCAGCCCCCGCAGCGCGGGGTTGGGGGTGAGCAACAAACCCCCGCATGTCCCGCAGGCACGGGCAGAACGGAGGCAGAGCTTGCTCCCCGGCCGCCGCCGCCGCCCCCCGTACAGTCGGTTCCGCGGGCGCGGAGGCCCCTCCGCCGTGCCGGGCCGTACCGGGCCGTACCGGGCCGTGCCGCTCCGTTCCTTCCCCGGGCGCACGGCAGGGATGAGGAGCGGCTGCTCGCTGCCGCACTCCGGCCGTCTGGTCTGCATTAGTGCTTTTATAAGGGGCTCAAACAAATCGAATACAAGGTCACCAAATAATTAACAGTTGTGAATTCCCTCCTTGCCCATTAAAATACTTCCCTGCTTATATTTAATTTTCCCTCTGCCAACGACAACACTGCCTGGGCAAAGGCGCTGCGCGGATTACACTATATCGCAGCTTTCGGTCCACCCAGAAACCCGCTGTTTTGCATAAACATGTTGCGCTAGATGAACTTCAAGTGGGATTTACGCTCTTTTCTTCTGCCACATGCACAGCCAGGCCATTTCCAGTTTCTGCGCACGGGATCCTCACCCTCTCACGACCCTTATGGCAAAGAGCAAAATAACCACGGTGGGACCCCTGCCCATCCGAATCAGCTGCCTCTCAAGTGGAACACGAAACTGCACAAAGGAAACGAGGAGGGGAAAAGGAGACGGTCTCGACTCATTTCGGTTTCCCCATCCCTTAGGCGCGTAGCTCAACATTCCGTAAGCGAGAGCCCGGCCACGGCACGGCGGCTGCCGGCAGCCCTGTGGATACAGAAGGGAAAGGCGAAGCGAGGCCACAGCAGCGTGTCCCTGTAGCATTCCCTTCCCACGGCAGAATCCTTTAAAAATCGGGCACCCTCGCACCCCAGCTATATATATGTATTTTTTTTTTCCAGTTTGTTCCGAGCCATGACACGTTTCTTGCTAGTTTGGGTTTCCTTGTTTATAGCTCCCTTCTCCTGCTCCCTCCCGCTCCCTCTCCCTCTCTCCCTCTCCCTCTCTCTCTCTCTCTTTTTTTTTTTTTTTCTTTTTCTTTTTTTCCCTCCCCCTGCCTGGTGGAGTCCTTGCAGCTCCTAATTGTCCTGCCTTACTGTGGAGCTCCAATGCTGGGGGTCCTGAGGCCAGCGAGAGCACCATCTGCGTTTTAATGAGTTACTTCATGTGCCAACAGTAATTTTCCTACATTCAGCTAAGTCCTGTCTGATCTTGCGACCGTAACAAGGGGGAGAGAGTGGGGGGCGGGAGGGGGTGGAGAAGGGGAAATCGCAAACCTTTTCCTCCTTTCTGCGCTCCTTTTTTCTACTGATGGGGGTCGGGAGGGGCGAGAGGGAGAATAAAAATATGTATATACATATAATGCAGTACTGTAGCTTCGAGCTAGCCTGGAAAAGATCTTATTAGCTTCAAGAGGGAAGGAAAGAAACAAGAGGCGAAGAGAAGAGATTGGTGGTGATCGCGCCGAAGCGCTCTGCCCCAGTCAGCTGCGGAGGGTGGCGGAGCGGGCTGGCTGCGGGGCTGCGGAGGGCGGCCAGGGGCTGCTGCGGCCAGGAGCTGCTGCGGCCAGGAGCTGGCAGCAGAGCTACCTTTCCTGCGAGACGCTTTCACGGACACGCAGGACAGCAGCCCATGCCATACAGGAAGGGTAGTTCTTGGCAGGAGTAAAAGCTGCTTCGCGCTCCTCCCTGGGCTGCTGTCTCCTCGAAATACGCCGATGAAGGATGCCGTGTGGGCAGGAGGGGCGGCCACCGTTGTCTTCCGCGGAGATGCCGCTTAGGTAAAGAGCAGCCCTTCTAATTGGGTCAATTTTGGGCTGCTATATTGTCTGCAAATGAATTGACAGAAACTCCCCACCACCCTCCCCTTCCCCGCTTTCCCTGAGCAAATACTGTTCATCATCAGCACAACTCCAACTCGCCAATTAACTGGGCTAGGAGCCCACGGGGAGGTGGGCAGTAAAATAGCTACCACTTCAGAGGAACGGAAGCTCTCTTGAAGTTTTTTTGGTGATGTGCCATTGGCTGGTCAGCTTCATTATGGGAGACTAGACAATATTTGATATGTTATGACATGAACACTCAATTAGATCACTGAGTTGAAATACTCCAATCAGTGGCTTGATGCTAAGCAACCCTCAGAAGGTCCAGCAGAAGGTCACAGCCTGTGACACATCAAATCAAAATCAATGGGGAAAAGTGATGCTTTTCCTTAATCAAACCAGGACTTCTGTTAGCAAATCACTTCCCCAGGAGGAGAATCTCCCATGCAGCGAGATGAGCTAAATTTGTTGAATTAACTGTCTGTCTTCTGGTTATCATGAATAAGATTATCTTGAGCGCGGCTCTGTTTCCCCGCGGCTTGCACAATTCGCACCCCGTTTCCTCTCCGGCGGGGGAAGCGGCCAGCTCGTTTCTGAAGACTGAACTTTCGAAACCGTATTTCTAGAAAGCGAGTCCTCTCTCTCCCTACCCCCCCCCCCCCCCCCCCCGTGCTTTTAACAACGACGAAGAAAAATATCCCCCTTAAAGCGAAGGCGGAAAGTAAAACACTCCGTCCCCTCTGTCCTCGGAAACGACCGGGTTCTTCTTGCCCGGGGGTGCACCCACCGAAGACGCTTCCACCCTCCCGAGGCCAGAGGGGCGCGACGGGTACCGAGGCGGGAGAGGAAGAGCCATGCCGAGCCGAGCTCCTTCCGCGGGGGAGGACCCACTGAGACGGGGGTCGACCCCCTGAGACGGGGGTCGTCACGACAGGGAAAGGGGCTGAGCCATGGGTTCCCCGGGGGAGGAGAGGCTGCCGACTCGGGGCGTGGGGGGCGAGGGGGAGGCGGCGGAGGTGGTTGATTTGGGTTCGATTTGGTTTGGGAAGGCAGAGACTCCTGTGAGTCTGAGCGGTTTTCCCAGCGCTCGAACGGCTGGGACGCGGGGGGGTCCGGAGTGCTTCCCCAGCTCCCGGAACGCTGCTGCCAACCACTGGCAGGTACACGAGCAGGGTCCCCGGGGGGCGCGGACGGAGGGGAAGGTCTTCAAACAGGGATGGGGAGGGAGAAGAGGAGGAAAGAATGCACAACCTTCATTATGAACCTGTTAATTAGTCTGTCCTTAACGACTCACAAGACAGGGTAATAAAAAATAAAACCAAAAAGGGTGTTTTGAGGGAACGGAAATTTTCCTCTGTGTCTCCGAGAAACCTCCACAAGCTGTCCCGGCTGCGAGAGATAGAACAAACGAGAGAAAAGCAATGCAGGCTCTCGGCCGGGACTGCAGGTCGTGGAGAGGTGCTGGGAGCCCCGCGGCACCGGTGCTGCCCGAGGAGAGGGGGGCAAGGCCTGCCATCCAGTTGCCTCCGAACCCCGGTTCCCGCCCGTCCTCTCCCTCCTCCTCACTCCCACCACGGGGCAGCCGAGGGCCCGGGGAAGCGGCTCCTGCTGCCGACCCGCCCTGGGACGGGTGAGGACGAGCCCCGCACGCTCTAGGCTTAAAGGACTCGGGTTGCGTCCCCGAAACAGACGGCGGGTCCCAGCCGCTCCCCCATGAACCCCGGGGCCAGGAGTCACCTAGGCTTCGAGCCTCCTCCCAGCCACAGCGCTTCCGAACGGGGCTGGTGCTCTTCCAGGTAACCCAGATAAAGCACCCACCGAGAGCAGCTGCAGGCAGCAAATGTTTGCCCTCGGTCAGTTTGAACTTTCTATTTGCCTTGGAGCCGCCGCGATAAGGGCGATCCTTTCTCCTGCTGACGGAAACAAACCAAAGAGAGGTTTGCGTTTGGGTGGGTTTTTTTCTGTTGTTGTTTAAGGTTGCGTTTACATCCAAAGTGCTCCTGAGGCGTGTTTCCCACCACCCCATGACGGTTCGGGGGCGAACACGCGTGTTTCCCGCAGGCAGCCGCAGTCCGGGCGTAGCGCCGCGGGACGCTTCGCTCTCGGATAAAACAACGCGATCCTCAATTTACCTAGAGATCCACTTTGCTGCAATACCGAACACTGAAAGACCACCGGTGACCGGCGCAGCCTGTCCCCATCTCCCAGCGCCAGGCTCCGGGGAACGGCAGCCGCTGGAAGGGGCGCCCGCAGACCCGGAGGCTAGTGAGGGGCGCGGGTGGGGTATAACTTACCTCGTCCCCTGTCTACAAAGCTAGTGATGGTGTTGGCGGATTTGGACGACTGAAAAAAGCTGGCGTTGATGCCCAGTTTCTCCGCGATAGAGTAAGTCCTGAACAGAGACAGCATGTACTCGTGGGGTTCCGCTCGTGGGAGCGCCCGGCCCACGGCGTGTCCCTCTTGCCGCGAGCGGTTCTCCCGTGGGGACCGCGGCAGCCTGCGGCCCCGTCCGCCCTTGGAGGAGGCGGCGGGTAGGGAAGCCGGGAGGCAGCAAGGTAAATCCCAGAGGAGGCTGGCAAGCAAGGCGGCGGAGAGCAGGGCCCGGCGTGCATTCATAGCGAGAGGCGGCCGTGAGGAGGGAGAGGAGGGCGGCCCGACGTGCGGCTCCGGCGGCCCACGGAGCGGCGCGGGGACTGCGCGGCGGCGTGGCGCGGAGCGGGGACTGCACCCGGGCGGGCTCGGCCCGGAGTAGCCCGCCCCGCCCCGTGGGTACCGCCCCGCCGCGGACCGCCCCGTGGGGGCACCCAGCCCGCCCCCGCGGGGCGGTCCCGCCGTCGGGTGCTCGGGGGACCCTTGGCTCCCTCCTCGCTGTCGACGCCACGCGGGACGTGGACACGATGGCCAGAGAGAGACGCTGTAGGTCTTTCTGGCAGCCTTTGGGTACCACTTCCCACCAAGCCACCTTTGGGGGTTCTCATGAACCTGCCAACCCTTTGGTGCTCTCACATGCTGTGGTTTCAGGTGTGGGCAGACTCATGGGATGCTAATGATCGTGGCCGAGGCTCTTCCTCTTCCCACGGCCCTGTGCCCAAGAGCCTGGCACAGAGCAGGGCTCTTTCACGAAGGAGAACATGGTCAAAAACAGGTTCTCTCTTTAGCGTGAGCTGGGGCCCAGCTAATGAGCAGCCCTGAGGCAGGCCTTGCCACCATCAGAGGGGGAAAGGAAAGCACAGGAATGAAGAACCACAGACCATTCTTCTCTCAAAGTGTGCAGCTACCAAGGGGAGACCAGCCCAAAAGGAGCACGGTGCCAGGCTGGGGTCTGGGAAAATGCAGTGCTGGGCAGCACTGTCAAGACAAATAGGGCAGGCTGGGTGGTCAGGAAAGCCTCCTCAAAGTGGGGCAGCACAGATTTTCCTTGTCCTGATCATGCAGAAGCAGGATTCAGCCATCCCTTTTTGGCTGGCTTTTCAGAGGTGCATCCTCCAGTATAAGACTGGTGTCAGCTCTCCAAATGGTTTCATCCAACCACCTAAGTAGGGTTCACAGCCATGGACAAAGCACGGTAATGAGATTGTGTTACCTTACCTGTCCTGTTCCCTCATTACTTCTTTCTCACCTCCCATCTGAACCATGGCACTGCAGCCACTGGCAGCCACAAGCCAGCCTCCTTTATTTCCCCACACTGCTTTTGTTTTCCCCTGTGCTGAGCTTCCCCCATCCTGTGTCCTAATCTCCCATTTTCCACTTACTCCTACCTCTCCTACCTGCTCTAGGTCTGCCACTTGGGGATTTTCCACTCATTCCAGCGAGAGATGCTGCAGCCTGAGGACCATGTGTCTATAGCAGCCTGTGGCAGTTATAGGCAGTGTGGCTTTTATCCCACACTGAATCTGACATCTCTGCACTTCTTCATCAACAGCTGCTCTTCATGGGCCATGTGGTTGTATGCTGGACTTTCTGGTCTTCTGCCTCCCCCCACCATTTTCCACCAAGAGAGGGCAACTCACGCCTGGGCTTCTGGCACTGCTCCCAGTGCAGTACACATCAGTAGGGCAAGCAGACCCAGCTGGGGCACAGGAAGCAGACATCCAGCCTGTTAGGTCCTGGTTTTCTTGTAGGGAGCTCAGTCCCACCATGCTCCCCAGCACTTGGGGAGACATGCTAGGGGAGGTGAAGAGAGTGATAGAGGACATTCAAAGCAAGGGAGGGATTCAGGTTCCAAGTGCCCCAGGCTGCATGTCCACTAGAGAAGAAGGTAACTCCAAAGTGCTGCCTTGCAGTCTTCCATACATGGCTTAGTGAGCTCCACAGTGTGATTTTGGCCCATGCCAGTTACCACTTTGCCAGCTGGTGCCCAGGCCTGTTGCAAGTTGTGGCTCGTGCCAGAGGCTGTCCCTAGACGGCCATTTGGATGTGGGACACACCATATAGCTGGTATTAGAGAGTGAGGCCTGTCATTGCCTTGGCTTCTCTTCAGCAGGGCAGATGCACTGCGAGGTGCTGGCAGATGAGCTGTGAGGAAGCAGGGCTACAAAAGAGTATCAGTGACAGCGCAGAAATGAGGCAAGTGTTCTGCAAAACCAATTCCCACATCTCTCTGGCCTGGTTTCTTCACCCTCTTTTATTTACTGTGCTTTCACTCCTCCTGCCTAGCCCCTGACTTCACAGACACCCTCCTGACTGTTCCTCTCTCTTTTCATCATCTGTTTTCTGCTTTGGGACCTCCCCCCCTCCTCCTGGCCCTTTGGCTTCGCGTTTCTGATGCCTCGCTTTTGTTAGTTCTGCTCTTCTTTGCTGCTCCCATACTTTCTGCTCTGTGCTTAGCATTTTGGCTACTTTTCCTTGCCATGACCCAGTTCCTTCCGGAGCCTTATCATCACTTTTTTGTTTCCTTCTGCTTCTTTTGTGCCCTCTTCACTTATTCCACGCTCCCGCCTGCTATCTCAAATCAGCTGCCCAGCTCCAGTTTCTTCTCCGCCAACTTCTGCCCAACCCTAGTCCCTCAGGCTCTTTCTTTTCTCTCCTGCTGCATTTCATTGTCCTATTTTCCTCTTCTGATATTGTTTCCACTTCCCACATCCCCTCCTTGTGGTTCCCAGTGCTGCTGCTGCACGGCTGCCCTTTCCCACTCCCACCCCGCTGGTTTCCAGGGTCCCCTTGCTGGTCCCGGAGTGTCTGTTCCCTTCCTGCCTTTGTCTCTCGATCTGTCTCTCCTCTTCCCTCTTTGTTCTCAGCTTTTTCCTCCCTTGGCCTCCTCCTCTCCCAAGGGAAGGTGGTTTCATACTAATGCAAAGCCGCAAGGGTCTGGTGGTCTCGAAAACAGCTTCCATCAGCCTGACTTCATTTCTACCTGCTGCTTTTGGGTGTTTTAACACATTCTCTAAAGCTGACCGGGATGGCTGCTTTCCACCCTTGCTTCTTTTATCGAGGGCCTGACTGGAAGCCCTCTGCAGCCAACGAGGGTCTTTCCCCCAGCTCCAGCAACCTTTCAGGCAGCGCGGAGGCTGAGGCAGGTGCACACCCTGCTGTTATCCCCCCAAGACAGCACTGCTCACCAGATGATAGTGCATGCTGTTAGTGCTAACAGCTGTGGAGTAGGTAGTGCTGCTCTCCTGCCCGTTCCTCTCAGCCCCATTGCTCCCAGTGTCCCCTTGCCATTTTGGAAGACAAAGCCATTGTTCAAAACAGCTAATTGCCAGGACAACCACTGAAGGGAGCAAGAGAATGTAGGGAACCAAAAGATGTAGCAACTGTGGCGTCTTAAGCAGCTGGACAGTCACAGAGTCACAGAATTGTTAGGGTTGGAAGGTACCTCAAGGATCAGCCAGGTCAAACCCCCCTGCCATGGCCAGGGACACCTCACACTACAGCAGCTTGCTCACAGCCACAGCCAGCCTGGCTGCAAACACCTCCAGGCAGGAGGCTTCCACCACCTCCCTGGGCAACCTGTGCCAGTCTCTCACCACCCTCATGGGGAACAACTTCTTCCTAACATCCAAGCTCAATCTCCCCATTTCTAGTTTTGCTCCATTCCCCCCAGTCCAATCACTCCCTGACGCCCTCAAAAGTCCCTCCCCAGCTTTCTTGGAGCCCCCTTCAGATACTGGAAGGCCACAATTAGGTCTCTTCAGAGCCTTCTCTTCTGCAGCCTGAACAACCCCAACTCCCCCAGTCAGATCATTGAGAGGGATCTGAATGCAGCAAAACCATCTGGAGAAGTTTTGATGTTGATTAGCATTGAGAAAACCACCTGGACCTGGACCTGGGAAGCACAGGCAGGAGCAGGCACCTGGCAGGCAGCACAGGAGGGAGGGAATCGTTGCCTGTGGAACACTTGGAATGCTGGCTCCGGAGCTCAGCAAAGGGTGTAACAACAGCAGCAACAATAAGAAGAGTTAAATAATAGCTGCCACCAGAAGAGAAAAAAAAAAGAAAGAATAAGAATAAGAAGAATAGCACTTTGAAAAAAATATTTCCTTTCTGGTTTTCTCCACAACAAAAGCTGGCCAGATTTTGGTTATAATTGCATTACAAATCTTTTCTAACTTGATTGATTGATTGATTGATTGGTTTCAGCATGTTTCTCCCAAAACCAAGCAATTTGAAAACCACTTCCTTCAATTTCCCTGCACTAATCCACACGGCTTTTCACATGTTTCAGTTTTTAAAATGCATTCATTTATTTCTCATTTCTGTTTGATTTTTGTTTGGTTGCTTTGTTCCATTGAGTTTGAAAAGGGGGAAGGCTGAGGGGAGACCTCACTGCTGCCTACAGCTACCTGAAAGGACATTGTAAAGAGGCTGGTGTTGGTCTCCTCTCCCAGGTAATTAGGCTACTCAAGCTATGACTGGGTAGGTTTAGACTGGACAGCAGGGAAAAATGTCTCATGGAAAGAGTGGTCAGGCACTGGAATGAGCTGCCCAGGGAGGTGGTTGAGTCACCAGGCCTGGATGTGTTTGAAGGCGGGTTGGATGTGGTGCTTGGGGATATGGTTTAGGGGTGATCTTTGTAGAGCAGGGTTAATGCTTGGACTTGGTGATCCTGAGGGTCTTTTCCACCCTGTGTGTTTCTGTGATTCTGTGAATTTGCTCTTCTGGTGAAAAGAAAAACTCATAAGAGGAGAATTTGAAGGCCAGGAGACAGACAAAATCATCTGTGATTTTTTTTCACCCTGTGGGTTTAATGGAAATATATCTTGTTACAGCCATAAAACGAGCAGCAGGTTGAGGTTACAGACCCACAGAATGTTAGGGGCTGGAAGGGACCTTGAAAGGTCATCCAATCCAACCCCACTGCCAGATCAGGACCACCTATACCATGTCACACAGGAACACAGCCAGGTGGGTCTTTCATTCCTGCACAAGGGGTCAAGCGAGGTTTAAGCATCACCCCTTCCACCTCTGGGTTGTGGCCTTTCAGAAGGTGCATGAGGAGCATTAGCACAGAGCTGATCAGTTTGTAGACAGTCCCTCTTCACAGAGTTTATTGGTTTTTAATGCCCAGCTTGTGTCTTATTTTTCACCATGACGGAAGCGCCACAGCATTTCCATTTCTGTGAAGGCAAATCATTCTCTATTAGGATGAGTACAAAACACCACTGCTCAAAGCAGGGGCTGCCTTCCTCCTACACCACACACAAAAAGCCTCCCAAAAGATCGTGGTCACACCACATAATTACAGGGGTAGGGTTTCTTCTGCCAGAGCAGTTAGCACAACGTTTCTGCAATGCCCACATGTGCTGGTTCTCAGCAAAACATCAGTCTCGGCACTGGCTTTGAAAATGGGGGGGGGAGGGTTGTTTTTCAGAGATCCCAGACCCAAGGCATTGAACTCCCACTGGTTTAGCCTCCGTATTTTCAGCCTCTCTTCTTCCTTGCTGCAGCACTCCTCAAAAGATTGGGCTTTGGTGCTCCATACTAGCAGGAATTTCTTTCTTTCTTTCTTCTTCTTTCTTTCTTTCTTTCTTTCTTTCTTTCTTTTCTTTCTTTCTTTCTTTCTTTCTTTCTTTCTTTCTTTCTTTCTTTCTTTCTTTCTTTCTTTCTTTCTTTCTTTCTTTCTTTCTTTCTTTCTTTCTTTCTTTCTTTCTTTCTTTCTTTCTTTCTTTCTCTTCTTTCTTTCTTTCTTTCTTTCTTTCTTTCTTTCTTTCTTTCTTTCTTTTCTTTCTTTCTTCTTCTTTCTTTCTTTCTTTCTTTCTTTCTTTCTTTCTTTCTTCTTCTTTCTTTCTTTCTTTCTTTCTTTCTTTCTTTCTTTCTTTCTTTCTTTCTTTCTTTCTTTCTTTCTTTCTTTCTTTCTTTCTTTCTTTCTTTCTTTCTTTCTTTCTTTTCTTTCTTTTCTTTCTTTCTTTCTTTCTTTCTTTCTTTCTTTCTTTCTTTCTTTCTTTCTTTCTTTCTTTCTTTCTTTCTTTCTTTCTTTCTTTCTTTCTTTCTTTCCTTTCTTTCTTTCTTTCTTTCTTTCTTTCTTTCTTCTTCTCTTCCTTCCTTCCTTCCTTCCTTCCTTCCTTCCTTCCTTCCTTCCTTCCTTCCTCTCTTTCCTTCCTCTCTTTCCTTCCTCTCTTTCCTTCCTCTCTTCCTTCCTCTCTTTCCTTCCTCTCTTTCCTTCCTCTCTTTCCTTCCTCTCTTTCCTTCCTCTCTTTCCTTCCTCTCTTTCCTTCCTCTCTTTCCTTCCTCTCTTTCCTTCCTCTCTTTCCTTCCTCTCTTTCCTTCCTCTCTTTCCTTCCTCTCTTTCCTTCCTCTCTTTCTTTCCTTCTCTCTTCCTTTCCTTCTTCTCTCTTCCTTTCCTTCTTCTCTCTTCCTTTCCTTCTCTCTTTCCCTCTACCTTTCTTCCTTTCGTTATTTTCCCAGAAGGTAGATTTTGGCCCAGAATTTGCTACCCCCTTCCCCTGGTGGACATTCCTTTGTGGGTAATGCACCAGCTCCTCTCCCTGCCTGCCTCTCCTGTCCTGCTCTTAGCTGAGGGCATCCTCGGGGATGGAGCACCAAGTTTCTTTCTCTGCTGCCTGCATCCTGGATCATCAGATTAGACAAATGTTTGTTTGTTTGTTTGTTTCTTTTTGTTGTTACTTGGTACAACGAACCATAATTTAATTTTTTTCCCCCCAGCATATTTATTTCAGCCTCCACACTCTCCAAACTGTTAGCACAAACCTCCAAAGTCTAAGCAGAGCAAGAATTTTAACCGTCAAAACTATGGCGTGTGAACTAAGAGGAGATGAAGGAGCACACCCATATACGCAGGGTTGCTTCAGGAGACTCTGAATCATCTCCTGCATTGTCCCTTCAAGGAAAGCTCTTTCACTTTCCAAGCATCCGGTGAGGAATCTGCGCCTCTCTCAGCGCCCCATGGCCCGCGGGCTCTTCCAAGCGAGTCCCCCACACTCCGGCTCGACGGAGGCTCGTGTAGCCTCACGGCACAGGGGATGAGCTTTCCCCTTTCTCCCTCTTTTGCTCCTGCTTTTGGCAGTTAGTCTTTCACAGGAAAAGTCGGGAGAAGCGTCAGGGCTAACCCCGTGCACCACGGCTGCTTTTCACAGCGTTTTATTTCGCCACGAACCAGTGGCCAACGCGCTCCCCTGCAAGCTCTCTGCATTTTTGTCACTGTCTTAGATTAGAACCACATTGCCTCTCGCTCACACTTAAAAACCCACTGTATGGCCATGAAGAGGGAAACCACTCCTGCGTTCAAAACATATCCTGAACATCAGGGAAACGAACTGCAGTGGATAGAGCAGGAGAAAAGGGAGGAGGTTCGCAGGAGCAGTTCTGCTTTCGCTGGTGCCGGGGTGGAAAATTCTGAGGAGGTAGGAAATTGCCTTTCCTGTTTCAGATAGATTTGGTATTGAAAAATCACTGCTAACTTTGTAAACATTAAAATAGAAGCAATAAAGATGTGAAATTTCACACAGGGGATCTACAATGTTTGTGTAATTATAAGCATATGGTTACTTTACATGAGGTCTCTGTTATGCTTTTATTTACTGGTGCTCGGGGGAAAACAGAGGGGCTCGAATTCAGTGTTTATTTTACATGGATAGAGGTTGTCACAGTCTCCATTAACCTGTCATAATCTGTCTCCGAGCTCCAGCTATAGAAACTGAACCCTGTCCATTTCTGTTCTGTTCAGCCACTCTGCCAACTTGGGCACTTTCTGTCCTTTCTCAATCCTGCAGCCGGTGGCAGGATGAGAGCCGCTTCCCGCCTCATTGTCAGCTCTTGGGGGGGCTAAAAAGCGAAAGGCTGTTGCTTCCATGCCGCCTTCTCTCTTCTGGGGAGTTTGCTGGTGGTTGAATTGATTGTTTTCTTTTGAGCTGGACTTTCCACTAGGCTGCTAACCCATCCCCGGAGGACACTTGGCATTTCTTCTCCGGGGCAGAATAGCCACAATCCCTAATTTCTTTCTGGGACACAAAAGGAGCTCAGCCCCAGCAGGATCCAGCCCTTCATTTGTGGGGCTAAATGATGCTATTTATTGTCTTTAATCCTTAGTGGCCATATGTCTAGGACTGTTCTTTGCTTCAGTGCAGGGAGTGCAGGAGCTTTTATGTGCCTAGCAGCTTCTGATTTTGGGAAAAGAGCCACGTGGGATGATTTGCAGACATTTCTTGCCCTTCTACATTCTGCATGAGGATGCTTGCAGTTGGATCTAACTGCAGGTTTTGGGGGTGTTTTGGGGGTGGTTCCCCTCAAGCTCAGGCTTCCAGCTTTGGTTTTGCTTAGGCTGGTGCTGTGGAATGATGTTCACCGTCAGGAGCGATCACCGCCACAAACGTTCCGCCTGGAGAGGGCCAGGGACACACAGTGAATTCCTTCTGAAAAGAGCTGAAGGACTCTGTGCAAAGTGCTGCATCATCACAGCTTGGCCTAGCAGTAGAACAGTGTTTATTTGCATCCTGTTATTTTACAGTTCCTTTCTTGCTCCTCTCATTGCTGTCACTTCCCTCTTGTCACTTCAGCCACCGCGTGGCAGCTGGGTTTTCTCGCAGGACCTGAGATGACTCTCAGGCATCTCAGTTACTGTTGTGCTGCTCACATTGGGATGCAGGCAAGCAGCTTACCAGAGACTCCAAAGATGTGGCTACCCATCTCAGCCATACTCACCCTACCTCAGGAGTTCCACTCTACCTCTCCTTGCTGCTGTTTCTGCCTCATTCCTTCTTTCAGCTGCAAAATGTTCAGGATGGGGGCTGCCTCCCACTGCTATTTGCATTTCTTCTTGGTGGTGGTGGGGGAAATTTACTTTTCCCCCCTCATATTTACTCTTTCAAAGCAGTCCACCAGTGGCAGCTGGGTATTGTTTCCTGGGCAAGGACAGGCAGATATCTGCCCTAAATAAACCATTTTAGGAGTGGTGTATAGACCCAAATTGCTGCAAATAGACCCAAAGCAGGGGCTGCCAAGTGAGAAGCCTCTGGCAAGGCAAACCAGCTCCTGAGAAGTACAAAATTCATGTTGATTCTTATCAGTGCTCTGGTGTAAGAAGGAGCTAAGCTGCAGCAGTCCCCAGGCTGGGGACATTCCCTGATCTGAAGATGGTGGCAGGGAATGGAGAGGCACAGCTATGTGATGGTGACAGCTGTCATTTTAATACTACTTTTTCTCCCCTATTCTCTGTTTTGCTGATTTTACTGAGAAGGGAGTGAGAGGCATAGAGAGAAAGAGGAAGGGATAGAGGAAGGAGAGGGAATGGCAGGCTGGCAGTGGTTTTATCAGATTGGATGTCAGGAAGAAGTTGCTCCCCATGAGGGTGGTGAGACCCTGGAAGAGGTTGCCCAGGGAGGTGGTGGAAGCCTCAACCCTAGAGGATTTTAAGGCCAGGCTGGATGTGGCTGTGAGCAAGCTGATGTAGTGTGAGGTGTCTCTGCACGTGGCAGAAGGGTTGGAACTGGATCTTTGAGGTCCCTTCCAACCCTGACAATTCTGTGATTCTACACCAGTTTAGCTGTTGGCTGGATCTTATCTACGATGGACATCCTCGGTGCAAGTTCAACTCCATCTCAGAAAACACCCCCAAGCGCTGCAGGAGTTCCCTTCCCTTTGCATTTCCCTTTTGCATTTGTAAATCTCTGTCACTTTTGAAAGCCATTTTTCATATTCCCTGGTACAGTGTGAGGGAGAGGCACAGCAAAGAGAAGCTTTTGAATTTCCCCGAGGAAACAGCTGAGTTACAAGAGGGTTATGGAGGTGCTGGAATGTATCCAGAGAAGGGCCAGGAGGATGAGCAGAGGGCTGGAGCACCTCTCCTGTGAGGACAGACTGAAGGAGTTGGGGCTGTTCAGTCTGGAGAAGAGAAGGCTCTGAGGAGACCTCATTGTGGCCTTCCAGAATCTGAAGGGGGCCTACAGGAAGGCTGGGGGGGGGACTGCTCAGGATCTCAGGGAGTGATAGGACTAGGGGGAATGGAATGAAGCTGGAGGTGGGGAGATTCAGGCTGGAGGTGAGGAGGAAGTTCTTCCCCATGAGAGTGGTGAAGCCCTGGAATGGGTTGTCCAAGGAGGTGGTTGAGGCCCTGTCCCTGGAGGTGTTTAAGGCCAGGCTGGCTGAGGCTGTGGCCAGGCTGATCTAGTGTGGGGTGTCCCTGCCCATGGCAGGGGGGTTGGAACTAGATGATCCTGGTGGTCCCTTCCAACCCTGACTGATACTGTGATACTATGATACTATGAATTATTTCTCTGAGGGGCAGTGCTGGGACACAGCCCCACATTGAGCCAGCTCCTGCAGAGAGCTCCCCTGGCACACAGAGCAGCGGTGCCCTGACCTGAGCCAGCCACAGTGTCCACAGCCTTTCTTGGTCCCAAATTAACTCAGTTATTTCACTGAGTAAAAAGATGATTAAACAAGCAGTAAGATGTTATCATTAGAGGCTTCCTATTAAACGATGTCTATAAATACTGGCACAGGGAGGATAAAGCTTCTTCAAGCTAAGCATGTGAGCAGCCAATGTTTCCTTAAACATTGTGCACAAAATGCATTGGCTGACCAAAATGTTTATCAGTGCTACCTCTGGGGAAGCCAAAACAGTTTGTTTGTTTCAGTTTGTCTGCCTGCTTTCTATTTAGTGCAGCAGCGTGGTTACCCTGTAACATCAAGCTGCAGCATTAAACAGATTCCCCCAAACTATTTAGCGTCACAGTATCATAGTATCAGTCAGGGTTGGAAGGGACCACAAGGATCATCTAGCTCCAACCCCCCTGCCATGGGCAGGGACACCCCACACTAGATCAGCCTGGCCACAGCCTCAGCCAGCCTGGCCTTAAACACCTCCAGGGACAGGGCCTCAACCACCTCCCTGGACAACCCATTCCAGGGCTTCACCACTCTCATGGGGAAGAATTTCCTCCTCACCTCCAGCCTGAATCTCCCCACCTCCAGCTTCATTCCATTCCCCCTAGTCCAATCACTACCTGAGAGCCTATCACTACCTCTCCAGCCTTCCTGTAGCCCCCTTCAGATACTGGAAGGCCACAATGAGGTCTCCTCAGAGCCTTCTCTTCTCCAGACTGAACAGCCCCAACTCCTTCAGTCTGTCCCCACAGGAGAGGTGCTCCAGCCCCCTGATCATCCTTGTGGCCCTTCTCTGGACACCTTCCAACACCTCCACATCCCTCTTGTAATAGGGGCTCCAGAACTGGAGGCAGCACCACAAAGGCAAAAGAATGCTGAAGCTGAAAAAAAAGGAGGAATCATAGAATCAATAAGGTTGTAAAAGACCTCAAGGATCATCAAGTCCAACCTGTCACCCAACACCTTATGACTAACTAAACCATGGCTTCAAGTGCCATGTCAAATCCTTTTTTGAACCCCTCCAGGGATGGTGAGTCCACCACCTCCCTGGGCAGCACATTCCAATGGTTAACAGCTCTCTCTGTGAAGAACTTTCTCCTCACTTCAAGTCTAAACCTCCCGTGGAGCAGCTTGAAACTGTGTCCTCTTGTTCTGGTGCTGGTTGCCAGGAGAAGAGACCAACCCCCACCTGGCTACAACCTCCCTTCAGGGAATTGTAGAGAGCAAGAAGGCCACCACTGAGACTCCTCCTTTGGATTTGCCAGCCAGAGCACCCTGGCATATTTTGATTTCATTGCAGCTTCATCATAACTCTGGATTCCCTTATCTAAAATGCTTGCTCTGGGATTCATTAAATCAGCTGGTCTGATCCCTGCCCTGCCACTGTGTACACTTATTCTTTCTTAATGTAGGATGTGGGGTGTTTCTCTATATGGGTGCAGTGGTAGCAAGCCGGAGCTCTAAAGCTGAAGTGGATGTCAGAGCATTGCACCTCTCCAGTGATGCCACTGCTGCCCTGGCACAGGGATTCATGCCCCTGCCTCTCCTCCCACCACACATGCATAAGTACTGGAATGGGCAAACACCAGCATGGCAGGAGGGAATAGGGAGTGATCAAATTTAAATCATTAGTGCATTTCAAAGCAGAAATTCATAGAATCATGGAATTGTCAGGGTTGGAAGGGACCTCAAGGCTCAGCCAGTTCCAACTCCCCTGCCATGCCCAGGGACACCTCACACTACAGCAGGTTGCTCACAGCCACAGCCAGCCTGGCTGCAAACACCTCCAGGCAGGAGGCTTCCACCACCTCCCTGGGCAACCTGTGCCAGTCTCTCACCACCCTCACGGGGAGCAACTTCTTCCTAACATCCAAGCTGAATCTACCCATTTCTAGTTTTGCTCCATTCCCCCCCTGTCCTATAACTACCTGACAGCCTCATTCCTGGAGGGATTTTAAGGCCAGGCTGGATGTGGCTTCGAGCAAGCTGACCTAGCATGAGGTGTCCCTGCTCATGGCAGGGGGGGTGGAAGTAGATGATCCTTGAGGTCCCTTCCAACCCTAACAATTCAATGATTCTATGATCCTAAAAAGTTCCTCTGTAGCTTTCTTGTTGCCCCCTTCAGATACTGGAAGACCACAAGAAGGTGTCCTCAGAGCCTTCTCTTCTCCAGACTGAACAACCCCAACTCTCTCAGTCTGTCTCCAGAGCAGAGCAGCTCCAGCCCTCTGCTCATCCTCGTGGCCCTTCTCTGGACACTTTCCAGCACCTCCAGATCCTTCCTGTCCTAGGGGCTCCAGAACTGGGCACAGAGCTCCAGCTGTGGTCTCAGCAGAGTAGAGCAGAGGGGGAGAATCCCCTCCCTGGCCCTGCTGGCCACACTTCTCTTGCTGCAGCCCAGGCTCTGCTTGGCTTTCTGGGCTGCAAGCAGGCATTGATTTTATCCTGGGTATTTTATCTATGCCAATAGAACAGTGAAAATCTCCTTTAGGAAAACCAAGCTGAAACTGTACAAACAATGTGGGTAACAATAGAATCTCAGATTGCTTTGGGTTGGAAGGGACCCTTCAAAAGCCATCTTGGCCAAACCCCCTGCAGGCAGCAGGGACACCTCCAACTAGAGCAGGCTGCCCAGGGCCACATCCAGTCTGAGCTTGAATGTAGCCAGGGATGGGGCCTTAGCCTCAGCCCCATCCCTGTGCAGCCTGTTCCAGTATTTCACCTCTCATATTCTGAAGAACTTCTACAAGCCCTGTGCTCACTGAGGGTGAAACAGAGAATAAATGAGCAATGCTGCAGAAGATGCTGCTTTGCCTCTGCCTTTCCAGACTCCAGAGAGATTTATTCATTTTGGGCCTGAGTCCAAAGCCATCCACAGGCAAGAAGATTCTTGGCTGGGGCAGAGGTTTGACCTTTTTATGGCAAGGCTGGTCCACAGGGATTGCAAAAGGGCTGCTTCTGTTCAGCTCCTGTCTCCTTCACATGGGGAAAGGCACAAATGTTGCTCTCACTGATGTTAATGGGAAGGATGGCTGAAGTTTAGCTTCCTCACATGCCAACATGTTCCACAGGTAATGGCCTCTGTGTGTGTGTGTGTGTATGAATTAGTTCTTAAAGCTGCACACATCTCTGTTCTTCATAAAAGAAGACGACCAGGCACTCTGCAACTGCTAAGAGCAGTCTGATGGCTGGAAGGTGTTTTATTAACTGAAGCTGGGGAAGAAAATGAAAGTGAAAAAAATGTGACTGCATAATAAAGTGCATGAAGTGGTTGTGACAAGTGGGGATCTCGGTGTCATAAAACCAGACCAGCTGGATGCAGTCCCTGGGGACTTTCCCCTGCACTGGTTTGGGGGTTTTATTGTTATTATTATTATTATTATTTGGTTACAGTTCTGGAAAAAAGAGACAGAAGCTCTTTATCCAGCCCAGCTTTTCTTTGCTTTATATCAGAAATTGTCTTTACTTCCCTATAAATCTCAGCACTGCCTGTGCTGGGTCCTGCAGCTGGGTCAGGGCAATCCCAAGCACCGATATAGGCTGGGGAGGGATTGGCTGGAGAGCAGCCCTGAAGAAAAGGCCTTGGGGGTGCTGGTGGAGGAGAAGCTCAACAGGAGCCAGCAGGGAGCACTTGCAGCCCAGAGAGCCAAGCAGAGCCTGGGCTGCAGCAAGAGAACTGTGGCCAGCAGGGCCAGGGAGGGGATTCTGCCCCTCTGCTCCACTCTCCTGAGACCCCACCTGGAGCTCTGTGTCCAGTTCTGGAGCCCCTAGGACAGGAAGGATCTGGAGGTGCTGGAAGGTGTCCAGAGAAGGGCCACAGGGATGAGCAGAGGGCTGGAGCTGCTCTGCTCTGGAGACGGACTGAGGGAGTTGGGGTTATTCAGTCTGGAGAAGAGAAGGCTCCAAGGAGACCTTCTTGTGGCCTTCCAGTATCTGAAGGGGGCTCCAAGAAAGCTGGGGAGGGACTTTTGAGGGTGTCAGGGAGTGACAGGACTGGGGGGGATGGAACAAAACTAGAAATGGGTAGATTGAGCTTGGATGTTAGGAAGAAGTTGTTCCCCATGAGGGTGGTGAGAGACTGGCACAGGTTGCCCAGGGAGGTGGTGGAAGCCTCCTGCCTGGAGGTGTTTGCAGGCAGGCTGGCTGTGGCTGTGAGCAAGCTGCTGTAGTGTGAGGTGTCCCTGCCCATGGCAGGGGGGTTGGCATTGGCTGAGCCTTGGGGTCCCTTCCAAGCCTGACAATTCCATGATTCTTATGACACCATCCCTTTCCTGAGGCAGGAGTTCCACAGCAGGGGATGTCCAGTATTCCCCCTCAACAGCAGCATGACAAGGAATGGAAACCAGAGATGCATGTTGTATGGAGATATTCCCAGCATGTACACTCTTTTCAGGACTTACCAATAATTAATCAATATATTTTTTTTGCCTCAAAATTCATCAAGCTGCACTTGTTTCTGAAATCCCAGAGCAGTTCTTCAGCAAGTTGACAAAATTCCAGGGTAAAGTCAATGGAAGCACTCTACTCTTTGGCTGGGCATAGAATCATAGGCTCACAGAATTAATAAGGTTGAAAAGACCTCAAAGATCATCAAGTCCAACCTGTCACCCAACACCTCATGACTAACTAAACCATGGCTCCAAGTGCCACATCCAATCCCCTCTTGAACACCTCCAGGGATGGTGACTCTACCGCCTCCCTGGGCAGCACATTCCAATTGCTATCAACTCTCTCTGTGAAGAACTTTCTCCTCACCTCCAGCCTAAACCTCCCCTGGCACAGCTTGAGACTGTGTCCTCTTGTTCTGGTGCTGGGTGCCTGGGAGAAGAGACCAACCCCCACCTGGCTACAACCTCCCTTCAGGGAGTTGCAGAGAGCAATAAGGTCTCCCCTGAGCCTCCTCTTCTCCAGGCTAAGCAACCCCAGCTCCCTCAGCCTCTCCTCACAGGGCTGTGCTCCAGACCCCTCCTCAGCCTTGTTGCCCTTCTCTGGACACATTTAAGAGTCTCAATGTCATTCTTAAATTGAGTGCCCCAGAACCTTCCATTTCACCCCCTGTAATTACAGCCTGGCCTTTCCCTTGGAGATATTCCTTCTGCTCTAGCACTGCATCCTTCCTGGTGATGTCAACACTAGTGTTGAGGTAGCTGAAGGAATACTTCACAGCCTGAGCTTTATCAGAGCTATAGAAAAGGAGAGTGCAGGCCAAAAAAAGAATGGAATGGGCTTATTTCCAAAAAACCAAGGGAAAAAAAGACATTAACACATGTATTATGAAAAGAAGTCCAGAATTGTATATAACTTACTGGAATCTTGTTCCTTGATAGCACCATCAGGACTGCTTTATTCATTCAGGGAGCAAAGGGATATTATTCAACAGGAGTAAGTTTGATGGCTCTCAGTCTGACTTGTGTGGCTTTGCTCTCTTACAAGCAAGCATGTTCCCTTAGTTAGTTGCTATTTCCATGTCTGTTAAAACACAAAGGAACTCCAAATCTGACTTCATGCAAGGTCCTGCAGCTGGGGCAGGGCAATCCCACACACCAGTATAGGCTGGGCAGGGACTGGCTTGAGGGCAGCCCTGAAGAAAAGGCCTTGGGGGTGTTGGGGGATGAGAAGCTCAACAGGAGCCAGCAGTAAGCACTTGCAGCCCAGAAACCAAGCAGAGCCTGGACTGCAGCAAGAGAAGTGTGGCCAGCAGGGCCAGGGAGGGGATTCTCCCCCTCTGCTCCACTCTCCTGAGACCACACCTGGAGCTCTGTGTCCAGTTCTGGAGCCCCTAGGACAGGAAGGATCTGGAGGTGCTGGAAGGTGTCCAGAGAAGGGCCATAAGGATGAGCAGAGGGCTGGAGCTGCTCTGCTCTGGAGACAGACTGAGAGAGTTGGGGCTGTTCAGTCTGGTGAAAGCTCCAAGGAGACCTTCTTGTGGCCTTCCAGGATCTGAAGTAGGCTCCAAAAAAGCTGGGGAGGGACTTTTGAGGGTGTGAGGGAGTGATAGGACTGGGGGGAATGGAGCAAAACTAGAAATGGGTAGATTGAGATTGGATGTTAGGAAGAAGTTGTTCCCCATGAGGGTGGTGAGAGACTGGCACAGGTTGCCCAGGGAGGTGGTGGAAGCCTCCTGCCTGGAGGTGTTTGCAGGCAGGCTGGCTGTGGCTGTGAGCAAGCTGCTGTAGTGTGAGGTGTCCCTGGCCATGGCAGGGGGGTTGGAACTGGCTGATCCTTGAGGTCCCTTCCAACCCTGACAATGCTGTGATTCACCTTGCAATGGTAACATGCCAGTGTTTGTTTATTAAAACAACTCCATGTTGTAGTTACCAGTGTCTCATGGGGCCTACGACAGCATCCATGCACCTGATGAAAATCTGTGCTCTCTCTGGGTTTTCAGCCCATCCAAACCATCCCTGCTTCTGAAATCACAGGTTTTGCAGAGCAGAGGTTGGGTTCTGGATGAGCTCCCAAGCTCCAGTTTTGAGAACTGCTGATGGCCCTTGCCTCTCCTGAGGGACCTGGAGCTGTGTGCTCACACCGGGGCTCAGGGCAAGGCAGGACAAGAGCACTGAAGCTCCAAAAAGAGCACCTTGAGAGTTTTCATCCCCAGCCTCCAAGTTCCTTCAATGCCTTGCCCTAGGTCTTGTTTTCCACGTTTCTCCCACAAAAGTCATTTGGCAACACCTGTAGGAGGGCCAAAATAAACACCAGCAGGTGGTGATAGGAAGATGTCATCAGCTGCCCTTTGCCCAGGTGGCTGGGAAGGGAGCAGAGCACATCTCAGGGAGACCTGGCAGTGCCTGTAGCAGTGAGCTGTGGAGGAAACAACTGGTGGGCAAGGAAATGCTGGTTGGATTTAGTGACTACTGAGAGCTGGGACGGAGGTCTGGTCTCTGAATTTGGTGAAACGTGTTTGGACTGTGCCAGACATCCGGATTGTGTGCTTGCTTCAATACCAAATGTCTCTGAACTCAAGTGAACCGTTGTTAAATGATATTGTAAAGCAGCTGTCAGTGCCTTGGTCAGAAAGGGGAGCTCAGAGCCACCAGCACAGAATAAATGATCAGAGGACAGAGCCAAGAACATGCTTCTCTAGAGAGGATCAATTCATAGCAGGGCTAAACCATGGCAGGTTGAACTAGGTGATGTATTTTAGAGGCTAGTATGAGGCACCAGGCAGGGAGAAAGTTCTTTTTATTCTGTTGCAAGAGAAATCAACACCTCGGAGGGTCCTTAGGAAAGTCACTGAGCCTTTCCGTGTGTCACTCAGAACGGACTAAGAGAGCTCAAGTGAAAACCCCGGGCAGGACGGGAACAAACCTGTGCGATACCATCGGTCTAAGAGCGAGGATACTACTCACAGCCGATGCAAACCACGAGCGCCCCAGACACCCCGGGGTGACACGGAACGCGCTGGGTAGGAAGCGGTCCCTGGCTCCGAGCACTGCTCTCCCGTGAGGCCAAGACGGCCCTTTGCCCGAGGGGTGTCCAGGCCTGGGAAGGGGCTCACAGTGTAGCGGCTTTCCTCTCCCGTTCTCTTTCCCGACCTCCTCCCCCTTACAGGAGAGCCCGCCGTGCCTCGAACCCGGCGGGAACGACTGTCTGGAGGAGCGCAGGGACGCCCCGTCTCGCCGCTCCCGATGCTGGGTCCTCTCTCCTCATCCAGCTGCTCCCAGGGCCGGATCCTCTCTCCCCATCCCGCCGCTCCCGGGGCCGGCTCTTCTCTCCCCATCCTGCCGCTCCCGGGGCCGGGTCTCCCTTAACCCGCTGCGGAGCCGGACCAAGCCCTGCCCGAGACGGCAGCGCCACCTGCCGGCCAGAGCCAGCCGCGCCGCCGCCCCGAGCCGGTCAGATAAGGGCACCGGGACAGCGAGAGGGACCCAGGAGGGTCTCCCGCTTCGCCGTGTGTGTGCCCGGCGGGGAATTATGCTCCGACACACAGGCACGCATACACACGGTGTGCTACCGTGAGTGTCTCTCGGCTGCCGCCGTGACGGTCCCACAGGGCTTCCCGCGGACGGTTCGCTTACTTTTGTTCGTTTCCTAGGGTGGGGCGGTACCGCGGGACTGCCCTGAGCTCACCGAAATCTCTGGCCTCATTTCGGTCCCCGTTTGTTCGCTTCCCGTTTTATTCTGGATGTGTTCATTGCTGGGCTCAGAGCAGCAGCCCGCAGGCTGATTTTTTCCGTATGATGCTTGGAGGGATCAAAGAGGGGTGACAGCAGAGACGTGCGGCAGCCACAGGGAGCGTTCGAGGTGAAGAAACAGGAAGGTAAAGGTTGAAACAGAGGGCATCCAGCCTGGAAATCCCTTTCACAGCACAGGGGAATGACAACGGGAGGGCTTTTCTGACAATAGTGAGGAGGAGAAACGCAGGGCTGTGAAATTTGACAGTTATTTTCCTACACTTGATCTAAATTCTGAAATAGTAAGAAATCTGAGGGAAAGCAGCTCAGTAAGTGCTGCTCCATGGGTGTTATCACTCCAATGTGTGCAACATCACAAGGAGGCTCCTGAAGCCTTTGCTGCTGGTGCTCTTGTAGAGCATACAAACTTTCTGAGGCTTCATGCTTTCTGCACGTCCTCAGAGGAGAGCTTATAAACCTTGCAAGAGCTCTGCCTGAGACTGCAGGCTCACTAAAGTACACTGCTGACTTATAAACCCTGCAAGAGCCCTGCCTGAGACTGCAGGCTCACTAAAGTACACTGCTGAGCTTATAAACCCTGCAAGAGCCCTGCCTGAGACTGCAGGCTCACTAAAGTACACTGCTGAGCTCATAAACCCCGCAAGAGCTCTGCCTGAGACTACAGGCTGAAAGAGGTACACTGCAAAATGACATGAGCTTCAGGACCTGTTCTGTAACTGTACAGACCTGAAACCCACATGCACATTCTCTCCTGAGGCTGTGCTGAAGCCAAACCCCTGCCCTATATGTCACTCACCAGTGTCAGAAACACCGTTGGTGTTTCCAGATGACTCTGCTGAAGGTGTGAAGTGGGTGTCAAATGGAGGGGGCCAAACTCTTTTGGGTGGTGCACAGGAATAAGACAAGGAACAACAGGTTCAAACTTGAATATAGAAGATTTCACCTCACCACATGAGGAGAAACTTCTTTTCAGTGAGGGTGGCAGAGCCCTGGAGCAGGCTGCCCAGAGAGGTTGTGGAGTCTCCTTCTCTGGAGACTTTCCAACCCCACCTGGATGCATTCCTGTGCAGACTACCCTGGGTGATGCTGCTCTGGCAGGGGGGGTTGGACTGGCTGATCTCTGTAGGTCCCTTCCACCCTCTTCTGTACTGTGATACTGTGAAATTGTGGCAGTCATGTTATGTTCAGTTTTGTCACCCCTGCAAGGTAGCAATCACTTCCAGCAAACCACTAAGAGGCTGAAACCTCAGGCATGGTGATGTCTAATGGAGCCTGTCTGTCAGGAGGAGCCATGAGATCTGCAGGTTTAGCATCTTAATGGTCTGTGAAGTGCCACATACGGCTCTGCAGCTCTGCTGCTGTGGCCAGGACTCAAATGCAGAAGTGAGATTCCTCCATGGCACCGAAGCTCTGCAGGTCCCTGTTTTCCACTCCTTGGAAACATGTCCTCTTGCTGTAGAATAGCCTTGCAGTGATTTTTCTTTTCTAGCATGCATGTACATTCTGTACTTTCAGCTTAGTAACAGACGGAGCAGCCTGCTTTCCATTTTCACGGTGTGCTTTGCCCATGAACTTAATCTTCTCATCAGACCTTGAGAGCAGCAGAGGTACTTGGAAAGCTCTTGGCTCACATGTGCTGCCCCAGACCACACCTTCTCCTTGAGGACTTCCCAGGCTTTCAACTCCAGACTGTGATCTCTGTAAACCCTTGTCTGTGATGTCTGAATGTTTGTAATACTTCTCATTGTTCAGGCTTTAGCACCGGCCAAAGCGCGTGGGGCTGCTTGCTGTTCACCAGCAGAAATGTGCTGGGCTTCCTCCAGCAAATCTTCCTCACCTTCCCAAGCAATCCTGTGCACACCAGCAGGCTGTTGAGGGTGGCTGGGGGGCAGAAAATCACGGCCCCTTCAGCTGTCAGTAGGAAACTTTCTGCTGGCTCTCGTTGAGTCCACGCCATGGACCTCTCATCCTGCTGCCCCCCGTGGCGCTTGGAGAGCGTCCCAGCTCAGTCCCCGGGGAGGACTTCGGCTTCTCCTGGTTGTAAGCCTCATCCCTGCATGGCGAATGCTGCCGTGGCCAGGTGGTGAGCACAACCTTCACCTTGTGCCAGTGTCCTGCAGTGTCAGCTGCCTCTGCTAGGTCCAAAATGCTGCGTGGCTGTGGATCCCAAAGGAGTTTGGGGACGGGAGCAGAAAGCCTTCGCTCTCAAACGTCCTCTGGGCATGAGAAAGGTCGAGCCTTTAAATTGTGCCTGGACTACTCAGTGCTTTGTAAGCTTTGGCACAAGAAAAGGGAGAGCCTGGGAGTTCCTTCCAGTGAAAGAAAAAAAGCCCACAGTATATAAATAAGATTTAAGACCAATGGAGCTGTAAGTACAATAATTGCAGAACTACCTGCTGGTGAATTTTTATCACACAATAATCCATATGGCACCAGAAAAGAGAGCCTCTGATGTCTGTGCTGAAGCCTGGAAAGCACCACACGTTTCTAAAAGCAACCACCTCCTGTTCTGTTCTGCTGCTCAGAACGTGCTTGAAAAGCACATTAAATTGTGGGGCAGTGGCCAAAAAAGTTGGCTTGGTCTGGTTTATGACTGACAGGAAAAGGCCAAGCAATTATCTGAACTCCTGATGGGGCAATTTTGTTCAGATGGATTTTTGGGGTCAGGAGGCAAGGATTTCATCAGAGGGAGTTCTTCAGCTTATGAAACATACAGTGTGTCCAAACCAAAGGCCTGAAGTTGATTAGATATAAGTGTTCAAAAGGAAATGATTTACATGACAGCCCTGGATATATCACCCTCTCAGTAAGACCTGACCCAGTAAGGCTGAGATAACTAACTTATGGAACAGCACTTGTGGACCCAGCTAGGAGATTTTTTTTTGTTCCTCCTCCTCCTTGTAATGCTTTGCAGGGAATTAGTACATAAATCTTCATGGACCAGGTGAAAATATAGCAACAGTTCCTCATGGTCCTGGTTCAAGCCCAGCTGGCAGCTGAGCACCATGTGGCTGCTTGCTCTCTCCCCTCTGGTGGGATGGGGAGGAGAATCAGGACAAAAAGGCAAAACCTTTCTGGGCCAAGGTAAGGAGAGTTGAGCAGAACAACACAGAGATGGAAAGAACAACAGGGAGACTCCTGCTGAGGTACCACACAAACCCAGTGATGCACAGCAGAACTGCTCCCCACCCACAACACTGCCCCTCCAGCTGCACTGCCCCTCCAGCTGCACTGCCCACAGCCAATTCCCTGCCACTCTTCTGTACTGGATGTGAGGTCAGGATCACAGAGTGTTAGGGGTTGGAAGGGACTTCCAGAGATCATCCAGTCCAACCCCCCTGCCAGAGCAGGATCACCCAGGGCAGCTCTCACAGGAACACATCCAGGTGGGTTTTGAAAGTGTCCAGAGAAGGAGACTCCACAAACTCTCTGGGCAGCCTGCTCCAGGGCTCTGTCATCCTCACAGTAAAGAAGTTTCTCCTCATGTTGAGGTGGAACCTCCTGTGTTCCAGCTTGTACCTTTTGTTCCTTGTCCTATCACCGAGCATCACCGAGAAGAGGGCCTCCCGAGGGAACGGTCATGGAATCATAGAATTGCCAGGGTTGGAAGGGATCTCAAGGATCAGCCAATGACAACCCCCCTGCCATGCCCAGGGACACCTCACACTACAGCAGGTTGCTCACAGCCACAGCCAGCCTGGCTGCAAACACCTCCAGGCATGAGGCTGCCACTACCTCTGGGCAACCTGTGCCAGTCTCTCACCACCCTCATGGGGAACAACTTCTTCCTAACATCCAATCTCAATCTACCCATTTCTACTTTTTTTCCCTTCCCCACAGTCCTATCACTCCCTGACACCCTCAAAAGTTCCTCCCCAGCTTTCTTGGAGCCCCCTTCAGATACTGCAAGGCCACAAGAAGGTCTCCTCAGAGCCTTCTCTTCTCCAGACTGAACAGCTCCAACTCTCTCAGTCTGTCCTCACAGCAGAGCAGCTCCAGCCCTCTGCTCATCCTCATAACCCTTCTCTGGACACCTTCCAGCACCTCCAGATCCTTTCTGTACTAGGGACTCCAGAACTGGACACAGGGCTCCAGCTGTGGTCTCCCCAGAGTGGAGCAGAGGGGCAGAATCCCCTCCCTGGCCCTGCTGGCCACACTTCTCTTGCTGCAGCCCAGGCTCTGCTTGGCCCTCTGGGCTGCAAGTGCTTACTGCTGGCTCCTGCTGAGCTTCTCCCCCACCAGAGTGCATAGAAGGTACTTTATAAAAAGAGCTTTTCTGCATTTTCTCCTCTCCTTTCTGTTTCTTCTTTTATTTTTTAATTTGCTCTTGCAGCAGACAACACTGGCTGTTTACAAGTCTTTTGTCCTTATGTGTTTCAAGTTTTCTATGCCTCTTGCACTTTTGTCTTCAGATTGTGGCACACCTGCAGAGTTTGCTGTCAAAGCTGGAGCATGAGTATTTTAAAACTCAAGCAGGTTCACTTCTGCAAGGTTTTGTTGCATTTTTTTCTCATACAGGTGAGGTCCCTTTCCTCACAACTTATTATAGGGCTTTGCCAAGGTCCCTCATGCTTTTAGCAAGAGAGGCATGATGTCTCCAGAAGATTTATTACGAGCCACAACTTAATCAAGGAACCAAGACAGATTCATTTCTCGTGCAACTCGTGCAGCATCATCACCTGAGAGACTCAGCACCAGTAAATCTTGCTGGCATAGTCTGAAGGGTGACCCCAAATTTTGGGAGACTCCTCAAATATGAACCAAAGGCACACACTGCTTTATGTCTCCTTCCAAGCCAAAAGAAAGAAATATGTTTGGGAAATAAGCCCTTTTAGATGGTCATTTAATTGGGGGCAGATGTGCCCAACAGCTATGACATCATCCTAAAGCAGGTCTTTTCTCCTTCTTCACTCCCCACTCCCCAGCTTCACAGGAAAGATACAGAATGCAAAGGGATTTATCAGGTGTCTTATCATGAATGTGCTTTGTACTGTGAAGTGTGTCTGTGAACTGGTTCTCTTAGGTAAAACCAGCTGTTAGCTCTGAAGCAGGACAAATAAACTGGGGGTGGGGTGGGGTGGGGTGGTGTTAGGGGAGGACAAGGAAAAAGAAAAAGGAAAGAAAAAGAGAAACATAAAAAGATAAAAAGACAAAGACAAAGAGGTGAAGAAAAAGAAGAAGAAAAGGAAAAGAAGAAAAAGAAGAAAAAGGAAAAGAAAAAAGGAAAAAGAAAAAGAAAATTAAAATGAAAAAGAAAAAAAGAAAAAAGAAAAAGAAAAAGAAAAAGAAAAAGAGAAAGAGGAAAAGGAAAAGACAAAGGAAAAGGAAAAGAGAAAAAAGAAAAAGAAAAAGAAAAAAAGAAAAAGAAAAAGAAAAAGAAAAAGAAAAAGAAAAAGAAAAAGAAAAAGAAAAAGAAAAAGAAAAAGAAAAAGAGGAAAAGGAAAAGACAAAGGAAAAGGAAAAGAGAAAAAAGAAAAAGAAAAAGAAAAAGAAAAAGAAAAAGAAAAAGAAAAAGAAAAAGAAAAAGAAAAAGAGGAAAAGGAAAAGACAAAGGAAAAGGAAAAGAGAAAAAAGAAAAAGAAAAAGAAAAAGAAAAAGAAAAAGAAAAAGAAAAAGAAAAAGAAAAAGAAAAAGAAAAAGAAAAAGAAAAAGAAAAAGAAAAAGAGGAAAAGGAAAAGACAAAGGAAAAGGAAAAGAGAAAAAAGAAAAAGAAAAAGAAAAAGAAAAAGAAGAAGGAAAAGAAAACGAAGAAGAAAAAGAAAAAGAAAAGAAAAAGAAAAAGAAAAGAAAAAGAAAAAGAAAAAGAGGAAAAGGAAAAGACAGAGGAAAAGGAAAAAGAGAAAAAGGAAAAAGAAAAAGAAGAAGAAAAAGAAAAAGGAAAAGAAAGAATAAAAGGAAAAAGAAAAAGAAAAAGAAAAAGAAAAAGAAAAAGAAAAAGAAAAAGAAAAAGAAAAAGAAAAGGAAAAAGAAAAAGAGAAAGAAAAAAAGAAAAAGAAAAAGAAAAAAAAATAAGAAAAAGAAAGAAAAAAGAAAAAGAGGAAAAGGAAAAGGAAAAGGAAAAGAAATAAAAAAGAAAAAGAAGAAAAAAATATAAAAAGAAAAAGAAAAAGAAAAAGAAAAAGAAAAATAAAAAGAAAAAGAAAAAGAAAAAGAAAAAGAGAAAGAAAAAAAGAAAAAGAAAGAAAAAAGAAAAAAGAAAAAGAAAAAGAAAGAAAAAGAAAAAGAAAAAAGAAAAAAGAAAAAGAAAGAAAACAGAAAAAGAAGAAAAAGAAAAAGGAAAAGAAAGAAAAAGAAAAAAGAATAGGAAAGGAAATGGAAAAGAAAAAGAAAAAAGAAAAAAGAAAAAGTTAAAGAAAATAAAAATAATATAAAATAAAAACAAAATAAAGATAAAAATAAAATAAAAGAAAAAATAAAAAGGAAAGGAAGAAAGAAAAAGAAAAGGAAAATAATGAAAAAAAAATTTAAAAAAGGAATAGAAAAGGGGGAAGAAGAGGAAAAATAAAAAGATCCTACATGGGAAAGAAAGAATTTGCAGCAATCATGGACGCTGTGGGAAAGAAGAACAAAATCAAACATCCATCTCCTTTGCCTTTAAGCATGTGATTTCTTTAGCTGGCAGAACCAGAGGGGGCTTGGCTTTCATCTCAAAGTGAATTCAGCTCTGGGTTTAGCAGCAAGAATCTTGGAGGGAACCTGGAGAGATCATTCTTCAGCTGGTAACTCGGGCAGCCAACACAGATGTCCAGCGGTGCTGCCAGCTGTGATGCTTTTGGACTCTCTGAGCACCCTTCCTCCAAACCTCCCCCCACCACCTCAGCCCCCTTGACAAAGATGTGCAGGGCAGTGTGGGGAGGATGGAGCCAGGCTCTGCTGAGGGATGTCCAAGGACAGCACAAGGGGCACTGGGGGCAAGCTGGAACAGAGGAGGTGCCACAGGAACAGAAGGGGAAACTTTTTCCCTGTGAGGGTGGCAGAGCCCTGGAGCAGGCTGGAGACATTCCAAAGCCACCTGGATGTGTTCCTGTTTGAAATCTATCTGCAGTGCTCATTCTTTTTAAATACTTGTAGCCAGCAATGCTCACAGTGAGTGCCAGGAGCATAAAAGGGTTGATGAAGGGTGAGAGGCAGCAGCCTCAAGCCACTTGCTGCTGAATCACACAGAGCTGCACATAGCCCCTGAGTCATTGCCAAGACAGAGACATCTTCAGGCCAGAATGGACTTCTTGGAGTGTGGAGAGCTGCATTGACCATTCTGAGGGAAGTAGGGAGGCAGGATTTATCCAAGCATGACAGAAATTTGTGTATCTGGGGGTAAAAAACAAAGCTAAAATCAGGATAAAATTAATTTTTACTGCATTCATTTACGTCTTGGGCATGGGAAAAGTGTTTCAAGCCATTGCCTTCCTTTAGGCAGGTGAGTGGGCCAACTGCAATGATAAATACGAACCTCTGAGGTCATTATTCCCCTTCTTGGGTTTGAACTGATGAAAAAGCTCCCTTCTGTTTGGCTGGGCTGTGGGCCAAAGCCCAGTGACCACCCTGCTGCAGCAAAATGATGAATTAGGGCAGTCTTGAAAACCTAAACCATCACTGATAGGGAACAGATAAAAGTTCCCTCTGTCTCTAGCTTTAATCATTTGTGCCCTTGCCAGCATCATCCTCTAGGCTTCAGAAAACCTTCTTGCAGTTGAAGGATGTAGCAGTTTGGGGCACTTGGTGGCAGTGGAGGGTTTTGTGCCAGGATTTCATGGGTTGAAAGCAGGGGAAGGCTGCCTGCCCAAAGCCCCACGGGCAGGGGTTGTGTCACTGAGCAGCAGCTAGGACAACCTGCTCTATGCTTCTTGAAGGTGTTCACCAAAATCTGGCTTGAGGGCATTGTCTTCTCTGGTGTGACCAACACTGACTGGATCCTGCTTGAAGTAGTGTTTTGCTTCTGCAGCTTTTAATTTGAGTCATCCTGGGCTGCAGCAAGAGAAGTGTGGCCAGCAGGGCTAGGGAAGGGATTCTCCCCTCTGCGCCGCTCTGGGGACATCCCACCTGGAGCTCTGTGTCCAGTTCTGGAGCCCCTAGGACAGGAAGGATCTGGAGGTGCTGGAAGGTGTCCAGAGAAGGGCCATGAGGATGAGCAGAGGGCTGGAGCTGCTCTGCTGTGGAGACAGACTGAGAGAGTTGGGGCTGTTCAGTCTGGAGAAGAGAAGTTTCTGAGGAGACCTCATTGTGGCCTTGCAGTATCTGAAGGGGGCTCCAAGAAAGCTGGGGAGGGACTTTTGAGGGTATCAGGGAGTGATAGGACTGGGGGGAATGGAGCGAAACTAGAAATGGGTAGATTGAGATTGGATGTTAGGAAGAAGTTGTTCCCCATGAGGGTGGTGAGAGCCTGGCACAGGTTGCCCAGGGAGGTGGTGGAAGCCTCCTGCCGGGAGGATTTTAAGGCCAGGCTGAATGCGGCTGTGAGCAACCTGCTGTAGTGTGAGGCCATGGCAGGGGTGTTGGAACTGGCTGATCCCTGAGGTCCATTCCAGCCCTGACAATTCTCTGATTCTCTGATTCAGTGAATTTTCTAATCAGTTCCAGTGCTCCTGTGTGTTCAAGCTGGAATATTTTAGTGTTAAACTGCACCTTAGTTCTGATTTTAAGTGAGAATGAGCATTTCAGAACAACAACCACAACCAAAAAAAAACAAACCAAGCCCCTTAAACCTACCCACCTCCAGTGCAGTAGGTGAAATTTGCTTTCCATAAGACTTCCCAAGCATATTATGGCAAATTTCCCCAACTTTTCTGCAGCTGCACTGGCAAGGGGCCAGCAGGCTAGAGCCAGTATCAAATTGAACATAAAGGTGCAACATACATAGCCCAGAGCTACCAGCACCAGAGGCTCTGCCCCAGATCCACAGCTGCAGAGGGCTGCCAGTGGCACCCAGTGCACACCCAGTGCACACCCAGTCCGAGGCAACCAGAATAGGCACTAAAAATTACTCATCTCTTCCACTGTCACAGAGTCATAGAATGGTCTGGGTTGCAAGGGACCTCCAAAGGTCATGCAGTCCAAGCCCCTCTGCACTCAGCAGGGACATCCTCAACTAGATCAGGTTGCCCAGAGCCCTGTTGAGCCTGACTGAGTATCACCAGGGCTGGGGCCCCAACCCCCTCCCTGGGCAACCTGTTCCAGTGTTCCACCACATCATTCCCTTCAGCTATTGTGCTCACACATGAAGGCCAGCCCTGGGGCACTGTTACCCCCAGACTACCCTGTCTAGGTCTTTGAGGGTGGAGGAATTTTCCAGTGGTCCAGCCATGGAAGTCCTGTTGCTTCTGGAGCATCTCCTTCAAGGTTATGCCTGAGGAGCACAGCAAAGCCTTCTCCTGTGCTCTCTCAGCAAGACAACCTGCCTTCCTCTGGGAGATTCTCCACTGAAGGAGGTTTCCCCAAAGTTTTGTTCCCTGTGGCAGTTGCCTCTCATCTTGGCCAGGGTGAAGCAACATCACTCCTGCCTGCCTGCGAGGGCTGCATGGAAGTGTTGATCCTGTCTTGAATCCAGAGTGTTGCAGCCACTGCTCTGGGGGCAGCTGTGCAGGGTGCAGCATTCCTTATCTGACCAATTCCTTAGCTGCTGCCTAGAGCCAAACAATCACAGTCCATGGGGGCCAAGAACAACATCCTCACCTTGGCAGCCTGTGACTGGAACATGCTGCAGGAGCCACCTCCTTGACACGCTGGCACCTCTTGTTGGGAAAAGATTTTAGCTTAGATGTGTGGTTGGGTTTTACTGCTGAAGGGATTGATAGCAAAGAGTATGTAAACAGCCACTCTGAGCAAGAGTGAGTGGGGTTAGGGACTTGGGTTAGGGACTTAGGTTAGGAATGGCTTGAGGGATTTAGGGCTGCTAGGGACTTCTGCCTCTGCTAGTTAGCTACTTCTGGCTGGGGCTTCAGTGCAGGGATGCTGCTAGGGTTATGCTCAGCACTTCTGTTAGCTGCTTCATCTGTTAAGGGCTTCCTGGACATTTCAGCAGGTTTGCTGGACACAAAGCTGGGTGGAGTGGCTGACACACCAGAAGGTTGTACTGATATTCAATCACACTTGCACAGGCTGAGAGCTGGGCAGGGAGAAATCCGATGAAGTTCAACAAGGGCAAGAGGAGAATCTTGCACCTGGGAAGGAACAACTCCATGCACCAGTATAGGTTGGGAACAGACCTGCTGGAGAGCAGTGAAGGTGAAAGGCACCTGGGGGTCCTGGTGGATGGGAGGTTGACCATGAGCCAGCAATGTGCCCTTGTGGCCAAGAAGTGCTGCAAGTGCTCACTGCTGGCTCCTGTTGAGCTTCTCATCCACCAGCACCCTCAAGAGCTGCTCTCCAGCCAGTCCCTGCCCAGCCTATACTGGTGGACCCAGCTCTGCAGCCTGTCCAGGTCCCTCTGGATGGCATGTCCCCCATGATGTTCTTCTAAGGCCAGCAAGGGAAATAAAGGCCAGATGAAGCCATTAGCCAGTGGGTGCATAAGTGGTTGAAAAGCATGCTGGACTTCTCCCAGCTTGCCATCAAAGTGCAAATTCATTTTGAGTGGGGTCAGCCAGGGTCTGTGCAGGGCCTGTTTCTGTTTGATATTTTTGCTGGTAACTTGGATAATGCAATAAAGTGTGCTTATAAACCTGGCCCATCACACTAAGCCAGGAGGATTGTGAGCATGCTGGGCCCCAGGATTAAAAGTCAAAATAGCTATGAAAAATTGGAGAGGTTTTCCAGAATCAACAAATGGAAGCAAAGAGAGAGACCTACAGGGTGCAAGGAGGTAAGAAGGACCTCCTTGGGCCCAAGGGCTGACCAACGAGGAGGCAGAAGAGACCTGGGAGAAAGGACAGCCTGGGTGACCAGTGACACTCACAAGTGTACCCACAGGGACAGGAAGGTCAGGGGCTGGCTGTAAGCTTCCTGCTCCTAGGAGCTTCTGAGCTCAAGTGCTGCATCCAGCACTGAGAATCATCTTTTGAGAAAGACTTAAATGAAACAGAATACAGAATTAACCAGGTTGGAAAAGACCTTTGAGATCATTGAGTCCAACCTATCACCCAATACCATCTAATCAACTAAACCATGGCACCAAGTGCCTCATCCAGGCTCTTGCTAAACACCTCCAGGGATGGGGACTCCACCACCTCCCCAGGCAGCACATTCCAATGGCAATCTCTCTTTCTGGGAATAATTTATTCCTACCATCCAGCCTAAACCTCCCCTGGTGCAGCTTGTTCTGATGCTGGGTGCCTGGGAGAAGAGACTAAACCCCACCTGGCTACAACCTCCCTTCAGGGAGTTGGAGAGAGCAAGAAGGTCTCCCCTGAGCCTCCTCTTCTCCAAGCTAAGCAACCCCAGCTCCCTCAGCCTCTCCTCACGGGGCTGTGCTCCAGACCCCTCCCCAGCTTTGTTGCCCTTCTCTGGACACCTTCCAGCAACTCAACATCTTTCCTAAACTGAGGGGCCCAGAACTGGACACAGAAAGCCCTGAGAGACCAAGAAGGGTGTTAAGAAGTTTATAAAACCTGATCTGTGAGGAGAGGTTGAAAGAGCTTGGGGTTGTTTAGTCTAGTGAAGAGAAGATGGATGGGTCTGGAGGGAGCAGGATAACAAAGATTACTGTAAAGAGGATGAAAATCTCTTGACTTGATGTTCCCTGAGAGAGGAACAAGAAGTAATAGGTTTAACTGGGAGCAAGGGAGATTTAGATTAGGTATCAGGACAAACTTCCCAGCTACAACCAAAGAGGAGGTCTGGAGCAAGCCAGACTTGTGAGCACAGTCACTGGAGGTTTGTAAGAACAGGTTAAATGAGTACCTGTCAGAGATGGTCTGTTGCAGCTCCTCTCATCTCAGCACCAAGGAGCAAACAGCACAGCCCTGCCTTGCTGGGGTTGCTTTATCTTTCCCTGCAGGAGTTTTGTAGGAGCTGAGGGAGCTGTGGGAGCTGTGGTGGAGTCACCATCCCTGGAGGTGTTTAAGAAGAGACTGGATGAGGCACTTGGTGCCATGGTTGAGTTGATCAGATGGTGTTGGGTGATAGGTTGGACATGATGATCTCAAAGGTCTTTTCCAAGCTGGTTAATTCTATTCTATTCTATTCTATTCTATTCTATTCTATTCTATTCTATTCTATTCTATTCTATTCTATTCTATTCTATTCTATTCTATTCTATTCTATTCTATTCTATTCTATTCTATTCTATTCTATTCTATTCTATTCTATTCTATTCTATTCTATTCTATTCTATCCTATCCTATCCCATCCCATCCCATCCTATCCCATCCTATCCTATAATAGCTCTTGGTCTGCTTTTTGGGAGGCAGAGGAGCTCTGGCAGGAGCAAAACCCTAACATCTACCTGTGACAGGAGTAACACAAGTATGTGGTGGCATCAGCCACAGCTTCACCTCTTTGCTTATAGAGTAAGACATTGCAAAGCTCCACTAAAATTCAAGCTGTCCTTGAGCTTCCTCAGTGATAGGACAAGGAATAACTTCCTCAGTGGTAGGGCAAGGAACAATGGCTACAAGCTGAAACACAGGGGGTTCCACCTCAACACAAGGAGACACTTCTGTATGGTGAGGGTGATGGAGCCCTGGAGCAGGCTGCCCAGATAGAATCATAGAATCATAGAATCAATAAGATTGGAAAAGACCTCAGAGATCAGCAAGTCCAACCTGTCACCCAACACCTCATGACTAACTAAACCATCCAATCCAATCCAATCCCCTCTTGAACACCTCCAGGGGTGGGGACTCCACCACCTCCCTGGGCAGCACATTCCAAAAGCTAACAACTCTCTCTGGGAAGAGCTTTCTCCTCACTTCCAGCCTAAACCTCCCCTGGTGCAGCTTGAGACTGTGTCCTCTTGTTCTGGTGCTGCTTGCCTGGGAGAAGAGATCAACTCCCTCCTGGCTACAACCTCCCTTCAGGCAGTTGTAGAGAGCAAGAAGGTCTCCCCTGAGCCTCCTCTTCTGCAGGCTAAGCAATCCCAGCTCCCTCAGCCTCTCCTCACAGGGCTGTGCTCAAGGCCTCTCCCCAGCCTTGTTGGCCTTCTCTGGACACGTTCAAGTGTCTCAATATCCTTCTTAAACTGAGGAGCCCAGAACTGGACACAGGACTCAAGGTGTGGCCTAACCAGTGCTGAGCACAGGGCACAATGACTTCCCTGCTCCTGCTGGCCACACTCTTCCTGATATAGGTTGTGGAATCTCCTCTGGAGTCTTTCAATATCCACCTGGATGCATTCCTGTGTGACCTATCCTAGGTGATCCTGCCCTGGCAGGGGGGTTGGGACTGGCTGATCTCTGGAGGTCCCTTCCCACTGCTAACCTTCTGTGATTCTGTGTAATTCCTCACTCAGTGGGCTCCTTCCTTAACACATCTCCTAAGCACCTGAAATCAGCAACCTCATCACTGCCATTTAACCAGGGCTGGTACTCAGAGGCAGCTCTCACAGGCACCAAGCACCACCACAGTACTGACCTTGTAAACTGAGCCAATCTCCACAACACAGCTCCTAACTAAAACACTGAAAGAGTGCAAATAAAGGCAAATTCCAACCTGGTCTGGTCTATTCTATTCTATTCTATTCTATTCTATTCTATTCTATTCTATTCTATATAAAGAGTTCATCAAGGCTGCAAATGAAGGCAACCATCCTGCTCTGTACACCACACTAGTTGTACAGCTGGAAGGAATTCACTCTCTTCCTATCTCCTTACCTATTTTTCTGTTTGGTTTTGGGGTGATGCAGTCTGTGCTTAAAATGTGCTTTCAAAAGCAGATGTTGGGACAAGAAGTGCAGTCACTGCTTGCTGCTACAGCTTCTGCCTCAAGCAGTGGATCAGTGCCTCTCCAGTGCAGCACTCCAGGCTTAGTTGAGCACACACAGACATCGTGTTCCAGGAAACAGGGGAAATTGTCTCTTCAGTGACAAATAATTGCTCCTGCTAAAGAGGTACTTGTTATCACCTCCCCGGGCTCGTTAAAGCTTGCAAAATAGCTTCTTTTCAGCTCCCTGGAGACATCTGCTCTCCATATGGTGGACTTGCCTCTGCTTCCACAGGCTCTGTGCAGGAAGGAGACTCCTGATATGACAAATTGGATTTCTTTCCAGGTCTTCAAACACTTCACTAGTTCCTGACTCGTGTAATTGAGCCTCACAAATTCTGCACCACTCTGCATGTTTTAATCCCTCTTACCCACCTAATTTATGTCACACTGCTTCCACTGTCAGCAGGCTTCCCTTAAAGTATTGGTGCAAGGCTGTTGGCAGCAGAGAGCCACTCAGGAGCCTGAACTGGTCCTGAGCCCACCTAGTGTCTACTGACCCACGAAGCCATCCTGCTCTTCTGCTTCTTGGAGGAGACCCACTAGAAGGAGCATGGTCACCCCATGCCAGCTGTGACTGTGGGGCTGCTGGCACAGGAGCATAGCCCCTTGGAATTACAGAATCACAGAATGTTAGGAACTGGAAGGGACCTTGAAAGCTCATCCAGTCCAACCCCCCTGCCAGAGCAGGAGCACCTAGTGCAGATCACACAGGAACACATCCAGGTGGGTTTTGAATGTCTCCAGAGAGGGAGACTCCACAACCCCCCTGGGCAGCCTGTCCCAGGGCTCTGTCACCCTCACAGGGAAAAAAATGTTTCCTCCTGTTTCCATGGAACTTCCTCTGCCTCAGCTTCCACCACTGCCCCTTGTGCTGTCCTTGGGCATCACCCAGCAGAGCCTGGCTCCAGCCTCTGGGCACTCACCCTGCACATCTTTATCAACAGCAATGAGGTCACCCTCAGGCTCCTCCTCTCCAAGCTACAGAGCCCTCAGCTCCCTCAGGCTCTCCTCCTAAGGAAGATGTTCCACTCCCTTAATATCTTTTGTGGCTCTGTGCTGGACTCTTTAAAGCAGTCCTTCTTGAACTGAGGGGCCCAGAACTGGACACAATATTCCAGATGTGGCCTTGGAGCATCCATACCAGCTGTGATGGTGGGGCTGCTGGCACAGGAACACAGCCCCTTGGAGCACCCATGCCAGCTCCTTAGCGCTACAAATCCTGCAGAAAAAATGGGGCCATGCCTTATCTATCACAAAATCCCAGAGTATCTTTGGCTGGAAGAAACCCTCAGGCTCTTCTAGTCCAACCCTTGACCCACCACTGCAAGCTCACCACTAAACAATATCCCTAAGCCACGCTGTTTGCATTGTGTAGATTCTAAACCTCCCAACCCCAACAATTCTATGATTCTATGGGTCTGTGGAGTGAAGACTCCTTCTGCAATCACTTTGGTTTGGAAGCAGATGCCAGAGGATGGATTAAGAGCTAGAAATGAGCAGTCATGTTTGCGTGTGTGCTGTGTCTATCTATAGCTACCCTCTTATTCCCCTTGCTGGCCTGTGATGTATGTGTGTGCTGTGACCTTCCCCTGTAAAACAACACATGCACTATTCAGCTGTATTTCCTCATCCCTCACTGGGTGAACTGTCAGCTTGAATTTTTCTAGAAGCTCTTCTGGTACAAATATCTCTGTCAAGTAATTCACTCCATGCAACAAGAAGATATTGAAAGTAACAGTGGAGAAACCCCACAGAGCTGGTATTTGAAGGGCAAGACCTTCACAGAGAATCAGGAGGCAGCAGTGACCATTGGTGCTCCTGACTTGTGACACTGGACTGTGTCTCAGTGACACTCAGGGCAACTGCTCTCCTCCCCTGCTTTCTGCAGCAGGGAAGTGTCCAGTTCTGGGCCCCTCGATTTAAGGACATTGAGACACTTGAAGAAGGGCAACAAGGCTGGGGAGGGGTCTGGAGCACAGCCCTGTGAGGAGAGGCTGAGGGAGCTGGGGTTGCTTAGCCTGGAGAAGAGGAGGCTCAGGGGAGACCTTCTTGCTCTCTACAACTCCCTGAAGGGAGGTTGTAGCCAGGTGGGGGTTGGTCTCTTCTCCCAGGCAAGCAGCACCAGAACAAGAGGACACAGTCTCAAGCTGCGCCAGGGGAGGGTTAGGCTGGATGGTAGGAATAAATTATTCCCAGAAAGAGAGATTGCCATTGGAATGTGCTGCCCAGGGAGGTGGTGGAGTCTCCATCCCTGGAGGTGTTCAAAAAAGGCTTGGATGTGGCACTTGGAGCCATGGTTTAGTTAGTCAGGAGGTGTTGGGTGACAGGTTGGACTTGCTGATCTCTGAGGTCTTTTCCAACCTTATTGATTCTATGATTCTATGAAGTGCCAGGCTAGCTGGTGGAAAGGAAGCTGTGTACACAGGGAGGAGCAGCACCAATGCCTCAGAGTGGGGAGCACTCTGTATTCGGCTGACACCTCCCTTCCCCCCACCTTCCCCCCCCAGCATGCTGCCAGTCTTGGGGTATACTGAATGAGCTGTGTTTTCTGACTTGACAATCTAATGCTTTAAAATACCCACAGGGTTTTTTATAGATGATCTACAGCTAAATCTCCAAGGGTATAATGAGAATTGCATCACAGATTCACAGCCTGCATCAAGTTGGGTGTGACGCTCAAAGGTCAGCTTGTCCAACCCTCCCCTGCAGTCAGCAGGCACAGAATCCTAGGGCTGGAAGAGACCTCAAGGATAAGCCAGTTCCAACCCCCCTGCCATGGGCAGGGACACCTCACACTGCAGCAGCTTGCTCACAGCCACAGCCAGCCTGGCTGCAAAAGCCTCCAGAGGTGAGCCTTCCACCACCTCCCTGGGCAACCTGTGCCAGTCTCTCATGGGAAAGAACTTTCTCCTAACATCCAATCTAAATCTCCCCTCCTCCAGCTTGGATCCATTCCCCCCAGTCCTATCACTCCCTGACACCCTCAAAAGTCCCTCCCCAGCTTTCTTGGAGCCCCCTTCAAACACTGGAAGGCTTCCAAGTAGAGCAGGCTGCCCACATTCTCTTTTCTATGGTACTGACCAAATCCTTCTTAATTAGAACTAAATCAATTATTTTGGCAGTTGAGTGCCCCACACAAAGTACTCAGAGAAAAGGTACTCCAGGTAGTACTGAAAACACTGGGGACAAAGTAAAGGCAAAGTAACCCAGGTCAAAAGTGGAACCTGATGGGAAAATAAAACAACCAACCAATGTTTTCCTTCAAATTTTAGCCTGTGAGAAACCAACCTACCTGTGTTTTTAGGCTTTAAGTGAGAGATATGGAACAAAGATTTGGTCTCTTGCAAGGATCTGTGCTTTCTGGAGATGCAAGTAAACTTTGCACACCAAGCAGCAGGCAGGGCACCTCCAGCAAGACTGTTAGCACTCAGCTCCTGCCTGTAAGACAGTTCCTGCAGCTAAAAAGTATCACAGTAGCACAGAGCATTAGAGGTTGGAAGGGACCTCAAGAAATTATCAGGTCCAACTCCCCCTTGCCAGAGCAGCATCACCCAGGGTAGTCTGCACAGCAATGCATCCAGGTGGGGTTGGAAAGGCTCCAGAGAAGGAGAGAAGGCTCCAGGGCTCTGCCACCCTCACTGCAAAGAAGTTTCTTCTCCTGTTGAGCTGAAACCTTCTCTGTTCAAGTTTGTATCCATTGTTCCTTGTCCTATTCCTGTGCACCACCCAAAAGAGCTTGGCCCCCTCCACTTGACACCCACCCCTCACATATGGATAGACATTGATCAGATCCCCTCTCAGCCTTCTCTTCTCCAGACTAAACAGCCCCAGGGCTCTCAGTCTCTCTTCACAGGGGAGATGCTCAAGTCCCCTAAGCATCCTCCTGGCTCTCCCTTGGACTCTCTCCAGCAGGTCTCTGTCTCTCTTGAACTGGGGAGCCCAGAACTGGACACAGGACTGCAGGTGTGGCCTCGGCAGGGCAGAGCAGAGGGGGAGAAGAACCTCCCTAGCCCTGCTGGCCACACTTTGCTTGGGGCACCCCAGGATGCCCTTGGCTCTCTTGGCCAGGAGGGCACATCCCAGTAATTCATTGCATCGTTAAGGACCTAAAGGGCAAAGCTGTGTCAAGCTGAGCACGCTGCTTTGTCCCAGCTTTTTCTACAACCAAGGTTACAGCAGGACAGTTCAGTGGCATGCTCTCAAACTGTGAGCCACTGCCAGCATTTTCTTAATGGGATTAAATTGTGCCTTGTTGCTGTACAAAGGCACATTTTAAGTATGCTTGGCCATTTATTTGATGTATGATTCTCTCTGGCTGAATTATTCTCCTGCATTTGTGAATAGTAAAGCCCTTTTATTTCATTACTTGCTGTAATTCTTCTCCTAGAATTTATCCAATTAGTGGTATGTTAGTAGAATGGAATAAGCAAAATGGATCATTTAGCATTTCCCCTCCCCTCTTCCCCCCTTTCTGGTAGTATCTATCTCTGTCAGTGACTGAATAGATACCAGCAGTGCAGCATCTGGATGTATTAACAAATAGCAGCAATAGAAGAATTGATAAAGAACTGCAGGGAGATGACACCCTGCCTTGCAGGACCAGAAGGGGAACTTTACAGATGGCAGCAACCACAGTTGAAAAAAGACAGAGCCCGGCTAGGGACAGGGCTGGGAGGTTGGGATGGAGATGAGAAAGGGACTTCTGCCAAACCTGGGCCTCTGGCTTCCTTCTGCCACAGGCAATAGAGCAGCAAGGGATCGTCACTGCAAACAGCTCAGCCCTGGGCCCTGATGCAGGCCACAGCCACAGCAGATTAAACATGCTGAAAATATTTCTGCTTGCTGAAAATTCTAACTTAAATTGTAACTAAGAGGCAGTTTTCCCTCCCTTGAACCTGGCCAGACAAACCTCTACAGCACCCTCAGCTTTACCAGGCTCCTTTCCCCACAGCTCAGCCCTCTCTCAGGGGAGCAGCAGCTCAGGCTCCCATCCTGGCACACCACAGGCTGGTTTCCCTCACTGCTGAGAAGCAGGAGTGAGCCCAGGCACCAGAACCCTGCCCTTGTGGCAGCACAGCAGCACCAAACACCCTGCTGCAAAGTCTGCTTTCATGGTCTCACATCAAACTGTTTGCTGGTTGCTGCTTTTGAGCCCCTGTAGCAACAGTTTGCTGACAGAGGGGATCTGCTGCATCACTCCACTGCAGGAGCTGTCTGATGGTGCCTCGTCCTCAAGGCACAACCAGCAGCAGGCCTGGGCAGAAATACCTGGTCCAGGAGAGAAGTCCCTGCTATGGAGGAGATGGGGACATCAGTCAGGCTAAGCAAATCATGCAAGTGCTGCCTGCTGCAGAGGTGAGGAGGGAAATCAGAAAACTATTAGTTGTAGGTGTCCAAGTGCTGTGTTCTGCACTTTGGCCACAAGAGCCCCATGCAGTGCTACAGGCTGGGGGCAGAGTGGCTGGAGAGCAGCCAGGCAGAGAGGGACCTGAGGGTACTGTTCGACAGCAGCTGAATATGAGCCAGCAGTGTGCCCAGGTGGACAAGAAGGCCAAGGGCATCCTGGCCTGCATTAGGAATAGTGTGGCCAGCAGGAGCAGGGAAGTCATTCTGCCCTGTGCTCAGCACTGGTTAGGACACTCCTTGAGTCCCGTGTCCAGTTCTGGGCCCTACAGTTTAAGAAGGACATTGAGACTCTTGAAGGTGTCCAGAGAAGGGCAACAAAGCTGGGGAGGGGTCTGGAGCACAGCCCTGTGAGGAGAGGCTGAGGGGGCTGGGGTTGCTTAGCCTGGAGAAGAGGAGGCTCAGGGGTGACCTTCTTGCTCTCTACAACTCCCTGAAGGGAGGTTGTAGCCAGGTGGGGGTTGGTCTCTTCTCCCAGGCAACCAGCCCAGAGCAAGAGGATACAGTCTCAAGCTGTGCCAGGGGAGGTTTGCCCACAGGGGGTGGCTCAGGAGACAGCAGCAGCATGCTGCAGCCTTGCCATAGCTGCAGATTATTGAAGGCACAAGCCCTTATTGCAGAGTCCTTAACCATCAGAAAACCTCTTCTACAGTAATTTTGAAGAGTTCAACACTCCCTATGAACTTAGCATGACCAAGACTCTACAGCACTTGGTCCCTGCAATTGTTCAGCAGCTGAAGTCCTTCACTTGCTTAAACATTGATTTATTGAAGACTTGGTTTTGATCTTGTTTCACAGCTCTGTAATTCCACTGCTGTGACACTATCCCAATGCAATGCATAAATGTGGAAAGCTTAGGAGGGTTACCAAAAGGTGCATGGGTAGGACATTAATACATTTGATTATTGATGCTGAAGCCCTGATTCTCCCTTCCTGAAGTCTGGTAAAACCAGGATGAGTACATTGAAGTTACACTGCTAAATATAAGAGCATAGTTAAGACCACAGCATCACAGTACCACAGTACAGAAGAGGCTGGAAGGGACCTCAAGAGATTATCAGGTTCAACCCCCCTGTCAGGTCAGCATCACTGGAATGCATCCAGGTGGGGTTGGAAAGGCTCCAGAGGAGACTCCACAACCTCTCTGGGCAGCCTGCTCCAGGGCTCTGCCACCCTCACCACACAGAAGTTTCTCCTCATGTTGAGCTGAAACCTTCTCTGTTCAAGTTTGTATCCATTGGTCCTTGGCTTATTCCTGTGCACCACCCAAAAGAGCTTGGCCCCCTCCACTTGACACCCACCCCTCACCTATTGATAGACATTGATCAGATCCCCTCTCAGCTTTCTCTTCTCCAGACTAAACAGCCCCAGGGCTCTCAGTCTCTCTTCACAGGGGAGATGCTCAAGTCCCCTAAGCATCCTCATGGCTCTCCCTTGGCCTCTCCAGCAGGTCTCTGTCTCTCTTGAACTGGGGAGCCCAGAACTGGACACAGGATTGCAGCTGTGGTCTCAGCAGAGCAGAGCAGAGGGGAAGAAGAACCTCCCTAGCCCTGCTGGCCACATTTTTCTCCATGCACCTCAGGATCCCACTGACTCTCTTGACCACAAGGGCACTTTGCTGTCCCATGGAGGGTTTGCTGTCCACCAAGACTCCAAGGTCTTTCCTTTTGCACAGGTGAATGTTTGTGTCTTTCATTCTATTCTAAAACCCCTTTCCATTTCTATGTCTAGTGATCAAAGGCGAGCACTGGTGACCATCAGTGCTTTACAGTGAAGCAGGGGTCCCTCAGTTCCTTCCCAAGATAATGTTAGCAAGGTCTGTGCTGCTACTGTGCTGCTTTAACCCACCTACATCAATTTTGTTTTAAAGGCACAGCCTAAACTGTCACAGCTAGCAAGGACTGCAGCACTTCCAGCACTTCCAGAACTTCCAGTCTGGAGAAGAGAAGGCTCCCAGGTGACCTAATTGTGGCCTTCCAGTATCTGAAGGGGGCTACAGGAAGGCTGGGGAAGGACTTCTCAGGATCTCAGGGAGTGATAGGACTAGGGGGAATGGAATGAAGCTGGATGTGAGGAGGAAGTTCTTCCCCATGAGAGTGGTGAAGCCCTGGAATGGGTTGTCCAGGGAGGTGGTTGGGGCCCTGTCCCTGGAGGTGTTTAAGGCCAGGCTGGATGAGGCTCTGGCCAGGCTGATCTAGTGTGGGGTGACCCTGCCCATGGCAGGGGGGTTGGAACTGGATGATCCTTGTGGTCCCTTCCAACCCTGACTGATACTATGATTCTAATTAACCCAAATTTATGGCTAAAAAAGAAAAAAACCAGTTAAAACCTTTCTATTTTAACATCTCCAGGCTTTATTAGGTGTTCTTCCTACAGTCATCTGGTATGTTTAAAGAGTGAGCAAGCATATAAAAGGAAATATGGTCATAGCTGATTGAAGTAATAAAACCCCCAACCCCAATAGCATCTCATAACTCATTACAGAGCATAGATTAGATTTCATTACATCAGTATGTGACTTAGTAGGGAAGTCTCCTGTTGGTCATAAAGCTCTGAGGTGTTGTCATCCTGAAAAATGAAATGAAAAAGAAAAGGAGGAGAGGACAATGCCAGGCCCCCCTGGTGGGGCTGGGATGGTTACGGAGCAGCTCCCCACTTCCCAATGGACATGGACCCAAGCTAGAGGAGGGGAGATTTTGATTGGATGTCAGGAAGAAGTTGTTGCCCATGAGGGTGGTGAGAGACTGGCACAGGCTGCCCAGGGAGGTGGTGAAAGCCTCCTGCCTGGAGGTTATTGCAGCCAGGCTGCATGTGGCTGTGAGCAACCTGCTGTAGTGTGAGGTGTCCCTGGCCATGGCAGGGGGTTGGAACTGGCTGAGCCTTGAGGTCCCTTCCAGCCCTGACAGTTCTCTGATTCTTTTTACTGCTGCCATCGTGTCCAGGAGGAATCTGCTCCTTATCACAGGGCACTGGCACTGCCAGCCTTTCATTTTTATTATTGACTATTATTGATTACTACAAATTATTATTTACTATTGTTTCTTATTATGTATTACTACTAATTATTATTCATTACTGTTTACTAGCATTTCTTATTATGTATTACTATTCTCTGCTGTGAGGACAGGCTGAGGGAGCTGGGGGTGTTCAGCTTGGAGAAGAGAAGACTCTGGGGGGACCTTCGAGCTGCCTTCCAGTACCTGAAGGAAGCCAACAGGAAGGCTGCAGAGGGACTTTTCCTGAGGGTGTCTAGCGACAGGACAAGGGGGAATGGTTTGAAGCTGAGGGAGAGCAGGGTTAGACTGGAGCTTAGGAGGAAGTTCTTCAGTATGAGGGTGGTGAGACTCTGGAATAGGTTGCCTGTGGAGGCTGTGGCTGCCTCCTCTCAGGGTGTTCAAGGCCAGGTTGGATGAGGCCTTGAGCAACTGAGTCTAGCTGAGAAGTGTCCTTGCCCTGTAGCAGGGAGGTTGGAGTAGATGATCTCTGAGGTGCCTTCCAACCTGAGCCATTCTAGGACTCTATGTTTTTTTGCATAGCTGACCTGCTGCTGAGTTTGCCACCCTTGTGTGCTGATGAAGCCACATCTGCCTCCAGCTCTGGGCAGCTGTTTGAGGACACTGGATGAAGACACCCTGCTGCTGCTCATCCCCCTCCACACTGGGTAGTGCTGGTCAAGCAGCCCTGAGCTGCTGACAGAAGACAGAGCCATGGGCTGGATGCTTGCACTCCCTCTGTCATGGCACCTAGGGGTATTAGCTGCTGTCTCTCAGCTCCTTGGGCACAGCACAAGGCAGAACAGCTGCTCTCTCACCCTCCTTGTCCTCTGCCAGATGCCATGTCACCACAGCCCCCAGGCACTGCCTCCAGGTCTCACCCAGAGCTACTCACTTCCTGATGTAGTGCTGTGAGCTGGAGAATGTGAGCTGGTAGCTCTGCTAAAGGCCCCAGGCTGTGGGGAGCTGGATGGGCACCCCAGCTACTCCCACTCAGGGAGGGTACAAAGAGTCCAGGGAGGTGGCATAGCTGTAGCCCAGCTGGACTGTGAGCTGGGGCTTACCTGTGTTCAAGCCACCCAGCTACAGCATCAGGGCCCTGCTCCCTGTCTTCCTGCAGCCCACAAAATCTGGAACTCTTGTAGTGCTGCAGCACAGCATCAACACCTCATCTGGGGTTCTGTCCTCCAGCTGCACAGCCCAGGTTGGAGCAGGGGACCAGCCCTGGGGCCAGGCAATTTCTTTCCTTCCCTGAGCCAGCAAGGCTGCAGCTTTTCCCCAGATCCCTCTTCCCTTCTGAGTGTCAGGGTTGCCATCTACTGCCTCAGGACCAGACAGGCTTCTGCTAATGGTGTAGGTGGAAGGTCCTACACCCACATGCTGCTGACATGATTTCTGAGCAGCCCTAGGATCCCCTCACTGCAGCCCCTTCCTTGCTGAAGGGCTCATCCCCTCCATGCAGAAAGGCAGAGCCCAGGCATAAGATAGGCTCTGAGCCACGTCCACGCCCCCGGCCTGGCTAAATCAGGAACGAGGCTCTGGCTGTCAGCTATGAAGAGTGCATCTTCTCTTCAATTCCCAAAAAGGCTTTTATTTAGGGATGCTGGGGTATTATTTTGAGAGCCAGCCTCTCCTCCTCCATCTGATGGCTTATAATTACCCAGAGCAACCCCTCAGCAACTGGGCTGACAGCAACATCTGGGAGGTCTTAAGGCAGATCCCAGTCCAGGCTGCACTGATGTAATTGTTTTGCTGGGTGAAGGCTGATAACTCTCCCCACGTGTGTTTATACTCCTTAAAAATAATCCCAGGGTTGGTTTGGGGAGGGGCTTTTATTTCTTTTTTGGTTTTTTGAAGCTCACTTATGTCAACACATGCTTTATGGTGTCTTCTGTGTGTTCAAGGCACTGCGTGGAAGCAGCTGGAGGAGACAGTACAGTAGTATTTCAAAGTGTTGCTAAGGTTGGAAGAGACCTCAAGGATCATCAAGTCCAACCTGTCACCACAGAGCTCATGACTACACCATGGCACCAAGTGCCACATCCAATCCCCTCTTCAACACCTCCAGGGATGGTGACTCCACCACCTCCCTGGGCAGCACACTCCAATGGCCAATGACTCTCTTGGTGAAGAACTTTCTCCTCACCTCCAGCCTAAACTTCCCCTGGGGCAGCTTGAGACTGTGTCCTCTTGTTGTGGTGCTGGTTGCCTGGGAGAAGAGACCAAACCCTTCCTGGCTACAACCACCTTTCAGGTAGTTGTAGAGAGCAATGAAGTCTCCCCTGAGCCTCCTCTTCTCCAGGCTAAGCAACCCCAGCTCCCTCAGCCTCTCCTCACAGGGCTGTGTTCAAGGCCTCTCCCCAGCCTCGTTGCCCTTCTCTGGACACATTCAAGTGTCTCAATGTCCTTCTTAAACTGAGGAGCCCAGAACTGGACACAGGACTCAAGGTGAGGCCTAACCACTGCAGAGTACAGGGCACAATGACCTCCCTGCTCCTGCTGGCCACACTATTCCTGATGCAGGCCAGGATGCCCTTGGCCTTCTTGGCCACCTGAGCACACTGCTGGCTCATGTTCAGGCAGCTGTCAACCAGCACCCCCAGGTCCCTTTCTGCCTGGCTGCTCTCAGCCACTCTGACCCCAGCCTGTAGCTCTGCCTGGGGTTGTTGTGGCCAAAGTGCAGCACCTGGCACTTGGACTTGTTGAATGCCATCCTGTTGGACTCTGCCCATTTGTCCAGTCGGTCGGGGTCCCTCTCAGATGTCTCCTTTCAGAGCACACCTCCTCACGTGCTTTTTGAAGTGGCTTTGTTGAAGCATTAGAAAGTATCAAGGCTTTAATGGTTGGTTTGGAGGGGTTCAGTCTCACCCCTGGGGTTGATAAGCACATGAAAAGCTAAGTATAAAATAAAATGCATGAAGGAGATCCCCCCAAAGCTCCAGGGGTGGTGGTGGCTACACCCCTCCTTTCCCTGGGAAACAGCAAGAGCCTGCAATCAGATAGGAAGAAGGCTGTGCAAAGCCAGGCATTCTGTATCCTAAGCACCAAGCAGTAGCTCTGGGGAATGGCTGCAAACCTAGGAGTTCACAGGATCCCAGGATGCTAGGGATTGGAAGGGACCTCCAGAGATCTTCCAGTCCGCCTCCCCTGCCTGAGTAGGACCAGAGAATCCAGCACAGGTCACACAGGAACACATCCAGGCAGGGCTGGAAAGGCTCCAGAGAAGGAGGCTCCACAGCCTCTCTGGGCAGCCTGCTCCAGGGCTCTGGGACCCTCACAGTGAAGAAGTTCCTCCTCCTGTTGAGGTGGAACCTCCTGTGCTGCAGAAAATGCTGCTGCCAGCAGAAGTTGTTCTCAAGACCCAGGCAGCAGATGGAGTGGATAATGATGCTCTTTGGGGTAAGGCAGGTGAACCTGGGCTACCATGTGACAACATTAAACTCCACATCTCAGCATCTGATCTGTTGCCATTACCTCAGCTGGGAATAGCAGCCTCTCAGTAAGGCAGCTGTGCTTCTGAAAGGGAAAGGGCTGTGCTACTCTGTGCCTGGAACTTCTGTTATTCTCTTACCTCTGTTTTGAGCAAAACAAAACATCCCTGGCTGCTGCCAGTGCAGATCCAGGTCTTGACGTTGCCTTGCTACAAGCCTAAACACTCCTAGGCAGGGCTGCCTGCCTCCAGAAAGCTCTGAGATGCTGATCTCAGCCCTCCTCTGGTACAGGGGCTTTGTGCAGCGCTGAGAGCAGCGCCGAGCCAGAGCTCACCTGGCAGGGGAACACGAGTTTGCTTTTTATCAGAGCCACCTCCCCACTGCTGCGACAGCCTCCCGAGCTCCTCCAGCGAGCAGGCTGGGTGCCGAGCCTCACCAGGGGGCAGCTAACACACGGCTGGAGAGCTTCCTCCTGTCCTCCTCAGACTGCAGCTGAGAAACCGTTAGGAGCTTGAGAATTTTGAGTTAATCAAACTAAACCAAGCCTATCACAGCTGCTTTTATGGCTGTTTCATAACAGAATCACAGCATTGTCAGGGTTGGAAGGCACCTCAAGGATCAGCCAGGTCCAACCCCCCTACCATGGCCAGGGACACCTCACACTACAGCAGGTTGCTCACAGCCACAGCCAGCCTGGCTGCAAACACCTCCAGGCAGGAGGCTTCCACCACCTCCCTGGGCAACCTGTGCCAGTCTCTCACCACCCTCATGGGGAACAACTTCTTCCTAACATCCAAGCTGAATCTACCCATTCCTATTTTTGTTCCATTCCCCCCAGTCCTATCACTCCCTGACTGCCTCAAAAGTCCCTCCCCAGATTTCTTGTAGCCCCCTTTCAAACAGGATCTGTTTAAAGCTAACACTCCACCAGGGAACACAACTTGCAGACAAAAAGAAATAGAATAAATGAAACAAAACCACCAAACCAAAACCACCACAACCAAAACCCAACCAAACCCCAAGCCTCTGAAATGTCTTGAAGAGATCTGAGCGCTGGACTCTGAGCTTTGCTGCTTATAAACAATCATCTCAATCTGCTGGGCTGCAGCAGGAGTATGAGGCTTCAGCAGAGGGCTGGGGTGGTGTAATACTGACTGCAGCAGCACTGAGCTCCAGGTCTTGCTGTCCAGCCTCTCCCTGCGCAAGCCAGAGGATTTATACACAAAGAACCAGATCCACAAAGGCCAGGGGGCTTTAGGCAGTGAGGAGTGCACAGCCCAGCTGTGCTGGGGTACCTCTTTCCGATCAGGTTTCAAGCTCCAGATCCCTCCCAGGCACAGGGACAGTAGCAGCACAACTCTCATAAACCAGCAACGGACGTTTCAGCACTTGCTGAGGTCTGGAAGAGAGAGAGCCAGAGCTCCTCTTTCACTGCAGAGATGGAAGCACTTCAAACTCAGACCTGTCCCCTGTAGGACCATAGGATCCCAGGAAGTTAGGGGTTGGAAGGGACCTTTGAAGATCATCCAGTCCAACCCCCCTGCCAGAGCAGGACCATGGAATCCAACACAGGTAATAGAATCAATAAAGTTGGAAAATACCTAAGAGCTTGCAGCTACACTGAGGCAGCGTGGTCTGGATGGGCAGGGAGTGAGGTGGATGGGAACTGATTTAAGGGAAGAAGTCAGAGAGTTGAGGTCAATGGGACAGAGTCTAGTTGGAGGCCTCTATCTAGTGGAGTATCTCAGGGGTCAGTACTGGGACCAGGACTACTCAATATATTCATCAGTGACCTGGATGAGGGCACAGAGAGCACTGTCAGCAAGTTTGCTGATGGCACCAAGCTGGGTGGAGTGGCTGACACAGGAGGGTGGTGCTGCCATTCAGCCAGACCTGCACAGGCTGAGAGTTGGGCAGGGAGAAGTGGAATGGAATAGAATAAGGGCAAAGGGAGAGTCTGGCACCTGGGAAATAACAACCCCATGGAGCAGGAGAGGTTGGGGACTGAGCTGATGGAGAGCAGTGAAGGGGAAAGGGACTTGGGGGTCCTAAGGGGTGGGAGGTTGACCATCAGCCAGCAATGTGCTCTGGCGGCCAAGAAGGCCAAGGGCATCCTGGGGTGGGTTAGAAGGGCTGTGGTTAGGAGGTGGAGAGAGGTTCTCCTGCCCCTCTACTCTGCCCTGCTGAGGCTGCATCTGGAGTATTGTGTCCAGTTCTGGGCCCCTCAGGTCAGGAAGGACCTCAGGGAACTGCTTGAAAGAGTCCAGCACAGAGCCACAAAAATGATGGATTGGAAGATCTGCCTTAGGAGGAGAGCCTGAGGGAGCTGAGGGCTCTGTAGCTTGGAGAAGAGGATCCTGAAGGGTGACCTCATTGCTGTTGATAAAGATGTGCTGGGTGAGTGCCCAGAGGCTGGAGCCAGGCTCTGCTGGGTGATGCCCAAGGACAGCACAAGGGGCAATGGTGGAAGCTGAGGCAGAGGAAGTTCCATGGAAACAGGAGGAAACATTTTTTTTCCCTGTGAGGGTGACAGAGCCCTGGAACAGGCTGCCCAGGGGGGAAGTTGTGGAGGCTCCCTGTGGAGATTTTCAAACCCCACCTGGATGTGTTCCTGTGTGACCTGCTCTGGGTGATCCTGCTCTGGCAGGGGGGTGGGACTGGGTGATGTCTGGAGGTCCCTTCCAGCCCCTCACATTCCGTGGTTCTGTGATCACCAGCACTATGTCCTGAGGGAACCAGGGACTGTTTGACACTGATGGATTTACAAAACTGCCCTGAAGGCAGCTTGCATCTCTGCATGGGCTGCAGAGGAGCCTGAGGAAGCTGTGCTTTGGGATCAGGCCCAGTTCTTCAAATGCACTTAGATGCTAACCCAAATTGTTGCCCACAGATTTCTCAAGATCTCAGCCCTTTGGGCCTCAGACCAGCTCAAAGTGGCTAAGAGAAGTGAAGTAACTCAAGACATTGAAGTCAGCTGCAAAGCAGGTGAGGCACCCATGTTCCAGCCCTGCTCTCACCCTGGAGCAGCAGTGGCTCAAGTTCCCTCTCCAAGCCTTACCCTGGACAAAGCTCCAGTCCAAGCAAACTGCCTGCAAGCGGAGTGAGGAAATCCTGAAGAGAATCCTTGACCCTTTGCTGTCTGGAAAGAAAATGCTTCAAGTGGGAATGTATTTACCACATCCATGTTAGAACAGCTCCATTGTCATGACAAGCCTGATGTTTCATCAAAATTCTGAGGAGATTTAGATCTGCCCTCCTTTGGATGGAAGTTGGATGCAACACAGGCCATCTGTTTCTTGTTACAGTGCTGCAAAGAAATGAAGAGACAAAAATCTCCTGTTTCTGGGTCAAGCCATTCAAAAATGTAAAGTTTCAGCCTGCCATAACAAACAAGAGCTGCAGCACTCCAAATGCAGCCTAGGGTTTTGCTGTGGATTTAATACAAGAACTTAGAGGGAAGCCCAGGTTTGCTTATAAGTGATGAAAATTAGTTCAAGGCAGAGCTGTTCACTGAGCTGCAGGATCAGCAATGTCAGTAGGATAGAATAGGATGGAATAGGATAGAATAGGATGGAATAGGATGGAATAGGATGGAATAGGATGGAATAAGATAGGATAGGATAGGATAGGATAGAATAGGATAGAATAGGATAGAATAGGATAGAATAGGATAGAATAGGATAGAATAGGATAGAATAGAATAGGATAGAATAGGATAGAATAGGATAGAATAGGATAGAATAGGATAGAATAGGATAGAATAGGATAGAATAGGATAGAATAGGATAGAATAGGATAGAATAGGATAGAATAGGATAGAATAGGATAGAATAGGATAGAATAGGATAGAATAGGATAGAATAGGATAGAATCAGACCAGACCAGATTGGAAGAGACCTTCAAGATCATCATGTCCAATCTATCATCCAACACCACCTAATCAACAAACCCATGGCACCAAGCACCCTATCAAGTCTCCTCCTGAACACCTCCAGTGATGGTGACTCCACCACCTCCCCAGGCAGCCCATTCCAATGGGCAATCACTCTCTCTGGGTAGAACTTCCTCTTAACCTCCAGCCTGAACCTCCCCTGGCGCAGCTTGAGACTGTGTCCTCTTGTTCTGGTACTGACTGCCTGGGAGAAGAGACCAACCCCCACCTGTCTACAATCTCCCTTAAGGTAGTTGTAGAGAGCAATGAGGTCTCCCCTGAGCCGCCTCTTCTCCAGGCTAAGCAACCCCAGCTCCCTCAGCCTCTCCTCACAGGGCTGTGTTCCAAGCCCCTCACCAACTTCGTTGCCCTTCTCTGGACACCTTCCAGCAAGTCAACCTCCTTCCTAAACTGAGGAGCCCAGAATTGGACACAGGACTCAAGGTGTGGCCTAACCAGTGCAGTGTACAGGAGCAGAATGACCTCCCTGCTCCTGCTGGCCACACTGTTCCTGATGCAGGCCAGGATGCCATTGGCCCTCTTGGCTGCCTGGGCACACTGCAGGCTCATGTTCAGCCTACCATCAACCAGCACCCCCAGGTCCCTCTCTGCCTGGCTGCTCTCAGCCACTCTGACCCCAGCCTGTAGCACAGCATGGGGTTGCTGTGGCCAATGTATAGAACCTGGCACTTGGACTCTTCATCTAGAGGTGCAGAGATGCTGGGAACTCAGACTACAAAAAGGCCTCAGTAATTTATGGAAGCTGGTCAGAATTTTATCTCCAGAAAGCTAAATGAATGGAGGTGAAGGTTTCAAAGCCAAGCTGCTCTGTTGCCTTGTGCATTTTGCTAGGAGTTTCAAACTGCAGGCTCAGAGTTTTCCCAGTAGGAACTGCTCCCTCTTCCAGGAATTCTTTTCAATCCCTTTCAGCACACACAGCTCAACCTTGCTTTCTGCACAGACCACAAACCTATCAGCTTCCTGATAAGCATTTCTGTGCTTACCAAGGGCATCTGGGGGTTTCTCCAACGCTGTGAGAAGCCCTCTGAGACCTGCTCCTGGTACCACCACCTGTAGTATCTCTCGTGTGGAAGGATGGGGACTGACACTTTCACCTCCTGTTTTCAGAGCAGGTCTACTGCACCAAGCCATGGATGTGATTACTCTGCACTTCTGCAGGCACAGCCCCCAGCACCAGATGTTAAGCATTTAGCAAGATGCTTGGTGGGTTTCTGTGAACCAAGGGGCTTGCTTAGTGTTACAGAAGAACCTCCTGACAGCAGCAGATAAACCCCTCAGTTCTCCCAGCCATCACTGCATTATCTTTTCACCTCTGCAGCTTGATTCCCTTTGCTGTTATCAAGCTTTTCCTTAAAATGAGGCCTGTTTTCCAGACAGCAAGCTCATAGCTGCAGTCCTGCACAGAATGGCTTAGGCTGAGAGAGAACTCACAGATCATCTACCTCCAACCTCATCACCATGGGCAGGAACACCCCTCAGCTGGACTTGGCTGCTCAAGCCCTCATCCAGCCTGGCCTTCCAACACCTCCAGGGAGAAGGCAGCCACAGCCTCCCTGGGCAAACTGTTCCCAAGTCTCACCACCCTCACACTGAAGAACTACTTTCTCAGACCCAGTCTCACCCTGCTCTCCCTCAGCTTCAAACCATTCCTCCTTGACCTGTGTCTAGACACCTCTGCAGCCTTCCTCTAGGATCCTCTTCTCCAGGCTGAACACCCCCAGCTCCCTCAGCCTGTCCTCACAGCAGAGCTGCTCCAGCCCTTGGATCATCTTCATGGCCTCCTCTGGCCCCACTCCAGCAGTTCTGTGTCCTCCTCCTGCTGGGGACACCTGAGCTGGAGGCAGGATTGGAGGTGGGGTCTCAGCAGAGCAGAGTCAAGGGGCAGAATCCCCTCTCTTGCCCTGCTGCCCACACTCCTCTGGCTGCAGCCCAGCACACAGCTGCCTGCTGGGCTGCATGAGGGCACTGCTGGCTCCTGGGGAGCTGCTCAGCACCCAGCACCCCCAAGTCTCTTTCTTCAGAGCTGCTCTCAGTGAGCAACCTCTGTTTAATTTAACAGAGAATCTAGCACCAATAGCCTTACACATTTCTTACCTAAGCCAACAGCTGCAGAAAACAGCTGGACTGTGAAAAGAATAAGAATCCAAAACCTGTACAGAATGAAGCTGATCTGTAATGTGTGTGCTCATAGGAGAGACCTGGACACCAGCTTCTTAGCATCTACAGAGAACTCTGCCAAGTAGATTGTACACTTTGACATGTTTATTGCAGTTGGGTGAACAAATTCAATGAACAAGCCTCCTCAGCCTCACATTTGCTTCCCTGTAGACTTCCACAACCCAGTGTTTAAAGATCACAGAACCATGCAGGTAGGTATCTGCATGAAGTAGTTCAACAGTTACTTCTTGTTCCATGCTTCTCTTTCGAGCCTTTCACGGATTACTTCTTTCAGGTATGGCTGCAGATAATGCTTGTCCTGCAAAAGAAGAGAGCACCCTTGAGTTGCAGGGGGAGAGAGGGCACCCTTGAGTTGAGTTGCAGGGGAAGAGAGGGCACCCTTGAGTTGCAGGGGGAGAGGGGAGAGAGGGCACCCTTGAGTTGCAGGGGGAGAGGGGAGAGAGGGCACCCTTGAGTTGCAGGGGGAGAGGGGAGAGAGGGCACCCTTGAGTTGCAGGGGGAGAGGGGAGAGAGGGCACCCTTGAGTTGCAGGGGGAGAGGGGAGAGGGCACCCTTGAGTTGCAGGGGGAGAGGGGAGAGGGCACCCTTGAGTTGCAGGGAGAGAAATTATTTCACTTATAGGGAGGTCCAGAATTATCTCAAGCCATTCCTACAGCTTCCTCACGTCTCATTCCTTCTCAGATGTTAATAAATTCCTCCCTAACAACAAATAAACCAAACCCAAACCAACAAACCCCCAAACAGCCACCAAGAAAAAACCCAAACCAAACCCCAACCCCAAAAAAACAAACAACAAAACCACCCAACAACAAAAACCCCCCAAGCCAAAACCAGCACAAAACCAACCAACCAAACCAACAAAGAGAAAAATCAAAACCCCAAACCAAACCCAAACCTAAAAACCAGACAAAAGAAGAGCCAAAATCTAAAAGAGGAAATCCCCCCCCTCCTCCAACACTGCTTACTCTGAAAAGGTAAACTTCCTACCTGCCAAGCCTGCAAAGAGTATTTCTTTACTGCAGCAACCACTAACTGCTAATGCCTTGCCAACATCCACAAGCAAAGGGGTGCTACCAGCTACACCTTCAGCAACAATATTCTTTGGGCAGACACATAAAGGTACCAAATCCACTTTTAATTAGATCAAAGGCCAAATATAATAATTTGAAGACATTTAATTTTGAACTCCTAAGCAGCACTGCAAATTTGGGCACCTTGACTGTGTTTTAACACTTGCAAAGCAAACTGCTGCTTAAGGAACAATCCTCACTGTCCATACAGACTGGGGGATGAGGGGTTAGAAAGCAGGCCTGAGGAAAAGGGTTTGGAGTGTTGATGGATGAGAAGCTGGACAGGAGCAGGCAGTGTGAGCTTGCAGCACAGAAGGCAAATCACAGCCTGGGCTGCATCAAGAGCAGCACTGCCAGCAGAGCCAGAGAGGTGATTCTGACACTTGGCTCTGCTCTGCTGAGACCTCACCTGCAGTACTGTGTGCAGGTCTGGAGCCCTCAATATAGGAAGGACACGGAGCTGATGGAGAAGGTCCAGAGGAGGGCCATGGAAATGATCAGGGTGTTGGAGCAGCTCTGCTATGAGGACAGGCTGAGGGAGCTGGGGGTGTTCAGCCTGGAGAAGAGAAGGCTCCAGGGAGACCTAATAGCAGCCTGCCAGTACCTGAAGGGGGCTACAGGAAGGATGGAGAGAGACTGTTTGCAAAGGCCTGCAGGGACAGGATGAGGGACAGTGGCTCCAAACTAGAGCAGAGCAGATTTAGATTGGATGTTAGGAACAAGTTCTGCACCAGGAGGGTGGTGGAACACTGGAACAGGCTGCCCAGGGAGGTGGTTTAGGCTCCATCCCTGGAAATATTCAAGGTGAGACTCGCCAAGGCCCAGGGCAGCCTGATCTGGTTGGGGATGTCCCTGCTGACTGCAGGGAAGTTGGACTGGATGAGCTTTGGAGGTCCCTTCCAGCCTGGACCATTCTGTCAGTGTGTGTGAAATAAGCAGTTGTTCAATGTAGGTGTTACCTAAATATGAGCTACTGGATCACAAGAAACAGCCTCTGCTTAGAGACACAAAACACCCTTATACTATCCTGTGGCCAGATGTTTAGTGGCAAGACTCCCATTTCTCTGGTAATTAGGAGTAAACTGAGACTAACAGTAACAGTCTGTGAATCAATCCATTACACAAAGACAGTATTGGTAGTTACATCTGAAAAAGAAAGTGCAGTTTGTTTGTCATATCACAAGGTGAGACTTGCTTCAATGCAGGGTTTCTGTTGAAATTGTTCCTCCTTCACAAATAGAAGCTTTGGCTTGAGATTTTCTCTAACATGAAGGAATTCAACAGAAAAGCAAGAGAATTTCCAAGCTATTTACAGTGCATTTCTTTAACTGATAGAATCCTAGAACAGCTCAGGTTGGAAGAGACCTCAAAGATCATCTACTCCAACCTCACCACCATGAGCAGGGACTAGACTCAGCTGCTCAAAGCCTCATCCAACCTGGCCTTCCACACCCCCAGGGAGGAGGCAGCCACAGCCTCTCCAGGCAACCTATTCCAGAGTCTCACCACCCTCACACAGAAGAACTTCTTCCTCAGCTCCAGTCTTACCCTGCTCTCCCTCAGCTTCAAACTATTCCCCCTTGTCCTGTCTCAGGACACCCTCAGGAAAAGTCCCTCTGCAGCCTTCCTGGAGGATCCCTTCAGCTATTGGCAGGCAGCTCGAAGGTCTCCCCAGTCTTCTCTTCTACAGGCTGAACAACCCCAGCTCCCTCAGCCTGTCCTTGTTGCAGAGGTGCTGCTTTGTGGTCTCCTCTGAACTCACTCCAGCAGCTCTGTGTCCTCCTTCTGCTCAGGACACCAGAGCTGGAAGCAGTATTTGAAAAGAGGTCTCAGCAGAGCAGAATCCCCTCTCTTGCCCTGCAGGAGCAAGTCCAGAGAAGGCCCACAAAAATGACCAGGAGGCTGGAGCACCTCTCCTGAGGACAGGCTGAAGGGGCTGGTGTTGTTCAGCCTGGAGAAGATAAAGCTGCCTTCCAGCACCTAAAGGGGGCCTACAAAAAGGCTGCAGAGAGACTGTTTACAAAGGCCTGCAGTGAATAGGATGAGGGGAAATGGCTTCAAACTAGAGCAGATTTCGACTGGATGTTAGGAACAAGTTCTGCACCACAAGGATAGTGGAACACTGCAACAGGCTGCCCAGGGAGGGGTTGAAGCCCCATCCCTGGACATCACAGTATCACAGTATCACCAAGGTTGGAAGAGACCTCAAAGATCGAGTCCAACCTGTCACCACAGACCTCATGACTAGAACATGGCACCAAGTGCCACATCCAATCTCCTCTTGAACCCCTCCAGGGATGAGGACTCCATCACCTCCCTGGGCAGCACATTCCAATGGCTAACAACTCTCTCAGTGAAGAACTTTCTCCTCACCTCCAGCCTAAACTTCTCCTGGTGCAGCTTGAGACTGTGGCCTCTCGTTCTGGTGCTGGTTGCTAGAGGGAAGAGACCAACCCCCTCCTGGCTACAACCTCCCTTCAGGTAGTTGTCTCCCCTGACCCTCCTCTTCTCCAGGCTAAACAACCCCAGCTCCCTCAGCCTCTCCTCATAGGGCTTGTGCTCAAGATTGCACTGGGCTGGAACGGACTCTCTGAGACTGTGTCCTCTTGTTCTGGTGCTGGTTGCCTGGGAGAAGAGACCAACCCCCTCCTGGCTACAACCTCCCTTCAGGGAGTTGTAGACAGCAATGAGGTCTCCCCTGAGCCTCCTCTTCTCCAGGTTCATATTCAAGGCAAAGCCTGACAAGGCTCTGGGCAACCTGATCTAGTTGAGGATGTCCCTGCTGACTGCTGTGGGGGCTTCAGAGGTCTCTTCCAACCCAAACCATTCTCTGATCCCACGATTCTGACTCATTTAGGCCCTCCAGCTTGGAACCGCTGTGCACATACCTCTTCATACTTCACCCACTGGTCCTTGGGGAGGATCTGGTGTTTGAGGCTCAGGTCGAGGGCTCTCTTGATGCGAAACATCCTTTCGTTGTAAAGGTGCTCTGGAAGCCTCCTCAGCGCTTCCTTGACATCGTCATCCTCATACATAGTGTCATCTCGCATCAATCCTGTGCCAAGGAGATTGCACAACATCACTGAATCGATGCTCTTTGTGCTGCAAGATGCTGGCTACAACTCCCTGAAGGGAGGTTGTAGCCAGGTGGGGGTTGGTCTCTCCTCCCAGGCAACCAGCACCAGAACAAGAGGACACAGTCTCAAGCTGTGCCAGGGGAGGTTTAGGCTGGAGGTGAGGAGAAAGTTCTTCATAGCAAGAGAAATTGGCCATTGGGATGTGCTGTCCAGGGAGGTGGTGGAGTCACCAACCCTGGAGGTATTTAGGAAGAGTTCTCTAGGATGTAACACAGGCAAAACATTCCCAATGCAAAACTACAAAGAAAACCAAAACCAACCCAGGCAAAAAGAACTTGAATGAGGCCTTGACCAACCTGGTCTGCTGGAAGGTGGACTGGATGCTAGAATCCAGTTCTTCACCATCAGGGTGAAGGAACACTGCAACAGCTTGCCCAGAGTGGTAGCTGAGGCCCCATCACTGAAGATATCCAAGGTCAGGCTCAGTAAAGCTCTGAGCAACCTGATCTAGTGGTTGATGTCCCTGCTGACTGCTAGACAACCTTTGGAGGTCCCTTCCAACCCAACCCATTTTACAGCTGTCTTGCAATTTATTTCTAACTTCCCCAGGGCAGGCATGTTAACTGCCTTAAAATGATTTGCCCATGTTGTGGTCAGCAGTAAATCACAGCCTCTGCACATTCAGCTTCTCTTGTCAATCAAGAACAGCTGTGCCACCTTCAATAGCTGAAACAAACTTGCTAACAACTCCAAACACAAATTGAAGACAATACCACCAAGGCAGCTTCCCAGAATCACTACTTTTACACCTAACTTCACCACTGTGCAGGCCAGAGAGACACCAAGTGAAGTTATGGTGGTACAAACTAAACTGAATCCATTGTTTGCAGTTTGGATCCTTAGCACAAATGTTACAGGCAGGCTGACTGCTATCAACAGGAACTTCTCCAGCCTCAAGGGCAGCCTTTGGGTTAGAAGATACTGACCAGTCAAAGTGACTTGGTGGGAAAAGATACATAACCAAGCTTTCAGGACTTCTTTATGCAAGCTTTTTCAACTGCTCCAGCTTAACCTTGGTCAAGAAAAGTAAGAGGAAACCAAGAACTAACAGAAAAGTCACCGATTCGTTATCGAGTAGGAACCATGATGACTGAAGCTGCTGCTAGCTTTAGCCTCACAAAGGCAGTAGCTAATTTTGATCAAAAAGACTGATTCCAAACTGCAGTCTAGCCTGGGGATTGCTCAATTTGCAGACTTTACAAACACCTCCACCAAACACTCACCAAGTTTGTTGAACCCAGCTGCGTTGTAATACCACTTCCGAAGCGAGTCCAACAGGCGACCACCTCCTGCAACTGAAAGTGACATAAGGATGGACATCAGGAGGAAGTTCTGCACAATGAGAGTGGTGAAATACTGGAACAGGCTGCCCAGGGATGTGGGTGAGGCCCTGTCCCTGGAGACATTCAAAATCAGACTGGATGTGGCCCTGGGCAGCCTGCTGTAGTTGGAGGCGTCCCTGGTGTTGGCCAAGATGCCCTTTGAGGGTCCCCTTCCAACCCAATGCAATCTGTGACCATCATCAGTTGCAGAGCAATGTGAAATTCAGCATTTGCAGCCATACAAATATTTGCTGGCCTCCTTCATCTGCAGGAGCACACCACCACATCCAAGTTTGAATTTGAACACAGAGAATCACAGAAAACATCCAGCTGCAAGAGACCTCCAAGCTTTCACCCAGCACTGCAGGGCCAACACCAAACCACATCCCTCCTCAGCACCAGGTGCACAGGCTGCTTAAACACCTCCAGGCATGGGGACTGCAGAAGTGCCCTGGGCAGACCATTCCAATCTCTGAGAACCCACCCTGTGAAGAAATATGTCCTAGCACCCAGTCCATGAGTGGGATGCTCTGTTTTTCAATACCTCTTAACTGAAGAGGTAGAATGAGTAGCTGTTAAGTACAATGTTTAATGTTCATTCAACGTGTTTGAATATTAAACAGCTTCAAGGCTTGGAACAATGCTAACAGTCAATTGCTAAAGACAGCACACCAAAGGTTTCAAGGCTCCATTTAAATGACACAAAAGCCAATATTCTATTTAGAATAAACCAGACCAGGTTGGAAGAGACCTTCAAGATCATCGCGTCCAACCCATCAACCAATCCAACCCACCCAAACAGCTAACCCATGGCACCAAGCAGCCTGTCAAGTCTCCTCCTGAACACCTCCAATGACGGCGACTCCACCACCTCCCCAGGCAGCCCATTCCAATGGGCAATCACTCTTTCTGTAGAGAATTTCTTCCTAACATCCAACCTAAACCTCCCCTGGTGCAGCCCGAGACTGTGTCCTCTTGTTCTGCTGCTGGCTGCCTGGAAGAAGAGACCAACATCCTCCTGTGTACACCTCCCTTCAGGTAGTTGTAGAGAGTAATAAGGTCTCCCCTGAGCCTCCTCCTCTCCAGGCTAAGCAACCCCAGCTCCCTCAGCCTCTCCTCACAGGGCTGTGTTCCAAACCCCTCACCAACTTCATTGCCCTTCTCTGGACTCGTTCCAGCAAGTCAGCCTCCTTCCTAAATTGAGGGGCCCAGAACTGGACACAGTACTTGAGGTGAGGCCTAACCAGTGCTACAGGGGCAGAGTGATCTCCCTGCTCCTGCTGGCCACACTGTTCCTGATGCAGGCCAGGATGCCATTGGCCCTCCTGGCCTCCTGGGCACACTGCAGGCTCATGTTCAGCTGCCATCGACCAGCACCCCCAGGTCCCTCTCTACCTGGCTGCTCTCCAGCCACTCTGCCCATAAAGCAAACCCACCATGCTTTTCAAATCATCTCTCTAGGTTGCACAGCTCTCACTATAGGCCAATGGCATTTCAAGGCAAGCACATTATTACATTGTCAACCTGCTCTCCTCTCCAGTCGCTTTAAAAAAAATAAAAAATCTCTGGAATAGCATTTAAGTCAACTGGAAAGTGAACACTGAAACCTCAAATAAACAATAAAATCACTGATTATCAAAAGAGGAAATAAAACACACCAGAGACAGAGCATTCATCTGTCCTAAACTGTGATTCTGGATGGCAAAAGTGCTTTGAAATGTAAGCAAGCAGAATGCAATACCCAATACCATTGAAATAACTCATCAAGGGGTCTAAGAATGCAGAAACAGCGCAAGATGGGCAGTGAGGCCACGGCAAGCTATCTTTCATGGCCTGAAGTCAGCTGCTTCACCAAGTCTCCCCATGAACTCAGCGCTAGGCGCGCCAGTAGCACGTCACCTCATCAGGCTTTATTCACTCGCACCTCGGGATAGAGAAGGAATGACATTAAACCAAGTCTGGGGTCAGTGGCGGGGGCAGGACGGCGACCCCCGAGGCCCCTCTGGGGCAGCCCAAGGGCTCCTCCAGAGCACCTTCTGCCCCAGCGCTCTCCGAACACCTCAGAACCAGGCTCCCCGGGCTGAGGCCCGGACAGCGGGAAAGATGAGCAGGAAAAGCCTCAAGGGACTCACATGACACTGTCAAGGAGACTCTTTCCTTCTTTTCTTAAAGGTGGCTTGCAATATGCACACACACACGTATACGTGTAAAATCCTTTTGCATTTCAGCGCTAGTTTCGTGACAGAGGAAGAAACCCTGAACGTGAGTTTAAACGCTTTTGCTGCTGCCTGCGGCCGCTGCCCCCGTCAAGGGCACAGAGCGCACACCGCCCACCAGCCCCCCGCTTCCCGTCACGGCCCGCACCTCCTCACGGAGCGGGACAGGAGAAGCCCTGCACCGCAAACGGAAGGGACAAGGCCCCCCACGACCGCCCCCGGGCCGCCCCCCGCCGCCTCACCCGGCGCCCTGGCAGCCATCTTGACCTCGGAGCGGCGCGCTGCCTTCTGGGGGAGCCGCCGCGTGCCCGGGGCGGGGGCGGCCGCGCCAATGACGCCGCAGCGCTGGCGTATGCGCCCTGCCGCCCGGGGGCAGCAGCCGCGCCGGCCGCGGGGGCTGGCAGCGCCGCGGGCTGCGGTTGTCCGCGGCTTCATGCAGGCTAGTAGCCAGCGTGCCCGAGGATGGAGACGGCTCCATCGGTCTCCGCCGTGGCAGGCAGGCAGTGACTGTGCTGGCACCACTAACAGGCCATGCACACAGAGCTTGTGTGCACAGAGCTGTCCTCTCTGAGGCACCCGAGAGGCAAACGAAGCCCATGCTTTACGATGATTTAAAATGACACAACCTTAGTGGATCGGAAATTAAGCCAAGATTAATCAGTGCTTGCTCTGAAGACTGAGTGTAGCACAGTCTCCTTGCAGCATCTCAAAAATCAAAAGCTTTTGTTGCCATTGCCCAGGCTGTTGCCTCTGCCAGCAGTGCCCACAGGTCCCCCAGGGCAGCCATGGCTGTCACTCAGTCTTCCGAGTTAGAGAAGCACAGAATGGTCTGGGTTGGAAGGGACCTCCAAACGTCATCCAGTCCAGTCCCCTCTGCAGGGGCATCCTCCACTAGATCAGGTTGCCCAGAGCCCTGTTGAGCCTCACCTTGAATATCTCCAGTGATGGGGCCTCAACCACCTCCCTGGGCAACCTGTTGCAGTGTTTCACTACCCTCATGGTGCAGAACTTGTTTCTCATGTTTAATCTAAATCTCCCCTCCTCTAATTTGGATCCATCCCTCCCCAGTCCTATCACTCCCTGACACCCTAAAAAGTCCCTCCCCAGCTTTTTCACAGCCCTCTTCAGATACTGGAAGGCCACAGGAAGGTCTCCTCAGAGCCTTCTCTTCTCCAAACTGGACACCCCCAATTCTCTCAACCTGTCCTCATAGCAAAGGAGCTTCAGCCCTCTGCTCATGCTCATGGCCCTCTTCTGGATGCACTCCAGCACCTCCAGATCTCTCTTGTAATAGAGGCTCCAGAACTGGAGACAGTGCTCCAGGTGGTGTCTCACCAGAGTGGTGCAGAGGGGGAGAATCAAATCAGTACTACTGTTTCTTAAGCAACAACTTCTTAAACCAGTAACTATTAAGAGACCATAAAGGGGAGGTACATATTTCCTGACTTTATTCTAGCCTTTTGTTTTACATGTGTTACTAATTAAAGTGTTTTTAAGAATTTTTCAAAGTCCTGCATTGAAGCTTTGGCAATCTCTGTACAAAACACCTCATCGGGTAAGGATACTAACTGGTCCAGAGAGATGTAACTGGGTTGTGCTGGGTCATACTGGGCTCTTCCCAAGAATTTAAGAAACATATGTCTCTCCTTGATTCGTAACAGCTTGGAGTTGAAAACCTAGGAAAGGAAAGAAAAGAAAGGGAAGAATCTTTTACATTGCCTAAATTACAGACTCTGCTGATTGTAAAATGAAAGCATTGAAAAGTGGAGATCTAGGGGGGGGCGAAAAAAACAGACCAACAAAATATGTGCATCTTTTCATCCATTTCAGAGTATTTGAATTACACAGAATCACACAATGTTAGGGGCTGGAAGGGATCTCCAGAGATCATCCAGTCCAAGCCCCCTGCCAGAGCAGGATCACCTAGAGCAGATCACACAGGAACACATCCAGGCAGGTCTTGAATCTCTCCAGAGAGGGAGACTCCACAACCCCCCTGGGCAGCCTGTTCCAGGGCTCTGTCACCCTCACAGGGAAAAATTGATTCCTCCTGTTTCCATGGAACTTCCTATGCCTCATCTTCCACCAGTGCCCCTTCTGCTGTCATTGGGCATCACTCAGCAGAGCCTGGCTCCAGCCTCTTGGCATTCACCCTGCACATCTTTATCAATATGAATGAGGTCACCCCTCAGGCTCCTCTGCTCCAAGCTATAGAGCCTCAACTCCCTCAGCCTGCCCTCACAGGGAGATGTTCCACTGCCTTCAGCATCTCTGTGGCTCTGTGCTGGACTCTCTCAAGCAGTTCCCTGAGGTCCTTCCTGAACTGAGGGGCCCAGTACTGGACACAATATTCCAGATGCAGCCTCGGCAGGGCAGAGCAAAGGGGGAAGAGAACCTCAACAGAGTATGCGGACACACACAAGGGAAATCAGGGCCACTTGTCCTCTGCTGCACAGTGATGCCTACCTGTGAAGATAATTGTCACAAAGAATTCTAGTCAAAGGTGAGAACAAAGGCAAGGGAAAAATGGAAAAAAAAAATCAAATGAAAAACATCAGTGGAACATCCAAAAAGGGAGAGAAGTGGGGAAGCCAAGAGATGCACAGCTAAGACATCTTGAAGGCAGAGATCTTACTCTGCATTTCCAAAGAGAAAGATGCTGCTTTAAAGAAGATAATGGAGAAAACATGAATGCTAGAGTGATGAGAGGGAGCAGTTTTTAGTAAAAAGGAATGACTGCACCACTGGAGGAGAGGTTTCAGGAGGATGCAAACTAATCTGAACTGGGACAGATAGCAAAATCCCTGTCCCTCCTCTGCCTTCCTTGAATTTAGAGGGGGAAGCAGAACCCAGGGGAAAAATCCTTAGCCACCATTTATGGATCTGGCTGACAGGAAGGGTGGTTACAGCAGCAGCTGCAACACCAGAGAGGATTTGACAAAAATAAATAAGTCAATTCCTGTGTGCCTCTTCTTTCCAGCACTGTCAATCAGGATAGAAGCAAGAACAGATGGAGACAAGTATCCTTCTGGAGCTGCAAAAGTTAATGGCCAGCCCATACCCAGACTGAGCTGCTCTAGCCATATCCCATGGCTCACAGTTTGAGGCTGGAAGGGAAGAACAGGGAAGAGAGAGGGTGACTGCAGCAAGAACAAAGAGGAGAAGAAACTCTCCTCTTTCTTTTCCAAATAAAGTGAAGGGAAATAATGAGGTGAACCACCATGAAGCTAACAACAAGGCAACTGAGAAGTGACCAATATTTGTGGCTGTTTACAGGTCAAGGAGTACACAAGTGAGACAGACTGGAGTTACAGCAAGCATCCTTGTTAAGTAAAGATATATGAAATAGCACAGAATCCCAGACTGCTTTGGGTTGGATGGGACCTTTAAAGTTCATCCAGTCCTACCCACCCTGCAGTCAAGCAGGGACACCTGCAACTAGAGCAGGTTGTTCAGAGCTCCAAACCACCTCATCTGTAATGATTCCAGGGATGGGGCATCTAATCTACCACCTCTCTGGGCAACCCGGGCCAGGATCTCACCACCCTCAGTGTGACATAACATTCTTCCTTCTCTCTCCTCTAAATCTCCCTCTTGTCCTGTCATAACAGGCCCTACTAAATTGTTTGTCCCCCAAGGTAGTGCCTTTGGCTTCTTTCGCCACATGGGGTGGGCTGACCCGAGGGAATACTTTTATTACCCCTGACAATTTTGGGTGTTCAGCCAGTTGGATTAAACAGTTTATTTCACTACTAGACTGACTTGCTTGAGGAAGAAAATGTTTGTAGTTCTGAAGTTCTAATTTGTCCTTTTTTTTCCCCCCTTGTAAGAAGCTAGGGTGACTGCCTGTCAGCAGCGGAGGAAGTGACTAATGCTTTCAACTTTTCATTCGTGACAAAGTAACAGCAATGAGGAGATAGGAAAAATGAAAGCAGTCAACAAGCAACTAAAGTCTATTTGCACTCTTGTGACTTTTACTTTTTTTAGTTATTGCTGCAACAATAGGAAGCAGAATGGTTTGGGTTGGAAGGGAGCTCCAAAGATCCTCCATTCCAGCTCCCTCTGCAGTCAGCAGGGACATCCACGACTAGATTAGGTTGCACAGAGCTCTCTTGAGCCTCACCTTGAATACCTCCAGGGATGGGGTCCCAACTCCCTCCCTCAGCAACCTGTTGCAATGTTCCACTATCCTCATGGTGCAGAGCTTGTTCCTTACATCCACTCTAAATCTACTCTTCTCTCATTTCAAACCATTGCCCCTCATCCTATCATTACAGACCCTTATAAACAGTCTCTCTCCATCCTTCTTGTACACCCCCCTCAGCTATTGGAAGATGAATGAGAAACTCATTGCTTAATGGACAGAAGATTTTTATCTTTACACTATGTTTTCAGATCCCAGAATTGAAAAACCCCTATTTTTTAACTAGATAAATCCCAAATAAATGTCTATACATCTGTGTTTTCTAATTAACATATTTTCAGTGTGATCTGTCTTCCCTTCTGCTAGGTGAGACTTCAGGACAAGGAATCTCCAAACAGGCAGTAATTTCTCTTGCATGAATCCAGAAGAAATGAGCAGAACTAGTTCAGGAAGTACCTCAGGGGACTGCTTGAGAGAGTTCAGCACAGCACCACAAAGCTGCTGAAGACAGTGGAACATCTCCCTGTGATGACAGGCTGAGGGAGCTGGGGCTTGGAGCAGAGGAGCCTGAGGGGTGACCTCATTGCTGTTGATAAAGATGTGCAGGGCAGCGTGGGGAGGATGGAGCCAGGCTCTGCTCAGGGCTGTCCAAGGACAGGACAAGGGGCACTGGGGGCAAGCTGGAGCAGAGGAGGTGCCACAGGAACAGAAGGGAAAACTTTTTACCTGTAAGAGTGGCAGATTCCTGGAGCAGGCTGCCCAGAGAGGTTGTGGAGTCTCCTTCTCTGGAGACTTTCCAGACTCACCTGGATGTGTTCCTGTGTGACCTGCCCTGGGTGATCCTGCTCTGGCAGGGGGTTTGGACTGGCTGATCTTCTGCGGTCACTTTCAATCCCTAACATTCTGTGATTCTGTGAACTATTCTGTTGAAAACTTAGAAGACTGAGGGTAGTGGTGTTCCATATGCCAGATGCAGAAAGAGGGCACTTCCACACCAGAATCTTCCATGGGGGCTGAACTGCTAATAGAAGTTATTCCAATTAGAGTAAAGCTCACAGACAAGTTGAAGAACTCCTGCATGCCCAGCATCTAGTGAGGCTCCACCTTCAGCACTGAAGTAGTGAAGCAGCTGTGCAGAGAGCACCTACACTTTGTTCCCAGATGAACAGCTCACCTGAGGAAAACGAGTGAGCATGCTGTGGGGAATGCCCATGACGTTGTGCAAGTAGTCAAACGTCTGCCTCAGCCTCTTTTTGCTTGCAGTTAAAATCTTGGGGGTTTTAAACGCAATCTGCTGAACTTCCTTACGCTGAAAACCGAGTTCACTCCGACAAACCTGAAAAAAACCAACACAAAGAGCACAATTTTATCTACCAAAGTCAGCCACAGCAAACTCAGTTTGGCTTCGAAATGCCACTGAAATAAACCAGTGCCAAATTTTTCTACCCTTTGTCCCGCAGCAACAGGAATGCACCCCACAGTCAGAGCTGTCACTCCGGGTCTTCGAGTCAGGGCAAACTGTCTCAGATTCTGGATTTAAAGTGTAATTTGTTCATTGAGGATCCCTGAAGGAAAGAGGACTTCTGCACTTTGGCCACAACAACCCCAGGCAGAGCTACAGGCTGGGGTCGGAGTGGCTGGAGAGCAGCCAGGCAGAGAGGGACCTGGGGGGACTGGTTGACAGCAGATGAACATGAGCCAGCAGTGTGCCCAGCTGGCCAAGAAGGCCAATGGCATCCTGGCCTGCATCAGGAAGAGTGTGGCCAGCAGGAGCAGGGAAGTCATTGTGCCCTGTGCTCTGCACTGGTTAGGCCACACCTTGAGTCCTGTGTCCAGTCATGGGCCCCTCAGTTTAAGAAGGACATTGAGACTCTTGAATGTGTCCAGAGAAGGGCAACAAGGCTGGTGAGAGGCCTTGAGCACAGCCCTGTGAGGAGAGGCTGAGGGAGCTGGGGTTGCTTAGCCTGGAGAAGAGGAGGCTCAGGGGTGACCTTGCTGTCTACAACTACCTGAAGGGTGGTTGTAGCCAGGAAGGGGTTGGTCTCTTCTCTCTAGCAACCAGCACCAGAACAAGAGGACACAGTCTCAAGCTGCACCAGGGGAAGTTTAGGCTGGAGGTGAGGAGAAAGTTCTTCACTGAGAGAGTTGTTAGCTGTTGGAATGTGCTGCCCAGGGAGGTGGTGGAGTCCCCATCCCTGGAGGTGTTCAAGAGGGGATTGGATGTGGCACTTGGTGCCATGGTCTAGTCATGAGCTCTGTGGTGACAGGTTGGACTTGATGATCTTTGAGGTCTCTTCCAACCTCAGTGATTCTGTGATTCAGTGAATGCTATGTCTTTTTCAGCTTGCCTATGCACAGAAAGAGATGTGCCTCAGTTTGGAAGGCAGTTGCAAGCATAAAAATTCTCCCCTAAGAGTCTTTTATCAGCTTCAGTGCTAAGCTGTCAAGAGACTTTCTCCTTGCAGAGCTGATGAGCTCTGTAGCCCACAGCAATCCCTTAGCTAGTGACTACTTTTGTTTCTGTGCTGGTTCTTTTGCTACTGTAGCCAATTTTTTATATATATATATATATATCTATATAAAATTTCATATTAGAGAGTACTATTTCAGCCCTGTAGACTTCACCTGAAGTCTGTTGAACCTGCAAGAGATGAGTAGAACATGCAATGCATCCAGTTTATCTCAGAGCTGCTAATGTCCAAAGCAAGATGGCTTTTGCAGAGACTGCCTTTAATTATGGTTTCCCAAAAGGAAAACACAACACATTCTTTCAATAAACTCATGAGCACTCCTCCCAAAGTGCAGCATGGCAAACAGTTCATAGAGCTGTTGAGAAAGGAATTCAGCATACAGGAGTGTCTGGTAACTCAGTCATTTCTGCTATCCTCCAGTGACATTCACAAACAGCTTGTTTGCAGTCCTGGAGCAGATGTGCCTGCCAGTCAACACAGACTTTCAAATCCAACTCAGGTAGTTCTTCAGCTGGCAAAAGAAGTGGTGCTTTCTGATTTTCCAGTTCCATGTGCCAGGGCTGCAGCTCTCTGCCAAAACCACGTGGTAAACACAAAGGGAGAGGCTTAAAATCTGGGTTTTGAAGCCACCTTAGGATTTCCAGAGTCTTAGATTCATAGAATCAGAGAATTGTCAGGGTTGGAAGGGACCTCAAGGATCATCCAGTTCCAAACCCCCTGCCATGCCCAGGGACACCTCACACTACAGCAGGTTGCTCACAGCCACAGCCAGCCTGGCTGCAAAAACCTCCAGGCAGGAGGCTTCCACCACCTCCCTGGGCAACCTGTGCCAGTCTCTCACTGCCCTCATGGGGAACAACTTCTTCCTAACATCCAAGCTCAATCTGCCCTCTTCTAGCTTGGATCCAATACCCCAAGTCCTATCACTCCCTGACACCCTCAAAAATCTCTCCCCAGCTTTCTTGGAGCCCCCTTCATATACTGGAAGGCCACAAGAAGGTCTCCTTGGAGCCTTCTCTTCTCCAGACTGAACAGCCCCAACTCTCTCAGTCTGTCCTCACAGCAGAGCAGCTCCAGCCCTCTGCTCATCCTCGTGGCCCTTCTCTGGACACCTTCCAGCACCTCCAGATCTTTTACTGTACTAGGGGTTCTGGAACTGGACACAGTACTCCAGGTGGGGTCTCACCAGAATGGAGTAGAGAGGGGAGAATCATCTCCCTCTTTTTGGTTCTAGAGGCAACTACAACCAGGTATTTCAACTCCTGGTTTGTTCTTGTCTGCTCTTCCTCCCCTCCCAGCTTGAGACTGTGTCCTCTTGTTCTGGTGCTGGTTGCCTGGGAGAAGAGACCAACCCCCACCTGGCCACAACCTCCTTTCAGGGAGTTGTAGACAGCAATACGGTCTCCCCTGAGTCTCCTAGAGGCTCACTGCATTGTGATACACAACTGAGAGCAAGACTGCAGCACTGTAGTTTGTAAATAGCCTTTCCATTTAAGCTTTCCAATACCATCCAATGCATTGGTGAGAGGGTTATTCTTTTGCTCCTTTTGGAGCAATAGAGCAATCTGTCTGCTCATTAAACCACAACAACAGGGCTGAACTCAGATTCTGACTCTGAAGGCATCCAACCTCCTGCAAGGCTGGAGCCTCTAAGTATCAGTAGATTCTGTCAGTAACAATCTAAAAGTCCTTCCTCTCTCTCTCCTGTTAAAAATAGGCTGCTATACTATATAGTTTTTGGTGGAGAGAACAGAACTGAGGCTCTTAAACCCGGGCTGATTATAACATACTGAATCCCCCAGCCTGTGGAAACAATGTTCATTAAAAAGAAAGCACTATTAATTGGAACAGTCTGCTACTTTCCAGTCTCCTCCCTTACCACACACACACACATTTCAGACTGCAAGATTCCCAGTGTTTAATGGCTTCAGAGCAATGAATCTGTCTGAAAATTATGTATTTTAACACATAGGCATTATAGGATAATGGGATTTCTCAACTTGTTACACTACATCATGCTGCTTGGCCTAGATAACTTTACAGCACAATAATTAAACCAATACATAGCTACATTTTCTGAAGGGAAAGGAATCCCTGGGGGTTTGAAGTTATTTACCCAACAGTTCTTAATAATGACCATCTGCTATCAGACAATAGGTGTCAAATGCACATTTTGGCACACCAGCTACCTGCCAAGAGGAAAATAACCAACTGCACAGATCTTGCTCCCAGATTCTCAAGGACAATCCAAGTCAGCTTCTAACCTACATCAGAGCAGAACACAAGCTAAGATACTGCTCCCTGTAAGCTTGCAAGCTATAGAAGAAAAGAAATCTTAAAATCCTCAGTTATTTTGGATCTCCACTAAAGTTATTTCATTAGATTCTCCCTGTGCAGGACTGTCCTCAAGGAACTCTCTCTTCACAGTATCACAGTATCACTAAGGTTGGAAGAGACCTCAAAGATCAACAAGTCCAACTGTCACCACAGACCTCATGGCACCAAGTGCCACATCCAATCCCCTCTTGAGCACCTCCAGGGATGGGGACTCCACCACCTCCCTGGGCAGCACATTCCAATGGCCAATGACTCTTTCTGGGAAGAACTTTCTCCTCACCTCCAGCCTAAACTTACCCTGGCACAGCTTGAGACTGTGTCCTCTTGTTCTGGTGCTGGTTGCCTGGGAGAAGAGACCAACCCCTTCCTGGCTACAACCACCTTTCAGGTAGTTGTAAAGAGCAATGAGGTCACCCCTGAGCTTCCTCTTCTCCAGGCTAAGCAATCCCAGCTCCCTCAGCCTCTCCTCACAGGGCTGTGCTCAAGGCCTCTCCCCAGCCTTGTTGCCCTTCTCTGGACACGTTCAAGTGTCTCAATGTCCTTCTTAAACTGAGGGGCCAGAACTGGACACAGTACTCAAGGTGTGGCCTAACCAGTGCTGAGTACAGGGCACAATGACTTCCCTGCTCCTGCTGGCCACACTATTCTTGATGCAGGCCAGGATGCCCTTGGCCTTCTTGGCCAGCTGGGCACACTGCTGGCTCATGTTTAGGCAGCTGTCAATCAGCACCCCCAGGTCCCTTTCTGTTTGGCAGCTCTCAGCAACTCTGACCCCAGCCTGTAGCTCTGCATGGGGTTGTTGTAGCCAATGTACAGCATCCAGCATTTGGACTTGTTAAATGCCATCCCATTGGACTCTGCCCATCTGTCCAGTCAGTCGAGGTCCCTCTGCAGAGCCCTTCTACCCTCTAACTGACCAACATCTGCTCCCAACTTGGTGTCATCTGCAAATTTGCTGATGACTGTCTCAATCCCCTAAACAAAATCCCTTCCTGACAACTCTTCCACTACTGGGATACACAACACATATTTAATGTCTACTCACCTCCAGATTTTCTTTTACAGGCTCTAATTTGCCAGTCAGGAGCCTTGGAAGCCGAATCACCAGATCCTTTGTCTACAGTTAGGAAAAAGAGACAAAGAAAGATCATTGCTGAAAGCTTGTTTGTGAAGCCATCTGTGAAACAAAGAGATCTCCTATCAACTTTGTTTACCCAGTTGGAAGAGGGATGCACTTCCACTTGCATTTCATTTTACCTCTGCTCCAAAGATAAGCTTGCATGAAGCTGCAGCAGATTAAGTCATTCAGATATGTTACTTTGGAAAGCAATAAGTAAGTGCTGTAAAATAGACAGGAGGAGGGAATGAAAGTCTACCCCAAAATCAGAAAGCCTGCTCAGTGCTCAAGTTGTTCCTTCCCACCTTCTTTAAAAAAAATGTAAGCCAAGCACTACCTGGCAAGAGGCTATAAAAGGCCTTTTCAGCAGCAGTGGAATTTGTCTGCCTCAGGATCTGGTTAGATCTCATGGCAATATAAGAAACTACTCCACAACCTCTAAGCCATGTAATTACTTATAATCTGCCCTGAGTACCAGGCAGTGCCTAAACCCTTTTCACCTCAAGCACTGGAAGGCCAGCAACAGGCACTGTGATAGCTGAGACTGTTCAGCTAATAGAGCACCAGATTCCACTTGGAACTTGGCATTTAGTGCAGTCTCCAACTAACGCAGGGAACAGCTAACTCTGCCTGCTTATTGCAGGAAACTCCCACTACTACTTACCCTGAAGATCCCAAAGCATGCCAAATAAATACCTGCCAAGCATGTAATGTGTTAAGCACTCATGAGAAAACCCAGGGATTACTCTGAGCAAATGATTTGACATTTAGTTAGGCTATTTGTTAACTAATGACTGAAGGATGTTGCAGTATTTTGAAGAGCTGACATGAGTCACTTAGTTTTCTTCAAGCTAAAAACCCTGCTTGCTGTTTCAGCAATGGATTCAGTCCTCTGGCCCACCTCAGAGAGCAAAACTGGACACACATGCTTGCTTGACAATAACCTGCAGCAGATCATGTTCCCTAGTGAGGCCCCACATGGAATATTGCATCCAGTTCTGGGCTCCCCAGTTCAAGAGGGACAGGGATGTGCTGGAGAGAGTCCAAGGGAAGAGATACAAGGATGCTGAAGGGACTGGAGCACTGCCTTGTGAAGAGAGGCTGAGAGCCCTGGGGCTGGAGAGGAGAAGACAGAGGGGATCTGATCAATGTCTATCAATATCTGAGGGCTAGAGGTCAGGAAGGGGCAGGGACAGCTTCTGCTCACTTCTGCCCTGGGATAGGACAAGGGGCAATGGATGGAAACTACAGCACAGGAAGTTCCACCTCAATATGAGGAAGAACTTTACTGTGAGGGTCACAGAGCCCTGGAGCAGGCTGCCCAGAGAGGTTGTGGAGTCTCCTCCTCTAAAGCCTTTGCAGCCCTGTCTGGATGTGTTCCTGTGTGACCTGTGCTGGATTCTCTGCTCCTGCTCTGGCAGGGGGGCTAGACTTGAAGTTCTCCAGAGGTCCTAACCCCTAACATCCTGTGATACTGTGATCCAAGAACTGCAATTCAGGACCTTTGAATGTCAGATGTCCACATGACTTCTATATACAGTTAAAAGCATCTCATCCTCCTCTGTCAGTGTCACTAATGGTTTGTGGGCAACTCCAAACACAGTATTGGGAGTTCCAAGCCCACACAGTTGTAACTAACAAAGTACCTGAAGACTTCAGTGTCTAGTTTTTACCTTTTTCACACTGAGACCAAGTTCATTTTTGAAGAAGCCCAGTCTGTTATCCAGTCTTTCCACTGAAAACAGGAGCAAGTATGGAGCTCTTGAGACCATCTGAGCAATATCTGCCTCATCAAATTTTTTTGATTTTAGGTAAGCCACTCTAGAAAGAGAACAAAAACAAAATGAAATCCAGTGATGAAAATTTTATTGCCTCCCTTTATTCAGTACTTGCTTAAATTCCTCTGTGATATCTTATAAAGAGACAGATGTTCTAGCATGAACATGCAACCCCTGCCAAAAATAATTAGGGGGAAATCTGCAGTTATCAGAAAAGCAAAATACCATCCCTTCCAATTAATGAGAAGTAAAATAAACCTCAGAGCAGAATGTCAGTGCTGAAGACAGATTTTAACTCCTTCCAGCTGTACTTCAGCAGATAACTATGTTCACCTACCCTTAACTACCAGCCTGTCTCCTAGATTGCAAACACATTAATAGATCATCACAGGGCATGGACAAGAAGAGACACACAGCCTTTTGCTCTTTTAATGAATTCCACTTCTACTGCTGAAAGAACAGAGTACTGTAACTCATACATCCCTGCTCTGCCAACAGCACTGGAGTAGATACACCACACAACAATGCTGTCTGTAGAGACAGTGCCCAAAAAGACATTTCTCAAGCAGCTGGTTACTTCTGTTACAACAGCTCCCTACTTTCAGTCACTGCTCAATGATTAAGTTCCAGGACATCTGGTTATCAGAAAGGAGAAAGAGCTGAGTAAAGTTTTTATGTTTAACACAGCTTTTTATTTTTTCTCCTTTCTTCCCAATCCAAAACTTTTCCCAAACGTTATTGAATTTGATGAAAGTGAAATCTCACTGCAAGTACTACACATCTGGTGGATGTGGGGCAGGCTGTGGATGTAGTCTACCTGGACTTCAGCAAGGCCTTTGACACCATCCCCCACAGCAAACTCCTGGCTAAGCGTCAGCTCATGGCTTGGACAGCAGCACTCGGAGCTGGGTTAGGAACTGGCTGGAGGCTGAGCCCAGAGAGTGGTGGTGAATGGTGCCACAGCCAGCTGGCAGCCAGGCACCAGTGGCGTCCCCCAGGGATCAGTGCTGGGCCCTGTGCTCTTTAACATCTTTATTGATGATCTGGATGAGGGGATTGAGTCAGTCATCAGCAAATTTGCAGATGACAACAAGTTAGGAGCAGATGTTGGTCAGTTAGAGGGAAGAAGGGCTCTGCAGCGGGACCTCAACAGGTTAGACAGATGGGCAGAGACCAATGGGATGGCATTCAACAAGTCCAAGTGCTGGGTGCTGCACTTTGGCCATGGCAATCCCATGCAGAGCTACAGGCTGGGGTCAGAGTGGCTGAAGAGCTCCCAAACAGAGAGGGACCTGGGGGTGCTGATTGACAGCCACCTTAACATGAGCCAGCAGTGTGCCCAGCTGGCCCAGAAGGCCAATGGCATCCTGGCCTGCATTAAGAAGAGTGTGGCCAGCAGGAGCAGGGAAGTCATTGTGCCCCTATACTCTGAACTGGTTAGGCCACACCTTGAGTCCTGTGTCCAGTTCTGGGCCCCTGAGTTTAAGAAGGACATTGAGACACTTGAATGTGTCCAGAGAAGGGCAACAAGGCTGGGGAGGGGTCTGGAGCACAGCCCTGTGAGGAGAGGCTGAGGGAGCTGGGGTTGCTTAGCCTGGAGAAGAGAAGGCTCAGGGGAGACCTTCTTGTTCTCTACAACTCCCTGAAGGGAGGTTGTAGCCAGGAGGGGGTTGATCTCTTCTCCCTGGCAATCAGCACCAGAACAAGAGGACACAGTTTCAAACTGCACCAGGGGAGGTTTAGGCTGGAGGTGGGGAGAAAGTTCTTCCCAGAAAGAGAGATTGGCCATTGGAATGCACTGCCCAGGGAGGTGGTGGAGTCCCCATCCCTGGAGGTGTTCAAGAGGGGACTGGACGGAGCATTTGGTTCCATGGTTTAATAGTCATGAGGTGTTGGGTGACAGGTTGGACTTGATGATCTTTGAGGTCTTTTCCAACCTTAGTGATACTGTGGTACTTGGAGTAGGTTATCACCACAGCTCCCAGACAAGGTAATGGAGGGGAAATGCAGCACAAAAGAGAGATGCAATTGGCCCATGTGCCATCCATTATGATAAACCTAAACTACAATTTGAAGAGGTTTGCTCTGGTTATAGATGAGCACATACAGAAGGATTTACTGTCAGATGAATTTGGGACAATTGATGTTTTTATCTGGCAGTAATTAAGACACTACACAGATTGCAGAACATTCTGCAGAAGCAGATATTCAGTGAGAAGAGAGGCTGTGTGTCAAATCATGTCTTGTGGGGAGAAAGAAAAGTATCTTCCAGTCACTACAACCTCCCTCTTTTTCCACAAACCCTCCAAAATGAAGTCATCACAAGCCCAAAACCTCTAGAGGACCATTTGCTAACTGAGCAGGTACCCCAGCAGAAGATAGCAGCCTAGGCTCCAGAGGATGCTGATGGAACTGGCTGCAGGAACATTATGAGACAAGGAGAGGTCTGGAAGGGGAGAAACACAGAACACAACAGTAAACAATGGGCCCTTCAAAAATGATCACATTATGTTTTGAATGCTGCAGCTTGGCTACACCATACTTCTTCCACTCCATTTTTCAAGGGTGACAACTGCCAAGCATTCTAGACACATAGCTAAATGAGCAGATTGGAAAGGAAACCTCCTGGTTGCCTTGACACCCCTCCACTTGTTTTCTGTTAACAAGTCATTAAGCTTCACACCTGAAGCATTTCTTCACAGCCTGGAAAAGCAAGGAACTTAAAAGAGGGATGGCAAGACTGTAACAACCTGACTTTAGCAAGAGGCATGTTCAAAAAGCACAACCATCCAACCTGACCAAAGTCTGAGAAAAAAAGATCAGTGCTGGCACCAAGGTTAGCCCTTGTTCTGCTGAAGGGGTCAGCAGCTCTGTGTAGCACGTTAAGAGTTTGAAGTCATCATTAGCAGTACCATAAAACAAAGCATCTGGTGCAGCTGCACTACAGACACTGATTTGCAACTGTCAGGATTGTTATGAATTATGGAATGTTTTGACTTTTACAGTGTTTATCTGAAGTCAAATGCCAAATCTATTGGATTTTTTGTTTTGTTTCCTGGCAACCTGGAATCCATAGCAATAAAACATTCCAGAGTGATGTAACCAATACCATGTCCATCTGCACCAAAGTGTTTATGCAAAGGTGATACTCGGCTTTCAAAAGACAGCTCTCTGAGACACATTCACTTCACAGTCTGCCATACACCCTCTGCAGCACTCTTTACTTTAAAGCCTGTAGGAAAACATTCACCAGTGCCAGAGATAAAACTGGTGGGGAAACAAAAAAAAAAACTCAACAACAAATAAAAGATCAAGCTGCAGAAAATGAGGAAGAAATTGGATTGCTCTGTTCAGACCCTTGCTTCCCTAACCAGACAGTGCCACAGGACCTGTCCTGAAAAGCAAATCTGACTACACAGGAGAGTTAGAATGTTTATTTTAACAACAACAAAATACTCTCTTCAGATGGGTATGAGCAACTCTTGACATCTAGACTCAAAACTACTGCTGAAAAATGACACAGGTTCTTTGTGGAGGTTGTTTCTGAAAGGCCACTTTCTGAACAGGAGGATAGATGAACAGAGAAAGAAGAGAAGTCAGGTCTGTGTTAAACATGAGTCTAATAATGTGCCCCTGCCCAAAAAGTCCTATTTTCAGATTTCTGTCTTCAGCAGCTATTACAAATGAGAGCCAAGGAGGCAGACTGTCTTGTCTAGAATTCATGCAGCCCACAAGGCAAATCAAATCCTAGGCTGCATCAAGAGGAGTGTGGGCAGCAGGGCAAGAGAGGGAATTCTGCCCCTTGACTCTGCTGAGACCCCACTTTGAATACTGCCTCCAGTTCTGGTGTCCCCAGCAGAAGCACCACACAGAGCTGTTAAGAGTCCAGAAAAGGACCACAGAGATGATCACCTCTAGAGCACCTCTGCTACGAGGACAGGCTGAAGGAGCTGGGGGTGTTCAGCCTGGAGAAGAGAAGACTCTGGGGGCACCACAGAGCTGCCTTCCAATAGCTGAAGGGATCCTCCAGGAAGGCTGCAGGTCTTTTCATAAGGGTGTCTAGAGACAGGACAAGGGGCACCAGTTTTAAGCTGAGAGAGAGGAGGTTTAGGCTGCATGTTAGGAAGAAGTTCTTCAGTATGAGGGTGGTGGGATTCTGGAATACGCTGCCCATAGAGGTTGTGGCTACCTCCTCCCTGGAGGTGTTCAAGGCCAGGTTGGATGAAGCCTTGAGCAGCTGAATCTAGTTGAGAAGTGTCCCTGCCTATGGTGGTGAGGTTGCAGTAGATGATCTCTGAGGTCCTTTCCAATCTGAGCCATTCTATGATTCTGTGCAGCAAGAGTAGACCTCTGCATGTGTTACATGCTAGTATAGTTGATTCCTCACATGCATGATTCATTGCAAATATCTTCCTTCAAAAAACAAACCACAGCTTCACCGAATTTGAGGGGCTGGAAGGGAACTCAAAAGATCATCTAGTCTAACCCCCCAAACTCAGCAGAAGTGTCTAAAATAACTGCTTGTTTTATCTGGAATCTTTCCACAATACACATGGTGTTGTGACCTTGCTGTGTGGAGCAGTTCAAATGTGCTAAATCAGTGCAAAAAAGGAGAGGAGGTTTAGGCTGCATCTTAGGAAGAAGTTCTTCAGTATGAGGGTGGTGGGATTCTGGAATAGGCTGCCCATAGAGGTTGTGGCTACCTCCTTTATGGAGGTGTTCAAGGCCAGGTTAGATGAAGCCTTGAGCAGCTGAGTCTAGTTGAGAAGTGTCCCTGCCCATGGCAGGGAGGTTGGAGTATATGATCTCTGAGGTTCTACATTTTGAGCTCACTACAAAGTGTGCACACACAGAAGTTCTGCTGCAAAAGAACTGTTGGATTAAGGCAAGCCTGCTGAGTAATTTTAAGAATGAAAGTCTGTTTTATAGACTGAGGGACAGTGTAGAGTCAAAGCAGTGTGAACACAAAATTAGTTCATTGTAATCTTGGGCTAGGTTTGAGCTGGACAATGGGAACAAAGCAAAAGTAACTTAAACTTTCTGCTGCCATTAGATGTAAACAGAGAAGAGAGCTGATCTGTTTGTCTTGCTGCAGAATTCACAAGGTATGGGCAGACATCATCTGGAAGAGGGGTTTCAAAACATGACTGAAGAGGTCAGTATGGTTTCACAAACCTAGCTAAATCCCCTGGGACTAGTATTTTGGCATCTGAGCTGACATAGGCAAAGCAAGTGGCCTAGGATGAAAACCTGCATACTCTGTGACAGAGATGAACAGTTAAAATTGCCCATGATCAATTTTCATTTTCAATTTTCAGGGTGCTGACTTATGATACCACCACTTGTTAATGCTGACTGCTGGAAAGGCAGAGAAGTATGGGGTGATCAAGTCCAAGTGCTGGGTGCTACACTTTGGCCACAACAAACCCATGCAGTGCTACAGGCTGGGGTCAGAGTGGCTGGAGAGCAGCCAGGCAGAAAGGGACCTGGGGGTACTGGTTGACAGCCACCTTAACATGAGCCAGCAGTGTGCCCAGGTGGCCAAGAAGGCCAATGGCATCCTGGCCTGCATCAGGAAGAGTGTGGCCAGCAGGAGCAGGGAAGTCATTGTGCCCTGTACTCAGCAATAGCTAGGCCACACCTTGAGTGCTGTGTCCAGTTCTGGGCCCCTCGATTTAAGAAGGACATTGAGACTCTTGAAGGTGTCCAGAGAAGGGCAACAAGGCTGGGGAGGGGTCTGGAGCACAGCCCTGTGAGGAGAGGCTGAGGGAGCTGGGGTTGCTTAGCCTGGAGAAGAGGAGGCTTGAGGAGACCTTATTGCTCTCTACAACTCCCTGAAGGGAGGTTGTAGCCAGGAGGGGGTTGGTCTTTTCTCCCTGGCAATCGGCACCAGAACAAGAGGACACAGTTTCAAACTGCACCAGGGGAGGTATAGGCTGGAGGTGAGGAGAAAGTTCTTCCCAGAAAGAGTCATTGGCCATTGGAATGCACTGCCCAGGGAGGTGGTGGAGTCACCATCCCTGGAGGTGTTCAAGAGGGGACTGGATGGAGCATTTGGTGCTATGGTTTAATAGTCATGAGGTGTTGGGTGACAGGCTGGATTTGATGATCTTTGAGGTCTTTTCCAACCTTACTGATTCTATGAAAAAGGCATCAACAGCAACAGAGTTTCAGACAAAGTTAAACCAACTGGGAAACCAGATCTTCAAGCCCAGGGGCTTACCACCCTGCTGCTATTTGTAAGGCTTACCTGGTTTCCAAAGCTTCCAGATCTTCAGCTAGGATGAATGGATTTTTGGTCAGGAATGGTCCCAGCTGATTGTCTTCCACACCCACATCCTTAAGAAACAGCAGTATTTTTCTTATGTCTTTTTCAAAGTCCAAGGTCAGTAAGAGCTGACCTGCCTTCTGGCGTTTCTCAACTTGGGATAAGTCAACTCCTACAACAAAGAAAATGGAAAACTGCTTTAATTGAAGACAGGCTCTACTTCCTATGCTTCACAAAGGCACAGTGAAATGTACAGGACCACTCCTTTTTTGCACTGATTTAGCACATTTGAACTGCTCCACACAGCAAGGTCACAACACCATGTGTATTGTGGAAAGATTCCAGATAAAACAAGCAGTTATTTTAGACACTTCTGCTGAGTTTGGGGGGTTAGACTAGATGATCTTTTGAGTTCCCTTCCAGCCCCTCAAATTCGGTGAAGCTGTGGTTTGTTTTTTGAAGGAAGATATTTGCAATGAATCATGCATGTGAGGAATCAACTATACTAGCATGTAACACATGCAGAGGTCTACTCTTGCTGCACAGAATCATAGAATGGCTCAGACTGAAAGGACCTCAGAGATCATCTACTGCAACTTCACCACCATAGGCAGGGACACTTCTCAGCTAGACTCAGCTCAAGGCCTCATCCAACCTGGCCTTGAACACCTCCAGGGAGGAGGAAGCCACAACCTTGAGACTGTGTCCTCTTGTTCTGGTGCTGGTTGCCTGGGAGAAGAGACCAACCCCCACCTGGATACAATCTCCCTTCAAGTAGTTGGTAGACAGCAAGAAGGTCTCTGAGCCTCCCCTTCTCCAGGCTAAACCACCCCAGCTCCCTCAGCCTCTCCTCACAGGGATGTGCTCCAGACCCCTCCCCAACTTTGTTGCCCTTCTCTGGATATGTTCCAACAACTCAACATCTTTCCTAAACTGAGGGGCCCAGAACTGGACACAGGACTCAAGGTGTGGCCTAACCAGTGCTGAGTACAGGGGCAGAATGGCTTCCCTGCTCCTGCTGGCCACACTGTTCCTGATGGAAGACAGGATACCATTAGCCTTCCTGGCCACCTGGATCCCATTCTGCTGCTCTCATTCGTTGGCCAGAGTTCCTATTTTCAAGTTTACAAGGCAACCAGCAAGATCAGAACACAAATTATAGAGTCTCTGAAGATCCAGGCATAGGCAATCCAGATAAAGAAACCCACACATACCTAGTTGGACCAGTTTTGCCAGGGTTTCAGAGTAATCAACATAATCTCGGAGCGTGGAAGACCGAAGGGGAAGAATCGGTTCCGCAACGATCTGCACAGCTTCTTCCTCAGAAATCAAATCCAAAGCAGATGAAGGTGGGATGTCTTCCCAGTCTAACAAACAAACAGAGAAGGCTCAAATGCATTTTGTGAAAGGCAAAGCTACTCCCAAACATTATACTGATCTCTTAAAACCTGTTTTGAAATGCAGGAAGCCTACAAGTGAGATCAACAGCCTGTAAAGGAAAACTTTTCCCCTGTGAGGGTGACAGCACTGGAGCAGGCTGCCCAGGGAGGCTGTGAAGGCTCCTTCTCTGAAGACATTCAAAACCTGCTTGGATGTGTTCTTGTGTAACCAGCCCTGGGTGATCCTGCTCTAGCAAGGGGGGGTGGGATGGATGAGCTTTTGAGGACCCTTCCAACCCCTAACGTTCTGTGATTATTATCTGAAAATACAGGCCCTGCTCTCAGTTTCTGTTGCTGTTATGTTTCCCTGTCACTGCCCATCAACTCTCACTCATGGCCAAATCTGAGCACAGTACCCAGCAAACCTGCCCTCAGTCCTCTGCCTTGATCACTGCAGATAACAGATCATACCACCTTCTTGAGAAAGAATCTTCTTTCATGTCTTCACAAATGCATTCTTGCCTGATCCTATCTAGATCAAAGACAACTGCAAAGACTATTTCTCACCACCTGACAAGGCACTGCATTGTGCCTTTTCTGAATCTGATGCCTCAACTCCAGCTGTTTTAGCTTCCAAGGTATTTCACAGCCAGCTCCAACCAAGCTCTCATGCTTTATCCATTACAGAATGGCTGCTGACCGCCACCACTCCAACAGCTAAAGAAACCAAGCTCCATTTCCTACTCATTAACGTTTCCAAGTAAACATCATGATGCTCGCTCCCCTTAGGTGTTTGAAGTCACAGAGCTCAGTGTCTCTTAAAAAAATATTCTCTAAACTGACCAAATTCTCCCCTCTCAGAAGCTCAAACCAGCTAGAGCAGGCTTGCTGCTAGTATCCACCTCAACTACCAAACTGATTACTGATAAAGAGCACAAACTCTGAACTCTTCAGGATTGAGGTTTTCTGTTCCCCTGCACCTTCACACAGTGAATGCCTAGAGACTAGGGCAACACTCTTCCATGTCAGGAAAACAAAGCCACACCAGAACTACCAAAGTAAGTTCCAAAGTAAGTAGGATGATCCTAACATTCCAGGAAGAGCTGCACAGACTAGCTCAAGAGCTGTTGAAGGTCTTGCCTCTTCTTTTTTCTCAAAGCCTCACAAACAAAAGCACAGTAAAATGTTTCCAGCAATGTTTACTCCTTAAATAGCAGTAAGAACTCTCTCGGAATCTAGATGGATGTGAAGCATTTTCTTTCAACCTGTTGAGGACCAAACCAATATACAGCAAGGTCCACTCCTGAAACACAGATATCCTTTTTCCCCACCCCCTACTTTAAGTTCTTTAGACCTCCCATCAGAAAACACACCTCAAATTACCAAAGAAAAAGTCAGTCAGCAATTATTTTGGTTGCATTACATACAGTGCTAACTGGGCAATATATTCCACACACACACATACACAACAAGGCTGCTGGCAGACAAAAATCTGGCATGTAGATAAACTGCACCACAGGTGCAGACACATATGAGCTGGTCGACCTGTCAGAGCTGGTGCAGCAGAGTTTCCACAGCCAGCTGCACAAACACCCAGATCTCAGTGGCACCTCTGAGCCACCTCAGAAATAAACTATGTAGCATCCAAGTTGGCTGGGCTCAAAGCAGAATCTGAACACACAAGATTGCACACAAGTTTCCTCGGCATAGCAGAACTATTTTCAGAGAGTGCTATTTGATTTTTATTTTTAAGATATAAAAGGACAAAAAAATGGAGGCAACCTCCTCAGGGCAACAGCACAAAGGCAACCATGTAGCTATCTCCTTTGCTCGGGGGGCAGCTGGATAAATCATTTCCCATCAGGGCAGCGCTCACGCAGGCTTCGCGCTGCTGCCTCCTGTTGTTCATCTCTCATAGAACCGTAGAATCAATGAGGTTGGAAAAGACCTCAGAGATCATCAAGTCCAACCTGTCACTCAACACCTCATGACTACTAAACCATGGCTTCAAGTGCCACGTCCAACCCCTTTTTGAACACCTCCAGGGACGGTGACTCCACCACCTCCCTGGGCAGCACATTCCAATGGTTAACAACTCTTTCTGTGAAGAACTTTCTCCTCATCATACAAAGGGGCTGTGATAAGAGCTGCTTCAGGGGTGGCTTTCCCCACTCCTGCTCAAACCTCGCCTCCCCAAAACCCACAAACAAACCCCTTTATTTTGTACCAGCACCACTACGAGGGAAAGGCAAACACTCAGCTGTTGCAGGGAGCTTTACACATTAACAAGTCTTCAAACAGCAGCTCCAGAGCAACATTTTGACCCAAACCATTTCATCTTTACCTACAGGCATTCTTCGTAGGGTAGTGACCATAAGAATTCTGTGTTAAGGATGAGACTGAAACCAAGCAAAAGTCAGGAACTTCAGCTAAATATTTCAGATAAACAGGCCAAAAAGGGAGAAGCAAGGGTAGTGCTGAAAGCATGATTTGGAGGTCTGGGACTAATGGCCATCCTCACAGCCTCTTACCTTCACACTGTATTTCTGCATTCAGCTCAGGTAATGTTTCTGCTTTTGCTTCTTCCTCTTTTATTGGTGAAGGCAAACTACTTTGGGGCGAAGAAAAGGATCCATCCTTGGCACTGCCAGCTGGAGAACAGCTTCCTACAGACACATGCCTGCACGCCTGCCATCTCCACGTAAGAATGGCATTCGCGGCTGGCGGCAGAGCCAGACGGGTGGCCTCGGGGCACGCCTGGGTGGCGCTGCTCCGGCCGCTCAGCCTCCGAGGGAATTCAGCAGGACGGGCCGCTCGCAGCAGGCAGCACCAGCGGGAGACCTGCCGGGCCCGCAAAGCCATCTTCCACCCCAGCGCCGCGCCCTGCCGAGGGAGAAGGGGCTGAGGGAGAACACAGGCGCTGCCGCCTCACCCGGCCCGCGGGGCTGAGAGCCTGAGCGGCAACTCGCCCAGCGCCAAAGCAGAAATTACCCTCCGCAAGGCGCTTCGGAGCCGCTCCGGGGCTTTAAACGCGTGACTTAACGGAGGAGGAGTAACCGAGGAGAGCAGCCAGCTCCGAACGCCACAGCTCGCTGCGCTGTACCACAGCCGCTCTCCTTGGGACCGCGACCCTTCTCAAGGGACGGGATCCTCCGCCTCACTCCGCGCCACAGGCCCGGGGGACACCCGGCCAGGCTAGGCCGCGCTCGCACCAGGCCGGCAGCCTCCGAGCCCAGCCTGTGTTGAGGGCACGCTCCCGCTCCCTCTCCCCCTTCCCACACGCAGCGAGCTCAGCACACAGGACTTAGAGCGTGGGCACGGCCGCGGCCCCACCCAACTCCTCACCTGCCCCACGCGCGGCGCAGCCCACGTGCCTGCCTACCCGCCCGCCCCAACTCGGGCGAGACCATTCGGTAACGGGAGGGGACGGGCAGAAAAGAGCCCTTCCCACCGCTTACCCGAAAGGGGCGGTACGGCACCGGCTCCACCTCCACGCCGCCGCTCCGTTCCTTCTTCCTCCCTCACTGCGTGGGCGCGGGGAGCTGCGGGGCGAGCTCCGCTCCGCCCCTCGCACGGCGGGCGCGGCGCTTCTGCCCTCAGCAGCAGCAGCGGCGGCGGCAGCGCCGCCGGGGTGGGCGATCGACCGACCGAGCGAGGTGGTTGACCGGGCTGGTTCGAGCCGGTTCGGTTCGGGCCGCGCCACGCCACGCCGCGTCCGCGCCGTCCCGCGAAAGCCGGAGCTGCGCTGGGGCGACGGGAAGGGGGGGCGAGATGGCGTCGTGCTTGGGGAGCCGGACCCTGAGCAAGGACGACGTGAACTACCGCCTGCACTTCCGCATGATCAATGAGCAGCAGGTGGAGGACATCACGCTGGAGTTCTTCTACCGGCCGCACACCATCACCCTCCTCAGCTTCACCATCCTCAGCCTCATGGCCTTCGCCTTCACCAGGTGCGCGGCCCTCGGCGGCGCCGCCGTGGGGATTCCCCCGACCCCGCCCTTGGCTGCCGGCCGCGCCGCGGCCGCGCGTACCCGACCCCGGGGCGAAGGAAATCCCGGGGCGGGGAACGGGGAGGGTGCTGGTGCCGGTCCCCCCGGCAGCGAGGTCGGGCAGCGCGGCGCCGGCGGGCGGCGATTGCTGCTGGGGGCGGGTTGACGGGAGACCTGGTGCCGGGCCGTGACTTGCTGCATGCTCTGCGGGCTGGGCTGTTGCATCGCTGGCTTGCCGGGGAGCACCCACCTAGGAGGAGCTGTTCTCTCAGAGCCGTTATCCTCCTCTGCTACCTTTCCTGCAGACTTGTTGAGCTTTTTTTGAGGCTCTCTGTGAAAGTCTCTGCCTAAACGTACGTTTCAAGCAGTCGCCAAAAATGGCTTCAAGGAGCCTCAGCAATGACATCGCTGAAGCAGATAATTCACCCGGAGTTCAGCGGAAGGGAGAGATTGGGTTTGTGTCACAGTTTTTATACAGCACGCTTTGTCTGAGGTCATTCACGTGTTGGCTTAGGCACCGGGGCTGATCTACTTGGCCACCTCCTTTCCCCACCACAGGAGCAGCTCTGTGGCTGTCATTCATGGAAACTGCCGCTACTGCCAGTCATGGAAATAAAGCTAAGAACGGACACAGTCGTTTTCAGGAGCCCTGTTTGTAAAGAAAGGGAATAGCAGTGCGGTCTGAAGGCTATCTTGCAGTGTTTTTCTAAGCTGTGTGCACTATTTATAGCCCCCTCCTGAATGGGGCTGTGAAGCTGATAACATAATCCTCCGTTAGGCTGAATTGTGCAGTCTTTGGGCAAAAGGTGATTGCTGAGATGATGTGCAGCTCGGCCACAACCCATCTGGGGCTCCTTTCCACTTCTGTGATGTTTTATGTACACAGCCACGGGTTGCATTGGCCTTCTTGATTAAACCCTGCATTTGACAGGAGAATACAATTATTTGTGCTTAGGCCTACAGCATGTAAGCTTCTATCTTCTCCTAAGAATCTAAATGTTTGGGTTTTAGCAGCTGTGGGAATATTGGTCAATCCTGGCTGGAGCTGAGAAAGGAGCATAAGGAGAAGTCCAGTAGTGTAGCTGCAAATGGTCTGAAGTGTGCCTTTTCTTGTTTCAACCTGTGTATGGCCCCAAGGAAGATATTTTTGGTGAACGTGTCCCGTGTACTGTTTCGATTCGTAGCCTAGTATAGGTTGGAAGGGAGCTTAACGATCATCTAGTGCAGGGACACCTCCTACTACAGGAGGTTGCTCAAGGCCTCTTCCACCTGGCCTTGAATGTTTCTGGGGAGGGGTCATCCACAGTCTCCCTGGGCAACCTGTTCTAGTGTCTCACCACCCTCACTCAGGAAAAATTTCTTCCCAGTGTCCAGTCTAAATCTACTGTCCTCAAGCTTAGATCTTGTTACTCAGGCTTAAGTAGAATGTCCCATGGGTCCATTCTTAAATGGTACAATGGTACCATTGGTGCTTTGGTACAATGCTTGGAGACCTTTGCTGTAAGTGCTCCTTTCCTTGTCTCCCCTTCCCTGATAGATTTTCTCACTAACAGGGGTAATTTAGGTCAACCTTGTGAGTAACTAAAGGATTCTCACCCAGACATTGTTCTGAAGGATTAATGGAATGGATTGCTTACCTTTGGGGAAGGAAAGGAATGAGTTCTTTGAAGCAGAGGATGAGCCAAGCAGCAGTTTTAGAACTGCAGTCTAGGCCCAGATAATACTGCTTCACATCTGGGATGTCTGTTTGCATTGCCCCAAGAGGGTTGCTAGCTTTCTAACTCTGACTTCAGTTTCATTTTCTTCCTCCTGTCTATCTGCCTGCTCTGCCTCACTTCCTGTGTTTAATACTCATTGCCTTTTCTTTAGCTGCTCTCAGTTTCTCCTCATTTAGGTTGCAGAAGCTACTCTGATATTGTTTGCTTCCCCCTTGTCTCCCTCAGCTATTTCATACTAGCACAAGACCTTCCTAGATCTCCTGGGTGACACCAAAATGCTGCCTGTGTTGTTTTATTTGGGGCACTACCCAAACCACATGTGCTCTTGGAAACTGAGGGGAAGTCTGTAGTTCCCCAAGTGCTTATGCTATGTTCTCCCAGCTCTGATCTTTCTATTCCTATCAGCTTATTCCCCTGGGTTTCCAGTGACTGTGTTTGTTTCCAGCTCTTGGGTAGAAGGCTTTTCAGACTTCCCAGTCAGGTGTGTGACAAGTGATTCTTTGCTTCCCCTGTGCTGTCAGTTGTTCCTTAGCTCTCCTGGTCAATTTATTAAGCAGGGGATTTTCCCTGATGCATTCATGCTGATGTTGTTACGTTAAAAAAAAGGTCTTTTTTTTCCCAGGAGCTAAAGCATTCTGCTTACCTTAAAGTCTTTCTCATCTCTCTTATAATCACAGGATCCCAGGATGTTAGGGGTTGGAAAGGACCTCTGGAGATCTTCGAGTCGAACCCCCCTGCCAGAGCAGGACTAGAGAATTTAGCACAGGTCACACAGGAACACATCCAGACAGGGCTTGAAAGTGTCCAGAGAAGGAGACTCCACAACCTCTCTGGGCAGCCTGCTCCAGGGCTCTGTGACCCTTACAGTAAAGAAGTTCTTGCTCACGTTGAGGTGAAACTTCCTGTGCTGTAGTTTCCATCCATTGCCCCTTGTCCTATCCCAGGGCATAAGTGAGGAGAGCCTCTCCCTCCCTTCCTGACCCCTAGCCCTCAGATACTTACAGACATTGGTCCCGTCTTAGTCTTCTCCTCTCCAGGCTGAACAGCCCCAGGTCTCTCAGCCTTTCCTCATCAGGCAGTGCTCCAGTCCCTTCAGCATCCTTGTAGTGTTTCAGGCAAACTTAGGAAATGTTTTTCCTTATGACTAAGTCATAATGTGGGGGTCTCCCTTGGGATCACTGAGAGCAGCCAATGCTGCTTTTGAGCAAGCAGATAAGGGTGAAGCTGAACTTCAGATAACTGTAATCTTCAGGTTGCAATAATAATAGCTGTTATCCAGAAAGAGAAGTGTGAGTATGTTTCACTTTCCCAGGTTGACATGGGGACTAGAGGGTATTCTGTCTTTCAATGCTTCCCTTTCTAGTGCTTTTGACAGTGGTTGCAGCTGCCTTGGCTATTGCCTGCTTAATGAACCAGACAGGCTCCACCTCTGCTTCCAGGCTACACCCTGGAGTGGAGGTGTAGAGTGGCTCTACCTTTCCCTGTTCTCGTTTTCTCTGGGGAGGCTCAGAGGTGACCTAATTGTGGCCTTCCAGTATCTGAAGGGGGCTACAGGAAGGCTGGGGGGGGACTGCTCAGGATCTCAGGGAGTGATAGGACTAGGGGGAATGGAATGAAGCTGGAGGAGGGGAGATTCAGGCTGGAGGTGAGGAGGAAGTTCTTCCCCATGAGAGTGGTGAAGCCCTGGAATGGGTTGTCCAGGGAGGTGGTCGGGGCCCCATCCCTGGAGGTGTTTAAGGTCAGGCTGGATGAGGCTGTGGCCAGGCTGGTCTAGGGTGGGGTGTCCCTGCCCATGGCAGGGGGGTTGGAACTAGATGATCCTTGTGGTCCCTTCCAACCCTGACTGATACTATAATGTGATCTTCCCTGGAGGCAACCAAGGTAGCACACATCAGGAGGTGCTATTTTGTGGAGTACAGACAGAGGACTGAGGAAGGAGACAGGTTAGTAGGTTCTGGTGTGAGGCTGCAAGGGGTTGTGGAAGCAGGAGTAAGACCCTGTAAGGATGCAAGATGATCTTTCACACCCCTTAATTAATGAAGTTGATTTAACTGGATTATCATGCATTTAAATATTTTGGGGAGTTTATGGAAGTCTTCTTTTTCCCAAGCACACTCTAAATTTAGTGTCCTAGCTATTCTTTTCCTCTCTTGAATATCCTCTCCTTTTTTAAACTCATGATGTAATAACTTAGTAGCTTACATTTTTGGTAAGGTGCCAGCATAATGTAGTGCTCTGGAGCAAAGAGAAGAGCAGGAGAGGGGAAAAAAGGCTGTATTTTGGTGGGCTTTTAATTATTTCTTCTCCAGAAAGCCGCAGACATGACAAATGTGCTGGTAAAGGGGATTCAAGTGGAGGGAATTTTCATCTGGTCTCCCATGTGAGCAGTAGAAGCCTCTTTTTTTCTTGAAGCACGAATACTTCTGTTTCAAAGTTAGCATCCCAATTGCAAAGGCTAAGTGAGGAGATGATTTAACACATTTTCCTGATTGCTGTGATTGTGTCTTTCCTCCACCAGTTATTTTGGTGCCCTGTTTCTTTTGGCATTTCCCAAAATAGTCCTTCCAGGCAAACACTGTGATTCTTTATCCTATCTCTTGCACAGTAGCAAGTCTCTTGTTCCTACTTTTTTGGCCTGCTTCTGGCAAGAATGTCTGCCCCTTTTGGAAGGTATATGTAAGCCAAAGTGAAGTACCTCTACCTCTCACTTGCAGTGAAATGCAGTTTAGCACTGCTAACATCTTGGTTGGTTTTGGGGCACAGGGGTGCCACTGTGACTGGGGCAGCTTTCCTGGAGCTGAGTGGTACTCACAATCCTGGGCTGTGCTGCCATCCAATGAGGTCTGGACAGGCTGAGAGCTGGGTGAAGAATCTCATGAAGGTCAGTAAGGACAAGTGCAGAGTCCTGCATCTGGGGAGGAACAGCACCAGGCACCAGCACAGACTAGGGTTCATCCTGCTCAAGAGCAGCTCCATGGAGAAGCACCTTGGAGTCCTAGTGGACAGCAAGTTCTCCATGGGACAGGAAAGTGCCCTCGTGGCCAAGAGGGCCAAGGGCATCCTGGGAGGCATCAAGAAAAGTGTGTCCAGCAGGTCTAGGGAGGTTCTCCTCCCCCTCTACTTTGTCCTGGTGAGACCACACCTGCAATCCTGTGTCCAGTTTTGGGCTCCCCAGTTCAAGAGAGACAGAGACCTGCTGGAGAGAATCCAACAGACAGCTATGAGGATGATTTGGGGACATGAACATCTCCCCTGTGAAGAGAGACTGAGAGCCCTGGGGCTGTTTAGTCTGGAGAAGAGAAGGCTGAGAGTGGACTTTATCAATGTCTATCAATATCTGAGGGGTGGGTGTCAGGATGAAGGTGATGGACTTGTTTTGGTGATGCCCAGTGATAGGACAGGGAACAACAGGCACAAGCTGGAGCACAGGAGGTTCTACCTCAACATAAGGAGAAAATTCTTTATGGTGAGGGTTCCAGAGCCCTGGAGCAGGCTGCCCAGAGAGGTTGTGGAGTTCTCCTTCGCTAGAGATCTTCAAAACCCACCTGGATGCATTCCAGTGTGGCCTGCCCTAGGTGATCCTGCTGTGGCAGGAGGCTTGGATTGTGTTTTCATTTTAAGAACAGACAGAAATAATATTCTACACACCCCCCCCCAGGAAAGTAAAATAAAGATGCTCTCACATGGGATTGGAAAAGAACTGGAAGTAAAATGTGCTGTTCACAACTGTATACAGAAAGTACAAAACACCCACATTTACCTTCAGCCTCAGCCCAGTCCTTTGACCTGGGCTTACCACAACCTCCTGCAGCCAACCACCCGTTAAAAAAAACCTCCCCTACTTAGGGCAAAACTCCAGGCCTCAACTGTTGTGTGTCATTCCCCCCCATCCCTCCCTCCCCCTCCTATTGCCATGCTTCTCTGCATGCCCCAGTACTGAAACCATGTAATGCAGCAAAAAATCCAGCTTGGCAGCTCTGGGCCCCAGCTGGCAGCATTGCCAAGACCAAACCAGGCCTTGGCTTTCCTGTAAGGCAACAGCAGCCTGCATGTCTTCCTGGGAGCAGAGGGGGAGGGGGGAGGAGCAGAAAATGCTTGGTTTTATAGGGATGCAGGACTTGTGGGAATGAAATAACATTGTTTCCTGTGTCCACCCACTGGGCTGCACACTCTGGACTTCCTGGAGGTCTCAACTATGTGATTTTGTAAAGCCACCCTGTCTCAATTTAAGAAGGACATTGAGACACTTGAACATGTCCAGAGAAGGACATTGAGGCTGGGGAGGGGTCTGGAGCACAGCCCTGTGAGGAGAGGCTATGGGAGCTGGGGTTGCTTAGCCTGGAGAAGAGGAGGCTCAGGGGAGACCTTCTTGCTCTCTACAACTACCTAAAAAGAGGTTGTAGCTAGGTGGGGGCTGGTCTCTTCTCCCAGGCAACCAGCACCAGAACAAGAGGACACAGTCTCAAGCTGTGCCAGGGGAAGTTTAGGCTGGATGTTAGGAGAAAGTTCTTCCCAGAAAGAGAGATCGGCCATTGGAATGTGTTGCCCATGGAGGTGGTGGAGTCACCATCCCTGGAGGTGTTCAGAAAGGGATTGGACATGGCACTTGGTGCCATGGTTTAGTTGTCAGGAACTGTTAGGTAATGGGTTGGACTTGCTGGTCTCTGAGGTCTTTTCCAACCTTATTGATTCTATGATTCAGAGCAGGACAGACTGGGTGATCTCTGGAGGTCCTCCCCTATCATTCTGTGATTCTGTCCAGCAGTCTTGGCCAGTGATGTGATCACAGCATCTTGCACTTCTTCCTTGGCCCTGCTGAATAGCACAGTGATGTGACTCTGGCAATTTCTTGGGGTTTTTTTTTGACACAATAGATTCCCCCCACCTTGGTGGCATCTGGGACAGCTCTCTGTGCTTAAAACAGGAGCATGGCTTTGCTGGCTGAGTCATCAGAGCCTCAGGCTCTCTTTGGGAGGTGTGCTGGGTGGCACGAGGCTCTTGAAATTGCCAAGGGAGCAGGAGATAAGCTCTGGAACTTGGAGTTCCTAGCTGGTGTAAAGTGTCACCCTTTGCAAGCCTGGCTGCTGGAAAATGGCTGGGAATTCTGGACTGAGCTGGTTTAAAGGAACTGCTGGGGGGAGTCCCTAAGGCTTGCAGAGAAACCACTCATATTCTTTTTCCTGCCATGCAGTTAAACTAACACTGGGCTTAAATGTCTCATGCTGATGAAAGTCTGCTGTGGAGCTGTGAAAAGTTCAATTTGGAGGGAAAAGGAAGTCATTTGGCAAAGTGAGAAATATTTTAGGACTGCAGGAAATATCTACTGCAGAGTGGATTTAAGCAGTCACAGAACCTTTACTGAACCATCCAGAAATGTGACCAGTGGCTTTGCTAGGGAGGGATTTAGCTCTCTGAAGTTTACTGGGAAGATTTTGGTATTTTGAGTTGGGAATAAAAACAAAGAATGTATTTTAATAGGTAAACTGATCCTAAGTAACTGGAAATGATACTGGAATTTCAGTTGTGGTGGGTAATACATTATAAAATGTTAGCTGTGCATGTTTTGGTAGTCTGGGGTTTGTTTCTTGTTTGCAAGGTCCTGCAGCTGGGTCAGGGCAATCCCAAGCACTGATATAGGCTGGGCAGGGACTGGCTGGAGAGCAGCCCTGAAGAAAAGGCCTTGGGGGTGCTGGTGGATGAGAAGCTCAACAGGAGCCAGCAGTGAGAACTTGCAGCCCAGAGAGCCAAGCAGAGCCTGGGCTGCAGCAAGAGAAGTGTGGCCAGCAGGGCCAGGGAGGGGATTCTGCCCCTCTGCTCCACTCTGCTGAGACCACAGCTGGAGCACTGTGTCCAGTTCTGGAGCCCCTAGGACAGGAAGGATCTGGAGGTGCTGGAAGGTGTCCAGAGAAGGGCCATGAGGATGAGGGCTGGAGCTGCTCTGCTGTGAGGACAGACTGAGAGAGTTGGGGTTGTTCAGTCTGGAGAAGAGAAGGTTCCAAGGAGACCTTCTTGTGGCCTTGCAGTATCTGCAGAGGGCTCCAAGAAAGCTGGGGAGGGACTTTTGAGGGTGTCAGGGAGTGATAGGACTGGGGGGAATGGAACAGAACTAGAAACGGGTAGATTCAGCTTGGATGTTGGGAAGAAGTTGTTCCCCATGAGGGTGGTGAGAGACTGGCACAGGTTGCCCAGGGAGGTGGTGGAAGCCTCCTGCCTGGAGGTGTTTGCAGCCAGGCTGGATGTGGCTGTGAGCAAGCTGCTGTAGTGTGAGGTGTCCCTGGCCATGGCAGGGGGGTTGGAACTGGCTGATCCTCGAGGTCCCTTCCAATCCTGACAAGTCTATGATTTCTATATTGAAGTACTATGGAAGCTGGCTCCTGGCTAGAATCTAGGGTGTGAAGTTTTTGTTGCGGTTTTTTTGTTAATCTCACTGCTGTACAATAGATTCTGCCTGCCTGAAAGAGGAGCTCAGTCAAGTTTGCCTTGGCACTGCAAACTCAGTTCTTGGGTCTCTCTTCTGGCCATACAACAGCAGCACAAAAACCACCTGGTCTTTTATTAATAGTTTTGGCATAAGAGATGTAAAAGCATGTTGATGGTTTTCCTCTTCAGTTTTGCTGTGTCTCCTATAGGTGGATTCTGAGCTGTGTAGTCCTTATCTCCAAAGGCTGGTTGCAATCTCTGCACTCACCTCAGGCATTTGGCATTGGGGACAGACCAAGGAAAGTGAAGGGGATTGTGAAGAGCACCCAAACAGCAGAGGGAAACCTAGCAAATGTGTCCAGTCCTCCAGAGTTTTTGGGTTAGGTTTCTCTTTGCTGTGTAAAAGTACTTTTGATGATGTTTCTGTGAACACTGAAGGAGGAAAAGTTTTCTTTCACCTTCTGTTAAATTGAATCATTGCCTTTGCATTGATTTGTAACAGTGCTTGTGGCTGCCATGTATGGGTTGTGTCTTTAACTCTCTTGTAAGAAAGAGATACCCAGAAGTGCAGAGCAGGTGCTGCCTTGACCTGGGTGCCTCTTTCTTACACTTATTTCCATGTAGTCTGTGTTTAAGTAACAGGGTGCCTTCAGAGCCTTTCAACTTCATCCTTCCAATGCACTTTAACACTTTGATGTTGTCTGTCTCTTCAGGGATGATTCTGTCCCAGAGGATAATATTTGGAGGGGTATCCTCTCTGTGATTTTCTTCTTTCTAATCATCAGTGTTCTAGCTTTTCCCAATGGTGAGTAGGTTTATAATGTTTCTACTTTTTGTAAGATGTGAATTTCTCTTTATTGCCACTCTTATTTATTTTGATTTTTTACTGCTGTGCCACTTTGAATATTCAATGCCTTTTGCTTGACTCTTTTGAATTCCTGTATGCTAAGGAGCACTTGAAAAGTGGGTTGCAACCATACTGAGTGGAGCTAACAGTGAAATGCAAGTTCTTTATGGCTCCTCTGTAACTAATAAGGAAGTCAGGCTCTCAAAATCAGTGCCTTTATTTGCAAGTGTGCAGCTGCAGCTCAGATTGCTAAGCAATGATGTTGCTAGACCTTTAAATAATGCTGAAAAGGAGTCTGCCCCAGTGAGGTTTTTAAGTGTCACTCTACAGATTCTTAGAGATATTGCATATAAATCACCACAAGTGGTGATAGTTAGGCATGGTGGAAGTCACATTGCAGTGTGCAACCGCAGGCCCTCAGCAGAAATGAAAGATGGACAAAGGCTTTGGTTAATTGTGTGAGGAGCAGAAAGTGCCAAAAGGTAAAACTGCTCCTGTGACACTTAATTCTGTCTTCCTGGTGTTTGGTTTGGGTTTTAAGTCTGCTGTCTGTTTAATTTCTACTTAACTGCTGTCAGCAAGAGCACAATTCCTGGGTCAGATCTAAACCCTCTCAGGAGTGGCAGTGTTCAGGAAAAAAAGAAACATGGGTTGTGCTCAGGACAGCTGTGTAGTTCAGAGCATTTTATAACTCATGACCCCATACTTTTCACAAAGCACTCCCTAAAAAACTGAGTGCCAGAGAAAAATGAGCTTCATGCATCCAGTGGTGAAAGAGCAGTCTGCAGTCTGTGCTGAGGGTGTTTGTTCAGCCACTTCATGCTACCTCTGCATATGATTCATGGTTAGAGGCTTTCCTGTTTCACTAGACTTAGTCTTCTCTGCTTTTCACATTACCTGAGAGGTTTCTAATCTAATAAAGTCAGTTTATCACTGGCTCCTAAGTAAGCCATATTGACACTGGCAAAGAGGATAGGTGTCTTCCTTCTTTTCTGACACATGATACTCAGTTTGGAAGCTTTGGGAGGCCTACTTGCTGGCATTCCCTGGTCATCTGAAGGCTAAGCACCCCATTTCTTTGTTATCCCACTGAAATTTGTATTTGATGACTCTGTTAGGAAGGCATGGACTAGAAAGCAGGTGGTGAGACCCTCAGATGACACCTGAGATGCAGTGTTTGCTGAGCAAACAGCAAGGAACTATCTTGGAAACAGTTCCATAGGAATAATGGAAAACACTGGTGACATCCTACTGCTTGGCAGGCTCCTGTGGCTTTTTTTAACAGAGCCTAAACTTTTAAGTGTCTTACATGTTCTGGATAACTGATCCATGCTCATGCCAGCCAGATCTGCATATGAGACAACTGCAAAATGATTGGGTGGTTCATATTGACTGTCTCCTAACAGGCTTCTCTCTTTTGTTTACTGTCCACAGGACCTTTCACACGTCCCCACCCTGCAATTTGGAGAATGGTTTTTGGTAAGTGTAAGTTGGGCTCCTGACTTTTTTCACCCCCCTCCCCAGTGCTTCTTCAGGTCCAACTATTTTAGCTTTCAGATGAATGGAATTGTCACAAAACATACTTGTGCATCAGATTTGTGTTCATGTTGCTTCCCCTCCACATCTGAGCTGTTTCTTATAATCTGTTCTTAATTATGTTTGGGAATGTTAGTGTAGTTACTCTCTGTCAGTGTGCCCTGGTGGACAAGAAGCCCAAGGGTATACTTGAGTACATTAAGAAGAATGTGTCCAGCAGGTTAAGGGAGGTTCTTCTCCTCCTCTGCTCAGCCCTAGTTAGACCATATATGGAATGTTGTGCCCAGTTCTGGTCTCCACAGTGCAAGAGGGACAGGGAACTGCTGGGGAGAGTTGGGTGGATAGCTGCAAGGGTGGTTAGGGGACTGGAGCATCTCTCTTATGAGGAGCATCTCTCTTTGGGCTACCTTATCAGTGTCTATAAATACCTGAAGGGTGGCTGTCAGGAGGATGGAGCCAGGCTCTTTTCAGTGATGCCCAGGGATAGGACAAGAGGCACTGGACATAAACCCAACCACTGGAAATTCCATCTCAACAGAAGAAAAAACTTCTTTACTGTGAGGGTGCCAGAGCTCTGGAACAGGCTGCCAGAGAGGCTGTGGAGTCTTCTCTAGAGATCTTCAAAACCCACCTGGATGCATTTGTGTGTGATCTTCCCTAAGTGATCCTACTTTGCAGGGTGGTTGGACTGCATGATATCTGGAGGTCCCTTCCAGCCCCTAGCATTCTATGATTAAGTCACCAGAAAAGGATCATTCATTTTGATACTCTATTTTAATCCTGCTTTGTGTTTGTGCTTCCTAATCTTCCCTCACAGCTTCCATACTGCCATCTCTTTCCTACCTGATAAAGATTTGGGGTTTTATAGCTCCTGCATACTACCACCTTGAGTCCTGTGTCCACTTCTGGGTCCCTCAGTTTAAGAAGGACACTGAGACACTTGAAGGTGTCCAGAGAAGGGCAACAAAGCTGGGGAGGGGTCTGGAGCACAGCCCTGTGAGGAGAGGCTGAGGGAGCTAGGGGTGTTTAGCCTGGAGAAGAGGAGGCTCAGGGGAGACCTTCTTGCTCTCTACCACTCCCTGAAGGGAAGTTGTAGCCAGGTGGGGGTTGGTCTCTTCTCCCAGGCACCCAGCACCAGAACAAGAGGACACAGTCTCAAGCTGTGCCAGGGGCAGTTTAGGCTGGAGGTGAGGAGAAAGTTCATCCCAGAAAGAGAGATTGGTCATTGGAATGTGCTGTCCAGGGAGGTGGTGGAGTCCCTGTCCCTGGAGGTGTTCAAAAAAGGCTTGGATGTGGCACTTGGAGCCATGGTTTAGTTGTCAGGAAGTGTTAGGTATTAGGTAACAGGTTGGACTTGATGATCTCTGAGGTCTTTTCCAACCTGGTTGATTTTGAGATTTGGTGCTGACTTCTGACTAAATCAAATTTGGTAGGGGCATGCTTTTCAGCATTAGCACAATATGCTATTACTTGACATGTTTCTTTAAATTTCAGTTTTGTCTAGCTTAGCAGGCCTTCATTGACATTTTTATCTTGAAGGTCTCTTCCAACCTGGTCTGGTCTATTCTATTCTATATTTTTTAGCTCCCAATTTCAGCAAAACCACCTTGAAGTGTTGGCTGCATTCATGGCTTGGAAAATAATCCTATTAACTGTGGAACTGGCTGAGGGAAATCCTGCTCCTTGAACATCTAAGTGAGATGGCAAAAACAGAAGGAACCTTATTTTGAAGTAATTCACTGTTCACAGAGCATATTCCAGACACCAAGCCCATTTGAAAAGAATTGGACATGTTTAAAAGCTGCTCTGCTTCTTTTTAAGGAGACTGTTTCTGTCTCTTGCCACCTTGTGTAGCTAAAAATAAATAGCTTTCCCAAGTAGCTGGTTACTCATCTGTTGACATGGAGGGGCTCCTGCTGGTTAGATAGCACTGGTTAAAGAATCCACCTCCTTTTGAAGTCTAGGAAACACAGGGCCTGCTCTTCATGGCAGATTGCAGCAATGGCAGCAGAAAAAAGGTCATTCCCAATGTTGATAGTGCCAGACCCTGCCACCTGTACTGTTGGGAAAAGGCTGCATGCAAAATCAAAAGGAACAGAACCACAGAATGTTAGGGGTTGGAGAGGGACCTCCAGAGATCATCCAGTCCAACCCCCCTGCCAGAGCAGGATCACCCAGGGCAGGTCACACAGGAACACATCCAGATGGGTTTGGAATGTCTTCAGAGAAGGAGACTCCATAACCTCTCTGGGCAGCCTGCTCCAGGGCTCTGCCACCCTCACAGGGAAAAAGTTTTCCCTTCTGTTCCCATGGCACCTCCTCTGCTCCAGCTTGCCCCCAGTGCCCCTTGTGCTGTCCTTGGACATCCCTGAGCAGAGCCTGGCTCCATCCTCCCCACACTGCCCTGCACATCTTTGTCACCCACAATGAGGTCACCCTCAGGCTCCTCTGCTCCAAGCCCCAGCTCTGCCTTCAGCAGCTTTGTGGCTCTGTGCTGGACTCCTTCAAGCAGTTCCCTGAGATCCTCCTTGAACTGGGGGGCCCAGAGCTGGACACAATATTCCCTCTGCAGTCTCACCAGGGCATTTTTCCCTGTGTAATTCTGTTTCTTCTGGCATAGCTTATTTAGTCATACTTGAGGTCTCAGACTGTTAGCAGATGAAAGGCAGAGGTAGTGTGTTCTCAGCAACTCAAGATGCACCCTTTCCCACTTGTTGTGATAGTGTAGCATCTGCTTGCCCTGGCTGTGCTGCAGAGGACAGTAAGTGCACTTTCTGCCCCTGTGTGTGCTTGAGCAGCCCTTGTTCTCTAGCATATATCAGGGAGCAGGAGCATGTGAGTTTTGATTTCAGTTGGAAATTTGCTGTAGTTTATTTTGGCTGGCAGATACCAAGTGTTTTTCACACCGATCTTTCTGCTTTCCATGACAATTGCTGCAGGACACAAGTAAGTTTGAATGCTAGATTATGGAGACTGTGTTTATGTGCCTCTTCCAAATGTGGTCTTAGAGATCTGTGAGCTTGTGAGTAGTGTAAAGATATGCTCCCAACAGCAGCTTCATCTACCTGCAGAAGTGCACCTAGGGTTGTAAACGTCTTAAAAGCTCTTCTTTTTAAGCAAACAAATCCATACTCAGACATTGGGAAGAGAGAGGCAGCAGTCCCAAATGCAGCAGAGAGGTGTAGTTTATAGTGGTGTGAAAACATATCATAATGTTCTTTATAAGCTTCAAACAGCAAACTTTCCAGCTCCCAGAAGTGATTCAAACCTGCATTAGTTTATAACTGCTCTTTATTGCCAGCACTGCTCAAAGTTGCCAGGTGTGATCTGTGTTGAAATCTGCATCTAGACTTAGAGACCTGCATTAGTGAGTCTGAGAAAGCATAAATCAAAGAGGGTGGAGCTAATCCAGTCCTGGGCTCCTAATGTATCTCTTCCTAAAGAGCTTCCTGGTCACAGCCTTGTGCTGCCCATGCCTAAGCTGATTGGACTGATTTTGTTTGTAACAGGAGGGGATCTGAAGTGCTGAGCACTCAGCGATTACCATGAATTGTGTAGCTCCTGAGCTTCTTAGTGTGGAGCCACTGCATGTAGAAAACTCCTTTGTGCAAGTTGGGCATGTGCAGGGTAGGAGTTTGAAAGCAGCGTTTTGGACTCTCTGTCCCGAGGAGTTTCATGACTGGACCTGATTCTAAAGCTGAGTCTTTTTGCAGGACTCAGTGTGCTCTATTTTCTGTTCCTGGTGTTCGTGCTCTTCCTTAACTTTGAGCAGGTCAAAGCAGTGATGTACTGGCTGGATCCTAACCTTCGGTATGCAACAAGGGAAGCAGATATTATGGTATGTATTCATGGTACTTCATGGGATGTTGTGGCTGCATTGGATCTGTTTGACATGGGTGGGGAGGGATCACAGTATCACAGTATAACTTAGGTTGGAAAGGACCTCAAGGATCATCGAGTCCAACCTATCAACACAGATCCCATGACTAGACCATGGCACCAAGTGCCACATCCAATCCCCTCTTGAACGCCTCCAGGGACGGTGACTCCACCACCTCCCTGGGCAGCACATTCCAATGACGAATGGTGAAGAATTTCCTCCTCACCTCGAGTCTAAACCTCCCCTGGCACAGCTTGAGACTGTGTCCCCTTGTTCTGGTGCTGGTTGCCTGGAAGAAGAGACCAACACCTTCCCGGCCACAACCACCCCTCAGGTAGTTGTAGAGGGCAATGAGGTCACCCCTGAGCCTCTTCTTCTCCAGGCTAAGCAACCCCAGCTCCTTCAGCCTCTCCTCACAATGCTTGTACTCAGGGCCTCTCCCCAGCCTCGTTGCCTTTCTCTGGACACGTTCAAGTGTCTCAATGTCCTTCTTAAACTGAGGAGCCCAGAACTGGACACAGGACTCAAGGTGCGGCCTAACCAGTGCTGAGCACAGGGCACAATGACTTCCCTGCTCCTGCTGGCCACACTGTTCCTGATGCAGGCCAGGATGCCATTGGCCTTCTTGGCCACCTGGGCACACTGCTGGCTCATATTCAGGTGGCTGTCGATCAGCACCCCCAGGTCCCTTTCTGTTTGGGAGCTCTCAGCCACTCCGACCCCAGCCTGTAGCTCTGCATGGGATTGCCATAGCCAACGTGCAGCACCTGGCACTTGGACTTGTTGAATGCCTTTGCTGGCATGGAGGGTGCAAGTTTGTTTCCTGTATTTGACAGTCAGCAAGCCTTTAGTGGCTGCTGCTATTTCTTTATGCTGAAATGAATTGGGAAAAGCCATCTTGCCTGTAGCCTTTCTAATGCAGGGCTCCAAATGGGTGTGCAGTCAGGACTGGGAGATGCTTGCAGTGGGGTGGCTTTGGGTTCTTTTAAATAACAGACACAATCCTGGATACCGGAAGTAGATTTAGTCAGGTAGCATCTAAATGAGGCTTGTGTGGTGGGGGGGTGGTGTGTGTGTCCCAGATCAGGTGGGTTGTTTTTTTTGATGGCACAATGCTGCAGTCACAGAATTTTGATCTTGCCTTGTTGCTCAGCTTAGTACATGGGTGGTGTGTTACTGAGTATGTGGAAATCCAGGTACAGCAACCACAGGGCTCTGCTGCCTTCCAGTCACCCAGCTAAGTACTGGTGAGGTTACCACTGGGAAATTGCTTCCATAGACCATGATTGGGAGTTGCATGGAAAGCCAGGTTTGTTCTTCTGCCTGTTGAGCAGCATGCAAAGAGTTTCAGTACAAAGAACATTGCCCTCCAGGTGAGGACACTAGCACAGGGCATTGAGGTAGTCAGTGGAGGCCTGGGAGGAGAGTTGCGAGGCAGGCAGATGAGGGTGTGAGCTGCTGAGCACCAAGCAGAAGAGGGTGACTGCATGGAGAAGCAAAAGCTTCAAGTCTTGATCTATTCACTATCCAGTCAAATCAGTGACCACCGCCAGTGCTTCCTTACCCCTGGGTTTGCACACCTGCACACTGTGCTTACTTGGTGTAGAGTTGGTGCTGTTCACGCTCATGCTTCCAGTAAGGAACTGCAGTGTAACTGCCTTTGGCAAACAGCAGTTCACTGCATATGAAAACTACAGCACCTGACTGGCAGTGCCTGCAAACTCCTGCCCTGGAGCACCTAAGGGGGAATGGAATCTTTACAGTGCAGTAAGCTTACATCAGTTGATTGATGGTGTGGGCTGCATACAGGCTTCTTAGCTGGAAAATTCTGAGTGCTTCAAGTGTTGTACCTCAGCTGACTTGGCAAGACACGCTCACAGCCCCAGCATTCAGAGCAGGGCTGTGGCTTTCTGCTCTGTAAGAGGCCATGGGCGGGCTGCTGTTAGGGTGGTGGGAGGACAGATTGCTAAATGGAGCATGAACATGGGGGTCAGTGGTGTTGCTGAGCAACTAAAGGGAGCTGAGGTGAGGAGGAGACTTTGATTCACCTGGCAGCTTAGAGCTGCCTTCCAGTACCTGAAGGGAGCTTATAGGAAGGCTGCAGAGGGACTTTTCCTGAGGGTATCTAGGGACAGGACAAGGGGGAATGCTTTGAAGCTGAGGGAGGTAGACCAGGTTTAGACTGGATATTCGGAAGAAGGTCTTCAGTCTGAGGGTGGTGAGACTTGGGAATAGGCTGCCCAGTGAGGTGCCCACATCTCCTCCCTGGGGGTGTTGCAGACCAGGTTGGATGAGGCCTTGAGCAGCTGAGTCTAGCTGAGAGCTGTCCCTGCCTGTGGCAGGGGGGATGGAGCAGATGATCTCTGAGGTCCTTTCCAACCTAAGTCATTTTGTGATTTCCTTAACGGAGCAGAACCGAGCAGTGCTGCGTTGTCACCTGCAGATGGCAATGTCTGGTTTAGGAGGGCTGGAGAGCAGTGGTTTTCTAAAAGCCTGTTTTTCCAGTTGGGAATACTCCAGTTCATGCCCAGTGTCAGGACAGAACCCCACAGGCGCAGCCTCCTGATGAGATTTCATCGTCGTTGCTGGCCGGCAATTGCTAGCACTCGCTGCACGACGTGATGAGAGGACAGATTCCCTTCTTCCTGGTGACTGTTCTCAAGGAATCTGCCACTCAGCTGTGACAAAACACTTCCCTTTGGCTTTTATTTTTTTTTTTGGTGTTGATTTTTGTTAAATGCAGCCCTGTGACTGTGCTTTCTCAATATGAGCACGGTCTGGGAAATTGCTTCTGCGAGGAAAACAAAGCCACAAATGATTCCTAAGCGAGCCCAGGGCTGAGTCATGTAACCAGCTGGGGAGGGTTAGCCACAGAAGGGCCACACTGGCTCAGCAGACAGCAGGAAAACAGGGCAGGGTTTCAAATCAAGAGCCCAAAGGAAAGCAAAGAACTATTTTTCTGGAGTGATGTTTGCTGGGTTTGTTATTATTGATTTGGGGTTTTATTATTATTATTGATATCTTTTATGATTATTGGTTTCCCCCCCCAGCTATTATTATTTTTGTTATATTTATTGATTTTTAGTATAGTTACTGACATTGACTTAGTAGCAGTGAATGACTTAGTAGCAGTGAATGACTTAGTAGCAGTGAATGACTTAGTAGCAGTGGTTGACTTAGTAGCAGTGGTTGACTTAGTAGCAGTGATTGACTTAGTAGCAGTGATTGACTTAGTAGCAGTGATTGACTTAGTAGCAGTGATTGACTTAGTAGCAGTGATTGACTTAGTAGCAGTGATTGACTTAGTAGCAGTGATTGACTTAGTAGCAGTGATTGACTTAGTAGCAGTGATTGACTTAGTAGCAGTGATTGACTTAGTAGCAGTGATTGACTTAGTAGCAGTGATTGACTTAGTAGCAGTGATTGACTTAGTAGCAGTGATTGACTTAGTAGCAGTGATTGACTTAGTAGCAGTGATTGACTTAGTAGCAGTGATTGACTTAGTAGCAGTGATTGACTTAGTAGCAGTGATTGACTTAGTAGCAGTGATTGACTTAGTAGCAGTGATTGACTTAGTAGCAGTGATTGACTTAGTAGCAGTGATTGACTTAGTAGCAGTGATTGACTTAGTAGCAGTGATTGACTTAGTAGCAGTGATTGACTTAGTAGCAGTGATTGACTTAGTAGCAGTGATTGACTTAGTAGCAGTGATTGACTTAGTAGCAGTGATTGACTTAGTAGCAGTGATTGACTTAGTAGCAGTGATTGACTTAGTAGCAGTGATTGACTTAGTAGCAGTGATTGACTTAGTAGCAGTGATTGACTTAGTAGCAGTGATTGACTTAGTAGCAGTGATTGACTTAGTAGCAGTGATTGACTTAGTAGCAGTGATTGACAGTCTCAAGCTGCACCAGGGGAAGTTTAGGCTGGAGGTGGGGAGAAAGTTCTTCACAGAGAGTTGTTAGCCATTGGAATGTGCTGCCCAGGGAGGTGGTGGAGTCACCATCCCTGGAGGTGTTCAAGAGGGGATTGGACGTGGCACTTGGTGCCATGGTTTAGTCATGAGGTGTTGGGTGACAGGTTGGACTCGATGATCTTTGAGGTCTCTTCCAACCTTGGTATCATTGGTTGACTTGGTATCATTGGTTGACAGGGAGGGACTTCTCAGGCTCTCAGGCAGTGACAGGACTAGGGGGAATGGAATGAAGCTGGAGGTGGGGAGATTCAGGCTGGAGGCGAGGAGGAAGTTCTTCCCCACGAGAGTGGTGAAGCCCTGGAATGGGTTGTCCAGGGAGGTGGTTGAGGCCCTGTCCCTGGAGGTGTTTAAGGCCAGGCTGGATGAGGCTCTGGCCAGGCTGATGTAGTGTGGGGTGTCCCTGCCCATGGCAGGGGGGTTGGAACTGGATGATCCTTGTGGTCCCTTCCAACCCTGACTGATACTATGATACTACTATGACTTGGTATCATTGATTGTCTTGGTATCATTGGTATTTTATTATTGACTAATTATTGATTATCAGTGGGCTGTGGTGGTGGTGGTTTTGTTGGTAGTTCTTAATTAATATCAATCCCTAATACTGATTTTTAATTGTTGTTGCTTTCAGTTAGTGTTGATTTTAATTCTAATTGATTTGGAATTATTATTGATTTCTTTGCTTCTGCTGTTCCTGTATGGTATAAGCAATAAAATGCTGCTTCAGGCACCAAGGTCTGTTCTAGCTGCCTTTAAATTAGAGCTGTGCTGTGATTAACACTGAGTCTTAGTTTCTGGAAGTCTTCCTGCACAGTTTAGAAGGCTAAGAAAGTGGGATAATGCTTATTTGAACATCCTTATTTCTTCATTCTAGTCTTTCTGAAGCTACCTCTTGCTTGAGAGGGGTTTTTTGTTGGCTTAATTGCTATCTTTTTCCTTAACAGGAGTATGCTGTAAACTGTCATGTTATCACCTGGGAGAGAATCCTCAGCCATTTTGATATATTTGCTTTTGGACATTTCTGGGGCTGGGCTATGAAGGCTCTGCTGATCCGCAGCTATGGGCTGTGCTGGACTATTAGCATCACCTGGGAGCTCACTGAGGTAGGCCACCCATTTATCCTTCTTGTAAGCAAAGGTGGGAGACTGGAATGGTTCTTGAGGGTATTGTGAATGGAATAGAATTAACCAGGTTGGAAAAGACCCTTGAGATCATCAAGCCCAACCTGGTGAGACCCAACCTGGAGTACTGTGTCCAGTTCTGGAGTCCCTATTACAAGAGGGATCTGGAGGTGCTGGAACGTGTCCAGAGAAGGGCCAGGAGGATGAGCAGAGGGAGCACCTCTCCTGTGAGGACAGACTGAAGGAGTTGGGGCTGTTCAGTCTGGAGAAGAGAAGGCTCCCAGGTGACCTCATTGTGGCCTTCCAGTATCTGAAGGGGGCCTACAGGAAGGCTGGGGAGGGACTGCTCAGGCTCTCAGGTAGCGATAGGACTAGGGGGAATGGAAGGAAGCTGGAGGTGGGGAGGAGGTTCTTCCCCATGAGAGTGGTGAAGCCCTGGAATGGGTTGTCCAGGGAGGTGGTTGAGGCCCTGTCCCTGGAGGTGTTTAAGGCCAGGCTGGCTGAGGCTGTGGCCAGGCTGATCTAGTGTGGGGTGTCCCTGCCCATGGCAGGGGGGTTGGAACTAGATGATGCTTGTGGTCCCTTCCAACCCTGAATGATACTATGATACTATGATAATCAACTAAACCATGGCACCAAGCACCCCATCCAGTCTCTTCCTAAACACCTCCAGGGATGGTGACTCCACCACCTCCCTGGGCAGCCCATTCCAGTGTTGCTAGAATGGTGACTGACTAGTTCTCAGTGTAGATTTACACATTTAGCCTTATAAACCAGAGACTGTGCAATTAGTGGGCAGCTAGTGAACAACAGCAAGCTGGGGTTCAGGTGCATGAGTTACTACTACTTGATGAGGAAGGAGGGAAGTCTGCAATCTCTGATTTGTTTATGTGCTGTTATGGGAACCAACATTCCTGCTGCTTCAGGTGCTGATAATATTTCCTTATTCAGAGCAATCATAGAATGGTTTGGGTTGGAAGGGACCTCCAAAGGTCATCTAGTCCAACCCCCCTGCAGTCAGCAGGGAGAGCCCTGTCAAGCCTCACCTTGAATATCTGTAAGGATGGGTACTCAACTGCCTTCCTGGGCAACCTATTGCAGTGTTCCAGCACCCTCATGGTGCAGAACATGTTCCTAACACCTCCTGACAACTAAACCATGGCACCAAGTGCCACATCCAATCCTGTCTTGAACACCTCCAGTGATGGTGACTCCACCACCTCCCTGGGCAGCACATTCCAATGGCCAATTACTCTTTTCTGGGGAGAACATTCTCCTCACCTCCAGCCTAAATTTCCCCTGGTGCAGCTTGAGTTTGAGCTTGAACCTCTTGTTCTGGTGCTGGTTGCCTGGAAGACCAATCCGCACCTGGCTACAACCTCCCTTCAGGAAGTTGTAGACAAAAATAAGGTCTTCCCTGAGCCTTCTCTTCTCCAGGCTAAGCAACCCCAGCTCCCTCAGCCTCTCCTCACAGGGCTGTGCTCCAGACCCCTCCCCAGCTTTGTTGCCCTTCTCTGGACACCTTCAACTGTCTCAATGACCTTCTTAAACTGAGGAGCCCAGAATTGGACACAGGACTCAAGGTGTGGCCTAACCAGTGCTGAGCACAGGGCACAATGACTTCCCTGCTCCTGCTGGCCACACTATTCTTGATGCAGGCCAGGATGCCATTGGCCTTCTTGCCACCTGGGCACACTGCTGGCTCATGTTCAGTTGCTGTCAACCAGTACCCCCAGGTCCCTTTCTGCCTGGCTGCTTTCCAGCCACTCTGACCCCAGCCTGTAGCTCTGCCTGGGGTTGTTGTGGCCAAAGTGCAGCACCTGGCACTTGGACTTGTTCAGTGCCATCCTGTTGGACTCTGCCCATCTGTCCAGCCTGTCTTTTGTTCAACTGCACACTGTGGGCCTGGTTTAATTTATGTTTACTGACCTGTATCCAAGCAAGTTCACATGCAGTGTAGTCCCTTGCACCATGGTTTGAAGGACCATTGACTTATTTTTCTTACTAGCTTTGCCACAGTTCTCCCAAGCAGCTGCTCAAGTCATCTGACTGTTGGCATTTTCAAATCCTATTTTGGGTTTAAAAAAAACAATAAATACAGATACTTGACTTGATTCATCATCAAGCAACTTGATGAGTGTTGCTCTGACTGCTGGTCCTTATTGTTACATCTAATTCAAGCTGATTGAATGATTCAGGCCTCTTCTCACTTGTGCCCTGTGATATGACAAGGGGCAATGGATGTAAGCTGAAGCACAGGAGGTTCCAGTATCACAGTATCACCAAGGCTGGAAGAGACCTCAAAGATCATTGAGTCCAACCTGTCACCACAGACCTCATGACTAGACCATGGCACCAAGTGCCACATCCAATCCCCTCTTGAACACCTCCAGGGATGGGGACTCCACCACCTCCCTGGGCAGCACACTCCAATGGCCAATGACTCTCTCAGTGAAGAACTTTCTCCTCACCTCCAGCCTAAACTTCCCCTGGTGCAGCTTGAGACTGTGTCCACTTGTTCTGGTGCTGGTTGCCTGGGAGAAGAGACCAACCCCTTCCTGGCTACAACCACCCTTCAGGGAGTTGTAGAGAGCAAGAAGGTCTCCTCTGAGCCTCCTCTTCTCCAGGCTAAGCAACCCCAGCTCCCTCAGCCTCTCCTCACAGGACTGTGCTCAAGGCCTCTCCCCAGCCTTGTTGCCCTTCTCTGGACACGTTCAAGTGTTTTGATGTCCTTCCTAAACTGGGGGGCCCAGAACTGGACACAGGACTCAAGGTGTGGCCTAACCAATGCAGAGTACAGGGCACAGTGACTTCCCTGCTCCTGCTGGCCACACTGTTCCTGATGCAGGCCAGGATGCCATTGACAGCCGCCTAAACATGAACCAGCAGTGTGCCCAGGTGGCTAAGAGGGCCAATCAGCACCCCCAGGTCCCTCTCTGTTTGGCAGCTCTCCAGCCACTCCGACCCAGCTGGTAGCTCTGCATAGGGTTCCACCTCAACATGAGGAGAAACTTCTTCACTGTGAGGGTCCCAGAGGCCTGGAGCAGGCTGCCCAGAGAGGTTGTGGAGTCTCCTTCTCTGGAGACTTTCCAGCCCTGTCTGGATGTGTTCCTGTGTGATCTGTCCCTGCTTTTCTGGTCCTGCTCTGTCAGGGGGGCTGGACTGGAATCTCTCCAGAGGTCTCTTCCAGTCCCTAACATCCTGGGATTAATTGCTACTCTAAATATTCTCATTTGCATGTACCCTAGAGCTTGGGTAGTAGAATCCAAGTCACCTAAAAATCTGAGGATGTGTTTCTAAAAGGAGGAGTTTAATTTAGTGTTACTCTTAAATTGGGCCATTCAGAGAGGAGGGGGGAAAATAAATACTCTAATATTTATCAGCTTTTGGGACAGCATAGTCAAACCTGTCACACTTCAAATACTAGGTGTAGATCTAAACAGATTAATTTAGTCTTTCATATCACAGTGTTCTGTCGAGCTTGCTGCCTTGAACATGGTTGGCTCACCTGGCAAAGCATTTTCATAGCTCAGAAACCCAGATAAGGATTTAAGTTGTCTGAAATGAAACTCCTGGCTTGGAAAGTACTGATACCACCAGCAGCTCCTTCTCAAAACCTGGTTTGGTTCTGTCTCATTGAAGGAGGTGATTTTTGTTTTCTTCCAGGATATTTTGAAACTGCTTCTCAGCTTTGAGGTTTCCCAAGTCCCTCTCCACACAAAACCAGCTTTGCTGGGGTTTTGTGCTGGTTTGCATTCCCTCTGGGAAAGAACAAACTAGGATTTGTTTCACACACACACTCTTATCACTCAGCTGATCATCACACAACCATCGTCTTCAATTTGACACCACACTGGGTGTCTAGTGTTCCCTGGGGTTGAAAGGCAGGTTGTTGGGTAAGGTTCAGTGTGTAGGGAGGTTATCATCACTCAAATGGATTTCTAATGAATTAGGTAATTCAGGAGAGTCATTAGAAACCGCCAGAAGTTATCAGGGCAGTTACATAGGGCTTTAGCCATGCAGCTCCTGTGAGCACTAATGGATTTCAGCTGACTGCCTGTTCTGAAATGGGACACTTGGCTCATGCTCCATGCTGTTGGAATGAAGTTGGGATGCAGGCAGACCTTGGTGCTCTCCTTCTGAGACCTTGGATATGGTCTGGCTAGCAGCTCTTTTCTGGAGTTTGCTGCTTGTTTATCTGCAAGACCTGGTGGCTTTGGTTGGTGGTGTACCCCAAGGATCAGTGCTGGGCCCCATCCTCTTTTATATCTTCATTGATGATCTGGATGAGGGGATTGAGTCCACCATCAGCAAATCTGCAGGTGACACCAAGTTGGGAGCAGATGTTGCTCAGTTAGAGGGTAGAAGGGCTCTGCAGAGGGACCTCAACCGACTGGACAGATGGGCAGAGTCCAACAGGATGGCATTCAACAAGTCCAAGTGCCAGGTGCTGCACGTTGGTCACAACAACCCCATGCAGAGCTACAGGCTGGGGTCAGAGTGGCTGAGAGCTCCCAAACAGAAAGGGACCTGGGGGTGCTGATTGACAGCTGCCTAAACATGAGCCAGCAGTGTGCCCAGCTGGCCCAGAAGGCCAATGGCATCCTGGCCTGCATTAAGAAGAGTGTGGCCAGCAGGAGCAGGGAAGTCATTGTGCCCCTGTACTCAGCACTGGTTAGGCCACACCTTGAGTCCTGTGTCCAGTTCTGGGCTCCTCAGTTTAAGAAGGACATCGAGACACTTGAAGGTGTCCAGAGAAGGGCAACAAGGCTGGGGAGGGGTCTGGAGCACAGCCCTGTGAGGAGAGGCTGAGGGAGCTGGGGTGGCTTAGCCTGGAGAAGAGGAGGCTCAGGGGAGACCTTCTTGCTGTCTGCAACTACGTGAAGGGAGGTTGTAGCCAGGAGGGGGTTGGTCTCTTCTCTCAAGTAACCAGCACCAGAACAAGAGGACACAGTCTCAAGCTGCACCAGGGGAAGTTTAGGCTGGAGGTGAGGAGAAAGTTCTTCACTGAGAGAGTCGTTGGCCATTGGAGTGTGCTGCCCAGGGAGGTGGTGGAGTCCCCATCCCTGGAGGTGTTCAAGAGGGGATTGGATGTGGCACTTGGTGCCATGGTCTAGTCATGAGGTGTTGGGTGACAGGTTGGACTTGATGATCTTTGAGGTCTCTTCCCACCTTGGTGATACTGTGACATTTTGTGTGGGTCTCTCCAAGGTCTTCTGAAGTGAATGGGAGGCTGCCCATCACACTTTAGACATTGTGGTTCACGTCTGACAGTACAGCACGTGGCGGGTGGCAGGGGGGAACTGATTTGGTTGTTTTCATGTTTTCTGAGTGTGTGCTTTAAAAATTAATAAATTCTGTGTTGTTCCTCACCCACAATCTTTTTGCTGTGTTCTGTAGCTCTTCTTCATGCACCTTCTGCCTAATTTTGCTGAATGCTGGTGGGATCAAGTCATTTTGGACATCCTGCTTTGCAACGGGGGTGGCATCTGGTTGGGCATGGTGGTTTGTCGTTTCTTGGAGATGAGGACCTACCACTGGGCAAGCTTCAAGTAGGTCTAACTCACAGCTTGAGAAATGTTGTGTTTCATGTTGTCAGGTGGGGAGAACAAGACCTTTCTCCTTTGCCTATGTAAAATGCACTTGGTGTGTGTGGTGGTCTAAGCCTTAACTGCGAATTAAGAACTCAGATGGGGGCAAGGCTGAGAACCTCTCCCCCACTCCCCCCTCCTCCCTCCCAACAGAGAGGGGGAAAAATAAAAGAAAGGAGCAAATCCACCAAAGAACAATTTGGAGTCAGCCTAAGAAGTAGAGAGGTAAAGAGTTTTCTTTAAACAAATCATAGTATCAGTCAGGGTTGGAAGGGACCACAAGGATCATCTAGTTCCAACCCCCCTGCCATGGGCAGGGACACCCCACACTAGATCAGCCTGGCCACAGCCTCATCCAGCCTGGCCTTAAACACCTCCAGGGACAGGGCCCCAACCACCTCCCTGGACAACCCATTCCAGGGCTTCACCACTCTCATGGGGAAGAACTTCCTCCTCACCTCCAGCCTGAATCTCCCCACCTCCAGCTTCATTCCATTAATATATATATATATCAATAACAGGTAAGGTTCACAAGGGCAAGGAACAAGGATGGATGGGAGGGGGACAAAGAAGAAGAATACAAAAGCAGTCTCTCCCTGAAGAGGCACAGAGGCAGCAGGGAGAAGGATCAGGCCCGACCATTTGGCAGAATAGCAGGAAAGCAGCTGCAGTAGCTCTCATCCAGGAGAGGCAGGAGCCAAAAGCCCTAATGACTGCAATGTCCTGCTCTTTATACCCTAGCTGGGCAGGGAGGGGGGAATGGAACAGTTTCCCAGGGGGGAAAACACCCTGCAGGGAGGGCAAAGCACCTGCAAGCCCTCCATCCTGCTTTGTTTCTTTTCAGAATGGGTGTTCACCCACCACAGTGTGGAAAGAGCCTGCAGTCTGCATGTGCTAAGGATGCTGGCAGTTTGTTAATGCTCAAAATCCACCTTGTAGTGCTGCTCCCTGGGCAGCAGATCTTTGTTAATGTCATTATGTATCGACAATTTCCCTTCCAAATCTCAAGTTCCCAGCACTGATGCCAAAGACAAACATAAAGTACTAAAGGTGTTTGCATTTTCAACTGATGGGTTTTTTTTCCCCCACATAAAACTTTGAGGAAGGCAGTGAGCAAAGCAATCTGTAATTGTTTTCTCATTTATACAGACTAGATTTGGGCTCACCTTGGAATGAGGCATCAGAATAGCACCTGTCAGCACTGGTTGTGATTGGTACCTGTGCTGTGAATTAGAATCACAGAATTGTCAGGGCTGGAAGGGGTCTCAAGGATCATTCAGTTCCAACCCCCCTGCCATGCTCAGGGACACCTCACACTACAGCAGGCTGCTCACAGCCACAGCCAGCCTGGCTGCAAACACCTCCAGGCATGAGGCTTCCACCACCTCCTTGGGCAACCTGTGCCAGTCTCTCACCACCCTCATGGGGAACAACTTCTTCCTAACATCCAATCTCAATCTACCCATTTCTAGTTTTGCTCCATTCCCCCCAGTCCTATCACTCCCTGACACCCTCAAAAGTCCCTCCCCAGCTTTCTTGGAGTTCCCTGCAGATACTGGAAGGCCACAATGAGGTCACCTCAGAGCCTTCTCTTCTCCAGACTGCACAGCCCCAACTCTCTCAGTCTGTCTCCAGAGCAGAGCAGCTCCAGCCCTCTGCTCATCCTCGTGGCCCTTCTCTGGACAGGCTCCAGAACATCCTTACTCCATTGTCACCCTCTAAAAAAATGAGAGTAATTTCCCAATAAAGTAGTGTTTGCTGCATAAAAAGGCAAGAGCTTTTGCTCCAGTGTCATTTCCTAGCTGTCCAGGCTGTGGTTTCTTCATAGATTTTTTTTGCCCCTCTCCTGCCTTCTCTGCCAGTTGGTGGCAAGCAACCTCTGTGGCTCTGAGCAGCCTGATCTTTGTGAAGTGTCCCTGCCCATGGCAGAGGGGTTGGAACTGGCTGATCCTTGAGGCCCCTTCCAACCCTGACAATTCTGTAATTCTGAGCATGGCTGTCAGCACATTTCCACTGGTATGGATGAAACAGGATCAATTACAATGATAGAAGCTGAGCTCAAATCTGCACTTCCAACGTTGTGCCCTACGTGAATATCTGTGCTGCTTTCTTCCTCAGTAGTTGGATTGCTCTGAGAACCACCCAACCTTTGGTCTCAGTTCAATTTTCCTGCCTTGCACTTTGGTAGGAATAATGAGCATTATAGAGTTGATGTTTTGAGAGGGTTCACTGCATGTTTAACCAGCAGACTATCTTTGGCAGGACTGGTCTGTCCTGTCTCTGTGGGATAATTTTTCCTCATGCTCTTTTAAATGAATGAGCAGATTTTTTTTGTTGTTTTATATATATATGTGAGGAGGAGCTGCATAAAATAAGAAGCTTTTGCTAGTGTCCCTTTGTTTTCTTTTTTATTCTTCATTGCATAGGCACAGATGATAAAGAGCAGGAGGTTAGAATCATAGAATGATCTGGGTTAGAAGTGACCTCCAAAGGTCATCTAATCCATCCCCCTCTGCAGTCAGCAGGAGCATCCTTAACTAGATCAGACTCCCCAGAGCCCTGTCCAGCCTCACCTTGAATATCTCCAGGGATGGAGCCTCAACCACCTCCCTGGGCAACCTGTTCCAGTGCTCAACCACCCTCATGGTGCAGAACTTGTTCCTAACATCCAATCTAAACCTGTTCTGTAGTTTGAAGCCATTGCCCCTTGTCCTGTCCCTGCAGGCATTTGCAAACAGTCTCTCTCCATCCTTCCTGTAGCTCTCTTCAGGTACTGGCAGGCTGCTATTAGGTCTCACTGGAGCCTTCTCTTCTCCAGACTGAACACCCCCAGCTCCCTCAGCCTGTCCTCATAGCAGAGTTGCTCCAGCCCCCTGATACTTTCTGTGCCCCTCCTCTGGACCTGCTCCATCAGGTCCATGTCATTCCTATATTGAGAGCTCCAGACTTGGACACACTACTCTAAGTGAGGTCTCACCAGAGCAGAGTGGCAGACTCATCTCTCTGGATCTGCTGACAGTGCATCTTTTGATGCACCCCAGGATGTGATTGGCCTTCTGTGCTGCAAGCTTACACTGTCTGCTTGTGTCCAGCAAGCTTACACTGTCTGCTTGTGTCCAGCTTCTCATCCATCAGCACCCCAAAGTCCTTTTCCACATTTCATGAAGCAGGTTCTCCCAACCTAGGATCCCACTAGCCACACAGGTATCAGAAATATCCTAGCTGAATAGTAACAGGGTTAAAGCTGACTTCTAACCCTGCTAGTCTTCCTTCAGAAAAGAAGACTGAGGTTCTTCTAAGATTCCCTGTCCTTTGGGTGCTGCTGCTCATCCAAATTAAAAAGCAAGAACCCCTAACACACCTCTCAGATGAGCCTCCATTCGCATCCCCTTCCACAGGGGAGTTTCAGAACCAGTAGCACACCTCTCAGATGAGCCTCCATTCGCATCCCCTTCCACAGGGGAGTTTCAGAACCAGTAGCACACCTCTCAGATGAGCCTCCATTCGCATCCCCTTCCACAGGGGAGTTTCAGAACCAGGAGCACACCTCTCAGATGAACCTCCATTCGTATCCCCTTCCACAGGGGAGTTTCAGAACCAGTAGCACACCTCTCAGATGAACCTCCATTCACATCCCCTTCCACAGGGGAGTTTCAGAACCAGTAGCACACCTCTCAGATGAGCCTCCATTTGTATCCCCTTCCACAGGGGAGTTTCAGAACCAGTAGTACACCTCTCAGATGAGCCTCCATTCACATCCCCTTCCACAGGGGAGTTTCAGAACCAGAAGCACACCTCTCAGATGAACCTCCATTCACATCCCCATCCAAAAGAGAGTTTCAGAGCCTTCTTACTTTTAACTGTGCTGTCACATCTCTGGAAGATATCAACAAAGCAGGGGTGATGTGTGCCCAAGGGCAGTGCACAAACCTGTGTGAGCCAGGCCCTTTTATAATGAATGAATAATGAATCTGACAGCTCCTTGAAGGATGGCTGCCAGTGAGCTCTTGGACCAGGAGTGTGGGGTAAGAGCAGTGGCAGCAGGAAGAAAAGACCCTTTAGGTTATTCCAGGGGGTTGCAAGTTTTCCTGCCTGGATATGTTTAGGACCAGGAGTGTGGGGTAAGAGCAGTGGCAACAGGACGAAAAGACCCTTTAGATTATTCCAGGGGGTTGCAAGTTTTCCTGCCTGGATATGTTTAGGACCTGGAGTGTGGGGTAAGGGCAGTGGCAGCAGGAAGAAAAGACCCTTTAGATTATTCCAGGGGGTTGCAAGTTTTCCTGTCTGGATATGTTTAGGACCAGGAGTCTGGGGTAAGAGCAGTGGCAACAGGAAGAAAAGACCCTTTAGATTATTCCAGGGGGTTGCAAACTTTCCTGCCTGGATATGTTTTGCAGTTAGTTGAATTTTTGTATCAGAACGCACCCTGCCTGCAATGCTTCTGTGGTGGGTTGAAATTTCCTCTCCCCCCCCCAACATGAACTTTGCCAGCCCAGCCCAGTTGGAAGCAAATGGAAGCTGTATTTACAGGCAAAGCTACAATCTCCAATGGACTGCAATGAAGATGTGCAGAATGTCCAGCATTTACAATATTGACAGGTGTTTACAATTGACAAACAGCCCAGGAACCCCCTGGTCAATGACCAGGGGAAGCTACCAGCTTCTCCCTCTCTGCTACCCCCTACTCCCCTGTCCAAAAGAAGGGACAAGAGAAAGGAGCAGAGAAGTTAACACCAAAACAATGCAGCCAAGGTCAAGCAGAAGCAAGTTAGTATCTCTGCAGAGCAAAGAAGCAAGAAGAGAAGAGAGATTGCTTTGGGAACAAGCTCTTATGGTAGACATCTCTCCAAGGGGATTGTTTAGAACTGTCTTGGTTTGCCTTTTTTTTACACCCAACAGTGATTCATTTCCATTTTACTACTTTTTCTGCTCAAGATCTGGGAAAAATTTTTAAGGCATAGCTTAAAACTACCACAGCTTCCTAGCTGTAGATCTCTTCATTCACCCTTGCCTTGCACACAGCTCTGTCTGAAGAGCTCAGGGGAACAAAAAAGGTGAAAGATCAATAACATTGCCTAGAGCTTTAGCTTTTTCTCTTGTTCTTTATTGCCTGTGCATATTCCTTACTCCAGCCATTCTCTCTCTTTGTTTTTTTTTATCCCCTAGGGACATTCACACAACCACAGGGAAAATCAAAAGAGCTGTCTTGCAGTTCACCCCAGCCAGCTGGACCTACGTGCGCTGGTTTGACCCCAAGTCTTCCTTTCAAAGAGTGGCTGGAGTCTACCTGTTCATGATCATTTGGCAGGTAAGAAACAATTCCTGGCAAATCAAAGCTACCATCAGCTCAGTGACTTCTTGGCTGTGTTTAGCTGGAATGGAATGGAATGGAATGGAATGGAATGGAATTAACTAAGTTAGAAAAGACCTTCGAGATCATCGAGTCCAACCAATCACCCAACACCATCTAATCAACTAAACCATGGCACCAAGTGCCTCACCCAGGCTCTTCCTAAACACCTCCAGTGATGGGGACTCCACCACCTCCCTGGGCAGCACATTCCAAAGACCACTTACTCTTGCTGGGAAGAATTTCTTCCTAACATCCAGCCTAAACCTCCCCTGGCACAGCTTGAGACTGTGTCCTCTTGTTCTGGTGCTGCTTGCCTGGGAGAAGAGACCAACCCCCACCTGGATACAACCTCCCTTCAGGGAGTTGTAGAGAGCAAGAAGGTCTCCCCTGAGCCTCCTCTTCTCCAGGCTAAGCAACCCCAGCTCCCTCAGCCTCTCCTCACAGGGCTGTGCTCCAGACCCCTCCCCAGCTTTGTTGCCCTTCTCTGGACACCTTCCAGCATCTCAACATCTTTCCTAACCTGAGGAGCCCAGAACTTGGACACAGGACTCAAGGTGTGGCCTAACCAGTGCTGAGTACAGGGCAGAATGACCTCCCTGCTCCTGCTGGCCACACTCTTCCTGATCCAGACCAGGTCTTGGCCAGCTGGGCACACTGCTGGCTCATGTTCAGCCTACCATCAACCAGCACCCCCAGGTCACTCTCTGCCTGGCTGCTCTCAGCCACTCTGACCTCAGCCTGTAGCACTGCATGGGGTTGTTGTGGCCAAAGTGCAGCACCCAGCACTTGGACTTGTTCAGTGCCATCTAGAGTATGTCATTAAGAGTTAAATAAATTTAACACTATTAACTAACTTTCTTTTTTTTTCCTTCCCCAGCTGACTGAGTTGAACACATTCTTTCTGAAACATATCTTTGTGTTCCAAGCAAGCCACCCTTTAAGCTGGGGGAGAATTCTCTTCATAGGAATCATTACAGCACCCACAGTAAGGTAAATCTGTTTCCATGGTGTGGTTTTTCCTTCAGTTGGAAGTAGCTTGAGTTCTAGGCACACAAGACCTGCATGTGGTTTGTTAATGCTTGTTCATTCTGAATGCTTTATGCTCTTAGCCACCAAGGAGAGCAAATCAATCATCACTTTCCAATAGTGGTGGGTCTTCAGCCAAGTAAATGAAAAAAGGTAACATGCCTATAAACATCTGCATTTCCTTAGGGATGCAGAAGCAGCCTGTAGAGCATCTCCCTGTTGTGTGTGTTAGCTGCATGTGTTGTCCTCCAGGACTGCACCTGATAGTATCCAAGCTGATGGATGAGTCATGCTCATGAAAGTGTAGCTGAGGAAAAGCAGAGCTGTTGGGTTTTCTAACTGAGCTCCTTCTTCTGATTGTCTACAGGAAATACTGACTTGTTGTAAGAGAAGAGAGAGCATTACCATGTTCTGAGGAACAGAGCAGTGTAGATGGAGTGTTAACAGTTGTGCAGAAACATGAACCTGCTTCTAGTCAGGCACACCCTGGAAAAGGCTGCCCAGGGAGGTTGTGGATGCCTCTTCCCTGGGGGTGTTCCAAGGCCGGGTTGGATAAGGTCTTAGATGAGAGGCATCACTGCCCATGGCAAGGAGGTTGGAGTAAATGATCTCTGAAGTCCCCTCCAACCTAAGCCATTCTATGACACTAGTAGGCAGAGTCCCCTTAATTATTATCCTTTTTTTCCTGTGACAGTGTGCACACAGCTCTGAAGCTTAGAGGCAGGGAATTCCCCATTCATGATTAAAGTGATGTCACCTTGGGAGGTTAAATGTCAGCCGTGCCTTGGGTCATTCCTCAAATGCAGCTGTTAGCATCACCAATGCACTGATCATGCATTGGTGGAGTTTGCAGCCCTAAGGCATATGGGACAGGCAAGGAACAGAGTCAGGACTCTGAGTTTTATGAAGGCAAACTTCCAGCTCCTTGGGGAATTAGTCCAAGGTGAAAGAATTGGGGCTGTTCAGCCTGGAGAGGAGAAGGCTCCAGGGGAGACCTGAGAGCTACATTTCAGTAACTGGAGGGGACCTACAGGAAGGCTGGGGAGGGACTGTTCAGAAGAGGCAGGATGAGGGGCAGTGGTTTGAAACTGGAGCAGGGCAGATTTAGGTTGGCCATCAGGAGGAAGCTCTGCACAATGAGAGTGGTGAAATACTGGAACAGGCTGCCCAGGGATGTGGTTGACGATCCACCCCTGGAGACATTCAAGATCAGCCTGGCTATGGCCCTGGGCAGCCTGATCTAGTTGGAGGTCCTGACTGCAGGGATGTTGGCCAAGATACCCTTTGAGGGTCCCTTCCAGCCCAATGCAATCTGTGACTGCTTTAAGCTGCTCCACAGGTTAGCTTTTAAGTATTTGTATGGCACTTGTCCACCCTTAGAAATGGACGTTCTTAAACAGTCTTTGTTCTGTTGGATGAAAAACACTTGAGAGTGGAAATCAGAGACACAAACTGAGAAAAGAAACTTTGGTTCCACTTTAGAATTGCCCTCTCTAAGCTCTTTAAAACTGAGGAGCATGAAGAGCAGAGCAGAGCAGTCTCCAGGCTGTTTTCAGAAGAGTGAGAGATCCTGTTCTGTTCTGGAGGGGAAAACATGCCAGTGGCCAGAGGGCTTACCTGGGATTTGGAACAGTCATACCCAGTTTCTTTCAAGATTCAAACCCACACCTCAAGAAACTGTCACTGTTAATAAATGTGAAACAGACTGTGGAGGGGGAAAAAAAAAGTGGGGCTTTCTCACATTCTTTGGAAGCTGTTGTACTCTGCTTACAACAGTGAGGAGGCAGGAGGCAGATCTGGGGCTGTGTTAGCTTACTAGTTTGGTTACTTTCCCAGCCTTTGCTCTCAGGGATGTTTTCTGTCTTGTCTCAAGCTCTCCAAGTCTATGTGATACTATGTCCTGCTAGAATTGAAGCCATCTGGGAGCCATCCAGTGTGATTGCATGGGATTTTATCCATCAGCATTTGGGTTGCAGGAGAGATGCATTTGTAACATAAACTTGTGTTCTCAATGTAAACACTCTGGGGACTCACAGCTTGACTTGAAGAGTTTTCTTGTTTCCCTTCTCAGGCAATACTATGCATACCTCACAGATACACAGTGCAAGAGGGTGGGAACTCAGTGCTGGGTTTTTGGGTAAGTGTTCTTGCTGCATTCTTGAAGCACTTGGACAAGTGTGAAGTGTGAGTCGGGCACGTGAGCAGCCTTTGCATGAAGCCAGTCCCTGCCTGCTGTTGAACATTGTGGAGAGCTTTGCCTTTTAGCATTTGTTTTATTGTTATTATAAGTTCAGGAGAGACACTGGCACAGGTTGCCCAGGGAGGTTGTGGATATCCCCTCCCTGCAGGTGTTCAAGGCTAGGTTGGATGAGCAACCCTTGAGCAACCTGGGCTGGTGGGAGGTGTCCCTGCCCGTGGCAAGGGGGTTTGGAACTGGATGATCTTTACGGTCCCTTCCAGCCCAAACCATTCTGTGAATCTCTGAAAGCCAGTGAAACAAATCACTGTTACCAACTACTTTTATTCTGTCTTCAAAGGAGAAGAAATAACACTGTGAACAGTGGTTCACAGCTCCCTCAGCCTGTCCTCAGAGCAGAGCTGCTTCAGCCCTTGTGGCCTCCTCTGGCCTCACTCCAGCAGCTCTGTGTCCTTCTGCTGGGGACAGCAGAACTGGAGGCAGGATTGGAGGTGGGGTCTCAGCAGAGCAGAGTCAAGGGGCAGCATCCCCTCTCTTGCCCTGCTGCCCACACTGCTCTGGCTGCAGCCCAGCACACAGCTGCCTGCTGGGCTGCATGAGGGCACTGCTGGCTCCTGGGGAGCTGCTCAGCAACCAACACCCCCAAGTCTCTTTCTTCAGAGCTGCTCTCAACCCACTCTGCTCCCAGCCTGGATCTGTGCCTGGGGCTGGCCTGACCCAGCTGCAGAACCTTACACTTTGTGACTTGTTGAACCTCATGCAGTTCAACCTCATGCAAATGACATCTGGTGGGGGCTGAAGGTGTAAGCAGAAAATCTCTGCCATTGGCACATGTTCCTGTTTGTTCTCTGGCCCAGCAGAGGCTCATGGAATTGGGAAGTGCTGGTTGTTCACTCTCTGTATGATGTTTATGCTGAAAAAAAGCATAGAAGGACAACTAAACTTCCCCAAAGAACATCAGTCAGTGGTGGTGTTGGAGAGGTGTGTGCTCACTGGGGAGCAGAGCTGGCAGCCTGGGGCCTGGGTTGTGAACATGGAAGTTAAATCCATAGTGTTTGTAACCAACCTCTCCTCTTCTCATTTACCTGCAGGGTTATTGCTTTCCTTGAAGCTATTGTGTGCATAAAGTTTGGACAGGATCTTTTCTCCAAAACACAGATACTCTACGTTGTGTTTTGGCTTCTCTGTGTGGTAAGTGAGATCTCTCATGGCTAAAGCATCTGAACAGCTTCCTCTCTGGAACACTGGCAGCAGGGGCTCATTGTGGGGGGGAAATGCTGGTAAAGAGCTTTGTGCACATCCTAGGAGAAGCAAAATCTGGATTACTTGGAAGAGACTGGAATAACTTCTTGCCACAGCAGAACATGGCCACTTAACCAGTACTCAGCAAACACTAATTGAAGGTTGCTTCACGGGAGAATGTCAGTTCAACTGAGGCTAGCTTTGGTGCTTGGCTGCAGTGCTGACTGAAAGGCACAGGAGTTAATGAGTAGCATTAATAAGCAGTGCATGTTGTTTCACACTGAAGCCTTGCAGCTCCACAAGCAACCCTGCTTTAGCAGGCAAATCATCCTCCCTTAGCCTGCAGGTTTCTACACTTCAGTGAGGGCACTGCAAATGCAACATGAAATGTTCATTTTTGTGACAGTAAGTGGAGATTTGTTTTGCCAGGCTTGGAACTCTGTAATAAATTCATCTTTTTATGTATTTTACTACCTAACATCTTGGGCAGTGATATCTTCAAACACCACCATAACTTAATGTACAAAGTGTATCCACAGGTTCAGGTACTGGGTTGTGGGTATTACACTCCACATATAGAGACAGCTAAATGATTCAAGCACAGATCTCACATTCCCAATACAGCAACTCAAATGGGAAATACAGGTGCTGTGATCTGTAGGTTTCCCACTAATGGGATTCCATGGCAGATTAGCTGGGGACCCACCACTTGCTCCTCTGTTTGGTGTGTTCCCACTTGCTGTGGCTGTGATTTGAGCAGCCCTTGGCTCAGAGAGGGCTAAGGGCCTCTCTCTTGTCATGCCCAGTTCACTGTCTGGAGCTTGTCCTTGGCTCAGAGAGGGCTAAGGACCTCTGTCTTGTCATGCCCAGTTCATAGTATCAGTCAGGGTTGGAAGGGACCACAAGGATCATCTAGTTCCAACCCCCCTGCCATGGGCAGGGACACCCCACACTAGATCAGCCTGGCCACAGCCTCATCCAGCCTGGCCTTAAACACCTCCAGGGACAGGGCCTCAACCACCTCCCTGGACAACCCATTCCAGGGCTTCACCACTCTCATGGGGAAGAACTTCCTCCTCACCTCCAGCCTGAATCTCCCCACCTCCAGCTTCCTTCCATTCCCCCCAGTCCTATCACTACCTGAGATCCTGAGCAGTCCCTCCCCAGCCTTCTTGTAGCCTGGAAGGCCACAATGAGGTCACCTCAGAGCCTTCTCTTCAGTTCCGTCTGGAGCTTGCCCTTGGCTCAGAGAGGGCTAAGGACCTCTCTCTTGTCATGCCCAGTTCACAGTCTGGAGCTTGCCCTTGGCTCAGAGAGGGCTAGGAGGCCTCTTCATTGTGTGCTCCCTTGCTGGGCTGCAGCCTCTTCTGGGATTCAACAGAGCATGAGTGCCTCTGAATGCACAGTCTCCAGGGATGCTGAGACCTTAAACCAGCAAGGAGTTGGGAAAAACCTTAACAGATTATGGAAGACTGAAACAGGCTGCCCAGGGGGGTTGTGGAGTCTCCTGCTCTGGAGACTTTCAGAACCCACCTGGATGTGTTCCTGTGTGACCTGCCCTGGGTGATCCTGCTGTGGCAGGGGGGTTGGGCTGAATGATCTTTGAAGGTCCCTTCCAGCCCTTAACAGTCTGTGATTAATGTTCTTTTTTCTTCTCCTCCCCTCTTTAGGCCTTCACAACTTTCCTGTGTTTATATGGGATGGTTTGGTATGCAGAATACTATGGCCACCGAGAAAAGGTGCTGCATTTGTTCTCCTCCAGAGTGAAAACTGCACTGCTCCTAGAGATCAGAATTCTTGATCGGAGCCAGTAGAAATGGGGGGTGGGGTGGGGTGGGGGAGGTGTCCAGAGTCTGACTGAAGTCCAGAGTCTAACTGAAGTCAATAGAAAGAACTCTGAATTCAGCAGGCCTTGGAGAGATCCCAGGTTGCAGGGGGGGTTGGAAAGAATGCTGCCCTCCTAGTTGCTCAGAATGAGGCTGTGATCTTAGCAGAGCATTCAGGGCTGAGTGCTTAGCTCATGTTCCCATTGTACAGCTGGGATGCTAGGGGAATACTAAGAGTGCTTGGTTACACAACAGTTGATCAGGTGGCAGGTTCTGGGTTCTTACTGTATGTGTGTAGCACTTTCCAACCTGGAAGGCAAATGTGCTGAGGGCTGGCTTGTGTGTGTTTTGTGATTGCCAGCAGGAGAGGTGCTGCTCCCAAGAGGCAGCATCCCAGTGACACGTGCCCTTCTTGCTTTTGCAGACCTTATCAGAAAGTGAAGACAGCCCATACAGTCCAGATGCTTCCTGGCTCCATTCTAAATTCAGCAGAGGTATTGGCTCTTTTGCACTTACATCCTTGAAGTGGTAGCATTAAGCCTCAGCGCTAGGAAATGAGTGAGGCTTGAGAAACTCACTTTGGACACAACTTGACTTATTTAACCATCCCTGCAGGAGATAACCAGATAAATCATCTGCAGAGTTATGAAAGGTTTAAGCCTTCTTGCCTCTGGGAACTGTGTTTATTTTTTAATGGAGACCCTGAATTTCTGCCTGCCTTTATCCCAGGCCATTCTTGTAGATTTAGGGCATTAAACCTCTCATAACTCTTGTGGACAGGTTTTGTCTGTGAGTGTTACATGTTTGATTTGAAACATGTGAGTGTGAATTGTGCTTGTTAAGAAACAGCCAAGAATGTGCCCTGGAGCTTATGTTCTTACTGACACTTGCTGATGTCATAAACAGCTTTTTTCTGTCCCAAGCAGAGGCAGCTTCCTCCTCTGTCTTCTTTTTCCTGCCCTCTCCATTCACTCATTCAGTGTGGTCTTACTGAACAGGTGTCAGGAGTCACACTTGGATGTTCTCTCTATCAGAATTGACACTCCAGGTGTGTGGGTCATTAAAAATAGTCCTCATTTTTACTCCAAATGCCTGAAAAGCACCTGCAGCTGACCTTCTTTAGAGTCCAGACATTATTTGTTTGCATGCTGATGTTATTTTATCCTCAAGTTAGGAAGTGAGTAGATTTTCATGGTTTGGGAGAAAAACTGCTTGCACTCAGAATGTTTTGTGTTGTGGCTTGGGTTTGGGTTTGGTTTGGGTTTAGTGGGTTTGGGTTTGGTTTGGGTTTGGTGGGTTTGGGTTTGGTTTCCCCCCAGTTTTACATGCTGGAGAAATCAGGCCAAGCAAATCTTTCTGTGACTTCATTCATTACCTGCTTCATCCTTTCTCAGGCTTTCCTCTCAAATTTTTGTTTCAGTCCCCTTTTGCTTTCTGAGTCTTGAAAGATTAAAACCAAGAAGTGCACTCTTCCAAGGGTCTGTGACCTCACTTCCATAGCTTTTCCCTTCTGATAGTGGGACCTGGCAATGATAGAAGCTTGGGAGTTGAATTATTGTTGTCATTTAGAAAGGAGGATGTTTCACTGTCATCTTCTCCTTGTTTGGAGGAAGAATGTTACAGATTTAGTAAGAACTGGTTGGGGTTGTTTTTGTTTGGGTGGGTTTTTATTTAAAGACATAGGCCACTAGATGGAGTAAAAGTATCAAGCAGCTTGTGTCTTGCTGAAATAATCCATACAGCAGATGTGAGAGCAATGAGGCTGGGGAGGGGCCTCAAGCACAAGCCCTACAAGGACAGGCTGAGGGAGCTGGGGTTGCCTAACCTGGAGAAGAGGAGGCTTCTTCTTCTTGCTGTCTACAACTCCCTGAAGGGAGGTTGTAGCCAGGTGGAGGTTGGTCTCTTCTCCCAGGCAGCCAGCACCAGAACAAGAGTCTCAAGCTGTGCCAGGGGAGGTTTAGGCTGGGGTGAGGAGAAAGTTCTTTACTGAGAGAGTTGTTAGCCATTGGAATGTGCTGCCCAGGGAGGTGGTGGAGTCACCATCCCTGGAGGTGTTCAAAAAGAGCCTGGATGAGGCACTTGGTGCCATGGTTTAGTCATGAGGTGTTGGGTGACAGGTTGGACTTGATGATCTTTGAGGTCTCTTCCAAGATTGGTGATACTGTGATATTATTATTTTATATGTTAAAATATATATTATATACACAGAATAGAATAAACCAGGTTGGAAGAGACCTTCAAGATCATCCAGTCCAACCTATCATCCAACACCACCTAATCAACTAAACCATGCAACTAAGCACCCTATCAAGTCTTCTCCTAAACACCTCCAATGATGGTGACTCCACCACCTCCCTGGACAGCACATTAAAATGGCCAATCTCTCTTGCTGGGAAGAATTTCTTCCTAACCTCCAGCCTAAACCTCCCCTGACACAGCTTGAGACTGTGTCCTCTTGTTCTGGTGCTGGTTGCCTGGGAGAAGAGACCAACATCTGCCTGTCTACAACCTCCCTTCAGGTAGCTGTAGAGAGCAAGAAGGTCTCCCCTGAGCCTCCTCTTCTCCAGGCTAAGCAACCCCAGCTCCCTCAGTCCCTCCTCATAGGGGTGGTGTTCCAAACCCCTCTCCAACTCTGTTGACCTTCCTCTGCATGATCTTTGAGGTCTCTTCCAACCTTGGTGATTCTGTGATACTGTTGGTTTATATATCGAAATATATATTCTATATATACATTCATATATTATTATACTATCTATATATTATATTATCTATCATATAGATATACATAAAACATTCCTCTCTCAGCAGGTGCTGACAACAGTCCTCCAAAGCATGCAGCCAACAGTGAAAGCCATTCGTCTCGGAGGAGGAATCGACACTCCAAATCAAAGGTCACCAATGGAATTGGCAAGAAATAAGAATGTCTCTGAAGATTCCCCTGCCAGTGTGAGCAGAGGTGATTCAGGCCTGGGTCTGCATTTCCCAATGGAAGATTGAGTATTTTATTTTTTTTTTTTAATTAAATTAAAAGTTTGAACAAAAAGCAAAAGGAACAAAAGAGGTGGTGAAGAAAAGGAGGAGCGGGATGGAGCAACCAGCGTGGTGCAAATCACTGCCTGCTGGCGCTTCATGGAACGGCTCAGGTTGGAAGGCACCTCAGAGATCATCTGCTCCAGCCTCCCCACCGTGGGCAGGGGGCACCTCTCAAGCAGACTCAGCTGCTCAAGGCCTCAGCCAAACCTGGCTTTGAACAGCCCCAGGGAGGAGGCAGCCACAGCCTCCCTGGGCTGCCTGTGCCAGAGTCTCACCACCCTCAGAACGGAGAACTTCCTCAGCGCCAGTCTCACCCTGCTCTCCCTCAGCTTCAAGCCATTCCCCTTTCTCCTGTGTCTAGACACCCTCATGAAAAGTCCCTCTGCAGCCTTGCTGCAGGCTGCTTTCAGACACTGGAGGACACTTGCCATTCACTGATGTAAATCTGATTTCTTCAGCATGGGGAACCTAAAGCTCACGAAGGTTATGCTGGGAAGAAACCCAATTTTGTCATAGCTGCAACCCTGTGTTGTGCCCAGCTGCTGCAAGTGCATTTTGAAGATCTTAGCTGTGGACTCAAAAGACAAAAGTTAGCAAACTGATAATCAGTTGGTTGGGTTTGGTTGGGGTTTCCTGTGTTGCCTTTTAGAACAAGCATGCAATCCTTTGAGTGAAAGCAGCTCTGCCCTCCTGCCTCAGCCTCACAACTCAACTTTTTTCTACACCATTTAGTAAGTGTTGCAGATTTCCCCCCTGTTTCCAGCTGGTTGCTTTGATGTAAAGGCTCCTCAGCCCTGATGACAGGAGTTTAACCAGCAAAGAAATGAGGCCAGGCTTGTACAGATTCACAGATTGCACTAGGTTGGAAGGGACCCTCAAAGGCCATCTTGACCAGCAGGGACACCTCCAACTAGAGCAGGCTGTCCAGGGCCACATCCAGTCTGACCTTGAATGTTTCCAGGGATGGGGCTCAACCACATCCCTGGGCAGCTTCTTCCAATGTTTTAGAATCATAGAATCCACTCCCATTGTGCAGAACTTCCTCCTGATGTCCAAGCTGAATCTCCCTTTCTCCAGTTGCAAACCATTGCCCACAAGCCTTTCTAAACAGTCCCTCCCCAGCCTTCCAGTAGTTCCCTCAGAGACCAATGCCATTCAGTTGGTTTTCCTCCTTCTCTGCAGTATGTTCAGCATCTTCCTGTGCTAAGAGGTGATCTTTTCAGCTGTGTCACATTGTCTGCTATGTCCCTTCCTTCTGATTTGCCTTTACCTCACAGAGATCCCAGTGTCTTCAGGCTGGTGTCAGACACTGTTTGAAGGCTCTGATCCCCTCCATAGCCTGGTGCTGAAGCTGGGGTGCTGAGTACTGTCACAAACACAATGATTTGTGAAGGCTTGCTGCAGTTTTTGGTGTCTGAGGGGCACTGTGATACTGCTCTAATGCACTGCTTTGGTGTATCACTGAATAGGCTGAGTTGGAAGAGACCTCCAAAGGCCGTCCAGTCCAGCCCCCTGCAGTCAGCAGGGACATCCTCCACTAGAGCAGGTTGCTCAGAGCCCTGTTGAGCCTCACCTTGAGTATCTCCAGGGCTGGGGCCTCAGCTACCTCCCAGGGCAACCTGTTGCAGTGTTCCAGCACCCTCATGGTGCAGAACTTGTTCCTCACATCCAGTCTCAATCACCTCCCATTTCAAACCATTGTCCCTCATCCTGTCCCTGCAGGCCTTTGCACACAGTCCCTCTGCATCTTTCTTGTAGCCCCCTTCAGCTACTGGGAGATCCTTATTAGGTCAGCCTGGAGCCTTCTCTTCTCCAGGCTGAACGCCCCCAGCTCCCTCAGCCTGGCCTCATAGCAGAACTGCTCCGACCCCCTGATTGTCTTCATGGCCTTCCTCTGGACCTCCTCCATCAGGTCCATGTCCTTCCTGTGTTGGGGGCTGCAGGACTGAGCACATACCCTATCATGCAGTGAGATACCCCAGAGCTAAGTCACTCTTTTTCTTGCAGGTTTTTTGTTTGGTTTTTGTTTTGCTTTGTCTTGTTGTTGTCCTTTGGGGTTTTTTGTTTGGGTTTTTTGTTTGCTTTGTTGGGTTGTTGTTTTGCATGGGGTTTATTTATTCTGACACCTAGCAAAGCAGGGAATTCTTCAGCAGTGAATCACAGAATTGTCAGGGCTGGAAGGGACCTCAAGGCTCAGCCAGTTCCAACCCCCCTGCCATGCCCAGGGACACCTCACACTACAGCAGGTTGCTCACAGCCACATCCAGCCTGGCTGCAAAAACCTCCAGGCATGAGGCTTCCACCAGCTCCCTGGGCAAATCTGTTCCAGTGTGATGATTAAGTCAAGAGGTAAACAATCAAGAGCAATCAGTTCCTGTATTAAGTTCCCAAAATCTTGTTCCAATTAGATTTGGGGATTCCTGGGGTTCAGAGGGGTGGGTAGCATAAGTGAGGGTAAGTAACACCCATGAGACACTTAGTCTCCATAAGAAAATGGGATTTCCTTTGGCCTCTGAGTCATGTTGCTGTCATTTGCCCCAGGCTGAGTACTAAAAACGATGCAAGAGAGACTTTCTACAAGTGTATGATACTGTGAATAGGAAAAAAAGGATCTCCTGTAATCCCTTAACTCCTCTGTGCCACAGCTGATCAGTGTTTTCAGTGCACCGAAGTGTTGCTGCTGAGCTCCTCTGATGCCCTTCATTTCCCACCCCCCTACCCCCCTCCCTTTTTAATCAGTGCACAGCTTGGGGAGTGACACAGCAGGAGCTGCTCTACCATCATTGCTACAGTGACATTCAGTGCTACATGAGGAATAAAGAGCAAGAAATCCTAGGCAGGCTTTAAGGCTTTCCTGCAAGTGGTTGGATTTCATTCCTGCTCCAACGATCCCATGTTTTGCCTTCTTACCTGTAATGTGCTCCATCGTGATGAATGTATTTGTGGATTGGATGCTGAGACTGGTTGCTGTTTGCTTTCCTTGGTCAATAGCTCAGTCTGGGGAAGACTGAAGAATGGCATTGTCCATTTCCTCTTGATTCAATACCAAAGGCAGAGATTAGGAGTCTGATGGCTTAGGTGTTTGCAGTTCTGTGGTTTCCACAGGTGAGAGCCTATCTTGTGCTTGCAAGGTGCACACTCCCCAAGCACAGGATCCAGAGCTTGCAGCTGTAAGCAGATGCTGAAGGACAGCATCTGCTTGCCTGGGGGACAAGCACACCTTCTGGAAACGCTGCTCCCACTGCTGGACTGCTCCTTAAACACACTGGAGTGGCAAACAGGGAGGTCTGGCTTCTGGGTACTGCTACAACAGGTGGGCCATGAAGCAATGGTGTTTGACAGCACCTTTAGAAGTACAGCCCAGGAAGGCTTTAACCTTTTGTGTTTGGTTAGGAATTGTTTTGGGGAGAGTTTGGGTTTGTGGCTTTGTTGGTTTGGTTTTAGTTTCTTGTTTTGCTTTTCCTTTCATTTTGGTCCCCCTTTCCCTTTCCTTTTGGGTCCCCCTTTTCCTTTTGGTCCCCCTTTCCTTTTGGGTCCCCCTTTCCTTTTTCCTTTTGGGTCCCCCTCTCCCTCTCCCTCTCCCTCTCCCTCTCCCTCTCCCTCTCCCTCTCCCTCTCCCTCTCCCTCTCCCTCTCCCTCTCCCTCTCCCTCTCCCTCTCCCTCTCCCTCTCCCTCTCCCTCTCCCTCTCCCTCTCCCTCTCCCTCTCCCTCTCCCTCTCCCTCTCCCTCTCCCTCTCCCTCTCCCTCTCCCTCTCCCTCTCCCTCTCCCTCTCCCTCTCCCTCTCCCTCTCCCTCTCCCTCTCCCTCTCCCTCTCCCTCTCCCTCTCCCTCTCCCTCCCCTCTTTGTCCCGCGGAACTTTGCCCCAGCAGGCCCTGGGGAGGTGCTGTTGATCCCTGCTGTAAGATCGGTGGCCTCAGTGTTACCATCTGCTGCGCTGTTGCTGAGCTCTGTGTGTGCGTAGCAGCTCCACTGACACATCACACAGCTTCCGGCTGCACGGCTCCCTGGCGGAGCCCCACTGCTGGAGCAGGGATGCACTGTTCTGCTTCTAACTGCTTGTTCTGTCACAGCTTCATGCCTGCTTTCCAGCTTCTTTTCTCTGTCCTCTAGTGATCTCCCCTGCTGCTATGGAGAGATCTGAATTGGCCCTCCGGAGGCTGTCCGCCGCCGCTGGCAGTCGTTGAAGGGAGGCTCATTTGGGACAGCATGATGTAAGCAGAGGGTAGCAGCAGCAAGAACTGTCAGTAGTGGATTAAAGGAAAATGGGAAGTGTTTAAATGCAGGTAGAGAGTGAAGCAGAGCTAGCCTCGAGTACTGGATCCCAGTATTAAAGTTGCTGCATCTAACAAAGTCTTTGGAGTGTGATTGGGGCCTGGGCTTTTGTGACTCTTCTGTGAAGATCAGAATTGGATGTTCCAGCTGTTAAAACCCAGGTCTTTTTTACTTTGTTATCACAAGAGGACACAGATGTGACCATGTGTTTGATGGCTTTGGACTAGAGTTGCTCTGTATCGGTTGCAAAGCCCTGTATTTTGCAATGCCTCAGTAAATCAACCTGTGTCACCAAGCTGTGTGGTGGTCTGCACCTGGAAGGGCAGGAGATGGCTGCATGCTGCCTGCAGGAGCTCTGATCACCTGCAGCACACACTGAGGTCTTGCCTCATGTCATCTGTCATTTGGGAGCAGCAGAGCTGATAATATGAGCAGTGGTATTGTGCCTTCTGATTCTTTAGTGTACAGGGTAAGGCTTGTGGCAGTTGTTCCTTTGGGACCTGCTGAACTCTTGGATGGGAGAGCTGAGCTGCAGGCTGCTCTCATGACAGACTTTCAAAGAAGAATGATAGAATGGCTTAGATTGGAAAGGACCTCAGAGATCATCTTCTCTAACCTCCCTGCCATGGGCAGAGGTGCCTCTCAATGAGATTCAGCTGCTCAAGGCCTCATCCAACCTGGACTTGAACATCCCCAGGGAGGAGGCACCCACACCTCTCTGGGCAACCTGTTCCAGAGTCTCACCACCCTCAGACTGAAGAACTCTTTCCTCAGATCCAGTCACACCCTGCTCTCCCTCAGCTTCAAACTATTTCCCCTTGTCCTGTCTCCAGACACCCTTAGGAAAAGTCTCTCTGCAGCCTTCCTGTAGCCCCCTCTTCAGCTACTGGGAGGTCCTTACTAGGTCTGCCTGGAGCCTTCTCTTCTCCAGGCTCAACACCCCCAGCTCCCTCAGCCTGTCCTCATAGCAGAGGTGCTCCAACCCCCTGAACACTGGAACCTGTTCCCTAGGGAGATGGTTCAGGCTCCATCCCTAGAGATATTCAAGGTGAGGCTTGATAGGGCTCTGGGCAACCTGATCTAGTTGGGGATGCTTCTCCTGACTGCAGAGGGAGTTGGCCTGGATGATCTCTGGAGGTCCCTTCCAAGCCAAACCATTCTATGAATCTCTGATTAAAAGACCAGGATTAGTTTCTCATGCTGGAATTTGCTCCTCTCGCAAAGGAGCAGAGCCCTGCCCTCAGCAGTCTAAATTATATAAGGGCAAGACCAAGTGAGTTTTGACTTCAAATCAGAGAGGGAGAGAGGAAAAAAAAGGCAAGTCTGGGAAAGAATGCAAATGGTAAACATTGAATTCCTATAATCAGCAACAACGTGAGTGCCAGACTGCACTCAGCAGACACATGGCTTTAATTTTCCTGGGTTTCATGGATCTCAGTTTCCAGATGATCATGAAATAACTGGATGGCTTATTGGATGTTTTTTTAGAGTAGGGGAATTTACAGCAGCAGCAGCAGCATTCCTATGGCTGGGGTCCAAACTATGTTCTGCAACTGCTGTGCCCCCTGGTGCAGTCTTGCTGGAGTTCTGGCTTGCAGTGTGCCTAAGGCCTTCCCTGTTGGTGTCTCTGCACACACAGCCACCTAGCAGATAGAATTATTATAGAACAAACCAGGTTGGAAGAGACCTTCAAGATCATCGTGTCCAACCCATCAACCAATCCAACACCACCTAAACAACAAACCCATGGCACCAAGCACCCCAGCAAGTCTCCTCCTGAACACCTCCAGTGATGGTGACTCCACCACCTCCCTGGGCAGCCCATTCCAATGGGCAATCACTCTCTCTGTGTAGAACTTCTTCCTAACATCCAGCCTAAACCTCCCCTGGTGCAGCCTGAGACTGTGTCCTCTTGTTCTGGTACTGGTTGCCTGGGAGAAGAGACCAACCCCCACCTGGCTACAACCTCCCTTCAGGTAGTTGTAGAGAGCAAGGTGGTCTCCCCTGAGCCTCCTCCTCTCCAGGCTAAGCAACCCCAGCTCCCTCAGCCTCTCCTCACAGGGCTGTGCTCCAGACCCCTCCCCAGCCTCATTGCCCTTCTCTGGACATGTTCAAGTGTCTCAATGTCCTTCTTAAACTGAGGGGCCCAGAACTGGACACAGGACTCAAGGTGTGGCCTAACCAGTGCAGTGTACAGGGGCAGAATGACCTCCCTGCTCCTGCTGGCCACACTGTTCCTGATGCAGGCCAGGATGCCATTGGCTCTCTTGGCTGCCTGGGCACACTGCAGGCTCATGTTCAGCCTACCTTTGACCAGTACCCCCAGGTCCCTCTCCACCTGGCTGCTCTCCAGCCACTCTGACCCCAGCCTGTAGCACTGCATGTGGTTGCTGTGGCCAATGTGCAGAACCTGGCACTTGGATGTGTTCAATCTCCTGCCCTTGGACTCTGCCCATCTGTCCAGCCTGTCGAGGTCTCTCTGCAGAGCCTCTCTACCCTCCAGCAGATCAACTCCTGCCCCCAGCTTGGTATCATCAGCAAATTTCCTGATGATGGACTCAATGCCCTCATCCAGATCATCAATAAAGATGTTAAACAGCACAGGGCCCAGCACTGATCCCTGGGGCACACCACTGGTGCCTGGCTGCCAGCTGGCTGTGGCACCATTCACCACCACTCTCTGGGCTCAGCCTCCAGCCAGTTCCTAACCCAGCTCAGAGTGCTGCTGTCCAAGCCAGGGGCTGACAGCTTGGCCAGGAGTTTGCTATGGGGGATGGTGTCAAAGGCCTTGTTGCAGTCCAGGCAGACTACATCCACAGCCTGCCCCACATGCACCAGGCAGTCACCTGGGCATAGAAGGAGATCAGGTTGGTCAGGCAGGACCTGCCCTTCCTAACTCCATGCTGGCTGAGCCTGATCCCTTGGCCATCCTGTAAGTGCTGTGTGATTGCACTCTGGATGACCTGTTCCATGATCTTGCCTGGCACTGAGGTCAGGCTGACAGGCCTGTAATTCCCTGGCTCATCCAACTGCCCCTTCTTGTGGATGGGCACCACACTGGCCAGCTTCCAGTCTTCTGATCAACTTCTGATCTTCAGATCAACTTGCTCATCCCAGACCTGCTTCAGTTTAGTCTCTGTGGTGATGACTGCTGTGCACTGAGGTGTTGCAGAGTCTAGTTGGAGGCCTGTGTCTAATGGAGTCCCTCGGGGGTCAGTACTGGGACCAGGACCATTCAATACATTCATCAATGACCTGGATGAGGGCACAGAGAGCACTGTCAGCAAGTTTGCTGACATTCAGCCAGACGTGGACAGGCTGAGGGTTGGGCAGGGGGAAATGGAATGGCCTCGAAACAAGGACAAGAGTAGAGTCTTGCATGGGGACTGAGCTGCTGGAGAGCAGTGAAGGGGAAATAGACCTGGGGATCCCCATGAGCCAACAATGTGCCCTTGTGGCCAAGAAGGCCAAGGGCATCCCTGGGGTGTATGAGAAGGGCTGTGGTTAGTAGGTCCAGAGAGGTTCTGCTCCCTCTCTACTCCATCCTGGTGAGATCACATCTGGAATATTGTGTCCAGTTCTGGGCCCCTCACTTCAAGAAGGACCTCAGGGAACTGCTTGCAAGAGTCCAGAACAGAGCCACAAAGCTGCTTCAGGCAGTGGAACATCCTGCTGAGGAAAGGCTGAGAGAGGAGAGCAGCCTGAGGGGTGCCCTCATTGCTGGGGATAAAGATGTGCAGGGCAGTGTGGGGAGGATGGAGCTAGGCTCTGCTGAGGGATGTCCAAGGACAGCACAAGGGGCACTGGGGGCAAGCTGGAGCAGAGGAGGTGCCACAGGAACAGAAGGGGAAACTTTTTCCCTGTGAGGGTGGCAGAGCCCTGGAGCAGGCTGCCCAGAGAGGTTGTGGAGTCTCCTGCTCTGGAGACTTTCCAACCCCACCTGGATGTGTTCCTGTGTGACCTGCCCTGGGTGATGCTGCTCTGGCAGCGGGGTTGGGACTGGATGATCTCTGGGGGTCCCTTCCAGCCCCTAACATTCTGTTAGGAAAGGTTCCAGTCTGTATGCACCTCTGGAAGGTCCAGGCCAGCAGGCACTCATCTCAGCGGCAGCCCCTAGGTGCTGCTGTAACACAAAGAGGACGGACACGACCTGGGTTTTTCACGTGTTGCTTCTAATTTGGGGCTGCTGGCTGCAGCCACCCTGGCTTCATGTGAAGGGCCTCGTGGCTGCCGTTGGCTGTAATTACACGTGCTGTGCACACAGGCCTGCAGTGTGCCCCGTGTTGTCAAACTTGCTGCACAGCAACCAAAGGGAAATAAAATCATCTGGGTGGTTTTGAGGAGGCTTTTAATTAAAAGGCTAAATGATAGCTGTATGGTCTTTGGAGAGCCAGAGCAAGAGACTCCTATTTTGGTTTCTCCCAAACACAGACTGCTCATTTGTTGTCTGCCTTCCTTCCCTGGTTGAAGGCAATGCTGTTCTCCCCAGAGGATCTTTGAGCTGAAGCTCTGTGCAAGCTTATTCTGCCTTTCATAGGATCACAGAATGGCTCAGGTCAGAAGAGACCTCAGAGATCATCCTCTCCAACCTCCCCACCATGGGCAGGGACACCTCTCAACTAGACTCAGCTGCTCAAGGCCTCATCCAGCCTGGCCTGGAATGCCCCCAGGGTGGAGGCATCCCCAGCCTCCCTGGACAGCCTTTCCTCCTGTTCCCACTACCTTTTGTGCAGGCCATCAGGGTGGGACAGGGTGACACTGTTGGAGAAGGTTGGTTGGGTTTTGCTCCCAGGAATGCAGCTGGACCAGGCCACAGTGTCCTGTGCTGCCTGCTCAGCTGAGGTTGAGGCTGTGGCAATGAAGCTGTGAGGATCATAGGATCACAGGATGTTAGGGGGCAGAAGGGCACTTTGAAGATCATCAAGTCTACCCCCCCCTGCCAGAGCAGGACCAGAGAATCCAGCACAGGTCACACAGGAACACATCCAAATGGGTCTTGAAAGTGTCCAGAGAAGGAGATTCCACAACCTCTCTGGGCAGCCTGCTCCAGGGCTCTGTGAGCCTCCCACTGAAGAAGTTCCTCCTGATGTTGAGGCAGAACCTCCTGTGCTGGAGTTCATCTCCATTATATTTGATGTGCTGGCTCAGCTGAGCCTGTCCCTCCTCCCTGCTGCCCTGCTTGGGAAGGGGCAGGCACTGTGTGTGTGGTTTATTATGTCTTTGTGTGGCTCTGAGCCTAGGGTGGCTCAGGATAGTTCTGCAAACATTCCACACTTCCCACCATCTGCAGACAGTTCAAATTCTTCCATTAAGAGCAACTGAGCTTTTTTTTCCCCCTAAAGATTTAGAAATTCAACAAGACCAAGTGCAGGGTCCTGCAGCTGGGGCAGGGCAATCCCAGGCACTTATACAGGCTGGGCAGGGACTGACTTGAGAGCAGCCCTGAAGAAAAGGCCTTGGGGGTGCTGGTGGAGGAGAATCTCAACAGGAGCCAGCAGTGAGCACTTGCAGCCCAGAGAGCCAAGCAGAGCCTGGGCTGCAGCAAGAGAAGTGTGGCCAGCAGGGCCAGGGAGGGGATTCTCCCCCTCTGCTCCACTCTGCTGAGACCACAGCTGGAGCTCTGTGTCCAGTTCTGGAGCCCCTAGGACAGGAAGGATCTGGAGGTGCTGGAAGGTGTCCAGAGAAGGGCCACGAGGATGAGCAGAGGGCTGGAGCTGCTCTGCTATGGAGACAGCCCAGGCTCTGCTTGGCTTTCTGGGCTGCAAGTGCTCACTGCTGGTTTCTGCTGAGCTTCTCATCCACCAGCACCCCCAAGGCCTTTTCTGTCCCCACAGGACACAGATTGCCATCCAATAACTATGGTTCTGTGATAAATAAGCTGGAAGAAACTCCAGGCTTTATATTAAATGAGCTGAGACACTTAGTTTGGGATTTCACACATACACCCCCCTTCTGTAAGTGCTGTAGGAGCTGTAGGTGATGCAAACTGATGCCTGCAGCTTTGCAGACATTCTCATTTCTGCCCTCTTGCTGACTTTGCCATCTTTGGATCCCTGTTCCAGACCTGCACACTCCTCTGCCCCTATTTCAAACGCGTTTGGAAGGGCAGGACAGAGATTGGGGTGGAGAAAGCAGACAGAGCTGAGCTGCAATTTCCTGGTGTTCTCTAAACATCCCAAAATATCTCTCAGGGTGAAGCCTTCCACTTGTTGACTTCAGGCTTCACAGCACACTCTGTGCATTCACTCCTGATGCTTCTCCCAGGGGTGGTAACACGATTGCCAGTAATGACCTTTCATGCTGCAGACTTTTCTTCTCACCCCACTTCCATGCTGAAGGAATTTCTTGGAAACAATGCCTAGGACATTGCAAACTTGGTGCAGGGCATGGTCAGCACGCTCAGGTTGAAGATTAGAAATGAGGACAAAGGGTAAGTGACTTGTCTGCCTTTCCTCAGGAAGCTGAAGACAAAGAGAAGAGTAGGATCCCAGACCTTCAGTTCCCATGCTGCTACCAGCAAATCATCATGGGAATTGCTAAGAAAGGGCTTCTGTAGTCCATCCAAGAATGTCATCCACATCTTGGCATCCCTGACAATGAAAACATGGCCCCTGTTAGACAAGGGACAGGAGCACAGTGACAGCCCCTGTTCCATTCATCTGTTCTCATCTTCGTTGGGCTTTGCTGGCTCACTTCTATCTCCCTGGCTCACTTCCATCTCCCTGGCTCTTCCAATCAGCTCCCATGGCCAAGACCTCAGCTGCTGATTTCAAATGAGGGTTTGCTAAAGATATGTCAACATGTGGAGGGCAAAGGAGAAGATCTTTGGATCTCCAAGGCATGCTGGGCACTGTTTGAGGTGGTGGAAGCCTCATCCCTGGAGGTTTTTAAGGGCAGGCTGGCTGTGACTGTGAGCAAGCTGCTGTAGTGTGAGGTGTCCCTGCCCATGGCAGGGGGGTTGGAACTGGCAGATCCTTGAGGTCCCTTCCAACCCTGACAAGTCTATGACTCTATGCTTTTGAACCAAAGCAGTGGCTCTCTGCTTTTCTTCTTACTACTCACAGTTCAGAGTGTTATTTGACTTGCCAAGGCATGAAACACAGACTTACAGCTTGCATTGGGTTGGAAGGGACCTTCAAAGGGCAGCTTGTCCAACCCTCCTGCACTCAGCAGGGATACCTCCAGCTAGAGCAGGCTGCACAGGGCCACATCCAGTCTGAGCTTGAATGTGTCCAGGGACACTGCCTCAACCACATCCCTGGGCAGCCTGTTCCAGTATTTCACCACTCTCACTGTGCAGAACTTCCTCCTGATGGCCAACCTAAATCTGCCCTGCTCCAGTTTCAAACCATTGCCCTTCATCCTATCCCCACAGCCCTTCTGAACTGCCCCTCCCCAGCCTGACTGTAGGTGCCCTTCAGATATTGAAATGCAGCTCTAAGGTCTGCCCAGAGCCTTCTCCTCTCCAGGCTGAACAGCTCCAGTTCTTTCAGCCCTTCATACGGGGCTGCAGCCCTCTGATCATCTTTGTGGCCTTTCTCTGGACCTGCTCCAGCAGTTTCATGTCCTTCTTATGTTGAGGGTACCAGCACTGGAGAGCCTCCTATATGAGGACAGGCTGTGAGAGTTGAGGCTGTTCAGCCTGGAGACAAGGCAGCTCCAGGGAGACCTTAGAGCAGCCTTCTACTACCTGAAGGAGGCTACAGGAAAGCTGGGAAGAGACTTTTTAGTAAGGGCTGGGAGTGATAGGATGAGAGGCCAATCTCTCTTGCTGGGAAGAACTTCTTCCTAACATCCAGCCTAAACCTCCCCTGGTGCAGTTTGAGACTAGGATGAGAGGGAATGGATTGAAGCTTGAGGAGGGCAGATTTAGACTGAAGATTAGGGAGAAATTCTTTCCAGTGAAGGCGGTGAGACACTGGCACAGGTTGCTCAAGGAGGTTCTGGATGTCCCCTCCAAGGAGGGGTTCAAGGCCATTGGATGAGGCCTTGAGCAGCCTGGGCTGGTGGGAGGTGTCCCTGCCCATGGCAGGGGGGTTGGAACTGAATGTTCTTCAAGATCCCTTCCAACCCGACCCATTCCATGAATCTGTGATACTCTGTTGCTGCACTGCAGTGTCAAGAACAAAATGAAAGGATCTCTGCTGGAAGCAAGGTGTCCTTCCCCTGCCTTTTCACAGGACCTGCTCCACTGGAGGCTGCCTAGAAGAATGATAAGATGGGAAAAGATCAGAGACAAACCATTTCTTCTCTCAGCTTGGTGCTATGCTGTGACCCTGGTAGAGATAGAGGTAGAGGTAGAGGTAGAATAGAATAGAATAGAATAGAATAGAATAGAATAGAATAGAATAGAATAGAATAGAATAGAATAGAATAGAATAGAATAGAATAGAATAGAATAGAAGTAGAATAGACCAAACCAGGTTGGAAAAGACCTTTGAGATCAGCCAGTCCAACCTATCACCCAGCACCATCTGATCAACTAAACCATGACACCAAGTGCCTCATCCAGGCTCTTCCTAAACACCTCCAGGGATAGTGACTCCACCACCGCCCTGGGCAGCACATTCCAATCATAGTATCAGTCAGGGTTGGAAGGGACCACAAGGATCATCTAGTTCCAACCCCCCTGCCATGGGCAGGGACACCCCACACTAGATCAGCCTGGCCACAGCCTCATCCAGCCTGGCCTTAAACACCTCCAGGGATGGGGCCCCAACCACCTCCCTGGACAACCCATTCCAGGGCTTCACCACTCTCCTGGGGAAGAACTTCCTCCTCACCTCCAGCCTGAATCTCCCCACCTCCAGCTTCATTCCATTCCCCCTAGTCCTATCACTACCTGAGATCCTGAGCAGTCCCTCCCCAGCCTTCTTGTAGCCCCCTTCAGATACTGGAAGGCCACAATGAGGTCACCTGGGAGCCTTCTCTTCTCCAGACTGAACAGCCCCAACTCCTTCAGTCTGTCCTCATAGGAGAGGTGCTCCAGCCCTCTGCTCATCCTCCTGGCCCTTCTCTGGACACCTTCCAGCACCTCAACATCTTTCCTAACCTGAGTGGTCCAGAACTGGAGACAGTAGATCATGGTTGGACTTGATGGCCCCAGAGGTCTTTTCAATTGTAGCAATTCTATGCTTCTATGAACTCTCCCAAGCTGTCACTCATCTCCCCCAGCTTCTGTCTTTGGGAGTCAGCTGTTAGAAGGGGGGTCAGCACATCTCCCTAGGAAGCAGAGAACACTGCAGTGGCTGAGGAGGATTACCCCATGTGTAATCCCCTTACAAAACCACTTCCCTTCCGACTCCAGGGTGTAAAAATAAAAGCAGGATTGCATCAATGGTTTGGGTTTGGTTTTTTTTTCCTTCCCATATCTAATTGGAGAACAATAGAGCACATTAAGGAATTAAAGTGTTCACCTGTAAGATGCTTAAAAGCAAGGCTGCTGGCAGATATAATTAGCTCCAGTTAGCTGCTTGCTTGTTTACTTCACCTGATTTACCCAGGGTGGGGTCTTAGGGCTTGGAGCTTGATTTAGAAAACCTTTGGTTGTTGCATCAAGGAAATGCAGTGGACGAGCAGGGACCAAAGAGAGAGAAAAGACTTCTTAGGAAGAGGTTCTTCAGCCTGAGGGTGGTGAGACTCTGGAACAGGCTGCTCAGGGAGGCTGTGGCTGCCTCCTCCCAAGAGGTGTTGAAGGCCAGGCTGGATGAAGCCTTGAGCAGCTGAGTCTAGTTGAGAGGTGTCCCTGCCCATGGTGGGGAGGTTGGAGTAGATGATCTCTTGAGGTCCCTTCCTACCTGAGCAGTAAAAAGCAGCAAAAAGGTCACTTGCTGGGCCTGCATGGGGCACTTCAGGGCCTTGATAGGCTGCTTGGTTGCATGGCTTAGTTGATTAGGTGGTGTTGGATGATAGGTTGGACACGATGATCCTGAAGGTCTCTTCCAACCTGGTTATTCCATTCTATTCTATTCTATTCTATTCTATTCTATTCTATTCTATTCTATTCTATTCTATTCTATTCTATTCTATTCTATTCTATTCTATTCTATTCTATTCTTTCTGTTAAGCCATCTGCAGGTGCTGGCAACTTCTCTGTTCTCAGAACTACAGCTCTTCCTGGGCTGGGTGAAATCACCCTGCACACTGCTCGTGTTCTTGTGTTGCTTCCTTCAGCAGAGGTCCCAGCCTGCTCTGCCTGTCTCTGTACATAACACACCAAGCAGGAGGTTTTCAAGGCTGACTTAGAAAGAGGCAGAGCTGTGCATGCCCAGACCTCCTGGGCATTTCTAAAGCATTCCAGGGCTGTCACTTGCACCACCAGAAAAAAAATCCTGGGATGGTTCCCTTGATATTTTTTTGGTCCAATTTTCTTCGAATCACAGAATTGTTTTGCTTGGAAAAGCTCTCTGAGATCATTGAGTGCAGCCAGCAGCCCAACATCCCCATGGTCATTAAACCATGGCCCAGAGTGCCATGGCCACAGGTCTTCTTGCACACCTCCAGGGATGGGGACTCCACCACCTCCCTGGGCAGCCTGTGCCAGTCCCTGACCATTCCTGCAGCAAAAGAAAATTTTCCTAATCTCCCCTGGCACAATTTCAGGCCCTGTCCTCTCGTTCTATCACCTGGTATAAGGCAGAAGAGACCAACCCCCCACTCAGTGCAACCTCCTCTCAGGGAGCTGTAGAGAGCAATGAGGTCTCCCTTAGCCTCCATCTCTCCAGGCTAAACACCCCCAGCTCCCTCAGCTGCTCCTCCCCAGCCCTGTTCTCCAGACCCTTCCCCAGCTTTGTTGCCCTTCTCTGGACCTCCTCCAGCCCCTCAGTGTCCTTATTGGAGTGAGGGCTCCAAACTGACCCCAGGGTTTGAGATGTGGCCTCACCAGTGCTCAGTAGAGGGGCACCATAACTTCTTCAATCCTGCTGGCCACTAGGCCAGGATGCTGTTGGCCTTCTTGGCCATCTGAGCACACTGCTGGCTCATGTTCAGACAGCTGTCAATCAGCACCCCCAGGAGCAACCCCAGGCTGTTCATGCATGCACAGGGGTGCAGGTGAAGAGGGGAAGAGCAGGGCTTTTGCCTGGTTCCACATGCCAGCTCTGCCAGCACACTGGCTGCCTGAAAGCCAGAGGATGTGTGCTGACCAACTGTGGCAGGACAGACAGAGAGATGGAAGGGGAAAAGGGAGAATGGAAGAAACAGGCTGCAGTTAACATCTTCCTTGCCATGAGCTTAGGCATGGCTGCCCATGGGTCAGGAGCATCTATTTCACTTGGGTTTTACGCAGTGCCTTAAGAAAATCTGACAGCAGTGAGGAAACAAACCCTGGGAGTGATTTGTGATTCTTGATCTTCAGCTGTTGGAGTGAGTGACTCTGCAGAGGTGCTCACAGAATAGTCAGGGTTGGAAGGGACCCCAAGGGTCAGCCAGTTCCAATCCCCCTGCCATGGGCAGGGACACCTCACACTACAGCAGGTTGCTCACAGCCACAGCCAGCCTGGCCTTGCAAAAAAAACTACAGGCAGGAGGCTTCCAGCACCTCCCTGGGCAACCTGTGCCAGTCTCTCACCACCCTCATGGGGAACAACTTCTTCCTAACATCCAAGCTCAATCAACCCATTGCTAGTTTTGCTCCATTCCCCCCAGTCCTTTTCACTAGGTTCAAGGGCAAATCCTGCCTGACCAACCTGGTTGCCTTCTATGAGCAGGTGACAACATTAATAGCTGAGGGGAGAGCAACTGATGTCATTTACCTGGACCTGAGCAAAGCCTTCGACACTGTCCTGCACCACATCCTGGTCTCCAGGCTGGTGACACATGAGTGTAATGGGTGACCACTAGATGGATAAGGAACTGGCTTGATGGCTGCACCCAGAGAGTGGCTGTCAATGGCTCCATGTCCCAGTGGAGGCCAGGGACAAGCAGAGGCCCTCAGGGATCAGTCCTGGCACCAGGCTTGTTCAACATCTTTGTGGGTGCCATGGACAGTGGCATTGAGTGCACCCTCAGCAAGTTTGCTGATGACACCAAGCTGTGTGGTGCAGCAGACAGGCTGGAGGGAAGGGAGGCTATCCAGAGGGACCTGGACAGGCTGGAGAGGTGGGCACAAGCCAACCTCATGAAGTTCAACAAGACCAAGGGCAGGGTCCTGCATCTGGGTGGAGGCAATCCCAGGCACAAAGCCAGGCTGGGCAGGGACTGGCTGGAAAGCAGCCCTGAGGAGAGAGACTTGGAGGTGCTGGGGGAGGAGAAGCTCAACAGGAGCTCTCAGTGTGCACTTGCAGCCCACAAAGCCAATCAGATCCTGGGCTGCAGCAGGAGAAGTGTGGCCAGCAGGGCAAGGGAGGTGATTCTCCCCCTCTGCTCAGCTCTGGGGAGACCCCACCTGGAGTACTGCCTCCAGTTCTGGAGCCCCTATTACAAGAGGGATGTGGAGGTGCTGGAAGGTGTCCAGAGAAGGGCCAGGAGGATGAGCAGAGGGCTGGAGCACCTCTCCTATGAGGACAGACTGAAGGAGTTGGGGCTGTTCAGTCTGCAGAAGAGAAGGCTCTGAGGTGACCTCATTGTGGCCTTCCAGTATCTGAAGGGGGCCTACAGGAAGGCTGGGGAGGGACTGCTCAGGATCTCAGGGAGTGACAGGACTAGGGGGAATGGAATGAAGCTGGAGGTGGGGAGATTCAGGCTGGAGGTGAGGAGGAAGTTCTTCCCCAGGAGAATGGTGAAGCCCTGGAATGGGTTGTCCAGGGAGGTGGTTGGGGCCCTGTCCCTGGAGGTGTTTAAGCCCAGGCTGGATGAGGCTCTGGCCAGGCTGATCTAGTGTGGGGTGTCCCTGCCCATGGCAGGGGGGTTGGAACTAGATGATCCTTGTGGTCCATTCCAACCCTGACTGATACTGTGATACTATGATACTAGATCAGGTTGCCCAGATCCACATCCAGCCTGGCCTTAAGACCATCCAGTGAGCTCTGTCTGGCCTGGGTAAGAGGAGGTTGGAAGCTAATGACTGACACTGAGGAGGAGGGGGAAGTGTTTTGCTCTCCTGGTGTTGAGTGAGCCCTGCAGAGCAAGTGAGCCTTTAAAGTGTGAGCCCTGCTGCAGTGCTTGATGTGATAAGCAGTGCCTACAGCAGTGCCTGTGGGATCTGTTTCTCTTGCTAAGCTGCTTTTGAAGGCTGGGGCTGGGAGGTGGGGGGGTGGTTTCCCTTTGGGTTCCCCCTGAGGAAATTCTCCTCCCATTCCATCCTTCCCTGCTGATGGCAGCTACCCCCTCCCAGACCTGCAGGCAGCTGCAGCCCCGTGGGGTTTGGCAGAGTGTAAATGATTGTACTTCCCTGTAGGTCTCCAGTTGAAGAGCCACAGGAGGCTGCCTGAGCCTGTCAGCAAATGAGCCCTTCATGGCTTCTGCTTTTTCAGTGAAGGGTTGGCTTCATGGCTCTTGACAAGTGCATCTCAATGGGAAATTCATGTCTGCAGCTTCACTTTCCCCCCCTCTTTTTTCTGCCTGGCTTGGTTTTGTTGGTTGGGGTTTTCTTTGTTGATTGGTTGGGGTTTTTTCCCCCCTCAGCAAAACTTTTCTTTGCCTTCCTGTACTTAGGGACTGAACATCCATCTGCCAGCTTCCCTGCCAAGCTCAGGGTTCCACCTTCCTTCCAGAAGCTGCATGTACTTCCAGCAGCTGGTTGATGTTCAAGTAGCCTTGCACAGGCTGAAGGCCCTGAGAAGCTCCTCTGCCATGAAGCTCCCTCAGCCCTTCCCACTGCCACTGAGATGGAACAAGATGTGGGCAGCTGCTGAACTAGGACAAGGCCACCAAAGCTGGGGGAATTACACCAGAGATGGCCCCATCCCTCCACCCACTGAGGTGAACCTAAGGCCTGTGCCCTTGGGTTATCTGTGAACACCCAAGCTTTCCTAGCTTGGATTGGAACAATGAGCCCCAGCATTGTCTTATTTTGCAGAGACTTTGGGCACCCAACTCTTGCAAACTCCAATTTCTCCCTGAGAGGGAGTAGCTTAGTGCAAGGCTGACCCCTGGCCCCTGTGACACTCAGCTCACCATCTCCAGCAGCACTAATCCTACCAGCTCTACAGGGAGGGCTGTGTCAGGTCCCTCACCCTACAGCCACAAAATCTCCTGCTTCTTGCAGAACAGCAGCTGCCTTCCTGAGCACAGGGCACAGCCATGCCAGGAGAGCAGGGGACCTGCTTCTTGCAGAACAGCAGCTGCCTTCCTGAGCACAGGGCACAGCCATGCCAGGAGAGCAGGGGACCTGCTTCTTGCAGAACAGCAGCTGCCTTCCTGAGCACAGGGCACAGGCATGCCAGGAGAGCAGGGGACCTGCTTCTTGCAGAACAGTAGCTGCCTTCCTGAGCACAGGGCACAGCCATGCCAGGAGAGCAGGGGACCTGATTCTTGCAGAACAGCAGCTGCCTTCCTGAGCACAGGGCACAGCCATGCCAGGAGAGCGGGGGACCTGCTTCTTGCAGAACAGTAGCTGCCTTCCTGAGCACAGGGCACAGCCATGCCAGGAGAGCAGGGGACCTGATTCTTGCAGAACAGCAGCTGCCTTCCTGAGCACAGGGCACAGCCATGCCAGGAGAGGAGGGGACCTGCTTCCCCCACACTGCCATGGAGCTTCCACACCCCTGGCACTGTAAGGTGTCAGAGCCCTGCTGCTGCTCCTGTGCTCAGCTGGGGTCCAGGCAACAGAACCTTCAAACTCAACTCAGGCAACCTGCACAGGGGTGGCAGGAGGACAAGGCTGGGGAGGGGTCTGGAGCACAGCCCTGTGAGGAGAGGCTGAGGGAGCTGGGGTTGCTTAGCCTGGAGAAGAGGAGGCTCAGGGGAGACTTTCTTGCTCTCTCCAACTCCCTGAAGGGAGGTTGTAGCCAGGTGGGGGTTGGTCTCTTCCCCAGGCAACCAGCACCAGAATAAGAGGACACAGTCTGAAGCTGTGCCAGGGGAAGTTTAGGCTGGAGGTGAGGAGAAAGTTCTTCCCAGAAAGAGAGATTGGCCATTGGGATGTGCTGCCCAGGGAGGTGGTGGAGTCACCATCCCTGGAGGTGTTTAGGAAGAGCCTGGATGAGGCACTTGGTGCCATGGTTTAGTTGATTAGATGGTGTTGGGTGATAGGTTGGGCTTGATGGTCTCAAAGGTGTTTTCCAACCTGGTTAATTCTGTATATTCTGTAAATGTGGCCATTCCACTTCATTTTTATCCCTAAACTTTCCTTTGGCAGCCTGTGTTTGAACATTAGTGAGCCTGCATCAAATAATTGGTTCTCAGAGTGCTCCCTGAGAATTTCCATCTGGTCCTCACCAAATGGTAAATGGAACTGCAGAGCCTGGACCCCATCAGAAAGCCTCCTTAGCTCCCCTGGTCTTCCCCATGAGGGGATGGAGGCAGTGAGAGTCATGCTCAGGTGCTGGGGCAGGCAGAGAGGCTCTGCTCAGCCCAGCACACACAGCACCACCTCAGCACTGGGAAGTCACAGAATGGCTTAGGCTGGAAGAGGTCACCTACTCCAACCTCCATACCATGGGCAGGGACACCTCTCAACTAGACTCAGCTGCTCAAGGCCTCATCTTTAAACACCCCCAGGCAGGAGGCAGCCACAACCACTCTGGGCAGCCTGTGCCGGAGTCTCACCACCCTCACACTGAGAAACTTCTTCCTCAGCTCCAGCCTATCCCTACTCTCCCTCAGCTTCAAACCATTCCCCCTTGTCCTGTCTCTAGACACCCTCAGGAAAAGTCTCTCTGCAGCCTTCCTGGAGGATCCCTTCAGGTACTGGAAGGTAGCTCTAAGGTCCCCCCAGAGTCTTCTCTCCTCCAGGCTGAACACCCCCAGCTCCCTCAGCCTGTCCTCACAGCAGAGCTGCTCCAGCCCTTGCATCATCCTTGTGGCCTCCTCTGCACTCACTCCAACAGCTCTGTGTGCTGGGAACACCAGAACTGGAGGCAGGATTGGAGGGGGGTCTCACAAGAGCAGAGTCAAGGGGCAGGACCTCCCAAACCAGGCTTGAGCTATTCTTCAAAGCCTGGCAGAAGCTGCAGGAAAGAAATATGGTCTTGTGTCCCCCAAGCACAGGGCCAGCTACTGCCAGGGGTGGGCAGTGATGCTGTGCTGTGAGTACAGCCAAGAGCAGCCAAAGAGCTCCATCAGAAAGGCAGATGTGAGGTTGAGGTGGAGCCACATCTCCAGGCAAGAAACGACAGTCCTTGAGAGACTGACTCAGAAATGGGACACAAGGTAACAATTGTGTTTATCACTGCAAAGATCTGCCTCACCCTCTGATTTCACCCTTCCTGTTTATCATGGGTCACCCTGACCTAATTTTCAGACAATATTTGGGATCTCACAGAGGCACAATGAAGCCTGGATAAGTAAGAGTGCAGAGGGCTTGCCTTTTGGGTTTGCAAATGAAATGCAGGCAGGCTGGGGGCAGATCTGGAGAGCAATGGGGGAGAAGCCCACAGCTGCATTTCATGGTATCACAGTATCAGTCAGGGTGGGAAGGGACCACAAGGATCATCTAGTTCCAACCCCCCTGCCATGGGCAGGGACACCCCACACTAGATCAGCCTGGCCACAGCCTCAGCCAGCCTGGCCTTAAACACCTCCAGGGACAGGGCCTCAACCACCTCCCTGGACAACCCATTCCAGGGCTTCACCACTCTCATGGGGAAGAACTTCCTCCTCACCGCCAGCCTGAATCTCTCCTATCCTCCCCTATCCTATCACTCCCTGAGATCCTGAGCAGTCCCTCCCCAGCCTTCCTGTAGCCCCCTTCAGATACTGGAAGGCCACAATGAGGTCACCTGGGAGCCTTCTCTTCTGCAGACTGAACAGCCCCAACTCCTTCAGTCTGTCCTCACAGGAGAGGTGCTCCAGCCCTCTGATCATCCTCCTGGCCCTTCTCTGGACACCTTCCAGCACCTCCACATCCCTCCTGTAATAGGGGCTCCAGAACTGAGGCAGTACTCCAGGTGGGGTCTCCCCAGAGCTGAGCAGAGGGGGAGAATCACCTCCCTTGCCCTGCTGGCCACACTTCTCCTGATGCAGCCCAGGATCTGATTGGCTTTGTGGGCTGCAAGTGCACACTGAGAGCTCCTGTTGAGCTTCTCCTCCCCCAGCACCCCCAAGTCTCTCTCCTCAGGGCTGCTTTCCAGCCAGTCTCTGCCCAGCCTGGATTTGTGCCTGGGATTGCCTCCACCCAGCTGCAGGACCCTGCCCTTGGTCTTGTTGAACCTGCTGAGGTTGGCTTGTGCCCACCTCTCCAGCCTGTCCAGGTCCCTCTGGATGGCCTCCCTTCCCTCCAGCCTGTCTGCTGCACCACACAGCTTGGTGTCATCAGCAAACTTGCTGAGGGTGCACTCAATGCCACTGTCCATGGCACCATTTCTTTCCCCTGAGTTGGAGTGTGCTGTTTTCTCCACAACCTTCTTCCCCCCCATCACAATGGCTTGAAGTGAGAGAAGAGCCAATTTAGATTGGATGTGAGGAACAAGTTCTGCACCATGAGGGTGCTGGAACACTGCAACAGGTTGCCCAGGGAGGTAGCTGAGGCCCCAGCCCTGGAGATATTCAAGGTGAGGCTCAACAGGGCTCTGGGCAACCTGCTCTAGTGGAGGATGTCCCTGCTGACTGTAGGGGGCTGGACTGGATGACCTTTGGAGGTCTCTTCCAACTCAGCCTATTCAGTGATACACCAAAGCAGTGCATTAGAGCAGTATCACAGTGCCCCTCAGACACCAAAAACTGCAGCAAGCCTTCACAAATCATTGTGTTTGTGACAGAAGTCAGCACCCCAGCTTCAGCACCAGGCTATGGGGGGGATCAGAGCCTTCAAACAGTGTCTGACACCAGCCTGAAGACACTGGGATCTCTGTGAGGTAAAGGCAAATCAAAAGGAAGGGTTTTCTTCACAGCCTCCTTCCCCCCATTGCAATGGCTTGACATGAGATTTAGATTGGATGTGAGGAGCAAGTTCTTTACCATGAGGGTAGTGGAACACTGGAACAGGTTGCCCAGGGAGGTGGCTTGGGCCCCATCCCTGCAGACCATAGAACCACAGAACAGAATCATAGGATCAACCAGGTTGGAAAAGACCTCAGAGATCAAGTCCAGCCTATCACCTAATACCTAACACCTCCTGACAACTACAAAGAAGATATTCAAGGTGAGGCTCAACAGGGCTCTGGGCAACCTGATCTAGGGCCTTGAATCTATGTGCACAACAATGTGTGTCTTTACTCCCAGGCTAACAGAGATCAGCTCTGTTAATAGGCCAAGGAATGCCAAAGGAAGATGGAGACAGGGGAGATGGCAGCACTTTGTGCACTGCCACCAGAGGCAAGGTCTAGTGCTGCACCATGTTTCCAACTTCCTTCTCAGCTAAACTGCCAGTGGGGACTTCTGCTGGCTCTTGGATACCATCTCTGGGGAAGACCTCAGTCATTGTACCTCTCATCCTCCTGCTGGAGCTCCTCAGGGAAGAGAGTAAGGCTCTTGGTTCAGTTTCAGCTTCTCCTTAGCCAAGCCCCACAGCCTGGGCTGCTGGGACAGCCCCTGCTGTACAGAGCATCACCTTCCACTCTGAGCAACCTGATCTAGTTGAGGATGTCCCTGCTGAGTGCAGAGGGGGGTGGACTGGATGAGCTTTGGGGGTCCCTTCCAGCCCAGCCCATTCTATGGCTCTATGATTGTATAACCAGCCTGGCTGAGCAGGCTGAGTCAATGCTTCTTTTGGGTACCTTTGTGTGGACTAACACATACATGGACATGGTGTAACCCAAAGGACCAGTGCAGGAGTCCATGGAGCTACCTGGAGCAACCTAAAGAGGTGAATCTCTTCCTCCCCAGCAGGGATGAAGGTGCAGTCAGCTGTACAAACTAATTTACGCTCAGCTGCACGTGGCCATAGAGTGTACTTTTTGTTCCTGACAGGCATGAATATGAGCTTTGCACTGACCATTCACCACTTCTAGGCAAAACAAAGCATTCAAATAAATCTTTCCCCTTGCTGTTTATCTCTGGGCTGTAGAGTTTTGCTTGGCAGAGGGATAGTGCAGGAGGGTGGCCAGGCTGCGTGGGAAAGACTGAGAGCTCAGGACAGGGAGGGATCCTCTTTTCCAGTGGGCTCTGGTGCATGTTTTCAAATAGCTGGTGACATGCAAGGCCCTGCAGATGGGTTGGGGCAATCCCAGGCACCAATATAGGCTGGGCAGGGACTGGCTGGAGAGCAGCCCTGAAGAAAAGGCATTGGGGGTGCTGGGGGATGAGAAGCTCAACAGGAGCCAGCAGTGAGCACTTGCAGCCCAGAGAGCCAAGCAGAGCCTGGGCTGCAGCAAGAGAAGTGTGGCCAGCAGGGCCAGGGAGGGGATTCTGCCCCTCTGCTCCACTCTGCTGAGACCACACCTGGAGCACTGTGTCCAGTTCTGGAGGCCCTAGGACAGGAAGGATCTGGAGGTGCTGGAAGGGGTCCAGAGAAGGGACATGAGGATGAGCAGAGGGCTGGAGCTGCTCTGCTCTGGAGACAGACTGAGAGGGTTGGGGCTGTTTAGTCTGGAGAAGAGAAGGCTCCCAGGAGACCTAATTGTGGCCTTGCAGTATCTGAAGGGGGCTCCAAGAAAGCTGGGGAGGGACTTTTGAGGGTGTCAGGGAAGGATAGGACTGGGGGGAATGGAGCAAAACTAGCAATGGGTAGATTGAGATTGGATGTCAGGAAGAAGTTGTTCCCCATGAGGGTGGTAAGAGACTGGCACAGGTTGCCCAGGGAGGTGGTGGAAGCCTCATGCCTGGAGGTTTTGCAGCCAGGCTGGCTGTGGCTGTGAGCAACCTGCTGCAGTGTGAGGTGTCCCTGGGCATGGCAGGGGGGTTGGAACTGGCTGAGCCTTGAGGTCCCTTCCAGCCCTGACAGTTCTGTGATTCTGTGGTATTTTTCACTGTGACTTTATCCTCTCCACAAAATACCGAAGTCAGGATACAAGAAAACTAATGCAGAGGGAGAGACTGGCCATTGGAATGAGCTGCCCAGGGAAGTGGTGGAGTCACCATCATTGGAGGTGTTTAAGAAGAGCCTGGATGAGGCACTTGGTGCCATGGTTGCGTTGATTAGTTAGGGTTGGGTGATAGGTTGGATTTGATGATCTTGGAGATCTCTTCCAACCTGGTTAATTCTGTGTTTCTGTGATTCTGTGTCATAAGAAGAACTCATAGAAGACTCACAGCAGAATTTTTGGTAGCCTTAAGGGAGGCATAGCAGAGAGAGCTCTCAGTTACTCAGCCAGCTTTGCCACTGTCTCCATCTGGAATTCACTCCACAAAGAACTTTCAAGGGTTTGAAAATTTCATTTTTAAAAGCTTCCCACTCCCTCCCAAAGTTGGCAGGCACTGACAGCCTCTTTTTTTCTGGAGTGATCATCTCTGTCCTAGAAAAAAACTCTCAGGTGACCTACATAAAATGTGAGGCACACAGCTCTGGGAAGTTTGGGCTTGAGCTTGGGAAATAAAGGAAGAACTCTCCATGTGAACTCCTGACAGTGATGTGATGTCTGAAAATCACAGAATCACAGAATGTCAGAGGTTGGAAGGGACCTCCAGAGATCCTCCAGTCCAGCCCCCCTGCCAGAGCAGCACCACCCAGGGCAGGTCACACAGGAACACATCCAGGCAGATTTGGAATGTCTTCAGAGAAGGAGACTCCACAGCCTCTCTGGGCAGCCTGCTCCAGGGCTCTGTCACCCTCATGGACAGTCATAAAGCATTTCCCTCCTCTGTGAGCTGGAAAAACAAATAAAACCCATTAGATAATTTGTATAATAAATCAGATAATTTAGCTCTGGGCCCCCCCAGCACAAGAGAGACATGGCCCTGGTGGAACAGGTCTAGAGGTGGCCACCAGGATGATCAGAGGGCTCAAGATCCTCTGCTGTTAAACACAGGCTGAAAGAATTGGGAGAGGAGAAGGCTCCAGGCAGACCTTAGAGCTGCATTTCAATATCTGAAGGGCACCTACAGTCAGGCTGGGGAGGGACTGTTCAAAAGGGCCTATGGGGATAGGACAAAGGGCAATGGTTTGAAACTGGAGCAGGGCAGATTTAGGTTGGCCATCAGGAGGAAGTTCTGCACAGTGAGAGTGGTGAAATACTGGAACACGCTGCCCAGGGATGTGGTTGAGGCTCCATCCCTGGAGACATTCAAGCTCAGACTGGATGTGGCCCTGTGCAGCCTGCTGTAGCTGGAGGTATCCCTGCTGAGTGCAGGGGGTTGGCCAAGCTGCCCTTGGAGGGTCTCTCCCAACCCACTGCAGCCTGTGAAGCTGTAATGCGATGCTGTTGGTCACAGAGCTGTTTCCAGGTTCTTACCCAGCTTGTTGCCCTCAGCACGGAAGAGCTGACTTTACACTCTGCCTGTTCCCAAACCCAGGGCATGAAACCCAGGGCTAAACCACAGCACAGAGCTGAGGAGCATGGGAGGAATGGAAAAGCTATTCAAGAAGCTGGCAGCTGACAACAGCATCTTGAAAAATGATTTCCTTGGATTCAACAGCATTTCTTCTTCCCCCGCTCCAGACAGGGCTCTGCTAGGAGGCAGTTTGGGCCAGCTTGTGGTTGAAGCAGCTGTGGAAATCCCAGCCAGTTCCTGAGTGAGCAGAAAATGAATCAGAAACTGCCTCCAGATATCTCCCTCTGCTTGCCTGAGCGCTGCAAGCACTTGTGCTGCTCATCACCCTACCAACAGGCGCTTTACTCCTGCTTGGGCCTCCAGCAGGTGCCTCTGTGTCCTGGCCCCGTGCTGTGCTCTGACTGCAAGACCACTTGGCACCCTGCTGAGACCACAGCTGCAATCCTGTGTCCAGTTCTGGGCTCCCCAGTTCAAGAGAGACAGAGACCTGCTGGAGAGAGTTCAAGGGAGAGCCAGGAGGATGCTTAGGGGACTTGAGCATCTCCCCTGTGAAGAGAGACTGAGAGCCCTGAGGCTGTTTAGTCTGGAGAGGAGAAGGCTGAGAGGGGATCTGATCAATGTCTATCAACATGTAAGGGGTGGGTGTCAAGTGGAGGGGGCCAAGCTCTTCAGGATGGTGCACAGGAATAAGCCAAAGAACAATGGATACAAACTTGAACAGAGAAGGTTTCAGCTCAACATGAGGAGAAACTTCTTTGCAGTGAGGGTGGCAGAGCCCTGGAGCAGGCTGCCCAGAGAGGTTGTGGAGTCTCCTTCTCTGGAGCCTTTCCAACCCCACCTGGATGCATTGCTGTGCAGACCTCCCTGGGTGATGCTGCTCTGGCAGGGGGGGTTGGACTGGCTGAGCTCTGGAGGTCCCTTCCAACCTCTCATGTACTGTGGTACTGTGGTACTGTGGTACTGTGATACTTGTTTAGCAGCACAATCCTGCCCCCAAATGTCGTTGTCCCTTAGCATGAGGATCTTACCTGGCTGGCAGAAGCACACCTACTGGTTTGATGAGTCCTATTTGAGATGAGAAGATCAAAGCAGGTTGGGTACCAGCATTTCAAGACTCCAGCAGGCCAACTCTTGAGGCATAGCTGCAGCAGGACACATCAGGGCTAGGGCACTGCTTTTAAAAGCAGCACACCCATGAGGGGCTCAGCTGTTTCCAGCTGGAGGAGAAGTCTAATCTGAGAGTGTTTTTTCCAGAGGTTCCTTCATCCAGCCGGAGAAGCTCTTCTGATACTGGCAGAGCCCCTCTGGAAAAGCTTGGTGGTGTGCTGGTTAGTAATGTGACCACCAGCCCAAAGCAGCAACACCAGGGCAGGGCTTCTGATGGTCCTTGGTTTACCAAAGAGCTTTCTGGCAGCACAACACTACTGACCTAAGACCAGGGCCATTTGCAGACCTGGCTGATACTCCTGGTTGGCTGACATCTTTGGCCAGGAGACCAGGGGGCCCAAGGCACTTGATTCAGGCTTGGGTTTGGTGATGGGCTATGGGGTGAGGATGCTCAGGAGAGCAGAGCTTGCTGAAGGCAGTTTTTGATTAGGTTGTAGCTCATTTGGGAGCTGGATGGGATTTCCACAGTGGGTTACAAAAGCTATTCAGAAGACCTCAGTTCTGCCCTGGTCTGCCACCTTAGTGTGCAGTATTTCTGTGTACCCCAAGCACCTGCACCAACCCAGAGGCAGCCCTGGCTTCAAAGGCTTAAAATTCAGCTGTTTGAGGTAGAGACCTTCACTCCTGTTAGCAGCTTCTGTCAATCCCATCCTCACCTTTAATCAAATGAAGGACACCTCAAGGCAGAGGAAAGCCAACCTGTGTGCCTTCTCTGTGCCATCACTTTCAAGATCTGTGTGAATTGAAAGGGACCAGCATCAAGAGAAGTGTGGCCAGCAGGACCAGGGAGGGGATTCTCCTCCTCAACTCCGCTCTGGTGAGACCACACCTGGAGCACTGTGTCCAGTTCTGGAGCCCGTAGGACACGAAAGATCTGGAGGTGCTGGAAGGTGTCCAGAGAAGGGCCACGAGGATGAGCAGAGGGCTGGAGCTGCTCTGCTCTGGAGACAGACTGAGAGAGTTGGGGTTGTTCAGTCTGGAGAGGAGAAGGTTCCAAGGAGACCTTCTTGTGGCCTTGCAGTACCTGAAGGGGACTACAAAAAAGCTGGGGAGGGACTTTTGAGGGTGTCAGGGAGTGATAGGACTGGGGGGAATGGAGCAAAACTAGAAATGGGTAGATTGAGATTGGATGTCAGGAAGAAGTTGTTCCCCATGAGGGTGGTGAGAGCCTGGCACAGGTTGCCCAGGGAGGTGGTGGAATCCTCCTGCCTGGAGGTTTTTGCAGCCAGGCTGGCTGTGGCTGTGAGCAAGCTGCTGTAGTGTGAGGTGTCCCTGGGCATGGCAGGGGGGTTGGAGCTGGCTGATCCTTGAGGTCCCTTCCAACCCTGACAATTCTGATTTTCCTGGCTGCCTGCCTGCTCTGACTCCCTGTGTGGGTGTCCCTGCCCTGGCAGAACAGGACACCACGAAGCCACCTTGCCTCCTCCATCTGCTCAAAGAGCCCAGCTCAAGCTTGCCCTGCCATATGGCTCAGCTGCTAATACCATGGAAGCAGCAGAGATCTGGAGGTTGGATGGGTGGTTTTAGCAGTTTAAACATAAGCCCAGCTTGGGCTTGCTCTGAAGTCCTGGCTCTGCCAGAGCAGCTGACATAAGGATACCTGTGGCTGGCACACTTGGGGCACTGGTGGGGCAGAGGTGGCCTTGGCTGCAGCCCTGCAGTGGTTCTCCTCACTCCCATGTGCTGCAAAGTCTTCTCTGCTGATGAGATAAGAGGCCCTGCCCTGGGCTTTCATGTCAGTTGTGCGTGACTGGATCAAAAGCTGTGCTCTGTGCTTCAGCTCCGGAGTTTGGGCTAATGCAGTCCAGATGGACCTCTCCTCTCAGCCTCTCTCTTTATTCATGGCCCTTCCACCTTACATCTGAAGCCCTATGAGAGGCTGAGGGAGCTGGGGGTGTTTAGCCTGGAGAAGAGGAATTCAGGGGAGACCTTCTTGCTCTCTCCAACTCCCTGAAGGGAGGTTGTAGCCAGGTGGGGGTTGGTCTCTTCTCCCAGGCAACCAGCACCAGAACAAGAGGACACAGTCTCAAGCTGAGCCAGGGGAAGTTTAGGCTGGAGGTGAGGAGAAAGTTCTTCCCTGAAAGACTAATTGCCCATTGGAATGTGCTGCCCAGGGAGGTGGTAGAGTCACCATCCCTGGAGGTATTCAAAAAAGGCTTGGACAGAGTACCTGGAGCCATGGTTTAGTTGTCAGGAGGTGTTGGGTGACAGGTTGGACCTGATGATCTCTGAGGTCTTTTCCAACCTTATTGATTCTATGATTCTATGATCTCAGCCTCTCTCTTTACTCATGGCCCTTCCATTTAACTTCCCTACACCAAACACTCCTTGCTTTTGTGTGCATGAATTCAGGGACAGGACCTGCCTCCACCAATATGTTGAGGGAAAGTTTCTCTGCCACAAGAGGTCCTGTGTGCAGAATTTCAATCTTTATTATCCCACTGCTAGCCTTAAGTATCACAGTATCACAGAATAACCAAGGTTGGAAGAGACCTCAAAGATCATCAAGTCCAACGTGAAGGAGATGATACTCTCTTTAGATGAACTCTCTTTAAAGAGTTTACTTTGGCTTGTTCCTAAGTCTAAGCCAATTAGAGCTCTGCTGATTATCAGATTATTAATGTGCAGAGATTTGTTCTTTGGCCTAAACACTTCTGCAAACTTTGGCTGAATCTTAGTGAAACTGCAATAATAGCAAGGAACACAAACGTCTGACCACAGGATTTGGCCAATTTGCTCTGCTCTGGGGAGACCTCACCTGCAGTGCTGTGTCCAGCTCTGGAGCCCTTGAAACAGGAAGGGCAGGGACCTGATGGAGCAGGTCCAGAGGAGGCCACAAAAATGATCAGGGGGTTGGAGCAGCTCTGCTATGAGAGGCTGAGGGAGCTGGGGGTGTTCAGCCTGGAGGAGAGAAGGCTCTGGGCAGACCTAATAGCAGCCTGCCAGTACCTGAAGGGGGATGCAAAGAAAGATGAAGAAAGACTCTTTGCAAAGGCCTGCAAGGACGGGACAAGGGACAATGGCTTCAAACTAGAGAAGGGCAGATTTAGATTGGATGTGAGGAACAAGTTCTGCACCATGAGGGTGGTGGAACACTGGAACAGGTTGCCCAGGGAGGTGGTTGAGGTCCCATCCCTGGAGATATTCAAGGTGAGGTTTAACAAGGCTCTGGGCAGCCTGATCTAGTTGAGGATGTCCCTGCTGTCTGCAGGGGGGTTGGGCTGGATGACCTTTGGAGGTCCCTTCCAACCCAGACCATGCTATGATTCTGTGGCCACCTCTAAGCAAGGCTCTGCTGTCCAGCAAAGAATGAGATCTGTTGTTGAATTAAATGCAGGCAACACAAGAATGCAAAGAGTGGAACAGCTCCAGAGGCCAACAAGACAAGACAGGGAGACTCTTCACTTTACATCTAGAGTGTCTCACCAAGTGGAGCTGGAGGCTGGGTGCTGTCAGTTAGCTGAAGGCAGTAGGCAGCAGGAGGTGTGTGAGGAGGGGCAGTGCCTGGCCGTGTGCTCAGCAGCCAGTGGGGTGCAGGTGGTGGGAAGGACTCAGGCAGTCGGTGTTTAATCTGTCTGGCATTTGGTTTGGGCTTTTGGCCCTTGTTTGGATAATGTGATTGCAATTCCTCTTGGTACACTTACAATAGGAACATCTGAAGCTCAGCTGCGAGGCAGGCAGCAGACTTTCATTTCGGGTAATCTGATTCTGGCCTGGCTGATTAAGCTGCTCCCTTGTCAGTGGCCAAATCTCACTGTCACTGAAGTGTCTCTTCTGGAGCCAGTACCTGCTAGCACTTTACAGGCCAGGCTTTGCTTCCCACCAGCTCTTCTCAAGTAACATCTCCCAAGGCATTGGCAAACAGATAGGAGGTGTTTTCAGACCAGAGAAGACTGAGAGGGGATCTGATCAATGTCTATCAATATCTGAGAGCTGGGAGTCAGGAAGGAAGGAACAGGGACAGGCTCTGCACACTTGTGTCCTGGGATAGGACAAGGAGCAATGGATGGAACTACAGCACAGGAGGTTCCACCTCAACATGAGGATGAACTTCTTTACTGTAGGAGTCACAGAGCTGCCCAGAGAGGTTGTGGAGTCTCATTTGGTGGAGACTTTCCAGCCCTGTCTGGATGTGTTCCTGTGTGACCTGTGCTGGTTTCTATGGTCTTGCTCTGGCAAGGGGGTTGGTCTGGAAGATCTCCAGAGATCCCTTTCAACCCCTATCATCCTGTGAGCCTGTGATCTGTGATCCTCTGATCCTGTGACCTGTGATTCTAAGCATGCTAGCACTGACTGACTGAATTTTCTGTTGCATGAAATGGACACCGCTGAGCCACCTTTGAACATTCTGGGCATTGATACTGGCCTGAAAACCTTATATGAATGAAAAACTATATTTAGCATTCCTAATGCAAGCAAACTTCTCATGGCAATTAGCCAAGAAGGCCAAGGGCATCCTGGCCTGGATCAGGAACAGTGTGGCCAGCAGGAGCAGGGAAGTCATTCTGCCCTATGCTCAGCACTGGTTAGGCCACACCTTGAGTCCTGTGTCCAGTTCTGGGCCCCTCAGTTTAAGGAGGACATTGAGGCTCTTGAATGTGTCCAGAGAAGGGCAACAAAGCTGGGGAGGGGTCTGGAGCACAGCCCTGTGAGGAGAGGCTGAGGGAGCTGGGGTTGCTTAGCCTGGAGAAGAGGAGGCTCAGGGGAGACCTTCTTGCTCTCTCCAACTCCCTGAAGGGAGGTTGTAGCCATGTGGGGGTTGGTCTCTTCTCCCGGGCAAGCAGCACCAGAACAAGAGGACACAGTCTCAAGCTGTGCCAGGGGAAGTTTAGGCTGGAGGTTAAGAAGAAATTCATCCCAGAAAGAGAGATTGGACATTGGAGTGTGCTGCCCAGGGAGGTGGTGGAGTCAGCATCACTGGAAGTGCTTAAAAAGAGCCTGGATGAGGCACTTGGTGCCATGGTTTAGTTGATTAGATGGTGTTGGGTGATAGGCTGGTCTTGATGATCCCAAAGATCTTTTCCAACCTGGCTAATTTTGTATACCTTATAGTTTCATAGTTTCATAGTTTCATTCAGGGTTGGAAGGGACCACAAGGATCATCTAGTTCCAACCCCCCTGCCATGGGCAGGGACACCCCACACTAGATCAGGCTGGACAGAGCCTCATCCAGCCTGCTCTTAAACACCCCCAGGGACGGGGCCTCGACCACCTCCCTGGACAACCCATTCCAGGGCTTCACCACTCTCATGGGGAAGAACTTCCTCCTCACATCTAGCCTGAATCTCCCCACCTCCAGCTTCATTCCATTCCCCCTAGTCCTATCACTACCTGAGATCCTGAGCAGTCCCTCCCCAGCCTTCCTGTAGCCCCCTTCAGATACTGGAAGGCCACAATGAGGTCACCTGGGAGCCTTCTCTTCTCCAGACTGAACAGCCCCAACTCCTTCAGTCTGTCCTCACAGGAGAGGTGCTCCAGCCCTCTGATCATCCTTGTGGCCCTTCTCTGGACATGTTCCAGCACCTCCACATCCCTCTTGTAATAGGGGCTCCAGAACTGGACACAGTACTCCAGGTGGGGTCTCACCAGGGCTGAGTAGAGGGGGAGGATCACCTCCCTCGACCTGCTGGCCACACTTCTCCTGATGCAGCCCAGGATCTGATTGGCTTTGCGGGCTGCAAGTGCACATTGAGAGCTCCTGTTGAGCTTCTTGTCCACCAGCATCCCCAAGTCTCTCTACTATACCTGTGGTTGAATTTCCTTCCATTGTCCCTCATCCTATCCCTGGGTATCACTGAGAAGACCATGGATCCATCCTCCTGGCAGCCACCCTTCAGGTATTTGTAGACATTGATCAGATCCCCTCTCAGCCTCTTCTCCAGACTAAACATCCCCAGGGCTCTCAGCCTCTCTTCATAACAGAGATGCTCCAGTCCCTTAACCAACCTCATAGCTCTCTGTGGCACTCTCTCCAGCAGTTTCCTGTCCCTCTTGAACTGGGGAGCCCAGAACTGGACACAACATTCCAGATGTGATCTAATTAGGGCTGGCCAGAGCAGGAGCAGAACCTTCCTTGACCTGCTGGACAGACTTCTTAATGCACCCCAGGATGCCATTGGCCTTCTTGGTCACCAGGGCACATTGCTGTCCCACAGAGAACTTACTATCAACCAGGACTCTGAGGTCCTTCTCTGTGGAGCTGCTCTCCAGCAGGCCAGCCCTAACCTGTCCTGGTGTATGGTGCTGTTCCTCCCCAGGTGCAGGACTCCACACTTATCCTTGCTGAACTTCCTTAGGTTCCTCTTTGCCCTGCTGTCCAGCCTGTGCAGGTCCCACTGGATGGCAGCACAGCCTGACAGGGTGTCAGCCTTTGCTCTCAGTTTGGTCTCACCAGCAGACTCGCTAAGGGTGTACTTGGGCTCCTCATCCAGGTCATGGGTGAATATGTGGTGACAGAACAAGAGGAAAGGGCCTGAAATTGTGCCAGGGGAGGTTTAGGCTGGATATTAGGAAAAAATTCTTTCTTGCAAGAATGGTCAGGCATTGGAACAGGCTGCCCAGGGGAGTGGTGGATCCCAGGATGTTAGGGGTTGGAAGGGACCTCTGGAGATGTATCTTCCAGTCCAACCCCCCTGCCAGAGCAGGACAGGAACACATCCAGACAGGGCTGGAAAGGCTCCAGAGAAGGAGACTCCACAACCTCTCTGGGCAGCCTGCTCCAATGCTCTGGGACCCTCACAGTGAAGAAGTTCCTCCTCATGTTGAGGTGCTCAAGAAACCTGTGGCCACGGCCCTCTGGGACATGGTTGAACGGCTTGAAGGTTGGACTCAGTGATCTTGAACAAGCCCAGAGCCAACACTGACCCCTGGGAACACCACTAGCTGCTGGTCTGCAGCTGGCCTCTGTGCCATTGATCACAGGCCCCTGGGCTCTGTTGTTTAGCCAGTTCTGGATCCATGACCTCGGACTAACGGGAAAAGCAGGAACAGTACACAGTGAGCTCCCTGCAGGGGCAGAGCAGTTGGGCTGCACAAATCAAAGTCCATCCATCTGTCAATATTTCCCCAATTTCCAGGCCACTGCTGTGCTTGATCCCCAGCTCGGAGCCAGCGCTGCCTGTGGCTGCCCAGATGGACAGAGGCAGCACCTGCTGGGCTGGGCTCCATCCCCATCAGCCCACTAAAGCTTCCAGGTGGCTAAACTGCTCCTACCCCATTCCCAAGGAAGCTGCTTGAGGCATCTGGCTTGTTTATTATCATAGTATCAGTCAGGGTTGGGATGGACCACAAGGATCATCTAGTTCCAACCCCCCTGCCATGGGCAGGGACACCCCACACTAGATCAGCCTGGCCACAGCCTCATCCAGCCTGGGCTTAAACACCCCCAGGTACAGGGCCTCAACCACCTCCCTGGACAACCCATTCCAGGGCTTCACCACTCTCATGGGGAAGAACCTCCTCCTCACATCCAGCCTGAATCTCCCCACCTCCAGCTTCATTCCATTCCCCCTAGTCCTATCACTCCCTGAGATCCTGAGCAGTCCCTCCCCAGCCTTCCTGTAGCCCCCTTCAGATACTGGAAGGCCACAATGAGGTCACCTGGGAGCCTTCTCTTCTCCAGACTGAACAGCCCCAACTCCTTCAGTCTGTCCTCACAGGAGAGGTGCTCCAGCCCTCTGCTCATCCTCCTGGCCCTTCTCTGGACACCTTCCAGCACCTCCAGATCTCCCTTGTACTAGGGGCTCCAGAACTGGAGGCAGTACTCCAGGTGGGGTCTCCCCAGAGCTGAGCAGAGGGGGAGAATCACCTCCCTTGCCCTGCTGGCCACACTTCTCCTGCTGCAGCCCAGGATCTGATTGGCTTTGTGGGCTGCAAGTGCACACTGAGAGCTCCTGTTGAGCTTCTCCTCCCCCAGCACCCCCAAATCTCTCTCCTCAGGGCTGCTTTCCAGCCAGTTATTATGGTGTGGGGAAGGCTGGGCTTGGCCTCACATTGCTTGCAGATGGACGAGGTTTTCCCCATGAGGTGGGGACAGCTCTGCTGGCTCCTGTTGGTCCCTCAGCAGCACTGGCTGCCATGGGCCAGGGACCAGCATGCACAGAAGCAGTGTGGAAGCAAGGAAAAGAGAAGGGGTGATGGTGATGACCTGGATGAGGGCACAGAGAGCACTGTCAGCAGGTTTGCTGATGGCACCAAGATGGGTGGAGTGGCTGACACAGGAGGGTGGTGCTGCCATCCAGCCAGACCTGGACAGGCTGAGAGTTGGGCAGGGAGAAATGGAATGGAATTCAACAAGGGCAAAGGGAGAGTCTGGCACCTGGGAGAGAACAACCCCATGGAGCAGGAGAGGTTGGGGACTGAGCTGATGGAGAGCAGTGAAGAGTAAATGGTGTTGAAAAGAGGAGGCAGGTTCCTTACTGCTTGCTGCCATTTCTATTGTCTTTGATTCACTTCCCTTTAGTGCTGTGGTTTTCTTTTCCTCTGTCTTCACTCAGCCCCACAGGCCAATCTTTAGGCAGACCACTGACAGCTGATTGAATTGGTGTTATAGGGATTGCTCTGAGAGGCTCTGGTGGCCCAGCCTGAGCTGCCTGGAGCTGGTGGCCACTCACAGCATGCCCCACTTCATCTTCCTTTGCTGTTTGTTGTTGTGGTGTCCAGGGATGATGCTCTTCCTCACAAGGAGATTGCTCTTGGACAGCAACAGGATGCTGCACAGTGTCGGGAGTGTGATACTGCTTTTAACAAACCTCACTGCAGTGCCAGATTAGAATTTAGCCCACAGCTGGAAATTAAGAGGCCACCAATCCTCATGAGGTTCACCTGGGCCCAACTCTCCAGCTTGTTCATGTCCAAGCTGGAGAGGTGAACCTCATGAGGTTCAACAAGAGCAAGTGCAGGGTGCTGCACCTGGGCTGGAACAATCCTCACTATCAATACAGACTGGGGGATCAGGAGACAGAAAGCAGCCCTGCAGATAAAAACTTGGGGCTGCTGATGGATGAGAAACTGGACATGAGCAGGCAGTGTGAGCTTGCAGCACAGAAGGCAAATGGCATCCTGGGCTGCATCAAAAGATGCTTAGCCAGAGATGGAGAGAGGGGATTCTGCCACTTTCCTCTGCTCTGGGGAGAGCTCACCTGCAGTGCTGTGTACAGGTCTGGTACTCCCAGCATAAGAAGGACATGGAGCTGCTGGAGTGGGTCCAGAGGAGCCCATGAAGATGATCAGAGGGCTGGAGAACCTCCCCTGTTGGGACAGCCTGAGAGAGTTGGGGCTGTTCAGCCTGGAGAAAAGGCGGCTCCAGGGAGAGCTTAGAGCAGCCTTCCAGTGCCTGAAGGAGGCTAGAGGAGGGCTGTAGTGACAGGATGAGAGGGAATGGATTGAAGCTTGAGGAGGACAGATTCACACTGGAGATTAGGAAGAAATTGTTTCCAGTGAGGGTGGTGAGACACTGGCACAGGTTGCCCAGGGAGGCTGTGGAAGGTCTCTCCATGGAGGTGTGCTCAAAGCCAGGTTAGATTAGACCTTGAGCAACCCAGTCCAGTGGGAGGTGTCCCTGCCCATGGCAGGGGGGCTGAAACTGGATGATCTTCAATGCCCCTTCCAACCAAACCATTCTCTGAATCGATGAAGGATGAGATGGAGCTTGATCCATTTAGTCAAGGATGTAGCAGTAATGCTTGGAGTACTGCTCAGTGACCCAGGAGCCCCAGGTTCCTAGGAAGCTGCAGACAGGCTCAGGCTTTTTCTGTCTGCACAGCACCAGCTCTGCTCCCAGATGATGGCATTTAGTCACTCACTGCCTGCACTATGGCAGCAAAAAGGCTCCTTCTCATTCCCCAGTGTGAGGCCTGCAGAGCTCTGTGCTATTTCCAGGGGATTTTTTTTCTCCACACTGAATGGCTTTACAACTTTTTCCCTTTTTCAGCGTGATATTTTCCCCATATGCCTTGTGGGCATCAGTTGCCATCACCACCTCCCAGGCCTGCCTCCCTGGCACTGGGTTTTTTCCCTCTCGTGGCAGCATCAAGCTAATGCAACCCTGCCATTCCCTGCAGTGTTTCCAAGGTGAGTCTCCTGCTGGTGGGATCTCCGCAGCAGGCATGCTGGACTGCAGCGATTTCTGGCACATGGCAAGTGCCACATTCTGAGTTGGCAGCAGCAATTAGCTCCCCAGCGTGAAGTCAGCCTCCCTAACGAGGTAAAGTAAGTGAGAAGATGGCGAGGAAATGGGAGAGCTACATTCCAGCGTTCCAGGGAGTCAGGAACATCTGAGATCCCAGGCTGTGAATGGGTGGGTGAGATCTCTATTAGTAAGGCTGCATGACTCAAGGCTTTGGTCCCCCCTCCTGCACATCCTCCTGCAGCTGTGCTGGACTCCAGGAAGCACAGGGCCTGCTCTTCATGGCAGATTGCAGCAAAGGGCAATGAAGAAAAGGTCATTCCCAGGGTTGATACTACCAGACCTTGACACCTGTACTGTTGGGAAAAGGCTGCATGCAAAAGCAAGAGCGACAGGCTCACAGAACCTTGGGGGGGTGGGAGGGACCTCCAGAGATCAGCCAGTCCAACCCCCCTGCCACAGCAGCGTCACCCAGGGTAGTCTGCACAGGAATGCATCCAGGTGGGGTTTGAAGGTGTCCAGAGCAGGAGACTCCACAATCTCTCTGGGCAGCCTGCTCCAGGGCTCTGTCACCCTCACAGGGGAAGTTTCCCCTTTCTGTTCCCATGGCACCTCCTCTGCTCCAGCTTGCCCCCAGTGCCCCTTGTGCTGTCCTTGGACATCCCTGAGCAGAGCCTGGCTCCATCCTCCCCACACTGCCCTGCACATCTTTATCCCCAGCAATGAGGTCACCCTCAGGCTCCTCTGCTCCAAGCCCCAGCTCCCTCAGCCTGTCCTCACAGGGAGATGTTCCACTGCCTTCAGCAGCTTTGTGGCTCTGTGCTGGACTCTTTCAAGCAGTTCCCTGAGGTTCTTCTTGACCTGAGGGGCCCAGAACTGGACACAATATTCCAGATGTGGTCTCATCTGTGCAGAGGAGAAGGAGGAGAAACTCTCTGGACCTACCAACCACAGCCCTTCTAATCCCTCTGAGTCAGGTGTTCCAGTCAGGGCCAATCCATGTGGCTCTGGCTACTTGGAGTCTCAGGCTTTCTGCCTGAGTTTCAGTGACCAGGAAGAGATGGGAAATGTGATCACAAGGAATCCAGCCTTGGTACCTTTCCTATTTACTTCATAAGCCTGTTTGTTTAGATTTAGCAATTTCCTGTGCTCTACAGCCCATTTCCAGAGAGGAAACTCAAGTGCTGCTGTGCAACTGCTGTCTGTAAGCACCACCATAGACAAGACAATGCACAAACCACTTTCGTTTACTCCAGATGTGGGAAGCCATCCCCCTCCTTGGCAGTCATGTGCCATTTACTCCAAGCACCCTGCGTACTTCCCCTTGACACAAAGCCACTTTCTGCTGCTAAAATTAGCATTTCACAGCATCACAGAATGTTAGGGGTTGGCAGGGACCTTGAAAGATACCCAGTCCAACCCCCCTGCCAGAGCTGGGTCACCTAGAGCAGGTCACACAGGAACACAGCCAGGTGGGTTTGGAAAACCTGCAGAGAGAGAGACTCCACTGGACAGGCTGTCCCCTCTGGACAGCCTGTTCCAGGGTTCTGTCACCCTCACAGGGAGAGATTCTTCCTCATGTTTCCACAGAACTTCCTATGCCTCAGCTTCCACCATTGCCCCTTCCTGCACACTGACCTCATGCCAGAAGAGCTGGTAGCACCCCTGGCTCAGCACCACCCCCATACATTGCTCTCCCCAGCCAACACCTTGTCAGAAGAGGATAGCTTGCCCAGGGAGGTGTTTGAGGCCCCATCCCTGGAGATATTCAAGGTGAGGCTCAACAGGGCTCTGGGCAACCTGATCTAGTTGGGGATGTCCCTGCTGACTGCAGGAGAGTTGGACTGGATGAGCTATGGAGGTCTCTTCCAACTCAGACCATTCTGTGCCCAGAGCCCTGTTGACCCTCACCTCAAACATCTCCCTGGGCAACCTGTTCCAGTGTTCCACCACCCTCATGGTGCAGTACTTGTTCCTCACATCCAATCTCAATCTGCTCTGCTCTAGTTTGAAGCCGTTGCCCCTCATCCTGTCCCTGCAGGCTTTGCAAACAGTTTCTCTGCAGTCTTCTTGTAGCCCCCTTCAGGTACTGGAAAGCTGCTATTAGGTCTGCCTGGGGCCTTCTCCAGGCTCCCTCAGTCTGTCCCCATAGCAGGGCTGCTCCAACCCCTTGATTATTTTCTTGGCCCTCTTCTGGACCTGCTCCATCAGGTCCTTGTCCTTCCTATATTGGGGGTTCCAGACCTGCACAGAGTACTCTTGGTGGGTTCTCATTAGAGGGTTCAGGCCCTGAAAATGACAGTGGCAGTGGCTTCCTTCATGGCAAGAAGCTCTGCCGTGCAGCTCTGTCTCTGTTCAATGTAACAAAGCAAAGCTCTCAAGGGCTGTGCTGCTGAGAGGCTGCCGGCCACGGCCTCAGGAGTGCAGCTCCGGGGGATGAACCTGAGGGGACTTGGCTGACGTCCCCCTGACCGCCCCGCAAACCCCTCCACACCAAGCCTCTCTGAGCAGCCTCATCAAGAGCTGGACCTTGACACTGATTTCACAGGGGGTTTCAATCAAAATTGACACTGATTTCAAAGGGGGGTTGAATCGCTTTGCTGTTCAGTATTACAGACACATGTGAGCCCAGGGGGCCAAGAAGGCCAAGGGCATCCTGGCCTGCATCAGGAAGAGTGTGGCCAGCAGGAGCAGGGAGCTCATCCTGCCCTGTGCTCAGCACTGGTTAGGCCACACCTTGAGTCCTGTGTCCAGTTCTGGGCTCCTCAGTTTAAGAAGGACATTGAGACTCTTGAACATGTCCAGAGAAGGGCAACAAAGCTGGGGAGGGGTCTGGAGCACAGCCCTGTGAGGAGAGGCTGAGGGAGCTGGGGGTGTTTAGCCTGGAGAAGAGAAGGCTCAGGGGAGACCTTCTTGCTCTCTCCAACTCCCTGAAGGGAGGTTGTAGCCAGGTGGGGGTTGGTCTCTTCTCCCAGGCAAGCAGCACCAGAACAAGAGGACACAGTCTCAAGCTGTGCCAGGGGAGGTTTAGGCTTGAGGTGAGGAGAAAGTTCTTCCTAGAAAGAGAGATTGGCCATTGGAATGTGCTGCCATCACCATCCCTGGAGGTGTTTAAGAAGAGCCTGGATGAGGCACTTGGTGCCATGGTTTAGTTGATTAGATGGTGTTGGGTGATAGGTTGGACTGGATGATCTTGAAGGCCTTTTCCATCCTGGTCAGTTCTATTGTATTCCATTCACATTAGGCCTGAAGGCAGAAGTGTCCAAGAGAGTTGTTCCAATGCTATTTTTTCCTCCTGCAAACAAAGAAGCTCTTTGATACCGAATGAGTGACTATATCCTTCAAGTATGCTGGCCTGGCTAAATATGGAGATATTAGTAAGCATTTATTTTCATTCCTTCCCCCCACCCCCAACCAACCAACCAACCAAAAAAACAAATAAAAAGGAAATACTTTCTTTCTTTTTTTTTTTCCCTTCTAAATTTTAATGGAGAGAGGAAAAAACAACCACCCAAAACAAAAAAAAACAACCTTTTTGGATAATGACACTTCTTCCTTTTCCCAAGGAAAAAAATCATCCCATTACTTCTCTCTGTGCACTGCTGCCTTGGCTTCTGCTGCAAAAATATTCTTGCAGCCTATTTTGCTGGTGTCCCTCGGGGCTTTGGGGAGAGGACACACACACACATCATCATCATCATCATCATCAGCTGCTTTCCAGATGTTTTAGTCTGTCTTGATCATACTTTCTCACTAGCCACGAGCTCTGATTCAAAGCTGAAGAATGCCTCTGCATCTGGCAGGGCCCTCTGAGTCCCCAGGAATCATAGACTCACAGCACTGTCAGGGTTGGGAGGGACCTCAAGGATCAGCCAGTCCCAACCCCCCTGCCATGGGCAGGGACACCTCGCCAGGTGAGGAGCTAAGATGATGCTTGGCAGGAATCAGAAGCTTCCACACTGTGCCTAACTGGTTGCCAGTGTCACCACTGCTCTCTTTGCAGGGAATTGCCAAGCCTGGCTGCAGGCTCCAGCTCTGGGCACCACCTACACTGCAGCATCCAGCTGCTGAAGGGAAGGGTCTTGTTTCTTTCATGTGCTTCCCATCTGGCTTACAGACTAGAGGATGATGAGACTGAGAGCAGCCCTGCAGGAAAGGACTTGGGGGTGCTGGTGGGTGAGAAGCTGGGCAGGAGCCAGCAATGGGCACTGGCAGCACAGAAAGCCAATGGCAGCCTGGGCTGCATCCAAAGCAGTGTGGCCAGAGATGGAGAGAGGGGATCCTGCCCCTCTGCTCTGCTCTGCTGAGACCTCACCTGCAGGGCTGTGTCCAGCTCTGGGGCCCCCAGCACAAGAGAGACAGAGGAGACCAGCAGGATGATGAGAGGGGCTGGAGCACCTCTGCCATGAAGTCAGGCTGAGAGAAGTGGGGCTGTACAGCTAGGAGAAGAGAAGGCTGCAGGGAGACCTTAGAGCTGCATTTCAGTATCTGAAGGGGACCTAGAGAAAGGCTGGGGAGGAACTGTTTGAGTACAGACCCACATGGTAATCATAGACTCACAGCACTGTCAGGGTTGGAAGGGACCTCAAGACTCAGCCAGTTCCAACCCCCTGCCATGGGCAGGGACACCTCACACCACAGCAGGTTGCTCAGACCTCAGGGACTGTGGTTGGTTGGGTTTTTTGCAGCTTACAGACAAAAATGTAATGCAAATATAAACTGAAGTAAGTCTAATTATGGTGTGGTCATAGCCAGGACATGCCACTGGCAGTCCAGAGCTACCAAGCACTGACACTTAGGAGATGTGTTTTGTGCATCAGGTTGAACTTCCTAACTGTGCCTCAGGGAGAGCATTGTGCCTTGCTAGCCTGGATATCTTTGCATTCAGTATCACTAAGGCTGGAAGAGACCTCAAAGACCATTGAGTCCAACCTGTCTTCTGTCAGCAGAAACCTCTTCTCACCTTGCTGCACGCTTCTTGGCTAGGTCTTCTATCACTCTGTTGACAATATAATCACAGAATCACAGAATGGTCTGGGTTGGAAGGGACCTCCAAAAGTCATCCAGTCCAAACCCCTCTGTAGCTGGCAGGGGCAGATGCAACTCGATCAGGTTGCCCAGAGTCCTGCCCAGCCTCACCTTGAATATCTCCAGGGATAGGGCCCCAGCCACCTCCCAGGGCAACCTGTTCAAGTGTTCTGGCACCCTCATGGTGCAGAACTTGTTCCTCACATCCAATCTAAATCTGCTCTTCTCTCATTTCAAACCATTGTCCCTCATCCTGTCCTTGCAGGCCTTTGCAAACAGTCTACATCTTTCTTTGCATCCCCCTTCAGGTACTAGCAGGCTGCTATTAGGTCTGCTCAGAGCCTTCTCTTCTCCAGGCTGAACACCCCCAGCTCCCTCAGCCTATTCTCCTAGCAGAGCTGCTCCATCCCCCTGATCATTTTCATGGCCTCCTCTGGACCCTCTCCATCAGGTCCATGTCCTTCCTGTGCTGAGGGCTCCAGGCCTGGCTGCAGTGCTCACCAGAGCAATGTGGCAGAATCCTCTCTCCATCCACCAGCCAATGGGTCCCAGTAGAAACTGCAAAAGTCTCTTGGTGGCTTTCCTCCACTGCAAAAAGTGATGTTTTGGTTTGTTTCCTCTGCTGCAACCAAGCCTGCAGTGTCCCCAGGGCTCTGGCTGAGGAGCTGTGTCGGAAGCCTTTGGTCAGGGAGTCCCAGCAAGCTGCTAGGATTCTCTGCATCAGCCAAGAGGCAGCACCCAGCCGTTCCTCCCCAGTGCTGGCATCTGCTTTTACTCCACACACCAGACATTGACTTTCAGACTGAAATTCTCCTTCAAACAGTCTGCTCCCCACTGCCCCACTCTCTGCTTAGTCATTTCTTCCTGCATGCAGCAGAGGTAAGCTGCTCCTTAATCAGAACCATACCTCCTGCATCCGTTTCCTATCGCCCATTAATAACAGCTCCCTGTGTGCTGCTGCTCTTAAAAGTAAATTGGCTGTGCATGTCGCAGGGAGTCTATGCAGGGCCTGGCTTGGTGGGGTCCAAGCTGTGAATGAGGCCCCTGGGATCCCACTGAAAGCCTAACGTGCAGATGACAGCCCTGGTGCATGACTCACATTGTGTCTGCTGCACACATTGCCACCCTGACGGTCTGCTTGCTCCAGGGAGGGATTAGTCCCCAAGTAGCAAAACAACTTCTGAACAACTTCTAAGCTCTGACTGGTTCTGGAAAGGCAGGTTGGGGATTTTCATAGCATGGCTCAGGCTGGGAGAGACCTCAGAGATCATCGACTCCAACCCTCCTGCCATGGGCAGGGACAGCTCTCAGCAAGACTCAGCTGCTCAAGGCCTCATCCAGTCTGGCCTTGAACACCCCCAGGGAGGAGGATTCCACAACCTCCCTGGTCAGCCTGTGCCAGAGCTTCACCACCCTTGTGCTGAAAGAACTTCCTCAGCTCCAGTCTCACCCTGCTCTCCCTCAGCTTCAATCCATTCCCCCTTGGCCTGTCTCTAGACACCCTCAGGAAAAGTTCCTCTGCAGCCTTCCTGGAGGATCCCTTCAGCTATTGGAAGGCAGCTCTAAGGTCCCCCCAGAGTCTTCTCTTCTCCAGGCTGAACACCCCCAGCTCCCTCAGCTGATGCTCATAGCAGAGGTGTTTTATGTTGAAAACTAGGGGATGGGGGAGGTGTTCCATTACCTCCTGTAGAAATGGACCTATTTCCATTGTTCTGGCATTATTCCTCTTGGAGTCTTTGTTTTGAGGCATGCTGAGTTCAATGAATTCCTCCTGCTTTCATTCATAAAGGACCAAGCCCTCCAAACACTTGAGCATGGGGGGCAGAGCAGGCACATAGAGCTTTGGGCCCACTCTGAACTTCTCTGTTAGCTTCCTAGAAGCATATCAGTCCATTTCATTTTATTTTTGCTTTCAGAAAGGAGGGAGGAAAAAAAGCAACAAAAGACCAAAACCAAACCACAAAGATCCTGTCTTTGTGAATGTTAAAAGTAAATATTTGGTCAATGGATGCCAAATGTGAGGCTAGCAACCTTGAGAGCTTGCCCATGCCTCCTAAAAATGCAGAGGAAAGGAGAACTCTCCAGGAGTCTCTCCATGTTTCACTCTGTTTTCATCCAAGTTATCAGGCTCCTGGGATTTGCAGTTTGGGGGAAGAAGGATGTGGTGTGGCCCCTTGGCTCTGTAGAGCTTGGGAGAGCACAAGGTGTCCTTTAGCAGGCTGCCCAGAGAGGTGGTGGAGGCCCCATCTCTGGAAACATTCCAGGTAGAACTTGGTGGGACCCTGAGCAATATCATCTAGGTGTCCCTGTTCACTGGGGAAGAGTTGGACTGGATGACCTTTGGGGGTGCCTCCCAAATCAAATCATTCTGTGAAGACAAGACAACCTCTGGGGGTGCCTCCCAATCCAAATCATTCTATGATGACAAGACAACCTCTGGGGGCCACTTCCAAATCATTCTATGATTCTATGAAGACAAGACAACCTTTGGGGGTCCCTCCCAACCCAGATCATTCTATGAAGACAAGACAACCAGTCTACCACTGGTGCTGGGGAAGAAGCTTGCAGAGGTGGATAGCAGAGCAGGACTAGGGAGGTTCTCCTCCCCCTCCACTCTGCCCTGCTGAGACCACTCCTGCAATCCTGTGTCCAGTTCTGGGCTCCCCAGTTCAAGAGAGACAGAGACCTGCTGGAGAGAGTCCAAGGGAGAGCCAGGAGGATGCTTAGGGGACTTGAGCATCTCCCCTGTGAAGAGAGACTGAGAGCCCTGGGGTTGTTTAGTCTGGAGAAGAGAAGGCTGAGAGGGATCTGATCAATGTCAACATCTGAGGGGTGGGTGTCAGGATGAAGGTGATGGTCTCTTTTCAGTGGTGCCCAGTGATAGGACAAGGAACAACAGGTACAAGCTGGAACACAGGAGGTTCCACCTCAACATGAGGAGACGCTTCTGTATGGTGAGGATACCAGAAGCCCTGGAGCAGGCTGCCCAGAGAGTTTGTGGAGTCTCTGGAGACATTCCAAACCCACCTGGATGTGTTCCTGTGTGACCTGCTGTAGGTGATGCTGCTCTGGCAGGGGGCTTGGACTGGATGATCTCTGGAGGTGCCTTCCAACCCCTAACCTTCTGTGATTGCTTCTGTGATTCTGGAAGCCTGTGCACAGCTCCCATTACCACCAGCACAGCTCCAGGGGCTGCAAAGTGCCACCGAGTGGGAAAGGGAAGTTTTCCTAGTGTGGGAATGCTTGGAATTGTTTGGGCACCTGCTCACATACTTCCACCGGTCTGGGTTAGGGGGAGGAAGAGCCACAAACCACAGGAAGAAAACATACACAGTGGAATGTAAGAGAGGTTGGGAGGGGCTTGGCTTCCACAAAGGCAGCAGAGGCAGGTAGAGGAAGAAAGGAAATGAAGAAAGGAATGAGGTTTCTCATTGCTTGACGTTTGATTATTCAAGTGCCTAAGGGGCACAGCAAAACAGCGACAGCAAAGGGTACAGCAGAAAGCTAAGCTGCAGAAGGGGTACAGCAAAACAAACTACAGCAAGGGGTAGAGCAGAAAGCTAAGCAGCAGCAAGGGGTACAGTGAGAAGCTAAGCTGCAGCAAGGGGTACAGTGAGAAGCTAAGCTGCAGCAAGGGGGACAGTGAGAAGCTAAGCTGCAGCAAGGGGTACAGGGAGAAGCTACTCTTGGCAGAACACAGTGCCTTTAACCCATAGGAAGTAGAGGGCATTTATTTCAGTGCTGACTCTTTCTGATTTATAACTCCCATGTAAACTCTGTGCAGACTTCCCAGAGCAGGACTGTGGCTGGTTCAAGGATGAAGGTCTTCACTTGCAGAGTTGCACTGAAACAAACCTTGGGCTTGCCAGGGGCAGCCTCCAGCTTGCTTCCATAATGAGGAAGTGTGGTGAACTTCTTTGTGGAGACTTCACTTGTGATCTTCCTCATTTTGTTTCCCCTTCATCTTAAAATAGACCTTTTAAGGCTGAAAGTTGTTGGTTCCACTCTGTGCATGGAAAGCATAACAGAACAGGGGGAGATGAAGGGTAGGAGCAGGTCCAGAATGACGCGAGGAAGCAAACAGCTTCAGCTGCAAATTCTGAACCAGGCAGGATGTGAAAATCATTTCTCTCCCTCAAGCTGAAACGAAAATGTGGCTGAAAATATCATTTATGGGCAGTAGGAGCAATGGCCCTAAGATCAGCTGGGAGAAAAAAAGAAAAGGGTAATAAATATATGAAGTTTGTGAGTTTGTGTTAGGAGCTGTTTGAGGGCAGAGAAGAAGAACGAGACCCCACCCGGAGCACTGTGTCGAGTTCTGGAGCCTCTATTACAGGAAGGATCTGGAGGTGCTGGAAGGTGTCCAGAGAGAGGCACAAGGATGATCAGAGGGCTGGAGCTGCTCTGCTATGGACAGACTGAGAGAGTTGGGGTTGTTCAGTCTGGAGAAGAGAAGGCTCCAAGGAGACCTTCATGTGGCCTTCCAGTGTGTGAAGGGGGATAAAAAGATACAGAATTAACCAGGATGGAAAAGACCTTTGAGATCATTGAGTCCAACCTATCACCCAGCACCATCTGATCAACTAAACCATGGCACCAAGTGCCTCATCGAGTCTTATTTTAAACACTTCCAGTGATGGTGACTCCACCACCTCCCTGGGCAGCACATTCCAATGGCCGATCTCTCTTGCTGGGAAGAACTTCTTTCTCACCTCCAGCTTAAACCTCCCCTGGCACAGCTTGAGACTGTGTCCTCTTGTTCTGGTGCTGGCTGCCTGGGAGAAGAGACCAACCCCCACCTGGCTACAACCTCCCTTCAGGGAGTTGGAGAGAGCAAGAAGGTCTCCCCTGAGCCTCCTCTTCTCCAGGCTAAGCAACCCCAGCTCCCTCAGCCTCTCCTCACAGGGCTGTGCTCCAGACCCCTCCCCAGCTTTGTTGCCCTTCTCTGGACACCTTCAAGTGTCTCAATGTCCTTCTTAAATTGAGGAGCCCAGAACTGGACACAGGACTCGAGGTGTGGCCTAACCAGTGCTGAGCACAGGGCACAATTACTTCCCTGCTCCTACTGGCCACACCATTACTGATGCAGGCCAGGATGTCACTGTCCTTCTTGGCCACCTGGGCACACTGCTGGCTCAAGGAAGCTGGGGAGGGACTTTTGAGGGTGTCAGGGAGTTATAGGACTTGGGAGAATGGATCCAAGTTAGAGGGGGGGACATTTAGGTTAGATGTTAGGAAGAAGTTGTCCCCATGAGGGTGGTGAGAGACTGGCACAGGTTGCCCAGGGAGGTGGTGGAAGCCTCCTGCCTGGAGGTTTTTTTGTCCAGGCTGGATGTGGCTGTGAGCAAGCTGCTGTAGTGTGAGGTGTCCCTGGCCATGGCAGGGGGGTTGGACCTGGCTGATCCTTGATGTTCCTTCCAAGCCTGACAATTCTGTGATTCCAGGCTACTTTCTACTTGTGCCACTCATTTCACAGGTTCTTCTCATTTATTCCAGTCACAGACACATGCCCTGAGCCTTTTACCATGAAGTGCTCTTCAGCCCTCAGAGAACCACATCTCAGTGTGCCTGCACTATAGGAAGAGTGTTTAGTGAGCAGTTAATGACTTCCTTAAAAGGCTAATACACTTAGCAGTTGAAAGGATGCACAGCTAAATGTGGCCCTTATAAAGCCTAGCAGATTCCATTAAAAACCCAGGCGTGCAGGAAGTGTCTAGTTCCTATTAGAACTGATTGTACACAGTTGCATGGGAAGGAATAAATTTAGTGTACAGAATTTTACATCACTTCCTCTGCAAGCACTGACAATTCTCTGGGGTCCACAACCCTCTGCATCTGGTCCCCACACACATGCGTAACACGCACAGAGAGCCGAGGGGTGTGCAGCTGCTGTAGAGGAAAACGTGCCGCCAGGAGCCAGAGTCTGCACATCCTGAGGCAAACAGCAGTGGCCTAAGGACTGCTGCATCCCTGGGTTTGGTCACAGCCAGATCTGGAAGTTAGGTTTCCCTCTTGTTAACACAGGGCTCACCCAGAGGGAATCCATGTGTGCACGAAGGAGGAGGAATCATAGAGTGGTTCGGGTTGGAAGGGACCTCCAAAGGTCACAGAACCACAGAATCACAGAATCACAGAATGCTAGGGGTTGGAAAGGACCTTGAAAAATCACCCAATCCAACCCCCCTGCCAGAGCAGACCACACAGGAACATATACAGGTGGGGTCTGAAAATCTCCAGAGAGGGAGAATCCACAACCCCCCTGGGCAGCCTGTCCCAGGGCTCTGTAACCCTCACAGGGAAAAAAATTCTACCTCCTGTTTCCATGGAACTTCCTCTGCCTCAGCTTCCACCACTGCCCCTTGTGCTGGCATTGGGCATCACCCAGCAGAGCCTGGCTCCAGCCTCTGGGCACTCACCCTGCACATCTTTATCAACAGCAATGAGGTCACCCTCAGGCTCCCCCTCTCCAAGCTACAGAGCCCTCAGCTCCCTCAGGCTCTCCTCCTAAGGAAGATGTTCCACTCCCTCCATCATCTTTGTGGCTCTGTGCTGGACTCTCTCAAGCAGTTCCCTGAGGTCCTTCCTGACCTGAGGGGCCCAGAACTGGACACAATATTCCAGATGTGGCCTCAGCAGGGCAGAGTAGAGGTACAGGAGAACCTCTCTGGACCTACTCACCACAGCTCTTCTAATCCACTCCAGGATCCCCTTGGCCTTTTTGGCCACAAGAGCACTTTGCTGGCTGATGGTCAACCTCCCACCCATTAGGACCCCCAGACCCTTTTCCCCTTTGCTGCTGCAACCTATCCAACCTCTTCTTCTCCATGGGGTTGTTCTATCCCAGGTGCCAGACTCTCCTCTTGCCCTTGTTGAATTCCATTTCATTTCTCCCTGCCCAACTCTCAGCCTGTGCAGGTCTGGCTGAATGGCAGCACCACCCTCCTGTGTCAAACACTCCACCCAGCTTGGTGCCATCAGCAAACTTGCTGACAGTGCTCTCTGTGTCCTCATCCAGGTCATTGATGAATATATTGAAGATCACTGGTCCCAGTACTGACCCCTGAGGGACTCCACTAGGCACAGGACTCCAACTATACTCTGTCCCATTGACCACAACTCTCTGACTTCTTTCCTTCAAGCAGTTCCCAGCCAACTCACTCCCTGCCCATCCAGACCACACTGCCTCAGTGTAGCTGTGAGGATGCTGTGGGAGGCAGTGTCAAATGCTGTGCCTAAATCAAGACAAACCACAGCCATTCCAAGAGACACCATTCCACAGGTCATCCAGTCCCAATCCCCTGCAGTCATCAGGGGACATCCTGGGGAATTCAGTCCTGTTGTATGTGTGTTAGAGGAGCCATTCCATTCTCCTCTTTGATCTAATTTCCCATTTTGGAAATGGAAACAAAGCTAATGCTAAGTCTCCTTCAGCAGCCTGAACCTTTGTAATGGCAGCAGCTCTGCCTTCAGTCCTGCTCAGCTGATTTTATGGGCTCCTGAAGGTTTGTTTTCCAGGAAAAGAACTGCAGACAGCATCACCTCAGCTTGAGCAGTGAGTGTTCACAGGAGCTGGAAAAACCTCTCTCAGCTCTATTGGAAATGATTTTTTAACTCATTTGCAAGGACAGCAAAGAATCCATTTGCCTCTAGCCTCAGTCCTGGCACCAGCAGGTGAGGAAACGACCCAGAGAGCACTGAGACATCTCTGACAAATCCAAGGCAAAACTGCCTCCAAGAGAACTGGACTCAGAGGATGCTCATGGACTCAATCCCAAGTTTTGCATCCCCTAAAGACTCAGAATCACAGAATCACACTAAGGTCTGGGTTGGAAGGGACCCCCAAAGCTCATCCAGTGACCCCCCTCTGCACTCATCAGGGACATCCTCAGCTAGATCAGGTTGCTCAGAGTGGAAGGTGATGCTCTGTACAGCAGGGGCTGTCCCAGCAGCCCAGGCTGTGGGGCTTGGCTAAGGAGAAGCTGAAACTGAACCAAGAGCCTTACTCTCTCCCCTGAGGAGCTCCAGCAGGAGGATGAGAGGTACAATGACTGAAGTCTTCCCCAGAGATGGTATCCAAGAGCCAGCAGAAGTCCCCACTGGCAGTTTAGCTGAGAAGGAAGTTGGAAACATGGTGCAGCACTAGACCTTGCCTCTGGTGGCAGTGCACAAAGTGCTGCCATCTCCTCTGTCTCCATCTTCCTTTTGCATTCCTTGGCCTATTAACAGAGCTGATCTCTGCTAGCCTGGGAGTAAAGACACACATTGTTGTGCACATAGATTCAAGGCCAAAGCATATGGCCATGGAACTGGAGACAAACAGGACAAACCATTCCAAGCAAAGAGATGGGATCCCCACTCAGCTCCTCAGAGGACACCAGATCCTGAGGGGGTCTAACCAAAAGGAGGTCCCTCAGGGGTTAATACTATTTAATATATTCATATTAATATAATTAATATAATACTATTTAATATATTCATCAATGATGAGCACACAAAGTTGTTGATGACACCAAACTGGGTGGAGTGGCTGACACAGCTGAAGGTTGTGCTGCCATTCAGCCAGACCTGGACAGGGTGAATGAAATTCACCAAGGGCAAGGGGAGAGTCTTGCACCTGGGAAAGAACAACCCCATGGAGTAGGATAGGTTGGGGAGTGATCTGTTGGAGATCAGTGAAGGGGAAAAAGCACCTGAGAGTCCTGGTGGATGGGAGGATGCCCATGAGGCAGCAAGGTGCCCTTGTGACCAAGAAGGCCAAGGGCATCCTGCAGTGGATTAGAAGGGCTGTGGTGAGTAGGACCACAGAGGTTCTCCTGCCCCTCTGCTCTGGCCTGCTGAGGCCACATCTGGAATATTGTGTCCAGTTCTGGGCCCCTCAGGTCAGGAAGGACCTCAGGGAACTGCTTGAGAGAGTCCAGCACAGAGCCACAAAGAGGATGGAGGGAGTGGAACATCTTCCTTAGGAGGAGAGCCTGAGGGAGCTGAGGGCTCTGTAGCTTGGAGAGGAGGAGCCTGAGGGTGACCTCATTGCTGTTGATAAAGATGTGCAGGGTGAGTGCCCAGAGGCTGGAGCCAGGCTCTGCTGGGTGATGCCCAAGGACAGCACAAGGGGCACTGGTGGAAGCTGAGCCATAGAATGTTCCATGGAAACAGGAGGTAGAATTTTGTTCCCCGTGAGGGTTACAGAGCCCTGGGACAGGCTGCCCAGGGGGGTTGTGGATTCTCCCTCTCTGGAGGTATTCCAAACCCACCTGGATGTGTTCCTGTGTGATCTGCTCTGGGTGACCCTACTCCAGCAGGGGGGTTGGACTGGATGAGCTTTTGAGTTCCCTTCTGGCCCCTACCATTCTGTGAATCTGCGATGTTCACCAACTGCTGTACACATGCCAGAAAGAGGTTTTAGTTCTTTGCTGGCTTTCCAGTTCGTGTTAACAGAACAGAGCCTCAGTGTCCCCAGCCCTGTGTGCCCAGCTCCTGGGACCAGAGCACAGCAGCAGGAGGCAGCACTTTGCTTTAGCACTCCAGAGCCTGAGCACACCCGGGGTGTGGGGAGGGTCTGCCGGTGCCAAGGCCTTAACGACTGCCTCTAAGTGCAAAATAGCTGCAGCAATGCAGATCAGAGGCAGATCAACCCCTCAGGTGCTGCGGCTGCACCTCCACGGCATAGTCACCTCCACGGCACAGTCACCTCCACGGCACAGTCACCCACCCTGCATCCCCAGTGTGGGTGACAGTGTTCCTGGGGAACCTGAGGTGTTCCTCAGGTGCAGCCCTGGCTAATTACTGGTGAGATCTGCACTTAAGACAAGTCAAGCCCTAACTTTGCCTTTCCCCAAACAGGCTTAATTATTAACTCCAGACTGGACGACAGGAAAACAAGTGTTAACTAATAACCTTGATTTCCCGGTACCCACAAAACCAAGTTGGTTTTTTCCGTGTTTGTTTTTGTAGTGCTGGCTCTACTTTAACTTTCTGTTTGCCTGGGGAATGCTGATCTGATGCTTTGCCCCCTTAGAATCATAGAATTGAATCACAGAATTAAATTGTCAGGGTTGGAAGGGACCTCAAGGCTCAGCCAGTTCCAAACCCCCTGCCATGGACAGGGACACCTCACACTACAGCAGCTTGCTCACAGCCACAGCCAGCCTGGCTGCATAAAACCTCCAGGCAGGAGGCTTCCACCACCTCCCTGGGCAACCTGTGCCAGTCTCTCACCACCCTCATGGGGAACAACTTCTTCCTGACATCCAAGCTCAATCTACACGTTTCTAGTTTGCTCCATCCCCCCCAGTCCTATCACTCAAAAGTCCCTCCCCAGCTTTCTTGTAGCCCCTTTCAGATACCAGAAGGCCACAAGAAGGTCTCCTCAGAGCCATCTCTTCTCCAGACTGAACAGCCCCAACTCTCTCAGTCTGTCTCCAGAGCAGAGCAGCTCCAGCCCTCTGCTCATCCTCATGGCCCTTCTCTGGACACCTTCCAGCCCTCCAGATCCTTCCTGTCCTAGGGGCTCCAGAACTGGACACAGAGCTCCAGGTGAGGTCTCACCAAAGCAGAGTAGAGGGGGAGAATCACCTCCCACCTCCCTTCACGTGGTTTGATGCCAAGGGAAAGAGGGAAAAATGAAACTGATGGAAACGAAGTCAGAGCCATGCCTGAGTCAGCTGGTGCATGGCCACAAGGATGGAACCAGGGTTTCTTTTCTTCTCCTTTACCTTATGGATTAATTTACCATGATGTCAGTTCAGTTGTAGCTAAACCCTTCTCCTTCCTTCCCCCGCCCCGATGTACTCTGCAGCGCTTCACATAGCCTGGGGGGGAGGTCTCGAACGGCTTGCAAATGGATCTTGCCCTGCAAGCTGCATTCTGCCACACAATTGCCATCGTCATCTCCGAAGTCTTAAAAGCCAGCGCACGATGTGAATGAGAGGCTTTTCTTCTCCATGTGGGGCTCACAGCTCAGAGCCCTGCATGACATTTTGTCAGCCTGTTAACAAAGCAGCACAGGAGAGCGCTGGAAATAAGCCCTGCTTATGTAAGTGTTCACCGGGGCCCAAATATTAATGTCAGGACTCTGCATAATGGAAGTGCTCTAAATAATCCCTTTGAGCCTTCGTAGCTTAACCTTTCTTCCTATTTTAGCCATTAGTTACCTTTAAACAGCAGGATTCCCCGGCTGGGGAACAGGCTGGGAACAGCAGGCACTGAAATCTCCACACCCTCCTCTTGCAGCGCTGGATTTCTGGGGCTGCCCTTGCTCTTGGGGATTTTCATTGCAAAAGAACTACACAACCTGCAGCAGCCACAACAAACAAACCAACCAACCAACCAACTAACTAACAAACAAACAAACAGGAAAGCAAACGTCCCAGTCTGCAGCTCCTGCTTCTCTCTCCCACTCTGCAGAGGTATTTGGAATCTCAGCCCACTCACGTTATCAGGATGCAGAATCACAGAACTGTCAGGCTTGGAAGGGACCTCAAGGCTCAGCCAGGTCCAACCCCCTGCCATGGCCAGGGACACCTCACACTACAGCAGCTTGCTCACAGCCACAGCCAGCCTGGCTGCAAACACCTCCAGGCAGGAGGCTTCCACCACCTCCCTGGGCAACCTGTGCCAGTCTCTCACCACCCTCATGGGGAACAACTTCTTCCTAACATCCAAGCTCAATCTACCCATTTCTAGTTTTGCTCCATCCCCCCCAGTCCTATCACTCCCTGACACCCTCAAAAGTCCCTCCCCAGCTTTCTTGGAGCCCCCTGCAGGTACTGGAAGGCCACAAGAAGGTCTCCTCAGAGCCTTCTCTTCTCCAGACTGAACAACCCCAACTCCCTCAGTCTGTCTCCAGAGCAGAGCAGCTCCAGCCCTCTGCTCATCCTCATGGCCCTTCTCTGGACACCTTCCAGCACCTCCAGATCCTTCCTGTCCTAGGGGCTCCAGAACTGGACACAGTGCTCCAGCTGTGGTCTCAGCAGAGTGGAGCAGAGGGGCAGAATCCCCTCCCTGGCCCTGCTGGCCACACTTCTCTTGCTGCAGCCCAGGCTCTGCTTGGCTCTCTGGGCTGCAAGTGCTCACTGCTGGCTCCTGTTGAGCTTCTCATCCACCATTTTTTATCTTCCCATGTTGAGATTCTCACACCACTTTTCTACACAGTGTTATTCACTGACTTGCCAACAAAATGCTGCCTCAGTGATGTCCAGGTGATGAGCTAAGATGATGCTTGGCAGGAATCAGAAGCTTCCACACTGTGCCTAACTGGTTGCCAGTGTCACCACTGCTCTCTTTGCAGAGAATTGCCAAGCCTGGCTGCAGGCTCCAGCTCTGGGCACCACCTACACTGCAGCATCCAGCTACTGAAGGGAAGGGTCTTGTTTCTTTCATGTGCTTCCCATCTGGCCTACAGACTAGGGGATGATGAGACTGAGAGCAGCCCTGCAGGAAAGGACTTGGGGGTGCTGGTGGGTGAGAAGCTGGGCAGGAGCCAGCAATGGGCACTGGCAGCCCAGAAAGCCAATGGCAGCCTGGGCTGCATCCAAAGCAGTGTGGCCAGAGATGGAGAGAGGGAATCCTGCCCCTCTGCTCTGCTCTGCTGAGACCTCACCTGCAGGGCTGTGTCCAGCTCTGGGGCCCCCAGCACAAGAGAGACAGAGGAGACCAGCAAGATGATGAGAGGGGCTGGAGCACCTCTGCCATGAAGTCAGGCTGAGAGAAGTGGGGCTGTACAGCTAGGAGAAGAGAAGGCTGCAGGGAGACCTTAGAGCTGCATTTCAGCATCTGAAGGGGACCTAGAGAAAGGCTGGGGAGGGACTGCTTGAGTACAGCCTCACATGGTAATCATAGACTCACAGCATTGTCAGGGTTGGAAGGGACCTCAAGGATCAGCCAGGTCCAACCCCCCTGCCATGCCCAGGGACACCTCACACTACAGCAGTTTGCTCACAGCCACAGCCAGCCTGGCTGCAAACACCTCCAGGCAGGAGGCTTCCACCACCTCCCTGGGCAACCTGTGCCAGGCTCTCACCACCCTCATGGGGAACAACTTCTTCCTAACATCCAAGCTCAATCTACCCATTTCTAGTTTTGCTCCATTCCCCCCAGTCCTATCACTCTCTGACACCCTCAAAAGTCCCTCCCCAGCTCTCTTGGAGCCCCTTTCAGATACTGGAAGGCCACAAGAAGGTCTCCTTGGAGCCTTCTCTTCTCCAGACTGAACAGCCCCAGCTCTCTCAGTCTGTCTCCAGAGCAGAGCAGCTCCAGCCCTCTGCTCATCTTCGTGGCCCTTCTCTGGACACCTTCCAGCACCTCCAGATCCTTCCTGTTCTAGTGGCTCCAGAACTGGACACAGAGCTCCAGGTGTGGTCTCAGCAGAGTGGAGTAGAGGAGAAGAATCAGCTCCCACCTCCCTTCACATGGTGTGATACCGAGGGAAAGAGAAAAATGAAACTGATGGAAATGAAGTCAGAGCTATGCCTGACTCCCACGGTAAAGGCAGTGTCAACATTGACCCCCAAGTACTCATGGTTTTGGTAAGGCAAACATTCATTCCATTGTTGTCCTAGCCCTCCCTTTCTCAGCAAACACAGTGAGGATCTCATTGCTTCCATGTTTTGTTCAAGAACTAATTCACCTGCTGATAAAGGTTTGGAATCTGTTTCCAAAAGGCTCAGTAGTCATTACTATTATTATTATTATTAATAATTATTCTTATTATACATTATATATAAAATTACATTGTATAATAATAAATGATGATGTTGGGTTGGACTTCCTTAATGAAAAATAGCCAGTGAAGAGGGAGTGGAAAACTGCAAGAGACTCCCAGTGGGAGAACCAGTACTTTTTAATACAGTCCATGCCTTCAGTTCTGCTGTCCCCAGCAGAAGGACACAGAGCTGATGGAGTGAGTCCAGAGCAGGCCACAAAGATGATCCAAGGGCTGGACAGGCTGAGGGAGCTGGGAGTGCTCAGCCTGGAGAAGAGAGGACTCTGTGGGGACCTTAGAGCTGCCTTCTAGTAGCTGAAGGGATTCTCCAGGAAGGCTGCAGAGGGTCTTTCCATGAGGGTGTCTAGAGACAGGCCAAGGGGGAATGGTTTGAAGCTGAGGGAGAGCAGAGTTAGACTGAAGCTGAGGAAGAAGTTCTTCAGTGTGAGGGTGGTGAGACTCTGGCACAGGCTGCCCATGGAAGCTGTGGCTGCCTCCTCCCTGGGGGTGATCAAGACCAGGTTGGATGAGGCCGTGAGCAGCTGAGTGTAGTTGAGAGGTGTCCCTGGGCATGGTGGGGAGGTTGGAGCAGATGATCTCTGAGGTGCCTTCCACCCTGAGCCATTCTGTGATCACTGTTTAAGGTCATCACAGTATCACAGTATAACTAAGGTTGGAAGAGACCTCGAGGATCAAGTCCAACCTGTCACCACAGACCTCATGACTAGACCATGGCACCAAGTGCCACGTCCAATCCCCTCTTGAACACCTCCAGGGATGGGGACTCCACCACCTCCCTGAGCAGCACATTCCAATGACGAATGACTCGCTCAATGGAGAGCTTTCTCCTCACCTCCAGCCTAAATCTCCCCTAGCAGCAGTCATGATGTTCCCCATGTCCCCCCAGCACCACAAGAACGCCATGCAGCCAGCTGAGCCAAAGCTGTTGCTCAGGAATTCCTCCCCATGGGCTTGATGGACAGGGACACCTTCTAGGCTGAGGCAGCCTGCAGAGCCTGCTGTGAGAGCTTTGCCACTGCCACTGGGTTTCTAAGGAAGCTGTGACAAGGATCCTGGATGATGAGGAGGCACCGCACGCTGGGGCCGAATGATTCAGTGTCACAGAAATAACTGTGGCAGAAATAACTACTGGGAGCAGAGAGCACCCCAAACTCTGGCCCACAAAGCAGATCCCACACTGTGAATCATGTGGGAGAGATCCTCTCTCTCTCTCTCCTTACTTCCAGCTGCTCAATTGCTCAACGTGTTGCTTAAAATATGACTGTTGCTCAGTATTACCCTTATATGTAGCTGCTCTGCAACATCATCTTGCAAACTGGATGGGGAAATCCTCCCACCCCTGTGACAAAAATCTTTGATAGCTCTTCAGAATCTAAATTTTTCCAGTGGAAGCCTTCAGCTGCCCCATTTTAAGCACATCCTGCTGAGTTTGGTCAAATGAATGTCATTATTAGATCATCGAGGTGAAAAGGAACCCTGGAGAAGGGAAGGCTCTAGGGAGGCCTCAGAGCTGCATGTCAGTATCTGAAGGGGACCTACAGGAAGGCTGGGGAGGGACTGTTTAGGAGGGTCTGTGGGGATAGGATGAGGAGCAATGGTTTGAAACTGGAGCAGGGTAGAGTTAGGTTGGACATCAAGAAGTTCCCTGGGCAGCCTGTTCCAGCATTTCACTGCTCTCCTTGTGCAGATGAGCTGGGGAAGCACTGTGTCTTCACAGCAGATGCTCTTTGTTTTCATAGAATAACAGAATGGTCTGGGCCAGAAGGGACCTCCAAAGGTCATCCAGTCCAACCCCCTCTGCATTCAGCAGGGACATCCTCCACTAGATCAGGTTGCCCAGAGCCCTGTCGAGTCTCACCTTGAATATCTCCAGGGAAGGGCCTCAACCATCTCCTTGGGCAACCTATTGCCATGTTCCAGCACCTTCATGGTGTAGGACTTGCTCCTCACATCCTATCTCAAATCTGCTTTTTCATTTCAAACCATTGTCCCTCATTCTGTCCCTGCAGGCCTTTGCACAGTCTCTCTGCAGCCTTCTTCAGGTACTGGCAGGCTGCTATTAGGTCTGCTCAGAGCCTTCTCTTCTCCAGGCTCCCTCAGCCTCTCCTTGTAGCAGAGCTGCTCCAGCTCCCAAATCATATTTATGTCCCTCCTCTGGACCTGCTCCATCAGGTCCATGTCTCTCTTGTGTTTGGGGTCCCACAGCTGGACACAGCACTGCAGGGGAGGTCTCACCAGAGCAGAACAGGGGGGCAGAATCTCCTCTCTTGACCTGCTGGCCACACTCCTTTTGATGGAACGCAGGCTGCCACTGGCCTTATGGGCTGCAAGTGCCCTTTGCTGACTCATGTTCAGCTCCTCATGCAACAGAACTCCCTAGGGGAGCCTGCAATGACCTCTGGCCTGGGTTTTGCAGTCATCTGACAGCTCTCTGGTGTGCCTCCACTTTGAGGAGCCGGGCTGTGGGCAAAAGGATGGCCAGTCACCATCTGCTTCAACACAGCTGAAAGCAGAGGAGGGAGGATGTTTTCCCCCTGCTTTTGGATGTTTCCAGCACTGGGCAGGAAATTTGGCTGGAAAATGATGTCAAAAGGTACCAGTCTTTAGCAGGGGGCACAGAGAGGGGTGGCAAGGGAGAAGGGCTGCAGGGAGGCATTCAGCAGTGTGGGCATGCAAGTAGGAGCTGCTGCCCAAGCAAGGGCTGAGGCACTCTGTTCTGTGTGGCCCTCTTATGAGTTGAGTTATCTGAGTTAGGGACTAGCTCAGGACACAGACTCTCACCCACATTGCAGGGCAAGCAAACTGCTCCCATTCTCATCATCTTGTCTTACACATGGTCTGTGAGAAGCATGGTGAGGAAGCATGGTGAGGAAGCATGAAGGAATTGTGTTTCCTGGTGGATAGAAGAATGCCCATGGACCAGCAAGGTGCCCTTGTGGCCAAGAAGTGGCTGATCCTTGAGGCATCCTGGGGTAGATTAGAAGGGCTGTGGTGAGTAGATCCAGAGAGGTTCTCCTCCCCCTCTACTCTGCCCTGATGAGGCCACATCTGGAATATTGTGTCCAGTTCTGGGCCCCTCAGGTCAGGAAGGACCTCAGGGAACTGCTTGAGAGAGTTCAGCACAGAGCCACAAAGCTGCTGAAGACAGTGGAACATCTCCCTGTGAGGACAGGCTGAGGGAACTGGGGCTTGGAGCTTGGAGCAGAGGAGCCTGAGGGTGACCTCATGGCTGGGGATAAAGATGTGCAGGGCACTGTGGGGAGGATGGAGCCAGGCTCTGCTCAGGGATGTCCAAGGACAGCACAAGGGGCACTGGGGGCAAGCTGGAGCAGAGGAGGTGCCACAGGAACAGAAGGGAAAACTTTTTCCCTGTGAGGGTGGCAGAGCCCTGGAGCAGGCTGCCCAGAGAGGTTGTGGAGTCTCCTGCTCTGGAGACATTCCAAACCCACCTGGATGTGTTCCTGTGTGAGCTGCCCTGGGTGATGCTGCTCTGGCAGGGGAGTGGGTGGACTGGCTGATCTCTGGAGGTTGCTTCCATCCCCTAATATTCTGTGTGTCTGTGATTTTCACCAACTGCTGTACACATGCCAGGAAGAGGTTTTAGTCCTTTGCTGGCTTTCCAGTTTGTGTTAACACAACAGAGTGAAAGCAATTGCTGAGCAAAGGCAAAATTGGAGAGAGCTGCAGAGGGCTGAGAGGCTGTGAGAAATGAATGGCATGGGGAGGGCAGGCTGCATGGCACCTCTGGGATGCTGCCAAGCACAAGCCCTGAGCAGGCATCACATATTTTTTTCCACCTCCTTAACCTAATACACACACACACACACGTATAATTACACATAAACACATCTAGATCTAAAATTGGCTATTTTCTCTTTGAAACCCTTGGAAACTCTGCTGGAATAAACTCCTAATCCTGTTTGAACAAGTGTGATGTTTTATTCCCACTGTTTGCTTTGCATTGCATTACCAAACCCCCCCACACACACATACACACACTCAGAGCCACTCACTTGGAAAGCTGCTTGTGGCTCATCAAATAGCCATGGACAAGCTGAAACCAAACCCCACTCTTCTGACTGAATGAAAAGCATTTGACTTGTTTTTCTTCTGGATGGGATGGGAATTCCCTGCAAAGTCAGAGCAGGGCCTTCAGGGCTTTCTGAAATGGTTTGCAGATTGATCATGGAAATGTGATTATGGCAGCCAGACTGCTTAAAAATCCCAGGCATTGGGTCTCCACTGGGTGAGATGAAAAATAGGTTTCAGGGAAGAGCTATTTGGGCATTAAGTGCTACAAGAGGCTCTGCTGCAGCCTGCCAGCTGTGTCCATGTGGTGTGCTGCAGCTAGAGAAAGCCTGTGGCTGAGGGTTGGTGTAGAGAGCAGTCAAACCACCCTTGGGCAGTGGGGATGAAATTCCTCCTGCCCTGCTGGAAATATCCAGGACAGCAAGCTCCTGGAATCTCCTGGCTCAGTGCATGGAAGCAGCTCACACAACCCACTCAGTGTACTCCTTTGGAGTTTGTCACTTTAGCTTCCATCAGCCCCTGCAGGGGATTGGGATTGGGTCTGGTCAGACTCTTCTTATTCCTGGTTCTTGTTTCTATGACAGAATCACAGAATTATTGAAGCTGGGATAGACCTCTGAAACCATCCAGTCCAGCCTGTGACCTAGCACCACCACCTTGACCAGACCATGGCACTGAGTGCCACATCCAACCTTGCCTTAAACACCTCCAGTGATGGCATCTCCACCACCTCCCTGGGCAGTCCATCCCAGTCTCTGATTCCCTTTTCCTTGAGGAAGTGTTGCCTAACATCCAACCTAAGCCTCCCCTGGCACAGCTCCAGGCCCAGCTCCAGGCCATGCTCTCTTGTCCTGTCATGAGCTGCCTGACCACCACCTGATTACAACTTCCCTTCAGGCAGCTGTAGAGAGTGATGAGGTCTCCCCTGAGCCTCCTCCAGGCTGAACACCCCCAGTTCCCTCAGCCTCTCCTCATCAGACTTTCCCTCCAGCCCCCTCCCCATTCTGGTTGCTCTCCTCTGGACCTGCTCCAGCACCTCCAGGTCCTCCCTGCAGTGAGTGCCCAGAGCTGCACACAGTGCTGGATGTGAGGCCTCACCAGTGCCCAGGACAGGGCAGAATTCCATCCCTGCTCCTGCTGGCCACACTGCTCCTGATCCAGGCCAGGATGCCATTTGCTTTCCATGCCCCCTGGGCACACTGCTGGCTCATGTCCAGCTGCTGTCCCCCAGCACTGCCAGGTCCCTCTCTGCCAGGTGCTCTCCAGCCTCTCTCCCCCAGTCTGTAGTGCTGCATGGGGTTAGTGTGGCCAAAGTGCAGGACCCTGCCCTTGCACTTGTTGAACCTCATCCCACTGGCCAGACTGAGTGCCTTGTGCCTTGAGTTCTCCTTCTGTACCTGCCCTGCATGCATGCAGGAGCCTTTGAAAGTGAAAACTGCTGGGAAATAAATCCTAACGAACTCGGGTTTGAATTGCATTGTTCACACTCAGGGCATGCAAAAATGAAGTGGAAATTCATGAGCTGGTAGCAACCCTACAGCCATGTAACAGAGGATGAGGGCACAGAGAGCACTGTCAGCAGGTTTGCTGATGGCACCAAGCTGGGTGGAGTGGCTGACACAGGAGGGTGGTGCTGCCATTCAGCCAGACCTGCACAGGCTGAGAGTTGGGCAGGGAGAAATGGAATGGAATTCAAGAAGGGCAAAGGGAGAGTCTGGCACCTGGGAAAGAACAACCCCATGGAGCAGGAGAGGTTGGGGACTGAGCTGCTGGAGAGCAGTGAAGGGGAAAGGGACCTAGGGGTCCTGGTGAGTGGGAGGTTGACCATGAGCCAGCAATGTGCTCTTGTGGCCAAGAAGGCCAAGGGCATCCTGGGGTGGATTAGAAGGGCTGTGGTTAGGAAGTGGGGAGAGGTTCTCCTGCCCCTCTACTCTGCCCTGGTGAGGCTGCATCTGGAATATTGTGTCCAGTTCTGTGCCCCTCAGGTCAAGAACTTCAGGGAACTGCTTGAGAGAGTCCAGTGCAGTCACAAAAATGATGGACTGGAAGATCTTCCTTAGGAGGAGAGCCTGAGGGAGCTGAGGGCTCTGTAGCTTGGAGAGGAGGAGCCTGAGGGTGACCTCATTGCTGTTGATAAAGATGTGCAGGGTGAGTGCCCGGAGGCTGGAGCCAGGCTCTGCTGGGTGATGCCCAAGGACAGCACAAGGGGCAGTGGTGGAAGCTGAGGCAGAGGAAGTTCCATGGAAACCGGAGGTAGAATTTTTTTCCCTGTGAGGGTTACAGACACTGGAACAGGCTGCCCAGAAGGGTTGTGGAATCTGCCTCTCTGGAGAGATTCAAACCCCACCTGGATGTGTACCTGTGTGATTGCTCTAGGTGATCCTGCTCTGGCAGGGGGGTTAGACTGGATGAGCTTTCAAGGTCTGGGATCTGTGATCCTGTGATCAGAGAGCTGGGAGCATGGGGCACTTGCTCTGGGATGTTGATGTGGAGCAAAGCATCGTGGTGTGGTGTTTGTGGAGTTCGTATACTCTCCATTCTGTCATTGCAGGGCAGTGTGGGGAGGATGGAGCCAGGCTCTGCTCAGGGATGCCCAAGGACAGCACAAGGGGCACTGGGGACAAGCTGGAGCAGAGAAGGTGCCACAGGAACAGAAGGGAAAACATTTCCCCTGCGAGGGTGGCAGAGCCCTGGAGCAGGCTGCCCAGAGAGGTTGTGGAGTCTCCTGCTCTGGAGACTTTCCAACCCCCCCTGGATGTGTTCCTGTGTGACCTGCCCTGGGTGATGCTGCTCTGGCAGGGGGGTTGGACTGGATGAGATCCCTTCCAACTCCTAAAGTTCTGTGAATCTGTGACTATCAAGCTGCTGAAAAAGTACCAAACCCTTCAAAATGCTGAAGTGAACCCTTTGCAGTGTGAGGTGGAGCTGCCACCCTCGCTAACACCGTTGCTCACTGAGGATTTTCGAAGCAAAGCAACTCTTGGAGCCTGCTGCTGTCACTGTCAGGAAGTTCTGGGGACTCTAACTGACAAAGATTTATTTCCCTGTGTGCTTCTGAAGGAAAAGATCCACGTTGGGAAGCAAGGGCTGGCTGGAGCTGTGGCAGATGGTGCTTTTCTGGAGAAGATATTAGTGTTTAATAACGACTGTAAGAGTGTGAACCAGATGTTCCCCTCACATTTTATCTGAGCAAAGGTTTGGGAGGATGCCAGATAGATAGATATGTGCATCAGAGAGCCTGAAAAAATACACAGCTGGGTCCCCAGGGGCTCATTAAGGGAGGAGTAACTTTCTGTGAGCCATTAAACTCCATTGAAACAGCGAGTTCTGTTTAAGCTGTGACTAATACCTCCTAGGAACTCCCTTTCAACTCTCACTTGGGCAGAGCAGCGCTCCAGAAGGATAAGGGCAGCACTAAGCTGGTTTGCCAAGGAAAATGGGGACTCCAGCTTCATCAAGGATGATGGAAAATAGTATCATAGTATCAGTCAGGGTTGGAAGGGACCACAGGGATCATCTAGTTCCAACCCCCCTGCCATGGGCAGGGACACCCCACACTAGATCAGCCTGGCCACAGCCTCATCCAGCCTGGATAACAGTCCTGAAATGGTCCTGAGTCCTGAGTCCTGGATAATAGTCCTGAAATAGTCCTAAGCCAAGGAAGGAAAGCTCATAATGGAATTCTCCTTTGATAAGGCTTTGTCTAGCTCTCCAGTGGGATGCAGAGTGTTGTTTCTAGCTGTACAGGACAGCACTTTCAAGAGCCCTACGTATGGGGCCCTCCAGCAAAGCACAGCTGTAGCTATTGTGTCTGAAGTGCTCCTGCTATGTGGCAGCCTCCCGGGCTTCAGTGAGCACAGAGTGACAGAGTGTGTCAGCTGCAAGTCACAGATGACACCAAGCTTTTCTTCTTGAGTGTGACTGCAGGCTCCTCAGGTATGTAAAAGAGGCTGCTTGTTAGGGGGGGAATGTAGTAATCAGGGCTCAGTGTTGGGACCACTTCTCTTTAACATCTTTATTGATCACCTTGATGAAGACACAGAGTGTCAGCAGTGAGGTCACACATGACACCAAGGTAGGTGGAGTGTTGATGTGCACCAGGGTAGGGAGGATCTGCAGAGGGACTTGGATAGGTTGGATCCATGGCCAATGTTAAAAGGATGAGCTTCAACAAGGCCAAGTGCCAGGTCCTGCACTTGAGTCACAACACCCCCAAGCAATGCTCCAGGGCTGGGGCAGTGTGGCTGGAAACTGCCTGGCAGAAAGGGACCTGGGGATGCTAATGGAGAAGGGGCTGAACAGGAGCCAGCAGTGTGCCCAGGTGGCCAAGAAAGCCAAAGGCATCCTGGCTGGGATCAGCAATGCTGTGTCCAGCAGGAGCAGGGAGCTGATTGTCCTCTTGTTCTCAGCTCTGGGGAGGCCACACCTGGAGTCTGGTGTCCAGGTTTGGGCACCTCAATACAGGAGAGCTGTGGAGGTGCTGGAGCCAGGGCAGAGGAGGGCAAGGAAGCTGTGAAGGGCCTGGAGAAGAAATGTGATGAAGAGCAACTGAAGGAGCTGGGGATGGTTAGTGTGAAAGAGAGGAGGCTGAGGGGAGACCTCATTGCTACCTGAAAGGACCTTGTGGAGAGGTTGGTGCTGGTCTTTTCTCACAGGTAATTGGTGACAGAGCAAGAGGGAATGGCCTCAAGTTTTGACTGGGGAGGTTCAGACTGGACAGTAGGAAACATTTTTTCCCATCAAGAGTGGTCAGGCACTGGAATGAGCTGCCCAGGGAGGTGGTGGAGTCCCTAAGCCTGGATGTGTTTAAAAGGTGGTTTGGATGTGGTGCTTGGGTCTCTGGTTTAGGGGTGACCCGTGCAGAGCAGGGTTAATGGTTGGACTTGGTGACCCTGAGGGTCATTTCCAACCCCAATGTGTCTGTGCTTCAGTGAGCTGGTCTGATTTCTTCTTGTGCAGTGAAGAAGTGCTCCCACCTCTGCCCTCTCCACCTGTAGCTGAGCTACCTGAAGGCTCAGCCTCATACTAGGTGCTCCTGGGACAACAGAAACATGAGGTCAGAGCTCCTAATCTGGTGCCAGGTCGAGGACTTGGCAGAACCTGTGGCTGAGCACCTGGGAGCAGGGGGAGTCTGGAGCCCTGTGGGAAGAGGCTGCTTCTCCAGCAGCAGCTGCTGACCTGCTGTGGTCCTTCCTGCCACAGCAGCAAGAGCTGTTCTTCCTTCCCAGCTTTTACAATGAGTATTTTGCCACAGCACTGAAATAATGACCAAGGCACTGAGTGCTTTAGTTGGGCCTGCTGTGATCTTGGGTTTTGCAGAGGGGTTTCACAGCTTCACACATTGCATTGAGTTGGGAAGAACCCACAAAGGGCAACTTGTCCAACCCCCTGCACTCAGCAGGGACACCTCCAACTAGAGCAGAATGCCCAGGACCATTTGAGTCTGACCTTGAGTGTTGCCATGGATGGGACCTCAACCACATCCCTGGGCAGCCTGTTCCAGTATTTCACCACTCTCACTGTGCAGAACTTCCTCCTGATGGCCAACCTAAATCTGCCCTACTTCAGTTTCAAACCATTGCTCCTCGTCCTATCCCCACAGCCCTTCTGAGCAGTCCCTCCCCAGTCTGCCTGTAGGTCCTCTTCAGATACTGAAATGCAGCTCTAAGGTCTCCCTGTAGCCTTGTCCTCTCTAGGCTGAACAGCTCAAATTCTTTCAGCCTGTTTCATAGCAGAGGTGCTGCAGCCCTCTGATCATCCTGGTGGCCTCCTCTGGCCTGCTCCATCAGGTCCATGTCTGTCATGTGTTGGGGGGCCCACAGCTGGACCCAGCACTGCAGCTGAGGTCTCACCAGAGCAGAACAGAGGGGCAAGATGCCCTCTCTCCATCTCTGGCCTCTCTGCTTTTGATGCAGCCCAGGCTGACATTGGCCTTCTGGGCTGCCAGTGCCCATCACTGGCTCCTGTCCAGCTTCTCACCCAAGTCTTTTCCTGCAGGGTTGCTCTCATCTCCCAGCCTGGACTGATATTGAGGGTCACCCCCTCAACCTAGTTGCATTATGTTGAATGTGAACTTCTGTGTTCCTGCTGCCCTCTCTTCAAGCCTGCTTCAGCATCCAAGCAGACTCTGAAAGCAAGGATGCCCAAATGCTGTGAGGCACATTGGAGAAGCACTTTGGGAACGACACCACCTGGAGCCCATGGTGGACACAATTGTCAGGACCTTCTTTCTGGGCATGGCACTTGTGCTTCGGCATATTGCTGGGGGATTCCATGCCTTGGCCATTTTTGCTGTTAGAGCTCAAGGTGTACCACCTGAAGAACCTCACAAGATGTTTGGTGTCAACACAAAGCCTGCCTGAATTAACAGGATTTTAATTAAGGGGATGAGCGACGTCGTGCACCACTTAAATTGCTTCAGAGGTGATTTACCTCCATTTCTTTGCTGTTAATTAGTTGTAAGTCAATTAAATATCTCTACACAGAGGATCTGACTGCCATAAAGTGCAAGCCTGACTCACAGCTTGCTTGCACTGACATTCCAGTTCAAGGTCTCCATGCAGTGGGGGCCAGACTCTATAGCCTGTAAACAAGAAGCTTATCTTTTCCAGCCCTTTGTTTTCTGGTGGCTCAGCCACAAACTTGACCTACTGTCATTCAGCTGGGGAGGAAGTGCTTTAGCTTGAACTTCTCCCACCAGAGTTCATGCTGAGCTGCCTCCCCTTGCAGTTAGAGCAGGTGAGGAGGTACACAGAGATGATTGTTGACATCTCTGGGAGCCTAGCTGATGCAAGCTTGGTTGCTGAACTCAGTTGTCTGCTGGAGCCCTTGAGCTAAACTAAAGGTGACTGTCGCTGCACCTTTTCTGCATGCAACAACACAGTAGAACCCATTAAGGACTTGATTCTTTGGCATTCCTAGGAGTCACAGCAAACCCCCTTGACTGCTCCATGTGTCCTTCCAGGGTTGGAAGTTAATGACTTTAAACCCTCATTTGTTACAGGAACGAGGAAAGAGGGGGAATTGCAAGTGCCATCAGGTAACATCAGTGAAGAATTTGGAAGAGAAAGGAAGATTCCTTCTCTTGAAGAGATTTTTTTCAAGGTTTTCCATCTTTCCCATGCTGCTACAGCAGCATTGCAGCTTTTCCTTCTATGACAAGGCTCCCTGAAGTGAGGTTCACTGGGAAGACAGCACAGCAATATTCAGAGCCCTCCAGCACAGCCTGGGAGCACAAGGCTTGCTGCTGACCAAGGCACATCCACAACTATGCCCACAAATCAGGGAATCCCAGAATGGCTCAGACTGGAAGGGACCTCAGAGATCATCTACTCCAACCTCCCTGCCATGGGCAGGGACACCTCTCAACCAGACTCAGCTCCTCAATGCCTCATCCAACCTGGCCTTAAACACCTCCGGGGGTGAGACAGCCACAGCACCCCTGGGCAGCCTATTCCAGAGTCTCACCATCCTGGTACTGAAAAACTTCTTCCTCAGCTCCAGTCTAACCCTGCTCTCTCTCAGCTTCAAACCATTCCCCTTGTCCTGTCTCTAGATACCCTCAGGAAAAGTCTCTCTGCAGCCTTCCTCTAGGATCCCTTCAGTTGCTGGAAGGCAGCTCTAAGGTCCCCCCAGAGTCAAATCTTCTCCAGGCTGAACCAGTGCATGCTAATCTTCTTAGATGCTGCTTCTTGCACCCTTCTCCCTCCCTCCCTCTCTTCCTCCCTCCCTCCTATCCTCCCATTTCCTTCCGGCACTACAAAGCCCTTCCAAGATCAAAGTCCTCAGTGACCATGAGTTAGCACAACGCTGCTGCTGCTTCGACAGGGGCTGGGAGCCAGCTGGCACATCTTAAAAACCATCACCAGAATCTGCTTAATTACTGTTCCCAGTGCACTACTTGAACAAAGCTCTGGCCTGGACAGCTGCAGCAAGCTGATGCCCAGCAATGGGGCACTGCAGCAGCACAGCCATGGCTTGGAGGGTGGCTCTTTCATTTATTCCTTTGTTTATCTTGTGTTTCTCTTCATGCTGTTAATCCACCGTTGGGCCTGTCTGAAAAGATGCCTTTGAGAAACACAGTAAAGTTCTATGACTATGACTCTATCACTCTATGACTCTGTGATTCTATGATCTTATGACTCCATGATTCTATGACTCCATGATTCTATGACTCTATGACTCTATGATTTTATGACTCTATGATTCTTTGGCTATGACTCTATGACTGTGATTCTATGACTCTGAGTATATGATTATGACTCTATGATTCTATTATTATGATTCTATGACTCTATGATTCTGACTTTGACTATGACTCTATGACTCTATGACTCTATGATTCTATGACTCTGTGACTCTATGACTCCATGATTCAATGACTCTATGACTCTATGACTCTGTGACTCTATGATTCTATGACCATGACTCTGAATCTGTGATTCTATGACTCTATGACTCTGATTCTATGATTCTATGACTCCATGACTCTATGACTCTGTGATTCTATGATTCTATGACTCCATGACTCTATGACTCTGTGATTCTATGATTCTATGACTCCATGACTCTATGACTCTATGGTTCTATGACTATGACTCTATGACTCTGTGATTCTATGATTCTATGACTATGACTCTATGATTCCATGATTCTATGACTCTATGATTCTCTGACTCTATGACTATGGCTCTATGACTCCATGACTCTATGATTCAATGATTCTATGACTATGACTCTATGAATCTATGATTCTATGACTCTATGACTCTATGACTCCATGATTCTATGACTCTATGATTCTATGACTCTATGATTCTATGACTCCATGACTTTATGACTGTGATTCTATGATTCCATGACTCTGGGATTCTATGATTCCATGACTATGATTCCATGTCCCTATGACTGTGATTCTATGATTCCATGACTATGATTCCATGTCCCTATGACTGTGATTCTATGATTCCATGACTCTGGGATTGTGTTCTAAAAGGTGATCTCCCAAGTTTTTCCCCAGTGCAGAATAAATTGATTGCTAAAAGCCCTGTCCCATGGAGATTGGGATTCAAAATATGTCACTTCCAAATATATCACTCACCAAACAAACAAAGCAAGCTCATCCTGCTCAAGCTCCCCCATCTGTGACCTGGGGTAAGCACCCTCTCCTGGCTAGCCTTGGAGCCAGGGCTAGTTTGATGATCAGCTGCTCCAGGCAGTGCTTGCAATTAATCCATTTGTTAAATGAAACCCATTGAGGCTGATTCTAAGCCTTTTGCTCTATGTCTTCAATTCTGGTCCTGCCCAGCCCCATTGGGTGGTTTCTGCGGCTCTAGATCCTTCCCTGATCCATGACCACACAGTCTAGCTGCCCCAGGCTGATCACACACAGCACAGGCCACGTCAGACATGTCCCAGCTAGCCAGTGGCTACCTGCAGTGAAGAGCCATAGCTCTCCAGCCAGTGGCACTCACTTCCCTGCCACTCACCTGCTGTCAGCAAGCACCTGCTCTCACCCAAGCTCCTGCACCTGGCATGAGGTCATCCCAAACTCTGCACCCACCCTGAGGTCACCCCAAGCTCCTGAATTCAGGCTGGAGTCACCCCAGGCTCCTGCACCCTTCCATGAGGTCACCCCAAGTTCTGCACCCACCCTGAGGTCACCTCAAGCTCCTACAACCCTGGCATGAGGTCACCCCAAGCTCTGCACCCACCCTGAGGTCACCTCAAGCTCCTGCACCTGGCATGAGGTCACCCCAAGCTCTGTACCCACACTGAGGTCACCTCAAGCTCCTACAACCCTGGCATGAGGTCACCCCAAGCTCCTGCACCCCCCCCTCATGAGGTCACCCCAAGCTCTGCACCCACCCTGAGGTCACCTCAAGCTCCTGCACCCCTGGCATGGGGCCATTGCTCAGAGGCTGAGCAATGCAGTGTGCCACAGAGGTGACTGCAGCTCCTGCTGCCATGGTATCAGGGCACCCAAACCCTCTGCCCTCCTCCAGCAGTGCAGCTGGACACATGGTTTGTGTCTAAGCCTTTGCACCTCCGGTGGCTCTGCCCACAGGCCTCTGTGGTCACTCATCAGACTTATTTCCTTGACTGCAGGAGAGGAGATGAAAACCATTCTGGGGGTGAATCATCTGCACTCTGGCACAGAATTGCACCACAGGATCCACAGCCAAAGCTGCCTGAGTGCAGCCAAACCCTGGGAGCACAGGCAGGAGAAGTCTCAACTACCTGGTGGCAAAAGAGATACCAAGGGGCAAAGGAAAAGTGACAGCACCGTCCACAGGGAGACACAGGCAAGGTAGCTTCTGGCCAGTGCAAACCTGCCCCTGGGGTGAGATTGTGTCATCAGCACCTCTGCAGCCACAGCTAGAGACCTGCTGCTCCTCTGGTCGCTCAGCAGGCTGAAGCACAGCTGCCCAGGGCTGGAGGGGCAGGAAAAGTCAAGTCCTGCACATGAGGGCATTGCTGTCCTGGCAGACACCTCCTGCACAGGAGGGCATTGCTGTCCTGGCAGGCACCTCCTGCACATGAGGGCATTGCTGTCCTGGCAGGCACCTCATGCACATGAGGGCATTGCTGTCCTGGCAGGCACCTCCTGCACATGAGGGCATTGCTGCCCTGGCAGGCACCTCCTGCACATGAGGGCATTGCTGTCCTGGCAGGCACCTCCTGCACATGAGGGCATTGCTGTCCTGGCAGGCACCTCCTGCACATGAGGGCATTGCTGTCCTGGCAGGCACATCCTGCACATGAGGGCATTGCTGCCCTGGCAGGCACCTCCTGCACATGAGGGCATTGCTGTCCTGGCAGGCACCTCCTGCACATGAGGGCATTGCTGTCCTGGCAGGCACCTCCTGCACATGAGGGCATTGCTGCCCTGGCAGGCACCTCCTGCACATGAGGGCATTGCTGCCCTGGCAGGCACCTCCTGCACATGAGGGCATTGCTGTCCTGGCAGGCACCTCCTGCACATGAGGGCATTGCTGCCCTGGCAGGCACCTCATGCACATGAGGGCATTGCTGTCCTGGCAGGCACATCCTGCACATGAGGGCATTGCTGCCCTGGCAGGCACCTCCTGCACATGAGGGCATTGCTGTCCTGGCAGGCACCTCCTGCACATGAGGGCATTGCTGTCCTGGCAGGCACCTCCTGCACATGAGGGCATTGCTGCCCTGGCAGGCACCTCCTGCACATGAGGGCATTGCTGTCCTGGCAGGCACCTCCTGCACATGAGGGCATTGCTGTCCTGGCAGGCACCTCCTGCACATGAGGGCATTGCTGCCCTGGCAGGCACCTCCTGCACATGAGGGCATTGCTGCCCTGGCAGGCACCTCCTGCACATGAGGCCATTGCTGCCCTGGCAGGCACATCCTGCCATGACCCAGGGAAGCACTCCTGCAGTGGAAGGCCTCTTTGGCAGCTCGAGGAACTGTGAATAATCCTTTTGAGTTCCTGCCCCCTGCCTCCACGTGTGATCAGTGCACAGTGACGCCAGTTGCTCAGCCTGAGCCTTCTCCTGCTTCGAGTGGCTGGCTTAGAACAACAGTGAGAAGAAAGGGCTGGGGTGCAAGGGACAGTCAAAAGGACTCTCTCTTCACACAGATCCCGTGACAGGAAGGCAGAACACAGGACACAAGTCATGTGCTAGGGACATACTGTGCTGGCAACCCCACCTTGTCCTGAATCATGTGCATCTTCTTGTCCTGCCTTCCTCATCCCATCCCACAGCCAGATGTGGACTTCAGCCCCGACAAGCTAGACACCCAAAGGAAAGGACAGGTGGAGCAATCATTCCTCCTGCTAAAGCCTAGGGCAAGAATGGCCCTTCAAGGTGTCCATGAATGAGCAGCCTCAGCACCCAGGGTACCCCAGGAGGACACAGCACATGCAGTGGCTGGGCCACACATCCCTGTTCCCTGTGGAGGAAACTACAGGACCAAGGGAAGGGGAGGTGGTAGAGTCACCATCCCTGGAAGTGTTTAAAACCAGACTGGATGAGGCACTCAGTGCCATGGTTTAGTTGATTGTCAGCAGGATGCCCAGGTGGCCAAGAAGGCCAATGGCATCATCCTGGCATGCATCAGCAATGGTATGGCCAGCAGGAGCAGGGAAGTCATTGTGCCCTGTACTCAGCACTGTGTCCTTCTGAGCCCCTCAATTTAAGAAGGACATTGAGACACTTGAAAGTGTCCAGAGAAGGGCAACAAAGCTGGGGAGGGGTCTGGAGCACAGCCCTGTGAGGAGAGGCTGAGGGAGCTGGGGTTGCTTAGCCTGGAGAAGAGGAGGCTCAGGGAAGACCTTCTTGCTCTCTACAGCTACCTGAAGGGAGGTTGTAGCCAGGTGGGGGTTGGTCTCATCTCCCAGGCAAGTAGCACCAGAACAAGAGGACTCAGTCTCAAGCTGTGTCAGGGGAGGTTTAGGCTGGAGGTGAGGAGAAAGTTCTTCCCAGCAAGAGAGATTGGCCATTGGGATGTGCTGCCCAGGGAGGTGGTGGAGTCCCCATCCCTGGAGGTGTTCCAAAAAGACTTGGATGTGGCACTTGGAGCCATGGTTTAGTAATCTTGAAGTCTGTGATGACAGGTTGGACTTGATGATCTCTGAGGTCTTTTCCAACCTTATTGATTCTATGATGAGATGGTGCTGGGTGATAGGTGGGCCTGGATGACCTCAAAGGTATTTTCTAACCCGTTTGATTCTGTGATTCTGTGACATGAGCATGTTTTCCCTTCTCATGTTTTTCCCTTCTCACTGATAACTCATCTGTTACTCTTTCCTGTGCAAGCTTCATCTCCTCCAGGTTCCAGGCTTCTGTCAAAAAGGCATCAGAACCTTCAAATACTTGGTCACCCTAACTCAGCAAGCAGTGTCTGCAGGACTGCCTGGGGATTATCACAGCATCACAGTATATTAGAGGATGGAAGGGACCTCCAGAGATCATCCAGTCCAAACCCCCCCTGACAGAGCAGCATCACCCTGGGCAGTCTGCACAGCAATGCATTCCAGATGGCTTTTGAATGTCTCCAGATTAGGAGACTCCACAACCTCCCTGGGCAGCCTGCTCCAGGGCTCCAGCACCCTCACTGGAAAGAAGTTTCTCCTCGTGTTGAGGTGAAACCTTCTCTGTTCAAGTTTGAACCTGCTGTTCCTTGTCTTGTTACTGTGCACCACCCAAAGGAGCCTGGCCCCCTCTGAGGCCGAGGGTGAAATGTTGCCCTCGGAGGGTCAGATGAGCATTTTGCCCTAGATTTTATCATGTCCCTGGAGCTGGGGTTTTCCCCAGTTGGACTTGGAACGCTCCAACTGGGTGTTCAGTCAGAAAGACCACACATGATGCCGTCTGACTGGTGTTTAGCTTTTCTGCTCCAAGCCTGGCTTGACCTAAGACAAGAGCTGGGAGTGGAGGGGAGGAAGGGGAGAGAGGCTGGGCAGGAAACAGAGTCCAGTGAACTCTTACAAACCTTAAACAGCCGCAGCGGGCTGAGATTCAGCGTGCGAGATGGACCGAGGTTCAGGGTGATTTATTTTATCTGGAATGCTTTCAGCTCTCTGGGTGTAAGATGTGGGGCTGGCTCCCCCTCTGAAGGGAAGCAGGCTTTGGGAGGAAGGCTTTCAGAGCCATCAGCCATTGATCTGGGCTGCAGCCTGCACAGATTCGGAGCTAATTCCCTGCGCGACGCAGCGTTTAATGAGTTTGTCTCCTGAGTTCTGCAAAGCAGTTCAAATCCTTTTGATGACATTTTCTCTGTAGTAATTAATGTCTTATCAGTGAGATTTGCAAGGAACAATGGCCTGATTCTCCTCTGATGCCATTTTGCATCTCTGTGTCTTCACTGACTACAAATGAGATACTCCTGCTTCGCAGAGTGGGAGAGGACAATGAAGACCTTAAGCCTACCAGGATATAATCCCCAGGCTTTGAACTCATTTTCTCTCATTCAGAATTCATCCTTTGCTTGCAGCCCTGCATAATTCCCATTTTACTATCATTGGTGAAATGTGTGTCCCTTGGAGAGTGGACTACCTTTGGATTTCAGAACCCCCAAACCAGGGAGGCTCCAGCCAGGGGAAGTCCCACACTGCGTTGTGTCTTCATGCAGGGTGGTGGCTCTGCTCCTCACCTGTACCCTCACCTGGGGACTGCTCACAGAATCACAGAAACAATCAGGCAGGAAAAGACCCCCAGGATCACCAAGTCCAAGCATTAGCCCTGCTCTGCAAGGGTCACCCCTAAACCAGAGCCCCAGGCACCACATCCAAACCACCTTCAAACACATCCAGGCTTGGGGACTCCACCACCTCCCTGGGCAGCTCATTCCAGTGCCTGACCACTCTTGATGGGAAAAAATGTTTCCTACTGTCCAGTCTAAACCTACCCTGGTGCAGCTTGAGGCCATTCCCTCTTATTCTACCACTACCTGTGAGTAGAGACCAGCATCAACCTCTCCACAAGGTCCCTTCAGGGAGTTGTAGACAGCAATGAGGTCTCCTCTCAGCCTCCTCTCTTTCACACTAACCATCCCCAGCTCCTTCAGTTGCTCTTCATCACATTTCTTCTCCAGGCCCTTCACAGCTTCCTTGCCCTCCTCTGCCCTGGCTCCAGCACCTCCACAGCTCTCCTGTATTGAGGTGCCCAAACCTGGACACCAGACTCCAGGTGTGGCCTCCCCAGAGCTGAGTACAAGAGGACAATCAGCTCCCTGCTGCTGCTGGACACAGCATTGCTGATCCCAGCCAGGATGCCTTTGGCTTTCTTGGCCACCTGGGCACACTGCTGCCTCCTGTTCAGCCCCTTCTCCCTTAGCATCCCCAGGTCCCTTTTTGCCAGGCAGTTTCCAGCCACAGTGCCCCAGGCCTGGAGCATTGCTTGGGGTTGTTGTGCCCCAAGTGCAGGACCTGGCACTTGGCCTTGTTGAAGCTCATCCTGTTAACATTGGCCATGGATCCAATCTCTCCAAGTCCCTCTGCAGGGCCTCCCTACCCTGGTGCACATCAACACTCCACCTACCTTGGTGTCATGTGTGACCTCACTGCTGACACTCTGTGTCTTCATCAAGGTCATCAATAAAGATGTTAAAGAGAAGTGGTCCCAACACTGAGCCCTGATTACTACATTCCCCCCTAACAAGCAGCCTCTTTTACATACCTGAGGAGCCTGCAGTCACACTCAAGAAGAAAAACTTGCCACACAAAACTTCTAGTCCAGCATGAAAAGTCCAGCTGAATTTTCTCCTAGAAACAATCCACCTGGAGAATCTCCCTGCATTGCAGGAACATCTGATATGATGCTCACAGGATGTATATCCTGAGAGTGGAATAAAGAGGCTGAACCAGGGAGGTGGTGGAAGCTTCATCCCTGGAGGTGTTTGCAGCCAGGCTGGAGGTGGCTGTGAGCCACCTGCTGTAGTGTGAGGTGTCCCTGGCCATGGCAGGGGGGTTGGAACTGGCTAATCCTTGAGGAACCTTCTAACTCTGACAGATCTGAGTCTATGATTCTAATTGAGGCCCTTATGAGAGCTGGACACATCTTTATGTTATTCTTTTGGCTCCAGTTTCAAGGCTGCAGGAATGGCTGTGTCCAGCAATACCTTGTTAAGGAGGGAATTTCAGGGTGTAGGCTTTTAAATAGAAAGACAGAGGAGAAGGTTTTCCATGTGGGATTACATCAGGGGGGCACTTGTGGCCTTCTGCTGTGTGGCCTTGTGAAATTGGTGATGTCTTCTGGAACTGCAGCCCCCCAAATGTTTCAAAACCCCCCCTTAGGTTTAGTAATGCTCCCTGTTCCTGTAGCTTCTGGACCAGGCAGCTAAAGGCATGTCCTCTACAGAGTCACAGAGTCAGAAGGCGCTGGGTTGGAAGGGACCCTCAAAGGGCATCTTGTCCAAACCCCCTGCAGTCAGCAGGGACACCTCCAACTAGAGCAGGCTGCACAGGGCCACATCAAAAGGTACAGGACTTTGGATGGTGACTTTACTTTGGTGTGGTTAGACATGAGGCTTTTTCTCTGAGAATCAACAACACAAACCAGAAGTGATTCCTAACCTCAAGATTTCCAGTTCCTGAGGTCTTTGGAATGGAGGGAGCTGATCAGGCATTGGAGCAGGCTGCCCACAGAGGTGGTGGAGTCACCATCCCTGGAGGTGTTCTAGAAATGTGTGGACATGGTGCCTTGGGACATGGCCCCTCTGCTCTGTCCTGCTGAGACCACAGCTGCAATCCTGTGTCCAGTTCTGGGCTCCCCAGTTCAAGAGAGACAGAGACCTGCTGGAGAGAGTCCAAGGGAGAGCCAGGAGGATGCTTAGGGGACTTGAGCATCTCCCCTGTGAAGAGAGACTGAGAGCCCTGAGGCTGTTTAGTCTGGAGAAGAGAAGGCTGAGAGGGGATCTGATCAATGTCTATCAATATGTGAGGGGTGGGTGTCAAGTGGAGGGGGCCAAGCTCTTTTGGGTGGTGCACAGGAATAAGCCAAGGACCAGTGGATACAAACTTGAACAGAGAAGGTTTCAGCTCAACATGAGGAGAAACTTCTTTGCAGTGAGGGTGACAGAGCCCTGGAGCAGACTGCCCAGAGGGGTTGTGGAGTCTCCTTCTCTGGAGCCTTTCCAACCCCACCTGGATGTGCTCCTGTGCAGACTACCCTGGGTGATGCTGCTGTGGCAGGGGGGTTGGACTGGCTGATCTCTGGAGGTCCCTCCCAGCCTCTAACATTCTCTGATTCTGTGGTCTAATGGCCATCTCAGTGTGAGGTTGATGGCTGGACTGGATGATCTTCCAACTGGCACAAGTCTATGATTCTATGCTTCTGAGGCAAAATCAGCAGCATGCAAGAGGGAAACAGAAATGCAGAGAGCCCAAGTGGCTGTGATAAGGCTTGACACAGACAGATGCTCACTTGCTGATGGAATATTTATTTGTTTAAGATATGTTTCTATCTGAACAATGAAGTATGAGCAGGCAAGAGGCAGCTGATGCTGGGTTGAAATACTTTCATCAACTATACACCAATCTGGACTGACTTCAGCATGCTCCCTATATTAGATGGGCAAATCCTGCAGTACCTCTTTAGTCCCATCAATTAGGAGCTGATAAGTGGTTTCAATTCATTCCAGTGGGGTTTCATTTTGTGTGTGTGTGTATGCAAACATTACTCAGATGGGTCCAGACTTGTAGGGCCAGACACCAGAGATAAATTAGCCCAAGTGTGACTTGTGGTGCATTACATTTTAAAGGTAACATTGTGAAAACCTTTGTTAATAAAAAATACCATCTAAGCTACAAAGCAAAGTGCTTGGAGCTGAGAACCATCCAGAGTTAAGGCTGTCCTTGCAGCTAATGCCTGATGATAACATCTTTAATTACTGTACTCTTTGTCATTGTCTCCACTGCTTTCAACTTCTGTGACAAAACGCTGTGTGGATCTTACTGCCAACATTATCTCTCCCCATGCAGCCTGGCATTCATGCTGATAGCCAGTACAGAGTGCTGGGGCAGACAGACACCTTCCCATCACTGCTTGCTGGCAGCAGAGGAATGTGAAGCCTTGTGTCCAGCAGTGACAAGTTTAAGGTCTGGGTGAGACCAGGCTGCCCAGGGATGAGGTTGCAGCCCCATCCCTGGAGACATTCAAGATCAGACTCAATAGAGGGACTTGGGTAGATTGGATCCATGGCCAGTGTTAACAGGATGAGCTTCAACAAGGCCAAGTGCCAGGTCCTGCACTTGGGGCACAACAACCCCAAGCAATGCTCCAGGCCTGGGGCACGGTGTCTGGAAACTGCCTGGCAGAAAGGGACCTGGGGATGCTAAGGGAGAAGGGGCTGAACAGGAGGCAGCAGTGTGCCCAGGTGGCCAAGAAAGCCAAAGGATCAGCAATGCTGTGTCCAGCAGGAGCAGGGAGCTGATTGTCCTCTTGTACTCAGCTCTGGGGAGGCCACACCTGGAGTCTGGTGTCCAGGTTTGGGCACCTCAATACAGGAGAGCTGTGGAGGTGCTGGAGCCAGGGCAGAGGAGGGCAAGGAAGCTGTGAAGGGCCTGGGGAAGAAATGTGATGAAGAGCAACTGAAGGAGCTGGGGATGGTTAGTGTGAAAGAGAGGAGGCTGAGGGGAGACCTCATTGCTCTCTGCAACTCCCTGAAAGGACCTTGTGGAGAGGTTGGTGCTGATCTCTTCTCACAGGTAATCATTGATAGAACAAGAGGGAATGGCCTCAAGCTGCACCAAGGGAGGTTTAGACTGGACAGTAGGAAGATTTCTCCCATCAAGAGTGGTTAGGCATTGGAATGAGCTGCCCTGGGAGGTGGTGGAGTCCCTAAGCCTGGATGTGTTTGAAGGTGGTTTGGACGTGGTGCTTGGGTCTCTGGTTTAGGGGTGACCCTTGTAGAGTAGGGTTAATGGTTGGACTTGGTGATCCTGGGGGTCTTTTCCAACCTGAACGTTTCTGTGCTTCTGTGAATATGGCCCTGGGCAGCCTGCTGTAGTTGGAGGTGTCCCTGCTGACTGCAGAGGGGTGGCCAAGATGCTCTTTGAGGGTCCCTTCCAACCCAGTGCAATCTGGGACTCTGTGAACACAGTTGCCCAGTGATGGGCAGCTATCATCTTGGCTTTGGCAGGACCACCTACCTGTCTATCTTCTCCCAGCCACCCCAGACACTGCCTTGCCCTGCTTTCCTCTATCAGTGCTCCTGCATGTACCACCTACTGTTTGATGCCCCAGTGCTCACCCTCTCTGACAACACCTTCCTCCACCCTTGCTCTTGTCCTTCCCCACCCCGTGCTGCCCTCTCCCCAAATCCCCCCTCTTCCTTCTTGCTCTCCAACTCTCACAATCACTGCACCTCCAGGAGTGAATCAAATGCTCTGCTCCCCCTCCTTGCTGTGCAGGCACACACAGCTGCCCTTGTCTCAAGAGTGAAGAGAGGAAACACCCAGCCTGTTCTTTTATTTGGAGACCAAGCCCAAAGAGATTTCTGTGGCTTTCAGCTGGAGCACCCCTGGCCTAGCTGAGATTTCCGATGGCAGAATTCAGCAAGTCACTACAGAGCATGGATAAACTGCAAAGTCAGTAATCACAGAGTCTGGAATGGCTTAGCTTGGAAGGGACCCCAGAGATCATCTCATGTAAGTAGTCATAAAATCATTAGAATCAGAGAATTGTCAGGGTTGGAAGGCACCTCAAGGCTCAGCCAGGTCCAACCCCCCTGCCATGCCCAGGGACACCTCACACTACAGCAGCTTGCTCACAGCCACAGCCAGCCTGGCTGCAAACACCTCCAAGCAGGAGGCTTCCACCACCTCCCTGGGCAACCTGTGCCAGTCTCTCACCACCCTCATGGGGAACAACTTCTTCCTAACATCCAAGCTCAATCTACCCATTTCTAGTTTTGCTCCATTCCCCCCAGTCCTATCACTCCCTGACACCCTCAAAAGTCCCTCCCCAGCTTTCCTCATGGCCCTTCTCTGGACACCTTCCAGCACCTCCAGATCCTTCCTGTCCTAGGGGCTTCAGAACTGGACACAGTGCTCCAGCTGTGGTCTCTCTTTTCTTCTCTGCCCTCGAACAGCTCCTAACACAAACTCCCAAACTTCATATCGTTATTACCCTTTCTTTGTTTGTTTGATTGGGGGTTTTTCAGCTGATCTTAGGGCTATTACTCATACTGCCCAGAAATGATATTTTCAGCTAGATTCTGGTCCCTGTTCAAGTGGCTTTGCTCTCCCTCCCACCCCTTGTAGCAAGCATGAGAGAGTTACTGCAGGCTGTTCTGTGAGCAGCTTGTTGTTTGGTTTGGGTATCTTTGATGCATGCTCCCAAGACAACAGTGAACTGCTGTCTGCAATCTTCTCAGGGCTAGTCATTTATTCCTGGGTTACACATGGCAGTATCCACAAGCCCTGTGAGGAGAGGCTGAGGGAGCTGGGGTTGCTTAGCCTGGAGAAGAGGAGGCTCAGGGCAGACCTTCTTGCTCTCTTCAACTACTGAAAGGAGGTTGTAGCCAGGTGGGGGTTGGTCTCTTCTCCCAGGCAAGCAGCACCAGAACAGGAGGACACAGTCTCAAACTGTGCCAGGGGAGGTTTAAGCTGGAGGTGAGGAGAAAGTTCTTCCCAGAGAGAGTTGTTAGCCATTGGGATGTGCTGCCCAGGGAGGTGGTGGAGTCACCATTCCTGGAGGTCTTCCAGAGGGGATTGGATGTGGCACTTGGTGCCATGGTTTAGTTAGTCGCGAGGTGTTGGGTGATAGGTTGGACTTGATGATCTCTGAGGACTTTTCCAACTTATTGATTCTATGATTCTATGGAAGGAACCTCTGACCTGGGCACTAATTACCTGTCCCCAGGTGAAGGGGAAGGCAATTTCGAGCCTTGGAAGGCAATTTCGTGCCTTTGTCTTTCCCCATTCACACTACGATCACTCACATCATTCACCGCTGATGGAGATGGGGGCAGGGGGTTTGGAGCACCGTGTAACACTTCCAGCGCCTCCAGATCCTTCCTTGCAATAGGCATGGCTCAGATTTGGGGAACAATCCCTCAGGCATTGTTGAAAAGCAAATTTCCGGTGTTTGGTTGACTCCTCTCGCAGAAAGTTGTGCTCTGTGTATCCCTGCGTGGAGGTAAAACATCTTCTCCGAGGAATGTTTGAAGGCATTTGGCTTGCCATAGACAAAATAACATATTTTCCCCTAGCCTTGCTCTTGGACACAGATGCACCCTTCCTGATAAAGCTTGCAAACCCAAACTAAACCCTGGACCAAGCCAGCTGGTGGCTGATACCCAGCGTGGCCAATCTCAGCTAGATGCATTCAGCTTTGGCAGAGGAGTAAGCAACTGACAACAAGCTGTAATAATGAGAAAGTGTTGGGAAATCTCTGCACCTATAATTTATAACTCCTACACATTTTAAGATAATGGAAATTACTCATGTTCATCAGGAACTGAATGGATGCCTCTGTTATTGCTTGTGTTATTCAGGTAGCAGCAGCCAGAGGTACTTCTAACTGACTTTCATTAACTTCAGCAGAGATTAAAATCTATTGCAATTCAACCCTTCTTTATTTCTGCCCCCTCCCCACCATGTACCCCTTACAACCTTAACCATCACATCTACGTGTCCAGAGAAGGGCCACGAGGATGAGCAGAGGGCTGGAGCTGCTCTGCTATGGAGACAGACTGAGAGAGTTGGGGTTGTGCAGTCTGGAGAAGAGAAGGCTCCATGGAGACCTTCTTGTGGCCTTGCAGTATCTGAAGGGGGCTCCAAGAAAGCTGGGGAGGGACTTTTGAGGGTGTCAGGGAGTGATAGGACTGGGGGGAATGGAGCAGAACTAGAAATGGGTAGATTGAGATTGGATGTTAGGAAGAAGTTGTTCCCCATGAGGGTGGTGAGAGCCTGGCACAGGTTGCCCAGGGAGGTGGTGGAAGCCTCCTGCCTGGAGGTGTTTGCAGCCAGGCTGGATGTGGCTGTGAGCAACCTGCTGTAGTGTGAGGTGTCCCTGGGCATGGCAGGGGGGTTGGGACTGGCTGATCCTTGAGGTCCCTTCCAACCCTGACAATTCTCTGATTCTTAGATCCCCTCTTCACAGCCATCAGTGCAACACATTCCCTGTCCTAGGTTCATCTCTGTCTCTTTGCATCAGTATTCACTCCTTTTGCTGCACAACAGCAAACACAAAGCAGCTTCACTTTCAGGCTGCTGCTGCTGGGCTGCTTCACCCAACTCCCTATCTCTCAGGGGGCTGCCACCTGTGCTCTGCCTCTAACAGCAGCCTTTCATTTTCTTCTTCATTAGGCTTCCCCACCACTATTCTTTTCCATTCCAAATAAGCAAAAATCCTTTTCTTTGCTGCAAGTTTTCTGTTGCCACTTGTTGCTGCTCAGCTCAGCTGCAGGGAGGACTCAGACTTTCTGTTGCATTCCTTAAAGCCCAGCATTCTAAACCACCTTACAAATGGCACACAGCCCAGCTGCGTGGCCCTGGTGGTGCCACAGCAGACACAACAAGCAGTGGTTGCTTAATGGTGCCCTTAACTCCTGCCATGCTGTTGATTCAGCTATCGGGAGGCACCCAGTTCCGGGCAGACATAGTTGGTATCTCACAGCTAAGCAAAACAATCATAGAATCATAGAACTGTTAGGGTTGGAAGGCACCTCAGGGATCAGCCAGCTCCAACCCCCCCTGCCATGGGCAGGGACACCTCACACTACAGCAGCTTGCTCACAGCCACAGCCAGCCTGGCTGCAAACACCTCCAGGCAGGAGGCTTCCACCACCTCCCTGGGCAACCTGTGCCAGTCTCTCACCACCCTCATGGGGAACTACTTTTTCCTAACATCCAAGCTCAATCTACCCATTTCTAGTTTTGCTCCATTCCCCCCAGTCCTATCACTCCCTGACACCCTCAAAAGTCCCTCCCCAGCTTTCTTGGAGCCCCCTTCAGATACTGAAAGGCTACAAGAAGGTCTTCTGGGAGCCTTCTCTTCTCCAGACTCAACAGCCCCAACTCCCTCAGTCTGTCTCCATAGCAGAGCAGCTCCAGCCCTCTGCTCATCCTCATGGCCCTTCTCTGGACACCTTCCAGCACCTCCAGATCCTTCCTATCCTAGGGGCTCCAGACCTGGAGCAAACAAAGGGAGAGATAGAATAAAACATAAATAACCTGCAGAAGCCTGTGATTCAGGAGCTGTGGAGCAGAAGAAGCCTTTGAATCAAGGAGAAACAAAGATGTCCCAGGGTGTTTTGGGGGTGCTTGAAGAGGTACCCTTAAAACAAGAGCCTACACCAGAACAAGAGGACACAGTCTGAGGCTGTGCCAGGGGAGGTTTAGGTTGGAGGTTAGGAAGAAGTTCTATACAGAGAGAGTGATTGCCCATTGGAATGGGCTGCCTGGGGAGGTGGTGGAGTCACCATCACTGGAGGTGTTCAGGGGGAGACTTGATGGGGTGCTTGGTGCCATGGGTTAGTTGTTTGGGTGGGTTGGATTGGTTGATGGGTTGGACACGATGATCTTGAAGGTCTCTTCCAACCTGATCTATTCTATTCTATTCTATTCTATTCTATTCTATTCTATTCTATTCTATTCTATTCTATTCTATTCTATTCAGAAGGATGCATGTCCAGATAACTACATGGATAAGAACTGATAAAGAAAAGAACCCTGCAGTGGTGTCTTGCCAAAAAATTGCTGCCACTCTCAGGCTGTTCAGTGGTCCCTTGAGCACCAGTCCCATCCCACCACATCCCCTTAACTGACAGATTCACAGATTCCATCGAGTGGGAAGGGACCCTCCAAGGTCACCTGCAGTGAGCAGGGACCCTCTCCAACTAGATCAGGCTGCCCAGGGCCACATCCACCTGGAGCCTTAAGAAAGACATGAACATGGTCTGCAAGGGTTTAGTGAGGCATTTTGATGGGAGAGGTGGGCAGATCCATTGTGCTTAAATAAGAAGCAGAACATTTGGGAGTTTGGGGATGCAATAATAATTCTCACTCTGAACTGTTCTACATATATATATATACATATATATATGGATATAGATGTAGATAGATATAGACATAGAGATAGAGATAGATAGAGATAGATATAGACATAGATAGAGATAGAGATATAGATTATACAGGTATAGATAAGATAGATACAGATGCAGATATATAGAGAGATAGAGATAGAAATGACATAGATATAGGTGGTATAGATGATATAGATATAGATATAGATGATATACATATAGATATAGACATAGACATAGATAGAGATATATACAGGTATAGATAAGATAGATACAGATGCATATATATAGAGAGAGATAGAGATAGAAATTATATAAATATAGATATAGGTGGTATAGATGATATAGATGATATAGATACATAGATAGAGATAGAGATAGAGATAGAGATAGAGATAGAGATAGAGATAGAGATATAGAGATAGAGATAGATATAGAGATAGAGATAGATAGATATAGATATATTTCAGTGTTGTGGCACTGCTGGGGCCATACAGTTGGACTTAATGGGGTTTGTAATGTGTCCTGCTGCTGCTGGGGCAGAATCCCAGGCTAGGCAGGAGCTGCAGGCCATCAGCAGTTCTGAGTCAGCCAGCACAGCTGACTCCAGTTGGCTCCAGGTGCATCCCAGACCATCAGCATCACGTCCAGTATAAAGGGGAAGTTTACTGCATAGAGGGGAGCTTGAGTTCTTACTCACCCTGCTCCTCTTCCTCCTGAGGGATGCCTTCCTGCATGTTGGGATCTAGGACTAGGGTTGGAATTCTGCCCCTGCAACTCAGCACTGGTGAGACCTCACCTTTTGCAGTTCTGGGTCATTCACCTCAAGAAAAATACTGAGGTGCTGGAGAGGGTCCAGAGAAGAGCAATGAGACTGGGGAAGGGACTGGAGGGGAAGTCTGATGAGGAGAGGCTGAGGGAGCTGGGGGTGTTTAACCTGAAGAAGAGACTCGGCGTGGGGGGGACCTTATCATACTCTACAACTATCTGAAGGGAAGCTGTAGTCAGGTGGGGGTCAGGCTCTGCTCCCAGGCAACTTGTGACAGGACAAGAGGGCATGGCCTGAAGCTGTGCTGGGGAGTTTTAGGCTGGATATTAGGAAGCACTGCCTCAGGGAAAGGGGAACCAGACACTGGGATGGACTGCTCAGGGAGGTGGTGGAGTGTGTCCCTGGAGGTGTTTAAGGCAAGGTTGGATGTGTCACTCAGTGCCATGGTCTGGTCGAGGTGGTGGTGCTAGGTCACAGGCTGGACTTGATGGTCTCAGGTCTATTCCAGCCTCAATAGTTCTGTGATTGTGACTGCTGCACTTCTGCTGTGAACTTTATAGCTCTTGTACTGACACTGGTACTAGTTTGGCTATTTCATTAACCCTGTTTTTATTTCAGCCTCTGGCTCTTCACTCCTTTTCCTGGTTCCCCCTCCCTGCTGGGGAGAGGTCAATGGATAATAAAGTAGCTGCTAGAGTTTAGCCTTAGGTATGGGCTAAATGTAGGCAATATGAATGCAAATTTATCTCAGGCCATTGCTGGCATGGGTTCAGGCACATTTAGTATCAGCTGCTTTCTTCCCTTTCACAGGTTTTGTTCCTCTTTGAATAAGTTACTGAGGAAAATTGACTACTTCTTATAACTTCTGAATGTGATGCCAAGGCTATTTCCCAGCCTGGGCACAAATAGTGCCAGTGACCATTTATACAACAAAGAGCAGCTCTAGCCAGCAGCACCTCATCACCCACTTGACTGCAACATGAGGCTCAGGCTTCTGTGCTCCTCACTAGTGCTTTGGGCCAAGTGTTCTCAATCACATCTGATGTTATTAGCCAAATATTAATGGAGAAATGGCAAGATTAGGGCCTCTCCTCCCCATGCAGATCTCTTTCCTTAGCTCTGCTGGTTGTGCAAGTCACCAGGAGGGCTTTGCCACAATAGACATGGATGCTGGGGAAGCGCTGAAGTCCACTTATCCTTGACCTACCTTGGCAGCCATAGGCTGGAAATCTCTTCTTTTTTTCTCCCCAAGATTCCCAAACTTGCTTTTTGCACAGCTCCCATCTTTCTAACCACCACTCTTCCCTAAAATTCCATAGTACATAACACTAAAAGGGTCCTGCAAAGCCTCTCTCTCCCCTCTGTGGTACTGCTAGCTTTAGAAATGCTTGTGTGAAGCACACTTGGTGCTTTGACTGCACAGTGTAAATGAGCCAGAGCAGGGAGCACAACCCAAAAGCTTTATTTGCCTTTAGGAAGGCCCCAGAGCTGAACTATCAAATTTGGTGGACATTTTGGTTATCATGAGGACTTTTTGGTGCTTGATGACCATGTGGCACCTGCTATGTGTAAGGTCCTCTTGCATCTTTCTGGCACACAGCACATTTTGTGGAGAGAGGAAAAAAAACATTAGAAGAAGCCCTTGATGGAGTTTGTTCCTTAATCCTGTTCCAGTCTGGTTTGACTTGACTTTGGAGCTGTGAGCAGGTGGTCAGTGCCCACTGGAGGGCACTGGAAGGGACTTGGGGTGGCACAGTGATCATTACCTGAAAGCCTGCATCAGAAATGTCCAGGCTTGCAGCTTGCTTTTGCCAACTTTCTTATTGCCTGGCTCAACTGCTCTCATTGCAGTCCTTATGATGTAATTCCTCTAGGTTAAAACACTTGGGTTCAGCTCCTTTCTGGGCATTCCACTTGCCTCAGTCTCCATAAAATCTGGGTGAGGAGAGGAGAGGATGCTGAAGCACTTGGCTGTGATAACAGAGCCATTCTCCATAGGACCACCACAGCGTATGGTGCTTCCAGACATGGGAGTTCGGGGGTGGCAGACAGGTCCCAAGACAATATTTCATTATTTCTGTGACCTACAAGGGCCATTTATTCTCTCTTCTTTCCTCCTCATGCTCATGTCTAGCTTTCCAAATCATCTGTCTGGTGTCCAGTCTTCAGTTCTGCGCCTTTTCATTAGTGTCTGTTCTTAGCTTGATCTGCTGGAGGGTAGAGAGGCTTTGCAGAGGGACCTCGACAGGCTGGACAGATGGGCAGAGTCCAAGGGCAGGAGATTGAACACATCCAAGTGCCAGGTTCTGCACATTGGCCACAACAACCCCATGCAGTGCTACAGGCTGGGGTCAGAGTGGCTGAGAGCAGCCAGGCAGAGAGGGACCTGGGGGTGCTGGTCGATGGTAGGGTGAACATGAGCCTGCAGTGTGCCCAGGCAGCCAGGAGGGCCAATGGCATCCTGGCCTGCATCAGGAAGAGTGTGGCCAGCAGGAGCAGGGAGGTCATTCTGCCCCTGTACACTGCACTGGTTAGGCCACACCTTGAGTCCTGTGTCCAGTTCTGGGCCCCTCAGTTTAGGAAAGATGTTGACTTGCTGGAAGGTGTCCAGAGAAGGGCAACAAAGTTGGTGAGGGATTTGGAACACAGCCCTGTGAGGAGAGACTGAGGGAGCTGGGGTTGCTTAGCCTGGAGAGGAGGAGACTCAGGAGTGACCTTATTGCTCTCTACAACTACCTGAAGGGAAGTTGTAGACAGGCAGAGGTTGGTCTCTTCTCCCAGGCAGCCAGTACCAGAACAAGAGGACACAGTCTCAGGCTGTGCCAAGGAAGGTTTAGGTTGGATGTTAGGAAGAAGTTCTATACAGAGAGAGTGATTGCCCATTGGAATGGGCTGCCTGGGGAGGTGGTGGAGTCACCATCACTGGAGGTGTTCAGGAGGAGACTTGATGGGGTGCTTGGTGCCATGGGTTAGTTGTTTAGGTGGGTTGGATTGGTTGATGGGTTGGACACGATGATCTTGAAGGTCTCTTCCAACCTGGTTTATTATTATTATTCATGCTTGGTGTCAGAGATTGTCCCTGCACAGGTTTAAGGATGTGTGTAGGTATTTGGAGTTGTTGCAGGTCGAAGGCAGTGTCCCTGAAGGGATTGAGGATATAAGGACACTTGCGGTCCACGAGGAGGCCAGTAGATGCTGTTGCCTTTGCCTGAGGAAGGCTTTCCCTTTGCTGGTTGCAGATAGTAGACTCTGCCAAAGCCCAAAATACCGAGTTTGTAAATCCCTGATAAGTGTGGACTGCAACATGAAAGAAAAGATGAGCTTGGTTTATTTGCTAAAGATGTGCCTGAAAGGTCTGAATACTCAACCCCCACCCTGCTGTAGGAAGTCCCTAGCCCCCTGGGGTCTGGCAACCCTTGCCATGCTTCCTGTACTCAGCTGCTCTGTCTTCATGTTTGTGCTTTATGTTCTTTGCGTCTAATGTGGCACTCTGCTTTCCCACTGTTGAGGATCCTGCCTGTGTAAGCAGTGATATTTCTGCTTTCCCATCCCTTCAAACAGGGATCCCTACGAGATCCCATGCCTATGCCAGGTCCTACAGATCTGGCCCAACTGGAGTTCTGCTTCATTGCCTTTCACTCACCCACCTCAAAGAGTGCTGAAATTACTTGGTAGACAGTAGGATTGTAGTCAAACTAAGGAACAGGACACACAGAACTGAGCCCTCAGTATTTGCAGCATACTTTGAGGGAGAAGGATTACATTAAACAATCTGTCTAACATAAGGAATATATTAAACAATCTGTGTGTGACACCCACAGGGAGCAGACCTTTGCAAATCTGCTAAGATTTCAGTGGGGAAGGCAGACTAAAACCCAACGAGACAGCATGTCCAGAAGGTGGGTCTAGAAATAGCAAGCCTGGTAACTGTTGAGAGGTATCACGTTCCTGGGACTGGGCTGTGTGCAGTGAGAGCACTCCAGGCATGGCCAGCTACCACTCTGGGGCCAAGGCTCCTGCCACTTCCCAGCACAGAGCCAGCTGTTGCACCCACACTGTGCAGGGATCTCCAGGGATGCTTGTTTGCCTGGGAGAGGCTGGGAAAGTGATGAGTGAGGCAAGAGACTGCTTGAGCCAAATTAACTTTATTTTCTTACATGGCATTCCTGTTTTGATAGGAAGGCAACCAGAGCAGGAACCAAAGGCAGTTGGGATCTCAACAACACCCACTGGCAGGCAGGGCATAGAAAAACCTTCCTGGGTTCTCTAAGAGCAATGGATTTTTGCTGAACCAAAAGAGACCATTATGGTTCTTGTGACCATGTGATTCACGGTATAAAATACTGCCCACAGCCTTCTGAACTAAGTCACAAGTGGCAGCTTGCAGGCAAGACTGATACATTTTACTCTCCTGGTTATTGGTCATTTCCCTGATGTGAAACACGGACATGTTCAATGGTGGAAATGCACTGGCACAGGCAACTGGATCAGGCTGAGGCTCCCAAGCTCTGTAATACCACCGTTTTCCCTAGTTGAGAAACACCATGGACTAGCCATAGCAAGACTTCTGGTTGTGGCTTCTGGATCTGCCAGGTCCTGCGACATTTATGTTGAAGACCCGGTTCCCGAATCCGTGTAGCTAGGTGCAAGTCACAGCCGTCTCTTACTTGCCACTCCCTTGCCCCCAAAAGTTTCTCTTCATCTTGTTGATGGAGAAAAGGGGGACGACGACACACAAATAAACAAACAAAGAGGTATCTTGAGATAGAAAGCCAAAGGGGGGTCCAAAATGAACCGACATTTGGGGCTATTTCTCCATCCCCGTGGTTTTTAAGCCCTCGTCCCGTTTTTTTCCCCCACCGCTCAATGTCGCGCACCCAGGCGGAGCAGAGTGCGGCGGCAGAGCGCTGAAAACCGGCGGCCGCGGCCGGATTTGCCCTGGAAGGACGCAGCTTCTCCCCCGCCCCGGCTCTTGTAACCGGGCCGGCCCTCGCTCGCTCGGCCCGCGGCGCTGCTCATGTTTTCCACTGGGGGGGAGGACGAGAGCGGGGCGGAGGAGCAGAGGGGGGAAAGTTGCTTGAATTTGCGAGGGGCGAGAGCCGGCGGCAGCGGCGCGCCGCCTCCTTCCACTGGCTGGGGGAGCTGCCAATCTGTGTTGTAATCCTGCAGGAATTTCTGCGGGGTTTAACTGGGAGCCGCGCCGCCGCCGCCACGCACTCGGGGCGGAGGGCGGCGGAGGGCGGCGGAGCCGGCAGCGCGCAGCCTGCAGCCCCCGGGCACCCGAACGCCGCGCAGCACCAGGCCCGCCGGAGCGGAGCGCGGACAGGAGCGGAAGAAGCGCGGAGGGCCGGAGGGCGCCCGCGGGCCTGCCCCGCGCCCCCCCTTCCCCGGGCGCTGCTGAGCGCCGCCGCCGACCCCCGGTTTCTTCTCTGTGCCCGGCCCCCGGCGGCCGCCGCCGCCGCGCCGGCTCCGCGGGAATAATGCGGGGCGTGTGGCTAGCGCTCACCGTCAGCTTCGTGGCCTGCGCCTCTGGGCAGCCGGTGAGTGCCGGGGCGGTGGTGGGTGGCGCGGCAGCCCCGCGGGGCTCGGAGGGACGGGATGGCGGCGGCCGCTTCGGCTCCGTCTGCTGAGTGCGGGGCGCGCAGCCCCGGCCCTGCTCCGCGGCATCGCCGCCCGCCGGGGCAGCGGAGCGGTCCGCGGTAGAATCTGTTGATAGCTGAGCGCTCGGCAAGCAGAATGCACCGCCCCTCCCCCTAAAAAAAACCCCAGGGAGTCCTTAAAAGAACCCCATGAAGCAGCGCACTCCGCCGCTCTCCGGTGAGCCTCATCCGAAGTTTGTAGCGGCGACCCAGCCGCCTGCCGGACCGGAGCACCCTCCGACCCGGTACCTCTGTTCCTGCTGCCCCGGAGGAGGGATGTGGAGGGGCTGCCCGGCGGCCGTGGGGCAGCCGTGGGGCGCCCGAGGGGCAGCGGCGGCGCGGCGTTGGGTCAGGTCCAGGGCGCTTTGTTCCCAGCCCGGCCAAGCGCTGGGTGTCGGGCAGGCGGTCTCCGAGCGGCGGTCCGAGGGAACCGCCGCCTAGCCCCGGCTCCGCGGGCTGGGAGTCAGGAGCGTCTCCTTGCAAAACCAACCCTGCCCGGCCGGCCTACGCAAAAGGCAAACAAAAGCAGTGGCTTTTACTCCTGGCTGCTCTGCTCAGGACCCCCCTAAACCCTCCGGTACATCGCGTTGCTGCGCCTCCACCGTGAGCAGGGGCGCAGAGCTGCGCGCCTGTCGCCCGGCCGCCTGTCCCGGCCGTGGAACCCCAGCCGGCCCTTCCCGTAGGTGCTTGCTGCTGGCAAGCTGGTTCTCGGGAGAGTGCTGCCGTTTGCACTTCTCCCGAGCCACAGGAACGTTTGTTAATCGGGGATCTCTGCTGAACGCTGTTGTTACCTCGGCATTCGTACGTCTGGAAAAGCCACTCCGGCGATGTGCGCCTACCTTCCGCGGCAGCCAGCCCGGGAAAGGCCATCCGGAGGGTTTTGGGCTTCAATCGGCAGGTCTGAGACTGTTGCGTGGGAAAGGGACGTGCAAATGACACCGCTGCAGTGTTTGGCCAAATATTAGGAAATAACAAATGGAGGTTTGAGGATGAAATTAAAAAACCCATGACAATTTAATCCAATTAAAATGAGCTGCTCCGCTGAACTGCATAATGTCGCCAGGTTGGGTTAACTTTTGAAGTTGTCTAGCGGTTGTATAAATTAGCCCAGTCACAGCCTTCCTGAAACCTGGCTCATCGGGCGGGATTGCCAAGGATACAGTTGCAAAACACTTTTCTTAAGGACTAATTAAAACAAGGGCTGTGTAGGACTCGGGCTCCTGCTTCCGCTGAGCCTAGCAGCGCTGCACAAACACCCTTGGCTAATGAGGTGCAATAGGCTTTAATTTTATAGAACTGCTCTGCTTCTGAAGTTCTCGGGTGGCGTAGTAACTATTAAATTGCCACAGTAATTAGTAAAGTATTAAGTTTTATGGGTTTTTTGCCTTAGGATGAACACATTGTGGCAGCGCAAGGCGAGTTCTATGGGGCGTACCGGGGCAGTGGGGAGAGTAAGGCGGGGCGGGAGGGGGGGAGCCTGCCCTGGCTCTGGTGCGGCAGCCTCACCGCTGCCAGAAAGTTGTGGAGAGGCTGGAAAAGTAAAAGGAGGCTGGGATTTTCCTTTTCTTTTCTTTTCCCTTCCCTTTTCTTTTATTTTTTTATTATTTCTTCTCCTTTTCCTTCAGTCTGTCTGGCAGCAGCTACGTTGTCCCTTATAGTAGGATTTTGTAGACCAATTTCTGGGAAAAGAAAGATACCAAGTCTGTTGTCTCTGTAGAAGGCTGTCCTGGTTGTATGAGGAATTTTATAAGGATGCTTGGGAAAAAAAAACCTATTAGCTCTCCAGAGCACTCTCGACTGGTTTCAGCTCTAAATTTCTTCCCATTTGGTTTGGTTCTGCTATTTATTATTATTTGGGCAAAGCTGCAAGGTTAAAAAAAACCACAATAATAATTAAAACAAAAAAAGATCCCTCATTTCTAATGGGGTAAATTACTCAGGAGCTTCTGAGCACAGGAGAAGACAGCAGCTCCTACAGCAAGAATTCTGTGTGTTTATACTTGGTGTAACCAGCAAACGTCTTGCTTGGTGTGGGCCAGGCAGATGTCAGAGCTATGCTTTAAACATGCAGGGGGAATGAGACCTGCATTGGACCTGCCACTGAACCTGGGAGCGGTTTGCCTGTGCTGGATGCATGCTTGGTGTGCCCTGACGTGGGCTGTCGTGCCGCAGATGTGCTCTGCTGCGCTGTGCCAGCTCCCCTGGGGCACCACCCGTGTGGGGACACGGGGTGAGGAGGAGCCTGACCTGGGTGGGAGTTGAGGCATAGGAAGTTCCATGGAAACAGGAGGAAGAATTATTTCACTGTGAGGGTGTCAGGACACTGGAACAGGCTGCCCAGGGGGTGTTGCGGAGTTTCCCTCTGTGGGGATATTCAAGACCTGCCTGGATGTGTTCCTGGGTGACCTGCCCTGGGTGATGCTGCTCTGGCAGGAGGGTTGGACTGGGTGATCTCTCCAGGTCCCTTCCAGCCCCTAACATTCTGTGATTCTGTTCATGTGTGGTGGCAAGCATTGCCCACATCAAAGCTGGTGGCTGGCAGCCAGGGCTTGCGGGGCGGTTTGCTGTCGCCGGTGCAGCAAACCTGAGATGTCAGATTGGAGCGGGGTCTGGTGATGCCAGCGGGTGTGGTGCACTCGCCCAGCCTGCTCTGGATGGCAAAATATGTGCTTTTTAGCTACCTGAAAAGTTCCCTGCTTTGCTTTGAGGCGGGGTGAAGAGAGTGATGTGAACCACTAGAAAGAAGAGGCAAACTGTGTAAGCGAGAGGCCTGAGGTGCCTTTGAAAAGGTTGGGTTCAGGAGTTAGCTCTTGGCTGATTTCAGTAGCACCAGAAAGCAGCAGCACCAAATATGCAGCTGGACTGGTCAGCTCCCATTTGGGAGAGACTGAGGAACCTTTTCATTTCATCCTGTTTCTCAGAGGTGGGATGAATGGTTTTCCAAGCTTTTGTGAAGGTCTTGTCCCCTCTGCAAGCCCAAGTGCCTGTTGTGAAACTTGCTGGCTAGCAGGTTGTGCTGCATAGCCCTGCACTGAGGTGCTGCTCTCCTAACAGAAGGTCAAGCACAGCTCTCCTTGTGAGGTTTCAGGAGACTTCATCTCGGCAGTGCAATGTGTGTGGGGTTGGGCTTTAGACTTCTCAGTGAAATAGAGCACAGGGGCATCGATGTCAGCTGGTGGGTGGTCTTTTCTGTTTCTCCTTTAAGTGTCTGAGCACTGATTTGTTTGCATAAATGGAGTTAGTGAAGGATGATCCAAGAGCAATATTTGGAGTGGGGTTTTCTTTTTCAGCAGCATTTGGTGTTCTAGCAGCATGATGCTGTAATTTTCATGCAGTTGGTTGCTTTGCTTTGCTTTTTGGAATTCAGAAAATTAATAGTGTGCTGGAGAGGAGGAATGTTGGGGTTTGTGTTTTTCTTGGGTTTTCCCTTTAAAAAGGCAGCTAGATTTTGGAGATGGTAATTAGGGGAGAAGAGAGCAAGCTGAAGAGATGGGTGGTGTCTCAGCTTTGTATGCTGTGTGTGTCTCTCCTAAGTGGTGTTAAAGCTGTGTTGCCAAGTAAGCTCCAAAGAAAGGTAGGAAGCTTTTTTTTTCCCCTCCCTTAGTGTTGATTTATTTGCACCATTCCCCAACTCATGAGCTTTTTCTTCTCACTGTAGAATTAATTATCATCTGTCCACTGCCTTTTGTGGCTTGGCAGTGGAAGGGCAACGAAGTTGGTGAGGGGTCTGGAGCACAAGCCCTATGAAGAGAGGCTGAGGGAGCTGGGGTTGCTTAGCCTGGAGAAGAGGAGGCTCAGGGGAGACCTTACTGCTCTCTACAACTCCCTGAAGGGAGATTGTAGCCAGGTGGGGGTTGGTCTCTTCTCCCAGGCAAGCAGCACCAGAACAAGAGGACACAATCTCAAGCTGTGCCAGGGGAGGTTCAGACTGGATGTTAGGAGAGAGTGATTGCCCATTGGAATGTGCTGCCTGGGGAGGTGATGGAGTCACCATCCTTGGAGGTGTTTAGGAGGAGACTTGATAGGGTGCTTGGTGCCATGGTTTAGTTGATTAGGTGGTGTTGGATGATAGGTTGGACTGGATGATAGGTTGGACTTGATGATCTTGAGGGTCTGGTCTATTCTATTCTATTCACCATGACTGCTTCCCTTGCTTTGACTGAACATCTGGGTGCTGCCATCCCAAAGCTGCTTGCACTGCCCTGCACTGGGAATCCAGGGCCGCTCTGGGTTTTGCTTCCAGACTTGGGGATTACAGTTCTGCAGCGAAGCCACCCTTTAGCGTGATGGTCTGGGGAGCCACTTTCTGGGGACAGGTTTGCCTCCCAGCTTAGCTTGTCTTTGAAAAATTAAAGGACAGATAATTCTGGACCTGAGATCAAACACTGATGCGGGTTTGTTGGTTCTTTTTCTATCTCATAGCCCTGAGGTCTGCGTTGCAACTGACTTAATATTCAGGCCTAAAGTGCAGAGATGTTTTCTCTGCATTTTTTGCTAGATCCTTATCAAGGAAGTAGATGAGAGCCTCCATCTTCAGGGACAAGTCAGGACAAATAGCTCAGGGTTTGAAGTCAGATACTGGGATTGTGGTTCTTGTGTAGGTGATACCTCTGTGGTAGGTTTGAGGCAATTGCTGCAGCTAATGGGATAAAGATGGTGAACTTTGGGGAATGAGCTGTAAGCCTTGGGCTTGTTTGAAGTTTCGCTGGATCTCAGTCTCTGGGGTCCCAATCTTAAGCGTAATCTCGGGTTGACCAGATCAAGGCCTAATGTCTTGGCAAGCAGAGGTGCCCCAGGTCAAACACACAGCCAGGATGGGGAGAGCTACCTGCTATCTTCAGTGGGGAACGTGGCAGTTTGGCAGGGAGTCCTGAGCTTGGAAGAGAGCTCCTTTCTCCCTGCAGCAGCTGAGCTCCCTGCAGAGCAGCCACTGGTCTGCAGAGCCCTGCTCTCCACGGCCACTTGTCTTTTACAGAACATCAAGCAGAGGCATATGGATGGCATTTATTAATTACATTATCTCACCAAATTGACTTTTGCCATTGACCAGTTAAAACATTTTCCTTATGGCAAAGAATTAGGGGCCTTAGGAAGGCTCAGTGGCTGAACAAAGGGCTCTTGTCTAGTGACAGAAAAGTGCTCTTTTGTCTTTTGAATAGATCTGACCCACAAAGGTTTTTAACAGAAATGTTGTGTTTGAGTCTGGCAAGCTTATTGGAGGCCCCATGTTAAGACCCTACTTGAATGTAAGTCATAAAGGTGCCCTCTGTGCCTGCAGCATTGGGAAGAGGGTGCACGAGTCATGAGCAAGAGATTTTGGTCCCCGTTCAAGTGGCTTTGCTCTCTCTCCCACTCCTTGTAGCAAGCATGAGAGAGTTACTGCAGGCTGTTCTGTGAGCAGCTTGTTGTTTGGTTTGGGTATCTTTGGTGCATGCTTCCAAGACAACAGTGAACTGCTGTCTGCAATCTTCTCAGGGCTAGTCATTTATTCCTGGGTTACACATGGCAGTATCCACAAGCCCTGTGAGGAGAGGCTGAGGGAGCTGGGGTTGCTTAACGTGGAGAAGAGGAGGCTCAGGGAAGACCTTATTGCTCTCTTCAACTACCTGAAAGGAGGTTGTAGCCAGGTGAGGGTTGGTCTCTTCTCCCAGGCACCCAGCACCAGAACAAGAGGACACAGTCTCAAGCTGTGCCAGGGGAAGTTTAGGCTGGAGGTGAAGAGAAGGTTCTTCCCAGCAAGAGAGATTGGCCATTGGAATGTGCTGCCCAGGGAGGTGGTGGAGTCCCCATCCCTGGAGGTGTTCAAGAGGGGATTGGATGTGGCACTTGGAGCCGTGGTTTAGTTGATTAGATGGTGTTAGGTATTAGGTAATAGGTTGGACTTGATGATCTCTGAGGTCTTTTCCAACCTGGCTGATTCTGTTTGGGTACGAGGTTTCTCATGCTCCCATCGAGGTGTGATTTGCCATCCCCTCTGTAAGGACTGCATTAGTGCCTGCCCCTGGGATAATGGCAGGTCTCTGTGTGTCTGTCTGCTGCTTTCTGGATTAGCTCAGCCCCGAGGGATGCTTTCCAAAGCACGCCAGCTACTGAGGCAGAAATGGGAAATCCATCTCACCCTCCAAACTTTTGGGAAGCTGGTTGTAGTAGGAGCAAACATAGCATTAAACAACTGCTTGCAACAAGTGCTGATGTGCTGAACAAATGATTTTCTTCTATTCTTTTTGCTGACATCTTAAGTAGGAGCTGCATTTAAAGTCAAGTGATGGCTAACAGGGCGGTGATGAATCTGCAGGGCTCGGCCTTGTCTGGAGATAAGCTATTAGTATGTCACATAAGCTGTGCTTAACCAAAGCCTGAGCTGGACACTCCATCTGCAATCACTAATTCTGGTTTTGATATAAACAGCTTCTTCAGAAATCTCCCTTCTGAAGCTGAATTGTTTTGTTCCAAAGGTGAATTGAGTTGGGAAAGTTCAAATAAAAACCTGTTTGGCCGTGTTTGAGTTGTGAGCATGAAGATAAATACATACTTTGTACTCTTACTCACATTAAGGAGACAAAGGGACTTGTGCAGAAGGTCAAACAGCCTGTGGTATACTCAGGAACTGAATCCAAGTGCTCAGAGCCCCGCAGTGTGATGAGCAGCCAGAATTCATTGTCTGTATTTAGATACTATGTTGTCAGAATGTGTTTTGTTCCGGCTTGATTAACCATAATAAAGGGTAATTTTCTCTAGAGGTGCTTCCACCCTAATGGAGGTCACTTGTCACCTTTCAGAGCAGTGTGAAGTGGCCCATCCTTATTTTTTGAAGTGTCTTCAAGAGTTCTGACTGTAATGGTCTGGCAGAGCTGTGGGGAGCGGTGCTGCTGGAGTAATGTAGGCTGGGAGGTGAAGTACATCTCCAGAAGCAGTTGGGTGCATGACTGGTGTGGCCTCAAGGCCAAGGAAGTTTTGAGAGAGGAGAAATGGATGTAATGGACTTGCTGCCACATGGATGAATAACCTAACCAGGTCTTTCATCACTCCTAGCTTCCCCAGGATCCTTTCTGGTATGCCTGCTCCATTAGTTACACAAGTAGAAGCAAGCTTTCCTCTTTCTCTGGGCTGAGCTGCATTAATTCCAGCTGTGGTGTTTCTGCAGAAACATCTGCCTGGACACAGCAATGTGAGGGCACAGCTGTGTCCAGCCAAGCCTCATGGACTGAGGTTTGCAGGGGAAGGCTGATAATGGCCTTGCATACATGGTGTAGCTTACAGGGCGTTGGAAGGGGCAATGGCTTCAAACTAGAGAAGAGCAGATTTAGATTGGATGTGAGGGACAAGTTCTGCACCATGAGGGTAGTGGAACACTGGAACAGGTTGCCCAGGGAGGTGGTTGAGGCTCCATCCCTGGAGATACTCAAGGTGAGGCTCAGCGAGGTCCTGGGCAGCCTGATCTAGTTGAGGATGTCCCTGCTGACTGCAGGGGGGTTGGACTGGATGAGCTTTGCAGGTCCCTTCCAACCCAAGCCATTCTATGATTCTAAGGAGAGATGTCCAGCAGACAGATTCTTCCTCTGCTGAGTAGTTTCTCCATGCTCACTCTTGATCTGGAGATCCTAGAATCAGTGTGTTGCTTGAATTGATTATACCAAGGGAAAGCCTCCACAAAGCCTTTCCTTCAGAATCCCTTTCAAGTGGTCTGCACTGCTGGGCTCAGATCTAGAGGTGTGGAGGTGTGACATTGGTGGTGTTCTTTATTATGTAAAATGAAAACCTGCCAGGGAAGCAAAGCAGAAAGGTGAAGGTAGTTCAGAGTAATGGAGACATAGCAAAATGGAGCTTCCCTTGAATGTGAATTTGTGACATTGCATGAATAAAAATGGATATGGCATAGCCCTGCATAAATAATAACACTGGATAATACCTGCAGCAAGGAGGAGTCTAAAATAATGCTGCTGGGAAGCAAGATTCTGAGTTTTCTGTGGAAGGAGGGTGTCAGAATATTCACAGAATCACAGAATGTTAGAGGCTGGAAGGGACCTCCAGAGCTCAGCCAGTCCAACCCCCCTGCCACAGCAGCATCACCCAGGGCAGTCTGCACAGCAATGCATCCAGGTAGGGTTGGAAAGGCTCCAGAGAAGGAGACTCCACAACCTCTCTGGGCAGCCTGCTCCAGGGCTCTGCCACCCTCACTGCAAAGAAGTTTCTCCTCATGTTGAGCTGAAACCTTCTCTGTTCAAGTTTGCATCCATTGGTCCTTGGCTTATTACTGAGCACCACCCTAGAGAGCTTGGCCCCCTCCACTTGACCCCAACCCCTCAGCTATTGATAGACATTGATCAGATGCCCTCTCAGCCTTCTCTTCTCCAGACTAAACAGCCCCAGGGCTCTCAGTCTCTCTTCACAGGGGAGATGCTCAAGTCCCCTAAGCATCCTCCTGGCTCTCCCTTGGACTCTATCCAGCAGGTCTCTGTCTCTCTTGAACTGGGGAGCCCAAAACTGGACACAGTCCTGTCCTGGCTATGGGACTGTGTCTCCTCCCAGCTGGGAGTTCAGGGGCACTCAGCAGCCACCACTGGTGGCAGTGCAAGCACAGGGAATGGAAGTGTTTGTGCAGCAAGAAGGAGCCTCCATGACCAGAGGCTTTGAAGATGGGAAATGTGGGGGTGTTAGTAACTGGCTTGTGTCAGTCTCCTTGTAAAAGGGTGAGAAGTTCCCAAGAGCAATGGCAAAAGATGAATGCTTCAGGCTCATCAATGACTCAAGCATCTGTAGCATGGGGACCCTACAGGTCTCTTTCTCTGTGGTGGAGCAAGAAAGAGGTTTAGTGCTGGAGGTACACAGGAAAAGATACAGACAGGCTGTATAAATCTTCTAAATTCTTGTCATTGTTGGAGCTGCTCAGAATTCTTCAGCCATGTGCTCTTTGATTATTTCTTGTCTGTGAAGGCTGAGTTTTCTTTTGAATGTACCATCTAAAATGGCACAAGAGGAAGCTTCTTGGAGTACACTGGAAATTAAGTGCCCCCAGAGACTTTATCTTCTACTGAGCCTTCAGCACTGAGCTCTCTGCAGCTGTTGCAGTTGTGACTTGGAAGGTCTTTGAATCTTTTGGGTGCCTATGACTACTTGATACAGGGCTTTATTCTACCTAGGTCTTCATTTTATATGTATTTTTGTTTTATCCACTGCTCTGTGTGTGTCTCTTACTCAAGGCAGCATGTCTTTCATCTGTTCAGGAGAAGAAGTACCCCACAGAACATGAGAAGGGCTCCTGGTTAAATAAACAGAACAAGAATTGCTCTCAAAACTTTCATAATAATTATCTTGGTCTGAATTAGGGTGGGAGGAGCAGCTGGGGCCTCTGACCTTACCAGGGAGGAGAAAACCCTCAAAAAGAAAGCAATCTTTACCAAAGGTTTTTCTTCCAGTTTCTTCACTTGTGATTCAAAGCATCAGTTTGATATCAATTTTCCTCCATAAGTATGGTTTGATGCTCTGTAGCTCCCACAGGTGTCTTTCCCTCCTGTTTCCATGGAACTTCCTCTGCCTCAGCTTCCACCACTGCCCCTTGTGCTGGCATTGGGCATCACCCAGCAGAGCCTGGCTCCAGCCTCTGGGCACTCACCCTGCACATCTTTATCAACAGCAATGAGGTCACCCTCAGGCTCCTCCTCTCCAAGCTACAGAGCCCTCAGCTCCCTCAGGCTCTCCTCCTAAGGAAGATGTTCCACTGATTTCCTAAACTTTGTGGCTCTGCACTGGTCTCTTCCAAGCAGTTCCCTGAGGTCCCTCTTGACCTGAGGGGCCCAGAACTGGACACAATATTCCAGATGTGGCCTCATCAGGGCAGAGTAGAGGGGCAGGAGAACCTCTCTGGACCTACTCACCACAGCTCTTCTAATCCACCCCAGGATGCCCTTGGCCTTCTTGGCCACAAGAGCACATTGCTGGGAGGTCAACCTCCCACCCACCAGGACCCCCAGGTCCTTTTCCCATTCACTGCTATCCAACAAGTCAGTCCCCAACTTATGCTGCTCCATGAAGTTGTTCTTTCCCAGGTGCAAAACTGTCCCCTTGCCCTGGTTGAATGTCATGAAATTTCTCCCTGTATGGCCATGTTGCAGCTAGGATCAACTGAATTGTCTTTTATCACACACAGTACCACAGTATCACTAAGGGTGGAAGAGATCTCAAAGATCATCAAGTCCAACCTGTCACCACAGACCTCCTGACTAGACCGTGGCACCAAGTGCCACATCCAATCCCCTCTTGAACACCTCCAGGGACGGTGACTCCACCACCTCCCTGGGCCCTTTTGACCAAAATGCTTTGCTGGGCAACTCTCTCTGCTGTGTGGAAGTGTCTAGGTGTCTCTAGAAGTTCTCAGAGAGTTTGGCAGTGAGTGGGAGATAGGTGAGGGAGCCCTATGGCAAATGATGAGATGGGTTCTGCTCTTCTGGTAGGAGCTGTGGTCTTGTGGAGCATCCTAGAACGTCTGTTGGCATGCAGAGGAATGATAGGAAGGATGCTGAAGAAGTGACAGCTCTGAAAACTGCCCTAAACTCTGCTGATCCCATTAAGCAGCCTTATCTCCAACCTACTGAGTCATGTTTGGATACCTCAGTTGCTGCTTAATGGCCTGACTTGCAGGGTCAAGGAAGGCAGGCACCGTGGCCCCCTGTTAAACTTACCTCTGTGCTGGAGGGGCAGGGTGTTGAAGTTGCCTGTGGCTGCCTCCAGTGGTGCTGCCTGCTGGAGATGCTCTTTCTCTCTGGTGGCGTTTAGGCCAAGCAGCCGTGCCCTGTGTTCTGCAAGAGAAGATCTCTACCTTTGGGGAGGCTCAGGCCCAGTGAGAAACAGCCTTCCTGCTGGGGTGGGGAGGCAGAGGTGTGCCCATGCACCCATCCTGGGGTTTGCTGGATGGAGGCAAGTCCTGAGCTGCCGGTAACAGGAGACCATTGGGTCTAAAATCATTTGAGACAGTGCTCTTAATAGCACTGCTGTGCTGGAAATGCCACTTCTTCTCTGTTGTGTAACTGTAGGGCATTAGAGAGGGGAAATGACCTTTCTTTCCTTTTGTTCCTGTTCTTACTGTGATTCACAACCTGAAAAGCTTATTCTGCCCATGGCTGCTTGGGATTCTGTGCTTTCACTAATGCTGCTTCCTTTGACTGTATCTCTGCCACTCAACCTCGAGCTGGTGACTTGGCACCTTGATGTAGGTCTCTCTGGTGGACACCTGTAATTGGTCTTCAGCCTGGTGGCATAAATTGTCCTATCCCAAAAGCCAGATAATGAAGGCTTCCCAAGACTTTTCTTTTTTTTTTTTCTTGAGGGCCATGAGTCTTGTCTGGATTAAAGGAATCATCTGGGCTTGTTAATATTTAGTAATGCCACCAAGGTCATGTGCCTGCCATTTTATTTTAGAATAGAAGAGAATTAACCAGGTTGGAAAAGACCTTTGAGATCATTGAGTCCAACCTATCACCCAGCACCATCTAATCAACTCAACCATGGCACCAAGTGCCTCATCCAGGCTCTTCCCAAACACTTCCAGTGGTGGGGACTCCATCACCTCCCTGGGCAGCACATTCCAATGGCCAATTACTCTTTCTATGAAGAACTTCTTCCTAACATCCAGCCTAAACCTCCCCTGATGCAGTTTGAGACTGTGTCCTCTTGTTCTGGTGCTGCTTGCCTGGGAGAAGAGACCAACCCCCACCTGGCTACAACCTCCCTTCAGGTAGCTGTAGACAGCAGATTTTGTGGTTTTCTGACCTTCTCTGTCTGCACTGGAGGAATTAGGCAGCTTTGGGGTGTTAGGAAGAAGTTGTTCCCCATGAGGGTGGTGAGAGCCTGGCACAGGTTGCCCAGGGAGGTGGTGGAAGCCTCCTGCCTGGAGGTTTTTGCAGCCAGGCTGGCTGTGGCTGTGAGCAACCTGCTGTAGTGTGAGGTGTCCCTGGCCATGGCAGGGAGGTTGGAACTGGATGTTGCTTGAGGTCCCTTCCAGCCCTGACAGCTCTATGATTCTGTGACAGAAAACAACCCCAAACCCTTAGTCTGGGGAGGAGGGAAGTGTTGTGCTTTGATAATACAGAGATAAAAGTCCCTGTGATGCTCTTTTGCTGTGTTACTTCCTGCTATATCCCATGAACATCAGAGGACCTTATCTCCACTGATTGAAATATGTAAAGGTATTTGACTTGAGGAAGGCTGAGGAGAAGGCAACTTCTGGCAGATGCAGGCAGCCTCTCCAAGACATCGGTAGGATCCATGGCCACGAAGGTAGCGGCTGCACACACACAGAGCTGGCACGGTGCCTGCGGAGGGGCTCACACCTCATGGCTGTGTTGGTGATCAGAGATGAAGGGGTCCTAAGGGAGGGTTAGCAGGAGGATTTGGGGGATTTCTCATCTTCCTTGAGCTAATGTTTCTCTCTCTTTAACTCAGCTAACAGAATTGGAAAGCCTCCTTTGAGATGTCTCTGGCAGCTAGCTGGAGCAGCTCTACCATGAGTAGTGTTCACCAGAACAAGGAGAGGTAGGGAAGGTGGAGACCTCTGTGCGCCTCAACAGCCAAGCTGGCTGGAGTGAGCTTGACTGTGACTTCTGAGAGTTTGAAAAAATGGAAGAGTCTGAGGCTTTAAGGACTTAAAGAGTAAACACCTTCATTGATTGTCTTCTTTAACTTTCTTTTAAAATTAGTTTTTCTTTTTTTATTATTTTGCCTCTTCCCCTCCCCTTCCCCTCCCCGCGCTTTGCCCCTTCCCCTCCCCTTCTCCTCCCCGCGCTTTGCCCCTTCCCCTCCCCTTCCCCTCCCCGCGCTTTGCCCCTTCCCCTCCCCTTCCCCTCCCTGCGCTTTGCCCCTTCCTCTCCTCTTCCCCTCCCCGCGCTTTGCCCCTTCCTCTCTCGAGTTTGACACAATCACAGAATTCTCAGGGTTGGAAGGGACCTCAAGGCTCAGCCAGTTCCAACCCCACTGCCATGGGTAGGCACATGACTGGTGGTGCTGGTGGGCTCTGTTGCCCGCTGCTTGAGGTGTGTGCTATCAGGCTGGGTGGGAGGGGTATGAATTAACTGCTGATATATCTAGGGACAGCTCTTTGGCCTTTTTGCTCTCCCAGCTTGACTAACACATCTAAGTGCTGGGTTCTATACATTGGCCACAACAACCCCATGCACTGCTACTGGCTGGGGTCAGAGTGGCTGGAGAGCAGCCAGGCAGAAAGGGACCTGGGGGGGACTGGTTGATAGTAGGCTGAACAGGAGCCAGCAGTGTGCCGAAGTGGCCAAGAAGGCCAATGGCATCCTGGCCTGCATCAGGAACAGTGTGGCCAGCAGGAGCAGGGAAGTCATTGTGCCCTGTGCTCAGCACTGGTTAGGCCACACCTTGAGTCCTGTGCCCAGTTCTGGGCTCCTCAGGTTAGGAAAGATGTTGAGATGCTGGAAAGTGTCCAGGGAAGGGCAACAAAGCTGGGGAGGGGTCTGGAGCACAGCCCTGTGAGGAGAGGCTGAGGGAGCTGGGGCTGCTTAGCCTGGAGAAGAGGAGGCTCAGGGGAGACCTTCTTGCTCTCTGCAACTCCCTGCCAGGGAGGTTGTAGCCTGGTGGGGGTTGGTCTCTTCTCCCAGGCAGCCAGTACCAGAACAAGAGGACACAGTCTCAAGCTGTGCCAGGGGAGGTTTAGGCTGGAGGTGACGAGAAAGTTCTTCCCAGAAAGAGTAATTGGCCATTGGAATGTGCTGCCCAGGGAGGTGGTGGAGTCCCCATCCCTGGAGGTGTTTGGGAAGAGCCTGGATGAGGCACTTGGTGCCATGGTTTAGTTGATTTAGATGGTGTTGGGTGATAGGTTGCACTCGATGATCTCTGAGGTCTTTTCCAACCTATCCTATCCTATCCTATCCTATCCTATCCTATCCTATCCTATCCTATCCTATCCTATCCTATCCTATCCTATCCTATCCTATCCTATCCTATCCTATCCTATCCTATCCTACTTTATCGGGAGGGGGGAAATAGCCCTGATGCCCAACAAGAGTAAGAGCTGAGCTGGTGGAGAGCTGTCAGCCCTGGGCAGCGATGCTCCCTGGCTGCAGGGTTGAGGGCTTTCTGCAGGCACCAGAGGGCAGAGACAGATTTGCATTTGAATGGGCAGCTTGGCACTTGCCAGCTTCACACAGTTAATTACCCCGATGCTAATGTCGCTGAGCCCTGGGTGTATATTCAGGGAGCGCTGAGTTCAGAGTATCCAGGAGGCAAGCCATGATTTCCTGATCCGTGCAGAGCAGTGTGGCGGTCATGGTTGCACTGTGTGACCCCCACGGCTGGACAGGATGGGTTTGGGAGGCGCTGTTGTAACCGAGGGCCATATGTCAGGGGCTGGAAGCTGCAGCCTATTTATAATCCTCCACAGGTGGAGCGGGAGGCAGCCGCGCACAAGCAGCAGTAATCATCACCAGCAGTGTAGTTCATCGCTCCAGCCTTTGGGTCTAATGCACTAAAAAAGTGTGTTTGATCTGCAGGCTGGCACAGCCTTCAGCTGGAGCCCTTCAAAGGCATCCTGACCTAATTTTGCGGCGGAAGTGTGCGAGCCTCCCCTCCTTCCCTGGATTTCTCGCAGAAGGTTTCAATGATCGAGCCTTCATCCCCTCCACGTGCCTATATTTGATCCCAGAGCATCTGAATGAAAGCAGCCATCACAAGCCAGGTGGTAAATGGAGCATCCAGCTTAACAGAAGTGACCTTCAATGAAGCAGAGGAGGGGCCCTTCTCCTGTGCTTTGCAGTTGTCAATTAGCTTTCCTTGAGGCTTGCTCTGTTTGCTTATTTATTTGTTATTTTATTTGCTGTGTCCTTTTCTTGTTTCCCTTGGTGCCTGATTGCAGAGCCTGAAGTGTAGCACTGGCTGTGTGTGTGTAGGAGGAAGGGCTTCGTGCTGTGCTGAGTTGTGCAATGGAGCAAAAGCAGAAATGGATGTTGGGTAGAAGTTCTTCCCCATGAGGGTGGTGAGAGCCTGGCACAGGTTGCCCAGGGAGGTGGTGGAAGCCTCCTGCCTGGAGGTGTTTGCAGCCAGGATGGATGTGGCTGTGAGCAAGCTGCTGTGGTGTGAGGTGTCCCTGGCCATGGCAGTGGGGTTGGAGCTGGCTGATCCTTGAGGTCCCTTCCAACCCTGACAATTGAGGACTCCTCCAAATTGAGGAGGGGGGAAGTGAACCTTTCCTTTTTCATAATCCCCTTTCCCAGGGGAAGTTTAGGCTGGAGGTGAGGAGAAAGCTCTTCCCAGAAAGACTAATTGGCCATTGGAATGTGCTGCCCAGGGAGGTGGTAGAGTCACCATCCCTAGAGGTGTTCAGAAAAGGCTTGGATGTGGCACTTGGAGCCATGGTTTAGTCAGTCAGGAGGTGTTAGGTATTAGGTAATAGGTTGGACTTGATGATCTCTGAGGTCTTTTCCAACCTGGTTGATTATGATTATGAATTCTATGAATTCCTCTTTCAGTGAGCACCTTTAAAATGGGAAATAGCTTTTAAATAAAAGGTTGCTTTCTTTTCCAGATAAATCAGTTCTTTAATTTATATAATACTGTCCATGGAGCTATGTGAATTTATCAGTTAAAGCATAAGTGCCTTGATTTGCCTTTTGGATACATCACAGAATATTAGGGGTTGGAAGGAACCTCCAGAGATCAGCCAGTCCAGCCCCCCTGCCACAGCAGCATCACCCAGGGCAGGTCACACAGGAACACATCCAGGTGGGTTTGGAAAGTCTCCAGAGCAGGAGACTTCACAACCTCTCTGGGCAGCCTGCTCCAGGGCTCTGCCACCCTCACAGGGAAAAAGTTTCCCCTTCTGTTCCTGTGGCACCTCCTCTGCTCCAGCTTGCCCCCAGTGCCCCTTGTGCTGTCCTTGGACATCCCTGAGCATAGCCTGGCTCCATCCTTCCTCAAAGCAGATATAATAATGTTATCTTAATGGGCTTTTGCCTTCAAAAGCAGCTGGGGAATAAAGTCTTTTTTTTCAGTGGTGGTACCACAGAGCACTCTGCTGTGCTGAGTGAGTTCTCCTTGTTCCTGTCTGTGGAGGTGTAGACCATTTTCATCAGAAGATAAAACCAAACAAAGCAACCTGAACCGAGGCCTTTTAGATCCTAACCTGTCACTTGGGATGTTTTCTTATGCCATTATCACTGCAGTGGTGGGGTAAAAATACCAGTTCCCTACCAGAAACGTTGGGTTTTGTTCCATGTGTGTTTTGTGACTTGTGCTAATGGTGTTTTTGAGCAGCGCTGTGCAGTACACGGTAACTACACTGCACTTAAATGTATTTTGCATCTTAAGTTCTCTTGCTCTTTTTCTCTGTGGTCTCTTCTGCTTCCAACCTCATTAGGCTTTCTATTTTTACTTTTCCCCCCGCCCTGTATTCTTTCTCCCTGCTGCTTTTGTGCTGTCAGGCAAGCCAGGTAACTGTTAGCATTGGCACTGCTCCTCAGTCTCGTGTTGCAAGTACAAAATCCAAGAGCAGAAGAAAAAGGTAGATGAAAATCTGGGCCTGCTCTGATCCTTTGCCCACCCTCAGGAATCCTGCTTGCTCAGCTTACAGCTTTGAGAAAGAGGCAGTGGGGAAGGGGGTGGTTGGGAGTGACTGAAATATTGGCAGAGCTGTTGGTGGGGAGGGGATGCTGGACTGCTGGCACACCTTGGCCAGACCCATGATTCAAAGCTGAGCCTGGCTTGAGAGCAGCCCTGATGAAAAGGCCTTGGGGGTGCTAGGGGATGAGAAGCTCAACAGGAGCCAGCAGTGAGCACTTGCAGCCCAGAGAGCCAAGCAGAGCCTGGGCTGCAGCAAGAGAAGTGTGGCCAGCAGGGCCAGGGAGGGGATTCTGCCCCTCTGCTCCACTCTGCTGAGACCTCACCTGGAGCTCTGTTTCCAGTTCTGGAGCCCGTGGTACAGGAAGGATCTGGAGGTGCTGGAAGGTGTCCAGAGAAGGGCCACGAGGATGAGCAGAGGGCTGGAGCTGCTCTGCTGTGGAGACAGACTGAGGGAGTTGGGGCTGTTCAGTCTGGAGAAGAGAAGGCTCTGAGGAGACCTAATTGTGGCCTTGCAGTATCTGCAGGGGGCTCCAAGAAAGCTGGGGAGGGACTTTTGAGGGTGTCAAGGAGTGATAGGACTGGGGGAAGGGAACAAAACTAGAAATGGGTAGATTGAGCTTGGATGTTAGGAAGAAGTTGTTCCCCATGAGGGTGGTGAGAGACTGGCACAGGTTGCCCAGGGAGGTGGTGGAAGCCTCCTGCCTGGAGGTGTTTGCAGCCAGGCTGGCTGTGGCTGTGAGCAAGCTGCTGTAGTGTGAGGTGTCCCTGGCCATGGCAGGGGGGTTGGAGCTGGCTGATCCTTGAGGTCCCTTCCAAACCTGACAGTTCTGTGATTCTATGAAACACCTGCAGGGGACTGGTGTGGAGTGAGAAGAGTCACTGTACCAGGGATATTGGCTTCATCTTTGACTGGTCAGCTGTGTCTGACACCTCTGGAGCACGTGAACCAAGTGCTTAAGCAGATGTGGATGATTTGAGCACCACATCCCTCATCCCCTTTGCTTTTGGGAAAGTTGTGTGTGCGGAGCCAGAGTTCTGCAGCTTGGATTCTCTCTGCCGTTCAGGTTCTGTTCAGAGCCTTTGCTGCCTTCTCTTGGAGCGGGGAACGCTGAGCGTGGTGGGCACAAAGTGTGTGTGGGGGGGCATCAAGCTGGTGTTGCTTCTCTGACCTACAGCATCCCTTCATAACTGATTTTTGTGCAAGTCACCCTCTGACTGTTGAAGTGCTCAGTCAGTGGCGCTGGCCCAGAAGGAGGGGGAGCAGGCTGGAGTTGGGCTGGTTTGAAGTATCAGGTTACTGAGCGCTCTATAATCAAGGTGACAGCTGCTTTCCTTGTGCTGTACTGAAACAAAATATCCCAAAGTGTTCCCTGAGCCTCCCCAAATACATTCATTTAAGCTGGGCGCTCTTGCTCTTTCCACGTGTTGGTGGAATGCTTAGCGCTGTTGGCTGATGAAATCTTGGGAGTGATGATCTCTTTCCATGGACACCAGAGGGGAAAATGTTGAGTGCTGCCATCCCCAGAGTGCTTAGGCCTCTCTGTGTGCTAAGGAACAGTTTCAAGGCAGGCAGCACAGGCAGGGAAGTGCTTCCTCTCTGGGGTGCTTGTGCACCTGCTGTAGGTGCTGAGCGTGGCACAGGGGCAAGAGGAAGGGTGGGCTCCAGGACGCCTGGGGGGGATATCTGTAGCTCAGCAGCTGCTGTCTGGATGCTTGCTTCTTCCAGCAACCTGTTAACACAACTCCATTTCCCTCCCATCCCTTCTGAGGTATTTACACTTGCCCTTAAGTCACCATTTCTTTCTTTGGCTCCTTAAGCTGACACACTTTGAGGCACTCAGGAGTGAAAAAGGGGAGGTGCTGCTCGAAATAGCTGCTCGGGAGAGGAGTGTTTGAGGAACAGGCTATGAGCCCTCCCTGAGCTCCAGTCATACCTCCCTTCTAATAATACCAGTTGATCTGATTTTATACAAAAACTCCTGTGGCTGCCTTAGCCACAGGGGAAAAAAAAAACAACCAACCAAACCCACAAAAATACCTTGCTGGGTTTTGGGTGCAGTTGGTTTCCAGCGATGAAAGACAAAGCATCTGTGGGGAAGAGGCTTATGTGAAAGAAAAAAGATCAATGAAGGCTATTTTCTTGTGATTTTGGGACTGTGACTAAAAGATTTAGAAATCATCCCCTGGTACAAAGCATTCTTTTAACAGGCTGGTCTTCAGGGAAAAGAAAATAGTCTGTGCCTTAGTCTTTGGATTGCCAGAGGCTTGCTGCAGGAGCAGTTTCCTTCAAGGCAGAGGGACCTTTCCCCAGGCCTCTGCTGCAACAAATGGCATCAGCAAAAGGAAGCTTGACCTGCAGAGGGTGAATCTGTCAAGGCAACAGAGACTCAGAGACTGGGGGGAAAGACAAGAGTGTTCTGCCTGCTGAGTCTCACTGTGTGGGAAGCATAGCTTTAGTGTTAGGTGCTGGCTGCCACGTGCCCTTTCTGTGGTTAGGAAGGGCAAGGACAAGGAATGAAAGGACTCTGGGAATGCCACCTGGATTAAAGTTAACTCTCACAGATCTGATAAACTGCACCAGGAGTTTCTCTGGGCATATTTTAAGAGCTGTCTGTAAAAGCCTGAGGCTGGAGGGAAGGTAGCAGACTCAGCTTTGGGGTTTGCAGGAGGCTTCTTCCTGGGCATAAGCTCCTTCCATGCAGGCCTCCTGTTCTACCAGGCTGCCAGCATAACTGGAAATCTTCCAGTTCCCTGGCCACAGAGCCTTCTCCAGCATACAGAAAAGCAGGTCTGTGTCACTTCATTTGTGGTCAATGATGTGAAATGTTGCCACAGATGAGAGTAGGCTCTGAGCAGTGCTGATGCTCCCATCAAGAAAGACACAGAATGTCAGAGGTTGGAAGGGACCTCCAGAGATCAGCCAGTCCAACCCCCATGCCAGAGCAGCATCACCCAGGGCAGTCTGCACAGGAATACAACCAGGTGGGGTTGGAAAGTCTCCAGAGAAGGAGACTCCACAACGTCTCTGGGCAGCCTGCTCCAGGGCTCTGCCTCCCTCACTGGAAAGAAGTTTCTCCTCATGTTAAGGTGAAACCTTCTCTGTTCAAGTTTGTATCCATTGATCCTTGTATGGAATTTGATATGCAAAGTCCTCCCAAGGCAGGACCAAGGCAAAAGAACAGTGAGAGTGAAGGTGCTGGTAGAGCACAGTCTCCATCTCTGGCTTGTAGCTGCTTGGCTGTTTCAAAGCACCAGGTTTATCCTATTATCCTTTCTGGGGTGAAGCCTCTGCTCTGTGGAGACTGTGTTGGGAGACGTGCAAGGTTTTTGAAGCAGTGAAACTGCTTGGTAGGAAGAGAGTATGAATAACTGACAGAGCTTTTGTCCCTCCTGAGTGCTCCTAGAAGGTCTGGAGCAGTAGGTGCCTCAAAACCAAATCTCCCATGGGCAGGAGAGTCAGCTCTGGTGGCCACCACAACCATGGTTGCCTCTCTTTCCCAGGAGACTTAGTTGACCTCGACCCTTTCAGAAGGAGGGCTGGGGTGTGTGAAGCCCCTGCTGCTGCAGCAGAGATCCCTTATGCTTCTGTTTTCCCAATTCTTGAGGGTTTTATTTTCTTTTTTTTTGCTGACAGGGCAAGGATCACAGAATCGGAGAATTGTCAGGGCTGGAAGGGACCTCCAGGATCAGCCAGTTCCAACCCCCCTGCCATGGCCAGGGACACCTCACACTACAGCAGCTTGCTCACAGCCACAGCCAGCCTGGCTGCAAACACCTCCAGGCAGGAGGCTTCCACCACCTCCCTGGGCAACCTGTGCCAGTCTCTCACCACCTTCGTGGGGAACAACTTCTTCCTGACATCCAAGCTCAACCTACCCATTTCTAGTTTTGCTCCATTCCCCCCAGTCCTATCACTCCCTGACACCCTCAAAAGTCCCTCCCCAGCTTTCTTGGAGCCCCCTTCAGATCCTGCAAGGCCACAAGAAGGTCTCCTCAGAGCCTTCTCTTCTCCACACTGAATAGCCCCAACTCCCTCAGTCTGTCCTCACAGAAGAGGTGCTTCAGCCCTCAGGATGAATGTGTAAGGAAGAGCTCTTACATGAGGTGACAGCTTCCACCAAAGGAGCAGGAGCAAACACCAAACAGATTGAAGGGGGAGATGTTGCAGCGAGGATTTCTTTAGGGCTGTTTTGTTTTTCTTTTTGCAGTCATTATTTCTACTGCTTTCCTGCTGGCAGCATAGGAGGCATCAGAAGAAGGCAGTGTGTTCATTAGGTATGGTGCAGGACTTGGTGAAGCATGACCAAAATATGAATAGGCTTCACTGGCTGGTCATTGAGTATGTGCTCTGGAAAGAGCTCCTTCATTTTCTCTTGGGGTTTAGCAGATTAAGGGGGGAAATTTCTTTCATCCCTCCTACTTATTGAAAATAATATCCTGGCATGCCAAGCCAGGATTGATTGATTTAGTTTTTCTATTGCTGGGAGAAGCAGCCCATGATTAAGAGACTCTGGCATTTTGCAATTGCAGCCCAGAGAGCCAAGCAGAGCCTGGGCTGCAGCAAGAGAAGTGTGGCCAGCAGGGCCAGGGAGGGGATTCTGCCCCTCTGCTCCACTCTGCTGAGACCACAGCTGGAGCTCTCTGTCCAGTTCTGGAGCCTCTGTGCCAGGAAGGATCTGGAGGTGCTGGAAGGTGTCCAGAGAAGGGCCACAAGGATGATCAGAGGGCTGGAGCTGCTCTGCTATGGAGACAGACTGAGAGAGTTGGGGTGGTTCAGTCTGGAGAAGAGAAGGCTGTGAGGAGACCTTCTTGTGGCCTTGCAGTATCTGAAGGGGGCTCCAAGAAAGCTGGGGAGGGACTTTTGAGGGTGTCAGGGAGGGACAGGACTGGGGGGAATGGAGCAAAACTAGAAACGGGTAGATTGAGCTTGGATGTGAGGAAGAAGTTGTTCCCCATGAGGGTGGTGAGAGACTGGCACAGGTTGCCCAGGGAGGTGGTGGAAGCCTCCTGCCCGGAGGTGTTTGCAGCCAGGCTGGCTGTGGCTGTGAGCAAGCTGCTGTAGTGTGAGGTGTCCCTGGGCATGGCAGGGGGGTTGGGACTGGCTGATCCTGGAGGTCCCTTCCAACCCTGACAATTCTGTGATTCTATGACTCTCAATAGGTTGTTTTCTTGCGTGTTCTCTGCTTGTGTTTGCATGCTAAGGTGTTCACAAAGGCATAAGAAGGTGTCATTTTGGGTGGGTTGTGAAATGGATGACGTTTTCTGAAAGCACATGGTGTCTCCTTTGGCAGCATCGTGGTCCAATGAGTCAATATGTGCATTGGTAAGGAGCCTCATTCTGCAAACACTGATGGGTCTGTCCCATCATCGTGGGTTTGGGTTGTTTTCTTGGTTTCTGGTGTTGGGTGAGGGGGTTTTGAGTTTTTTTTTGTTTGGTTTGGCTTGGTTTTTTTCCATATTTCATGAGTTTAAAATTCCTTCTTAATTCTGTGATCACATTGTCACAGGCTCACAGGATGCTAGGGGCTGGAAAGGACCTCTGAAGATATTCAATCCCTGCCCTCCCCCACCACCATAGCAGGACCATAGAATTCAGCACAGGTCACACAGGAATACATCCAGGCAGGGCTGCAAAGTCTCCAGAGAAGGAGACTCCACAACCTCTCTGGGCAGCCTACTCCAGGGCTCTGGGACCCTCACAGCCAAGAAGTTCCACCTTCTTGTTGAGATGGAACCTCCTATGCTGGAGTTTATATCCATTGTCCCTTGTCCTATCCCAGGACACAAGTAAGCAGAGGCTGTCCCTGTCCTCTCCCTCTTGACCCCCAGCCCTCAGCTATTGATAGACATTGATCAGATCCCCTCTCAGTCTTCTCCTCTCCAGACTAAACAGCCCCAGGGCTCTCAGCCTCTCCTCACCAGGCAGTACCCCAGTTCTTTCAACATTCTTGTAGCCTGCCTTTGGATTCTCTGCAGCAGATCCCTGTCCCTCTGGAACTGGGGAGCCCAGAGCTGGATGCAATGCTCCAGGGGAGGTCTCACCAGGGCAGAGTAGAGGGTGAGGAGAACCTCCCTGGCTCTGCTGGACACACTCCTCTGAATGCAGCCCAGGATCCCCTTGGCCTTCTTGGCCCCCAGGGCACATTGCTGTCCCATGGAGACCTTGTTGTCTACCAGCACTCCCAGCTCTTTCTCCCCAGGGCTGCTCTCCAGCAGATCCCCTCCCAGCCTGTGCTGCTGTAGTTCATTCTTCCTCCCCAGGTGCAGGACTCTTCACTTCTCCTTGCTGAACCTCATTTGGTTCCTGTGTGCCCAGCTCTTGAGTCTGGCTAATGGTCTGGGTTGCTGGGTTTCTGCTGTAATTAGCACAAGTTAGGGATGAGATAGCCATAACTCCAGTAAGTGGAGTCTCAGCATGTTCTGTGGAAGGTAAGATAGCTGAGAACCAGGGGAGTGGAACATCTTCCTTACAAGGAGAGCCTGAGGGAGCTGAGGGCTCTTTACCTTGGAGAGGAGGAGCCTGAGGGTGACCTCATTCCTGTTGATAAAAATGTGCAGGGTGAGTGCCAAGTGGATAGAGCCCAGCTCTGCTGGGTGATGCCCAAGGACAGCACAAGGGGCACTGGTGGAAGTTGAGGCAGAGGAAGTTCCATGGAAACAGGAGGAAGCAATTTTTCCCTGTGAGGGTGACAGAGCCCTGGGACAGGCTGCCCAGGGGGGTTGTGGAGTCTCCCTCTGTGAGGATATTCAAAACTGACCTGGATGTGTTCCTGTGTGACCTGCTCTAGGTGGTGCTGCTCTGGCAGGGGGGTTGGAGTGGAGGAGCTTTCGAGGTCCCTTCTGGCCCCTAACATTCTGTGAGTCTGTGGTGTGGAGGTCTGCCCACACTTCATGGGGCATGTCAAACCTTGTTTTGCTGAAAGTTTGGTGGAGGGGATGGAGTTATGCTGCACTGCTGCTGGTCTCATGTGGCTATGGAGCAAGTCAGAGATGCAAAGAAGAGAGGAGAGCCACAGTGTGGCTTCACTGGCTGAAAACCATCCTGTGACTGCTTACAGCTGACAGCAGACTGCAGCAAGAGGCACCTGGAGAGAGGTGGCTTTCCCTGAAAAGGAGGAAGAACCCTCAGGAAGGCTCCCTTGCTGTAACTTTTGGTTCCTTTCACTTTTGGCTTTTATTCATCTTGGCTTTTCTTTCATTCCATGGGGGATGTGACTGCAGTCAGTTCTTTGCTCTACTCTGCCCAAGAGCCAAGTTGAAGGATTGATGGAGAGCGAGTGGGCAGCTGGCACCACCGCTGCTGGCAGAGATGCTAGGAGGTGAAGGAGTTACCTCATCTCACAGGTCTCTGAGCCTTCACCTCCTCCAAACTGGTGCTTCTTCAGGCAAATGTGAGAGCATGGCAAGTAAAGCTGTGAGAGATGAGGGTGAAGAGCATGGTGGATTTCTATGTGGGACTTTCTGGGGCGGTGAAAGCTGATCCATTCGTGTGAAGCGAGGCCTGCTTCCCCTAAGGCAGGACAGAGTGGCAGGTTGGAGCTCTCTGTCTGGGTGGAAAAAAAGACCAAATACCCTTTGTGCTATTTCACACCTGAACTGATGTGAAAATACACCAAGTGCTGTGGCTGCTCTGACCATAATCCAATAGAATGCCAGAAGTTGCTAGCTCCTGCTGCAACACCAGCACATCAGTTCCTGTGTTGTTGTGCTCAGGTGCTTCTGTTTTAGCAGCTTCAGTTTGGGAATTCTAGGGGATTCAGGGCTTTGTGTCCAGTTCTGGGCCCCTCAATTTAAGAAGGATATTGAGATACTTGAAGGTGTCCAGAGAAGGGCAACGAGACTGGGGAGAGGCCTTGAGCACAGCCCTGTGAGGAGAGGCTGAGGGAGCTGGGGTTGCTTAGCCTGGAGAAGAGGAGGCTCAGGGGAGACCTTCTTGCTCTCTCCAACTCCCTGAAGGGAGGTTGTAGCCAGGAGGGGGTTGGTCTCTTCTCCCAGGCAACCAGCACCAGAACAGGAGGACACAGTCTCAAGCTGTGCCAGGGGAGGTTTAAGCTGGAGGTGAGGAGAAACTTCTTCCCAGAGAGAGTTGTTGGCCATTGGGATGTGCTGCCCAGGGTGGTGGTGGAGTCCCCATCCCTGGAGGTGCTCAAGAGGGGATTGGATGTGGCACTTGGAGCCATGGTTTAGTTAGTCATGAGGTGTTAGGTGACAGGTTGGGCTTGATGATCCCTGAGGTCATTTCCAACCTTACTGATTCTATGATTCGGCATATGAATTAACCAGGGTAAAGGTTATGCATTGCAGTGCATAATGGTTATAGTATTATCTGCTAATTTTCATCAAATGAGTAAGATTTATCCACAGTTTGTTAAGACTTATTGATTTTTCAACCTAAAAGGTTAAATATCAGTTATTCATGTCTGATAAATGAGGTTCTTCAGGAGGCAGCTTCAGCTGGGAAAGCATCTTTCTCCTGCTCTCTCAGTACAGGAAGGACATGGACCTGATGGGGAGGGTACAGAGGAGGCCATGAAAATGATCAGGGGGATGGAGCAGCTCTGCTACAAGGACAGGCTGAGGGAGGTGAAGGTATTCAGTCTGCAGAAGAGAAGGCTTCAGGGAGACCTAGTAGCAGCCTGCCAGTACCTGAAGGGGGGTATGAGAAGGATGGAGAGAGACTGTTTGCAGAGGCCTGCAGGGACAGGATGAGGGACAATGGTTTGAAATGAGAGCAGAGCAGATTTAGATTGGATGTTAGGAACAAGTTCTGCACCATGAGGGTGGTGAAACACTGGAACAGGTTGCCCTGGGAGGTGGTTGAGGCTCCATCCTTGGAGATATTCAAGGGCAGGCTTGACAAGGCCCTGGGCCATCTCTCCCACCCACTGCCATTGGAATGTCCCATTTCAGTGCTGGCCACCAAGGCTGGAGATGTGGGTATCTCACAGTTGCCAGCAGGGAGAAAGGGACCAGTTCTCCAGGATAAATCCTCTTAGAGCTGTGAATTTGTTTGCTTTGCAGGCAGGATTGAAATGGATCATCTGCTAAAGCCCTGCTGTAATTTCTCCTTGGGAATTTAGGTGGATATTATGCATGCCACACAGCTGAGCTCCTGTGCACATTCTCCTTTTTAAAGTATGCTCTTAAATGTCAATAGACTCATCTCTGAAGCTTAAAGATCCAGAATTGATGGGCTGCTCTGTTGGTTTTGGTGGGTTTTTTTTAGGACTTGACAGTGGCAAGTGTGAAGGCAGTGCTAAAATAAGGCATTAGACTACCTGAAGTTGCTCATTCAGCTTTAGACTCAGGGGGTGGCAAGTTTGGGTCATTTTCCAAGACACCATGGGCCATGTGAATGCATGCAGAGTTTGAGGTGGAGGGGGCAGGATTTTCTAGAGGACAGGAAAACCATTCAGCTGTGCACTGTGGCTGTTTCACACCATTTCTCTATGAGGCATCATATGTTGCGGGGGGGAAAAACACAGGAGAAGGGGAAGCTAAACAGAATTGGCCAGAGTTGTATTTTTTTGTTGATAATCACAGAATCACACAGTGTTAGAGGTTGGAAGGGACCTCCAGAGATCCTCCAGCTGCACTGCCCCTCCAGCTGCACTGCCCCTCCAGCTGCACTGCCCCTCCAGCTGCACTGCCCCTCCAGCTGCACTGCCCCTCCAGCTGCACTGCCCCTCCAGCTGCACTGCCCCTCCAGCTGCACTGCCCACAGCCAACTCCCTGCCACTCTTCTGTACTGGATGTGAGGTCAGGATCACAGGATGTTAGCGGTTGGAAGGGACCTCCAGAGCTCAGCCAGTCCAATCCCCCTGCCACAGCAGCATCACCCAGGGCAGTCTGCACAGGAATGCATCCAGGTGGGGTTGGAAAGTCTCCAGAGCAGGAAACTCCACAGCCTCTCTGGGCAGCCTGCTCCAGGGCTCTGCCACTCTGACTGCAAAGAAGTTTCTCCTCATGTTGAGCTGAAACCTCCTCTGTTCAAGTTTGTATCCATTGGTCCTTGGCTTATTCCTGTGCACCACCCAAAAGAAATTTGCCCCCTCCCCACCCACCCCTCAGCTATGGATAGACATTGATCAGATCCCCTCTCAGCCTTCTCTTCTCCAGACTGAACAGCCCCAGGGCTCTCAGTCTCTCTTCACAGGGGAGATGCTCAAGTCCCCTAAGCATCCTCATAGCTCTCTGTTGGACTCTCTCCAGCAGGTCTCTGTCTCTCTTGAACTGGGGAGGCCAGAACTGGACACAGGATTGCAGGTGTGGTCTCAGCAGGGCAGAGCAGAGGGGGAGAAGAACCTCCCCAGCCCTGCTGGCCACACTTTGCTTGCTGCACCCCAGGATGCCATTGGCTCTCTTGGCCACAAGGTCACATTGCTGTCCCATGCAGAACTTGCTGTCCACCAGCACTCCAAGGTCTTTCTCCATGGAGCTGCTCTCCAGCAGGACAGCTCCTAACCTGTCCTGGTGCCTGCTATTATTCCTCCCCAGATGCAGGACCCTGCACTTGTTCTTGAACTCCATGAGGTTTGCCTGCACCCAGCTCTCATCCTATCAGATGTGGTTGGATGTCAGCACAGCCTGACAGGTGTCAGCCACCCCCTAGGATCACAGAATCACCAAGGTTGGAAGAGACCTCAAAGATCATCAAGTCCAACCTGTCACCAAGAGCAATGATTCACCATAAAGCCTTACTGGTTTTTAGCATGATGTAGCAGGACAGCCTTAAACAATAGCTTGGGATATGCTGCTGTGTCTTCTGAGCAGTAATGATTAGTAAGTGGTGTTTTGCTGATGCATTAGGTGATGGTTTGCTGGAGAGTTGCCTTAAGGAATCAAAACAAGTTAAGAGACTTAATGGAAAAGTATCTCTTGCCTAGCAGTCCAGAGACTTCCATGCAGCAGTGTGATCAGCATGGATTATGGAGCCAGATATAGGCTTTTATCATTTAAAGAAGTCAACACTTGTTAGCAATTTGGTGTGAGGAGCTCTGGATTCTGTATTCAGTTCCTTTGCAGTCACTGTGATTCGTGTCACAGTTTATTGATTTCTGGTTTTGGAGGCCACAGGAGGATTAACAGTAACTTCCAAGGGTGTGCTGAGAGCTCAGCTCCCCCTGCCTTACACTGGTTTTGCAAACTGTCACTCTGCAGCTGAATTTGCCCTTTGTGTGAAGCCTTGTGTACCACCAGAGTTAATATGTAAACCAACCCACCCCCTTGTCATTTGCTACCCATTACCCCACTTCCATTACATTAGAAACTCAGGTGACAAAGTGAAAAGGGTCTTCTTTTAGAGCCTGAGCTGCTTTCCCACCCTCAGGCTGCAACCTTATTTTAAGGCTCTTGCTCTGAGGGAAGGAAGAGTTCAGTCCTCCAGCTGCATTTGAGAGTCTGTGATGTGAAGAGAGAGGCTGGTGCTGTCCCAAATTCACCCTGGAGCTAGCAAGCACCCTTCCAATACAATGAATAGTAATGGCTGCTTTGAGTAGGATACAGGTGAGCACTCTGATGGATGTTGGTCTTTATTTTGCTGGAGTTTAGGGCCATCCCAGTCTGTATTTAGGACCAGAGGTGAGCACTCTGATGGATGTTGGTCCTTATTTTGCTGGAGTTTAGGGCCATCCCAGTCTCTTCTTAGGACCAGAGGTGAGCACTCTGCTGGATGCTGGTCTTTACTTTGCTGGAGTTTAGGGCCATCCCAGTCTCTATTTAGGACCAGAGATGAGCACTCTGCTGGATGTTGGTCTTTACTTTGCTGGAGTTTAGGGCCATCCCAGTCTCTACTCTAGGACCAGATACTGCTGAAGAAAGAGTTTAGGTTGAGCAACACTAAAGAAGGAGTTGTGGAATCTTCCTCTCTGAAGATACTCAAAACCCAGCTGGATGTGTTCCTGTGTGATCTGCTCTAGGTGATGCTGCTCTGGCAGGAAGGTTGGACTGGGTGATCTCTAGAGGTCCCTTCCACCCCTAACAGTCTGTGATTCTGTAGAGAGTGATTGATCCATCACCAGACTTGGCTCTGTTCAGCTTTTGGTCATATTGCAACACTAAAGAAGGGTTGGATCATCACCACACTTTGCTCTGTTCAGCTTTTGGTCCTTGACCTTTAAATAAGACTTTGTGCAGCTGTGATACCATTTGTACTGTGACAGGGGACAAGCTTTGGCTTCAGATGTTTGATATGTGCAGTAGCTGTGGTCTGCAGAGGCTGGTGCTGGTGGTCAGTTCAGGTGGATCCCATGCATTGTTCTTTGTATCTCATTTTCTAGGACCTTTCAGTTGTGAGTACAGCCAAATAAAAAGACCATAGGTGTTTAAAGTACAGGCACCTGCTTCTGTGGTGTCCATGAGTGTTTTCAGAGTTGCAAATAAGTAAATGAAAGCACATCAGATGCAATCCATGACTGAAGAACAGGCTCCAAGTGAAGCAAGCTGAGCAAGCCCACATAGGGTCCCTGGTGGGACTCTTGTTGTCCATAAAGTGAGGCATATGTGGGAACATCTGCTGGAAGTCCAAGCTCACACAGAATGATAGGGGTTGGAAGGCACCTCTTGACATCATCCAGTCCAACTTCTTGTCAGAGCACAGAGCAGGTTGCGCAGGATGACATCCAGGTGGGCTTTGAATGACTCCAGAGATGGAGACTCCACCACCTCTCTGGGCAGCCTGCTCCAGTACTCCCCTGCCCTCAACATAAAGAAGTTTCTCCTTGTGTTTAGATGGAACTTCCTACGTTCAAGTTTGTGTCCATCATCTTTTGTCCAGTCACTGGGCACCACTGGAAGGAGGTTGTAGCCTGGTAGAGGTTGTTCTCTTCTCCCAGGCAACCAGCCCCAGAACAAGAGGACACAGTCTCAAGCTGTGCCAGGGGAGGTTTAGGCTGGAGGTGAGGAGAAAGTTCTTCCCAGAGAAAGTAATTTGCCTTTGGGATGTGCTGCCCAGGGAGGTGGTGGAGTCCCCATCCCTGGAGGTGTTCAAGAGGGGATTGGATGTGGCACTTGGAGCCATGGGTTAGTTGTCAGGAGGTGCTGGGTATTAGGTAATAGGTTGGACTTGATGGTCTCTGAGGTCCTTTCCAAGCTGCTGATTCTATCATTCTATGAAAACAGACTGGCTCCACCCTCCTGACACCCACCCTTTAAGACCCTCAGAGGCACAGCTTGTGGGCAAGCCCCAATGCAAAACTGGTAGCAGTACCTTGGGCCAAAACTTGACCCAGTGTGTTCCTTGCAGGGTTTGCTGGCTTCCTTAAAATGCTCCACAAAGTGGTTGCATGGGTTTGGCTTGGTCTAGGACAGACCAGAGCTGCTTTGCTCTGCTGGAGATCTGTCCATTTATTGGTGAACTTGAAAAATAGCCTCAACAGTTGGAGTGCTCTGGGCTGGGGGGAGAGGATTCAGCTTAAGCAGCAAATGGCATGAACACTGAGACTAACACTGCACAGGTTGTCTTAACACTGCTGTGGGATCTCAGTGCTAAGAGTCTCAATACATTCAGTATGGAGAGGAGAAGGCTCCCAGGAGACCTTCTTGTGGCCTTCCAGGATCTGCAGGGGGCTCCAAGAAAGCTGGGGAGGGACTTTTAAGGGTGTCAGGGAGTGATAGGACTGGGGGGATGGAGCAAAACTAGAAATGGGTAGATTGAGATTGGATGTGAGGAAGAAGTTGTTCCCCATGAGGGTGGTGAGAGACTGGCACAGGTTGCCCAGGGAGGTGGTGGAAGCCTCCTGCCTGGAGGTGTTTGCAGCCAGGCTGGCTGTGGCTGTGAGCAAGCTGCTGTAGTGTGAGGTGTCCCTGGGCATGGCAGGGGGCTTGGAACTGGCTGACCCTTGAGGTCCCTTCCAATCCTGACAATGCTCTGATTCTGTAAGAATTGCATCAGGAGGAGCAGGAGGAGCTGCTGGATGCAGAGAAGATGCAGCTGGCTGCCTTGCAAGTTTGTCCTAGGAACTGTTGCTTCCAAAAAAACCAAAAATTGAAGCAGTTCTGTATAGCAAAGGCAGTTTGTGTGCTGTGCTTGGCAGCTCAAGTTAGGAATGCAGCTGAGATAGGGGATGCAGATCACTCCAGGCAGGTTTGGAGGTTTCTCAGTGGAAAAAGAGAAGTTACTCCAGAAGAGAGTCCTGTACAAGTGGCTCGCTGAAACTGGTCATGGGGTGGGTATCAGGTTGAAGGTGATGGTCTCTTTTTGGTGGTGCCTGGTGACAGGACAAAGAACAGTGGATACAAGCTGCAACACAGGAGGCTCTACCTCAACACATGGAGACATTTCTTTACTGTTGAGGGTGGCAGAGTCCTGGTGCAGGCTGCCCAGAGAGGTTGCAGAGCCTCCTCTGGAGATTTTCAAACCCCACCTGGATGTGTTCTTGTGTGACCTGCCCTGGGTGATCCTACTCTGTCAGGGGGTTGGACTGGATGATCCCAAGAGGTCCCTTCTAAGCCTTAGCATTGTGTGAAATGACAGAAGTCTGAGTCTGGAGCAGGTTTCCACTGTGCTAGGTGGAAGGATGGATGCTTCTTCTGTGCATCATGTGAAGGAGACCAGTGGCTGTCACTGCCTGTGTGATGCTGTTACCAGTTGCTAAGTGAAGCACGTGTGCAGTGTCCCCAGTTCAGTAATCCTTCCTATCCCAAGCTCTCCTTGCAGGCTTATTGATGAAGCACTCTTCTTCCCCACCTCCCAACTTGATAACTGGCAGCAGTCTGCTCTTCTCTCCTCCCAAATTCTCATCCTCACCCCAAACTCAAATTGCTAAGCTGAGTAAGGATGAACCCATGGCATCTTGACTATGTCTAGTTCTGGGCCCCTCAGTTTAAGAAGGACATTGAGACACCTGAACATGTCCAGAGAAGGGCAACAAGGCTGGGGAGGGGTCTAGAGCACAGCCCTGTGAGGAGAGGCTGAAGGAGCTGGGGTTGCTTAGCCTGGAGAAGAGGAGGCTCAGGGGAGACCTTCTTGCTCTCTACAACTCCCTGAAGGGAGGTTGTAGCCAGGTGGGGGTTGGTCTCTTCTCCCAGGCAAGCAGCACCAGAATAAGAGGACACAGTCTGAAGCTGTGCCAGGGGAAGTTTAGGCTGGAGGTGAGGAGAAAGTTCTTCCCAGAGAGAGTTGTTAGCCATTGGAATGTGCTGCCCAGGGAGGTGGTGGAGTCCCCATCCCTGGAGGTGTTCAAGAGGGGATTGGTTGTGGCACTTGGTGCCATGGTTTAGTAGTCATGAGATGTTGGGTGACTGCTTGGACTTGATGATCTCTCAGGTCTTTTCCAACTTTATTGATTCTATGATTTTATGATCTCTGGAGCTGCAGCCCAGGTCTGATCAAAGCCCAGGCTGTTGGATGGCCACTGCCTTGCTCCTGCTTCAGGATATTCCACCTGGCACAAGCAGAGCATGTTTGCAAGGGCTGGAACTGCCTTGCAGTGCCTGGGAATCTGCAGGTGCAGGCTTTGGTCTAGCAGTGCAAAGGTTATGTACATGAACATCAGTGACCCTGCAGAGGCTGATGCCACATGTGGTACATGCACTGAGTGAGGCCTTAACTCTGATCTGACATACTTCCTGGTTTGCAGCTTCACAGATTTCACTGGGTTGGAAGAGACCCTCAAAGAGCATCCTGTCCAACCCCCCCTGCACTCAGCAAGGACTCAGCAGGCTGCACAGGACCACGTCCAGTCTGATCCTGGATGTGTCCAGGGACAGGGCCTCACCCACATCCCTGGGCAGCCTGTTCCAGTGTTTCACCACTCACTGTGCAGAACTTCCTCCTGATGGCCAGCCTAAATCTGCCCTGCTCCAGTTTCAAACCGTTGCCTTTTACCCTATCCCCACAGCCCTTCTGAGCAGTCCTTCCCCAGCCTTCCTTTAGGTCCCCTTCAGATACTGAAATGCAGCTCTAAGGTCTGCCCTGAGCCTTCTCTTCTCCAAGCTAATCAGCCCCAACTCTCTCAACCTCTCTTCAGAGGGGATGTGCTCCAGCCCTCTCATCATCCTGGTGGCCTCCTCTGGACCCACTCCAGCTATCCTTAGAAGTTGTTTATGTTTCTGTTTCTGTTCTATTTCCTGCCAGAGAAAGTTTGGTGTCACATCCTATGGCAGAAATGAGGTCTGGTTGATCTTGGAGTACTTTGCTTGAAACTGTTCTCACTCTGGTGTTCTCCAGAGCTGGTTGCTCTGCCCTGGCCAGGGGGGGGCTGTCAGGATCTGTAGGCACATGCCCTGTGGTCAGTGCAGTAAGGTTGTACCTCCAAACCCCGTGGTCAGTCCTGCTCCCTGGCAGAGGGTTTGGCCTTGCTGCTGTTGGGCCTGGCAGGTGAGTGTGACTGAAAACAGATCTGGTCACCAAGTGCCTGAGTTCCCAGGTGGCTGGAGTTCCATGGAATAGGACTTTGACCAGGATTTATCCTCTTGGGGTGAATCAGTGCTGAAAAGCTGCCTTCCTGCAATCAGGGCTTTATTCATCACAGTGTGATTCTGCACTTGCTCAGCCTTTGTCTCACTCATCTGTGCTACTGGAAAATTTGAGGTGCTCTAGTGAAGAGAAGCTACCCTGGGAAATGGCACCTTTATTACCCCTGCCTTTCCTTCCTTCCTTCCTTCCCTCCCTCCCTCCTTTTTAATCTCCCCACTGCAGCCTCAGAGCTCAGGTGATGAGACCTCCTTTGCTGGCTGTTAGTGAGACCTTCCCTCAGTTTGAGGAGTAGCTGGCAGGCAGTGACCTGCACCTGGATGTCCTTATGTGGTGTGGTATGGCAAACCTGAGGTGTGTGAGGTGCTAGCTGTGGTACCTGCTTCTCCCATGGGCAGGTGTCCCTCATTGGAGGGCTGGTCTGCTCCTGAGACTGCCTCACCAGCAGCAAAGGGGAGGTGGGGACTTGGAAAGCAGAAGAAACTGATGTGGGCTACATGGCAGGGTGGTTGTTCTGCTATGAGGATAGGCTGAGGGAGCTGGGGTTGTTCATCCTGGAGAAGAGAAGACTCTGGGGGGACCTTAGAGCTGCCTTCCAATACCTGAAGAGATCCTCCAGGAAGGCTGCAGAGGGACTTTTCATAAGGGATCATCTACTCCAACCACCACACTATGGGCAGGGACCCCTCTCAACTAAACATGGTACCCCAAGGCCTCATCTAATCTGGCCTGGAACACCCCCAGGCAGGAGGCAGCCTCTTCCAGAGTCTCACCACCCTCACACTGAAGAACTTCTTCCTCAGCTCCAGTCTAACCCTGCTCTCCCTCAGCTTCAAACCATTTTCCTTTGGCCTATCTCTAGGCACCCTCAGGAAAAGTATCTCTGCAGCCTTCCTGGAGGATCCCTTCAGGTACTGGAAGGCAGCTCTAAGGTCCCCCCAGAATCTTCTCTTCTCCAGGCTGAACACCCCCAGCTCCCTCAGCCTATCCTCACAGCAGAGCTGCTCCAGCCCTTGGATCATCCTTGTGGCCTCCTCTGACCTCACTCCAGCACTCCTTATGACACAGAGCTATTGTGGCAGTTCACAAAGTGCTTCTGATGGCAGTTCATGAAGTGAGGGGTTTTGTCCTGCTTTTACATCCTTTCCATACATGTGGTGGGGTGTTTTTAGCAAATCTACTTCTTTTGGGTTCCAGTGTCATTCCCTTCAGTGCTGTGTGGTGCTGAGTGAGCATTCCTGCTGTTTGTTGAAGCATCTTGCCCTTGTTAGTGTTTAATGTTTCTGCAAGCCATTGAGCTTTAGGAGAGTTTCTTAGCAGGGAATGGAAAGAATTGCAGGTATTCCAGGAATCTCTGAAGAGCTATTTCATAACAAAACCAAACCAAAGGGAAGCGTTTTTAGGGTGCTTTTGGGTTGGTTTTATTCTGCTAATCTGAATGTTGGGAGAGCTGAGTACCAACAGCTCAGTGTGATGGCCTTCAGGCATGTAAAAGCAAGCTGTGATCCCCAGAAAGGGTGCAGAGAGAGAAAATACAGATCCCACTGAGTCAGGGTGTTTCTCACCACAGCACTGAGGTCTCTCTAACTAAACAAGAAGTGACAGCAGCGTTGCTTTCAGCCTAGCCAAGAGCTAAGGTAGAAGGAAGGAGGCTGGATAACAAGGTCCTGCAGCTGGGTCAGGGCAATCCCCAGCACTGATAGAGGCTGGGCAGGGACTGGCTGGAGAGTAGCCCTGATGAAAAGAGGCCTTGGGGGTGCTGGTGGAGGAGAAGCTCAACAGGAGCCAGCAGTGAACACTTGCAGCCCAGAGAGCCAAGCAGAGCCTGGGCTGCAGCAAGAGAAGTGTGGCCAGCAGGGCCAGGGAGGGGATTCTGCCCCTGTGCTCCACTCTGCTAAGACCACACCTGGAGCTCTGTGTCCAGTTCTGGAGCCCCTAGGACAGGAAGGATCTGGAGGTGCTGGAAGGTGTCCAGAGAAGGGCCATGAGGATGAGCAGAGGGCTGGAGCTGCTCTGCTCTGGAGACAGACTGAGAGGGTTGGGGCTGTTCAGTCTGGAGAAGAGAAGGCTCCAAGGAGACCTTGTTGTGGCCTTGCAGTATTTCAAGGGGACTACAAGAAAGCTGGGGAGGGACTTTTGATGGTGTCAGGGAGTGATAGGACTGGGGGGAATGGAGCAAAACTAGAAATGGGTAGATTGAGCTTGGATGTTAGGAAGAAGTTCTTCCCCATGAGGGTGGTGAGAGACTGGCACAGGTTGCCCAGGGAGGTGGTGGAAGCCTCCTGCCTGGAGGTGTTTGCAGCCAGGCTGGATGTGGCTGTGAGCAAGCTGCTGTAGTGTGAGGTGTCCCTGGCCATGGCAGGGGGGTTGGAACTGGCTGATCCTTGAGGTCCCTTCAAACCCTGACAATCCTATGGTTCTATGATTCTAAGTCCCATCTGAGTGGCTGCAAAAAGGAAATAACTAAATTACTGGGAAATTCTATAGGGTGCTACCAGTTTGTCTGTGGTAAGGACCATTGAATAGTTCTGCTGTGGAGAGACCTCTGGGGGTGACCATTTCACCTTCTGGACAAGCCATTCAGCTGGGCTTGCTTTGCTTTGTGCAGTGAATTGTGGTGGCTGCTCTAGGAGAGCCCTTCAACCTTAATGCCTTCCTCTTAGGAAGTGGTATTGCTAATGGGAAGTTGTAGAGATTAGCTTAGATCAGTGCCTGGTTTCTATCAAGCAGCTTGGCAGGAGTTGCTGCATTCTCTGCTTGTAGATTTGCTCCCCTAATGGGGTAGCTCTCTAGGCACAGACTGAAACGAGATGCTGGAGTAAGACTTTTTGTTCCCAGCCTGTACTTCAGGGAGCACTGCCTTTAAATCATGGAGGCTTATTGCGCTGCAGTTTACTTATGTTTAATTTTGAAGCAGAGATTCCCTCCAGCCAGGCACCCAGATTTACTTAAGGGCCATAATAAGGGAAGGATCAGATGTGGATGCTGGTTTAACAGGCCATGGATTTTTCACAGGGTAATTAAGGTTAATGTTTTCCTAAACTTATTTGGGGTTTGTATCATTTTCAATTAGTGTCTGATATAAAAGATAGGTTTGTAGGCTACCTCTACTCATGTTTTTGTCTTTCTAATGTTATTTTACTAGTGTGATTCAATTATTTCTGGGGGGGGAGGGGTGAAATCTCTCTCTTGTTTTGCTTCAGTGCTTCAACAGTCTGTAGCCTTAGAGGAATATGCTAAAGCATGAGCTGAGCTAAGCTTTGCTTTTTCCTCCCTCATCAGTAAGGATCAGGAACAGGTTTCCATCATTCAAGACTGCTTCTTCCAAGGGCAGTAATGTTAGCTGTGCTGTGGGTTCAACCCACATGAGGTGGGCTTCATTACAGGTGCTGAAGATCAGGCATCTCTCAGTCAGCAGTGCACACAAAACAGCAGCCAGCAGTGCCCTCATGCAGCCCCGCAGGCAGCTGTGTGCTGGGCTGCAGCCAGAGGGGTGTGGGCAGCGGGGCAAGAGAGGGGATTCTGCCCCTTGGCTCTGCTCTGCAGAGATCCTGCCTCCAGTTCTGGTGTCCCTAGCAGAAGAAGGACACAGAGCTGCTGGAGTGAGACCAGAGGAGGCCACAAAGATGATCCCAGGGCTGGAGCAGCTCTGCTGTGAGGATAGGCTGAGGGAGGTGGGGGTGTTCAGCCTGGAGAGGACTCTGGGGGGACCTTATTGCTGCCTTCCAGTACCTGAAGGGATCCTCCAGGAAGGCTGCAGAGGGACTTTTCCTGAGAGTGTCTAGAGACAGGACAAGGGGGAATGGTTTGAAGCTGAGGGAGAGCAGGGTGAGAGTGGAGCTGAGGAAGTTCTTCAGTGTGAGGGTGGTGATACTCTGGAAGAGGCTTCCCAGGGAGGCTGTGGCTGCCTCCTCCCTGGGAATGTTCCAGGCCAGGCTGGATGAGGCCTTGAGAGCTGAGTGTAGTTGAGAAGTGTCCTTGCCCATGGTGGGGAGGTTGGAATAGATATCTCTGAGGTCCCTTCCAACCTGAGCCATTTGAGGATTTTGTAACTGTGGCAAGCTACTCTTGAATAAGTAAATCTAAACATATACTTAGTACTATTTGCTGTCTCAAGTTTGAAAGTAAAGCTCATTGCTTCCTAAAAAGACATTTGATTTAATGCTACTGTGCGACAGCAGTATCACCAAGACACAGAGGACTCTTACGCGTGCGTTTGAAAGCGGTAGAAACATTTGGGTGATGTCTTGCATATGAAAGCCATGTCAGCTCAGTGGCTCCAAAAGGAGATCACAGAATCATAGGATTGTCAGGGTTGGAAGGCACCTCAAGCATCAGCCAGTTCCAACCCCCCTGCCATGGGCAGGGACACCTCACACTACAGCAGCTTGCTCACAGCCACAGCCAGCCTGGCTGCAAAAACCTCCAGGCAGGAGGCTTCCACCACCTCCCTGGGCAACCTGTGCCAGTCTCTCACCACCCTCATGGGGAACAACTTCTTCCTAACATCCAATCTCAATCTCCCCATTTCTAGTTTTGCTCCATTCCCCCCAGTCCTATCACTCCCTGACACCCTCAAAAGTTCCTCCCCAGCTTTCTTGGAGCCCCCTTCAGATACTGGAAGGCCACAATTAGTTCTCCTCAGAGCCTTCCCTTCTCCAGACTGAACAGCCCCAACTCTCTCAGTCTGTCTCCATAGCAGAGCAGCTCCAGCCCTCTGCTCATCCTCATGGCCCTTCTCTGGACACCTTCCAGCACCTCCAGATCCTTCCTGTCCTAGGGGCTCCAGAACTGGGCACAGTGCTCCAGGTGAGGTCTCGGGAGAGTGGAGCAGAGGGGCAGAATCCCCTCCCTGGCCCTGCTGGCCACACTTCTCTTGCTGCAGCCCAGGCTCTGCTTGGCTCTCTGGGCTGCAAGTGCTCACTGCTGGGTCCTCTTGAGCTTCTCCTTCACCTGCACCCCCAAGGCCTTTTCATCAGGGCTGCTCTCAAGCCAGTTCCTGCCCAGCCTATATTGGTCCCTTGCTTAATTCTATTTCCATTACAAATCACTCTTGTCAAGAGGATCTCAGGCTGGACATCAGCAACCTCTCAGACCAAAGGCACAAAGAAGCATACTCTAGATTCAAACTCAACTGGACACAGTGCTCCAGGTAGGGTCCCACCAGGGCAGAGCAGAGGGGGAGAATCACCTCCCTTGGCCTGCTGGCTGTGCTCCTGTGGGTGCAGCCCAGGATGTGATTGGCTTTGTGGGCTGCTCTAAAGCAAAGTGGCTGGTTTTTACTGGGAGTGAGTGCAGTGTAGAGCACAGGCAGGTCTTTTTATTTTATCTTTTCTTTTGGACTGCTTGCCATGGGCAGGGACCTCCTGGTGCAGTCTGATTTATGGCTGAAGAAAAATACCATTGCCAGTGTTCTGGAAAGCCTGGGTAGGAAGGAAGGAAATAGGTAGCCTCTCTGGTTAGCTTTCAGTGGAGTGCTGCGGAAGGCACGGCCTTCAGTCAAGAGAACAAAAGCCCTCTTGTGGCTTTATGAGGTTTTGGGGTGTGTCTGCACCCTGAAAAATGCCAGAGTAGCATTTATTTTGGAAGCGTTATTTGGAGCTTTCATCGACACCTTGATGAGGAGAGGAGCGCTGCCGTCAGCTCCCTGCCTGGCCACTTCCCAGCTTCATCCAGACAAGAGGGAAACATCAGTGGAAATGTGTCAGCCTTTGCAAATCCAGCCTGGACCTGTCTTTCTGGCCTTGCAGGGAGGAGGAGATGTTCACCAAGATGTTCTGCTGATCTCTCTGTAGATTATGGCTGATGAGCTGGACAATGAGAAGCTCTGGCAGTAGAAGATGTCCAGGTGTTTTTAACACAGGCAGCTGGTAACACTTCACCCGCTAACCTAATACAAGATTCAGTTCAGGACTGCTGCCTGCAGGTTTGGAAGGCTTGGAAACTAAGAGAGAACCTTCTGGAAGGTGCTTGTGTGCTGTGCAGTCCTCTTGCATACATAGGATCCAGTAGTCTGCAGTGCTAGCCACTGCTGCAAGCAGCATTTTGGGCTTTGGCTCCTATCTGATCTTCCCAGGAGTTTCTAGGTGCTGTAAGTGGACTCTAGACTTGTTTGGTGACAACCTGGAGCACTCTCCAAAGCTTGCCCTGCTGTGCTTGTCACTGAAGGGTGATAAGCCAGGCCTTACTCATGTTCCATTCAGCACCTGTGTATAGGAAGTGTGCTGAGGTTACAGAGCTGAGCATTCCAGAAGTGTTTCAGACATCTGTGCAGCCTTCATTCAGGGGCCTTTGGCTCCTATGTCACAGACTAGTCCCTGACTCAGTTAGCCTCCCTCCCTCTGCCTGCAGCTCCTCTGTCCCACACTGAGAGGGCAGAAGGCAAACACTCTTCACTTTTTCACAGAATCACCAAGGTTGGAAGAGACCTCAAAGGTCATCAATTCCAACCTGTCACCACCGACCTCATGACTAAGTGCCAGGTCCAATCCCCTCTGAACACCTCTAGGGATGGTGACTCCACCACCTCCCTGGGCAGCACATTCCAATGGCCAATCTCTATTCTGGGAAGAACTTTCTCCTCACCTCCAGCCTAAACTTCCCCTGGTGCAGCTTGAGACTGTGTCCTCTTGTTCTGGTGCTGCTTGCCTGGGAGAAGAGACCAACCCCCACCTGGCTACAACCTCCTTTCAGGGAGCTGTAGAGAGCAAGAAGGTCTCCCCTGAGCCTCCTCTTCTCCAGGCTAAGCAACCCCAGCTCCCTCAGCCTCTCCTCACAGGGCTGTGCTCCAGACCCCTCCCCAGCTTTGTTGCCCTTCTCTGGACACCTTCAAGAGTCTCAATGTCCTCCTTAACCTGAGGAGCCCAGAACTGGACACAGGACTCAAGGTGTGGCCTAACCAGTGCAGAGTACAGGGCAGAATGACCTCCCTGCTCCTGCTGGCCACACTGTTCCTGATGCAGGCCAGGATGCCATTGGCCTTCTTGGCCCCCTGGGCATACTGCTGGCTCATGTTCAGTTGCTGTCAACCAGTCCCCCCAGGTCCCTTTCTGCCTGGCTGCTCTGCAGCCACTCTGACCCCAGCCTGTAGCTCTGCCTGGGGTTGTTGTGGGCAAAGTGCAGCACCCAGCACTTGGGTTTGTTCAGTGCCATCCTGTTGGATGCTGCCCATCTGTCCAGTCAGTCGAGGTCCCTTGGCAGAGCCCTTCTGCCCTCTAACAGATCTTTGATGATCTTTGAGGTCTTCTCCAACCTTTCTGATTCTATGATTTGGGACACTGAGCTCAAGGCAGGTGCATGCCTAAGTGTCTTTGGAGGTGAATCCCTGTCCTTAAGCCTGGCCCTCTGGGCACCTGGGGCTCTTTGGGAGTGAGTTTTAAGTTCTCCATGCTTGTTTGTGCTTCCCCCCCCCCCCCCCCTCCTTTTCCTTTTCCCCTATCGCTGAGGAACAGCAGTGGTCCTTCAGCTTGGGGCCAGGAAGCACAGTGATATCCTGTAATTGCCTTTCAGCCCTTAGCAGGGAAGTTGCTTTTGTGTAATTGTCTTGTTTTGTTCTCCTGGCTTGTTTGTTCCCACAGCCTCCTATTACATTAGGACAATGTGTCCCTCTAGGAAGGTTTTCTAAGCCACTGTAAGGTAATTTCATCTTGCTAACCAGGACACCATTGTCTGTAAGTGCATTACATGCAAGGTATCCTGAGGGGGTTTTCATGCTGTGTGGGCATTTATCAGGAGCCTGGCTTGAAAGAGAAGATGATGACACAGGAATAGGAGGAACTGGAGTGCTGTCTTCTGCTGAGGGAGTTGGCCCTCGCTGCCTGTAGGTAGGATAAGGTGTATAGTTAGCAGAAATCTCAAGCACTTTGTAACACAAGCACATCTCACATTTACAAGTTGGCCTTAGGTCAATTTTTCTCCTCTTCTGTAATTGAGAGGTGCTCTTTTTTTATATATACATATAGAAAACAACTGTGAATTTTGAACTGGTTTGACTGGTTTCTGTCTTAGCCCATGATACATACAGGTGGTTTGATTCTAAGCCTTCATAGGTTACCCTTCCTTTTCATTGTGCATGAGGAAGGAAAAATCCCCAGCCTGCAGGTTTTACAAACCCTTGCATCTTTCCCATGTAGCAGAGGTCCGAGGAGCTGTGCACCCTGTGCACTTGGATTACTGCACCACAAGGCAGCTTTGGTTCCTTTGGTTTCCCTTCCTCAAAGTGGCCTGTGGAAGGTCTTGTTTCTGAAGTATGATGCTCAGCATGCATTCTGTACACCCTGGGTGGCATGAAGAATGTTACCATTTACTTGATGGCTGACCAGGGCAGAATGGATAACTGGAGAGGAGTTGCAGTGCTCCCAAGTGTGGAACAATACAACTTCCATAGCAGTCATCAGCTTGACAGTTGGCAGTGCCCAGGTGGCCAAGAGAGGCAATGGCATCCTGGCTTGGATCAGGAACAGGGTGGGCAGCAGGGACAGGAGGTGATCATCCCCCTGTGCTCAGCACTGGGGAGGACACACCTTGAGTGTTGTGTTCAGTTCTGGGCTCCTCACCCCAGGAAGGACATTGAGGGGCTGGAGAGTGTCCAGAGAAGGGCAATGAGGCTGGAGAAGGGCCTGGAGCAGCTGGGCTCTGAGGAGGGGCTGAGGGAGCTGGGGGTGTTCTGGCTGGAGCAGAGGAGGCTGAGGGGAGACCTCATTGCTCTCTACAGCTCCTTGAAGGGAGGTTGGAGTGAGGAGGGGGCAGCCTCTGCTCCTTGGTGGCAAGAGACAGGAGCAGAGGAAATGGCTCCAAGCTGCAGCAGGGGAGGTTCAGGCTGGATATCAGGAAATATTTTTTCACTGGAATGGTTCTCAACCATTGGCAAGGTCTGCCCAGGGCAGTGCTGGAGTCACCATGCCTAGGGGTGTTCAAGCAGCTTGTGGACCTGGTGCATGGTTTAGGATTGACCCTTCAGTGCTGGGTGGAAGGTGGGACTGGATGAGCTTGAAGGTCTCTTCCAACCAGCTGTATTCTGTGATTCTGTGACTATAAGCAGTTTAAGAAGAGGTAAAAGGTTTACCTGGAAGAACTTTTTGGTACATAGTAGTGAGGTAACCAGCCAGCCAGCCAGCAGAACTGGGTTTCTGTACAGCCAGGCCTGCACATGAAGTTGCATGATGGTCTGGGTGCTTGTCTGCTTCAGCACTGAAAGAGCTGCTGCTGGACATGGTCAGAGGAATACATCTTCCAGGAATTATGCTGTAGTTGCTTTTTTGCCCTTCCTTATAAAGCATCCAGAGAAACGGGTCCCCACTGTCCCAGGGCAGGGAGGAGTCCCTCACTTGCTTGGGTTGTGCCATGTCAGTGCTCATAAACAGAGGCCTTCAGCTGCAACCACCAGCTGCAAAAGTACAGGTCTGCAGCCTGAAGTTGTGGGGTGTGGGTTTGGCACTTCTGAGACACTGAGGTTTCTTTCCAAGCCTTGTGAATGTGCTGCTGGCACAGTGGTTGTTCCCTTGGGGAATTCAGGAGATGTGCTGGCTTTGCAATGTGCCTCTTTGCTGGGTCATCCTAAAACTCCTTCAGCCCCCCCTGGGACCCGATGTCAGAGGTGCCACTTCAGCCAGACATTGCTGAACATGTGTTGGAAGGACTGTTCAGCTGAGTCTGAGTTCAGACATCAGGACTGTGAGCAGCCCTGTAGAGAAGTAGTCCTCTCTCCATTGATCTGTGTAAGGACTGTGGGCCTTATATTTAGCTGCTTTGTATTGAACTGTCTGAAATACACAGTGGCTTTCTGTCTCAGCACCTCCTTAGTCTCACTTGAGAGTGCTGCTGCATGAAAGCCCTGAACTCAATCACCCAGGGTGAGGCCAGTTGGTTCAAAAGGACAAATGAAGACGATTTGTAGTGATTGTGCTAATTGTGCAGAGAGAATGAGTGGGGAAAGAATGTGCAAAGTGAGTCTTTGGGGACTCACTTTGATCCTTTGCCTCCCTGTGCCAGGCAGCAAGGGGCATAAAGAATAATAGGAGATGCAGATAACTCTGGGGAGAGACCTCAGGTTTCATCCAAGGCTGATGTTGTGTTTTAAGCCATGGCACTTTTCGTCAAGCCATCTGAAACCCTCAGCCCATGCAGGATGCACTGTTGAGATTGGGTGGCTGCAGTTCACAGGATCCCAGGATGTCAGGGGTTGGAAGGAACCTCCAGAGATCTTCCAGACCACCCCCCTGCCGGAGCAGGACCAGAGAATATAGTGCAGGTCACACGGGAACACATCCAGACAGGGCTGGAAAGGCTCCAGAGAAGGAGACTCCACAACCTCTCTGAGCAGCCTGCTCCAGGGCTCTGTGACCCTCACAGTGAAGAAGTTCTCCCTCATGTTGGAGTGGAACAGCTGGCAGCAGAGCTGAGCACTGGCACTGTAAGGAGCAGTGCCCTTCTGCTGGGCTCCTTGTCCTGACCATCCACCAGGCTGGAAACCTGCTGGAAACTCAGAACTTACTGATGAACGAATATGTGGGGCAGGATCTGCCTTTAAACTTGTCAGCTGCAAGGTGTGAAGCCAGCATCTGATTTCCCTTTTGCTGTGTCTAAACTGAATGATGGAACTTCTGCATTTGTGGGGCAACCTGTCCTTCTGCAGCACAGGAGGTTCCACCTCAACATGAGGAGGAACTTCTTCACTGTGAGGGTCCCAGAGCCCTGGAGGAGGCTGCCCAGAGAGGTTGTGGAGTCTCCTTCTCTGGAGCCTTTCCAGCCCTGTCTGGATGTGTTCCTGTGTGACCTGTGCTGGATTCTATGCTCCTGCTCTGGCAGGGAGGATGGACTGGAAGATCTCTGGAGCTCCTTTCCAACCCCAATCATCCTGATATCCTGTGATCCAGATACAGCAAGGGGCTCTGCCACATGAAATCCTAGCTTTCAGAAGGGGATGAAAGGACAAGCATGTGATGGATGTGTCCTATGCTTTATATACCACGCTGGAGAGCACTGTGCAACAACCTGGGCATGGCAGAATAAAGGAACATTGAAAAGGTTTAGCATTAATCCCCTCTGGAAGCTACCTCTTGCATAAGAGGAGTGGCCTGGACCTGTCAACATCCAGCTGGGGAAGCAGGCTAATCCGGGTGTGACCCCATCACAGGGTGCTCCAAGCCTCTGGGAGCTACCTGTCTTCACCTCTGTCCTCACTCCAACCTGACTCCCATGCGTGGGCCAGAGTGCCCACATCTCCTCCTTGCTCTCCCCCTGCTTAAATGGAAACTCTTCACTTTCCTTGAGCAGAGTCATCAGCTGCTGGCATGCACAGGTTTGCCTGGCAGGGTCCATGTAGTTCTGAGAGTTAGGAACACTTAGATCTTCAACCAGAACTTGTCCACACAGATGGGATGCCATCAAGCTGAAGGAGGCAATCCCCATGGTGCTGAGACTGCAAAGAAGAGAAGGGCTGAAGGCTCTGGTGGGGGACACTCTGCTTTGCTTTGGCAGCTCCTCAGGGGGGTTGTTGCAATAATGGAGCCAGAGGGGATGGCAAATAGCAGCCATCGCTGGAGCTTTCAGGGTATCCTCTGTGCTTTGCTTTGCAAATGGCAGTCTGATACTTGACATGTGCCCAGGAGCACTGGCAATGCAGACTGAATCTGTGCTCAGCTCCCTTTTAGCACTGGGGTTTAAAGAATGTGTGCCCTGAAAAGCTTCTCAGCTGCTTGGGGAGAAGCAGTGATGGGAGCTCAGCACTGAGATTGGTTACTCCCAGATTACAGAGCAGCAGTTGCAGACAGTGTTACTGTTAAAACACTGCTCAGTATTAAACCAGTAGGATAGCAGACTGGAAAGGCAGACCTAATTGTGGCCTTCCAGGATCTGAAGGGGGCTCCAAGAAGGCTGGGGAGGGGCTTTTGAGGGTGTCAGGGAGTGATAGGACTGGGGGGAATGGAACAGAACTAGAAATGGGTAGATTGAGCTTGGATGTTAGGAAGAAGTTGTTCCCCATGAGGGTGGTGAGGTCTGGAGAAACAGGGCTGGGGAGGAGCAGCTGAGGGAGCTGGGGACTTTAGCCTGAGGAGAAGGATGCTTGAGGGGAGACTTCTTGCTCTCTACAACTCCCTGAAAGGAGGAGGCTGAGTCCATTCTCCCCAGGTACAAGCAATAGGCCAAGTTGTGCCAGGGGAGGTACATAGAATCAGTAAGGTTGGAAAAGACCTCAGAGATCATCAAGTCCAACCTGTCACCCAACACCATCTTATCAACTAAACCATGGCACCAAGTGCCTCATCCAGGCTCTTCTTAAACACCTCCAGGGATGGTGACTCCACCACCTCCCTGGGCAGCACATTCCAATGACCAATCTCTCTCTGGGAAGAACTTTCTCCTCACCTCTGACCTAAACTTCCCCTGGCACAGTTTGAGACTGTGTCCTCTTGTTCTGGGGCTGGTTGCCTGGGAGAAGAGACCAACCCCCACCTGGCTACAACCTCCCTTCAGGGAGTTGGAGAGAGCAAGAAGGTCTCCCCTGAGCCTCCTCTTCTCCAGGCTAAGCAACCCCAGCTCCCTCAGCCCCTCCTCACAGGGCTGTGCTGCAGACCCCTCCCCAGCTTTGTTGCCCTTCTCTGGACACCTTCCAGCAACTCAACATCTTTCCTAAACTGAGGAGCCCAGAACTGGACACAGGACTCAAGGTGTGGCCTAACCAGTGCTGAGCACAGGGCAGAATGACCTCCCTGCTCCTGCTGGCCACACTGTTCCTCTAGGTACCTCAAACTGTGCCAGGGTAAGTTTAGGCTGGAGGTGAGGAGAAAGTTCTTCCCAGAATAGAGAGATTGGCCACTGGAATGTGCTGCCCAGGGAGGTGGTGGAGTTCTTGTCCCTGGAGGTGTTCAAAAAAGGATTGGGTGTGGCACTTGGTGCCATGGTTTAGTTGATTAGATGGTGTGTGGTGATAGGTTGGACTTGCTGATCTGTGAGGTCTTTTCCAACCTGGTCTGGTCTATTCTATTCTGATCTGTTCTTTATAGGCCTTAATTTATTTATTTTTTGCCCCTTTCAGATTAATTTTTCCCCCTTTCAAATTAATTTTGAAAGAATGACATGGAGGCTTGTTAAGCCTTTTGGTTGCATAACCTGCTGTTTCTGAGCCCTAAGCCCACAGTAATCTGCTCTTGCAGCCCATCAGAGGACTGCAGCATGCCCTATGCGTGTGGACATGTAATTAATGGAGGGAACACAGCCCCTGCCAGGTGCTGGCCCAAGGCCTTGGCTCTCCACAGGGTCTGTGCTCTGTCAGGCTGTGAAGTGAACAGTTTGAGCACAGCCAACTCTTGGGGTGCCAGTTTCACTTGCTAAGCCATTGTTTCTGAGCCCAGGAGACTCTTGGGGTGCCAGTTTCACTTGCTAAGCCTTTATTTCTGAGCCCAGGAGACTCTTGGGGTGCCAGTTTCACTTGCTAAGCCTTTATTTCTGAGCCCAGGAGACTCTTGGGGTGCCAGTTTCACTTGCTAAGCCTTTATTTCTGAGCCCAGGAGACTCTTGGGGTGCCAGTTTCACTTGCTAAGCCATTGTTTCTGAGCCCAGGAGACTCTTGGGGTGCCAGTTTCACTTGCTAAGTCTTTATTTCTGAGCCCAGGAGACTCTTGGGGTGCCAGTTTCACTTGCTAAGCCTTTATTTCTGAGCCCAGGAGACTCTTGGGGTGCCAGTTTCACTTGCTAAGCCATTGTTTCTGAGCCCAGGAGACTCTTGGGGTGCCAGTTTCACTTGCTAAGCCATTGTTTCTGAGCCCAGGAGACTCTTGGGGTGCCAGTTTCACTTGCTAAGTCAGTTTTACTGCCAGTGACATGCAGAGACACGTTTCACTGGATGACTCTTGCTGGTTTTCATGGGATATCTGATGTAAACTAATTTTTATCAGAAGAAATGAAATGAGCTGAGGACTCTTCAATTGGCCATTGGAATGTGCTGCCCAGGGAGGTGGTGGAATCCCTGTCCCTGGAGGTGTTCAAAAAAGGCTTGGATGTGGCACTTGGTGCCATGGTTTAGCTGTCAGGAGGTGTTAGGTGATAGTTTGGACTTGATGATCTCTGAGGTCTCTTCCAACCTGGTTGATTCTGTGATCCTATCAGAATGCCAGGAGCTGCTGGGCTTTTCTGCTTAGTGATCTTTGTGGTGAAGCTGAATGAAGTTCTCAGTGACTTTTAAGAGATGTCAGCTGCTGACATGAAAGGAGCTTTTGGCACAAATGATCTTTGCCTTCTCACTTGTCAAATGCTGCCTGGTCATTGCCTGTCTCCATTCAATTGCTGTGCAGGAAGATGGCATAGCAAACAGGAGAGCCACCAACATGATCAGAGGGCTGTGGGGACAGGCTGGGAGAGTTGGGGCTGTTTAGCCTGGAGAAGAGGAGGCTTAAGGGAGATCTTAGAGCACCCTTCTGGTACCTGAAGGGGGCTACAGGAAAGCAAGGAAGGGACTTTTTAAAGGGCTTGTAGTGGTAGGATGAGAGGGAATGGATTGAAGCTTGAGGAGGGCAGATTGAGACTGGAGATTAGGAAGAAATTCTTTGCAGTGAGGATGGTGAGACACTGGCACAGGCTGCCCAGGGAGGCTGGGGATGCCCCTCCCTGGAAGTGCTCAAGGCCAGGCTGGATGAGGCCTTGAGGAACCTGGGCTGGTGTGAGGTGTCCCTGTCTGTGGTAGGAGGGTTGGAACTAAATGATCTTCAAGGTTCCTTCCAACCCAAACCATTTTATGAATCATTCTGATCTCTTCTGCCTGGTCAAAGCAAGCAAAGCAGTGCTGCTTGCCTTTATGGAACACATTGTAGTTGTCTCCTTAGAGCTGCCCTCCCCAGCATGCCACAAAAGCAGCCTCCACTTGTGCCTTGCTTGCAGTCTCGTATTTATTGACAAGTTCTTGGTCGAATTTTTGCATGTATGTGTATCAGAAGACTTGATTTGCACATTTCCTGCCCTGCCTTGGGAGGGGAGGTTTGTTCTTTGTCAAAATGTCTAATCTGAGTAGAATTTAAACACAGTATTACTGTGTACCCCTCTGCACTCACTACTAAAAGCGCATTACAAGGGCCTGCTTCTGTCTAGCTGGGTTGATGTAGATCATAGAATCAGTAAGGTTGGAAAAGGCCTCAAAGGTCATCAAGTCCAACCTTTCACCACAGACCTCATGATTAACTAAACCATGGCTTCAGGTGCCATGTCCAGTCCCTTTTTGAACACCTCCAGGGATGGTGACTCCACCACCTCCCTGGGCAGCACATTCCAATGGCTAACAACTCTCTCAGTGAAGAACTTTCTCCTCACCTCCAGCCTAAACTTCCCCTGGCACAGCTTGAGACTGTGTCTTCTTGTTCTGGTGCTGGGTGCCTGGGAGAAGAGACCAACCCCCACCTGGCTACAACCTCTCTTCAGCGAGTTGTAGAGAGCATGAAGCTCTCCCCTGAGCCTCCTCTTCTCCAGGCTAAGCAACCCCAGCTCCCTCAGCCTCTCCTCAAAGGGCTTGTGCTGATAAAGTGCTGCTGTGTGTTGCATTGCTCTTGTTTAAAACCCAGTCCTTGCCCACTCTGTTGCCTTAGATATAGTTATTGAAGTGGACTAGGAACGCTGCAAAACTATTCAGTGCTGTCTTGCTGTGGCAGATGTAAGTGTCTGGCCTTATGGTCTTCCTAAGCAGAGTCTTTACACCTCCTCTCTTTGTCCTTGGGATGTCTTTTAAGCTCCCAGAACCCAGGCAGGTGGGCAGGTTTGTGTGAGGTTAGGCCTGCTAAGCAGCCCACATCACTAACACTTAGGCTGATGAAAACTCCTTTTTGCTTTTCCCATTGCTGAGTGCTGAGTGCCCCTTTCACTGCAGTAAACAGGCATGGGAACTAAGAAGCTTTCTGATGCTGCCAGCATGCCAACCTTTTTTTATTGCTCACTGAGGGGAAAAAAAACAACCAACCCAACCTGTGGCTTGAATTAAACTTCTGTTATTAAGCTGAGGGTAGCTTTGTAAAGTGCAGTTGCTTTGGACATATCCAGAGGGAATCACACAGAATCACCAAGACCTCAGAGATCCTCAAGAAGCCTTCAAAGAATTTGTCCATCATTGCTGGAGCAGATGATGTGGGGTAGCTCTGAAGCAGAGCTGTCAGAAGTAAGGTGCAGATAAGGCCTTTGACACTGTTCCCCAGAGCAAACTCCTGGCCAAGCTGTCAGCCCATGGCTTGGACAGCAGCACTCTGAGCTGGGTTAGGAACTGGCTGGAGGCTGAGCCCAGAGAGTGGTGGTGAATGGTGCCACAGCCAGCTGGCAGCCAGGCACCAGTGGTGTGCCCCAGGGATCAGTGCTGGGCCCTGTGCTCTTTAACATCTTCATTGATGATCTGGATGAGGGCATTGAGTCCATCATCAGTAAATTTGCAGATGACACCAAGCTGGGGGCAGGAGTTGATCTGCTGGAGGGTAGAGAGGCTCTGCAGAGGGACCTCGACAGGCTGGACAGATGGGCAGAGTCCAAGGGCAGGAGACTGAACACATCCAAGTGCCAGGTTCTGCACATTGGCCACAACAACCCCATGCAGTGCTACAGGCTGGGGTCAGAGTGGCTGAGAGCAACCAGGCAGAGAGGGACCTGGGGGCACTGGTCGATGGTAGGCTGAACATGAGCCTGCAGTGTGCCCAGGCAGCCAAGAGGGCCAATGGCATCCTGGCCTGCATCAGGAAGAGTGTGGCCAGCAGGAGCAGGGAGGTCATTCTGCCCCTGTACACTGCACTGGTTAGGCCACACCTTGAGTCCTGTGTCCAGTTCTGGGCTCCTCAGTTTAGGAAGGAGGTTGACTTGCTGGAAGGTGTCCAGAGAAGGGCAACAAATCTAGGGAGAACAAGAGGACACAGTCTCAGGCTGCACCAGGGGAGGTTTAGGCTGGAGGTGAGGAAGGAGTTCTTTATAGAAAGAGTGATTGCCCATTGGAATGGGCTGCCTGGGAAGGTGGTGGAGTCACCATCACTGGAGGTGTTCAGGAGGAGACTTGATGGGGTGCTTGGTGCCATGGGTGGGTTGGATTGCTTGATGGGTTGGACATGATGATCTTGAAGGTCTCTTCCAACCTGGTCTGGTCTATTCTATTCTATTCCATTCTATAAGAATACCAAACAAAGAAATATGTTAAAACCCCAGTGGACACAATGCATAAATAACCTTCAGCCCTGCATGACTTTAGATGAAGCACAGCTGTAAAGTAGCATAGAGAAGCCAGTGCTGAATTCGTTGCTCTTCTAAAGGTTGTTAAAAGGTGGGGTTCTGGCACTTCAAATCATTCCAGAGGTTCTCAGAATGGTTTGGGTTGGAATGGGTCTTGAAGAGTAATTCTTCACAGAAAGCTACTGGCCATTGGAATGTGCTGCCCAGGGAGGTGGTAGAGTCACCATCCCTGGAGGTGTTCAAAAAAGGCTTGGATGTGGCACTTGGAGCCATGGTTTAGTTGTCAGGAGGTGTTAGGTCTTTTCCAACCTGCTAGATTCTATGATTGCATGATCATCCAGTTCCAGCCAACACCTCCCACCAGCCAGGTTGCCCAAGGCCTCATCCAGCCTGGCCTTGAACACCTCCAGGCAGGGGACATCCACAACCTCCCTGGGCAACCTGTTCCAGTGTCTCACCACCTTTACTGGAAAGAATTTCCTCCTAATCCCCAGTTTAAAGTAGATATAGATAACTTTACTGAATTGCTAGCTTGGAAAACATCTGTTCTTTCCCTTCACTCCACAAGGTACAGGTTTAAAAAGGAAAAATATCACTAAAAAATCACTAGCAGAGATTTTGTGGACTCAATTCAGTTGAAATTTTTCTGTTACCCTCTCTCTGGGAAGCTTCCTCTGGATGCCTTGGGCCTCAGCTTAGAGTCTAGGTATCAGCTGGTTTACAGGAGCTGGTATCAGATCTAAATCTCTCTGTGCTGTTGAGTACATTTGAAAGTATGCCCTTGGAATAAAACAGGGTAGATTTTAGTAGTTCAGAGAACTGTGCTCCAGACCCCTCCCCAGCTTTGTTGTCTTGCTCTGGACACCTTCCAGCAGCTCAACATCTTTCCTAACCTGAGAAGCCCAGAACTGGACACAGGACTCAAGGTGTGGCCTAATCAGTGCTGAGTACAGGGCACAATGACCTCCCTGCTCCTGCTGGCTACACTGTTCCTGATGCAGGCCAGGATGCCATTGGCCCTCTTGGCCCCCTGAGCACACTGCTGGCTCATGTTCAGCTGCTGTCAACCAGTCCCCCCAGGTCCCTTTCTGCCTGGCTGCTCTCAGCCACTCTGACCCCAGCCTGTAGCACTGCATGGGGTTGTTGTGGCCAAAGTGCAGAACCTGGCACTTGGATGTGTTCAATCTCCTGCCCTTGGACTCTGCCCATCTGTCCAGCCTGGCAAGGTCCCTCTGCAGAGCTCTCTTACCCTGTAACAGATTTCTCTGCTGTTCATTGCCCCTTCTCAGGAAGCAGCCCAATTCCTGGCAGCAGGGCAGTGATCTGTAGGATATCAGAATCCTATCAGGAAAGTAGAAATAAGAAGAAATAAAGAGAAATAAACGAGAAGGGACCTTGCCACAGGCCCCTTTCTGCTTTGTGTTTAGTACCTCCTGGTTTTGAGCTGTATTGTAAGCAGTGCTTTACAGACAAAGCCTCACAGAGAGACTTGCTTGCTGGCAGAAAGTTGCTTAAAATAACTTGCTGGAGGATAAAGAGGCTGCCCAGGTCAATAATGCTGTGAAATCCTCAATGTCTAACAGCTCCAGGAGGTTTTGTAGGACATATGGATTTGGAGAAGCTTCAGACAGTTGATAAGGCAGCAAAGATTGCAGAGTGCTGCTCACCTTTGTCGTGAGGGTGCTGGGACTGTTGTAGGAAGATTTTGAGTTGGCTGTAGATAAACTGAAATCTTTGTTCCCTTCAGCAGAACTCTAAAGTATGACTGCTAGAGAGAAAGGCTTCTTGTTCTTTGTTAACAGGTATTCACTACCATTAAGGGTCTTTGCTGTGTTTTGCCCTTCAGTCAGATCTGTGAGTGCTGCAAATGCTGTCAGACAGCTTGCCTGGCTTGCTTGCCTCTCCAGTCAAGGGAAGCGAATTTCATAGAACCATCACAGAACCACAGAATCAGCCAGGTTGGAAAAGACCTCAGAGATCAGCAACCTATCACCTAATACCCAACACCTCCTGACAACTAAACCATGGCTCCAAGTGCCACATCAAAGCCTTTCCTGAACACCTCCAAGGACAATGACTCCACCACCTCCCTGGGCAGCAAATTCCCATGGCCAATCTCTCTTGCTGGGAAGAACTTTCTCCTCACCTATGACCTAAACTTCCCCTGGCACAGTTTGAGACTGTGTCCTCTTGTTCTGGTGCTGGTTGCCTGGGAGAAGAGACCAACCCCCACCTGGCTACAACCTCCCTTCAGGGAGTTGTAGAGAGCAAGAAGGTCTCCCCTGAGCCTCCTCTTCTTCAGGCTAAGCAACCCCAGCTCCCTCAGCCTCTCCTCACAGGGCTGTACTCCAGACCCCTCCTCAGCTTTGTTGCCCTTCCCTGGACACCTTCCAGCAACTCAACATCTTTCCTAACCTGAGGAGCCCAGAACTGGACACAGGACTCAAGGTGTGGCCTAACCAGTGCAGTGTACAAGGGCAGAATGACCTCCCTGCTCCTGCTGGCCACACTGTTCCTGATGCAGGCCAGCATGCCATTGGCCCTCTTGGCTGCCTGGGCACACTGCTGGCTCATGTTCAGTTGCTGTCAACCAGTCCCCCCAGGTCCCTTTCTTCCTGGCTGCTCTCCAGCCACTCTGACCCCAGCCTGTAGCACTGCATGGGGTTGTTGTGGCCAAAGAGCAGCACCCAACACTTGGATTCACTCAATGCCATCCTGTTGGACTCTGCCCATCTGTCCAGCCTGTCAGGGTCCCTCTGCACAGCCCTCCTACCCTCTAACAGATTGACTTCTCCCCCCAACTTGGTGTCATCTGCAAACTGACCTGTGGTGGAGTCAGTCCCCTCATATATCCCATACAGTGTGAGTTATCCCTACTCTCTCTATGAATCTCATTAGTGGTGGTCCTGTGTAGCATCATTTTTAAGGCAACAGCTGAAGGTAGTCAGTATGGAGTTGATTTCAACCAGTTTTCATTAAAGGTAATGACAACTCCTGGTAACTGGGAGAGATTATGTTACCAGCTCATTAATCCTTCAATTCAAGCAGCAGCTTTCTTGACTGTGATTTCAACCACAAAATGTTAACGTGCTGTTTGAAGGTGGTCCCTGCTGGAATTCCAGCTGAAGCTCTGAGAAATCCTGTGTGTGCATCTGCAGAGGTGTTTGATCCATCATAGTAGTATCATAGTCAGGGTTGGAAGAGACCACAAGGATCATCTAGTTCCAACCCCCCTGCCATGGGCAGGGACACCCCACACTAGATCAGCCTGGCCACAGCCTCATCCAGCCTGGCCTTAAACACCTCCAGGGACAGGGCCCCAACCACCTCCCTGGACAACCCATTCCAGGGCTTCACCACTCTCACAGTGAAGAACTTCCTCCTCACCTCCAGCCTGAATCTCCCCACCTCCAGCTTCATTCCATTCCCCCTAGTCCTATCACTCCCTGAGATCCTGAGCAGTCCCTCCCCAGCCTTCATGTAGCCCCCTTCAGATACTGGAAGGCCTCAGTGAGGTCACCTTGGAGCCTTCTCTTCTCCAGACTGAACAGCCCCAACTCCGTCAGTCTGTCCTCACAGGAGAGGTGCTCCAGCCCTCTGCTCATCCTCCTGGCCCTTCTCTGGACACCTTCCAGCACCTCCATATCCCTCTTGTAATAGGGGCTCCAGAACTGGAGGCAGTACTCCAGGTGGGGTCTCACCAGAGCTGAGCAGAGGGGGAGAATCACCTCCCTTGCCCTGCTGGCCACACTTCTCCTGATGCAGCCCAGGATCTGATTGGCTTTCTGGGCTGCAAGTGCACACTGAGAGCTCCTGTTGAGCTTCTCCTCTGTCTGCTGCCCCGCACAGCTTGGTGTCATCAGCAAACTTGCTGAGGGTGCACTCAATGCCACTGTCCATGGCACCCACAAAGATGTTGAACAAGCCTGGTGCCAGGACTGATCCCTGAGGGACTCTGCTTGTCACTGGCCTCCACTGGGACATGGAGCCATTGACAGCCACTCTTTGGTTGTGGCCATCAAGCCAGTTCTGTATCCATGTAGTGATCACCCATCAAACCCATGTGTCACCCATTCTGCCACATCCGTTTGTCCAGCTCGTAGGGAGGGAGTAGCACAGAGGAAAGGAACAGGAGCTGGGCTTGTGGTAGGAGGGGGAAAGCTCTGCAGGAAATCAGGTGTCAGTCTTTCAACTGCTCATGGAGAAACTTCTATCTTAGTGCACTTCATACTACATGGCTTCAGCTTGATGCTGTTATTGGCCATTGGAATGTGCTGCCCAGGGAGGTGGTGGAGTCACCATCCCTGGAGGTGCTTAAGAGGAGACTGGATGAGACCCTTGGTGCCATGGTTTAGTTGATCAGATGGTGTTGGGTGATAGGTTGCACTTGATGATGGTCTCTTCCAACCTGGTTAATTCTATTCCAGCTGTGTGGTGTTTTTTAAGTGCAGTTATGAGGTTTTTAATTGCAGTTATGTGTCAGATGGTTCTAAGCAGGAATATGAAGGCACATCAATGCCTTTCTTTCTAGCAGTCATGCTTTAGTGTTCTGCTGAAGGGAACAAAGATTTCAGTTTGTCTACAGCCAACTCTAAGTCTTGCTACAACAGTCCCAGTGGCATCAATACAAAGGTGAGCAGCACTCTACAGGATGTAGAATTGTCTTGCAGCAGGTGTGGAGGCTCACAGCAGACTGCCTGACTTAGGGTCTGCCTCCCTTTGTCTTGCTAGGCAGTTGGTAGAGGGTCAGCCAGCTGCAAAACCCTGTTGGGAGAAATTCCTAACCATAGCATTCAAATTGTCTTGTAGCAGTTCTGCTCACTTCACCCACCTAGGTTCTGAATGCAGCCCTTCAGCAGAAATTGCCCTCTGGGTTCCCTTGCCCAGTCAGATGCTGCACTGCAGCCCTGGGGAGCTGCCAGGAGAGTCAAAGGCAGGAGGGAAAACTCTTCCTCCTTGCCTCTGCTGCACCTGGCTAGGAGGTTGGCTGGCACTGCAGGCAGGTACTGTGGTGTCTTATCCACTCTCTGCTCCCTGCCAAGCCTAGCCTGGCTGTCCTGGCTAGGGAGTCAGGCAGTCTTGCCTTGTGATGTAGCAGTTTCATCTCCCTGCATGGAAGGAGGGCAACCATGCCTGAAGGGCAGCATACCAGACAGAAGACAGCTCCTGAAGCCATGTGGCACTGAGAGTGAAGCTTTATCCTATCTGAAGGCAACTCATTTCTTATCCTCCTGTGCATCAATGAGGGTATGAACACCAAGGCTTTGGAGAAGAATTCAGTGAAGTACAACAGGATCAGAGTGCTGCATCCAGCAGCTGCATCTTGGAGAGCAGTGAGATGAGTGGGAGCTGGCACCTGGAAGCAGCGATGAAGCTGTCTTTGTTGTGTTAGTGCTTGGGGATCTGGGATACACAGAGGTGTCTCACCTGGATGGACCTGGACAGTTTGGCTAAGGCCAAGTTCATGTGGAGCTGCAGATCAGTTTGCATTTGGCATCATTAGACAGCCCTAGTTTTGAGCACAATATCTTCTCTGTCAGCACCCAAAGCAGCACAAAGATGATGATTTGGTGGTTGGTTGGTTGGGTGTTGGGGATTTGGAATGCTCTTTGCTTGAAGGCTGAGTCTTTCCTCTTGTGCATATCCTGCATATTCTGTCATAATGAAACTGAGAGTCCTGAGCCAGGCAACCCTGCTGTAGCAGAGAGGTTGGACTAGATGATCTCTGGAGGGTCTCTTCCAAGCCCTACCCTTCTGTGACACAAAGGTGTTTCACTTCAGCATGCTTGAAACTTGACTTTCCTTAAGTAAGAACCTAGCAAACCTGGGATGTGAATGTGTTCCTGTCTCAGCTCTTTCATCTCAGATCTTGGGATTCCTCTTCATTTCATGACCATAGAATCATAGAATGGTTTGGGTTGGAAAGGACCTCCAAAGCTCATCCAGTCCAACCCCCTGCAGGTTGCCTGATCAAGCCTCACCTTGAAGATCCCCAGGGATGTGGCCTCAGCCACCTCCCCTGGGCAACCTGTTGCAGTGTTCCACCACCCTTATGGTACAGAACTCATTCCTAACATCCAGTCTGAAGCCGTTGTCTCTTGTCCTATCACCACAGGCTTTTGAAATAGGTTGTGTATGTTTGTGGGAGGGAGGGAAGTTTCTTCAGCTAACTTCTGTGGTAACACACAATTGTAGAAAGTTCAAACAGATTTCAGATCTACCAGGTGCTTCCACCTGTGGGGACCTTTGGTGGGACATCACCAAGAGCTTGCTGGCTGCAGGTGGCAGAGAAGTGTCTGTTGGAAAGATTTGTGGACCTTGTTGTTCAGTTAATAAGAACCATCAGAATAGGTTGCGTTGGGAAGCACTTCCAAAGGTTCTCCTGTCCAATGCCCCTGCAGTGCGCAGGGACATCCTCCACTAGATCAGGTTGCTCAGAAGTCTCTACTGAATATCAGATTAAGCATTCAAGGATTGGAAATGCTCACTCTTGAAGCTGGGAAGTCTGATTCCTCCACACCTTTGACAAACTTCAGCTGTGATCCATAACCTTTGCTAGTGATATTTAATTGGTGCTTAAGGTAAACTTAATAGCCTGGTTGTTGTATGTGCCATTTCCCTGCTCATGTAATAGATTGTAATTGATGCAATTGATTGAGGCAGCACTGGTTAGGCCACACCTTGAGTCCTGTCTCCAGTTCTGGGCTCCTCAGGTTAGGAAAGATGTTGAGTTGCTGGAAGTGTCCAGAGAAGGGCAACAAAGCTGGGGAGGGGTCTGGAGCACAGCCCTGTGAGGAGAGGCTGAGGGAGCTGGGGTTGCTTAGCCAGCAGAAGAGGAGACTCAGGGGAGACCTTCTTGCTCTCTGCAACTCCCTGAGGGAGGTTGTAGGCAGGTGGGGGTTGGTCTCTTCTCCCAGGCAACCAGCACCAGAACGAGAGGACACAGTCTTAAGCTGCACCAGGGGAAGTTTAGGCTGGAGGTGAGGAGAAAGTTCTTCCCAGCAAGAGAGATTGGCCATTGAGATGTGCTGCCCAGGGAGGTGGTGGAGTCACCATCCCTGGAGGTGTTTAAGAAGAGCCTGGATGTGGCACTTGGTGCCATGGTTGAGTTGATTAGATGGTGTTGGGTGATAGGTTGGGCTTGCTGATCTCTGAGGTCTTTTCCAACCTGCTTGATTCTGTGATTCTGTACTTCTTGCCTCTAATGGCAAAAATATCTTAATTTCAGTGATTTCACATGGGTTTGATTCTGGGTTCCTCACATGGGGTCATTTTTATTGGTGTCCAGGGAGTGGAAAGGAATCACTACGGGGCTTTGGAGAGCGCTGGAGGTTTGCAGCGCTCCTGCTACGACTGATTACAGCTGCTTTTGTAAGGAGGTTAAAAGAACAATCTGTATTAAAAACATCATTCTTTGCTATGAGCTCCAACAGCTCCAAATAGGTTTCCATGGGGGCTGCCCTGCAATTTGACCACTTGAAGGGATTGCAGTAATCACCAGCGGGCCAGGGCAGCGAGGCAGAGGGAAGGCTGTGAGGTGGGGAGTTATTGGCATGCATGCCAAAGAGGTTACCCTGGCAGCTTTAATCATTCATCCACAGTCTCTAGAGGAGGGAGGAAAATGTAAGTGTTAGTTCTTCTGATTGACTGGGGAAAAGCATCAGTAAAACATGAAAGGAGAGGGGAGGTGTGCGTGGAAGAGGCAGCGCTCCTTAGATTGAAACATACTAGGGCAGGTAGCTGCAGTTATGACCTCTAAACCACAGGCTCTCTGCCTTTCCCCTTGCTGTCAGAGCTGTGAGTGGGGAGCCAGAGCCAGGCTGACCTCTCCTCATTCAGCGTTTTCAAAGGGCTGCGTTTTAGCTTCTTGGTCACGGCTGGGCCTTAAACGCAACCTGCCTGCGGCGTGGGCTGATGCGTCCTTAAGCAAACCCACCAGCGTTTTGTGCTGTGACAGTGATTTGCCTGCTGAGGGATGAGGGTGTGTGTGTCTGTGTCTGTGTGTTTGACCCTCGTTTGGGGGCTTTTGAGGGGGAAAGGTGCAGCAAATTGCTGTGCTAATGGAGAGGAATCAATCTGTGCTGCTGCGCGCTGCCGGCTCCCGCCGCTGCTTCGCCCGCGCCTTGCCCTTTAATCTTGCAGTCTGGAGTAGCACTTTGGAAGCTGATTCAGCTGCAGGCCTTTGAAAAGAGCTTCCCTGCTGTATGGTGCCTGACGTCAAAGGCAGAGCTGGGGAAGGAACTGTTCTTTGCACCGGGGACAGCTGAAAGGCCCTTTGGATCTTTTCCTTTTGGTGTTCCTGGAGAAACGTTTTGGGCTTCAAGTTCTGCTTTCATGTGGGGGAAAAAGAAGAATTGCTGTGTGCCCTGTCTGGGCTGCTCAGCAGCCTCAAGGTTTAGAAGGTAGAATAGAATAGAATTAACCAGGTTGGAAAAGACCTTCAAGATCACCAAGTCCAACCTATCACCCAACACCATCTAATCAACTAAACCATGGCACCAAGTGCCTCATCCAGGCTCTTCCTAAACACCTCCAGGGACGCTGACTCCACCACCTCCCTGGGCAGCACATTCCAATGGCAAATCACTCTTTTTGTGAAGAATTTCTTCCTCACCTCCAGCCTAAACCTCCCCTGGCACCACTTGAGACTGTGTCCTCTTGTTCTGGTGCTGCTTGCCTGGGAGAAGAGACCAACCCCCACCTGACTACAACCTCCCTTCAGGGAGTTGGAGAGAGCAAGAAGGTCTCCCCTGAGCCTCCTCTTCTCCAGGCTAAGCAACCCCAGCTCCCTCAGCCTCTCCTCACAGGGCTGTGCTCCAGACCCCTCCCCAGCTTTGTTGCCCTTCTCTGGACACCTTCCAGCAACTCAACATCTTTCCTAACCTGAAGGCCCCAGAACTGGACACAGATTTAGACAAATGCCCATGCTGTACTAAAGAGCAGTGCTCAGATGCCTTGGACTTGGTAAAGGAGATGACTAAAATGCAGTGGTTAGTTCTGGGTTTCATGTACAAGGACAGTCCTGTTGGTGCAGAGTGAGGGAATGTGATACAGTCTCAGAGGAAGGGGGGCACATAAAAAGCACAGCAGCACTTCCTTCTTGAGCTGGGGTGTCATCAGATTTGTCCTGCCCCTCAATCGTTCCTAAATAGCCCTTTTTTTATGTTGGAGTACATTTATGTGGATTAGGAAGGTCCCTGACCCTCATTCATAGAATCAGAGAATTGTCAGGGTTGGAAGGGACCTCAAGGCTCAGCCAGCTCCAACCCCCCTGCTATGGCCAGGGACACCTCACACTACAGCAGGTTGCTCACAGCCACATCCAGCCTGGCTGCAAACACCTCCAGGCAGGAGGCTTCCATCACCTCCCTGGGCAACCTGTGCCAGTCTCTCACCACCCTCATGGAGAACAACTCCTTGCTAACATCCAATCTCAATCTACCCATTTCTAGTTCTGTTCAATCCCCCCCAGTCCTATCACTCCCTGACACCCTCAAAAGTCCCTCCCCAGCTTTCTTGTAGCCCCCTTCAGATACTGCAAGGCCACAAGAAGGTCTCCTCAGAGCCTTCTCTTCTCCAGACTGAACAGCCCCAACTCTCTCAGTCTGTCTCCATAGCAGAGCAGCTCCAGCCCTCTGCTCATCCTCCTGGCCCTTCTCTGGACACCTTCCAGCACCTCCAGATCCTTCTTGTGAATGATGCACAACTGGAAATGAAGCTCTGAAAAGAAGCAGAAAGACAGAAACTTTATCCGCTGGAATTTACTTCGCTCAGGTCAGAACTTAAGAGGATGTTTATTGTTCTCTTCAAGGCAGGTCAAGCCTCAACTCCAAAGCTGTAGGCAGGCTACACAGATCTGTGAGCCTTTATAATGGCCCCCCCAACCATCCCCCCCACCCCCCAACCCATTTTCAGTTAAGCTTGGCCAACTTCTCCTATTATTGCTTTAAGGTCTGTTAGCACTTAATCTGCCATCCAGCATGTGATTATGTTTCTAAAGGCACAAGTGGCAGTTAGGAAACAGGCACACAAGTTTCCACAGCTTTATGAAGAATGGGAACTTAAGTCTAGATTCTTTGATGCATGTCTATAAATGAACAGTGGCTGATGTGGTGGTGGCTTCTTGGTGTCTCCCTACCCTGCTGGCCTTGGAGTTTTTCCTTGCAAGCACCATGGATGTGGTGTATTTTCTTCAGTGCAAGCCGTGATACCTCTGCTGTGAGGATAGGCTGAGGGAACTGGGGTTGTTAAGCCTGGAGAAGAGCAGACTGGGGAGGGGAGGCTCTCAAAGCTGCCTTCCAATGCCTGAAGGAAGGCTGGAGAGGGACTTTTCAAAAGGATGTCTAACAGCAGGACAGGGGGGAAAGGTTTGAAGCTGAGGGAGAGCAGGGTGAGACTGGATCTGAAGAAGTTGTTCTTGGTTATGAGGGTGGTGAGACTCTGGAGCAGGCTGCTCAGGGAGGTTGTGGCTTCCTTCTCCCTGGGGATGTTTAAGGCCAGGCTAGTTGAGGCCTTGAGCAGCTGAGTCTAGCTGAGAGGTGTCCCTGCCCATGGCAGGGGGGTTGGAGTGATTGGATGTGGCACTCGGTGCCATGGTCTAACCATGAGGTCTGTGGTGACAGGTTGGACTCGATGATCCTCGAGGTCTCTTCCAACCTTGGTGATACTGTGAAACTGTGATCTCTGAGGTCCCTCCCAGCCTCAGCCATGCTATGATCCAGGCTGCTGACATGTCTGACCCCAGCAGGAGCTGCTTTGTTGTTGCTGTCCCTGTCAAACCCAGCCCTGTCCTGGTGATTAGTCTGGCGTGACAGACTGTGCACATCCTAAGCCAGCACATTTTGACTCTTGGCTCTGACACGAGGCAATCTCTGTAACCCAGCTGATGTGCAGAGCCTCCTCTCCTGCTGGATGCTGGTGGTAGCAGCAGCAGTTTGCAGTCCTTGTGTTTATTTTGGGCTCTCCGCCTTTCCTGGGCAGCCGCGAGCGGTCGGCCCCTTTCTTTATCCGCTGTGAGAGGTTGAAGGCCCTGAAGCTACAGTTTTGTGCAGCATCAGGAAGTTCTGCACCAGGTCCAAGGAGCGTGAATAATCTTTCTGGCATGTGCTGCAGCCCTGGTAGTGGCTCTGTGCTGCACTAGAGAGGCGCTCAGCCTGGTGCACCGCTGCTGGCGCTCTCCCCGGGGGCAAACACCCCACAGAGAAGGCAGGCAGGGCCAGCCCTACAGAGCCAGTTTGCTCTTCCACCCTTACCTGAAGAAGGACAGCAAATGTCCTCCAAAATATTTTGCAATCCCTTTGCAAACAAGCTCTCCAGAGTCACCACAGCCAAAGGTTTTTAGTTAGCTGGCCAAGGCCAGTGGTGCAGGAGGTGGCCTGGGTGAATTGGGTCTAGTCTGGAGAAGAGAAGACTGAGATGGGGTTTAATAAATGTTTATCAATAGCTGAGGGCTGGGGGTCGAGAGGGAGGGGACAGGCTCTGCTCAGTTGCACCCTGGGATAGGACAAGGGGCAATGGATATAAACTACAGCACAGGAGGTTCCACCTCAACGTGAGCAGCAACTTCTTCACTGAGCACTGGCACAGGGCTGCCCAGAGAGGTTGTGGAGTCTCCTCCTCTGGAGACTTTCAAGACCCATGTGGATGTGTTCCTGTGTGACCTGCTCTAGATTCTATGGTCCTGCTCTGGCAGGGGGGTTGGGCTTAGTGGCCTCCAGAGGTCCCTTCCAACCCCTGATATCCTGTGATCCCATCACTAGGCTGTTTCTTATCCTGGGCACATGGATGAGCACAGAAAGACAGCAGCCTTGGGGAGTGCTTGAAGGGGTTTAAGCCTTTCTTGAGGTAAAATTGGGAGATGGTAACCATGTCAAAATGTTTGGGGAGAATGAGCAGTGCGTATGTTGGCTGCTGTATGAAACCCTTGCTCTTGAACTTGGAAAATTCAGTCTGAGGCCTGTTGTTGTGGAAAGAGTATTTTTGCTGTGATCACAATTCCTGAGACCATGGTGAGCTCAGCCTTCCTGTGGCCAGTACCCACCCCTCCAACATCCCTGCTGTGCAGGCAGTATGGTTTCACTTCAGGAGCCATCACAGCTTTGTAGAATTGTTTTGGTGGGACCTCTAAGATCATTGAGCCCAACCTTCATCCCAACACCCCCAAGGCCACTAAACCATGTCCCAGAGTGCCATGGCCACAGGTTTCTTGAACAGCTCCAGTGATGGGGGCTCCACCACCTCCCTGGGCAGCTTGTTCCAGTCCCTGTCCACTCTTGTGGCAAAAAAAAACAATTGTTCCTAATGTCTAACCTAAACCTCCCCTGGCACAATTCCAGGCCATTGCCTCTGTGGTACCTGTTACATCACTTATTATTAGCATCTTACTTCTCTTCTGCTGAAGGCCCTGCTGCAGCTGGCAAAGTGCACCTAGGTGGGGTTTGCTGGCAAGAGTTAGGCCTGCCAATGGCATCCTGGCCTGCATCAGGAACAGTGTGGCCAGCAGGAGCAGGGAAGCCATTGTGCCCTGTGCTCAGCACTGGTTAGGCCACACCTTGAGTCCTGTGTCCAGTTCTAGGTCCCTCAGTTTAAGAAGGACATTGAGACACTTGAAGGTGTCCAAAGAAGGGCAATGAGGCTGGGGAGGGGTCTGGAGCACAGCCCTGTGAGGAGAGGCTGAGGGAGCTGGGGTTGCTTAGCCTGGAGAAGAGGAGACTCAGGGGAGACCTTCTTGCTCTCTACAACTGCCTGAAGGGAGGTTGTAGCCAGGTGGGGGTTGGTCTCTTCTCTCAGGCAGCCAGCACCAGAACAAGAGGACACAGTCTCAAACTGCACCAGGGGAGGTTTAGGCTGGATGTTAGGAAGAAGTTCTACACAGAGAGAGTGATTGCCCATTGGAATGTGCTGCCTGGGAAGGTGGTGGAGTCACCATCACTGGAGGTGTTTAGGAGAAGACTTGACAGGGTGCTTGGTGCCATGGGTTAGTTGATTAGGTGGTGTTGGATTGGTTGGATGCGATGATCTTGAAGGTCTCTTCCAACCTGGTCTATTCTATTCTATTCTAAGAGCCTGGATGAGGCACTTGGTGCCATGGTTTAGTTGATTAGATGGTGCTGGGTGATAGGTTGGACTCTAGGATCTAAAAGGTCTTTTCCCCCCTGGTTAAGTCTATTCTGTTCCATCCTATTCTAATAAATCACTTGGGGGCCTCTGTAACCGGAGCTGGATGTGCTTTTATACAAGCAGCGGTAGAACAGCATGGTCTGTTAAGAGGAGAACCTGTTTTCTTTCTCCTTCTCACATGTAACATCTCTGCCTAATCAACAGCTGTCATGTTTGCACACTTTCATAGCCCTCTGGCTTTTCTCTTTGGGCTATAACATCAATTTAGAAACACTAGGCTCTGGTTCTCTGCATACTGGATGGGCAGCAGCTAAAAGATTTCCATCTGGAGAAAAGGGGAAGCAATCTGCCCTTGGTAACCCAGCTGCAGATCTCAAATTCTCTGCCCCATCCCTACACCCCAAAAGGCAGAGGAGAGAAATCTGAGCACATCTGGAAGCAATAAAATGTTTCCTTCCATGTGTCAGTTACTTACTTCTCTTCTGCCTGATTTGTTTTCAAACAGCCACGACAGCCATGGTAGAGGTTTCCTGCTCCTCACACCAGCATGCTTGGCTTCATCCACATGGCATAAAGGGTTTTACTGCTAAATCATTCACAGAATTCTCAGGGTTGGAAGGGAGCTCAAGGATCAGCCAGTTCCAACCCCCCTGCCATGGGCAGGGACACCTCACACTACAGCAGCTTGCTCACAGCCACAGCCAGCCTGGCTGCAAAAACCTCCAGGCAGGAGGCTTCCACCACCTCCCTGGGCAACCTGTGGCAGTCTCTCACCACCCTCATGGGGAACAACTTCTTCCTAACATCCAATCTCAATCTACCCATTTCTAGTTTTGCTCCATTCCCCCCAGTCCTATCACTCCCTGACACCCTCAAAAGTCCCTCCCCAGCTTTCTTGTAGTCCCCTTCAGGCACTGGAAGGCCACAATTAGGTCTCCTGGGAGCCTTCTCTTCTCCAGACTGAACAACCCCAACTCTCAGTCTGTCTCCTTAGGAGAGGAGCTCCAGCATGTAGCAGGAGGACTGACTGTAACAGCAGCACTTGAGAAGTGAATGGCTGTGACAGGGCACTTTGTGCCACCATCTCTCAACCCTGCTGCTGTCTGAAGGGTGTTTTCAGTGTTTTGCCATCATAGCTTTGCTGACTGATGTGTGCCTCTCATCGGATGAGGAGACATCTTCTCTTATTTAGCGTCCGAAGGAGGGTTTTAAAGAAACATGTCCTGGATGATCTCCATTTGCTAGTTTTAAAATCACTTCAAATTTAGGTTTTTGGAAAATAAAAGACCTGGAGATTTCAGATACAGCAACCCACTGGTAGGGGAGCTTAGCCCCCTCCACCTGACACCCACCCCTCACATATTGATAGACATTGATCAGATCCCTCTCAGCCTTCTCCTCTCCAGACTAAACAGCCCCAGGGCTCTCAGTCTCTCTTCACAGGGGAGATGCTCAAGTCCCCTAAGCATCCTCCTGGCTCTCCCTTGGACTCTCTCCAGCAGGTCTCTGTCTCTCTTGAACTGGGGAGCCCAGAACTGGACACAGGATTGCAGGTGTGGTTTCAGCAGGGCAGAGCAGAGGGGGAGAAGAACCTCCCTAGCCCTGCTGGCCACACTTTGCTTGCTGCACCCCAGGATGCCTTTGGCTCTCTTGGCCACCAGGGCACATTGCTGTCCCATGCAGAACTTGCTGTCCACCAGCACTCCAAGGCCTGTCTCCATGGAGCTGCTCTCCATCAGGGCAGCTCCTAACCTGTCCTGGTGCCTGCTGTTATTCCTCCCCACATGCAGGACCCTGCACTTGTCCTTCTTGAACTTCATAATAACCACAAATGGGTTTGTGGAGGTAGAATGTGCAAACTATTTTATTTTCCCTCCCCAAAATACTGAATTGCTGCTACAGACTGTTCTGTGTCTAAGCCTGCTGAGAGCAAACTTGGTTTGGTTTCCCACCCTGCCTTTTCTGAGCACCCTGAAAGCAGCTGACAAATCAGAAAACATTTCTAGAGCAAATATGAAATGTTGGTTTTACCTAGCATAAAATTGCAAAGCTGAGCTTCAGTGCTTGATCCTCACTTAGGCAGCATGAAGGATTGTTTTCTTTTCATTATGCATCTCTCATGGCTTCAAACTGGAGAAAAGGTGATTTAGGTTGGACAGCAGGAGGAAGTTCACCATGAGGGTGGTGGAACGCTGGAACAGGTTGCCCAGGGAGGTGGTTGAGGCTCCCTCACTGGAGATATTCATGGTGAGGCTCAGCAGGGCTCTGGGCAGCCTGATCTGGTTGGGATGTCCCTGCTAACTGCAGGGAGGTTGGACTGGATGAGCTTTGGAGGTCCCTTCCAGCCTGGACCATTCTATGGTTCTGTGATTCTCCTAAGCTTCATTGTCACAGAAGTATTTCTTGTGACTGTGCATTTTGTTTTAGTTAACTGTTGGGCTTTTCTATCTGTTCTGAACCTGAAGGCAGTTTTCATTCCAAGTGCTTTAGAGTCACTGGGCAAAGAGGGGCAAGCTGGAGGATTAGAGGGGGCTACCCCTACTTTGGGGGTCCCAAGTCCTACTAGCCAGCTTGCAAAGAGTCTGAGTGCATTTATCATTGCAAATGCCTGGAGAGTTTGAAGCTAGAGTGTGCTTCTCTGTGCGTTTGGTCTGAGAGGTTGCTGATGTCCAGCCTGAGTTCCTCTAGACGAAAGTGATTTGTACTGGAAACAGACTGAAGCAAGGGACCAATATGGGCTGGGCAGGGACTGGCTGGAGAACAGCCCTGGAGAAAAGGCCTTGGGTGTGCTGGGGGATGAGAAGCTCAACAAGAGCCAGCAGTGAGCACTTGCAGCCCAGAAAGCCAAGCAGAACCTGGGCTGCAGCAAGAGAAGTGTGGTCAGCAGGGCCAGGGAGGGGATTCTGCCCCTCTGCTCCACTCTGCTGAGACCACAGCTGGAGCTCTGTGTCCAGTTCTGGAGCCCCTAGGACAGGAAGGATCTGGAGGTGCTGGAAGGTGTCCAGAGAAGGGCCACGAGGATGAGCAGAGGGCTGGAGCTGCTCTGCTGTGGAGACAGACTGAGGGAGTTGGGGCTGTTCAGTCTGGAGAAGAGAAGGCTCTGAGGAGACCTTCTTGTGGCCTTGCAGTATCTGCAGGGGGCTCCAAGAAAGCTGGGGAGGGACTTTTGAGGGTGTCAGGGAGTGATAGGACTGGGGGGAATGGAGCAAAACTAGAAATGGGTAGATTGAGATTGGATGTTAGGAAGAAGTTGTTCCCCATGAGGGTGGTGAGAGCCTGGCACAGGTTGCCCAGGGAGGTGGTGGAAGCCTCCTGCCTGGAGGTGTTTGCAGCCAGGCTGGCTGTGGCTGTGAGCAAGCTGCTGTAGTGTGAGGTGTCCCAGTCCATGGCAGGGGGGTTGGACCTGGCTGATCCTTGAGGTCCCTTCCAACCCTGACAGTTCTCTGATTCTATGACTCTGGCCAGAGAAGCTGCAGAGCATCTTCTTCAGAGGGAGCCTGTTTGATGTGAATGCATTTGGGATTCACTGTCCCATGTATTTTCCCCACTAGTAATTATTGTATTGGATCTATGGCACTGTGAGGAGTGATTTCCTCGTGCTGCTGGAGTTGTGCCTTCCCTAACAGCAGATATTAAAGAATGTTTTGCATTGTGTCTTTTGCATCCCCAGAATGTAACACAATGGATTCTCAAATTGCTGCTGAAAACTACCCAGGCTTTTCTGCCTGCTCTCTTCCCCTTTTCAGCTGGTTTAAATCTCTGAGAACATCTCAGCATAGGTAGAAATGAATGCTTTGAGCTGCTGAAAAGCTGTAATTCGTTGCAAGGAAGGGAGAGAATGTGCTGGTGGGAAGCCTGGCTGCCCAGGCACCTGCAGCTTGGGCTGGGAGGTGTTACCTTCTCAGCTGCCTCACAAAATCTGACTCCTCAGAGCTCTCAGGGATCATGTTTCTGTCTTCCCTTAGTGCTGTGAGGCTGGAAAGAGGAAGATTTGTTTGTTTGGGGGGGAAGGTGTTTTGGGGTTTTGCTTGGGTTTTAAGTTCTACATTTGCTTAGCCTGGAGAAGAGGAGGCTCAGGGGGACCTTACCACACTCTGCAGCTACCTGAAGGGAAGCTGTAGTCAGGTGGGGGTCAGGCTTTGCTCCCAGGCAACTTGTGACAGGACAAGAGGGCATGGCCTGGAGTTATGCCAGGGGAAGTTTAGGTTGGATGTTAGGAAGCACTTCCTCATGGAAAGGGGAATCAGACACTGGGATGGACTGCTCAGGGAGGTGGTGGAGTCTCCACCCCTGTAGGTGTTTAAGGACAGATTGGATGTGGCACTCAGTGTCTGGTCGAGGTGGTGGTGTCAGGTCATAGGCTGGCCTGAATGATGTGAGAGATCTATTGCAGCCTCAATAATTCTGTGCTTCTGCTGCAGACAGATGAGGGCAACGGCCTAGGGAATACATTGGTTACTAAGTTTATCTCTTTATTGAGCCCTAACAATTCTGAGCATGGGTGTGTGCTGCTTCTGTTCTCAGGAGGACTGCTTTGCACTCACTAGCATTGGCAAACTCAGGTTGTTCCTCAGCTGTTACCACCTGCAGTTCCCATGGTTAGGAAGTGTCAACAGGTAGCCCTTCAATTCTTTGTTTCCCCACCCCCCAGCTTGGCAATGGATAACATTTATTACCTTTTGGATATTGTCTGCCTTTTCTGTGCTCATGGCCAGCCACCTGCATTTCCTTTGCAACATGTTTTGCTCTTTTCCTGCCTGGTGGTGAGGGCTGGGGGTTGTTTTGCAGCATGACTGTGGCTCAAGTAAAGGAGGACAGAGTAGTGTGGCCATTGTGGCAGCTTGATCAGCAGCAGCTTGTGTGACCTATGACAGGGGCTTGTTTTCCCAGGAGGAAACTGTCTCAGCTGCCTCTTAAGGAGAATACCACCCATACACCCACTGAGGGCCTTCAGGCCTTCCTTTGGAGACATCTTGTAAAGGAATTAAGCCATTGCATGGTGACCAGACATCATCTTGAATTGCTGCTTTGGACTGCAGCCAGTTCCAGACAGAGCCTGTGAACGAGCAGGAGCAGGTCACAGATCCCAGGCTGTTAGGGGTTGGAAGGGACCTCCAGAGATCAGCCAGGCCAACCCCCCTGCCAGGGCAGGACCAGAGAATCCAGCACAGGTCACACAGGAACACATCCAGGCAGGGATGGAAAGGCTCCAGAGAAGGAGACTCTACAACCTCTCTGGGCAGCCTGCTCCAGGGCTCTGTGACCCTCACAGTGAAGAAGTTCCTCCTCATGTTGAAGTAGAACTCCCTCTGCTACAGTTTCCATCCATTGCCCCTTGTCCTGTCTCAGGGCACAAGTGAGTAGAGGCTGTTTTTTCCTTCCTGACATCATCCCATGAGGATGATTAAAGGACTGCAGCACTGCCTGGTGAGGAGAGGCTGAGAGCCCTGGGGCTGTTCAGTCTGGAGAGGAGAAGACTGAGAGGGGATCTGATCAATGTCTATCGATATCTGAGGGCTGGGGGTCAAGAGGGAAGGGACAGTTCACCAGCACTGTCCTGGAAGCATTTATAGAATCATATCATAAAATCATAGAATCAACCAGGTTGGAAAAGACCTCAGAGATCATCAAGTCCAACCTATCACCCAACACCTCCTGACTAACTAAACCATGGCTCCAAGTGCCCTGTATTCTGTAGTCTCAGCTCTTCATTGAGGTTTGGCTTGGTGAACCTCTGAGGTGGTTTCTGGCATGTGCTCTCATGGCTTGGCACTTGAGATGTTGTCAGAGGGCTTCAGTCTGGGGAGGTTCTTCTCCCCCTCTACCCTGCCCTGCTGAGACCACACCTGCAATCCTGTGTCCAGTTTTGGGCTCCCCCATCCTGTGTGGACTGCCCTTGGCTGAGCCTGCTTTGGGCAGGGGTTTTGGACTGGATGACCTCTGGAGGTCCCTTCCAACCTCTAACATTCTGTGATTTGCTTCTTTTCCTGCTCCAGAAGCTCTGCAGGGTATATTGCAAATCCCATGTGGTCATTCATGCGTTTAGTGAGATGAAGTGTGGGCAGAAGGGGAGCTGCTTCCTAAAGGCTGGGAGGTTTCTTAGTTCTCATTGGACAGCTCTACAGTTCTATTTATTTATTTGTTTTATGGCATCATTTTACAGATTACTTCAGCATCTTAGACAATTGCATCACATAAACTGGAAGTATAAAACTGGGCCTTCCTCAGCCTGCCCAGGAGCCAGCAATGTGCTCTTGTGGCATCCTGGCTGGATTAGAAGGGCTGTGGTCAGTAGGTCCACAGAGGTTCTCCTGCCCCTCTACTCTGTCCTGGTGAGGCAACATCTGGAATATTGTGTCCAGTTCTGGGCCTCTCAGGTCAAGAAGGACCTCAGGGAACTACTTGAGAGGGTCCAGCACAGAGCCACAAAGCTGCTGCAGGCAGTGGAACATCTCCCTGTGAGGACAGGCTGAGGCAGCTGGGGCTTGGAGCAGAGGAGCCTGAGGGTGAGCTCACTGCTGGGGATAAAGATGTGCAGGGCAGTGTGGGGAGGATGGAGCCAGGCTCTGCTCAGGGATGTCCAAGGACAGCACAAGGGGCACTGGGGGCAAGCTGGAGCAGAGGAGGTGCCATGAGAACAGAAAGGAAAACTTTTTCCCTGTGAGGGTGGCAGAGCCCTGGGAACAGGCTGCCCAGAGAGGTTGTGGAGTCTCCTGCTCTGGAGACATTCCAACCCCACCTGGATGTGTTCCTGTGTGACCTGCCCTGGGTGATGCTGCTCTGGCAGGGGGGTTGGACTGGCTAATCTCTGGAGGTCCCTTCCAACCCCTCACACTGTGTGGCAATGTGAGCTTTGGAAGTAGGAGCAAAGATGAAGAGAGTGCTTCATTGCAGGACTGTTCTCTGTGTAACCATTCCCTCTCCTCTGTTTTGCAGAGAACAGAGTCTGTCTCTGATAAGGATTTATACCTTGACAACAGCTCTGTGGAAGAAGCATCAGGAGTCTATCCAATCGATGATGATGATTATTCTTCTGGGTCAGGCTCAGGTGAGACAACATGCCACAATGTGATTTCAGAAGGTGTAAGAAGTAATGTGATTACTGGGGGAGGGAAATACCTGCTTGAAGCCTTGAGATGTTAACTTGGGAGAGTGCCTGGCTCTCTGTTTACAGAGCACTGAGCACCCCTGTGGGCTGGGCTTTAAATGTTACCTTTCTGCTCTCCTCTCTTAATCCTTAGTTGCATTATTTTCTTTCTGCTGCCTCTCTGGTTTCTGTGTAGATCTCCCCAGGCTTTAGATATGAGGATTAGAGAAGGCTTAGTTCTCCCCTGGCAGAATGCTAATTAGTGGATGAGAAGCTCAGCAGGAGCCAGCAGTGAGCACTTGCAGCCCAGAGAGCCAAGCAGAGCCTGGGCTGCAGCAAGAGAAGTGTGGCCAGCAGGGCCAGGGAGGGGATTCTGCCCCTCTGCTCCACTCTGCTGAGACCACAGCTGGAGCACTATGTCCAGTTCTGGAGCCCCTAGGACAGGAAGGATCTGGAGGTGCTGGAAGGTGTCCAGAGAAGGGCCACAAGGATGAGCAGAGGGCTGGAGCTGCTCTGCTCTGGAGACAGACTGAAACAGTTGGGGTTGTTCAGTCTGGAGAAGAGAAGGCTCTGAGGAGACCTTCTTGTGGCCTTCCAGGATCTGCAGGGGGCTCCAAGAAAGCTGGGGAGGGACTTTTGAGGGTGTCAGGGAGTGATAGGCCGGGGGGGAATGGAGCACAACTAGAAATGGGTAGATTGAGCTTGGATGTGAGGAAGAAGTTGTTCCCCATGAGGGTGGTGAGAGACTGGCACAGGTTGCCCAGGGGGGTGGTGGAAGCCTCCTGCCTGGAGGTGTTTGCAGCCAGGCTGGCTGTGGCTGTGAGCAACCTGCTGCAGTGTGAGGTGTCCCTGGCCATGGCAGGGGGGTTGGAACTGGCTGAGCCTTGAGGTCCCTTCCAGCCCTGACAGTTCTCTGACTCTACTCTGGCAGTCTGTAAGAGCACATAGCAGCAGCAGCAGCAGCAATCTTGTTTTCCCATTCCGGTTCACGTGCAGTTGGTGTCCATTCCTCCTCTGGTTTCTTTGACATTTAGAATTCCAGATACTGCCAAGCCCTTGAGTTTACTCTGAGGTAATTTCATCCATACAGGAAATAAAGACATTTTAAAACATAGCATAGTGGCTTTTCAGCCCCCGTAGAGGCATGTAGCTAGCTCATCAGTTTTCCAAAGGCTGTCATTGCAACCTCATGAATCATTTCTCTCTGAAAGCCTCTTTGTTGACTATCTCCTAGACCAGCTAGGAGCTTCCAGCCTTGAAAAGTTAAGTGCAGGACTTTATGGTAGTTCTGGAAGAGAATTTTCCTTACTGTTGTATTTGCTGAGCCTTTGTAGACATCCCATTTCTTTTCCTAGTGTGCTTGTTGTTGCCTTTTTTGTAATGATTTGATGTTTTTGCAGCCCAGAAGGCAAATCCTGTCCTAGGTTGCAGCCAGAGGAGTGTGGGCAGCAGGGCAAGAGAGGGGATTCTGCCCCTTGACTCTGCTCTGCTGAGACCCCACCTCCAATCCTGCCTCCAGTTCTGCTGTCCCCAGCAGAAGAAGGACACAGAGCTGGTGGAGTGAGTCCAGAGGAGGCCACAAAGATGATCCAAGGGCTGGAGCAGCTCTGCTGTGAGGGCAGGCTGAAGGAGCTTAGGGTGTTCAGCCTAGGAAACAGAAGACTCTGGGCAAACCTAATAGCTGCCTTCCAGTAGCTGAAGGGATCCTCCAGGAAGGCTGCAGAGGAACTGTTTGCAGCATGAGGGGCAATGGTGTGAACTCAGAGAAGAGGAGATTTAGACTGGATGTTAGGAACAAGTTCTGCACCATGAGGGGGGTGGACCAGTTTGCCCAGAGAGGTGGTTGAGGTCCCATCCCTGGAGATACTCAGGGTGAGGCTGGACAAGACTCTGAGCAACCTGATCTAGTTGAGGATGTCCCTGGACTGGATGAGCTTTGGTGGTCCCTTCCAACCCAGACTGTTCTCTGATTCTCTTTCTTCTGATGCTGGTGACTTTGTGTCAGGAAAGGAGGGAGGTTGGCAATAAACAACCATGTAGAGATTGGTCTCTTTTGGGGATCTTTGCATCCCTCTGTGGAGTTTGGCTGGTTCTAATACAGGTGATTCAAGATGCAGCTCTGCTTTTGAAGGGGAAGGGAATATATAAGAACTGGCTTTAGGTTTTATTACCCCAACTGATGTCATTTACCTGGGCCTGAGCAAAATCTTCGACATTGTCCTGCACCACATCCTGATCTCCAGGCTGGTGACACATGGGTTTGATGGGTGACCACTAGATGGATAAGGAACTGGCTTGATGGCTGCACCCAAAGAGTGGCTGTCAATGGCTCCATGTCCCAGTGGAGGCCAGGGACAAGCAGAGTCCCTCAGGGATCAGTCCTGGCACCAGGCTTGTTCAACATCTTTGTGGGTGCCATGGACAGTGGCATTGAGTGCACCCTCAGCAAGTTTGCTGATGACACCAAGCTGTGTGGTGCAGCAGACAGGCTGGAGGGAAGGGATCCATCCAGAGGGACCTGGACAGGCTGGAGAGGTGGGCACAAGCCAACCGCAGGAGGTTCAACAAGACCAAGGGCAGGGTCCTGCAGCTGGGTGGAGGCAATCCCAGGCACAAATCCAGGCTGGGCAGGGACTGGCTGGAAAGCAGCCCTGAGGAGAGAGCCTTGGGGGTGCTGGGGGAGGAGAAGCTCAACAGGAGCTCTCAGTGTGCACTTGCAGCCCGCAAAGCCAATCAGATCCTGGGCTGCATCAGGAGAAGTGTGGCCAGCAGGACAAGGGAGGTGATTCTCCCCCTCTGCTCAGCTCTGGGGAGACTCCACCTGGAGTACTGCCTCCAGTTCTGGAGCCCCTATTCCAAGAGGGATGTGGAGGTGCTGGAGGGTGTCCAGAGAAGGGCCAGGAGGATGAGCAGAGGGCTGGAGCACCTCTCCTGTGAGGACAGACTGAAGGAGTTGGGGCTGTTCAGTCTGGAGAAGAGAAGGCTCCGAGGTGACCTCATTGTGGCCTTCCAGTATCTGAAGGGGGCTACAAGAAGGCTGGGGAGGGACTGCTCAGGATCTCAGGTAGTGATAGGACTAGGGGGAATGGAATGAAGCTGGAGGTGGGGAGATTCAGGCTGGAGGGGAGGAGGAAGTTCTTCCCCATGAGAGTGGTGAAGCCCTGGAATGGGTTGTCCAGGGAGGTGGTCGAGGCCCTGTCCCTGGAGGTGTTTAAGCCCAGGCTGGATGAGGCTCTGGCCAGGCTGATCTAGTGTGGGGTGTCCCTGCCCATGGCAGGGGGGTTGGAACTGGATGATCCTTGTGGTCCCTTCCAACCCTGACTGATACTGTGATACTATGATCTCAGTGATAGAAGTGGAGCCAGATGGACAGAAGCTACCTTTACACAGCTAACCAACAGGACTGTATGACACACTCCTGCTCCTTCTGCCAAGCTCTGTTTCTTTCCTACAAGAAAAGAGGAGAAGTCTCAGTGTAGACTGAGTGCCCTTCCAAAGAGCTCACATAATAGTACCACAATCTAATACTCTTGAACAAAGGAAGAACTCTTAAGTTCAAAGAGCCTTCTGAGCAATCTGTGAGCCTAGCTGTAGTCACTTAAGGAAACAATCTGAAGAAGGAAGCATTTCAGCATCTCCTCCACCCTACTCATCCTGTTAGCTCAGTTTTATGAAGGAGGAAGTGGCCTGTAGATGTATCAATGATCAATTTTCTTCATGTCATCCTGAATGTGTCTCTCATGACTTGATTCTGACTTCTGTAGTGTTCCCAGCAGGAAGAGCTCTTCCACTCTAGAGTGGTTTTCTTGCTGGCAATTCCACTCCATGCAAACAGATCCAAGATGACAGCATTCTGCCTTCTTTCCTTGCTGTGTAGAATGTTAGCTGCCACCAGGCCTGTGGAGATAAGCAGGAGTTACCAGCAGCACCAGGAATGCCCTTGAAGGGCTGCAAGCAGCATCAACATGTCACTGTGACACATTTCACACTGGGAATGGGCTGAGCACCTTTTGTGAGGAGAAGGAAAGGTGATGGTGTCCTGCTTCTGTTCTTCTCTTTCATAGCCTCTTGAGTCCTCATGGATGTTCTTTCCCTGTGCTCAGCACTGCTTAGGACATACCTTGAGTCCTGTGTCCAGTTCTGGGCTCCTCAGTTTAAGGACATTGAGACACTTGAAGGTGTCCAGAGAAGGGCAACAAAGCTGGGGAGGGTCTGGAGCACAGCCCTGTGAGGAGAGGCTGAGGGAGCTGGGGTTGCTTAGCCTGGAGAAGAGGAGGCTCAGGGGAGACCTCATTGCTGTCTACAACTGCCTGAAGGGAGGTTGTATCCAGGTGGGGGTTGGTCTCTTCTCCCAGGCAACCAGCACCAGAACAAGAGGACACAGTCTCAAGCTGTGCCAGGGGAAGTTTAGGCTGAAGGTGAGGAGAAAGTTCTTGACTGGGAGAGTTGTTAGCCATTGGAATGTGCTGCCCAGGGAGGTGGTGGAGTCCCCATCCCTGGAGGTGTTCAAAAAAGGCTTGGATGTGGCACTTGGAGCCATGGTTTAGTTGTCAGGAGGTGTTAGGTATTAGGTAATAGGTTGGACTCGATGATCTCTGAGGTCTTTTCCAACGTGGTTGATTCTGTGATTCTGTGTGATACTGTTGTAGCCCAAATCTCCCTGTTGGCCAAGTGTTCAGCCTGACTTTTGCCAGTCCAGCAGAGAGCCAGGAGGATGCTTAGGGGACTTGAGCATCTCCCCTGTGAAGAGAGACTGAGAGCCCTGGGGCTGTTTAGTCTGGAGAGGAGAAGGCTGAGAGGGGATCTGATCAATGTCTATCAAGATTTGAGGGGTTGGGGTCAAGTGGAGGGGGCCAAGCTCTTTTGGGTGGTGCACAGGAATAAGCCAAGGATACAAACTTGAACAGAGAAGGTTTCAGCTCAACATGAGGAGGAACTTCTTTGCAGTGAGGGTGGCAGAGCCCTGGAGCAGGCTGCCCAGAGAGGTTGTGGAGTCTCCTTCTCTGGAGCCTTTCCAACCCCACCTGGATGCATTCCTGTGCAGACTGCCCTGGGTGATGCTGCTGTGGCAGGGGGGTTGGACTGGGTGATCTCTGGAGGTCCCTTCCAACCCCTAACATTGAGTGATTCTGTGATCCTCTGTAGGCAGAGAGGTTCAGACCTGCAGTGCTCACCATTTGATCTGGCAGACACAGCTGTGGCCTGAAGCAAAGGTGGCATTTAAGGATCTGGAGGAGCAGGTTGTAATTAAATGGAGCTTAGCATTTCATATCCAGTACATACAGTTGTTCATTCTCCAAGTGTGGCTCATCAGCTCTCCAATCTGATCACCCATTTTCATTTCCTTGCCTGTGAAAGCCTTGTGCAGCCTGGAGGAGCTTTGGAAGCTGAAGCAGGCTTGAGGTATCCTCTGGGCCTTCAGTTCCCAAAGAAAACTCTTGAGGCAAAGCCAGGAGATTTTTTTCCTGTTGGATGCCTTTCCTCACCTCTGTTTTGAAGCAGGATGTTGGGGTTTTGATCTTTGGGTAGCATTTCAGGCAAATCCCTAATTCCTGGTGTGAGGTCTTTGTTCTGGAGCTTGCACTGTGTACTTTTGGTACCTCTGGAAGTTTTTCCAGCATTACTCTGTGCTTGACTTATTATTTTTCCCCCATGATTCCAAATGTTCTTTTTCACAGTACAGAGTTGCTTTAGTCATTGTCTTTGTTAATGCCCTTCCTTTTGATGCCCAGTGTGGGTCATTCTTGATCCTGAGTTGAGGTCTTTGCTGTTGCACTCACATTTTCAGCCTGGTTTCTTTCCCTGCAACAGTAAGATTCATAGGTTCATAGAATGGTGGAGGCTGGAAGGGATCTTAAAGCTCATCCAGTTCCAACCCTCCTGCCAGGGGCAGGGACACCTCACACCAGCCCAGGTTCCTCAAGGTCTCATCCAGCCTGGCCTTGAACACCTCCAGGGAGGGGATATCCACAACCTCCCTGGGCAGCCTGTGCCAGTGTCTCACCACCCTCACTGCAAAGAATTTCTTCCTAATCTCCAGTCTCAATCTGCCCTCCTCAAGCTTCAATCCATTCCCTCTCATCCTATCACTACAAGCCCTTTAAAAAGTCCCTTCCCTGCTTTCCTGTAGCCCCCTTCAGGTACTGGAAGGCTGCTTTAAGATCTCCCTTAAGCCTCCTCTTCTCCAGGCTAAACAGCCCCAACACTCCCAGCCTGTCCCCACAGCTCTCTGATCACGTTGGTGGCTCTCCTGTTTGCTATGCCATCCTGTACAGCAATTGAATGGAGACAGGCAATGACCAGGCAGCATTTGACAAGTGAGAAGGCAAAGATCATTTGTGCCAAAAGCTCCTTTCATGTCAGCAGCTGACATCTCTTAAGAGTCACTCTTCCTAGAGCCTTCTCTTCTCCAGGCTGAACAGCCCCAACTCTCCCAGCCTGTCCCCACAGGGGAGGTTCTCCAGTCCTTTCATCATCTTTGTGACCTCCTCTGGACCCACTCCAGCAGCTCTATGTCCCACTCATGCTGGAGGCAGTGCTGCAGGTGGGGTCTCAGCAGAGCAGAATGAGGGAGTCATCCCATTCTCTTTGAAGAGGATGTCTTTTTACTTGTTAGGAATTACTCTTCTGTGCAGTTCCTGCATTTATTACCCAACAATTCCTTGGGCAGCTGCTGTCTGTAGTGAGCAGAACTCACTGAGTGAGATCACACCTGGAGCACCATGCCCAGTTCTGGAGCCCCTAGGACAGGAAGGATCTGGAGGTGCTGGAAGGTGTCCAGAGAAGGGCCACGAGGATGAGCAGAGGGCTGGAGCTGCTCTGCTGTGGAGACAGACTGAGAGAGTTGGGGTTGTTCACTCTGGAGAAGGCTCCAAGGAGACCTAATTGTGGCCTTCCAGTATCTGAAAGGGGCTAAAAGAAAGCTGGGGAGGGACTTTTGAGGGTGTCAGGGAGTGACAGGCCTGGGGGGAATGGAGCAAAACTAGAAATGGGTAGATTCAGATTGGATGTTAGGAAGAAGTTGTTCCCCATGAGGGTGGTGAGAGACTGGCACAGGTTGCCCAGGGAGGTGGTGGAAGCCTCCTGCCTGGAGGTTTTTGCAGCCAGGCTGGCTGTGGCTGTGAGCAAGCTGCTGTAGTGTGAGGTGTCCCTGGGCATGGCAGGGGGGTTGGAACTGGCTGATCCTTGAGGTCCCTTCCAACCCTGACAATTCTATGACTGAGATTCATAAGGAGTGGTCCCAGAAGGAGCTGATTCTTTTACTTTCTGGTCTTGCAATAATTTAGCCTCTTGCCTGTATCTTCCTCCTTCCAGGGTATTTATTAAACATGGCTGTTATCTTATTCTAAAGGAGCCCTCAGCCTCCAGTTGGGCTTTGAATGTACAGGAAATGAAATTTAAGGTCATCTTTAGGGAGTTTTCTGTCCTTTTATTTCAGAAGAAAAAGGCTTCTGAATTATGTGGAGTTTAAAGCCATGAATTTCTAATGACTGACACACAAAGTAATGGCAGGATGTCTTGCTGTGGGTAGGAAGTACTTTGGGTTTTATGTCTGGGGGTTAACAGATTTGCTGTACAGGAGAAATCTTGTTGAAGAATCACAGAATCAATAGGGTTGGAAAAGACCTCAGAGATCATCAAGTCCAACCTGTCACCCAACACCTCCTGACAACTAAACCATGGCACCAAGTGCCACATCCAGTCCCCTCTTGAAACCCTCCAGGGATGGTGACTCCACCACCTCCCTGGGCGGCACATTCCAATGGCCAATTAATGACCAACCCCTACCTGGCTACAACCTCCTTTCAGGGAGTAGTAGAGAGCAAGAAGGTCTCCCCTGAGCCTCCTCTTCTCCAGGCTAAGCAACCCCAGCTCCCTCAGCCTCTCCTCACAGGGCTGTGCTCCAGATCCCTCCCCAGCTTTGTTGCCCTTCTCTGGACACATTCAAGAGTCTCAATGTCCTTCTTAAATGGAGGAGCCCCGAACTGGACACAGGACTCAAGGTGTGGCCTAACCAGTGCAGTGTACAGGGCACAATGACTTCCCTGCTCCTGCTGGCTACACTGTTCTTGATGCAGGCCAGGATGCCATTGGCCTTCTTGGCCAGCTGGGCACACTGCTGGCTCATGTTCAGGTGATGTCAACCAGCACCCCCAGGTCCCTCTCTGCCTGGCTGCTCTCCAGCCGCTCTGACCCCAGCCTGTAGCTCTGCCTGGGGTTGTTGTGGCCAAAGTGCAGCACCTGGCAATTAGACTTGTTGAATGCCATCCTGTTGGACTCTGCCCATCTGTCCAGCAGTGTGTAACAGGGACAAGCTGCCAGTTTGTGTAGTTTGGAGTCAAGTCAGGATCAAAGATGTTTATTGATTGCTTAATCTACCTGCTGTCACTAACTGGCAGCCCCTGAGCTGTAGTCTCAACAGCATCAATGCAACAGGCAACCCCAATAGCAGCCACTTGCAGAATGGTCACATGCAACTGCAGCTTCCCAGCTGCCCTCCTGGAGCTGCCCCCTAAAGTGCCACAGTCACACAAAGCCTTGTGTGCACCCCTTCAGGATGTGTGGGGTGCTGAAACTCCCCTCCTCCGGGTGTGCAGGACCCCCTGCCCACACTCCCCCACTGCTGTTGATTCACAGCTTGCACTGGGTTGGAAGGGATCCTCAAAGGGCTTCTTTTCCAACCCCAGGGACACCTCCAGCTAGAGCAGGCTGCACAGGGCCACATCCAGTCTGATCCTGAATGTCTCTGGGGACAGGGCCTCACCCACATCCCTGGGCAGCCTGTTCCAGTATTTCACCACTCTCAGTGTGCAGAACTTCCTCCTGATGGCCAACCTGAATCTGCCCTGCTCCAGTTTCAAACCCTTGCCCCTTGTCCTATCCCCACAGGCCCTCCTGAACAGTCCCTCCTCAGCCTACCTGTAGGTATCCTTCAGATACTGAAATGCATCTTTAAGGTCTCCCTGGAGCCTTGTCCAAACTAAGCAATGCCAGCTCCCACAGCTGCTCCTCATATAACACCTTCCAACCCCCTCCCCAGCCTCACTGCTCTTCTCCTGTCCAGGCTGAACAGCCCCAGCTCTATCACCCTGTCCCCACAGCAGAGGTGTTGCAGCCCTCTGATCATGATGGTTTCTTGGTTACCAGCTGATGGCCTTCCCTTTGTCTTTCATCTGATCCCCTGGGGTAAATATCCCCCTGGCAGCTTGGGGCATTCTGCACTTCTGTCTTTATCTTAGCAGGCACCAAGGCTACCTCCATAGGGTGGGCTGTGCAAGCAAGCAGAATAGGAATAGGAATAGGATTAGGAATAGGAATAGGATGAGAATGGGAATAGGAATAGAATGGGAATAGGAATAGAATGAGAATAGGAATAGAATGAGAATAGGAATAGAATGGGAATAGGAATAGAATGAGAATGGGAATAGGAATAGAATGGGAATAGGAATAGGAATAGCAATAGGAATAGCAATAGGAATAGAATGAGAATAGGAATAGAATAGGAATAGAATGAGAATAGGAATAGGAAGAGAATAGGAATAGAATGGGAATAGAAATAGAATGGGAATAGGAATAGAATGAGAATAGGAATGGGAATAGGAATAGGAATAGAATAGGAATAGAAATAGAATAGGAATGGAAATAGGTATAGGAATAGGAATAGAATAGCAATAGAAATAGGAATGGGAATAGAATAGGAATAGAATGAGGATAGGAATAGAATAGGAATAGGGATAGGGTAGGATAGGATAGGATAGGATAGGATAGGATAGGATAGGATAGGATAGGATAGGATAGAATTAACCAGGTTGGAAAAGACCTTCAAGATCATGAAGTCCAACCTATCATCCAACACCACCTAATCAACTAAACCATGGCACCAAGTGCCTCATCCAGGCTCTCCCTAAACACCTCCAGGGATGGTGACTCCACCACCTCCCTGGGCAGCACATTCCAATGGCCAATCTCTCTTGCTGGGAAGAATTTCTTCCTAACATCCAGCCTAAACCTCCCCTGGCACAGCTTGAGACTGTGTCCTCTTGTTCAGGTGTGGGTTGCCTGCACCTTGGTGTCCTAATCAAAACTGGAACTGCCCTGCAAGGATCCCCCAGGTGGATGAAGTGTCACTTTTTTCTTGTTGTTCTGTTTTGTCTGGTCTTTAGGTGCTGAAGAAGATGAGGACAGTTCAGTGATAACAACATCCAGAGCACTGCCAAAGTTCCCAACAACGAGTGATGCCTCCAGGGCTGAGACCACCACGGTGAAGATGCAGACCAAGGTGCCTGCACAAACAAAGGTGGGTGGCTGGAGGGCACCACCGCTTCAAATGGCTCAGCCCACTGAGGGCTTGATGGGAGCTCTCTTTGATGGAGGTGGATTAAAATGCTCCCAAGAGCTTTACTTACTGGTACTACAACCCATCACATGTTCCATTGCCACCAGAAGGTCTGCACAGAGCTGTCTGGATTTCACAGGGTGGTAGGGGATGGAAGGGATCTCTGGAGATCATCCAGTCAACCCCACTCCAGAGCAGGAGCACAAAATCTAGTGCAGGTTGCACAGGAATGCATCCAGGCTGGGCTGGAAAGGCTCCAGAGCAGGAGACTCCACAACCTCTCTGGGCAGCCTGCTCCAGGGCTCTGTGACCCTTACAGTAAAGAAGTTCCTCCTCATGTCGAGGTAGAACTCCCTCTGCTACAGTTTCCATCTATTGCCCCTTGTCCTATCCCAGGGTGCAACTGAGCAGAAGCTGTCCCTGTCCCTTCCTTCCTGACCCCCAGCCCTCAGCTATTGATAGACATTGATCAGATCCCCTCTCAGTCTTCTTTCCAGACTAAACAGCCCCAGGGCTCTCAGCCACTCCTCACCAGGCAGTACCCCAGTCCTTTCAACATCCTTGTAGCCTCCCTTGGACTCTCTCCAGCACATCCCTGTCCCTCTGAAACTGGGGAGCCCAGAGCTGAACGCAATACTCCAGGTGAAGTCTCAGCAGGGCAGAGTAGAGGGGGAGGAGAACCTCCCTGGCTCTGCTGGACACACTCCTCTGAATGCAGCCCAGGATCCCCTTGGCCTTCTTGGCCCCCAGGGCACATTGCTGTCCCATGCAGAACTTGTTGTCCACCAGCACTCCCAGCTCCTTCTCCCCAGGGCTGCTCTCCAGCAGATCCCCTCCCAACCTGTGCTGCTGCAGTTTATTCTCCCTCCCCAGGTGCAGGACTCTGCACTGATCCTTGTTGAACCTCATTTGGTTCCTCTTTGATTTCACATGAAAGAAGACAGGGGTGCCAATAAAGAATCTCTCATGATACACCAGGCAGTTTCTCACCATACCTTTAAGCCTGAGCTGTACCTTTTTCAGAGGAACTGAGACCTTCTCCATTGAGGAGGGCAGTTTCATGCAGGACACTGTGTGGCTTGGCTGCAGTTGAACACTTGCCAGGTTCTCTTCATCATTTTTGCTGCCATACCATTGTCTAAGGTAGCTTCACAGGTGTTCATTTCAGAGGAGTACAGTTCTGTATTCAGATACATCTGGATTCAGAGGAATACACATCTGTATTCATTTCAGAACTGTTACCTTAATTCAGATGCCCTCCTTCTGGTAGAGATAATATTTGGGGGGCATTTACATAGAATCAGCCAGGTTGGAAAAGACCTTTGAGATCATCAACTCCATCCTATCACCCAACACCATCTAATCAACTAAACCATGGCACCAAGTGCCTCATCCAGGCTCTTCCTAAACACCTCCAGGGATGGTGACTCCACCACCTCCCTGGGCAGCACATTCCAATGACCAATCTCTCTCTGGGAAGAACTTTCTCCTCACCTCCAGCCTAAGCTCCCCTGGCACAGCTTGAGACTGTGTCCTCTTGTTCTTGTGCTGATTGCCAGGGAGAAGAGACCAACCCCCACCTGGCTACAACCTCCCTTCAGGGAGTTGGAGAGAGCAAGAAGGTCTCCCCTGCACCTCCTCTTCTCTAGGCTAAGCAACCCCAGCTCCCTCAGCCTTTCCTCACAGGGCTATGCTCCAGATCCCTCCCCAGCCTCATTGCCCTTCTCTGGACACCTTCAAGTGTCTCAATGTCCTTCTCAAATTGAGGGGCCCAGAACTGGGCACAGTAAAGTGGTTTGTCATTCTGATGTGGTGACAACAATCAGATCCAGTTAGCAGGTCTGGCCCAGCCTCCTGTAGTCAAAGAGCTTCTCACCTGTTGTGTTTGTTGGTGGAGCCCCAGCTTCATGGCTGCAATGAGTGCTGCTTGCTGCTGAGCCCTGGCTGTCAGTGATGATGTTTTCCTTTCTTTGCTGCAGACACCTGAAGAAATTGATAAAGAGGAAAGAGCTGAGACAGGTGCCAAGAAAAAGAGCGAGGAGCCGGGGGATGACAGCGACGTGTTCACCGAGAAGCACTCAGAAAACCTCTTCCAGAGAACAGAAGTTCTGGCAGGTGAGGCAGCGATTGCCAGGGTTCATCTTACCAGAAACACAGGATCCCAGGATTCCAGATTGTTAGGGGTTGGAAGGGACCTCCAAAGATCGAGTCCAACCCCCCTGCCAGAGCAGGACCAGAGAATCCAGCACAGGTCACACAGGAACACATCCAGACAGGGATGGAAAGGCTCCAGAGGAGACTCCACAACCTCTCTGGGCAGCCTGCTCCAGGGCTCTGGGACCCTCACAGTCAAGAAGTTCTTCCTCAAGTTGAGGTGGAACTTCCTGTGCTGGAGTTTATATCCATTGCCCCCTGTCCTATCCCAGGGCACAAGTGAGCATAGGCCGTCCCTGTCCCTTCCTTCCTTCCTGACCCCCAGGCCTCAGCTATTGATAGACATTGATCAGGTCCCCTCTCAGTCTTCTCCTTTCCAGACTAAACAGCGCCAGGGCTCTCAGCCTCTCCTCACCAGGCAGTGCTGCAGTCCCTTCAGCATCCTGGTAGCCCTCCCTTGGACTCTCTCCAGCAGATCCCTGTCCCTCTTGAACTGGGGAGCCCAGAGCTGGATGCAATACTCCAGGTGAGGTCTCAGCAGGGCAGAGTAGAGGGGGAGGAGAACCTCCCTGGCTCTGCTGGACACACTCCTCTGAATGCAGCCCAGGATCCCTTTGGCCTTCTTGGCCCCCAGGGCACATTGCTGTCCCATGCAGAACTTGTTGTCCACCAGCACTCCCAGCTCCTTCTCCCCAGGGCTGCTCTCCAGCAGATCCCCTCCCAACCTGTATTGCTGCAGTTTATTCTTCCTCCCCAAGTGTAGGGGAGCCCCTGGAGCCTCCTCTTCTCCAGGCTGAACATCCCCAGCTCCCTCAACCTGTCCTCATAGCAGAGGTGCTCCAGATACCATTCCTGAGGGCACTGCACATACAGGTCAGGAATCCAAGAACCTGCAGCTGTAGAAAGGTTATTAATGACCCTCAAAAAGCCTAATGAAGAAAGCCACCAATAGAAGCAGAGCTGGAAGTTGTCTTCATTCCTAATTACAACATTTAATTTTCTTTCAACATCATTTTTGAACAGTTAACATTTCCAGGTACTGGCAGGCTGCTCTAAGCTCTCCCTGGAGCCTTCTCTCCTCCAGGCTGAACACCCCCAGCTCCCTCAGCCTGTCCTTGCATTAAGAGCTGCTCCAACCTCCTGATCATTTTCATGGCCCTCCTCTGGACCTGCTCCATCAGGTCCATGGCAAACTCATTTGTGTGAGATGAGGTCTTGGGTGACAGGTTGAACTTGATGCTCTTTGAGGTCTTTTCCAACCTCATTGATTCTATGAGAAGGAAAGGTGGTGGTATCCTTGTTTTGGGGGGCACCTTGTGACTCTGTTTCTTTGGTGAAAGATGCTGGTAGCCCTGTTTTGGGGACACAGGTTGCCTAGGGAGGTGGTTGAGGACCCATCCCTGGAGATACTCAATGTGAGGCTCAAGAGGGCTCTGGGCAGCCTGATCTAGTTGAGGATGTCCCTGCTGTCTGCAGGGGGGTTGGGCTGGATGACCTTTGGAGGTCCCTCCCAACCCAGACCATGCTATGATTCTGTGGCCACCTCTAAGCAAGGCTCTGCTGTCCAGCAAAGAATGAGATCTGTTGTTGAATTAAATGCAGCCAACACAAGAATGCAAAGAGTGGAACAGCTCCAGAGGCCAACAAGACAAGACAGGGAGACTCTTCACTTTACATCTACATTGTCTCACCAAGTGGAGCTGAAGGCTGGGTGCTGTCAGTTAGCTGAAGGCAGTAGGCAGCAGGAGGTGTGTGAGGAGGGGCAGTGCCTGGCCGTGTGCTCAGCAGCCAGTGGGGTGCAGGTGGTGGGAAGGACTCAGGCAGTCGGTGTTTAATCTGTCTGGCATTTGGTTTGGGCTGGATGACCTTCAGAGATCCCTTCCAACCCAGACCTTTAGAAAAAGACACACAATAATCCAGAGTTTAACGTCTCTCCAATCCCCTGAGCCTGCTGGCATCTCAGCCCAGTGCCATGCCTACAAAATCTGTATAAAGGACTTGGAAGTGGGCATGCGTGGAATGATGATCCTGAGAAGGTTTCTTCCAGGTCTTCACTGGGCTCATGACCTGAGGGAGGCCCTTTGTGTTAAAAACTCAACTCAAGCTTGAACACAGAAGATTTTATAGAATCAATATGATTGGAAGAGACCTCAAAGATCATCAAGTCCAACCTGTCACCACAGACCTCATGACTACTAAACCATAGCACCAAGTGCCACGTCCAGTCCCCTCTTGAACACCTCCAGGGATGGGGACTCCACCACCTCCCTGGGCAGCACATTCCAATGGCCAATCTCTCTTGCTGGGAAGAAATTCTTCCTAACATCCAGCCTAAACCTCCCCTGGTACAGCTTGAGACTGTGTCCTCTTGTTCTGGTGCCAGTTGCCTGGGAGAACAGACCAACCCCTTCCTGGCTACAACCTCCTTTCAAGCAGTTGTAGACAGCAATTTCAGCTCAACATGAGGAGAAACTTCTTTACAGTGAGGATAGCAAGAGCCCTGGAGCAGGCTGCCCAGAGAGGTTGTGGAGTCTCCTTCTCTGGAGACTTTCCAACCCCACCTGGATGCATTGCTGTGCAGACTGCCCTGGGTGATGCTGCTGTGGCAGTGGGCTGAAGGGAGGTAGTAGACAGGGAAATGTTGGTCTCTTCTCCCAGGCAGCCAGCACTAGAACAAGAGGACACAGTCTCAGGCTGCACCAGAGGAGGTTTAGGTTGGATGTTAGGAAGAAGTTCTACACAGAGAGAGTGATTGCCCATTGGAATGGGCTGCCCAAGGAGATGATGGAGTCACCATCATTGGAGATGCTCAGGAGACTTGATGGGGTGCTTAGTGCCATGGGTTAGTTGTTTAGGTGGGTTGGATTGGTTGATGGGTTGGACGCAATGATCTTGAAGGTCTCTTCCAACCTGGTCTGGTCTGGTCTGGTCTATTCTATTCTATTCTATTCTATTCTATTCTATTCTATTCTATTCTATTCTATTCTATTCTATTCTATTCTATTCTATTCTGCTCTATTCTATTCTGTTCTATTCTATTCTATTCTATTCTGTTCTGTTCTGTTCTATTCTGTTCTGCTCTGTTCTGTTCCATTCCGTTCCATTCTGTTCTTGGACTGGGTGATCTCTTGAGGTCCCTTCCAAGCTCCAATGCACTGTGACCCCTTTGTGACTGCGTTCCTTTGCCTGCAGCTGTCATTGCTGGTGGAGTCATCGGGTTCCTCTTTGCCATCTTCCTCATCCTGCTGCTGGTGTACCGCATGAGGAAGAAGGACGAAGGCAGCTACGACCTCGGGGAACGGAAACCATCCTGTGCTGCCTACCAAAAGGCACCAACCAAGGAGTTTTATGCATAGAAATTCCTCTTATTATTTTTTTTCCTCCTTTATTTTTGAAGTGTCTCTATTTCTGAGATCACTGAACTTTTGTTTTGTTTTGTTGTTTTTGTTTTTGTTTTTTGTTTTTTTTTTTAAATAAAGCTTTTGCATAGAATAATGAAGATTTAAGAAGAGAAATCCCTTTGGTTGCTGTTTCCCCTCCCTCTCCCCCCCTCCTTCCATCACAGAGCCCTCAAGGGCAGCCTGATGAGGAAAACCCCATCCTATTTAAAACTTTTCCTGTCCTCCTATTTTTGACCAAAACCAAACAAAAGTCTCCCAAACCCCTTCCCCCCTTCATCCCTACCCCACCTGGAGGTTGTGAGCCTGGGTGCCCATGCTTGGTGCGGCAGTTTCAGGCTCTGCCTTCACCCCCCCACCACATTTGGCATAGGGGTGGATGGATCTCCACAGGTCCCTTCCAACCCCTGCCACCGTGCTGGTGTTCTGGCAAGGCAAACCCCAAACATCTAGGGGGGGGTGGTGATGGTGTGGGGGATAACAGTGGCAAAGCTTTTGGAATAACCCACTGAACACACCACACCCCCCTTTATTTTTGTTGTTCTTCTTGTTGTTTTTAATTGTTATTATTTTTAATAGCAAAAGAAGGAAGACAAAGAACAATGTATTGCTTTATCCTATGGGGCAATGAAAGTGCTTTTCCTTTGTGTCCAGCTCACAGGGTTAGGGTTGGGGTTTGGTGTTTCCCCCCCCCCCCCCTTGCATTAATTTATCTCTTTCCAGCAAAACAAAACAAAAAAATAATGCCTCTTTGTTTTTCTTCTTCTTCTTCTTCTCCTCCCTAAGGTGCAATTTAGCCTCAGCTCATTCAGCTAACTTTGAGTGTCAATGGAATTTGGGGTTTTTTTGGTTTCTTTCCTTGGTTTTTGGGGGTTGTGTTGGTTTTTTTTTTCCCCCTCCCCAGCTCTGTCGACTTCAAGCTCCACTTTGTGTAAATTTCAGCCTGGGGAGGTGTGGGGGGGTGTGGGGATCTCCACTTCCATGCTTTTTGGGTTTGGTTCTCTTCGGTGTCCTGGCGTTGCTTTTGTTTCCTCAGCCTTGTAGCTCGGAGTGAGGTTGGTGACAGCAAACTTTTCCTGCCTAAGGAAAACCAACCAACCAACCAACACACCACAAAACAAAACAAACCACCCCTAAAAATCAGAGCATTGCTACAAACTCTTTTCCCACTAAGCAAACCTCCTCCTGAGGAAGATTTGGGAGTAAGCTACTGACAAACCTAAGCAAAACCCAAAGACTCTGTAACAGTGTTGTGGAGAAGTTGCTGCAGCTTTCTATGGCCACTGTGTTTGGTTGATTATTTGCAAGCTGAAGGTACAAGTTGGTGGGGAGTGGGGGGGGGAGGGGGGAGGGGAAGTGTTTGACCTTTTTTTTGGGGGGGAGGGTGGGGAGGGGGATGGTTTTGTTTTGGTTGTTCTTTTCCAAATGCATTTCAGTTGTCAAAAATGTCTTTTAAAGCCTTTGAAGTGCCTCTGATTCTCTGTAACTCGTCGCAGACCGCTGTCAATGAGTAGATAACAGTCAAAAGACAAACAAACAAGCAAACAAATGTTGGCATTTTATAAGCACAGACAATGGTTAACTTTTGTAGCCTCACATGGATAGACCTCATTGTAATTTGGGAGCATAAACACTACTGAATAAATCATGTGGCCTAATACTGAGAAATTCCCTCGTGGTTAAGACTTTTTCTATGCCTTTTTTTTTCCCCTCCCCTTGTCTGCTGGTTTTTTGTTTGCTTTAATGTGTTGATGTCACAGAGGACAGCGAAATCCTTAGCCCCCCAAACAAGAGAGGGAAGGGAGCAGGCTGAGAGCCTCCAGAGCAGGTTCCTTGCTGAAGTGGCAGAGGGAAAAGCAGGAATGTGTGAGTCTTGCATCTGATGTTTGAGTCATTTGGCCTTCACCTTACATTTAAAGGCAGTATTGCCACAGAGCTGTTCTTCCTCAGAATGTTGCTTTCTGTGCTGTAAAAGTCAGAGGAGTTCCTGGATTCATTCCTTATGTATATTGGGGGAGGGAGGGTTAATTTCTTATTCTAGTTTGTTCTGGGTTGGGTTTGGTTTTGTTTGGTATTGTGTTGTGTTTGGTTTGGTTTGATTTTGTGCTGGGTTCGTGTTGGGTTGGGTTTTTGTTTTGTGTTGTGTTTGGTTTGGGTTTTGTGCTGTGTTGTAATTGGTTTGGTTTTGTGTTGGGTTTGTGTTGAGTTTTTGTTTTGTGTTGTGTTTGGTTTGGGTTTTGTGTTGTGTAGAGTTTGATTTGGGGCTGCGTTTGGTTTGGTTTTTGTCTTGGGTTTGGGTTGGGTTTGGTTTGGTTTTGGGTTGGGTTTGTGTTGCATTGGGTTTTTGTTTTGTGTTGTGTTTGGTTTGGGTTTTGTTTTGTGTAGAGTTTGATTTGGGGCTGCATTTGGTTTGGTTTTTCTCTTGGGTTTGGTTTGGTTTTTCTCTTGGGTTTAGGTTGGGTTTGGTTTGGTTTTGGGTTGGGTTTGTGTTGCATTGGGTTTTTGTTTTGTGTTGTGTTTGGTTTGGGTTTTGTCTTGGGTTTGGGTTGGGTTTGGTTTGCTGTTGTATTTTGTTTGGTTTTTGTCTTGGGGTTGGGTTGGGTTTGGTGTTGGGTTGGGTTTGGTGTTGGGTTTGGTTTTGGTTTGGTTTTAGTTTTGTGTTGTGTTTTGTTTGGGTTTTGTTTTGTGTTGAGTTTGGTATGGTTTTGTCATGGGTTTGGTTTGGGTTCAGTTTGGTTTGGTGTTGGGTTTGGTTTCGTTTTTGTCTTGGGTTTGGTTTGGGTTGGGTTTGGTTTTGGGTTGGGTTTGATTCATTTTTGTGTTGTGTTTTGTTTGGTTTTGTGTTTGGTTTGGTTTTGGGTTGGGTTTGGTTTGGTTTTGGGTTGAATTTGGTTTGGGGTTGGGTTGGGTTTCATTTAGTTTGGTGTTGTGTTTGGTTTGTTTTGGTTGGTGTTGGGTTTGGTTTGGTGTTGGGTTGGGTTTGGTTTGGTTTTGGGTTGGGTTTGGTTTGGTTTTGGGTTGAATTTGGTTTGGGGTTGGGTTGGGTTTGGGTTGAGTTTGATTTAGTTTGGTGTTGTGTTTGGTTTGTTTTGGTTTGTGTTGTGTTTTGTTTGGTTTGGTTTTGGGTTGGGTTTGGTTCGGTTGAGGTTTGTGCTGTGTTTTGGTTCGGTTGGGGTTTGTGTTGTGTTGGGTTTGGTTTGGTGTTGTGTTTTGGTTTGTTTTATTTTCTCCCTGGCCTTTTGGAGAGTTTTGGGTTGTTCTGCTCAGCCTCCAGCAGAGGAGTTGAGACAAGTGGAATATCCTCCTAAGAGAAGAAAGCAATATCCCAAGTGGAAGGGAAAAGGCTCTTAGACTGCAGGTAGTTGTTGGGTAGAGGGGCAGGTGGAGAAGATGACAGTCTGCCACCTCCTATTATGCTTTGTAACAGACAAATGGCTTCGTCTTCTGCTCTGTTTAACCTCTCCTCAGTTCTTAACTCCTTCAGATTTCCAAGCCAGAAGTGTTCAGAACATCAAAGCTGAACTTGCTTCTCAGAAATGGCAAGGGCATGTACGGAAGAGCTGGGGAGCTCTACAGATAAGGGTTGCACAACCTGTGCTTGCTGCTCTCCCAAGCTCAGTGGTCAGCTAGGAGCAAATGAACTCTGTCCTGTGCTTAAAATATCTAATTTAATATATTGCTTTATTAAAATCACTTACTCTGGGGCAAGGGTTTTGTTGTTGTTGAGGGGGGTGGTGGTTGTTGTTGTTGTTGGGGTATTATTTTTTTCAAAGCCATACCAAGTTTCAAGAAGTTAACAAGCAAACAAACAAAACAAACAACAACAGGGTAAGAATTTTTACCAGGTTTATCTCCTTGTGCAATATTTTAGTGAACCTCAGATGAGTGAAGTAACTGCTTGAAAGAACTATGCCAAGAAGCAAAAAAAAACCACACACACAAAAGAGAACATTTCTGGCAAATGCTGTGCCACTGCTGTAAAATAAAAGCATTTGTTCAAGTGCCAAAATAAAGTCTACCATGCCTAAACTAATGCTTGATTTGTATAGTCTGACATCCAGCTGGGGGGTTGGGGGGTTGGGTTTGGGGTTGGGGTTTGGTTGGTTGTGGGTTTTTTTTGAAGGCCACTTTTAGATCTGAATTTTCTTTAAGGGTGTGATGAATGTTGCTGTAAATCAGGGAATTGCCAGGGTTGGAAGGGACCTCAAGGCTCAGCCACTTCCAACATCCCTTGCTATGGGTAGGGAGACCTCACACTACAGCAGGTTGCTCACAGCCACAGCCAGCCTGGCTGCAAAAACCTCCAGGCAGGAGGCTTCCACCACCTCCCTGGGCAACCTGTGCCAGTCTCTCACCACCCTCATGGGGAACAACTTCTTCCTGACATCCAATCTCTATCTCCCCATTTCTAGTTTTGCTCCATTCCCCCCAGTCCTATCACTCCCTGACACCCTCAAAAGTCCCTCCCCAGCTTTCTTGGAGCCCCCTTCAGATTACTGGAAGGCCACAAGAAGGTCTCCTTGGAGCCAAGCAGCACCTAGATTTCTCCTCTCTTGCTTTTAATATCAAGAAGCCGGAGTCTGCCTCTATAGCTAATGTACAGAAGACTCAATCCAACACAGACAACCATTGCAATCCTGCAGGCTACCAAATGCTTGTCCACTTCCTCCTGCATCTGCTTACAAGCAGCAGGAATGTGAAGCTTCAGCTCTATTTCACCACTCACTGTTTTTTTCCCTCCTCCACATCCAAATATGCAGAAGGGGTTCAATGCTTCAGCTCTGACCATCGACTTACTGCCCCCTTGACAACAACCTGAAGCTTCTTCAAGCATGCAGTAGGCATGGCAGCAGCATTTAGCACCTTGCAGTCTCTTTGCCTTCCTGTTTGCAGTGCCAGGCTGTGCTGTTAAGGAAAGATTCTAACACAGCTATCACCTTAACTATAAAATCAGTGCTCACCAGGCTGCTGCAGACCCCCAGCTCTCTTCAGAGGAAATCAGCAGCTGAATGTGCATCTCCCACACTGAGGCTTCCTAGCACAAGTTGGTCTTTGCTTCTGCTTCCCTTTTGTTTTCTGCCCTTCCTGGATATTTTTCTAGCAATACTCTGGCTGCTCGTGGATGTTGCTGGGCAGCTGGGAGTCCCTGTGCCAAGCTGTGGATGCTGTGCTGTCTGCCTGCAGCTAGCAGCAGGAGCTCTGGGATGGCTTTTCCTAGAGATCCAGGGCTCTGCTCTGCTGGAGCAGCTCTGAAATTGCTCAGCAACCTGATGGGGCATCCCCCACGTGATTGATAGGCTGCGGTGTTTATCAAAGTGCCGTTTTGCTTTGACTTTCCCCTGGTTGCTTCCTCTTAGATTCTCTGCAAGTGGAGCCCAAGGCAAGTAATAGAAAGCTTATGTGGAGAGCAGCCTCTTGCCTTTGCTTTAGTCGTGCAAAAATCACTTCAGAAGCTGAGTTCCTGCTTCCTCTGCTTGCCAGCGTTACGAATTCGATGGTGGCTCATGTTTGCAGCCTGCAGAGCTGGCTGCTCCTTCACTTCCAGCATTGCCTTTCATTGAAACGGGGTTAAATTCAAACCAAAAGGGTTCTCTTGTGTGTCCCCCAAGAGGAGAACAGCAGCAGACTTTGCAGCTTTGGCTGCTCCTCGCTCCTCGGGGTTGGTTGGTTGGTTTGTTTGTTTGTTTGCCCTGGGAGCTGTGCATTGAAATGGTGGTGGAGTGCAGCCTGAAAGGCCAGATACTATTTTTAAGCAACATACGGAATACAGGAAACTCGGGGGATGAGGGAAATATCCAGCTAGACATCAAACAAACAAACCCCAAACCTCTTCGTGTGAGGGAGATGATGATAGCCTGCTGAGTGTTGTATTCTTTGCTCAAGCGAGCAAAGGGGGAGAAGGAACCAGAGGGGCAAAGCTCTCTGAGGAAATGATTGTTCTTACAGGTAGCAATAATAGAGCCTGATGGACATCAAGCTTGCAATCAGTTACTTTTGTTACTCAGCGCTTGCTAACCCAGCCTGGGGCATCATTTCTCTTAAGCACTTCGCAACCTTGTTGTCCATTTTAATGAGTTGCAGTCCCAGCGTCCTTCCACTGAAGTTCTTTTCTGTGTCTCCCAGCTCGGAACCTTGGCGTGAAAACTGGGTGCTGTGATGTTTCGGAGCCCTGCCTTGGCCAAAACTTGGATCCTCGCGTGGAGGAAGCAGGACTTCGCTGTAGCGTTTGCCTGAGAACAGATGCAGGCTGCATCTCTCTGCCTGACACGTCTGCCGGGGCTGGGACGGCTTGGGGCTGGAGCGGAGGAGTGGTTTAGCTGAGGAGCTGGAGCAGGGGATGCTGACCATGTGCGTTTCATTTCCTGCCGGCTCTCGGGCTGCCCAGGCGCTGGGTTCAGCTGCGTGGGTGGGAGGGGGGAGCTGAAACCCAAGGCTGCCAGTGGAAAAGATGCTTTGCTGAGGTTTCTGCCCCTCTGAAGGAAGTTGCCTATTAGTTTCTTTTCTTTTCTTCTATTTCTTTGAAAACAAACAACTGATAAAACTTCAGCTGAGTAGAGCTGGGAATGGAAATGGGAGGGCTCCTGCCCTGGCCCTTATGAAGCAGTTTCATGTGTCCATGGGATTTGCAGTGGGTGGAAATCTGGCAAGCACTCTGTATGTTTGCATCATCCTGAGCTCAGGGCTGGGGTGAGGGAAAGGGATGGAGCCTGTGTAGGACTAATGACATCAATTTGGGGTAGTGGAAAGAAGGCAGGAAGAGAAACTCTCCTGGCAGCCCACGTTCTCCACTGGAAGGTCCAAGGCACTTTGTTTTCTGGAGTTGTTGCAGTCAGACTGAATTTGCTCTGAGCAGAGGAATTCCATCGGTAGGGGAGTGGGCAGGTGTTGGTGTCGTGCTCTGAGTGATGCTTGTGGTGCACATAGCTTCCTGGCACAGCAGAGATCTCTGCTACCTGTTGCAGATGCTGCCAGCCACACTGGCTGCTGGCCCCATGGATCTGCGGAGGAACTGCCTCAGCAGAACGGGTGGAGGTCCCATGGGGCTGGCCCTGCACAGCTTCTGCTGCCCACAGGAGGTGCTGGGAGCATGGAAGGAGACAGTGGCTACAGTGCTACATTGCACATGGAATCACAGATTCATCCAGGTTGGAAAAGACTCTTAAGATCATCAGGTCCAACCCTACTGTGGATATAGTCTACTGGGGAGGTGGTGGAGTCCCCATCATTGGAGGTGTTCAGGAGGAGACTTGATGGGGTGCTTGGTGCCATGGGTTAGTTGATTAGGTGGTGTTGGATTGGTTGATGGGTTGGACATGATGATCTTGAAGGGCTCTTCCAACCTGGTCTATTCTATTCTATTCTATTCTATTCTATTCTATTCTATTCTATTCTATTCTATTCTAGTGTAGTCTAGTCTAGTCTAGTCTAGTCTATTCTATTCTACTCTACTCTACTCTAGAGCTCACCGCTAAACCATATGTCCAAGCACCACATCTAAGTGACCTTTAAACACTCCCAGGGATGGTGCCTCCACCACCTCCTTGGGCAGCCTGTTCAGATTTTTCCTAATGTCCAGTATAAATCTACCCTGGGTCACATATCCCAGGATGTTAGGGGTTGGAAAGGACCTCTGGAGATCATCCAGTCCACCCCCCCTGCCAGAGGAGGACCAGAGAATCCAGCACAGGTCCCACAGGAACACATCCAGACAGGGCTGCAAAGGCTCCAGAGAAGGAGACTCCACAACCTCTCTGGGCAGCCTGCTCCAGGGCTCTGTCACCCTCACAGTCAAGAAGTTCTTCCTCATGTTGAGGTGGAACCTCCTGTGCTGGAGTTTCCACCCATTGCTCCTTTTCTTATCCCAGGGCACAAGTGAGCAGAGTCTTTCCCTGTCCCTTCCTTCCTGACCCCCAGCCCTCAGATATTGATAGACATTGATCAGATCCCCTCTCAGTCTTCTCCTCTCCAGACTGCCCTGTTGCAGCTTGAGGCCTTTCCCTCTTGTTCTGTCACTGTGAGAAGGCTCTGGATTGTCTTTTGTCCATGGGAAGTGGGTTGAAATGGCTGAGACGTGCAACTGAGGCTTTGCAGCTGAGCTGTGGTGTTGTGTATTGGAGCAACTTTCCCTTTCTTTTCCATGTTTGGGAGAAGTCAATAGAATCGTAGAATGGTCTGGGCTGGAGGGGACCTCTGAAGGTCCTCCAATCCAACCCCCTCTGTGTCCAGTTCTGGGACCCTCAGTTTAAGAAGGACATTGAGACACTTGAACGTGTCCAGAGAAGGGCAACCAGGCTGGGGAGGGGTCTGCAGCACAGCCCTGTGAGGAGAGGCTGAGGGAGCTGGGGTTGCTTAGCCTGGAGGAGGCTCAGGGGAGACCTTCTTGCTCTCTACAACTACCTGAAGGGAGGTTGTAGCCAGGTGGGGGTTGTTCTCTTCTCCCAGGCACCCAGCACCAGAACAAGAGGACACAGTCTCAAGCTGTGCCAGGGGAGGTTTAGGCAGGAGGTGAGGAGAAAGTTCTTCCCAGAAAGAGTAATTGCCCATTGGAATGTGCTGCCCAGGGAGGTGGTGGAGTCCCCATCCCTGGAGGTGTTCAAGAGGGGATTGGATGTGTCACTTGGTGCCATGCTTTAGTCATGAGGTCTGTGGTGACAGGTTGGACTTGATGATCTTTGAGGTCTCTTCCAACCTTGGTGATTCTGTGATCTTCAATTAGCTCAAGTCACCCAGAGCCCTTTCACTACTCCTTAATCCTTCAGTGTGTGGTTATGGTGCAGCCTGCAGAGCTCTTGACTTTGATGGGGTTTTTTAATTCATATTGCAGCTTCAAAACTGGGCTGGGGTTGGGCTGGGGCTGAGGGCCACTCTCTCACAGCTGAAGGTCAGGTCCAAAGAAGTCCTGCAGCCTGGCAGTTCAGCCCCAGCCTGGAACGAGAGGAAGCAGGAATGCTTGTGAAAAACTGCCCTGAAAATACTGCAAGCCCTCTCAGAGTTTGTCACAAATAAACAGAGGCCCAAGTTCCCTGCAGGGGGTGACTTTAATGAATGGAGATTTCTTCTGGGGCATTATGCAATATATCTTTTTTCCCATGGATCTTTTGTTGTTTGCTTGAATGCAGAGGAAGCTTCTGATTTCTTTTACTTTCCCCTCCCCCCCCACTATTTTTAATCCAAGTGCTGACATACAAGGAGCAACAATTTCACCCAGACAAGCTACTTGGAGGTTATCTGGTGGTGGGAAACTAAGCTGAGTGAAGGAAAAAGCTCCATGTCCTAGTTACCCACCCACCTTCTCTGGCCAGATGGAGTCTAAACAAAGTTTGGTGCCCGTTTTCCTCAGCCCCTGTGGTGGGCCAGGAGCCTTCTCTAAACACTGCAGCTCCCCAGGGGCTACCAAAGAGAACTGGGAACAGACTTTTGGATGTTTTTGTGTCATAACCCGTAATACCAACGCTCATCTCCTTGCTCCTAAGTACAGGGGAGAAGTCAACAGCCATCACAGCAAACAAGGATGCAAAGAGTCCAAAGCTCAGTTCCCCTCCTTCAGCCCTGTAATTTTTGTTACCACAGAGCTAACAGAAGAGCCTCTCGTGAAGGGAAGCGAAGCAGAGAGGCCTCTGCCTTCTGCACCAGCCCAAGGCCAGCTGAGTTACTGCTGACCTCAGCAAAACCCTCTTCTTGCAGAGGAGCAGCTCCCAGGGACAAGGCTCAGATGGCTGAGGGCACAACTTCACTCCTGCTCAGACTGAAGGACACTGCCCTGACCTGAAGGGATCCTACAGGGAGGCTGCAGGGGGACTTTTCCTGAGGGTGTCTAGAGACAGGCCAAGGGGGAATGGTTTGAAGCTGAGGGAGAGCAGGGTGAGACTGGAGCTGAGAAAGAAGTTCTTCGTTCTGAGGGTGGTGGAGACTCTGGCACAGGCTGCCCAGGGAGGCTGTGGCTGCCTCCTCCCTTAGGGTGTTCAAAGCCAGGCTGGATGAGGCCTTGAGCAGCTGAGTCTAGCTGAGAGGTCTCCCTGCCCCTGGGGGGGAGGTTGGATCTTGTGGCACTTAATGCCATGGTCTGGTCGAGGTGGTGGTGTCAGGTCATAAGCTGGACTTGATGTTCTCAGAGGTCTCTTCCAGCCTCAACGATTCTGTTGATTCTGTGATCTCTGAGCTCCCTTCCAGCCTGAGCCATTCTATGACCTGGTCCCCCACTGCCTCACGCTGCTGAGGGAAGCCTGCAGGAACAGTTCAGAGATTCAAGGGATGGTTTGGGTTGGAAGGGATCTTAAAGATCACCTAATTGCAACCCACCACCACCACAGGCAGTGAAATCAAGTTCTAAGCAAGCTTAAATTGTCTGAGCTGCATCCTGTAGGAGAACTTTCCCTGAGACTCAGAGTCAGGCAATAGCTGCAAATAAAAACTAATAAAAAGCATTAAATATTAAAATAGCACAACATTTACATTCATTAAAGTTATTGACTGCAGTCAATCATTGTAAATAAAATGAATAATGAGTAATACTTAATAAATATAACCATTAAAATAAGCATTCATTAAAACTATTGCAGGCAATAATTGTCAGTAAAAGCTACTAATTAAATATTACAATAACTAAACTGGACAGTAATCAATTAAAAGGATTGACTACAGTCAATAATTGTCAATAAAGTTAATAAAATAATGAAATATTGTAATAACTAAGAGGAAATTTAATTAATTGAAATGACTGACTACAGTTCATAAGTGCAAATAAAAACTAATAAAGTTCATGAAATATTACAGCAGCTAAAATTAACATTCATTAAAATGATTGACTGTAGTCAATAATGTAAATAAAATTAATAATTACTAATAATAAATATAACAACTAAAATAAGAATTAAAATGATTGCAATCAATAATTGTCAATAAAACTACTAATTAAATATTACAATAACTAAACTGGACAGTAATCAATTAAAAGGATTGACTACAGTCAATAATTGTCAATAAAATTAATAAAATAAATATTATAATAACTAAGAGGAACTTTAATTAATTAAAATTACTGATTACAGTTAATAAGTGCAAATAAAAACTAATAATATTCATTAAATATTACAGCAGCTAAAATTAACATTAATTAATATTATTGACTGTAAGTCAATAATTGTAAATAAATAATAATAAATATACTAATAATAAATATAGCAATTAAAATAAGTATTAATTAAAATGACTGCAGTCAATAATTGACAATAAAAACTACTAATTAAATATTACAGTAACTAAACTGAACAGTAATCAATTAAAAGGATTGACTACAGTCAATAATTGTCAATAAAAGTAATAAAATAAATATTATAACAACTAAAAGGAACTTTAATTAATTAAAATTACTGACTACGGTTAATAAGTGCAAATAAAAACTAATAATGATGTAATATTACAACAGCTAAAATTAACATTAATTAAAAATATTGACTGTAATATATAATTGTAAATAACATGAATAACTAATAATAAATATAACCATTAAAATATAATAATAAATGAATAATTAATAATCATTAATAAATATAACTATTAAAATAAGCAATAATTAAAATTATTGCAGTCAATAATTGTAGATTAAAAGTAATAATTAAATATTACCATAACTAAACTGGACAGGAATCAATTAAAAAGCTTGACTAGAGTCAATAATTATAAATAAAATTAATAAAATAAATATAATAACTAAGAGGAACTTTAATTAATTAAAATGACTGATTACAGTTAATAAGTGCAAATACTAATAATATTCATGAAATATTACAGCAGCTAAAATTAACATTAATTAAAATTATTGACTGCAATATATCATTGTAAATACAATGAATAATTAATAATCATTAATAAATATAACTATTAAAATAAGCATTAATTAAAACTATTGCAGTCAATAATTGTAGAGAAAAACTACTAATTAAGTATTACAATAACTAAACTGAACAGTAATCAATTAAAAGGATTGACTACAGCCAAGAATTGTCAATAAAATGAATAATTACTAATAATTAATACATATAACCATTACAACAAGCATTAATTAAAATGATTGCAGTCAGTAATTGTCAATAAAAACTAACAATTAAATATCACAATAACTAAACTGAACATTGCTTAATTAAAGTGATTTGCTACAGTCAATAACTGCCAATGAAAACTAACTGCAATAGTAAAGGAATTAAACTGAACAACAACTAATTAAAAGGATTGACTACAGTCAATAACTGCAAATAAAAACTAACTAACAGCTTATTAAAAGAATGAAGATGGATTAATTGAAGTGATTGACTGCCCTGGAGGTGCTCAAGAGGGGATTGGATGTGGCACTTGGTGCCATGGCCTAGTCATGAGGTCTGTGCTGACAAGTTGGACTCAATGATCTTTGAGGTCTCTTCCAACATTGGTGCTTCTGTGATTCTGTGACTACAGTCAATAACTGTCAAAAAATAATTAAATAGGAAAAATCATTTAAATGGACCTTAATTAAAGTGATTTCAGTCAGTAATTGTGAAAAATAATGAAGTCAGACTAAAGTTTTCATTCTGGTCTCAAAAGCTGGTCACAGGTTCTCAGCCACCTGCCTCCTCCCAACCCCTGCTTTGATTGTTTATGAGGAGAGGCTGAGGGAGCTGGGGCTGCTCAGTCTGGAGAAGAGGAGGCTCAGGGGAGCCCTCCTTGCTCTCTACAACTACCTGAAGAGAGGTTGTAGCCAGGTGGGGGTTGGTCTCTTCTCCCAAGCAACCAGCACCAGAACAGGAGGACACAGTCTCAAGCTGTGCCAGGGGAAGTTTAGGCTGGAGGTGAGGAGAAAGTTCTTCCCAGAAAGAGAGATTGGCCACTGGAGTGTGCTGCCCAGGGTGGTGGTGGAGTCCCCATCCCTGGAGGCATTTAAGAAGAGCCTGGATGAGGCACTTGGTGCCATGGTTTGGTTGATCAGATGGTGTTGGGTGATAGGTTGGACTTGATGATCTCTAAGGTCTTTTCCAACCTGGTTAATTCTATTCTAATTCTGTTCTGTTCTATCACAGATGCCAGGATCTCAGGATGTTAGGGGCTGGAAGGTACCTCAGGACATCCTTGAGTCCACCCCCCCTGCCAGAGCAGGACCATAGAATCCAGCACAGGTCCCACAGGAACACATCCAGACGGGGCTGGAAAGTCTCCAGAGAAGGAGACTCCACAACCTCTCTGGGCAGCCTGCTCCAGTGCTCTGTGACCCTCACAGTGAAGAAGTTCCTCCTCATGTTGAGGTGGAACCTCCTGTATCAGCTCTGGCAGCAGCAATCACCCATTTTTCCCTGCCAGTCTCTGCTTTCTAGGACCACTCAAAGCTCAGGGGGATTTTACTTCAGCATTTCCTGATGGGGCTTCTACTTGCAGATTCTGAAACTCCAAGGACTCTTCCAGTTCTATCTCTCCAAGATTCCAAGCAATGCCATAGCTCTCCTTAAGGAAGTGAGCTATTCCTTTGACAGCAAAAGCTTTGTGCTTTTGAGCACATGCATCAAAGCTTTCCAACTGGAAGCAGACTTCACAGATCCAGGGAAAGAATCCTGCCATCTTCTACAGCTCTACTGCAGAGGCTTAGAGAAGGAGTCCAGAACTTCAGCTGGCTTTGATGGAGCCATGAGGACTCTCTTGCAGAATCACATTTTCACCAAGTTGAGATGACCAATGTGCTCTTGTGGCCAAGAAGGCCAAGGGCATCCTAGGGTGGATTGGAAGAGCTGTGGTTAGTTGGTTGAGGGAGGTTCTCCTCCTGCTCTGCTCTGTTCTGCCCTGCTGAGGCCACATCTGGAATATTGTGTCCACTTCTGGGCCCTTCAGTTGAGGAAGGTCCTCAGGGAACTGCTTGAAAGAGTCCAGCTCAGAGACACAAAAATAATGAAGGGAGTGGAACATCTTCCTTAGGAGGAGAGCCTGAGGGAGCTGAGGGCTCTGTAGCTTGGAAAGGAGCCTGAGGGTGACCTCATTGCTGGAGATAAAGATGTGCAGGGTGAGTGCCCAGAGGATGGCTCTGCTGGGTGATGCCCAATGCCAGCACAAGGGGCACTGCTGGAAGCTGAGGCACAGGAAGTTCCATAGAAACAGGAGGAAAAATGTTTTCCCCATGAGGATGGCAGAGCCCTGGAGCAGGCTGCCCAGGTATGTTGTGGAGTCTCCTTCTCTGGAGACATTCAAAACCCTCCTGGATGTGTTCCTGTGTGACCTGCTCTGGCAGGGGGGTTGGACTGGCTGATCTCTGGAATGTCCCTTCCAAGCCCTAACACTGTGTGATAGCAGCAGGGGAGCTGGCAGAACGGTGCAGAACAATCATAGAATCAATAAGGTTGGAAAAGACCTCAAAGCTCATCAAGTCCAACCTGTCACACAACACCTCATGACTATTAAACCACAGCTTAAGTGCAGTGCATGGCTTGAAGTGCCTGCTGGCTTCCTTTCACCATGTCCCTACCTTTGCCCTCATTTTACCTGCTGCCAGGCTGTGGCAAGAGCAATACACAAGGCAGAGTCAAGCTTGAAGACGTCTTCCTAGGGAAAACTGCAAACCAGTGCTTGTGGGAAGCTAAGGAATATTTCTTTTCAGCTCCTTTCATTGAAACAAAAAAAAAAAAAAGCAGAGGAAATGAAATCTGAAGGTTGCATTCATTAGCAGGCTACCCTTACCTGCCCACAGTGCAAAGCAAAGCTTTAAATGAAGAAAACACCTTCCAGTGGTACTGAAATCCAGGGTGGGCCTCCAGAAGGCTTTTGGGAGGCTGAGGCAAAGAAATAGCAAATGCTTTGGTAAATACATACAGGTGGGGAGCAGGAGATTTGAGGGAATGCTTCTACACAAAGGGTAGCTGCTGTACAGGTAATCCCTGCAGGCTGCTACACTGTGCTCCCACTTCAAACACCTTTTGTGTTTGGACCTGTGCTGGCAGCTGCTCAAAGGCATCTCAGCCTTTCTTCCCTCCCCCTTCCCCACTTTGCATAATAATTACTCTGGGAATATGCCGCTGATTTCTTATTATCATTTTAATGCAGTCACATCTGAGAGACTTCAGAGCTCCACCAAAGCAGTCCTTGATGCTGAGGGAGCTGGGGGTGTTCAGCCTGGAGAAGATAACACTCCAGGGGGACCTTAGAGCTGCCTTCCAATAGCTGAAGGGATCCTCCAGGAAGGCTGCAGAGGGACTTTTCCTGAGGGTGTCCAGAGACAGGACAAGGGGGAATGGTTTGAAGCTGAGGGAGAGCAGGGTGAGACTGGAGCTGAGGAAGAAGTTCTTCAGTGTGAGGGTGGTGAGACTCCAGAATAGGCTGCCCTATAGACTCTGGATTAGGCTGTGGCTGCCTCCTGCCTGGAGGTGTTCAAGGCCAAGTTGGATGAGGCCTTGAGCAGTTGAGTGTAGTTGAGAGGTGTCCCTGCCCCTGGTGGGGAGGTTGCAGTAGATGATCTCTGAGGTCCCTTCCAACCTGAGCCATTCTGTGATGCCATCATGAAAACCCATGCAGCCTAAATGGACTGGAAAACCAAAGCAGAGGGAGAACATCACCTATCACCCCCGCTGTGTGCAAGGAGGGATGTGGTACCAAGCAAGTGTCCTGCCAGAAGAGATTCAGAGTCTGTTCAGGCAGTGGCCTGTGCCTGTCTGCACACCCAGCATTTGCTTTATACACTGTGTAAGAGAAGGTGAAAGAAGCCCAGCAGTCAGAAGCCTCATCTGTCCTCACACTTCATTTCTTTCTCTTTCCCAGGAGTTAGATCCTGCCTGGTTTATTCCCTGAAGCACCAAGCTATAATCAGATAATTCTGACTGGTTTTGAACATGAAGTTCTTGAATGTTAAGTTCTGGGCTCTGAAACTATTCCTACCAGTGTAATTCATAGATTTACAGAATGGCTTATGTAGGAAGGGACCTTGAAAACCATCCAGGTCCAACCCCCCTGCCATGGGCAGGGACACCTCCCACTGGCCCAGGGTGGTCAAGGCCTCATCCAGGCTGTCCTTGAACACATTCAGGGAGGGGGCAGCCATAACCTCCCTGGGCAACCTGTGCCAGTGTCTCACCACCCTCACTGGAAAGAATTTCTTCCTAATCTCCAGTCTCAATCTGCCCTCCTCAAGCTTCAATCCATTCCCTCTCATCCTGTCACTACAGCCCTTGTCAAATGTCCCTTCCCAGTTCTCCTGTAACCCCTTTCAGATACTGGAAAGCTGCTCTAAGGTCTCCCTGGAGCCTTCTCTTCTCCAGGCTGAACCTCCCCCGCCCTCTCAGCCTGTCCCCACAGGAGAGGCTCTCCAGCCTCTGATGGTGTCCACAATCACACCGGTGTCAAGGTACATCCACACAGGGACCTTCTGGCACCTGCACAGTTCCACTGAGCTCAGAAATACACCAAGTGGAGCACAGAGGTGATTCCTGCAGGGGAGGAGCAGGGTTCTGCCCAGCATGGCAGCCTGTAAAGTCTGGGAAACTGAGTACAGGTCTCCTCAGTTCCAGCCTCTCCCTGCTTTACAATTACAATGCTAAGGAGGCACAGCAATCTGAAAGTCCTGAAGCTGCAAAGGAAAGGGAACCAAAAGTATGCATTTGGTGAACGATGCAAAACATGAGAAAGCACTGCAGGAGCTGGGTGTGCTGGAAATACCTTTCCCCAGGCTAAGTGCATGTTGATGTGCTTCAAAACCCTAAACAGATCTGTGCATGTGCTGGCAGCAGAGGCTTGGGGTGGAGTTCTGGGGTTCGTTGTTATGGTGCTGCACTTGCTCTTAGTGCTTCTCAGGAAAGGGCAGATTCAGGTTGGCCATCAGGAGGAAGTTCTGCACAGTGAGAGTGGTGAAATACTGGAACAGGCTGCCCAGGGATGTGGTTGAGGCCCTGACCCTGGAGATTCAAGATCAGACTGGATGTGGCCCTGTGCAGCCTGCTGTAGTTGGAGGTGTCTCTGCTGAGTGCAGGGAGGTTGGACAAGATGACTTTTGAAGATCCCTTTCAAAGCAGCGAAATCTGTGAATCTGTGAAAGACACAAACAGTGGAGTCTCTTCCCTCTGACCTGGGATTTATGTCAGCCACAGCAAGCTTTCTCAATCCTTCTGACTGTTTGATGATAGGGGAAAAAAGATGGCTCCTTATCACCCACCAGTCTGCCTCCCTGGCTGGGCAAGGATTAACAAAGGAACCCAACTCAAGAAAATATAATGGTAAACCAGGTGCTGGGAAATGATTTAATTCTAGAGGCAGCAAATGAAGAGAGGAGAAATCATCCAAAATCCTAAATTCAAATACTGCAAGTCCAATTTTACACCAGCTTGTCCATGTCCTCTGTCTCCTACTGGAAGCAAAGAGGAAAGCCATGCATTGGTGCTTAGGTTCAGGGTGCTGGTGGGTGCTACAGCCAACAGAGGAAAGCCATGCATTGGTGCTTAGGTTCAGGGTGCTGGTGGGTGCTACAGCCAACAGAGGAAAGCCATGCATTGGTGCTTAGGTTCAGGGTGCTGGTGGGTGCCACAGCCAACAGAGGAAAGCCATGCATTGGTGCTTAGGTTCAGGGTGCTGGTGGGTGCCACAGCCAACAGAGGAAAGCCATGCATTGGTGCTTAGGTTCAGGGTGCTGGTGGGTGCCACAGCCAACCTTTGATGGAATATTTTCTTGCATGGCCTACAGTGACACATTGATAACTAGTGACTGTGTAGAATCTCTTTCCAGCTGCAGGTGGACACTCAGGCACAGACAGGATGCACATGAAAATGACAGATGGACAGGCAGACATCTAACAGCCACTTACTTCTGTAGCTTTGCTTTAGTTTGCTACCATCCATGGAACAGAAGCTCAAGGACTGTGACTGAAAGAAATACATTGCTGCACACCACCAGCATGCTCCCATGGTCCTCCCAGGAGAGGACACAGCCCCAGCTCCAAAAAATCACAGAATCATAGAATGGTTTGGATTGGAAGGGACCTCCAAAGGTCATCCAGTCCAACTCCCCTGCACTCAGCAAGGACATCCTCCACTATAGAAGGTTGCTCAGAGCCTTGTCCAGCCTGACACTGAATATCTTCAGGGATGGGGCCTCAACCACTTCCCTGGGCAGCCTGTTTCAGTGTTCCACTACCCTCATGGTGCAGAACTTGTTCCTAACATCCAATCTAATTCTTCTCTTCTCTAATTGTCCCTCATCCTGTCCCTGCAGGCCTTTGCAAACAGTCCCTCTGCAGCCTTCCTGTAGCCCCCTTCAGGTACTGGCAGGCTGCTATTAGGTCTCCCCGGAGCTTCCTCTCCTCCAGGCTGAACACCCCCAGCTCCTTCAGCCTGTCCTCGTAGGAGAGGTGTTCCAACCCCCTCATCATTTTCTTGGCCCTCCTCTGGACCTTCTCCATCAGGCCCATGTCATCTTCCTGTGTTGAGGGCTCCAGAGCTGGATGCAGGTGGTGTCTTACCAGAGCAAAAGTGGCAGAAAGGTACCATCCAGAGCACGCAGTGAAAAATGCAAGTGAAAAACTAGAAATGAGTCACCTCAAACAAGCAGGTGGAGGAGTCAGGCTGGCAGGGACAGCCATTATCTGCTAATACCATGGGTTTCAAATCCCTTCTCAAGACACACACCCATGAAGCTCATTAGGTTTAGTCTTTTTACTTAGGCAGCCAGTTCATGAATATTGGAATATCACCTCGAATATTAGAGGGAAATTCTTCGCTGCCTTCCTGCTACAGCAGCCTTTTGGCAAGGCACCGAGGGCTTTGATCCTGTAAACACTCAGCCCGTGTAACCACCTGGGTAGCCCTACTGGCTGAAACAGAACCAACCACGAGCTGCAGTTCATGCGTCTGCAGATTAAGTCTCCTGTTTGTATTTTCAGATCGTATCTACAGAAGAAACTGCACTCATTTACCTAAGTGCTTTCAGAAACACACCTTTATTGAAACGAGTGTGATGCTACCCGGGCGGGAGGCTGCCGGGCGGGCAGGAGGCTGCCGGGCAGGAGGCTGCCGGGCAGGAGGCTGCCGGGCGGGCGGGAGGGGTGCAGGGCTCCTTGCCCTGGCTGCCAGCAGTGCGACTGCAGCGGTGGCTCTCAACCTGCTGGAGACCATCAGCAAACAACACGGAGAACAAGGAAAAAACCTGTTCACCGTGAAGGTCACAGAGACCTGGAGCAGGCTGCCCGGAGAGGCTGTGGAGTCTCCTTCTCTGGAGACGTTCAAAACCTGCCTGGATGTGCTCCTGGGTGAGCCTGCTCTGGCAGGGGGTGGTACTGGATGATCTTTCGATGTCACTTCCAACCCCTCACACCCCGTGACTCCGCTATGGTATCGCCAGGCTCTGCCCGCAGGCAGCAGCTGGAAAGCCTCCTCACGTCCAGCTGCTTGCCCGTAGCCGGCAGCGCACTCCTGCCCCGGGGACGGCGCACGGACGGCGCTGTTTAGGCCTCCTCCTCCACACACCCAGCTCAGGCGGGAGGGCCCGGGCCGGGCCTGCCTCCCCTCCCCCCAGCGAGGCCTGCGGAGCGCCGCGGCCCGACCTGCCCTGCTGGGCCGCCCCGGCGGGGCGCGGCCCCTGAGGCGCCTTCCGCACTGCGGCGGGCAGCCTCGGGGCATACAGCACCAACCAGGCCCGGCCGACCCCCGCCCCCTTTCCGTCCCCTCCGGCGCCGGCTCCTCCTTCCCCAGGCGGCCGGTTGGTTGCGGGGGCTGTGCCTGCCCCGCCCGTGCCGGGGGCTCTGCTGGTGCCGGCGCGGCCGGATCTGCGCGGGCCAGGTGCGTGTTTGCTGGGCTCCCCTCACCCTTCTCCCGTGGGGGAAGCGGGGCTGCGGGGTTGGCGGCGCCCCTCCGCCGGGCTGCAGCGCTGGCCCGGGGCTGCAGCGCTGGCCCGGGGCCGCCCGTCCCGCGGGGTCCCGCCGCCTGCTGCAGCTCCGCCGCCTGCTGCAGCTCTGCCGCCGGGGCGAGGGGAAGCGCGCAGCCTGCCGGCGCCTCGGCCGCGCTCAGCGCCCTCTCCTCCTCTTGCCGAGGCCTCGCTGTAACGCCCTGCAGCGTGTGCTGAGGTCGCCCCCCGCCGCGGGGCCGCAGACCTGGGTGATGCCCTGCGGGCAGCCCTGCCCTGCCCTGCCTCGGGGGGCTGGAGCCTGGCGGCGGGGCCTGGGGTGCACCTTGCGGCCATCTGCTCGCCCGTGTCGGGAGTGGGACAGGCAGCAGCTGGGCTGCCCAGCAGGGACGTGGACATGCCATGGCCTGAGCAGAAATGCCTGCTTACCCCACCAGCCCTCTCGGTTTCAAACCAGCCCGACCCTGGGTTGTATCTGGCTGCCCTGCACGGGCTGGGGGCACACATGGGCAGCACCAGGCAAGGCTGCTGTGATTCCTAAATTCATAGAAGGGTTTGGGTTGGAAGGGACCCTGACGATCATCTGGTTCCACCCGCCCCCTGCCATGGGCAAGGACACCTCCCACAGCCCTGGGTGCTCAAGGACTCCTCATCCAGGCTGGCCTTGAGCACCTCCAGGCAGGGGACATCCACAACCTCCCCAGGCAACCTGCTCCACTGTCGCCCCACCCTCACTCTGAAGAATTTCTTCCTAATCTCCAGTCTAAATTTGCACTTCTCAAGCTTCAATCCATTCCCTCTCATCCTATCACCACAAGTCCTTGTCAGAAGTTCCTTCCTGGCTTTCTTGTAGCCAATTCAGGTACTGGAAGGCTGCTGTAAGATGTCCCTGGAGCCTTCTCTGCAGGCTGAACAGCCTCATCTGTGACTGGCTGAAGGCTCTGCCCCTGATAAGTGGAGCAACCTCATCGATACCAGATGGGTTCATTAGGTATTTAATTATGTTTTATGGCACACTTCATAGTCAAGAAGTCCTAGCATCTAACATGATTTAGTGCTTCTAAGTAGGCAATTCTAGTTTCTACTACCCATCAGGTTTGGTTTGATGGGACTTTTTTCTTCAAAGACTATTTCAAACTGGTGCCAAAAGGGAGAAGTGTATAAGGAGGGAGGCATTTTTTGGTATGATAGTATCACAGTATCAGTCAGAGTTGGAATGGACCACAAGGATCATCCAGTTCCAACCCCCCTGCCATGGGCAGGGACACCCCACACTAGATCAGCCTGGCCACAGCCTCATCCAGCCTGGCCTTAAACACCTCCAGGGACAGGGCCCCAACCACCTCCCTGGACAACCCATTCCAGGGCTTCACCACTCTCCTGGGGAAGAACTTCCTCCTCACCTCCAGCCTGAATCTCCCCACCTCCAGCTTCATTCCATTCCCCCTAGTCCTATCACTCCCTGAGATCCTGAGCAGTCCCTCCCCAGCCTTCCTGTAGCCCCCTTCAGATACTGGAAGACCACAATGAGGTCACCTGGGAGCCTTCTCTTCTCCAGACTGAACAGCCCCAACTCCTTCAGTCTGTCCTCACAGGAGAGGTGCTCCAGCCCCCTGCTCATCCTCCTGGCCCTTCTCTGGACACCTTCCAGCACCTCCAGATCTCCCTTGTCATAGGGGCTCCAGAACTGGAGGCAGTACTCCAGGTGGGGTCTCCCCAGAGCTGAGCAGAGGGGGAGAATCACCTCCCTTGCCCTGCTGGCCACACTTCTCCTGCTGCAGCCCAGGATCTGGTTGGCTTTCTGGGCTGCAAGTGCACACTGAGAGCTCCTGTTGAGCTTCTCGTCCACCAGCACCCCCAAGTCTCTCTCCTCAGGGCTGCTTTCCAGCCAGTCCCTGCCCAGCCTGGATTTGTGCCTGGGATTGCCTCCACCCAGCTGCAGGACCCTGCCCTTGGTCTTGTTGAACCTGCTGAGGTTGGCTTGTGCCCACCTCTCCAGCCTGTCCAGGTCCCTCTGGATGGCCTCCCTTCCCTCCAGCCTGTCTGCTGCACCACACAGCTTGGTGTCATCAGCAAACCTGCTGAGGGTGCACTCAATGCCACTGTCCATGGCACCCACAAAGATGTTGAACAAGCCTGGTGCCAGGACTGATCCCTGAGGGCCTCTGCTTGTCCCTGGCCTCCACTGGGACATGGACCCATGGACAGCCACTCTTCGGGTGCGGCCATCAAGCCAGTTCCTAATCCAAGTTGTGTGTAGATGCACATACATATTTAATGAAAGTACTAGAATATACATATATATATGAGAGACAGGAAAGAAAGATAGCAAAAACCCCCTTGAAAAGCTGCAGGTTCTGCAAGCCTGAATCAGATTTTACGAAGGAAACAGATGGGGAGAAGCCTTTGGAATGTGGTGGTGGTGTGACAAGTTCCATGTCTGCTCAGAAATACTGGAGAGAAAGTTCAAGATAAAAACACTGCAGTTCTTCTTGATGTTCCCCTCCCCCCACACTTCAAACTGCAGACTTTTATGGTACCTGACTTTCCATGAACACCCCAAAAGGCCTGCTTAGGGAGGGCCACACATGTGCAACACCAGACATCCTGATGTGGTGTTTGGTGAGCCTCATTTCTTTCACTTCTGCTTATCTGTGCTTTTCACTCTGTTCAAAGTTAGATGGATTTTTACTGTTTCTGCAGGCAGCTCCACATCTGTTTGCCCTTTAGCAGCAAAAGCCTGTTGTAGGCTGTGGATGGAAGGGAAGCCTGTGGGTGTTTCATAAAGCAGGACTTGGTATAGCTGTAGAACAGATTCCCTGTGTGGGAATGAAAGAACTGCTTCCATCTACATCTGTCTAGAATGCTATCAGTCAATTTTGGCTTCAGAAATGGGTAAGATTTAAGCTGAGGTGACAGCAGTTGGCCTTGGTTTTGCTCTGAGGATTGCTCTGCACTGTTTTTGTCACTTTTATCGCTTTTTTATCACTTACAAATCACTTTTCAGTCTTGTCTGGTGTCCCCTCTGTTTGGCTATTACTGTGAATAAACCTCACACAATTCTTTCCTGGGAGAAACCCTACAAAACCTTACATCCTTTGCTTCCTTGTAAATACTAACTCATTTTTTAGACATATTCTCTCCATTTTCATGGAATCATGCAATCACAGCATGATAGAATGGCTCAGGTTGGAAGGGACCTCAGAGGTCATTTAGTCCAACCTCCCTCCCATGAGCAGGGACACCTCTCAACTAGACTCAGCTGCCCAAGGCCTCACCTAACCTGGCCTTGAACACCTCCAGCTAGGAGGCAGCCACAACCTCCCTGGGCAGCCTGTTCCAGACTCTCACCACCCTCAGAATGGAGAACTTCTTCCTAAGATCCAGCCTAAAAGCACTCTTTCCTGAGCTTCAAACCATTCCACCTTGTCCTGTCTCTAGACACCCTCATGAAAAGTCCCTCTGCAGCCCTCCTGTAGGGTTCTACACATTGGCCACACCAACCCCATGCAGTGCTACTGGCTGGGGTCAGAGTGGCTGAGAGCAGCCAGGCAGAAAGGGATCTGGGGGTACTGGTTGACAGCAGCTGAACATGAGCCAGCAGTGTGCCCAGCTGGCCAAGAAGGCCAATGGCATCCTGGCCTGCATCAGGAACAGTGTGGCCAGCAGGAGCAGGGAAGTCATTCTGCCCTGTGCTCAGCACTGCTTAGGCCACACCTTGAGTCCTGTGTCCATTTCTGGGCTCCTCAGTTTAGCAAAGATGTTGAGCTGCTGGAAGGTGTCCAGAGAAGGGCAACAAAGCTGGGGAGGGGTCTGGAGCACAGCCCTGTGAGGAGAGGCTGAGGGAGCTGGGGTTGCTTAGCCTGGAGAAGAGGAAGCTCAGGGGTGACCTTCTTGCTCTCTACAACTCCCTGAAGGGAGGTTGTAGCCAGGTGGGGGTTGGTCTCTTCTCCCAGGCAACCAGCACCAGAGCAAGAGGACACAGTCTCAAGCTGTGCCAGGGGAAGTTTAGGCTGGAGGTGAGGAGAAAGTTCTTCCTAGAAAGAGAGATTGGCCATTGGAATGTGCTGCCCAGGAGCACCCAGCAGAATGGTGGAGTCACCATCCCTAGGAAGAGCCTGGATGTGGCACTTGGTGCCATGGTTTAGTTGATTAGATGGTGTTGGGTGATAGGTTGGACTCAATGATCTATGGTTAATTCTATTCTATTCTATTCTATTCTATTCTATTCTATTCTATTCTATTCTATTCTATTCTATTCTATTCTATTCTATTCTATTCTATTCTATTTTCTTTCCTATCCTATCCTATCCTATCCTATCCTATCCTATCCTATCCTATCCTATCCTATCCTATCCTATCCTATCCTACCCTACCCCTTCAGGTACTAGAAGGCAGCTCTAAGGTCGCCCCAGAGTCTTCTCTTCTCCAGGCTGAACACCCCCAGCTCCCTCAGCCTGTCCTCACAGCAGAGCTGCTCCAGCCCTTGGATCATCTCTTTGCACAGCAGCTATCAGTTGTGCCTTGCAATCAATTTTCCTTTACCCAGACTTCAGTCTTTCAGCTGAAGTCTGTGGAGCTAAACTTGGATCAGAGCCACCACAGCTTTAGAGATTCATCTAAAGCCTTTGTCTTATCCAGGCTTTTTTCTTGGTGTTTCAAATCTGTATAATTCTTCAGAGCAGCAGAACAATAAGATAATAAACCAGATAAGAACAGATTGCAAAGCTGAGCTGGGAAAGAGCAACCTGGCATTGACCCCTGTTGGGAGACATCTGTCAGTAGGAGCTCCTGTGAATTCCTACTTGGTTTATGACAGGGTTTTACAAGTGCCTGTGTGTCTTTAGTGTCAATATTGGGAAAGGAAGCAACTTGCATGGTTGATTGTAATTGCACCAACTCATCATGCACATGGGGTTTTTTTTTGTCTATTAATCATAGAGTGGCTTAGGTTGGAAGTCATCTCAGAGATCATCTCTGCCATGGGCAGGGACACCTCTCAGCCAGATTGGGTCGCCCAAGGCCTTACCCAGTCTGGAATTGAACACCCCCAGGGAGGAGGCAGCCACAAACTCCTGGGCAGCCATTTTCCAAAGTCTCATCACCCTCATACTGAAGAACATCTTCAGCTCCAGTCTAACCCTGCTCTCTTTCAGCTACAAATCATTCCTCTTTGTCCTGTCTCTAGACACCCTCAGGAAAAGTCTCTCTGCAGCCTTCCTGGAAGATCCCTTCAGGTACTGGAAGGCAGCTCTAAGGTCCCCCCCAGAGTCTTTTCCAGGCTGAACACCCCCAGCTCCCTCAGCCTATCCTCACAGCAGAGCTGCTCCAGCCCTTGGATCATCCTTGTGGCCTCCTCTGGACTCACTCCACCAGCTTTGTGTCCTCCTTCTGCTGGGGACAGCAGAACTGGAGGCAGGATTGGAGGTGGGGTCCCAGCAGAGCAGAGCAAAGGGGCAGAATCCCCTCTCTTGATTCTGACAGGCAGGCAGACTCCAACAGCTCTGTGTCCTGCTGGGGACAGCAGAACTGGATGTAGTACCCAAGGTAGGGTCTGCTCCTGCTGAGGTGTGGAGAGCTGTAATGTTTTAGGATTGAGCACTTTGTCTTGTCATTTCTTCCTTCCATTCCAGTTGTGGGAGGAGGAAGATGCAGGATGACAGTACATCTAGGAGAGAGCAGCTGCAGGGGGGAAATATTTTGCTTTAAAAAGTACTTTGTGCCTAGAAATGTACAAAATGATTACAGCCTTGAAGCTCCAGAGCTCTTTCTGTTCTGTCACAAGTGGCATTGCTTACCACTCACGTTTGCTTACCAAATGTCTGCAGCAATCCCAAAGCAGTGCAATACATGTGAGGTCTTTCTTCAGCTGATCCCCCCCCAGACACTATCACATTGTCACTGCAGTGGCAGCAGTGAAGTTTGAGTTCTGATTTCTGATCTCCTAAATGCCAATTACTTCATCAAGTCACTTTTCTGACAGGATCTGTGGAGAAGGCTTCTTTTTTGGGTTCAGTTTCACAAGGGGAAAAAAAAATTCATGTCAGCTTGAGAAAAATGTTATCTGTGTTAGCCTGCAGTTGTAAAACATAATTGATAATGTCATAGAATCATAGGATGGCTGAGGCTGGAAGGGTCCTCAGAGATCATAGTATCATAGTATCAGTCAGAGTTGGAAGGGACCACAAGGATCATCTAGTTCCAACCCCCCTGCCATGGGCAGGGACACCCCACACTAGATCAGCCTGGCCACAGCCTCATCCAGCCTGGCCTTAAACACCTCCAGGGACAGGGCCCCAACCACCTCCCTGGACAACCCATTCCAGGGCTTCACCACTCTCCTGGGGAAGAACTTCCTCCTCACCTCCAGCCTGAATCTCCCCACCTCCAGCTTCATTCCATTCCCCCTAGTCCTATCACTCCCTGAGATCCTGAGCAGTCCCTCCCCAGCCTTCCTGTAGCCCCCTTCAGATACTGGAAGGCCACAATGAGGTCACCTGGGAGCCTTCTCTTCTCCAGACTGAACAGCCCCAACTCCTTCAGTCTGTCCTCATGGGAGAGGTGCTCCAGCCCTCTGCTCATCCTTGTGGCCCTTCTCTGGACACCTTCCAGCACCTCCAGATCCCTCTTGCAATAGGGGCTCCAGACCTGGAGGCAGTACTCCAGGTGGGGTCTCAGCAGAGCTGAGCAGAGGGGGAGAATCACCTCCCTTGCCCTGCTGGCCACACTTCTCCTGCTGCAGCCCAGGATCTGATTGGCTTTGTGGGCTGCAAGTGCACACTGAGAGCTCCTGTTGAGCTTCTCGTCCACCAGCACCCCCAAGTCTCTCTCCTCAGGGCTGCTTTCCAGCCAGTCCCTGCCCAGCCTGGATTTGTGCCTGGGATTGCCTCCACCCAGCTGCAGGACCCTGCCCTTGGTCTTGTTGAACCTGCTGAGGTTGGCTTGTGCCCACCTCTCCAGCCTGTCCAGGTCCCTCTGGATGGCCTCCCTTCCCTCCATCCTGTCTGTTGCCCCACACAGCTTGGTGTCATCAGCAAACCTGCTGAGGGTGCACTCAATGCCACTGTCCATGGCACCCACAAAGATGTTGAACAAGCCTGGTGCCAGGACTGATCCCTGAGGGCCTCTGCTTGTCCCTGGCCTCCACTGGGACATGGACCCATGGACAGCCACTCCTTGGGTGCGGCCATCAAGCCAGTTCCTTATCCATCTAGTGGTCCACCCATCACACCCATGTGTCACCAGCCTAGAGACCAGGATGTGGTGCAGGGCAGTGTTGATCATCTACTCCAACTTCTTAATATATAATCACAGAAAAACCTCACAGAATATTTGGGGTTGGAAGGGACCTCAAAGGATCATCTAGTCCAGCCCCCCTGCCAGAGCAGGATCACCTACACCAGATCACTCAGGAATGAACCTGTGTGAGTTTTGAATACCTCCAGAGAGGGAGACTCCACAACCACCCCTGGGCAGCCTCTTCCAGGGCTCTCTCACCCTCACAGGGAAAAATTTTTTCCTCATGTTTCCATGGAACTTCCTATGCCTGAACTTCCACCCATTGCCCCTTGTCACAGAATCACAGAATTAACCAGGTTGGAAAAGACTTCAGAGATCATCCAGTCCAACCTATCACCCAGCACCATCTAATCAACTAAACCATGGCACCAAGTGCCTCACCCAGTCCCTTTTAAAACACTTCCAAGGACAGTGACTCCACCACCTCCCTGGGCAGCACATTCCAATGGCCAGCCTCTCTTTCTGGGAAAGAATTTCTTCCTGACATCCAGCCTAAACTGCAAATTTGTTTTAGAAACATAGAATCATAGAATTATTGGAGGGGACCTCAAGGATCATCCAATTCCAACCCCCCTGCCATGGGCAGGGACCCCTCACACTAGATCAGGTTGCCCAGAGCCACATCCTGGCTTGAAAATCTCCCAGGGATGATGTTTCCACCACCTCCCTGGGCAAACTCTTCCAGTATCTTCTCCACTCTCATGGGGAAGAATTTCTTGCTAAGATCCATTCTGAATCTACCCATTTCTATCTTTTTTTCCCATTCCCCCCAGTCCTATCATTACCTGAAAGTCCCTCACCCACCCCTTTTCCCCCTCACATCCCAGAGCACCTGGGCTCTGTTGCAGTCTCCTCCCACCCCAGGTGTGGCCACTTTGGCCTCCCCACCCACTCCCCTTTTTAGTCCCCCCCAGGAAAGGCAGCAGCCCTAAGCTGGGCTCATCTGGGCTGAGGATCCTCCTCTCATCCTTGGTGAGTGCCCATGGTGCACACTGGGTGATGGTGGTGGTGACAACAAAGGCCGGGGGGCCTGGTGGCCCCCCGGTTGTTAGGGCCAGGATTGATGACTGCTTCAATATCATCCACAGGTGCTGGCTGGGGCTCCTTGCTGGGGCTGGGCTCCTTGCTGGGGCTTAGCTCCTCTGTGTGGTTCTTGCTAAATTCCAGACTAAATCTCCTTTTCCTCAGCTTCAAACCCTTCCCCCTTCTCCTCTCTAGACATCCTTATGGAAAGTCTCTTTCCAGCCTTCCTGTAGGATTCTGTAGGATCCCATCAGGTAGCTCTAAGGTCCCTGCCTAGAGTCCTCTCTTCTCCAGGCTGAACACCTCCAGCTCCCTCAGCCTATTCTCACAGCAGAGCTCCAGTCTCACCCTGCTCTCCCTCAGCTTCAAACCATTCCCCCTTCTCCTGTCTCTAGACACCCTCAGGAAAAGTCTCTCTGCAGCCTTCCTGGAGGATCCCTTCAGGTACTGGAAGGCAGCTCTAAGGTCCCCCCAGAGTCTTCTCTTCTCCAGGCTGAACACCCCCAGCTCCCTCAGCCTATCCTCACAGCAGAGCTGCTCCAGCCCTTGGATCATCCTTGTGGCCTCCTCTGGCCTCACTCCAGCAGCTCTGTGTCCTTCTGCTGCTGAGGACAGCAGAACTGGAGGCAGGATTGGAGGTGAGGTCTCAGCAGAGCCGAGTCAAGGGGCAGAATCCCCTCTCTTGCCCTGCTGACTTACAAGAGGCCTGATTTCTGGCTTTTGTTGAGACAGCATGGACCCAGAGTGGGGGAGGTTGTTTTCTCAAAAGGAACTATTTTTTTCCCCATGGTCAGCATTCAGACACCCAGCACACTTGGATTCCTTTTTTTATTTCATTTTGACCTTAATAATATTTTATTGGAGGCAGAGAAGGCTCCAGGCAGACCTTAGACCTACATTCCAATTCCAGAGGCTCATCACCCTCCTGCTGAAGGACTTCCTCAGCTCCAGTCTAACCCTGCTCTCCCTCAGCTCCAAACCATTCCCCCTTGTCCTGTCTCTAGACACCCTGATGAAGAGTCCCTCTGCAGCCTTCCTGTAAGGTCCCTTGTGTCTGAGCTGTTGTGCTTCTGAAAACCCTCTAGAGATTCCTTGCCCAGCAATTACTTCAAGACAACCAAACTGAACAAGTGATTACAATCAAGCTGAGTTTGTTTTCCTTCTGGGGTACCTCACAGTGCATCACAAAGGCAGCAATTGTTTGGGTAATTTTGGGGCAGCACTGAATCTCTTAGACCTGAGATTAGTAATGGACTTTTCTGACTTAGCTAGTTGTCAGAAGAGAAAAATAATAATAGCTCACTGCAGTAGATGATCAATCTGCAAGAAATTAGCAGCTTACAATTCTTTCTGCTTCCAAAGCAACCAGGAATCCCATTAAACTCCAGCTCCAAGAAGTGTTTTCAGAGTATCACAGTATCACCAAGGTTGGAAGAGGCCTCAAAGGTCATTGAGTCCAACCTGTCACCACAGACCTCATGACTAGACCATGGCACCAAGTGCCACATCCAATCCCCTCTTCAACACCTCCAGGGATGGGGACTCCACCACCTCCCTAGGCAGCACATTCCAATGGCTAACAACTCTCTCAGTGAAGAACTTCCTCCTCACCTCCAGCCTAAACTTCCCCTGGCACAGCTTGAGACTGTGTCCTCTTGTTCTGGGGCTGGTTGCCTGGGAGAAGAGACCAACCCCCACCTGGCTACAGCCTCCCTTCAGGGAGCTGGAGAGAGCAAGAAGGTCTCCCCTGAGCCTCCTCTTCTCCAGGCTAAGCAACCCCAGCTCCCTCAGCCTCTCCTCACAGGGCTGTGCTCCAGACCCCTCCCCAGCTTTGTTGCCCTTCTCTGGACACCTTCAAGTGTCTCAATGTCCTTAAACTGAGGAGCCCAGAACTGGACACAGGACTCAAGGTGTGGCCTAAGCAGTGCTGAGCACAGGGCATAATGACTTCCCTGCTCCTGCTGGCCACACTGTTCCTGATGCAGGCCAGGATGCCATTGGCCTTCTTGGCCCCCTGGGCACACTGCTGGCTCATGTTTAGGTGGCTGTCAATCAGTAACCCCAGGTCCCTCTCTGCCTGGCTGCTCTCAGCCACTCTGACCCCAGCCTGTAGCTCTGCATGGGGTTGGTGTGACCAAAGTGCAGCACCCAGCACTTGGGCTTGTTGAATGCCATCCTGTTGGACACTGCCCATCTGTCCAGCCTGTTAAGGTCCCTCTGCAGAGCCCTTCTGCCCTCTTAACAGATCAACTCCTGCCCCCAGCTTGGTGTCATCTGCAAATTTGCTGATGACGGACTCAATCCCCTCATCCAGATCATCAATAAAGATACTGAACAGGATGGGGCCCAGCACTGATCCCTGGGGCACACCACTGGTGCCTGGCTGCCAGCTGGCTGTGGCACCATTTCACCACCACTCTCTGGGCTCAGCCTCCAGCCAGTTCCTAACCCAGCTCAGAGTGCTGCTGTCCAAGCCAGGGGCTGACAGCTTGGCCAGGAGTTTGCTGTGGGGGACGGTGTCAAAGGCCTTGCTGCAGTCCAGGTAGACTACATCCACAGCCTGCCCCACATCCACCAGGCAGTCACCTGGGCATGGAAGGAGATCAGGTTGGAGAGGCAGGACCTGCCCTTCCTAAATCCAGTCTGCCACAGAAGAGCACTGATGTTTTGTATGGGAGAACACGACCAGGGAGCGCTAGGAGGTGAGCCCTGTAATTCAGAACAGCAAAAAGCAGCAAGATCAGAGAAGCTAATCTCAAAATCTGTGAAGAGCAGAGGGAAGAAACCATTACAGATGAATCAAATTCATTCTTTGGTCTTCAAAAGTTACAGATAAAAAGAAGAAAAAGTGAATGCTTTCCCTAGAGCTCAGATCTCATTTTAAGGCCCCAGAAAAGCACGTTTCTTTCTCAAATGGCTGCTGGCACACACACACGGCATAAGAAAAGCCTGCTTTGTGGGGGCTGCTTAAAACACAGAACTCCTTCTGATTCCCTTTCTCACCTACATTCACAGTCAAGTGCCTTCTCTGAAATAAAACCCTCCCCACTCAAAGGCACAGATCTCAATGCACATGGAAGAGATGAAAGCTGGACCAGTGAGGGGAGAGCAGAGGAGATCTCATTCCCTTTTCATAGTATCACAGTACCAGTCAGGGTTGGAAGGGACCACAGGGATCATCTAGTTCCAACCCCCCTGCCATGGGCAGGGACACCCCACACTAGATCAGCCTGGCCACAGCCTCATCCAGCCTGGCCTTAAACACCCCCAGGGACAGGGCCTCAACCACCTCCCTGGACAACCCATTCCAGGGCTTCACCACTCTCATGGGGAAGAACTTCCTCCCCACCTCCAGCTTCATTCCATTCCCCCTAGTCCTATCACTCCCTGAGATCCTGAGCAGTCCTTCCCCAGCCTTCCTGTAGCCCCCTTCAGATACTGGAAGGCCACAATGAGGTCACCTGGGAGCCTTCTCTTCTCCAGACTGAACAGCCCCAACTCCTTCAGTCTGTCCCCACAGGAGAGGTGCTCCAGCCCTCTGCTCATCCTGTTCCAGCAGTACATTTAAGGAGAGGATCATGCAGCATAACCAGCAGCTTGCAATTAAAAAACCCCAAGCCGCAAACCCCAGAGACAACAACACTCAGAGGCTTAAACCCAGAAGTGTTTTCTCCAACAGGCTTCACAAGGGTGAAAGCAATTCTCAGCTGCACAAGATGCTGCTTCTGTGGGGTCACCAAACAGGTCTGGGCAAATCCTGGGCTGGTGGAAACTGTCAATACTGTAACAGAATGCAGGGTGATCAGTCAGGCAAGTCTGAAAAGACTTCAGTTGTTTGTGTTTCCTGATGACCTGAGATTAACCTCCCCTCACTACAGCCTGTGGAGCATTGATTTCAAGTTTTGTCTTGGAGAACTGAGATGCATTGGAGTGGATTTTTGCCTTTTCTGAAACAGCATCTTCTCAGGTCAGGTTTCAAGACCACAGGTCTTTTATCATCACCTCTGGTTGCAGTGGGTTAAAAGGGAAAAATTTTGCCCAGCTATATAAATAACCTCTTAGAGCTTTTAATCCATGTGTCTGTGCATTAGGTACTGCTAACAAATCCCCTTTGGCAGCAGCAGCACCAAAGGGATTGTCATGTTTTGCTCTCACTCACTGTGGAGCACTCATCAAACAGTTCTCTGTTAATTACAGGTTTACAGCTCCACAGACTGCATTGGGCTGCAAGGGAGCCTCCAAGGGCATTTTGGCCAACAGCCCTGTGCTCAGCTGGGACACCTCCACCTAGAGCAGGCTGCACAGGGCCACATCCAGCCTGAGCTTGAATGTCTCCAGGGTCAGGGACTCAACCAGGTTCATCCCTGGGCAGCCTGTTCCAGCATTTCACCACTCTCACGGTGCAGAACTTCCTCCTGGTGACCAGCCTGAATCTGCCCTGCTCCAGTTTCACCTCTGCTCTGAGAACAGGTTGAGGGAGCTGGGGGTGTTCAGCCTGGAGAATATAAAACTCTGGGGGGACCTTAGAGCTGCCTTCCAATAGTTGAAGGGATCCTCCAGGAAGGCTGCAGAGGGAATTTTCCTCAGGATGTCTAGATACAGGAGAAGGGGGAATGGTTTGAAGCTGAGGGAGAGCAGGGTTAGATTGGAGCTGAGGAAGAACTTCAGTGTGAGGGTGGTGAGAGTCTGGCACAGGCTGCCCAGGGAGGCTGTGGCTGCCTCCTCCCTGGGGGTGTTCAAGGCAAGGTTGGGTGAGGCCTTGAGCAGCTGAGTCTAGTTGAGAGGTGTCCCTGCCCCTGGTGGGGAGGTTGGAGCAGATGATCTCTGAGGTCCCATCTGACCTGAGCCATTCTGTGATTTTAAAGGATGGATTTCTATCTTGTTATTTTTTGTCCCATGCCCTGATCCAAGTAATAACAGTGTTGATTGAAGGGAGTTTCATCATTCACTAAACTACTTTCCTTCTCACAAATACTTTCTTTTGCCATCTTGGAAAGCTCCCCAGTGTAGCTCCTGAAGGTGTTTTGTCTGTGGGACTCTCCTCATTTATTCTGAAGCTGCTACTGGTGTCTGTGCATGTTTGTTCTATGGTATCTCTGCAAGTGCAGCTGTGCAAGAACAAGGCTTTTGTTTCTGCTTGGATAGCATCATCTAAAATCTATTCTATTTATTCTGAGATTTTTCTGAAGACTTTTCCCTGATGAAAAACTTCTCTACAGCCCAGCTTTGTGGAAACTTGGTCTGAAAACTCTTGAAAGCTGCTGATCAAGACCAATGGCTTATTGAACCTGAAAACTCTACTGCAGGCATATTCTGCCTTTAGCTTTATAGATAATTCACTGGGTAATTGCTGCATTTCCTAGTGTTCATCCTGTGTACTGAGAAGTCAACACAGGCCTCTAAAATAGATACACACATTCCATTGGGTTGGGAGGGACCTTCAAAGGGACCTGGGGATATTGGTTGATGGTAGGCTGAACATGAGCCAGCAGTGTGCCCAGGTGGCCAAGAGTGCTAATGGCATCCTGGCCTGCATCAGGAACAGTGTGGCCAGCAGGAGCAGGGAGGTCATTGTACCCCTGTACACTGCACTGGTTGGGCTACACCTTGAGTCCTGTGCCCAGTTCTGGGCCCCTCAGTTTAGGAAGGAGGTTGAGTTGCTCAAAGGTGTCCAGAGAAGGGCAACAAAGCTGGGGAAGGGTCTGGAGCACAGCCCTGTGAGGAGAGGCTGAGGGAGCTGGGGTTGCTTAGCCTGGAGAAGAGGAGGCTCAGGGGAGACCTTCTTGCTCTCTGCAACTCCCTGTAAGGAGGTTGTAGCCAGGTGGGGGTTGGCCTCTTCTCCCAGGCAACCAGAACAAGAGGACACAGTCTCAAGCTGTGCCAGGGGAGGTTGTTAGGAAGAAATTCTTCACAGAGTGATTGCCCATTGGAATGTGCTGCCCAGGGAGGTGGTGGAGCCACCATCATTGGAGGTGTTTAGAAGGAGACTTGATAGGGTGCTTGGTGCCATGGGTTAGTTGATTAGGTGGTGTTGGGTGATAGGTTGGATGTGATGATCTCAAAGGTCTCTTCCAACCTGGTTTATTGTATTCTATCTTGTCCAACCCCCCTACCCTCAGCAGGAATACCTCCATCTAGATCAGGCTGCCCAGGGTCTCGTCAAGTCTGACCTTGAATGTCTCCAGGGATGGGCCCTCAACCACATCCCTGGGCAGCCTGTTCCAGTGTTCCACCACTCTCGTTGTGAAGAACTTGCTCCTCATGTCTTTATGTTCTTCTGATGTTTTAGACTTGATTCTGCTTTGAGTATTCACTGGGATTTGTGCTGTCACTTCTTGGCTGCTTCAGAGAGAGATTTCTTCTGTTCAGGCATTTGCTTAGAATTGTTATTCATAGAATGGTTTAGATTGTAAGGGACCTTAAAGATCATCCAGTTCCAAACCCCTGCCATGGGCAGGGACAGCTTCCACCACCCCAGGTTGCTCAAGGCCTCATTCAACCTGGCCTTGAACAGCTCCAGGGAGAGGATATTCATCACCTCCCTGGGCAACCTGTACCAATGTCTCACCACCCTCACTGTAGGAAGAAATTCTTTAATCTCCAGTCTAAATCTGCTCTCCTCAATCTTCAACCCATTCCCTCTCATCCTATCCCTACAGCCCTTGTCAAAAGTCCCTTCCTGGCTTTCTTGTAGCTCCCTTCAGGTGCTGGAAGGCTGCTCTACTAAGGTCTCCTTAGAGCCTTCTCTTCTCCAGCATGCCTCCATAGTGAAGGTTCTCCAATCCTCTGCTCATCTTTGTTGCTTCCTGCAGAACCCCTCCAGCAGCTCTATGTCCCTCTTGTCCTTGGGGCACCAGAACTGGAGGCAGTGCTGCAGGTGGGGTCAGAGCAGAGCAGAGGGACAGAATCCCTTCCCTGTGCTGCTGCTCTCCCTGCTCTGGCTGCAGCTCAGCACACAGCTGCCTGCTGGGCCACAGAGGGTAGAAATCCAGCACACAGAGCCTAAATCAGCTGTGAACTTTATCTTTTGCTGAATGGGGAGCTCTGCCTGCAGTGTCCAGTGGCACCTTTGGACTTTCTGCTTGAATCCTTAGCTTTCTTCAAACGTTTCACTTCCTGTTCTGTGTACCTCAGCACTACTGCCCTGGGCTTGGGCTTACATGGCCATACCCTGCTAGGTCACTCTTAGGATTTAGAAGGGTTTAGAATCATAGAATGGTTTGGGTTGGAAGGGACCTCCAAAGGTCATGCAGTCCAACCCCCTCTGCACTCAGCAGGGACATCCTCCACTAGGTCAGGTTGCCCAGACACCTGTTGAGCCTCAGCTTGAATATCTCTAGGAATGGAGCCCCAAACACCTCCCTGGGCAACCTGTTGCAGTGTTCCACTACCTTCACGGTGCAGAACTTGTTCCTGACATCCAACCTGAATCTGCCCTTCTCTAGTTTGACATATTTGCAGCTGTAGCAAATCAAGGTAGTTCTAAAGTTGCTAAACAGCTCAGATGTTTCCTTGGAGTTTCAGCCTTTTTGGTCCAAGTAATCTGATTTAGTTTGCATTCAGAGTCTTGTATCCATATCATGTTGTACTCTTCCTCCCCTTAGCTGTAAGCTCAAGAAGGCTCCTTTGAAGCACTTCATAATGTAAAGGAGAGAGGTTGTGGAGTCTGCTTCTCTGGAGACTTACAAACCCCACCTGGATGTGTTCCTGTGTGACCTGCTGTAGGTGATGCTGCTCTGGCAGGGAGGTTGGACTGGATGATCTCTGCAGGTCCCTTCCAACCCCTAACATTCTGTGGTTCTGTGATGTTCCCAAAGCCAAGGTTTTCTACCTGATTAAAGCCTTCTCCCCCATGAGGCTTCTTGACAGCTATGGAAAAGCAGGCTTTGAGGCACGTCTGCTTCACTCTGCAAGATCATAAAGCCTTCCCCCCTGCCCCTTGTATCTTCATAAGTGATGAAGAACTCCATGACTTTATTTTGAGGCAGGGATCTCCTCATTGTGCAGGTCCACCTAGCCTTCCAGCCATCCTGCCCCACAGCTGTCACCACACACTTGCTTTCAGATGCTCTTAAGTGTATCACACATCACTCTGCAGCCTGTGAGTGTACTGCCCTGGGGCTCTTCAGTCTATTCTCATGTTATCCAACCCACCATGTGATCCCAACGTTTGTTCCTACATTCCTTGGAGGCAAACCAAATGATACATGGCTGGGCAATGCATAGATACTCTGCAGATTTAGCAGAGCTTGAGCAGTTAAGTGGTTAATATCCTGAGCTTATTGTTTTCTTTCCTCATTTCCCATAACCATCACTCTCTGGGAACTCTCTATCCTTTTGTCTGCATTTGCAACTGGGATTTGGGGGAAGCTGTGCCACGCTGGAGAAGCAGCATTCCCTTGGCTTTGTTTATCCTGTTTCTGTTCCCGCAGCTCCTCTTTCAGTTATCCAATTGCTGCTGACACTCTTCTCGTCTCTTTTTCTAATCCTCTTTCTCCCATGCTTTTGCATCTATTGCATTTAAGGTATTTGTGTTGTAAGGATTGTGATGGTGGCAACACCACTTAGCCTGGTTACAGACTGGGTGTGCTGAAGCTCTTTTATATAAGGGCATGGTGATACCAAGCTGGGAGGCTTGGCTGAGACACCTGGAGGCTGTGAGGCCATTCAGAGACTTGGACAGACTGAGAGCTGGGCAGAGAGGAACCTAAGGAGGTTCAACAAGGATCAGTGCAGAGTCCTGCACCTGAGGAGGAAGAACAAACTGCAGCAGCACAGGCTGGGAGGGGATCTGCTGGAGAGCAGCCCTGGGGAGAAGGAGCTGGGAGTGCTGGTGGACAAGCAGCTCTGCATGGGACAGCAATGTGCCCTGGGGGCCAAGAAGGCCAATGGGATCCTGGGCTGCATTCAGAGGAGTGTGTCCAGCAGAGCCAGGGAGGTTCTCCTCCCCCTCTACTCTGCCCTGAGGAGACCTCCCCTGGAATATTGCATCCAGCTCTGGGCTCCCCAGTTCAGGAGGGACAGGGATCTGCTGGAGAGAGTCCAAGGGAGGGCTACCAGGATGCTGAAGGGACTGGAGCACTGCCTGGTGAGGAGAGGCTGAGAGCCCTGGGGCTGTTTAGTCTGGAGAGGAGAAGACTGAGAGGGGATCTGATCAATGTCTATCAATATCTGAGGGCTGGAGCTCAAGAGGGAGTGGACAGGCCCTGCTCAGTTGCACCCTGGGATAGGACAAGGGACAATGGATGGAAACTACAGCACAGGAGGTTCCATCTCAATGTGAGGAAGAACTTCTTGACTGTTGAGGGTGGCAGAGCCCTGGAGCAGGCTGCCCAGAGAGGTTGTGGAGTCTCCTTCTCTGGAGCCTTTCCAGGCCTGCCTGGGTGTGTTCCTGTGTGACCTGTGCTGAATTCTCTGGTCCTGCTCTGGCAGGTCCTCCTGGAAGAGACCTCTCCAGAGGTCTCTTCCAACTCCTCCCATCCTGAGATCCTGTGAACACAGGTTTGTGGAGGGACTCTGACTGGATTTGGGTGCTTCAGTATCTGCCTCATGCATCCAAGGAATAGTTTTGATGTATCTCCTGATGTCATAGGAAACAAAGAGGCAGAGCATGAGAGGAGCCACGTGGAAAATCTCTGTGATGTGCTGGTCCCCTGTTAATACCCAGAGAGGCTCTGGAAATGCCAGAGCCTCCTCCTGTTTACTTTGTTTGTTCAAACACCCCAGCAAACCTCGCTGGTTTGCTCCAACCTGCTCTCTGTTCCTGTCCTGGCAGCAGGAGTGGACTTGATGATCTTTGGAGGTCTCTTTCACCCCCTAATATCCTGGGGCCATAAGAGATGAAGATCCTAAAGACCTTTAACATCAGAGACAGCAGTAAGCTCTGGACAAATGGATCAGACAATAGGTGTAAGCATGAGCACCCCTTATGACCCTGCACTCCAAGGGGGCATCATCAAGCTGTACTTTGCATTCTCTTTCATCCTCCTTGGAGCTGGAGGAGACTCATTTCCAGCCTTTCATTTCTTTCTCCCTTCTGCACATGCAAAAACCTTTCCCCCTTGGTTTTTATAATCCTTCCAGCTTGTGTTAATGGCTTCTTTTCACAGTTAGAGTTCACAAATGAAGGTTGGAAGGCATCTTTTGAGTGGCTTCTTTCACATTTGGAGTCTCAGATTTGGGTTGGAAGGCATCCTTTGAGCTCAGTCTAGTCCAACCCCCTGTTTAAGCAGGGTCAGCTGCAGCAGGTTACCCTAAACCAGTCAGGTTTGGAATCTCTCTCACATGGACACTTCAGAACCTTCCTGGGTGCCCTGTTCCAGTGCTTGATCACTCTGACAGTAAGAAAGTGCATTCCTGTGTTCAGATGGAGTTTCAGGTGTTTCAGTTTGTGGCCATGGCCTCCTGCTCTGTTGATGGGCACTGCTGGAAAGGGCCTGGCCCTGTCATCTGTGTTTATAGCCATTGATGGAATCTCTCCTGGGTCTTCCTTCACCAAGGAGAGGGAGAGGCCTGTGGATGTGGTCTACCTGGACTTCAGCAAGGCCTTTGACACCGTCCCCCACAGCAAACTGCTGGCTAAGCTGTCAGCCCGTGGATTGGACCATTACACTCTGTGCTGGGTTAGGAACTGGCTGGAGGGCCGGGCCCAGAGAGTGGTAGTGAACGGTGCCACAGCCAGCTGGCAGCCAGGCACCAGTGGTGTGCCCCAGGGATCAGTGCTGGGCCCTGTGCTCTTCAACATCTTCATTGATGATCTGGATGAGGGGATTGAGTCAGTCATCAGCAAGTTTGCAGATGACACCAAGTTAGGGGCAGATGTTAGTCAGTTAGAGGGTAGAAAGGCTCTGCAGAGGGACCTCGACCGACTGGACAGATGGGCAGAGTCCAATGGGATGGCATTCAACAAGTCCAAGTGCCGAGTGCTGCACTTTGGCTACGGCAATCCCATGCAGAGCTACAGGCTGGGGTCGGAGTGGCTGAGAGCTGCCAAACAGAGAGGGACCTGGGGGTGCTGATTGACAGCCACCTGAACATGAGCCAGCAGTGTGCCCAGGTGGCCAAGAGGGCCAATGGCATCCTGGCCTGCATTAGGAATAGTGTGGCCAGCAGGAGCAGGGAAGTCATTGTGCCCCTGCACTCTGCTTTGGTTAGGCCACACCTTGAGTCCTGTGTCCAATTCTGGGCTCCTCAGTTTAAGAAGGACATTGAAACACTTGAAGGTGTCCAGAGAAGGGCAACAAGGCTGGGGAGAGGCCTTGAACACAGCCCTGTGAGGAGAGGCTGAGGGAGCTGGGGTTGCTTAGCCTGGAGAAGAGGAGGCTCAGGGGTGACCTCATTGCCCTCTACAACTATCTGAAAGGTGGTTGTAGCCAGGAAGGGGTTGGTCTCTTCTCCCAGGCAACCAGCACCAGAACAAGGGGACACAGTTTCAAGCTGCACCAGGGGAGGTTTAGACTCGAGGTGAGGAGGAAGTTCTTCACCGAGCGAGTCATTCGTCATTGGGATGTGCTGCCCAGGGAGGTGGTTGAGTCACCATCCCTGGAGGGGATTGGATGTGGCACTTGGTGCCATGGTCTAGTCATGGGGTCTGTGTTGATAGGTTGGACTCGATGATCCTCGAGGTCCTTTCCAACCTAAGTGATACTGTGATACTGTATTCCTTGCTCCAGACTCTTTGAAATGTTCTGCTAGGATTTTGTGGGGAGAGATCTCTGTCTTCTGTGGACTGTGTCCAGACCACATCCTTCCTTCTGTGTATGGCTCCAGCTCCTGCCATGGCTGGATGCCCCCTGCCCTAAATCCTAAAGTGTCAGCATTTTACATTGCTGCCCTTTAGCTTTGTCCTCATGTTGCACCACAGCCTTCCCATGGTTCCTGAGTGCAGTCTTTCCATGCTGGAAGGCTAGGAGCCTTCCTGACTCTTTAAGTTGGGGATGATCAAGCCCTTGAAGCTTGCAGAAGCTTCTGAGGAGACCAAATTCTTCTGACATAAACATGGGTGTCTGATATGTGAGTGGCTTCCAGTTCTGCACAGAATGGGGAGAGGAGCAGTGCTGGCTCCCACTTTTTGCTGGTTGTGTCAGTGATTAGAAGGCTCTTTGAAGATTGTAGGTCTGGTTATGTGGTCTTGACAGCTTCAGGATTTAGGAGAAAAGCCTCAAGACTGAGGCTGCAGGCAGGGCTGGAATGGCGCCATTCTGTGTCCTTTCCATAGAGAAATGGAGCAGAGGGATTGCAGCCCTCTAATGAGCATCCTTGCTTCCTGGAAGGGCAAGGAGACTCCCAGAGGCCTATTCCTACTTTAGAAAAGCTTTGTTTTGTACCACTAGGACTTGGAGAAGCATAGAACTGTTTCAGTTGGAAAAGCCCTCTAAGACCATTCAGTCCAACCATCAACACAGCACCACCATGGCCATGAAACCGTGTCCTGAATTGCCATAGCCACACACTTCTTGCACACCTCTAGGGATGGTGACTCCTTGAGCTCCCTGGGTTCCCTGTTCCAGCACCTCACCACTCTTGCAGCCTGTCTCTCCCATGGCACTATTTTAGGCTGTTGCCTCTTGTTCTATCACCTGACACTAAGGAGAAGAGATCAACCTCCACCTCGGTGCAACCTCCTTTCAGGGAGCTGTAGAGAGCAATGAGGTCTCCCCTCAGCTTTCTCTTCTCCAGACTAAACAACCCCAGGTCCCTCAGCTGCTCCTCACCAGACCTGTTCTCCACCAGCTTCGTTGCCCTTCTCCAGACCCCCTCTAGTCCTTCAATGTTCTCTTGGAGAGAGGGACCCAAAACTCCCCCCAGGATTTGAAGTGTGGCTGCCCCAGTGCCTGTTGGGAAGGAAGAACTGTGCTTGCTGAAAGGCTGTTTGCAGTGAGCAGTCAGATGGATCCAATCACTGAGATTGTCCTCTTGCTTTTATATATTTTAGTTTAGTTTTTTGTTTGAGAAAGTGGAACATCTGCCTGTGAGGAGAGGCTGAGGCAGCTGGGGCTTGGAGCAGAGGAGCCTGAGGGTGACCTCGCTGCTGGGGATAAAGATGTGCAGGGCAGTGTGGGGAGGATGGAGCCAGGCTCTGCTCAGGGATGTCCAAGGACAGCACAAGGGGCACTGGGGGCAAGCTGGAGCAGAGGAGGTGCCACAGGAACAGAAGGGGAAACTTTTTCCTCTGTGAGGGTGGCAGAGCCCTGGAGCAGGCTGCCCAGAGAGGTTGTGGAGTCTCCTGCTCTGGAGACTTTCCAGACTTACCTGGATGTGTTCCTGTGTGACCTGCCCTGGGTGATGCTGCTCTGGCAGGGGGTTTGGACTGGCTGATCTCTGGAGGTCCCTTCCAAACGTCCTAACATCTGTGGTTCTGTGTCTGTCACTGTGAAGCTCATCTACTGAGTCTTAACTGGTGAGTTGTGCAAAAATCCATAGCCTCTGAGCTGATTGGGGTGAGAATGCTGCAGAGAATGGGACAACAACAGAGCAGAGGACACAGTCTCAAGCTGTGCCAGGGGAGGTTTAGGCTGATATTAGTAGGAAGAAATTCTTCCCAGAAAGAGAGATTGGCCATTGGAATGTGCTGCCCAGGGAGGTGGTGGAGTCACCATCACTGGAGGTGTTTAGGAAGAGCCTGGATGAGGCATGTGCCATGGTTTAGTTGATTAGAACTGTGAAGAACTTTCTCCTCACCTCCAGCCTAAACCTCCCCTGGCACAGCTTGAGACTGTGTCCTCTTGTTCTGGTGCTGGTTGCTTGAGAGAAGAGACCAACCCCTACCTGGCTACAACCTCCCTCAGGGAGTTGGAGAGAGCAATAAGGTCTCCCCTGAGCCTCCTCTTCTCCAGGCTAACATCCTTCCTAAACTGAGGAGCCCAGAACTGGACACAGGACTCAAGGTGTGGCCTAACCAGTGCTGAGCACAGGGCAGAATAACCTCCCTGCTCCTGCTGGCCATGCTGAAGGAGCTGGGGATGGTTAGTGTGGAAAAGAGGAGGCTGAGGGGAGACCTCATGGCTCTCTACAACTCCCTGAAAGGAGGTTGTGGAGAGGTTGGTGCTGGTCTTTTCTCACAGGCAATTAGTGATAGAATGATAGAACAAGAGGGAACAGCCTCAACCAGGGTAGGTTTAGACTGGACATTAGGAGGAATTTTTTTCCCCTCAAGAGTGGTCAGGCACTGGAATGAGCTGCCCAGGGAGGTGGGGAGTCCCCAAGCCTGGATATGCTTACAGCTGGTGCTTGGGGCACTGGTTTAGGGGTGACCCTTGCAGAGCAGGGTTAATGGTTGGACTTAGTGATCCTGAGGCTCTTTCCCAACCTGAACATTTCTGTGATTCTGGGGCAGTTCCTGCTCCCCTGGAGCAGCCTTTGGAATGAGGCTGCTGCTGGTTGGGAGTGAGGCCAGGGGAGCACAAGGGAAGCATTAAGAGAAATGTGCTAACTGTGGGTCCAGCTCTCCACTGAAAACAATACATGAAGTTGGTGTCCTGGGGGGCTCTTGAGGTGGCCAGTGCTGGTTAAACAATCCTCGTGGGTTTCCTGCTTAGCAGCTGAGCTGTCAGCTTTGCAAACCCTTAAACAAACAGAGCTCCAACCAAACCTGTAGTTTTTGAGACTCACTCTCCAAAGCTGTCATCTTTGAATTTGTCTTGTGGCAGAAAGCAGGTTACCTTGCTTGCTTCTGTGTGGGTGATCAGCTTGGCAAAACACAGGGAACAAGCGTGGTCATCCTTCAGCAGATGCCTGGTGCCTCTAGGAGAGGAGGTCTAGAAGCATGTAATTAACTGGTCCAAAGGGAAGGAGCATGGGGAGTGTAGAGAGCAGAGCAGTAAAAATACACCAGTGCCCTCTCTAGTGTGACCACAAACAGCAGCTCAGGCTGTAAGAGGCATTTTACACTTCTCTGGCAGTGTCCTCACATAACCCAAGTCTTGTGCTGCTGGTTGGGTGAGACCTTGGCCCTGTGTGTCTCTGTGTGATAGCTGTGTCACTCAGAGATCAAATCACACCTGGTGTTTGCCATGCTCTTGGGAAAGTGGCACTTCACTGTACACAGAATTTGTTACTGCCTTGATGTCAAGCTCAGGGGGTGTTTCCCCTCCCCCTCTGCTCTGCCCTGCTGAGACCACTCCTGCAATCCTCTGTCCAGTTCTGGGCTCCCCAGTTCAAGAGAGACAGAGACCTGCTGGAGAGAGTCCAAGGGAGAGCCAGGAGGATGCTTAGGGGACTTGAGCATCTCCCCTGTGAAGAGAGACTGAGAGCCCTGGGGCTGTTTAGTCTGGAGAAGAGAAGGCTGAGAGGGGATCTGATCAATGTCTATCAAGAGGTGAGGGGTGGGGGTCAGGATGAAGGTGATGGTCTCTTTTTGGTGGTGCCCAGTGATAGGATAACGAGCAAAGGGTACAATCTGGGATACAGGAAGTTCCACCTCAACCTGAGGAGACACTTCTGTATGGTGAGGGTGTCAGAGCCCTGGAGCAGGCTGCCCAGAGAGGTTGTGGAGTCTCCTCTGGAGACTTTCCAACCCCACCTGGATGCACTGCTGTGCAGACTACCCTGGGTGATGCTGCTGTGGCAGGGGGGTTGGACTGGCTGATCTCTGAAGGTCTCTTCCAACCCCTAACATTCAGTGATTCTGTGATCCTCTGTAGGCAGAGAGGTTCAGACCTGCAGTGCTCACCATTTGATCTGGCAGACACAGCAGTGGCCTGAAGCAAAGGTGGACTCTCCTTCTCTGGAGACTTTGTGCCCTGGGTGACCCTGCTCTGGCAGGGGGGGTTGGACTGATTTAAATTCAAAGGAAAGTGAAACAATTACACTTCATTTTGTGTGTAGCAATAGAGAAATTGACCTTTTGGCTTTGGCTAACCACCATACTCCCTGTGTTACAACACAACTGTGCAACTGCTCCAGCTGATTCCAGGAGGGTTTGGTTGTCAGTTTTCATTAATAGTACAGCCCAAGTGGGGGGAGAATTGGTAAATGAGAACCCTTAATAAGGTGAATAAACTGTGGACTGTTAACAAAGATAAACTCTTGCTGTTGAGCACAGGGCCAGCAGCCCTGGCACTGTACTTTCCCCCAGTCCTTAAGAGATTAGAATAGAATAAACCAGGTTGGAAAAGACCTTCAAGATCACCAAGTCCAACCTATCACCCAACACCATCTAATCAACTAAACCATGGCACCAAGTGCCTCATCAAGTCTCCTCCTGAACACCTCCAGGGATGGGGACTCCACCACCTCCCTGGGCAGCACATCCCAATGGCCAATCTCTCTTTCTGGGAAGAACTTTCTCGCCTCCAGCCTAAACCTCCCTTGGCACAGCTTGAGACTGTGTCCTCTTGTTCTGGTGCTGGGTGCCTGGGAGAAGAGACCAACCCCCACCTGGCTACAACCTCCCTTCAGGGAGTTGGAGACAGCAAGAAGGTCTGCCCTGAGCCTCCTCTTCTCCAGGCTAAGCAACCCCAGCTCCCTCAGCCTCTCCTCACAGGGCTGTGCTCCAGACCCCTCCCCAGCTTTCTTGCCCTTCTCTGGACACCTTCCAGCAACTCAACATCTTTCCTAAATGGGAGACTGTGGGGACAGTGCACCCAAATGTGGTAAGGGAACTGGGAGGGGGGGACCCATTGCACCCAAATGGGGTAAGGGAACTGGGTGGGGGGACCCATTGCACCCAAATGGGATAGGGAACTGGGGGTGACATTGCACCTAAATGGGGTAAGGGAGCTGGGTGAGGATGACATTGCGGAGCTGGGGGGGGTTCAGGGGGGAACAGTGCACCTAAATGGGGTAAGGGAGCTGGTGGGGGGTTCAGGGGGGAACAGTGCACCTAAATGGGGTAAGGGAGCTGGGGGGTACAGTGCATCTAATGGGAATAAGGAACTGGGGGGGGGGGACACTGCACCCAAATGGGAGAAGGGAACTGGGGGGGACAGTGCACCTAATGGGAATAAAGAACTGGGAGGACCTTGCATCTGAATTGCTCTGGTATCTTTCCAGTGCAGTAAAAAGTCCTTCCCTGGTTCTGGAGCTAGGGATTAAGAAGGCCTTTTATTGCTGAATGGTTTAAGCAGTGGCTCTGGGGAGGTGCTGTGTGTGAAGACATTTGGTTTGGCAATCCTGGCAAGCCTTGCTCCTGAGAGAAGAGCTCCTCTTGGATGGCAGCAGGCCTGGGTTTTGCTGCAGTGAAGGATGTGGTCATTTATAGAGATGCAGCATTCCAAGGCTGTTTCTGAGGACCACAACAAAGCCTGGGTGCAGTGCTCTGAGTATCTTACTCATTTGCTTTCAATAATTGTGTCTCTGAGTTTACTTCCCTGCCAGCTCTGATCAAAGCATTTTCATGATAAGCTGATTTCATTCCCTTTTGCCCTGCCTGCCAATCCAAATAACAAAAAGCATTGCTGATAGCTGTATGATTTTCATGATTGTCTTTTCAATCATTATGTTGGGTTGTTTATTTTTCCCTCCCCCCTCTCCCTCCCCCTTCCTTTTTTGTGTCTCTCCAGCAGGCCAGCTGTGGGAAAGCAACAAGAGAGGGAAAATGAAGTACTTGCTGCTAATATGTTTCATGGCTTTCTTACCTCACTGTGCTGGCAAGTCTGTGAGAAGAGGTGTGAGTTACCCAAAGACATTTGAAGACATGAAAAAGGAGATAGCTGGCTACAGAGATATTGCTAAAGCTATTATTGACCTGGCTGTCCATGGGAAAGCTCAGAACAGATCCTATGAGAGACTGGCAGTTTTTGCTGACACCATAGGGCCCAGACTCAGTGGCTCAAAAAGTCTAGAGGCAGCCATCAAGTACATGGCCAGTGCCCTGCAGGAGGATGGGCTGGAGAATGTGCACCTGGAGCCTGTGAAAGTGCCACACTGGGAAAGAGGAGAAGAGTTTGCCCTGATGCTCAAACCAAGGAATCACAGCATTGCTATCCTGGGGCTTGGGAGCAGTGTTGCAACTCCTCCAGAAGGTAACTCTTTGTTTTGGAATGAAGTGTCTCTTCCCTTTGAGTCACACAATGTTAGGGGTTGGAAGGGACCTCCAGAGATCATCCAGTCCAACCCCTCTGCCAGGGCAGCATCACCCAGGGTAGGTCACACAGGAACACATCCAGGTGGGTTTGGAATGTCTCCAGAGAAGGAGACTCCACAACCTTTCTGGGCAGCCTGCTCCAGGGATCTGCCACCCTCACAGGGGAAATGTTTCCCCTTTCTGTTCCTGTGGCACCTCCTCTGCTCCAGCTTGCCCCCAGTACCCCTTGGGCATCCCTGAGCAGAGCCTGGCTCCACCCTCCCCACACTGCCCTGCACATCTTTATCACCAGCAATGAGGTCACTCTTAGGCTCCTCTGCTCCAAGCCCCAGCTGCCTCAGCCTGTCCTCACAGGGAGATGTTCCACTGCCTGCAGCAGCTTTGTGGCTCTGTGCTGGACTCTCTCAAGCAGTTCCCTGAGGTTCTTCTTGACCTGAGAGGCCCAGAACTGGACACAATATTCCAGATGTGGCCTCAGCAGAATAGGTTAGAAGGGGAGGAGAACCTCTCTTGACCTACTAACTACAACTATTCTAATCCATCCCAGGATGCCCTTGGCCTTCTTGACCACAAGGGCACATTGCTGGCTCTTGGACATCCTTCTGTCCACCAGGACCCCCAGGTCCTTTTCCCCTTCACTGCTCTCCTGCAGCTCAGCCCCCAGCATATTCTGGTCCATGAGATTGTTCATTCCCAGAATAATTGTTAGGTAGGTTCAGCAAAATCCATGTTTTTTTATGTCCCAGAATGTTAGTTTAATTGCACATTGCCCTGGCATTGGGGAGGGACTTTTGAGGGTGTGAGGGAGTGATAGGACTGGGGGGAATGGAGCAAAACTAGAAATGGGTAGATTGAGATTGGATGTTAGGAAGAAGTTGTTCCCCATGAGGGTGGTGAGAGACTGGCACAGGTTGCCCAGGGAGGTGGTGGAAGCCTCCTGCCTGGAGGTGTTTGCAGCCAGGCTGGATGTGGCTGTGAGCAACCTGCTGTAGTGTGAGGTGTCCCTGGGCATGGCAGGGGGGTTGGAACTGGCTGATCCTGAGGTCCCTTCCAACTCTGACAATTCTATGATTCTGTTTATCCCTCACTGATTTCTACTGTGTCAAACTAACCCCCCACTTTATTCTTCCTCACCTGTTTGCTTTCCCTGACTCCTGCCCTGTTTCTGAAGAGGTTTCTGTGCCGGCGCTGGGAGGCTGCCTGGCAGTGAGATCCCTCCCAGAAGAGCAGACCCTTCCTTATGCTCACTGCAATCATTCTGATCCCATGCCTTACCTTCTGACTTTATCCTGCAGTGTCTGCTGGGCTCATCTTGCTCTGTGCAGGCTGTGACAGGTTGCTGTGCTTGAGGAGGTTGTGTGGGGTAGCTGGTCCCTGGTGAGCTCTTGGCTCTCGTTCTTCCTGCTGGCTGGAACTGCCTGGGGAGGGCTGCTGCTTGCCAGCCTCTCCAGAGCACAGATCTGCAAGGTGAGCTGTCCTAAAACCAGCACTCACCCCAAGAACTGAACAGAGAGCTGTGCTGCTTTCCAGGCAGGATGAGTGGGGGGCTGCTGAAATGGCCTCCATCCACCTGCCCAACCCTGCTGCAGAGGGGGCCCTTGGCGAGGCCTGGCACAGGGAATGGCTTGGTGCAGGAGGCAGCAGGCCTCTGTTCAGCAAGGCTGGGGCCCATCTCTCTGCTCCCTTGTGCCCTCCAGGCCTATGGGGTTCTTGGAGGGGGGTTATGGTCTGTGCTGGGCCTCAGTGTATGTGCATACACATGTGCTGAGATACATGTGCTTAAGAGTCTCAAAATTGGATTTGGTTTATTGCTGTTTCTAGAAGAAAATGAACATGGACATTTATGAGGAGAGTACAAACCCTCTGAGGAGAGGCTGAGGGAGCTGGGGCTCCTTAGCCTGGAGAAGAGGAGGCTCAGGGGAGACCTTCTTGCTGAAGGGAGGTTGTAGCCAGGTGGGGGTTGGTCTCTTCTCCTAGGCAACCAGCACCAGAACAAGAGGACACAGTCTCAAGCTGTGCCAGGGGAGGTTTAGGCTGGAGGTGAGGAGGAAGTTCTTCCCAGAAAGAGAGATTGGCCACTGGAATGTGCTGCCCAGGGAGGTGGAGTCCCCATCCCTGGAGGTGTTTAGGAGCAGACTGGATGAGGCACTTGGTGCCATGGTTTAGTTGATTAGATGGTGTTGGTTAATAGGTTGGGCTCAATGATCTGAAAGGTTTTTTCCAACCTGGTTTATTCTATTCTATTCTATTCAATTTGAAAGTACAGTTTCAGGGAGAAGAATGGCTGTCTCTGGGGAATACTTTAACCATGCATGTAGCATAGTCCTGAAGAACAAAGTGCAGTGTGGCACAAGATTTGTGATGTTATTAAATGTATCCTACCTGTCTTCAGAAGCATCTACAGTTTGCCTGCTGACACTGAGTTAGTCAGTGCAAAGGAATAAAAACCCTAGGAAATGTTTCTGATTTAAGGAGTGTGGCTGAGAGCAGCCAGGCAGAAAGGGACCTGGGGGGGACTGGTTGACAGCAGCTGAACATGAGCCAGCAGGGTGTCCAGGAGGCAAGAAGGCCAATGGCATCCTGGCCTCCATCAGGCCAGCAGGAGCAGGGAAGTCATTGTGCCCTGTGCTCAGCACTGGTTAGGCCACACCTTGAGTCCTGTGTCCAGTTCTGGGCTCCTCAGTTTAGGAAAGATGTTGAGTGGCTGGGGGGTTGGTCTACAACTCCCTGAAGGGAGGTTATAGCCAGGTGGGGGTTGGTCTCTTCTCCCAGGCACCCAGCACCAGAACAAGAGGACGCAGTCCCAAGTTGTGCCAGGGGAGTTTTAGGCTGGATGTTAGGAAGAAGATCTTCCCAGCAAGAGAGATTGGCCATTGGAATGTGCTGCCCAGGGAGATGCTGGGGTCACCATTCCTGACACTGCACGAGGCACTTGGAGCCATGGTTGAGTTGATCAGACGGTGTTGGGTGATAGGTTGGACTCGATGATCTCGAACGTCTTTTCCAACCTGGTTGATTCTGTATTCTGTATTCAGTCAGAGAGGGAGAGTCCATAGGCTCCCATTAGTGCCTGGAAGGAGCTTCTCTGGCATCTGTGTCTTTGCAGTATGTGCTGAGCTGCCCACCAGGGCTTCTCTAGAGAGCTTCACAACCTGCCTGGATGTGTTCCTGTGTGACCTGCCCTTTGTGGGCCTGCTTTGGCAGGGGGCCTTGGCTCAGTGATCTCTGGAGGTCTCTCCCAACCCCTAACACACCATGATTCTATGCCTGTGAAAATCACCATGTCTTCACTTTTGAGGCATTCCTTCCCAGCTCCACTGCCTCTGCTCTGAGCAGCAGTTGTCACCATGCCCTGTTCCTGCACGGGGAGGTGGCTGCCCTGAGGGAATAGCAGCAGCTCTGATGTGTCCTGTTTTGGCCAGGGAGCTGTGGGAGCATGAGTCAGCCTGTGGTTAAAATGAAGCAGCTCAATAAGAGTTGCTTGATGCTGATTCTCCTGGCCTTGTGTTGCCATTGCTGTGTGGGATCAAACCAGAGACATGTGCTGCTGCTGGGCTGAGCTTTGCCCAGAGGAATGCAAGAAAGGCCAAGGACTGGCCCTCAGGTGTCTCCTCCATGATCTGGCCCTCAGTGCCTGGATTCTGCCAGAACCTTCAGAGCTTGCTCTGGAGTGGACTGTGCAGGTGAGCCCTGCAGGTGTTCAATGCTCTCTCGATACATACTGTGTGTTTTAAAGCAGTGTTCCCATCAGGGTACGTTTCAGACACCTTGGTTTGCAAACTCCTGTCTCTGTAGAGCCCTGACAGATCCCTTCCTTGGCACTACTGATGCCTGCTTAGAGGCAGAGAACAGCACTGCCTGGACATTTTGTCTTTTAATGTATGAGAATTAGATGAAAGAAGAGGACTCCTGTGTCCCAGCAGGAGGTACCTGAGACCATTTCTTGCTTCTCATCTCACAGTTATGCCCTGTGTTCCTCCCTTCCCATTACCTGCCCCCCTCCCCCCCTCAGCTTGGGAGGGCATGAGCCAAGAAGGCTGCAGAGGGATTGTTTCCAGAGGCCTGCAGTGATAGGATGAGCAGCAATGGTTTACAATGAGAGAAGAGCAGATTTAGGTTGGGTGTGAGGAACAAGTTACAGTCTCACAGTATCACTAAGGTTGGAAGAGACCTTGAGGATCATCCAGTCCAACCTGTCACCAGAGACCTCATGACTAAACCATGGCACCAAGTGCCACATCCAATCCCCTCTTGAACACCTCCAGGGATGGGGACTCCACCACCTCCCTGGGCAGCACATTCCAATGGCTAACAACTCTCTCTGGGAAGAACTTTCTCCTCACCTCCAGCCTAAACCTCCCCTGGCACAACTTCAGACTGTGTCCTCTTGTTCTGGTGCTGGCTGCCTGGGAGAAGAGACCAACCCCCACCTGGCTACAACCACCTTTCAGGTAGTCGTAGAGAGCAAGAAGGTCACCCCTGAGCCTCCTCTTCTGCTGGCTAAGCAACCCCAGCTCCCTCAGCCTCTCCTCACAGGGCTGTGCTCCAGACCCCTCCCCAGCTTTCTTGCTCTTCTCTGGACACCTTCCAGCAACTCAACATCTTTCCTAACCTGAGGAGCCCAGAACTGGACACAGGACTCAAGGTGTGGCCTAACCAGTGCTGAGCACAGGGCAGAATGACCTCCCTGCTCCTGCTGGCCACACTGTTCCTGATGCAGACCAGGATGCCATTGGCCTTCTTGGCCCCCTGGGCACACTGCTGGCTCATGTTTAGGTGACTGTCAATCAGCACCCCCAGGTCCCTCTCTGTTTGGCAGCTCACCAGCCACTCTGACCCCAGCCTGTAGCTCTGCCTGGGGTTGTTGTGGCCAAAGTGCAGCCCCTGGCACTTGGATTTGTTGAATGCCATCCTGTTAGACTCTGCCCATCTGTCCAGCCTGTCAAGGTCCCTCTGCAGAGCCCTTCTGCCCTCTAACTGACTAACATCTGCTCCTAACTTGCTGTCATCTGCAAATTTGGTGATGGTGGACTCAATGCCCTCATCCAGATCATCAATGAAGATATTAAAGAGGATGGGGCCCAGCACTGATCCCTGGGGCTCTGCACCATGAGGCTGCTGGAACACTGCAGTGGATTGCCCAGGGATGTGGTCAGGCTCTATCCCTGGGAGATACTCGGGGTCAGGCTGGACAGGGCTCTGTGCAACTTGATCTAGTTGGGGATGTGCCTGCTGACTGCAGTGGGGGTTGGACTGAGTGACCTTTGGAGGTCCCTTCCAACCCAAACCATTCTGTGATTCTATGAAGGGTGACCTGGATCTCCAGAAGTTGGCAAATTGAAAATGGTCACCTCCTTGAGGAAGGAGGATGCCAAGGCAGCAACCAGGACTGAATGGGCTCAGTGTAGGGAGCTGACAGACTGGAGTTTTACCATATTTAGTGTCCTCAAATCATCTCCAGTGGCTCAACACTGGCAAAACATATAGAGCTCTGTAGAGCCTGTGTTGTTTTGGGGTGGGACTGATTATATCCCTAAACTAGGAGGAAAATAGATATAATTGTTGCTTGGGCAATCCCATAATTGAAAGAAAGCAGCACTTCAGCAGATGTTTGACCATAAACTATCAGAGAATTCATTTCTGGGCATCTGTTTTAAATTGCACTCTTGGTTTTTCCTTCTCCTGGTGGGTGACCCTGCCCTTTCATTTTAAAGGAATAGTGACAAGGAGAACCAGCTCCAGAGTGCAGCCTTCCTGAGCTGTATCCTGGGCAAAGGAACAGGCTCCCTGTGTGCTGTGTCTTGAGAGGCTGAGGGAGCTGGGGTTGCTCAGCCTGGAGAAGAGGAGGCTCAGGGGAGACCTTCTAGCTCTCTACAACTACCTGAAGGGAGATTGCAACCAGGTGGGGGTTGGTCTCTCCTTTCTTAGGCACCCAGCACCAGAACAAGAGGACACAGTCTCAAGCTGTGCCAGGGGAGGTTTAGGCTGGAGGTTAGGAAGAAATTCTTCCCAGCAAGAGAGATTGGCCATTGGGGTGTGCTGCCCAGGGAGGTGGTGGAGTCACCATCACTGGAGGTATTTAAAAAGAGCCTGGATGAGGCACTTGGTGCCATGGTTTAGTTGATTAGATGGTGTTGGGTGATAGGTTGGACTTGATGATCTCAAAGGTCTTTTCCAACCTGGTTAATTCTATTCTAATCTAAATAGAGGTGAAGGTTGAAAAACAAAAGCTGAAAGAATATAAATGTGAAGGTGATGTCCTAGCAGACTTGTCCCTAGTTTTTGTGTTGGAGTCATGGGTGTTTTTGCTGAATTGTCAATGAAACTTGATCCAGGCTTACAATGATCAACTCATGGAATGGTCTGGGTTGGATGCCAAAGGGCATCTAATCCAATCCCCTCTGCAGTAAACTGGGTTGGACTAAGGGTTGTACTTGTATGGAGGTGGTGGGAGTTTTGCCATGCAGATAGTCATAGCACCATAGAATGGCTTCAGTTGGAAGGGACCTCAGAGATCATCTACTCCAACCTCCCAACCATGGGCAAGGACACCTCTCAGCTAGACTCAGCTGCTCGAGGCCTCATTCAGCCTGGACTTGAACAGCCCCAGGCAGGATAGCCTCCCTGAGCAGCCTATTCCAGAGTCTCACCACCCTCACACTGAAGAACTTCTTCCTCAGCTCCAGTCTGACCCTGCTCTCCCTCAGCTTCAAACCATTCCCCCTTGTCCTGTCTCTGGACACCCTCAGGAAAAGTCTCTCTGCAGCCTTCCTGGAGGATCCCTTCAGGTACTGGAAGGCAGCTCTAAGGTCCCCCCAGAGTCTTCTCTTCTCCAGGCTGAACACCCCCACCTCCCTCAGCCTATCCTCACAGCAGAGCTGCTCCAGCCCTTGGATCATCCTTGTGGCCTCCTCTGGCCTCACTCCAGCAGCTCTGTGTCCTTCTTCTGCTGGGGACAGCAGAACTGGAGGCAGGATTGGAGGTGAGGTCTCAGCAGAGCAGAGTCAAGGGGCAGAATCCCTTCTCCTGCCCTGCTGCCCACACTCCTCTGGCTGCAGCCCAGCACACAGCTGCCTGCTGGGCTGCATGAGGGCACTGCTGGCTCCTGGGGAGCTGCTCAGCACCCAACACCCCCAGGTCTCTTTCTTCAGAGCTGCTCTCAGCCCACTCTATACCCAGCCTGGATTTGTGCCTGGGCTTGGCCTGACCCAGCTGCAGGACCTTGCTTTTTGACTTGTTGAGCCTCATGCAGCTGGCACTGGCACACTTCTTTTTGGTGGTTTGGGTTTTTCAGTTTGTTTGCCTGGGCTTTTCTGTACTGTAAAATTTGCTGAAACTTCAGAGATTTAATTTCTTTTCATTTATGGATTAACTATTTTTGTAAGCCTCTCAGTCTGTCTTTCCAGTTGTCTAATGTTCAGCTAAGTTGTTTAGCAACATATCCAAACAATTCCATGAAAAGCTTCCTGTCTGTTTTTATTAATTCCACAGGCAGCTTTTGCAAATGGTTTTGTACTTGAGATGAGTGCAGTGAGGCATTGAGGCCCTTGCAGAGAATCCTTGTAGCCTTCTTGCCCCTCAAGTTATGTTTTAATACAGGCCTGTCTCCTCCAACCCTGCCTCCAGTTCTGCTGTCCCCAGCAGAAGAAGGACACAGAGCTGCTGGAGTGAGGCCAGAGCAGGCCACAAAGATGATCCAAGGGCTGGAGCAGCTCTGCTGTGAGGATAGGCTGAGGCAACTGGGGGTGTTCAGCCTGGAGAAGAGAAGACTCTGGGGGGACCTTAGAGCTGCCTTCCAGTCCCTGAAGGGATCCTCCAGGAAGGCTGCAGAGAGACTTTCCATGGGGGTGTCTAGAGACAGGGCAAGGGGGAATGGTTTGAAGCTGAGGGAGTGCAGGGCTAGACTGGAGCTGAGGAAGAAGTTCTTCAGTGTGAGGGTGGTGAGACTCTGGAATAGGCTGCCCTGGGAGGTTGTAGATGCCTTATCCAACCAAGACCAGGTTGGATGAAGCCTCGAGCAGCTGGGTCTAGTTGAGAGGCATCCCTGCCCATGGCAGGCAGGTTGGAGTAGATGATCTCTGAGATGCCTTCCAACCTGAGCCATTCCATGGTGATTCAGAGAACTGTGTACTTGGCTCTGGGTGCCATTACAGCTCTTCAGTGCCCATCTTGATGAAGCATTTCATGCAGTCTTCCTTTTCCAGTCTTAGGTTAAATCTGATTTCCTGTGTTCCTCACAGGCTGTACCTGGCTGCCTGTGAAAGCCTGCTGCAGGAGAGCTGCAGGCAAGCAGTGGTAAACCACTTGGGATGCTTTCTTTCAGGAATTACAGCAGAGGTCATAGTGGTCACCTCCTTTGATGAACTGCACAGAAGAGCTCAGGAGGCCAAGGGGAAGATTGTTGTCTACAATGAACCTTTCCTCAGCTATGGTGAGACTGTGAGGTACAGAGCGCAGGGAGCGGTGGAGGCTGCGAAGGTTGGAGCAGTGGCATCCCTCATTAGATCTGTTGCTGCCTTCTCCATACACAGGTGAGCAGCTTTCTCTTCTCTCCCTTGCACTTGCAGTTATGATGGGGATGTGTCCTCATCGTGAGAAGGACACAGAGCTGCTGGAGTGAGGCCAGAGGAGGCCACAAGGATGATCCAAGGGCTGGAGCAGCTCTGCTGTGAGGACAGGCTGAGGGAGCTGGGGGTGTTCAGCCTGGAGGAGAGAGAGCTGCAGGGAGACCTTAGAGCTGCCTTCTAGGATTCTAAGGGATTCTCCAGGAAGGAGGACTTTTCCTGAGGGTGTCTAGAGACAGGACAAGGGGGAAAGGTTTTAAGCTGAGGGAGAGCAGGGTGAGACACGGAGGTGGTGGAGTCCCCATCCTTGGAGGTGTTCAAGAGGGGATTGGATGTGGCACTTGGTGCCATGGTTTAGTCTGTGGTGGCAGGTTGGACTCAATGATCTTTGAGGTCTCTTCCAACCTTGGTGATACTGTGATAGACTGGAGCTGAGGAAGAAGTTCTCCAGTGTGAGGGTGGTGAGACTCTGGAATAGGCTGCCCAGGGAGGCTGTGGCTGCCTCCTGCCTGGGGCTGTTCAAGGCCAGGCTGGATGAGGCCTTGAGAGGCATCCCTGCCCATGGCAGGGTGGTTGGAGTAAATGATCTCTGAGGTCCCTTCCAACCTGAGCCATTCTATGATTCTCTCATTTCAGCCTTTAGTCCACATGTCATGTTGTTCTCCAGGACTTAAACCTTGCCACTTACTGGTGGGTGTTTGGTTTTGAAACCACTGGCTGCACAAAAAGTTCTTTCCCTCTGTGCTTGGTCATTCTTTCCCAAAGTTTTCATTTCTTTTGCCTTGTTACTGCTCCCAATTTTGTATCCTGTTTCTCTGTAAAGAACTTCCTGCATTCTCCAGGCTGCCAGAAGTGTTCTGAGATCAACCCAAATCAGATGTGTTCAGTGAGGAACCTGTAGAAGACTGTCAGTGTGGATAGGAGCTGTGTGGTTGACTGCAGTGTTGATTGTGCAAGGGGCTTTTTCTTGGCCATTTTCCTGGCACAAGGCTGGCTTGTACTAGATGAAGGAGCAGGCTGCTTGGAATAGGATTATTTAGAACACTTCAGCAGCAGGCTTTGTGATTCATAGATTCACAGAATGGTTTGGGTTAGAAAGGACCTCAAAGATCATCGAATTCCAACCCCCCTGCCAAGGGCAGGGACACTTCACACCAGCTCAGGTTGCTCAAGGCCTCATCCAACCTGGCCTTGAACACCTCAGGGAGGGGACATCCACAGCCTCCCTGGGCAACCTGTGCCAGTGTCTCACCACCCTCACTGCAAAGAATTTCTCTTAATCTCCAGTCTCAATCTGCCCTCCCCAAGCTTCAATCCCTTCCCTCTCCTATCAATACAATCCCTTATAAAAAGGCTTCATGGCCTCCTCTGGACCCACTCCAGAAACTCTATTTCCCTCTTATGCTGGAGGCACCAGAACTGAAGGCAGTTCTGGGGTCTCAGCAGAGCAGAGGGACAGAATCCCCTCCCTGTGCTGCTACTCTCCCTGCTCTAGCTGCAGCTCAGCACACAGCTGCCTGCTGGGCTGCCAGAGACCATTGCTGGCTCCTGGGGAGTTTGTCACCAACTGACACCCCCAAGGCCTTCTCATCCAGGCTGCTCTCCAGCCACTCCTCATCCAGCCTGGATTTGTGCTTGGGATTGCCCTGACCCAGGTGCAGGACCTTGCCCTTGGCCTCGCTGAACTTCCTGAGGTTGGCTTGGGCCCAGCTCTCCAGCCTCTCCAGGTCCCTCACAGTATCACCAAGGTTGGAAGTGACCTCGAAGATCATCAAGTCCAACCTATCAACACAGACCTCATGACTAGACCATGGCACCAAGTGCCACATCCAGTCCCCTCTTGAACACCTCCTTCCCTCCAGCCTGTCAGCTGCACCACACAGCTTGGTGTCATCAGCAAACTTGCTGAGGGTGCCTCAGTGCCACCCACTCTCCATGTCACTGACAAGGATGTCAAAGAGCACTGGGCCCAGCACCAAGGCCTGTGGGACACCACTTGCCACTGGTCTCCATTTGGACCTTGAGCTGCAGCTCTCTGGGTGTGGCCATCCAGCCAATTCCTTGTCCAGCTAGTGGCCACTCCTCAAGCCCATACTTGTCCAATTGTCCAGTACTTGTTCCAGCATTGAAGATCAGGAGTTTGCCTCCATTGTGTGGATCTAATGCTTGCACTGAGAGCTTGCTTGGCTCCTTATCTCCTGCTGACAGAGTGCCTGTTCTTCTTGTGCCTTCTTGTGGTTTTTTAAGTGGTTCTTTTCCTTCCTGGCATGTGAGGTTTAGGCACAGGAGGTGAAGTGGTGACTGTGCCTGTTGAAGAGTTGTTTTCTTTCACTGGGGAGAAGAATGCAGTTGTGGTCAGGATAGTTTAGAGTAGATCTCTGAGGGAACTGGGAGGCTGCTGAACCTCACTCTGCTCTCCTTGATTCTGTGTGTGCTTCCTCTTGATGCTGCAGAATTGACTGCCCTGCGTGATCCTGCTTGTGGCAGGGGGGTTGGTCTGGGTGATCTCATAGTATCACAGTATCAGTCAGGGTTGGAAGGGACCACAAGGATCATCTAGTTCCAACCCCCCTGCCATGGGCAGGGACACCCCACACTAGATCAGCCTGGCCACAGCCTCATCCAGCCTGGGCTTAAACACCTCCAGGAACGGGGCCTCAACCACCTCCCTCTGCAGGTCCTCTCTACAGGTCCCTTCCAACCTCTAACCTTCTGTGATTCTGTGTTGCAAAAGTAGGCTCCTTCTGAGCAGGCAGCATCCTCTTGCTGCTTTGTGGAGGCTTGGGGAATGTGTGGGCCATTAAGGCAGCAGGAATCTGGCTGCTAAACTCTGGAGATGGAATGGTAATGCTGTAACCTGACTGAAGAGATCAGGAAGCACCACTGATAGCTTGTGAACACTTTTTGCTTGTGGGATGGGTGTGGTGGCAGGAATTGCCCACAGGAAACATCTTCAGGGATGGGGCCTGAAATTTGCAGATGACAGCAAGCTGGGGGCAGGAGTTGATCTGCTGGAGGGTAGAGAGGCTCTGCAGAGGGACCTCGACAGGCTGGACAGATGGGCAGAGTCCAAGGGCAGGAGATTGAACACATCCAAGTGCCAGGTTCTGCACATTGGCCACAGCAACCCCATGCAGAGCTACAGGCTGGGGTCAGAGTGGCTGAGAGCGGCCAGGCAGAGAGGGACCTGGGGGTGGTGATCAATGGTAGGCTGAACATGAGCCAGCAGTGTGCCCAGGCAGCCAGGAGGGCCAATGGCATCCTGGCCTGCATCAGGAAGAGTGTGGCCAGCAGGAGCAGGGAGGTCATTCTGCCCCTGTACACTGCACTGGTTAGGCCACACCTTGAGTCCTGTGTCCAGTTCTGGGCTCCTCAGTTTAGGAAAGATGTTGAGTTGCTGGAAGGTGTCCAGAGAAGGGCAACAAAGCTGGGGAGGGGCTTGGAGCACAGCCCTGTGAGGAGAGGCTGAGGGAGCTGGGGTTGCTTAGCCTGGAGAGGAGGAGACTCAGGGGTGACCTCATTGCTCTCTACAACTACCTGAAGGGAGGTTGTAGACAGGCAGAGGTTGGTCTCTTCTCCCAGTCAACCAGCACCAGAACAAGAGGACACAGTCTCAGGCTGTGCCAGGGGAGGTTCAGGTTGGATGTTAGGAAGAAGTTCTACAGAGAGAGTGATTGCCCATTGGAATGCGCTGCCTGGGGAGGTGGTGGAGTCACCACCATTGGAGGTGTTCAGGAGGAGACTTGATGGGGTGCTTGGTGCCATGGGTTAGTTGTTTAGGTGGTGTTGGATTGGTTGATAGGTTGGACTCAGTGATCTTGAAGGTCTCTTCCAACCTGGTCCATTCCATTCCATTCCATCAACCTCCCAACATCTCACTGGGAGCCTGTCCTAAGGCAGCGTCCTGTGGCAACAGGATACAGCCAGATTGTTCTACTGAGGGACCAGGAAGCAAAGGTGAAACCCTTGCTTGTGGTGTGAGAAGAAGAGATGAGAGCAGACCTAAGGCTCTGGTGAGCTGAGGAAAGTTGTGTGTCATAGTGCTGGGCACGTTGTCTTGCTGCCTTCAGAGAGCTGAAGTGGTGCTGTGCTGTGGGATTCAGTTAGGGCCTTTCCCTCCAGGAGCTCTGGGGCTGTGAGGGGCTGACAAATCAGTGATTGTGGCTTTGCTCCCTGTGTTCCCTGAAGGCCAACATGCCAGACTGCATTCTGCTGTGCAGCCTTTGTGCTGCCTTTGGGGCAAATCCTAGCTGTCAGCAAGACAACTTGGATGTCCTTAGAAGAAGTGGAGCCTGTGCTTCAGGAGATGGATGCACTGCACAGTGGGCTCTTGCTGCTTGAGCAGTGCTTTAGGAGTCCAGTTTCAGGGAACTTTGTACCAGGGAGAAATCTGGAGGTGATGACTTTTTAATTCCCATAGCATCCCTTTCTTTTTTCCCCCCTCTTTTTTTCCCCTCTCTGCTCTGAACTGCCTAACTCTTTGTTTCCAGTAGAGAGAACTTGATGTGACACCTGAAACCTCTGGGTGGTTTCCTTCAGCTGGTATGTTTGCTTTCTGATAAAGTCAGTCAAATGCTGCTGAGACTGACAAGGGCTTGCTCTGCCTTCTCCTGGCTCTGGCTGCTCCTCCTCAGGAGCTGGCTCATGGAACTGGGAAGATTTTCATCCATTCAGTGTCAGTAATGTAAGCAGTGTCAGGAAACTGTGGTAGAGGTGGGTATAGGGCTAGGGAGAACAGATTCTGTTATCCAGAGAGATGCTGTGGGGATAATGGTCCTTCAGAAAGCAGAATACAGAATTAACCAGCTTGGAAAAGACCTTTGAGATCATCAAGCCAACCTATCACCCAGCACCATCTAATCAACTAAACCATGGCACCAAGTGCCTCATCCAGGCTCTTCCTAAACTCCTCCAGAGATGACGACTCCACCACCTCCCTGGGCAGCACATTCCAGTGGCCAATCTCTCTTGCTGGGAAGAATTTCCTCCTCACCTCCAGCCTAAACCTCCCCTGGCACAGCTTGAAACTGTGTCCTCTTGTTCTGGTGCTGGTTGCCTGGGAGAAGAGACCAACCCCCACCTGGCTACAACCTCCCTTCAGGGAGTTGTAGAGGGCAAGAAGGTCTCCCCTGAGCCTCCTCTTCTCCAGGCTAAGCAACCCCAGCTCCCTCAGCCTCTCCTCACAGGGCTGTGCTCCAGACCCCTCCCCAGCTTTGTTGCCCTTCTCTGGACACCTTCCAGCAACTCAACATCTTTCCTAAACTGGACACAGGACTCAAGGTGTGGCCTAACCAGTGCTGAGTACAGGGCAGAATGACTTCCCTGCTCCTGCTGGCCACACTGTTCCTGATGCAGGCCAGGATGCCATTGGCCCTCTTGTCCACCTGGGCACACTGCTGGCTCATGTTCAGCCTGCTATCAACCAGTCCCCCCACATTCCTCTCTGCCTGGCTGCTCTCAGCCACTCTGCCCCTCGCCTGTGGCACTGCATGGGGTTGTTGTGGCCAATGTGTAGAACCTGGATGTATTCAATCTCCTGCCCTTGGACTCTGCCCATCTGTCCAGCCTGCCAAAGTCCCTCTGCAGAGCTCTCCTACCCTCTAACAGATCAATTCCTGCCCCAACCTTGGTGACACCTGCAAACTTTCTGATGATGGACTCAATGCCCTCATCCAGACCATCAATGTAGATATTGACCATCAAGAAAGATACTGGAATCCTTGCTTCCTCACCAGTAGCTACCCCAGGCAAACTTTTATCACTGCAGTGTTCAAGTGGTGCTGTTTTTCCTCTTCTGGCCCACCCACTCTGCTAACATAGCTGGCTGAGAGGTTTTGCTGGTGGCTAGCTGGCCACCCATAGCATGGACAACATGTGGTCTGATTTGGGTGCCATGAGCACCACTGATTTGATTTGGTAACATTCTGGAGTTCATAAGGGCTCAAGGAACAGTTTTGTTCTTCCTCTGCCTTACTGGTTCAGGAGTACAAAGATGTTGAGCACATAAAACTGCCAAGCTTTGAGCTTGCTGTGCTGATCTTTAAGGAGTTACAGCTGTGCTTGCTGTGGGCTGAGCACTGGGAACTGGAGCTGTTTTCTGTGATTTCCTGTTTCTCCCTAATCAGCTTTGCCTTTCTTCAGTGCTCACAGCCCCTTCTGAGTCTGAATGAGCTGCTGTGCCTATGAAAGCCCTGGCAGCCAGTTCAGAGCCATCTGACATGATTGTGCTGTCCTCATCAACTGCAGGATCTGATTTAATGTTCTCACAAGTGTCAGGGTAAGTAAGGAAACTGAGTAAGTGGCTCACTAGTACATGGTGACCATTACATGTATGGAACTGAAGGAAAAACAGACAACAACATGCAGATGAAGATTGTAGATACAGAGATTGCATTGGGGTGGAAGGGAGCCTCAAAGGGCATCCTATCCAAACCCCCTGCAGACAGCAGGGATACCTCAAACTACAGCAGGCTGCCCAGGGGCACATCCAGTCTGAGCTTGAATGTCTCCAGAGACAGGGACAGAGGTAGGGAAAGGAAGCAGTGCTGCCATGGCCCAGGGCTTCTGGAGAGCACATAATGCAACATGAGCAGAGGTGTGCTGTAGAGTTACAGATTCACAGAGTGCATTGGGATGGAAGGGAGCCTCCAAGGGCAGCTTGGCCAACCCCCCTGCACTCAGCAGGGACACCTCCAGCTAGAGCAGGCTGCATAGAGCTACATCCAGGCTGAGCTTGAATGTCTTCAGGGTCAGGGCCTCAACCACATCCCTGGGCAGCCTGTTCCAGTATTTCACCACTCTCACTGTGCAGAACTTCCTCCTGGTGTTCAACCTAACTCTGCCCTGCTCCAGTTTCAAACCCTTGCCCCTCATCCTATCCCCACAGCCCCTTCTGACTCAGCCTTCCTGTAGGTCCCCTTCAGACATTGAAATGCAGCTCTAAGGTCTCCCTGGAGCCTTCTCTTCTCCAGGCTGAACAGAGAAGGATCTGAGTGATACCAATGGCAGTGAATTCTTTTCACAAGGGGGTTATTTATTTTCCACTGCTGATAAGGTCTGAGAGGTCTGTAGGCTGTAATTCCATGTCTCTGTAATCCTCTGTGGGGTCTTTTGTTTTTGGTTGGTGGTATAAATGCAGCACTCTGGGCTTCACCTGCAGCAATCATTTGCAGAGCACAAGAGCACCTGGCTCTGCACAACTGGAAGAGGTTAAATAGTGCCAGAATGGTTGTGCCAGAGTGGTACAGCAGTGGTGTTTGGGGTATCCTAGCATAATGCTCTGCTTTTTCAGTGAAAACAAAAAACAACAGAGAAATGTAAGAGAGAGTCAAGAGTCTGCTTATTGGAGATGTGTTCTAGAATTAACTCCATTGATACCAAGTTACACAGCAAGTCCTTGATTCAGCCTGCAGCACAGCTGCCAGTGCTGGTAGCCCAGCATAAGAGGGACATGCAGCTGCTGGAGCAGGTCCAGAGGAGGCCATGAAGATGATCAGGGGGCTGGAGAGTCTCCCCTGCTGGGACTGGCTGAGAGAGTTGGGGCTGTTCAGCCTGGAGAAGAGAAGGCTCCAGGCAGACCTTAGAGCAGCCTTCCAGTGCCTTCTCTGGACACCTTCCAGCACCTCCAGATTCCTCTTGTAATAGGGGCTCCAGAACTGGAACTGGTATCTTGTGCCTTCTGAGTGTAACCATTTCAACTAACAGTTTTCTCCTTTGTATTCCCCTTCGAACCCAATCAGTCACCTGAGCCTCTCGCATGTCCATCTTGTTGCATCAAATACTAATCCTTTGGTCTTGCCTGCAGGGTAGAGCTAAGTGGTGAGATCCTTCTCCATCTGGTTTATTAAATGAGAGGTGCCAACTGCTGTCTGTGCTCTGCCAGTAATGCCAGCTTTGATTACTTGCCTCTTCTCCTCTCCTTCAGGCACCTTCTTTTCTCTCATTTTCCTTCTCTGTTTAGGAGGATGTTGCAAACCTAAAGCTGTGGCTTTCTGCCAGCTTTCCTTTCTGAATCTGACCTTTAGTTTGGTATTTATAGACCATTTCCATGTGGTGGTAGCTGGGTAGATGAGCAGGGTCTGTGCCTTCTGCTAAACTGTGTCCCCATTACCTTCCATTGCTAATCACTGTCCACAGCACTCCTGCACTGGCTGTCTAATGGGAGTACTGCAGATACTCTGAGACAGGAGACTAAACAGCCCCAGGGCTCTCAGCCTCTCCTCACCAGGCAGTCTCCAGTGCCTTCAGCATCCTTGTGGCCCTCCCTTGGACTCTCTCCAGCAGATCCCTGTCCCTCCTGAACTGGGGAGCCCAGAGCTGGATGCAGTATTCCAGGGGAGGTCAAAGTAGGGCAGAGTAGAGAGGGAGGAGAACCTCCCTGGATCTGCTGGACACATTCCAGGGCTCTGCCACCCTTACTGGAAAGAAGTTTCTCCTCGTGTTGAGCTGAAACCTTCTCTGTTCAAGTTTGTATCCTTGGCTTATTCCTGTGCATCACTGAAAAGAGCTTGGCCCCCTCCACTTGACAACCACCCCTCAGCTATTGATAGACATTGATCAGATCCCTCTCAGCCTTCTCTTCTCCAGACTCAACAGCCCCAGGGCTCTCAGTCTCTCTTCACAGGGGAGATGCTCAAGTACTCTAAGCATCCTCCTGGCTCTCCCTTGGACTCTCTCCAGCAGGTCTCTGTCACTCTTGAACTGGGGAGCCCAAAACTGGACACAGGCCAATCAGATCCTGGGCTGCATCAGGAGAAGTGTGGCCAGCAGGGCAAGGGAGGTGATTCTCCCCCTCTGCTCAGCTCTGGGGAGACCCCACCTGGAGTACTGTGTCCAGTTCTGGAGCCCCTATTACAAGAGGGATCTGGAGGTGCTGGAAGGTGTCCAGAAAAGGGCCAGGAGGATGATCAGAGGGCTGGAGCACCTCTCCTGTGAGGACAGACTGAAGGAGTTGGGGCTGTTCAGTCTGGAGAAGAGAAGGCTCCCAGGTGACCTCATTGTGGCCTTGCAGGATCTGCAGAGGGCTACAAGAAGGCTGGGGAGGGACTGCTCAGGATCTCAGGGAGTGATAGGACTAGGGGGAATGGAATGAAGCTGGAGGTGGGGAGCTTCAGGCTGGAGGTGAGGAGGAAGTTCTTCCCCATGAGAGTGGTGAAGCCCTGGAATGGGTTGTCCAGGGAGGTGGTTGAGGCCCTGTCCCTGGAGGTGTTTAAGGCCAGGCTGGCTGAGGCTGTGGCCAGGCTGATCTAGTGTGGGGTGTCCCTGCCCATGGCAGGGGGGTTGGAACTAGATGATCCTCGTGGTCCCTTCCAACCCTGACTGGTACTATGATACTATGAAACCCATGCAGGTTTCCACCCTCCCCCCCCCAACTTCCTTCACTTTGTTTTTAATCTCTCAGTCCAGGGAAGCAGAAACGGTTTCCTGCAGTGTCTGAGAGAATTCTAGCATTGCAGTATTGCCAAAAATACAAAGTGAATAAGCACACCCCTGAGAAAAGTTTAGCAGAGCCACTTGGAATAATTAGTGCAGCTGCAATTTAGCATTTTAGAAGCACAACTCTATCTCAGTGCCTAAAATTAGGCCTCAGTGGTGTAAATCTTTGTAGGGTCCTTCTGAGTGGCAATCAGTGATGGGTTGACATCCATGCAACCTTTTCCCATGTAGCACAGCTCCTTTTAGTCCTTGGATCTGTCAGTGGTGCTTAGTGGAATGACTTAGAAGTTAATGAAGAGAAGGCAGAACCCAGACAAGTGTGAAAAGATGGCAGGTAACTGAAGAACATCACCATGCAGCTGAGGAAGGAGAGGAGAATGCAGCTTGTTCCTCTGAGGGCCACCCTCAGACCCTAAATGGAATTGGAAATGACAGGGGTCTGGAGCACAGCCCTGTGAGGAGAGGCTGAGGGAGCTGGGGTTGCTTAGCCTGGAGAAGAGGAGGCTCAGGGGAGACCATGAGAGTGGTGAAACCCTGGAATGGGTTGTCCAGGGAGGTGGTCGAGGCCCCGTCCCTGGGGGTGTTTAAGAGCAGGCTGGATGAGGCTCTGTCCAGCCTGATCTAGTGTGGGGTGTCCCTGCCCATGGCAGGGGGGTTGGAACTGGATGATCCCTGTGGTCCCTTCCAACCCTGAATGAAACTATGAAACTATGAAACCTTGATGCTCTCTCCAACTCCCTGAAGGGAGGTTGTAGCCAGGTGGGGGTTGGTCTCTTCTCCCAGGCAAGCAGCACCAGAACAAGAGGACACAGTCTCAGGCTGCACCAGAGGAAGTTTAGGCTGGAGGTGAGGAGAAAGTTCTTCCCAGAAAGAGTAATTGGCCATTGGAATGTGCTGCCCAGGGAGGTGGTGGAGTCCCCATCCCTGGAGGTGTTTAGGAGAAGACTTGCTGAGGCAGTTGGTGCCATGGTTTAGTTGATTAGATGGTGTTGAGTGATAGGTTGGACTTGATGATCTCTGAGGTCTTTTCCAACCTGGTCTATCCTATCCTACCCTATCCTATCCTATCCTATCCTATCCTATCCTATCCTATCCTATCCTATCCTATCCTATCCTATCCTATCCTATCCTATCCTATCCTATCCTATCCTATCCTATCCTATCCTATCCTATCCTATCCCCCCTCAGCAAGTTTGCTGATGACACCAAGCTGTGTGGTGCAGCAGACAGGCTGGAGGGAAGGGATCCATCCAGAGGGACCTGGACAGGGTGGAGAGGTGGGCACAAGCCAACCTCATGAATTTCGGTGAAGCCAAGTTCAAGGTCCTGCAGCTGGGTCAGGGCAATTCCCAAGCACAAATCCAGGCTGGGCAAGGAGTGGCTGGAGAGCAGTGTTAAGGGGGTGACTTGAGGGTGTCAGATGATGCTCAAGGCCTCATCCAGCCTGGCCTGGAACACCCCCAGGGAGGAGGCAGCCACAGCCTCCCTGGGCAGCCTGTTCCAGAGTCTCGCCACCCTCACACTGAAGAACTTCTTCCTCAGCTCCAGTCTAATCCTGCTCTCCCTCAGCTTCAAACCATTCCCCCTTGGCCTGTCTCCAGACACCCTCAGGAGAAGTCTCTCTGCAGCCTTCCTCTAGGATCCCTTCAGCTATTGGAAGGCAGCTCTAAGGTCCCCCTGGAGTGTTATCTTCTCCAGGCTGAACACCCCCAGCTCCCTCAGCCTATCCTCACAGCAGAGCTGCTCCAGTCCTTGGATCATCCTTGTGGCCTCCTCTGGCTCTGTGCCCTTCTGCTGCTGAGGACAGCAGAACTGGAGGCAGGATTGGAGGTGGGGTCTCAGCAGAGCAGAGTCAAGGGGCAGAATCCCCTCTCCTGCCCTGCTGCCCACACTCCTCTGGCTGCAGCCAGCACACAGCTGCCTGCTGGGCTGCATGAGGGCACTGCTGGCTCCTGGGGAGCTGCTCAGCACCCAACACCCCCAAGTCTCTTTCTTCAGAGCTGCTCTCAGCCCACTCTGCACCCAGCCTGGATTTGTGCCTGGGCTTGGCCTGACCCAGCTGCAGGACCTTGCTTTTTGACTCGTTGAGCCTCATGCAGCTGGCACTGGCACACTTCTCAAGCCTGTCAAGAAACTTCTGGATGGCCTCCCTGCCCTCCCTGAGCTTATGTCTTGCTAACCCTGTGATGCATTTTTTGTCCTATTCTCTGCTTTCCAAATGAAGGAGGTCTGAGGTGGGTTTTCTGGTGGTGGTTTGGGGTTTTTGCTTGGATTTATTTATATCCTTGCTACAGGCACACAACAGAGCAGCTGTTAGTACTGAGGGGTTTTTAATGTGCCCTGTGTGCTCGCTGGCCTCTGGTGATGGAGGGGTCACTGAGGTTATAAATGTGATTTCTTCTCCAAGCTGAGAAGCCAGGAGACCAACAACAAAACAGCCACCCCATGAAGGCAGAAGCCTTGCAGCTGCTGGCAGTCAGGGTTGTCACTGGGGTCCCTCCAGGAGCTCTGGGCTGGCAGAGCTCTGGTGGTGTGCAGCCAGCAGCTGTGTCCTCCCAGGGCAGATGTGAAAGCATGGGAGGAGGGAGCTTGATTCTTCAGTTGGAGCAGGAGGCCAAACAGGTGTATGAAAGAAATGGTTCCCTCAAGGTATTGTCAGCTGCTGGAGGATGATCCTCAAGTCTGTAAGAGGCAGAGAGTTCCTTTTCCAGTTGCAGAGCAGCTGAGCAAAGCTCCATTTCCTACAGGTGCTTGGAAAGGATGCTGCAGGCTTTCCTGCTTTCCTAGCAGCTGGACAGTCCCAGGGTGGGGTTCATTGGGCTTGCTTCATTTGATCATGTTCCCATGCACAGTTGTGTTCTGCTGCTTGCTTCACAAGCCATGGCTCATCTGCACTGAGCTTTGAAACACTCCTGTGGTTCTAGGATTCCCTTGGTGTGTGTGGGACACTGAATGTGCCAGTGAGATCTGAACATGTCTGTGAGAGCTGCCTTCTGTGCCCTGCCACAGAGCTAATGACCTCAAAGCTGCTTTGCTTGTTTTTTGAGGCCTGATTTTAATGAGTGCCTGGAGCTGATGAGATGCAGGTTTCTGAATGGCAAATGGAGTCCATGTGGTCACAGAATAGGCACTCATAGAATGGCTCAGCTTAGAAGGGACCCCAGAGATCATTTACTGCAACCTCCCTGCCATGGGCAGGGACACCTCTCAACTAGACTCAGCTGCTCAAGGCCCCATCCGGCTTGGCCTTGAACAGCCCCAGGGAGGAGGCAGCCACAGCCTCCCTGGCAGCCTGTTCCAGAGTCTCACCACCCTCACACTGAAGAACTTCTTCCTCAGCTCCAGTCTAGCCCTGCTCTCCCTCAGCTTCAAACCATTCCCCCTTGGCCTGTCTATAGACACCCTTATGACCCTTATCTAGACACCCTCTGAAGCCTTCCTGTAGGATCCCTTCAGGTGCTGGAAGGCAGCACTAAGGTCCCCCCAGAGTCCTCTCCAGGCTGAACACCCCCAGCTCCCTCAGCTTGTACTCATAGGTGAGGCACTGCAGCCCTTGGATCATCTTTGTGGCCTCCCCTCTGTACCTGCTCCATCATGTCCAATCTCTCTCCTCTAGTGGGGGCCCCATAGGTGGACACAGCACTGCCGGTGAGGTCCCCCCAGGGATCAGTTCTGGGCCCCATCCTGTTCAATGTCTGTATTGATGATCTGGATGAGGGGATCAAGTCCATCATCAGTAAGTTTGCAGATGACAAGAAGCTGGGGGCAGGAGTTGATCTGTTAGAGGGTAGGAGAGCTCTGCAGAGGGACCTCGACAGGCTGGACAGATGGGCAGAGTCCAACAGGATGGCATTCAACAAGTCCAAGTGCCAGGTGCTGCACTTTGGCCACAGCAACCCCATGCAGTGCTACAGGCTGGGGGCAGAGTGGCTGGAGAGCAGCCAGGCAGAATGGGACCTGGGGGTGCTGATTGACAGCAGCTGAACATGAGCCAGCAGTGTGCTCAGGGGGCCAAGAAGGTCAATGGCATCCTGGCCTGCATCAGGAACAGTGTGGCCAGCAGGAGCAGGGAAGTCATTGTGCCCTGTGCTCAGCACTGGTTAGGCCACACCTTGAGTCCTGTGTCCAGTTCTGGGCTCCTCAGGTTAGGAAAGATGTTGAGATGCTGGAAGGTGTCCAGGGAAGGGCAACAAAGCTGGGGAGGGGTCTGGAGCACAGCCCTGTGAGGAGAGGCTGAGGGAGCTGGGGTTGCTTAGCCTGGAGAGGAGGAGGCTCAGGGGAGACCTTCTTGCTCTCTCCAACTCCCTGAAGGGAGGTTGTAGCCAGGTGGGGGTCGGTCTCTTCTCCCAAGCAACCATCACCAGAACAAGAGGAGACAGTCTCAAGCTGTGCCAGGGGAGGTTTAGGCTGGAGGTGAGGAAGAAATTCTTCCCAGCAAGAGAGATTGGCCATGGGAATGTGCTGCCCAGGGAGGTGGTGGAGTCACCATCATTGGAGGTGTTTAGGAAGAGCCTTGATGGGGTGCTTGGTGCCATGGTTTAGTTGATCAGATGGTGTTTGATGATAAGTTGGACTTGATGATCTCAAAGATCTCTTCCAACCTGGTTAATTCTCTTCTATTCTATTGTCTATATATCTTATTTGAGAGTCTCCTGGGGATGGTCTTATAAATGTTCTTTTCAACTGTCTAATAATGATAACTTCAGGGCTTGGGTGTTTAGCAGTGTTTGTGTATTCACAGCCCACACACAGGGTGGCAGAGTTACCAGGCTGGTGTGCCCCAGATTCCCACTGCTTGCATCTCTGTGGAAGATGCTGAAATGATGGCACGAATGGCCCTCAGGGGCTCCAAGATCGTCGTGCACCTGAGGATGGGGGCAAAGACCTACCCAGACTCTCCTTCCTTTAACACTGTGGCAGAGATAGTTGGAAGCAAGTACCCAGAGCAGGTGAGTGAGCAGATGAAAATGAATAAATGTGGTTTGTTGTTTAAAAGCAGGGAAAAGACAACCCCAAGGTACAGCCCTGCCTGAGAAATCCCTCGGAGTAGGAACTCTCACCCACCTACTCTTCCACATTTCAGACAGCTCAGCCTTTGGATCTTTTGCAGGCAGCAGGTTTGAACCCACCAGGCTCAGTTCTACCTTAACAGGATGTACTTTAGAGAACTGTAAGGATGACTGTTCTAAGAGCAGAAAGCCAACTAGACTGTCCACATCACAGTATTACCAAGGTTGGAAGAGCCCTCAAAGCTCATCAAGTCCAACCTGTCACCACAGACCCCATGACTAGACCATGGCACCAAGTGCCACATCCAATCCCCTCTTGAACCCCTCCAGGGATGGGGACTCCACCACATCAGAACCTCCTCCTTTTTGTTTCCCTATGTTAAAGCTCATTTTAAGCAGCCTCACATGCATAGACTGACAAAACCAGTCTGTATACAAGCAGAGGTGACATCATAGCACTCCAATAAAGGCAGTGTTGGTTTAAAGAGAGTCATAGCTCCTGGAATGGTCTGGGTTGAAAGGGACCACCAAAGCTCATCTATTTCAACCCCACTGCACTCAGCAGGGACATCCTCCACTAGATCAGGTTGCTCAGAACCCTGTTGAGCCTGAGTCTGAATATCTCCAGGGATGGAGCCTCAACTACCTCCCTGGGCAACCTGTTGCACTGGTCCCCCACCCTTAGGGTGCAAAACTTGTTCCTAACATCCAGTTTCAATCTGCTCTTCTCTCATTTCAAACCATTGCTCCTCCTCCTGTCCCTGCAGGCCTTTGCAAACAGTCCCTCTGCAGCCTTCTTGTACTGGCAGGGGGATCCTCAGTGCTTTCATGAAGGGGTGGGTTTGGAACCTTGTGGCTCTGAGCAGCCTGATCTAGTGTGAGGTGTCCCTGCCCCTGGCAGAGAGGTTGGAACTTGCTGATCCTTGAGGTCACTTCTAACCTTGACAATTCTATGACTCTGTGATCAGTGGGCAGGGAGAAAATAACAACCCTCATGGCTGGTTTACATCCCATCACCTACAAGTCTAGCTTCATGGTTGTCTGTGTTGGATAGACTCTTCCCTACATTAGGTATAGAGGCAGACTCCAGCTTCTTCATATTAAAAGCAAGAGAAGAGAAATTTTGGTGGTTTTCTCCAAGGAGACCTTCTTGTGGCCTTCCAGTATCTGAAGGGGGCTCCAAGGAAGCTGGGGAGGGACTTTTGAGGGTGTCAGGGAGTGATAGGACTGGGGGGAATGGAGCAAAACTAGAAGTGAATAGATTCAGCTTGGATGTTAGGAAGAAGTTGTTCCCCATGAGGGTGGTGAGAGACTGACACAGGTTGCCCAGGGAGGTGGTGGAAGCCTCCTGCCTGGAGGTTTTTGCAGCCAGGCTGGATGTGGCTGTTAGCAACCTGCTGTAGTGTGAGGTGTCCCTGGGCATGGCAGGGGGGTTGGAACTGGCTGATCCTTGAGGTCCCTTCCAACCCTGACAATTCTGTGATTCTATGATGAGTAGGCAGGGAGAAAATAACAACCCTCCTGGCTGGTTTACATCCTATCACCTACAAGTCTAGCTTCATGAAGCACATTTATCAAGCCAAAGACAATGCCCCAACTTTGCAATCAGAGTGCAGCTAATTAGATTTAGCCATCTGAATCTCCAGCCATGCTTCCAATCAGCTCATACAAGGATCAGCTAACAGAAATATGCTGATGGCATAACTCAGGCTATCTTTGTTGAATTAGCCTTGATGTATGGCAAAAGCTGGCATTAAGTTCAGGTTATGAAGTGTCCAAATGTAACTGCCAAAGATCATAGAATCACTGAATGGCTCAGGTTGGAAGGGAGCTCAGAGGTCATCTGCTCCAACCTCCCCACCATGGACAGGGATGCCTTTCAACTAGGTGCTTGTCTGTGCTCCAGTTTTCTCTTTGCTGGCCTGTGCTGTTTCTTTAAGTAAAGAAAGGGGCTGGAATCTCCTCACTTCTTCCAGTGAGAGGCTTGGATTTGGAACACTGGGTAAAGAGTTCTTGTCAAGCCCCCTGCTGATGTTAATGCCAGTGGTAGTGGCCACACTTTGAGAATGTAACCAAGAAACAGAAAAATACAACAAGTGAATGCTTGGATTTTTTGTAGTAGTCAGCTCCTCTTGGAGCCTTCATGGGTGCCTCACCACACTCATTCCTCTGTGTTCCTCTGCTAAAAATGGGAGCCATCTCACTCTTAAAGCAGTGGAATGCACTCCAGACCCAAACACTTACAATGCCCCTTTAGCCAAAGTGTTTGCAAATGCAGTGCAAATGCAGGGGAGTAGAAAGGTGCCATTTCCACCAGCCAACAGTTTGCAGTTCGGAGTTGTGAAGTGAAACAAGAGGCATTTTGGATCTCTGAACTCTGGGGGAGAAATCAGCAGTGGGTGGAATTTCTCTTGCAAAGCTTTAAAGCAAACCAGTTTGAAATGAGGCTGAAGGCTGTGAAAGGTAACTGGTCACAGGCACTGCAGCAAGTGACAGCATTTGGAAGTGGAGCTCAAATCAGAGTCACAGAGTGGTAGGGTTTAGAAGGGGCCTTCAGGGATCATGCAGTCCAACCCCCCTGCCAGAGCAGCATCACCCAGGGCAGCTCACACAGGAACACATCCAGGTAGGTTTGGAATGTCTCCAGAGGAGATTCCGCAACCTCTCTGGGCAGCCTGCTCCAGGGCTCTGCCACCCACACAGGGGAAAAGTTTCCCCTTCTGTTCCTGTGGCACCTCCTCTGCTCCAGCTTGCCCCCAGTGCCCCTTGTGCTGTCCTTGGACATCCCTGAGCAGAGCCTGGCTCCATCCTCCCCACACTGCCCTGCACATCTTTATCCCCAGCCATGAGGTCACCCTCAGGCTCCTCTGCTCCAAGCCCCAACTCCCTCAGCCTGTGCTCACAGGGAGATGTTCCACTGCCTGCAGCAGCTTTGTGGCTCTGTGCTGGACTCTCTCAAGCAGTTCCCTGAGGTCCTTCTTGACCTGAGTGGCCCAGTAGTGGATAAAACATTCCAGATGCAGGCTTCATCAGGGCAGAGCAGAGAGGGAGAAGAACCTCTCTTGACCTACCAACCATACCCTTAGTGTTGCTGAAGGATCCTGAAGCAGTCTGGTGAGAAGTGATAGAGTTCAGGGTGTAACTCCACAGCAGGCATGCCTGTGCTCATCTATGTATTGACCAGAATTTAACATGCTGCTTGACTTCTAAATAATTCATTCATTCCTCCCCTGAGTCTTGAGCATATTTATTAGAAACAATCACCCAGAACATTTTTTTCTGTCTGACAATTGTATCTGTTCCAAGCAATGTTGGATATTAAAATCCATGGAAGAAAGCAAAACCCCACCAGTTTCTGGGGGCTGGTTGTGTTTTTGTAGTTGGGGTTTTGGTGTGTTTCAGTTAGGTTTTGGTGTTGCTGGTTGGTAGGAGGGTTTTTTGTTTGATTGGAGTTTGGTTTCATTGGGTTGGGTTGGGGTTTTGTTTTGTTTTGTTTTTAACCCAGGTCATCTTTTTGGGGTGCTTGTTCTCCTGGTTTTGCTTTCTTTCACCAGCCTTGCCACATGTCCAGTTCAGGTCCCCCTTTTAAAGTAGGTTTTTTTCCCCCAAGTGATCTCACATACAGTATCATAGAATCAGTCAGGGTTGGAAGGGCCCACAAGGATCATCTAGTTGAGATTGCCCATTGGAATGTGCTGCCCAGGGAGGTGGTGGAGTCACCATCCCTGGAGGTAGATGGTGAGGCACTTAGTGCCATGGTTTGCCTGGGAGAAGAGACCAACCCCCACCTGGCTACAACCTCCCTTCAGGGAGTTGGAGAGAGCAAGAAGGTCTCCCCTGAGCCTCCTCTTCTCCAGGCTAAGCAACCCCAGCTCCCTCAGCCTCTCCTCACAGGGCTGTGCTCCAGACCCCTCCCCAGCTTTGTTGCCCTTCTCTGGACACCTTCCAGCAGCTCAACTCTCAACATCTTTCCTAACCTGAGGGGCCCAGAACTGGACACAGGACTCAAGGTGTGGCCTAACCAGTGCAGTGTACAGGGGCACAATGACTTCCCTGCTCCTGCTGGCTACACTGTTCCTGATGCAGGCCAGGATGCCCTTGGCCTTCTTGGCCACCTGGGCACACTGCTGACTCATGTTCAGCTGCTGTCAACCAGTCCCCTCAGGTTCCTTTCTGCCTGGCTGCTCTCAGCCACTCTGCCCCCAGCCTGTAGCTCTGCCTAGGGTTGGTGTGGCCAATGTGCAGAACCTGGCACTTAAATGTGTTCAATCTCATGCCCTTGGGCCCTGCCCATCTGTCCAGCCTGTCAAGGTCCCTCTGCAGAGCCCTTCTACCCTCTAACAGATCAACTCCTGCCCCCAGCTTGGTGGTGTTTAGGAAGAGCCTGGATGAGGCACTTGGTGCCATAGTTTAGTTGATTAGATGGTGTTGGGTGATAGGTCGGACTTGATGATCTCAAAGGTCATTTCCAACCTGGTTAATCCTATTCTAGTCTAGTCTAAGGGGTGATGGTTTGAACTAAAAGAGAAGAAAGCAATTTTTGTCACTGGGGGTGATGAGACCCTGGTTCAAGTTGTCCTTATTGATGGTAGGTGCCCCATCCCGAACCTTTCCAGTCAGGTTGTTTAGGGCTCTGAGCAACCTGCTGTATTGGCAGATGTCCCTGCTGACTGCAGGGGGGTTGCACTGGGTGACCTTATCATAGTATAGTATCAGTCAGAGTGGGAAGGGACCACAAGGATCATCTAGTTCCAACCCCCCTGCCATGGGCAGGGACACCCCACACTAGATCAGCCTGGACAGAGCCTCATCCAGCCTGGCCTTAAACACCTCCAGGGACAGGGCCCCAACCACATCCCTGGACAACCCATTCCAGGGCTTCACCACTCTCATGGGGAAGAACTTCCTCCTCACCTCCAGCCTGAATCTCCCCACCTCCAGCTTCATTCCATTCCCCCTAGTCCTATCACTCCCTGAGATCCTGAGCAGTCCCTCCCCAGCCTTCCTGTAGCCCCCTTCAGATACTGGAAGGCCACAATGAGGTCACCTGGGAGCCTTCTCTTCTCCAGACTGAACAGCCCCAACTCCTTCAGTCTGTCCTCACAGGAGAGGTGCTCCAGCCCTCTGCTCATCCTTGTGGCCCTTCTCTGGACACCTTCCAGCACCTCCAGATCCCTCTTGTAATAGAGGCTCCAGAACTGGACACAGTACTCCAGGTGGGGTCTCCCCAGAGCTGAGCAGAGGGGGGAAGGATCCTTTCCAACCCCAACCCATTCTGTGGTTCTGTGATGTGGGTGCAGATGTCCTGTTTCTTTTGGAGGCAGCTCTGCACCCAGGGTGTGCAGGTGCTGATGAAAAGCTGACCCACTGGTATTTCAGTGTCCTGTTCTGCTTTGTGCTTCTGTTTGGCCTGCCAGCAGCAGTCAGCAAGTGCTGTAGCCTCGATTGCTCTGAGTGAGAAAAATGGACTTTGAAACCTCCCCTAGGTTGCAGCTTTGCACTGCCAAGGTTTTGAGTGATGAAGAAAGCATCTGAATAGAACAAGTAAAGAGCTTTGTCATGGCTGTCAGTAAAGTTCAGTGCCTCACCAATGTCTCTGTTCTTGCCTTTCCATTAGCCCTTCTGAGTTAGGGCAGGACTGCTCTCCACAGACAGGCTGACTGTATGAAGTTCACCAAGGCCAAGGGCCAGCTCCTCCACCTGGGTCACAACAGCCCCATGGCAAGCTACAGACTTGGGAAAGTGTGATTGGAATGCTGCAGCTTGGAGAGGGACCTGGGGGTGTTGGTTGACAGTCACTGACCATGAGCCAGCAGTGCCCAGGTGGCCAAGAAAGCCAAAGGCATCCTGGCTTGGATCAGAAACAGGATGGGCAGCAGGGACAAGAATTGACCATCCGCCTTTGCTCAGCACCTTGAGTGTTGTGTTCAGTTCTGGGCTTCTCACTCCAGGAAGGACATTGAGGGGCTGGAGAGTGTCCAGAGAAGGGCAAGGAGGCTGGAGAAGGGTCTGGAGCAGCTGGGCTCTGAGGAGGGGCTGAGGGAGCTGGGGGTGTTCAGCCTGGAGCAGAGGAGGCTGAGGGGAGACCTCATTGCTCTCTACAGCTCCCTGAAGGGAGGTTGGAGTGAGGCAGGGGCAGCCTCTGCTCCTTGGTGGCAAGAGACAGGAGCAGAGGAAATGGCTCCAAGCTGCATGAGTGGAGGTTCAGGCTGGATGCTAGGAAATATTTCTTCCCAGAGAGGTTTCTCAGCCATTGGAATGCTCTGCCCAGGGCAGTGCTGGAGTCACCATCCCTGGAGGAGGTCAAGCAGCACAGGGACCTGGTGCTTAGGGATGTGGTGTAGGATTGACCCCAAACAGGGTGGAAGGTTGGATTGGGTGATCTTTGAGGTCTCTTCCAACCAGATGCTTTCTGTGATTCTGACCCTTGGTGATATCAGGGTGGGCATGACCATGCATGACCTGAGCAGAGGTCCACCATCCTCACTGGTGGTCCCACACTTAATGCTTCCTGAGGCCTGAATACCTTTGGACTGCCCAAAGGTGAGCCTGTCTCTGTAAGATCATGACTGTTAGGAAATACTTCTTCACTGGAAGGGCTCTCAAACATTGGAACAAGCTGCCCAGGGCAGTGCTGGAGTCACCATCCCTGGGGGTGTTCAGGCAGCCTGTGGACCTAGTGCTTAGGGACATGAGTTAGTGGGGGGTGGAAGGTTGGACTGGGCAATCTTGAAGGCTTCTTCCAAGCAGATAACTTCTGTGATTCAGGATCAAGCTGTTCTTCACATAAGCAGATTGGAAGCAGTAGGACCAAACAAGTCAGGACCTGATGCCTCTTCAGCCTGTCAGAGCCAAGCCCATTCTCACGGTTCTTAGGAGGGTGGAAAACGTGTGGTTTGTGGGGCTTGAGGTACTTCATCCTGCCAGCATGGATTCAGGAAGGGCAGGTCCTGCCTGACCGACCTGATCTCCTTCTATGATCAGGTGACTGCCTGGTGGATGTGGGGCAGGCTGTGGATGTAGTCTGCCTGGACCTCATCAAGGCCTTTGACACCGTGCCCCATAGCAAACTCCTGGCCAAGCTGTCAGCCCCTGGCTTGGACAGCAGCACTCTGAGCTGGGTTAGGAACTGGCTGGAGGCTGAGCCCAGAGAGTGGTGGTGAATGGTGCCACATCCAGCTGGCAGCCAGGCACCAGTGGTATGCCCCAAGGATCAGTGCTGGGCCCTGTGCTCTTTAACATCTTTATTGATGACCTGGATGAGGGCATTGAGTCCAGCATCAGTAAATCTGCAGATGACACCAAGCTGGGGGCAGGAGTTGATCTGCTGGAGGTAGAGAGGCTCTGCAGAGGGACCTGGACAGGCTGGACAGATGGGCAGAGTCCAAGGGCAGGAGATTGAACACATCCAAGTGCCAGGTTCTGCACATTGGCCACAGCAACCCCATGCAGTGCTACAGGCTGGGGTCAGAGTGGCTGGAGAGCAGCCAGGTGGAGAGGGACCTGGGGGTACTGGTTGATGGTAGGCTGAACATGAGCCTGCAGTGTGCCCAGGCAGCCAAGAGGGCCAATGGCATCCTGGCCTGCATCAGGAACAGTGTGGCCAGGAGGAGCAGGGAGGTCATTCTGCCCCTGTACACTGCACTGGTTAGGCCACACCTTGAGTCCTGTGTCCAGTTCTGGGCTCCTCAGTTTAGGAAGGAGGTTGACTTGCTGGAAGGTGTCCAGAGAAGGGCAACAAAGTTGGTGAGGGGCTTGGAACACAGCCCTGTGAGGAGAGGCTGAGGGAGCTGGGGTTGCTTAGCCTGGAGAAGAGGAGGCTCAGGGGAGACCTTCTTGCTCTCTCCAACTCCCTGAAGGGAGGTTGTAGCCAGGTGGGGGTTGGTCTCTCCTCTCTTAGGCAAGCAGCACCAGAACAAGAGGACACAGTCTGAAGCTGTGCCAGAGGAGATTTAGGCTGGATGTGAGGAAGAAGTTCTATACAGAGAGAGTGATTGCCCATTGGAATGTGCTGCCTGGGGAGGTGGTGGAGTCACCATCACTGGAGGTGTTCAGGAGGAGGCTTGATGGGGTGCTTGGTGCCATGGGTTAGTTTTTTAGGTGGGTTGGATTGGTTGATGGGTTGGTCACGATGATCTTGAAGGTCTCTTCCAACCTGGTCTATTCTATTCTATTCTATTCTATTCTATTCTATTCTATTCTATTCTATTCTATTCTATTCTATTCTATTCTATTCTATTCTTTCTGCCAGACTGCTGACAGCTGAGCCACAGGGGTCTGGGAAATAAGATAGGTGGAGCAGCAGAACCTGCTGAGGGCCAGCCTGCTGCAGGCTAGGGACATTGGCAGTCCATTCCCAACTTTTGTCTTGCAGGAGGAGTTTCTGAAGCAGCAGGTTGAAGCTGAGCCCTTGTTGTTAGCATCCTGCTGTGCTGCATGGGAGAGATGCTTCACTTCCAGCCTGTAAAGCTGCCACTGGAGAGGGACTGAGGAATTCAGAATGTGGCTAATGTGGTTTTCATTTGCAGTTCAGGCCGAGCTGGCAGTGAAACACGTTTGTCTTCTCATTTCAATACAAATGTAACATGATTGGGCTGAAAGTGTAGAAGCAACTGTTCCCTTCTCCAGGGCAATGCTATAAATAGCAGCTGGTTCTTGTTAGGCTGGCTTCAATGTACCTAACCTGCCAAACATGGAACCACAAAACACTTGATGAGCTCAAAATGATACTGGCTCCACTTCTGCTGTCCCCAGTGTAAGAAGGACACAGGGCTGCTGGAGAGAGGCCAAAAGGTCCAAGGGCTGGAGCACCTCTGCTGGGAGGATGAGCTGACAGAGCTGGGGGTGTTCAGGCTGGAGAAGAGGAAACTCTGGGGTGACCTTAGAGCTGCCTTCCAATAGCTGAAGGGATCCTCCAGGAAGGCTGCAGAGGAACTTTCCCTGAGGGTGTCTAGAGACAGGACAAGGGGGAATGGTTTGAAGCTGAGGGAGAGCAGGGTGAGACTGGAGCTGAGGAAGTTCTTCAGTAGTGAGACTCTGAGATAGGCTTCACAGGGAGATTGTGGCTGCCTCCTGCCTGGGGGTGTTCAAGTCCAGGCTGAATGAGGCCTTGAGCAGCTGAGTCTAGTTGAGAGGTGTCCCCTCCCATGGTTGGGAGGTTGGAGCAGATGATCTACAGGCTGGGGTCAGAGTGGCTGAGAGCAGCCAGGCAGAAAGGGACCTGGGGGTACTGGTTGATAGTAGGCTGAACATGAGCCAGCAGTGTGCCCAGGTGGACAAGAAGGCCAATGGCATCCTGGCCTGCATCAGGAACAGTGTGGCCAGCAGGAGCAGGGAAGTCATTGTGCCCTGTGCTCAGCACTGGTTAGGCTACACCTTGAGTCCTGTGTCCAGTTCTGGGCTCCTCAGGTTAGGAAAGATGTTGAGCTGCTGGAAGGTGTCCAGAGAAGGGCAACAAAGCTGGGGAGGGGTCTGGAGCACAGCCCTGTGAGGAGAGGCTGAGGGAGCTTAGCCTGGAGAAGAGGAGGCTCAGGGGAGACCTTCTTGCTGTCTGCAATTTCCTGAAGGGAGGTTGCAGCCGGGTGGGGGTTGGTCTCTCCTTTCTTAGGTGACCAGCACCAGGACTCAGTCTCAAGCTGTGCCAGGGGAGGTTTAGGCTGGAGGTGAGGAGAAAGTTCTCCCCAGCAAGAGAGATTGGCCATTGGAATGTGCTGCCCAGGGTGGTGGTGGAGTCACCATCCCTGGAGGTGTTTAGGAAGAGACTGGATGGGGCAATTGGTGCCATGGTTTAGCTGATCAGATGGTGTTGGGTGATGGGTTAGACTCATGATCTCGAAGGTCTCTTCCAACCTGGTTCACTGCTATTCTATTCTATTCTATTCTATTCTATTCTGTTCTGTTCTGTTCTGTTCTGTTCTGTTCTGTTCTATTCTTTTCTGTTCTGTTCTATTCTTATCTCTGAGATCCCTTCCAAGCTAATCCATTCTGTGATTCTGTGATGCAAAGGTATCAATTAGATAAAGACACAACTCTAGTGCAATCCTGACTTTCAGCATCTTCCTGTGCTGTGGATCTCTTGGGGTGCAGTGCAGATTTATTCAGCTTACTGAGTGATGGAAAACTGGGTTCCTATGTGTCCTGGAAAGTGTCTGAATGTAATGGTTGCTCATTATTCTGTGATCTGGCATACATACTGCAGAGCAGAAACTGAGGAGCTCACAAGTGGCTCTTTTGGCATGCTGAGGAGCTTTTCCAGGGACTGATTCTGCACAGCCCTTTTGCCTCCTGTTGTTAGGGAGTGCTGTATCTCCATAATGTCTCCTTTGAACAGTGACTCTATTTGGAACACAGGGGCATCAAAAAGGGTGACAGACTCTTAATAAATCATCTATAGCTCTGAGCACTTCAAAAGTAGCAGTCCTAGGAATGACCTGAGGATCAGCAATGCTAAGGCAAGGGATTATGAAGTCCTTTACCAGGGTATGGCTGATGTCACAGACCCTGTTCTGCAAAGGAAATTGCAGCTGATTTCCTTCTCTTACTTTTTACTTCAAAAGTCTTTTGGGATTTGTGCTACTGGGCAGAGCTCCAGGGAACAAGAGAACATGAAAATTGGCCAGGCTTCTGAGCCTGTTAGGCATTCATGCACATTGAGGGATGAAGTAATTCCTAGTCCAGAAAGAAACCCTGACACCCAAGCACAACAATAAAAGCAACCCAAGAGTTGCCTGCAGATGGGAAATGCTCACAGCAGTGTTACTTTATGGCCTGGCATCACTTGTACATGTGTTAACAAAATGTCTGTCCATTAGCACTGGGATGTGGCTCCCAGATAGCCCTGTGCTCAAACTAGATCATGCAAACAACAGAGCCTGGGCTATAAATGTTTAAGAGCCTGATGCCATCAAGTTCTGGCTCCATGACCATGTTTTCTGCATGTGGATGGCTTTGCTGTACATTGCAGAATGTTGAAGGCCTTATGGTGGGTAGAATAGAATAGAATAGAATAGAATAGAATAGAATAGAATAGAATAGAATAGAATAGAATAGAATAGAATTAACCATGTTGGAAAAGACCTTTGAGATCATCAAGTCCAACCTATCACCCAACACCATCTAATCAACTAAACCATGGCACCAAGTGCCTCATCCAGGCTCTTCCTAAACACCTCCAATGATGGTGACTCCACCACCTCCCTGGGCAGCACATTCCAATGGCCAATCTTTCTTTCTATAAAGAACTTCTTCCTCACCTCCAGCCTAGACCTCCCTTGGCACAGCTTGAGACTGTGTCCTCTTGCTCTGGTGCTGCTTGCCTAAGAGAGGAGAGACCAACCCCCACCTGGCTACAACCTCCCTTCAGGGAGTTATAGAGAGCAAGGAGGTCTCCCCTGAGCCTCCTCTTCTCCAGGCTAAGCAACCCCAGCTCCCTCAGCCTCTCCTCACAGGGCTGTGCTCCAGACCCCTCCCCAGCTTTGTTGCCCTTCTCTGGACACCTTCCAGCAGCTCAACATCTTTCCTAAACTGAGGGGCCCAGAAATGGTGAGGAGCTGGGCTGTATCAGAAGTGCAGGTGGAGAGAGGTGGTTCTGCCCCTCTATTCTGCTCTGCTGAGGCCTCACCTGCAGTGCTGTGTCCAGCTCTGGGGTCCCCAACACAGGAGAGATCTGATGGAGCTGGTCCAGAGCAGGCCACCAAGCTGGTCAGAGGGCTGCAGCACCTCTGCTATGAAGACAGGCTGAAAGAATTGGGGCTGCTCAGCCTGGAGAAGAGAAAGCTCCAGGGAGACCTTAGAGCTGCATTTCAATATCTGAAGGGGACCTACGGGCAGGCTGGGGAGGGACTGTTCAGAAGGGCTGTGGGGATAGGGTGAAGGGCAATGGTTTGAAACTGGAGCAGGGCAGATTCAGGTTGGCCATCAGGAGGAAGTTCTGCACAGTGAGAGTGGTGAAACACTGGAACAGGCTGCCCAGGGATGTGGTTGAGGCCCTGTCCTTGTAGACATTCAAGCTCAGACTGGCTGTGGCCCTGTGCAGCCTGCTCTAGTTGGAGTGTCCCTGCTGAGTGCAGGGGGTTGGCCAAGATGCCCTTGGAGGCTCCCTTCCCACCCAATGCAAGCTGTGAGCCTTTAAGTGCACCTCTGCAAGCCTCTCTCCTGTGACTGTGAGCTCGTGGTTGTCACTGCCAGAACTGAAGACACTTTAGAAGAATTTAGGAGGTGCCCATGGAGGCTGAGGTTTGAGAATGAGTCCACCACTTAGTGATGAGAAAGAGAAAGCAGCAACTGGAACAGGAAGCTTCTGCTGTTCCAGTCTGAAGGTCGAGCCCCCTAGTGCTTTGCTCCAGCAAGTCCTTTCCTTTTGAAGCTGGCATGGTGGCAGCCTGGGACTGAATACCAGCAGCAGATTCAACTCACCCCATGACAAATGAGGTAGTTTCCTGGAAGTTTCTGTATCAGTACTTGCTGGAGGAAGCAGTTGCCTCTCTGTCTGTTTCTTTTACTGGGAACAGGACTTTGTAGTCCTACAGGATCCTCCAGGAAGGCTGCAGAGGGACTTACCATGAGGGTGTCTAGAGACAGGATAAGGGGGAATAGTTTGAGGCTGAGGGAGAGCAGGGTGAGACTGGAGCTGAGGAAGAAGTTCTTCAGTGTGAGGGTGGTGAGACTCTGGAATAGGCTGCCCTATAGACTCTGGATTAGGCTGTGGCTGCCTCCTCCCTGGGGGTGTACAAGGCCAAGTTGGATGAAGTCTTGAGCAGCTGAGTCTAGCTGGGCACCTCAATGCAAGAGAGCTGTGGAGGTGCTGAAGTGAGTCCAGAGTAAGGCAAGGAAGCTGTGAAGGGCCTGGAGAATAAATGTGATGAGGAGCAACTGAAGGAGCTGGGGATGGTTAGTGTGAAAGAGAGGAGGCTGAGGGGAGACCTCATCACTGTCTACAGCTACCTGAAAGGACCTTGTGGAGAGGTTGGTGCTGGTCTCTTCTCACAGGTGATTAGTGATAGGACAAGAGGGAATGGCCTCAAGCTGTGACTGGGGAGGTTTAGACTGGACAGCAGGGAATTTTTTTTCCCCTCAAGAGTGGTCAGGTACTGGAATGAGCTGCCCAGGGAGGTGGTGGAGTCCCCAAGCCTGGGTGTGTTTAAAAGTGGTTTGGATGTGGCGCCTGGGGAGGTGGTTTAGGGGTGACCCTTGCAGGACAGAGTTAATGGTGGTGGTGGAGTCACCATCACTGGAGGTGTTCAGGAGGAGACTTGATGGGGTGCTTGGTGCCATGGGTTAGTTGATTAGGTGGTGTTGAATGATAGGTTGGACTTGATGATCTCTGAGGTCTTTTCCAACCTGGTCTATTCCATTCCATTCCATTCCATTCCATTCCATCCTATCCTATCCTAATGGTTGGGCTTGGTGATCCTGAGGGTCTTTTCCAACCTGAATGTTTCTGTGATTCAGTTGAGAGGTGTCCCTGCTCGTGGCCAGGGGGTTGGCAGGTCTGTGGTGACAGGTTGGACTTGATGATCTCAGAGGTCTCTTCCAACCTTGGTGATTGTGTGAATAGATGATTTCTGAGGCCCCTTCCACCCTGAGCCATTCTGTGATTTCCTTCTTTATACAAACAAAACATCACATTCCTCAGAGCCTGCATTTGCTTTTTCCCACCAGATTTTTGTTCTGTCATTTATCCCCCAGCCTGGTTTACAAACTGGGACAAAAATAAACTGAACTGTGTTTTCTGCTCATGGTTACAGAGTCCCTTGACATCTGATTTTTATCATAGCATTCAAATTTACAGCCATCACTGTGAAATATGAGTCTCAAGAACAGTGTATCATGTCCTGGTAGAAATTACTCATAAAACCTCCCCCTGTGGCCCATTTCATCTCATCATGCATACATTATCACATAAGAGGGTGGAGAATGGAACAATGTCCTGATGGAAGATGAAACAGTCTGGAAACAAAAGTGCTTTAGAGATGGCAGCAGGTCAGTGCTTTATCCTTGCCACAGAAGCAAAGCAAAGCAGGGTTTTGGTTGTGTTTACAGTATTTGAAGTCAGCAAGGAAGGATATTAATGCTGCCTCACTACTTACATGTCACTTAAAATTCACAGGATCACAGAATGTTAGGGGTTGGAAGAGATCTCAAAGAATCATCCAGTCCAGCCCCCGCTGCCAGAGCAGCATCACCCAGGGCAGGTCACACAGGAGCACATCCAGGTGGGGTTGGAAAGTCTCCAGAGCAGGAGACTCCACAACCTCTCTGGGCTGCCTGCTCCAGGGCTCTGCCACCCTCACAGGGAAAAAGTTTCCCCTTCTGTTCCTGTGGCACCTCCTCTGCTCCAGCTTGCCCCCAGTGCCCCTTGTGCTGTCCTTGGACATCCCTGAGCAGAGCCTGGCTCCATCCTCCCCACACTGCCCTGCACATCTTTATCACCAGCCATGAGGTCACCCTCAGGCTCCTCTACTCCAAACTCCAGCTGCCTCAGCCTGTCCTCACAGGGAGATGTTCCACTGCCTGCAGCAGCTTTGTGGCTCTGTGCTGGACTCTCTCAAGCAGTTTCCTGAGGTCCTTCTTGACCTTAGTGGCCCAGAGCTGGACACAACATTCCATCTGCTAAGCTTTATTTCAGTTGTGTGCTTGGTCTAATAATCATTCTGCTTAACTGCTGCTTTTGGTGCTGTCAACTGACAGAAGGTATTTTTTCCTCCATTGGGTGTGCCAAGTTTAATGTGCTGCTTGTAGGAGAAGGTATTTAGTGCAGTAATGTTCCTTCACTGTAATGGAATTTGATGCTGTGAGGTGTGTATGTGATTTTCAGACACCCCCTTCTGTGGTGGGCTGCCCAGCAGAGCAGAGCATGTTCTGCCATCCCATGGTATGTCTGTCAGCCAGCTCCTTGCCAGAAGAACCATCACTGAGCTCTAAAACATGACGTCCTCCATCCTCTTCTTTAAATCAGGAAGAGTACCTTAGGTCACATCATTCTTTGCAGGAAACCTTGAGTCCTGTGTCCAGTTCTGGGCTCCTCAGTTTAAGAAGGGCATTGAGACACTTGAATGTGTCCAGAGAAGGGCAACAAGGCTGGGGAGGGGTCTGGAGCACAGCCCTGTGAGGAGAGGCTGAGGGTGCTGGGGTTGCTTAGCCTGGAGAAGAGGAGGCTCGGGGAAGACCTTGATGCTCTCTACAACTACCTGAAAGGTGGCTGTAGCCAGGAAAGGGTTGGTCTCTTCTCCCAGGCAAGCAGCACCAGAACAAGAGGACACAGTCTCAAGCTGCACCAGGGGAAGTTTAGGCTGGAGGTGAGGAGAAAGTTCTTCCCAGAAAGAGTGATTCGCCATTGGGATGTGCTGCCCAGGGAGGTGGTGGAGTCCCCATCCCTGGAGGTGTTCAAGAGGGGATTGGATGTGACACTTGGTGCCATGGATTAGTCATGGGGTCTGTGGTGACAGGTTGGACTTGATGATCTTTGGGGTTTCTTCCAATCTTGTTGATTCTGTGATTCTGATTAGATGGTGTTGGGTGACAGGTTGGACTTAATGATCTTTGAGGTCTTTTCCAACCTTATTGATTCTGTGATTCTCTCTGATTCTATGAAAGGAAATACAAGACATATATGAAAGGAAATATAAGAGCAAGGGCAGGGTCCTGCAGCTGGGTGGAGGCAATCCCAGGCACAAATCCAGGCTGGGCAGGGACTGGCTGGAAAGCAGCCCTGAGGAGAGAGACTTGGGGGTGCTGGTGGACAAAAAGCTCAACAGGAGCTCTCAGTGTGCACTTGCAGCCCAGAAAGCCAATCAGATCCTGGGCTGCATCAGGAGAAGTGTGGCCAGCAGATCGAGGGAGGTGATCCTCCCCCTCTACTCAGCCCTGGTGAGACCCTACCTGGAGTACTGTGTCCAGTTCTGGAGCCCCTATTACAAGAGGGATGTGGAGGTGCTGGAAGGTGTCCAGAGAAGGGCCACAAGGATGAGCAGAGGGCTGGAGCACCTCTCCTGTGAGGACAGACTGAAGGAGTTGGGGCTGTTCAGTCTGGAGAAGAGAAGGCTCCCAGGTGACCTCATTGTGGCCTTCCAGTATCTGAAGGGGGCCTACAGAAAGGCTGGGGAAGGACTTCTCAGGATCTCAGGGAGTGATAGGACTAGGGGGAATGGAATGAAGCTGGAGGTGGGGAGATTCAGGCTAGATGTGAGGAGGAGGTTCTTCCCCAGGAGAGTGGTGAAACCCTGGAATGGGTTGTCCAGGGAGGTGGTCGAGGCCCTGTCCCTGGATTTGTTTAAGAGCAGGCTGGATGAGGCTCTGTCCAGCCTGAACTAGTGTGGGGTTGGAACTAGATGATCCTTGTGGTCCCTTCCAACCCTGAATGAAACTATGAAACTATGAAACTAAGACCTTGCACTGTTGACAAGTATGCTCCTCCCTGTCTTATCTCACAAGCAGATACTGCAGCTCATGGGCTGTTCTCAGTATCAGTCTCACAGTATCACTAAGGTTGGAAGAGACCTCAAAGATCATCGAGTCCAACCTGTCAGCACAGACCTCATGACTAAACCATGGCACCAAGTGCCACATCCAATCCCCTCTTCAACACCTCCAGGGATGGGGACTCCACCACCTCCCTGGGCAGCACATTTCAAGAGCTAACAACTCTCTCAGTGAAGAACTTTCTCCTCACCTCCAGCCTAAACCTCCCCTGGCACAGCTTGAGACTGTGTCCTCTTGTTCTGGTGCTTGCTGCCTGGGAGAAGAGACCAACCCCCACCTGGCTACAACCTCCCTTCAGGGAGTTGTAGAGAGCAAGAAGGTCTCCCCTGAGCCTCCTCTTCTCCAGGCTAAGCAACCCCAGCTCCCTCAGCCTCTCCTCACAGGGCTGTGCTCCAGACCCCTCCCCAGCTTTGTTGCCCTTCTCTGGACACCTTCCAGCATCTCAACATCTTTCCTAACCTGAGTAGCCCAGAACTGGACACAGGACTCAAGGTGTGGCCTAACCAGTGCTGAGCACAGGGCAGAATGACCTCCCTGCTCCTGCTGGCCACACTGTTCCTGATGCAGGATTCTCCTTGCAGGATTTGGTTTCTTAGCACTGTGAACCTGAATTTGTGGCTTTATGTTCTCCACTTCTGCCTGACCTGCTCCACTGAGCTCAGCTTCTGTGCTGAAGTGCTGCAGGGAGCTGTGAGCTTGGCTGGAATGACTGTTCAGATGATCCTTTCGTTGTCTGTGTCTCTGCACATCCTGCAAGTGTTCTGCAAGCCTTTCTGGAGGGCTGCAGCTGTGCATAGAAATAGGCCTATTAATGAGCCTATTAATAGCCAGCCCCAGTTGATGCTGAGGGTTTCTTTTTAATTTGTTTTGTTTTGTATGGGTGTTTTTTTCTCTCTTTCTTCTCTCATTCATTAGTTTCCAGCCTTCAGAGAAGTTTGACAGAATAATTGGATTGCATCCCTTGCCCACTAAGGCTGCTGCATTTTCTCCTTTATTGATTAATTTGGTAGCTTAATTTAAAAGTCCCTGGATAACTTTATAACTTCATGAATTCACAGAATGGCTTGGGTTGGAAGGGACCTTGAAGGTCATCCAGTTCCAAGCCCCCTGCCATGGGCAGGGACACCTCACACCAGCTCAGGTTGCTCAGGGCCTCATCCAGCCTGGCCTTGAACACATCCAGGCAGGCGACATCCACAGCCTCCCTGGGCAACCTGTGCCAGTGTCTCACCACCCTCACTGCAAAGAGCTTCTTCCTAATCTCCAGTCTCAATCTGCCCTCCTCAAGCTTCAATCCATTCCCTCTCATCCTATCGCTCCCAGCCCTTGTCAAAAGTCACAGAATCACAGAATGTTAGGGGCTGGAAGGGACCTCAAAAGCTCATCCAGTCCAACCCCCCTGCCAGAGCAGGATCACCTAGAGCAGATCACACAGGAACTCATTCAGGTGGGGTTTGAGTATCTCCAGAGAGGGAGACTCCACAAGCCCCAGGGCATTCTGTTCTAGTGCCTCTTCTAGGCTTTCTTGTAGGCCCCTTCCAGGTGCTGGAAGGCTGCTCTAAGGTCTCCCTGCAGCCTGAACAGCCCCAATTCTCTCAGCCAGTCCCCACAAGGGAGGATCTCTAGCCCTCTGATCATCTTGGTGGCATGTACCTGGTCCAGCAGCCCTTTTGCTGGGGGCAGCAGATAGAATAAAATAGAATAGAATTAACCAGGTTGGAAGAGACCTTCAAGATCATTGAGTCCAACCTATCATCCAACACCATCTAATCAACTAACCCATGGCACCAACCACCCCATCAAGTCTCCTCCTGAGCACTTCCAGTGATGGTGACTCCACCACCTCCCTGGGCAGCACATTCCAATGGGCAATCACTCTCTCTGTGTAGAATTTCCTCCTAACATCCAGTCTAAACCTCCCCTGGCACAGCTTGAGACTGTGTCCTCTTGTTCTGGTGCTGGGTGCCTGGGAGAAGAGACCAACCCCTGCCTGGCTACAACCTCCCTTCAGGTAGCTGTAGAGAGCAAGAAGGTCTCCCCTGAGCCTCCTCTTCTCCAGGCTAAGCAACCCCAGCTCCCTCAGCCTCTCCTCACAGGGCTGTGCTCCAGACCCCTCCCCAACTTTGTTGCCCTTCTCTGGACACCTTCCAGCATCTCAACATCTTTCCTAACCTGAGGAGCCCAGAACTGGACACAGGACTCAAGGTGTGGCCTAACCAGTGCTGAGTACAGGGCACAATGACCTTCCTGCTCCTGCTGGCCACACTGTTCCTGATGCAGGCAGGATGCCATTGGCCCTCTTGGCTGCCCAGGCACACTGATGCTGCCATCCTGCATGGGGCACCAAACACTGAGCTTCAGGAAAGATGCAGCAAAGTGGAAAGAAACACAACTAACCTAACTTTGCTGGGTGGGCTGCATTTCAACCAAACTGGTAAAGCTGATATTGTAGATTATGTGAAGATTTGTATCCTCCTCTCTCTGCACTTGGTTATGCACAGAATTTCCTGCTAGAGAGCAAGCCCAGCCCTGCCTGCCCCTGCAAAACACCCAGCAGTGCCTGAGACCATTCATTGCACAAAGACAGCTTTGGCAAAGCTCATATTCCTTCCATTTTCCTTGGTCTGCAGCAGGTCTTTCTGTGAATTCAGAAGGGCTTTGGAAATGTTCCCAGCTTGAGTGTCCCCTTCTGAGTGTGGTCTCCCTATTGGACCTGGAGAGGAACATGGCGACTGAAGAGGAGGAAAAGGCTGAGGTCCTGAACACCTTCTTTGCCTCAATGTTTAACAGCACGGCAGGAGTTCAGGACGAGTGGTCTCCGGAGCTGGGCGATGGGGTCGGGGAGCAGTGTAATGCCCCGGAAATCCATGAGGAATTAGTTTGGGACCTGCTGAGCCTCTTGGACACTCACAAGTCCATGGGACCGGATGGGATCCATCCTAGGGTGCTGAGAGAGCTGGCAGATGTGCTGGCCAAGCCGCTCTCCATCATTTTCCTCCAGTCCTGGCTCACAGGTGAGGTCCCAGATGACTGGAAACTGGCCAACGTGGTCCCCATCCACAAGAAGGGTCGGATGGAGGAACCTGGAAACTACAGGCCAGTCAGCCTGACCTCAGTGCCAGGGAAAGTGATGGAGCAGATTATCCTGGCGGCAATAACTGCGCACCTGAAGGATAGCCAAGGGCTCAGGTCCAGCCAACATGGATTCAGGAAGGGCAGATCCTGCCTCTCCAACCTGATCTCCTTCTATGCCCAGGTGACCTGTCTGGTGGATGTGGGGAGGCCTGTGGATGTGATCTACCTGGACTTCATCAAGGCCTTTGACACCGTCCCCCCCAGCAAACTGCTGGCTAAGCTGTCAGCTCTAGGCTTGGACAGCAGCACTCTGAGCTGGGTTAGGAACTGGCTGGAGGCTGAGCCCAGAGAGTGGTGGTGAATGGTGCCACAGCCAGCTGGAGGCTAGTCACCAGTGGTGTGCCCCAGGGATCAGTGCTGGGCCCCATCCTGTTCAATATCTTTATCAATGATTTGGATGAGGGGGTCGAGTCAGTCATCAGCAAGTTTGCAGATGACACAAAGTTAGGGGCAGATGTTAGTCAGTTAGAGGGTAGAAAGGCTCTGCAGAGGGACCTCGACCGACTGGACAGCTGGGCAGAGTCCAACAGGATGGCATTCAACAAGTCCAAGTGCTGGGTGCTGTACTTTGGCTACAGCAATCCCATGCAGAGCTACAGGCTGGGGTCAGAGTGGCTGGAGAGCAGCCAAGCAGAAAGGGACCTGGGGGTGCTGATCGACAGCCACCTGAATATGAGCCAGCAGTGTGCCCAGGTGGCCAGGAGGGCTAATGGCATCCTGGCCTGCATTAGGAATAGTGTGGCCAGCAGGAGCAGGGAGGTCATTGTGCCCCTGTACTCTGCTTTGGTTAGGCCACACCTTGAGTCCTGTGTCCAGTTCTGGGCCCCTCAGTTTAAGAAGGACATTGAGACACTTGAGTGTGTCCAGAGAAGGGCAACAAGGCTGGGGAGAGGCCTTGAGCACAGCCCTGTGAGGAGAGGCTGAGGGAGCTGGGGTTGCTTAGCCTGGAGAAGAGGAGGCTCAGGGGAGACCTCATTGCCCTCTACAACTACCTGAAAGGTGGTTGTAGCCAGGAAGGGGTTGGTCTCTTCTCCCAGGCAAGCAGCACCAGAACAAGAGGACACAGTCTCAAGCTGCGCCAGGGGAGGTTTAGACTCGAGGTGAGGAGGAAGTTCTTCACCGAGCGAGTCATTGATCATTGGGATGGGCTGCCCAGGGAGGTGGTGGAGTCATCATCCCTGGAGGTGTTCAAGAGGGGATTGGACGTGGCACTTGGTGCCATGGTCTAGTCATGAGGTCTGTGTTGATTGGTTGGACTCGATGATCCTCGAGGTCCTTTCCAACCTAAGTTATACTGTGATGCTGTGATAACTGTGGTTTCTGCACCAGGGTGAGGGAATGAAGAATTAATTGCAAGCGTTGCCAGGGTCACAGAGATAAAGTGCTAAATCCTCTGGAGGAGAGCAAAACAAGTCAGAATAGGCTGGGCAGATTGCTGGGTATCATCAGTGCTCATCAGGATGAAATGTGAGCTGCTTCTCTGCAGGAGGCAGAAACTCAACCTACAGCATGCTCCTGGCAGGGGGGTGGGCTCAGACAGGGTCCATGTTGGCCAAGCACAGCTGCAAGGTGAGAATTGGAGCATGAAAGTGAAGGGATGACTTTCAGCTTTTCCTTGGAAGGGCTGTCCTGCCCTCACAGCTGCAGACACATCCACAAGTTGGGCCACTGAAGAACACCCAAGGAACCTGTGAGGTTCAGCCAGACCTGGGCAGGCTGGGGAGTTGGGCAAGGGAGACACTGAATGAAATCCAGCGAGGGGAGAGGCTGGCATCCAGGAAAGCACAACCCCAGGGAGCAGGACGGGTTGGGGACTGACCTGTTGGAGAGCAGCAAAGGGAAGAGGTACCTGGGGGGTCCTGGAGGAGAACAGGATATCCATGAGCCAGCAATGTGCTCTTGTGGCCAAGAAGGCCAAGGGCATCCTGGGGTGGATTAGAAAGGCTGTGGTCAGTAGGTCCACAAAGGTTCTCCTGCCCCTCTACTCTGCCCTGCTGAGGCCACATCTGGAATATTGTGTCCAGCTCTGGGCCACTCAGGTCAAGAAGGACCTCAGGGAACTGCTTGAGAGAGTCCAGCACAGAGCCACAAAGCTGCTGCAGGCAGTGGAACATCTCCCTGTGAGGCCAGGCTGAGGGAGCTGGGGCTTGGGGCTTGGAGCAGAGGAGCCTGAGGGCGACCTCATGGCTGGTGACAAAGATGTGCAGGGCAGTGTGGGGAGGATGGAGCCAGGCTCTGCTCAGGGATGTCCAAGGACAGCACAAGGGGCACTGGGGGCAAGCTGGAGCAGAGGAGGTGCCACAGGAACAGAAGGGAAAACTTTTTCCCTGTGAGGGTGGCAGAGCCCTGGAGCAGGCTGCCCAGAGAGGTTGTGGAGTCTCCTGCTCTGGAGACTTTCCAACCCCACCTGGATGTGTTCCTGTGTGACCTGCCCTGGGTGATGCTGCTCTGGCAGGGGGGTTGGACTGGATGATCTCTGGAGGTCCCTTCCAACCCCTAACATTCTGTGGTCCTGTGTTTGTACAGAGATGAGTGGAGGCATCTAGGCAATCTTTCCTGAGCACAAGCAGCTCAGGCTCCTGGGAGAGCATCTGAGCTTTGGGCATGCTCTCTTTGCTGCAGTTTGTTTCAAAGCCTCTGCGCTAAGGCTTTGTTCTTCTAGTTCTCTCTGTAGCATATTTAAAGCTCTTTCAGTGACCTTTCACCAGAGGGTTCTGCAGGATCACAAAGCCCCAATGTTTGCTATTTAAGATCCAGCCAATAATATGTAGATGAGGGAAATACATCGTTTGTGTGTCTGTCACACCCAAATCACTTGCTGCTAAATTCAGTGTGGTGAAAGGATAAAAGCATCCCAGTTTGTGGTGAAGGCACAAATAAATCTCTTTGTTGCTGCTGTTGTTGTTGTTTTGTTATAAGAAACTTTGCCCTACTTGGGAAAGGCTCTGTGTGTTTCATAGGAAGAGCAACAGGTTGCATCCAAGCTTTTCCCTGCTTAACCGGGAATCACTTCGTATCTCTCATCAAGATGACCTTTGAAAGCCAGGAAGGAGCTGAGGAAAGAGCTGCTGGCTTGCTGTGAGCTCAGCTGTTTCAATCTAGTGGCCTTGCAGCTCTGCTGGAAGTGCAGGTTGAGAGGTCTGAAGGAAGCTTCTTTGTGATTGCATTTTCATGGGAATGGGGAGCTGTTAGAAGCAGATTGAGCTTTCTTCTCTCTGGATGGGGCAGAAAGGTACCGGTGGCTTTTCAGTACCTTAATTTTGCTCCTATGAATGCTTTAAAACCTTGGGTTGAATCTTTGCAGCAGAGAACTGATTTATTTTACTAGCTTCGTTTAGTTTAGTTTAGTTTAGCTTAGCTTAGTTTAGTTTAGTTTAGCTTAGCTTAGCTTAGTCTAGTTTAGTTTAGTTTGGTGTAGTTTAGTGTAGCTTAGCTTAGTTCAGCTTAGTTTAGCTTAGCTTACCTTAGTGTAGTTTAGTTGAATCATAGAATCAACCAGGTTGGAAAAGACCTCAAAGATCATGAAGTCCAACCTGTCACCCAACACCTCATGACAACTAAACTATGGCTCCAAGTGCCTCATCCAATCCTCTCCTGAACACCTCCAGGGATGGTGACTCTACCACCTCCCCAGGCACCACATCCCAATGGCCAATCTCTCTTTCTATGAAGAACTTCTTCCTAACCTCCAGCCTAAACCTCCCCTGGCACAGCTTGAGACTGTGTCCTCTTGTTCTGATGCTGCTTGCCTGGGAGAAGAGACCAACCCCCACCTGGCTACACCCTCCCTGCAGGGAGTTGGAGAGAGCAAGAAGGTCTCCCCTGAGCCTTCTCTTCTCCAAGCTAAGCAACCCCAGCTCCCTCAGCCTCTCCTCACAGGGCTGTGCTCCAGATCCCTCCCCAGCTTTGTTGCTCATCTCTGGACACGTTCAAGATTCTCAATGTCCTTGTTAAACTGAGGGACCCAGAACTGGACACAGGACTCAAGGTGTGGCCTAACCAGTGCTGAGCACAGGGCACAATGACCTCCCTGCTCCTGCTGGCCACACTGTTCCTGATGCAGGCCAGGATGCCATTGGCCTTCTTGGCTGCCTGGGCACACTGGTGGCTCATGTTCAGCTGCTGTCAACCAGTACCCCCAGGTCCCATTCTGCCTGGGTGCTCTCCAGCCACTCTGACCCCAGCCTGTAGCACTGCATGGGGTTGTTGTGGCCAGTGTGTAGAACCTGGCACTTAGATGTGTTCAATCTCATGCCCTTGGACCCTGCCCATCTGTCCAGCCTGTCAAGGTCCCTCTGCAGAGCCCTTCTACCCTCTAACAGATCAACTCCTGCCCCCAGCTTGGTGGTGTTTAGGAAGAGCCTGGATGAGGCACTTGGTGCCATGGTTTAGTTGATTAGATGGTGTTGGGTGATAGGTTGGACTTGATGATCTCAAAGGTCTTTTCCAACCTGGTCTGGTCTGGTCTGGTCTGGTCTATTCTATTCTATTCTGTTCTATTCTATTCTACTCTACTCTACTCTACTCTACTCTACTCTACTCTACTCTACTCTACTCTATGCATAACAAATGGCACAAGAGTACTGAATTGTGATGGCTAAAACCTCTCTGAGGGTAACCTCTCTCACACAAATTTACAAAGCCAAGGGACAGGTGAGTTCAAGACACCATCATTCCTGAGGGAGCTGGGGTTGCTCAGCCTGGAGAAGAGGAGGCTCAGGGGAGACCTTGATGCTCTCCACAACTCCCTGAAGGGAGGTTGTAGCCAGGAGGGGGTTGGTCTCTTCTCCCAGGCAAGCAGCACCAGAACAAGAGGACACAGTCTCAAGCTGTGCCAGGGGAGGTTTAGGCTGGAGGTGAGGAGAAAGTTCTTCCCAGCAAGAGAGATTGGCCATTGGAATGTGCTGCCCAGGGAGGTGGTGGAGTCCCCATCCCTGGAGGTGTTCACAAAAGGCTTGGATGTGGCACTTGGAGCCATGGTTTAGTTGTCAGAAGGTGTTAGATATTAGGTGATAGGTTGGACTTGCTGATCTCTGAGGTCTTTTCTAACCTTATTGATTCTATGAGTCTATGTAGCCACCTGTTTCAGCCTTGGACCTGGAGGTGCAATGTTCCCCACTGGGACACTCTCCCTAGAAGAGGAGCTGCGCTGAAGTGCTAGGTTTGCATTGCTGGGGATGTTCCATTTCCAGCTGACTTCCCTTCACATCCTGTGGTTGCAAAGCAGCAGCCTTCCCCCAGTCCTCACCCACACCATCTGGCTTGCTGCAGTCACTTTTTGAAGTGGTGTGGAGCCTTTCCTCCTTCTCCCATTTGTTTGATGTTAAGTGCAGGAGGAGTTGTTCTGCTGTGTGCTACAGTCAGGTTCTGGCACTGTGGCCTTCGGAGTAGCAAATGCTGGAGGCCTTTGTGGTGGTTGATAAAAGGAGTCAGCTGCTGGGCAGGCTGCAATGCTGGGAAGAGGCAGGAAGTGCTGAGCAGGTCCCCAGCCTGTGAGCTCTGTGGCTCTGCCATGAATGGGTGGTCATAAAGTGGGCTGGCAGCATGGTTTTGAATGAAGAGCTGCATTGGCATCTCCATTCTGTTTCTTGCTGTCAACCTGACTTATTCGTGTGGTGCTTGATTTGTGCCTGCTCTGCCCTTCCCTTGCCTGCATGTGGTGAATGAATCACAGAATCACAGAGGGGTAGGGGTTGGAGGGGACCTCCAGAGCTCATCCAGTCCAACCCCCCTGCCAGAGCAGCACCACCCAGGGCAGGTCACACAGGAACACATCCAGATAGGTCTTGAAAGTCTCCAGAGGAGACTCCACAACCTCTCTGGGCAGCCTGCTCCAGGGCTCTGCCACACCCTCAGTAAAGAAGTTTCTCCTGGTGTTGAGTTGGAACCTCCTGTGCTCCTGCTTGTAAGTTGATTAGGTGGTGTTGGATGATAGGTTGGACACGATGATCTTGAAGGTCTCTTCCAACCTGGTTTATTCTATTCTAACCCTTGCCCAGCATTGATGGTGTGGGCTGGGGAGTGGTAGCTCTACAAGGACTAGTCCTGGGTAAAACTGAAGGCAGTTGGAGGTGGAGGTTTGCCTCTGGCTGTTTCTAAGCTTGGTGACTCCTGGATGTAATCCATGCAGTACCAGCCCTGTGAGGCACATTCCATTCAGTTACAAAGTTAAAGTAGCTGCTCTCTGAGCTCAGGGTGACCTAGAGAGGTTTGCCTCTCCTGCCCAGTGCTGTAACCTCTTCTCTGATTTATGAGTTGAAAGGAAATGGGAGAAGCACTCTAGGGGTAGTTTCTCCTTCAGGTATTTGTGTGTTAAAGCAACTCCTAAGAAAGGGAGTGTGCCAGCTGCTGTCCTCTTCTGAAACTCTCCTTGCCAGGCAAAACCAGAGAGGGATCACTCAAATGCCTCTAGAAGCTTGTCTGACAATTTAACCTTCTAGAATTGGCAGGGTGAGTGTCCAGGCCAGACAATGCAATGTTAATGGTTAAAAGAGGGACAACATTCACTGCTTCTTGACTTCCTTGCTAAAATGCTCCATGTCCTTCCTGAAGCCATCTCCATGGGTGGTAAAGAAACTCCTCTTGTTCAGTTCTCTCTTCCTGCTTTTCAGCAGCCTTAGAATTGTGGGGTGAGCTGATAAGGCCACATGGACTCAAGCACTGATAACATGAGGTTGAGAAAAGTCCACATGTCCTTTCTTCCTTGCCACAGGTTTCTGTAACCATGGGACCAAGATTATATTCATAGAATCATAGACTCACAGAATTGTCAGGGTTGGAAGGGACCTCAAGGATCAGCCAGTTCCAACCTCTTTCTATGGACAGGGACACCTCACACTACAGCAGGTTGCTCACAGCCACATCCAGCCTGGCTGCAAACACCTCCAGGCAAGAGGCTTCCACCACCTCCCTGGGCAACCTGTGCCAGTCTCTCACCACCCTCATGGGGAACAACTTCTTCCTAACATCCAATCTCAATCTACCCATTTCTAGTTTTGCTCCATTCCCCCCAGTCCTATCACTCCCTCACACCCTCAAAAGTCCCTCCCCAGCTTTCTTGTAACCCCCTTCAGATCCTGGAAGGCCACAAGAAGGTCTCCTCAGAGCCTTCTCTTCTCCAGACTGCACAGCCCCAACTCTCTCAGTCTGTGTCCATAGCAGACAGCTCCAGCCCTCTGCTCATCCTCATGGCCCTTCTCTGGACACTTTCCAGCACCTCCAGATCCTTCCTGTCCTAGGGGCTCCAGAACTGGACACAGTGTTCCAGCTGTGGTCTCAGCAGAGTGGAGCAGAGGGGGAGAATCACCTCCCCCAAGATATTGATCTTGTGCTTAGATGAGATTAGTTAATGAGTTAAGAGGAGCTAGAAGAAGGTGAACCTGAGACAGGAGAATCCTGCTGGGAGAAAGAGACCTGAACAATGTGCAAACCTGGGACCTCTGTCTCCTGCTGAAGACTTGGACATTATAGTGATGAAGTTTATTTAGTTGTATGCAAGGTATTGATCCTTCTCTATTACTCTCCAATTGTGTGGTGCTGTGCTCTTTCAACTGCAGGGCGTTCCCACAGGAGGTAGGACATCACCTGAACTCAGGGTAAGGAGCAGCAGAATGGCACCTGGCTGAAGTGTTCTCATTCTGTATCTGGGCTGTGGAAGCCTTTCTTCTCTCATCTTCCTGCCAGATGCATCTGGACTGGTCATGCACTTAAAGATCACATTTCTATTTCCCTGTGCAGAGGAATGACCATGGTGGTACAGAGGCCAGAGCAGCCATCCCTGGGAGGGCTCACAGGTGGGACCCAGCAGGTGAAAGGACCACAACTGTATGCAAGTTCTCTTCTTGGTGAAGTCATTGCCTCAGTAAGTTTGCAGATGACACCAAGCCTGATGGTTGAGTGGATGGTTAGAGGGTAAGCAGCCTTTGCAGTGGGATCTAGACAGGTGAGACCCATGGGCCAAGGCTGGTTGTAGGAGGTTCAACAAGGCCAAGTGCCAGCTCCTCCAACTGGGTCACAACATCCCCATGGCAAGCTACAGATTGGGCATACGTGGTTGGAAAGCTGCAACTTGGAAAGGGTCTTGGGGATGTTGGTTGACAGTCAATTGAGTATGAGCCAGCAGTACCCAGGTGGCCAAGAAAGCCAAAGGCATCCTGGCTTGGATCAGGAACAGGGTGGGCAGCAGGGACAGGAGCTGACCATCCCCCTGTGCTCAGCACTGGGGAGGCCACACCTTGAGTGTTGTGTTCAGTTCTGGGCTCCTCACTCCAGGAAGGACATTGAGGGGCTTGAGAGTATCCAGAGAAGGGCAAGGAGGCTGGAGAAGGGCCTGGAGCAGCTGGGCTATGAGGAGGGGCTGAGGGAGCTGGGGGTGTTCAGCCTGGAGAAGAGGAGGCTGAGGGAGACCTCCTGGCTCTCTACAGCTCCCTGAAGGGAGGTTGGAGTGAGGAGAGGGCAGCCTCTGCTCCTTGGTGGCAAGAGACAGGCCCAGAGGAAACGGCTCCAAGCTGCATGAATGGAGGTTCAGGCTGGATGCTAGGAAATATTTCTTCCCAGAGAGGGTTCTCAGCCATTTGAATGCTCTGCCCAGGGCAGTGCTGGAGTCCCCACCCCTGGGGGTGTTTAAGCAGCCTGTGGGCCTGGTGCCTAGGGTTTAGTGTTGACCCTCCAGTGCTGGGTAGAGAGTTAGACTGGATGATGCTGAGGGTCTGTTCCAACCAGATGCTTTCTGTGCTTCCTGGGGATTCTCTTGGATTCTGTAGTCTGTGTGGCTGCCCAGCTGATTGTGATGCTAGTAGATGCTGGCTTAAGCTGAGTTTGCCAAAGATGCAGCAGCAGGGCCAGATCCATGACTCATGATGAGCTGTTATCTTTTTTTTCCTTTCTTCATCCTCCCTTTCTTTCTTCTGCAAGAAATTCATCAGCTTTTCAGAGAGACAGCAACTACCAAATGGCAGCAGCCTGTGTGCTCAGCCTCCATGCCAGAGATCTGCTGACTGCAGCAGTTTTCTGCTGGCTGCAGAATCCTGATCTGCTGCTGGACCTTGATTGGAATGCTCTGCATGACTTCACTGTCCAGTTAAAACTATGTCCTTTTCAAAACCTCTGCAGCTCACTTGTCTGCCAGTGAACAGGAGACAACTGCCAGGGGATATGAATATAGATGATGAAGATGATGAAGTGGATTCTCCCAAGGGGACACAAAACAAAATCAGACTTCATATCCATTGATTAGAATTTCAACTTCCCCTTCTGCTCACATCCTGCTTGTCCCAACCAGTAGTTGAATGGTCTGGCTTGGAAGGGACCTCCAAAGCTCATCCAGTCCAACCCTCCTGCAGTCAGCAGGGACATCCCCAACTAGATCAGGTTGCCCAGAGCCTTTTTGAGGCTGGCTTTGAATATCTCCAGGGATTGGGACCACAGCTACTTCCTTTCTTCAGAGTGTCATGAGGAAGGCTTGAAGGAAGAGAATTTTCTCTTTTTACATATGTGAAGTGACCTTCAAAGCTCATCCAGTCCAACCTTCCTGCAGTCAGCAGGGACATAGGTCGAGGCAATCCCAGGCACAAATCCAGGCTGGGCAGGGACTGGCTGGAAAGCAGCCCTGAGGAGAGAGACTTGGGCGTGCTGGGGGAGGAGAAGCTCAACAGGAGCTCTCAGTGTGCACTTGCAGCCCAGAAAGCCAATCAGATCCTGGGCTGCATCAGGAGAAGTGTGGCCAGCAGGGCAAGGGAGGAGATTCTCCCCCTCTGCTCAGCCCTGGGGAGACCCCACCTGGAGTACTGCCTCCAGTTCTGGAGCCCCTATTCCAAGAGGGATCTGGAGGTGCTGGAACGTGTCCAGAGAAGGGCCAGGAGGATGAGCAGAGGGCTGGAGCACCTCTCCTGTGAGGACAGACTGAAGGAGTTGGGGCTGTTCAGTCTGGAGAAGAGAAGGCTCCAAGGTGACCTCATTGTGGCCTTCCAGTATCTGAAGGGGGCTCCAAGAAGGCTGGGGAGGGACTGCTCAGGCTCTCAGGTAGTGATAGGACTAGGGGGAATGGAATGAAGCTGGAGGTGGGGAGATTCAGGCTGGAGGTGAGGAGGAAGTTCTTCCCCATGAGAGTGGTGAAGCCCTGGAATGGGTTGTCCAGGGAGGTGGTTGAGGCACCGTCCCTGGAGGTGTTTAAGGCCAGGCTGGATGAGGCTGTGGCCAGGCTGATCTAGTGTGGGGTGTCCCTGCCAATGGCAGGGGGATTGGAACTAGATGATCCTTGTGGTCCCTTCCAACCCTGACTGATACTGTGATACTATGATACATGGATACATCCCCAACTAGATCAGGTTGCCCAGAGCTTTGTCAAGCCTGGCTTTGAATATCTCCAGGGATTGGGACCACAGCTTCCTTTCTTCACAGTGTCATGAAGAGGGCTTGAGGGAAGAGATTTTTCTCTTTTTACATATGTGAGAATATGTTGGTATGCCAAGGGGGGTGTGTCTGTGTGTCCTTAAGTACCAAGGAAAATTTACTCTAAATTGTTTTTTACTATAAATAAATAAGTAAATAGAATAGATAAAGAATAGAATAGAATAGAATAGAATAGAATAGAATAGAATAGAATAGAATAGAATAGAATAGAATAGACCAGGTTGGAAGAGACCTTCAAGATCATTGCATCCAACCTATCACCCAACACCACCTAATCCATTAAACCATGGCACCAAGCACCCCATCAAGTCTCCTCCTGAACACCTCCAGTGATGGTGACTCCACCACCTCCCTGGGCAGCACATTCCAATGGCCAGTCTCTCTTTCTGTGTAGAATTTTTTCCTAATCTCCAGCCTAAACCTCCCCTGGCACAGCTTGAGACTGTGTCCTCTTGTTCTGGTGCTGGGTGCCTGGGAGAAGAGACCAAGCCCCACCTGGCTACAACCTCCCTTCAGGGAGCTGCAGAGAGCAAGAAGGTCTCCCCTGAGCCTCCTCTTCTCCAGGCTAAGCAACCCCAGCTCCCTCAGCCTCTCCTCACAGGGCTGTGCTCCAGACCCCTCCCCAGCTTTGTTGCCCTTCTCTGGAATATGCTACATCTCCTTTTTGCTTGCTGAAAGCTGGGCTGCACATCCAGGCTTGCATACTGGAGCAAGCTTTTTGGGCTGGAAAGGCGCTCTCTGCTCTGAAGTGGGGATAGTTTTGTTCACTTGACCCTGCTCAGTGCAAGGCCAGTTGGCAGGCTTTGGGAGAAGGTTTTGCTGCAGGAGATGCTTTGTTTCTGGGTGTGACAGCACACAGCTAATGCCTGCCTGACGTGCTTGGGGATGGAGTCAACATTGTTCTTGGTGATCTAATCAGGAAGACATCCAGTGAGCGTTGTCAGAACTGGGCATGGCCCAGAGCACAGCTTCATAGAACAACAACTCAAGAGCAGCTCAGTGTGCTTTGGAATTCTAATCTGGCTGAGAATCTCAGGAGAGAGTTCTGTTTCAATTATATCTAATAACCAGGATTGCATCTGCAAACTCAAGTTCTGATTTGGATTTATGCAGCTGTTTATTCAAGAGGCTGGGTGGAGGAGAAGGTTAGAAAGGAATCACAGAATCAATAAGGTTGGAAAAGACCTCAAAGATCATCGAGTCCAACCTGTCACCACAGACCTCATGACTAAACCATGGCTCCAAGTGCCACATCCAATCCTCTCTTCAACACCTCCAGGGATGGTGACTCCACCACCTCTCTGGGCAGCACATTCCAACAGCTGACAACTCTCTCTGTGAAGAACTTTCTCCTCACCTCCAGCCTAAACCTCCCCAGGCATAGCTTGAGACTGTGTCCTCTTGTTCTGGTGCTGCTTGCCTGGGAGAAGAGACCAACCCCCACCTGGCTACAACCTCCCTTCAGGGAGCTGTAGACAACCAAGTTGTAGACAGCAAGGTGCAGTGACTGAAGCCAAGAGATTCACTTGCTCTTTGTTGGGGCATTTTGTTTTTTCTCCCATACCTGCACCATTGGTAACCTACCCAGTGGATGTTGTGCATTGTTTCCACAGGATGGTTTGGGTTGGAAAGGACCTCCAAAGGTTATCTAATGCAATTCCCCTGCAGTCAGCAGAGGCATCCTCCACTAGATCAGGAGGCTCAGAGCCCTGTCCAGCCTGACCTTGAAGATTGCCCAAGATGGGGCTTCAACTACCTCCCTGGGCAGCCTATTGCAGTGTTCCAGCACACTCATGGTGCTGGATTTTGATCCCTCTGCTCTGGTGAGACCTCACCTGGAGTACTGCATCCAGCTCTGGAGTCCTCAGTATAGGAAGGACATGGACCTGATGGAGCAGGTCCAGATGAGGGCCACAAAAAGGATCAGGGGGCAGGAGCACCTCTGCTGCAAGGACAGGCTGAGGGAGCTGGGGGTGTTCAGCCTGGAGAAAAGAAGGCTCCAGGGAGACCTAATAGCAGCCTGCTAGTACCTGAAGGGGGCTACAGGAAGGCTGCAGAGGGACTGTTTGCAAAGGCCTGCAGGGACAGGTCAAGGGGCAATGGCTTGAAATAAGAGAAGAGCAGATTTAGATTGGATGTGAGGAACAAGTTCTGCACCATGAGGGGGCTGGAACACTGGAAGAGGTTGCCCAGGGTGGTGGTTGAAGCCCCACCCCTAGAGATACTCAAGGTGAGGCTGGACAGGGCTCTGGCAACCTGATCTAATTGGGGATGTCCCTGCTGACTGCAGAGAGGGCTGAGCTGGATGACCTTTGGAGGTCCCTTCTGGTCCAGACCATTCTGTGATTCTGTGATTGCAAGGATGAAAGAAATTGTTCTAACCCCATCACCCACTTGTCCCTGCCTGCTGTGAGTGGCTTGCTGTGTATCCAGGGAAAGCTGCTCAGGAGGAAAGAGCCTGTGACTTTTATTGAGTGCATTTTATGCAGCAGTTACTTGGCTAGACAGAATGATTAATAAATTACTGCCTTAGCAACTTGAAGCAAATCACTTTTGCTGTAACTGAATTACCAAAAGGATCAGGCAACAGCCACAACAAAAGGTTTGTAGAGGGAAATTAAATATTTTGAGCAGTGCTTTCTTTCCTTGACAAGCTAATGCAGCCCTTTTTTTTCTGGTGTGGAATAAATCATTTTACTGAGCCTTAGTGGGGAGAGGCTTGGGATATCAGGCAGAATATGGAGCACTAGATTCATTGAGATGCCACAAGTGATTGTGCTGGAGAAATGCAGCCCTTTCTTTCTTCACCCATCCAGATTTAGCACTGGAGTTGCCCTCCTGTGCTCCAGGCCACTCTGCCATGTTGTGACAGCAAGTCTGCAGGAGCAGCTCTGTGAAGCCAGCCAGTGAGGGCAATGAGGCCCAAATGGAGATGCATCGAGACCCACTTGCACCAATATGGTTGCATTCAGTCTGCTCCAGCTTTAGCTCACAGACATTCATGGCCCTGGAGGTGTCTCCATGAAGTTGGAGGAACTGAACCCAGGAAGCAGCAGTTAGGTGATTCCATGGCAGGGATTTACTACCTTAAACCAGGAGCATCAGGCTGCTTGCACAGCTTCACAGATTGCATTGGGTTGGAAGGGACCCTCAGAGGTCATCCCATCCAAACCCCCTGCAGGCAGCAGGGACACCTCCACCTACAGCAGGCTGCACAGGGCCACAGCCAGTCTGAGCTTGAATGTCTCCAGGGACAGGGCCTCAACCACATCCCTGGGCAGCCTGTTCCAGTATTTCACCACTCTCACTGTGCAGAACTTCCTCCTGACTCTACCCTGCAACCTAACTCTACCCTGCTCCAGTTTCAAACCCTTGCCCCTCATCCTATCCCCACAGCCCCTTCTGATCAGTCCCTCCCAAGCCTGCCTGTAGGTCCCCTTCAGATATTGAAATGCAGCTCTAAGGTCTGCCCAGATCCTTCTCTTCTTCAGGCTGAACAGCCCCAATTCTTTCAGCCTGTCTTCATAACAGAGGTGCTGCAGCCTTCTGACCATCTTGGTGGCCTCCTCTGGACCTGCTCCATTAGGTCCATATCTGTCTTGTGTTGGGAGTCCCATAGCTGGACACAGCCCTGCAGGTGAGGTCTCAGCAGAGCAGAGCAGAGGGGCAGGATTCCCTCTCTCCATCTCTGGCCACACTGCTTTGGATGCAGCCCAGGCTGCCATTGGCCTTCCGGGCTGCCAGTGCCCATTGCTGGCTCCTGCCCAGCTTCTCAGCCACCAGCACCCCCAAGTCCTTTCCTGCAGGGCTGCTCTCAATCTTCTCCTCCCCCAGCCTGGATTGATATGTAAGATTGCCCCATCCTAGGTGCAGCACCTCTTGATCTGTATTTCTGTTTCTTCCCCTTACTGAAGTGTGAAGTTTCTCAGACAAGGATCTCCTTCAAGGATTTCCAGGTACCCACTGAGTGCCTGATGTAGGTTGGACTCGATGATCTTTGGGGTCTCTTCCAACCTTAGTGATACTGTGATTCTGTGCCTGTGTTTGGGAGGCAGAAAAAGGTTTCATTTCCTGCCTCAGGTTGTGTCCTTTGTGTTGCTCAGGTTTCCTCTCTGCTTCCAGCAGTCTCAGCTGATGTTCCTTTGTTTGCACAGAACCCTTCACATCGCTCACACTGAGGGTTGGGTTGTCTGGGGTGGGTTTTTTTTCCTGCACACACTTGTTGTCCAGGGATTGTTGTGAACACACTTGTAGGAGGAAGCTGACTTCAGCTTGAGACTTCAGAGGGTAGTGAGGGACAGGAGAGCCAAGGGTTTTAACTTCTGGGGCAGAAATTGGAAGTGACAGATAATAGATCTGAGAGGCTCTGTTCAGCTCCTCTGAAACCTAAGGCTGTTTGCACAGCCAGCATTTCTAGCAGGTCCTAGAGGTGTCTGCCACCCTTCTCTTCAGATGTTTTGTTCTTGCTGGTTGCATCTGGCTTTAAATTCTGTGACTGGTATTTCAAGAACAGGTAATTCCTCTCAATCATTTTTTTTCCTAGGCTAATATAGAGCTTTTCTGGAGCATAATTCCCAAAGCTGCCACACCACCACATACTCAGTTCACAGAATGCTTTGGCTTGGAAGAGACCCTCAAAGGTCATCTTGTCCAGCCCCCTGCAGTCCAACTAGAGCAGGCTGCCCAGAGCCACTCTGATGTCTCCAAGGACAGGGTCTCAAACCCATCTCTGGGCAACCTTTTAGTTCCACTATCTTGTCAAACAAACTTCTGCTTTAAAATTACTTCTGTGTCTGTGTTTGGGAGGCAGAACAAGGTTTCATTTCCTGCCTCAGGTTGTGTCCTTTGTGTTGCTCAGGTTTCCTCTCTGCTTTCAGCAGTCTCAGCTGATCACAGTCTCACAGTATCACTAAGGTTGGAAGAGACCTCAAACATCATCAAGTCCAACCTGTCACCACAGACCTCATGACTAGACTATGGCACCAAGTGCCACATCCAATCCCCTCTTGAACACCTCCAGGGATGGGGACTCCACCACCTCCCTGGGCAGCACATTCCAATGACCAATGACTCTCTCAGAGAAGAACTTTCTCCTCACCTCCAGCCTAAACTTCCCCTGGCACAGCTTGAGACTGTGCCCTCTTGTTCTGGTGCTGGTTGCCTGGGAGAAGAGACCAACCCCTTCCTGGCTACAACCTCCCTTCAGGGAGTTGTAGAGGGCAATAAGGTCACCCTTGAGCCTTCTCTTCTCTAGGCTAAGCAACCCCAGCTCCCTCAGCCTCTCCTCACAGGGCTGGTGTTCCTTTGTTTGCACAGAACCCTTCACATCGCTCACACTGAGAGTTGGATTGTCTGGGGTGGGTTTTTTTTCCTGCACACACTTGTTGTCCAGGGATTGTTGTGAACACACTTGTAGGAGGAAGCTGACTTCAGCTTGAGCTCTGCTCTGTGTGGTGCTTTGAGCGAGTCAACAGGGTTCGTACAGTTTACTTCTGTGCTCAGCAGTTCCGGCAGAGAAACCAAACAGCCCTCTCTGTTTAGACTGCCTCCGTTCTGTGGAGCCTTTGTAGCCCTGCCAAGGTTCTCCACATCACTGAAGCCTCCCCGGGAAAAACACAGAGACCACTTCACTTTGTTCACAGGGCCCAAAAGCTGCTCACAGGGTGGGATTTGGGGGGGGGAGGGGGAGGGGAGCAGGGCTCTTTCAAGAATGAATTACACTCAACCAGTCCGAGTCGGCAGAGGAGTAAATCAAAGGCATTATTTGTTTTGACTGCTGCCTGATGTGTTTTTGCCAATCTTATGCTCAGTCAGAAAGTTTTCAAAAGCCCCTTAATTAAGTGTGATATTTTTATAAGCAAGAAAGAAAGACACACACAAAAAAAAACCCAGCCCCAAAACCCAGGCAAAAGAATCTGGTTTAGCTTTTACTGTCCCCTCCCTGCAGGAACTTTTTATCATCTGAACCATGCTTGGCTTCTTTCTCTTCTGCCTTTCTAAAAGGTTTAAAAATGGGGTGAGAGGATGGTGGTTTGTGTAAGGGAAGGCTTCAGCAGGGGGAGGGAGGGGGAGGCAAAAGATTGTACCTATATCTAAAAAGCTGATCATGGGAACTGCTCTGCTTCTCTAAATTGTTTACAAAGGATTCAAAACAAAAATGACAGCAATGCAGATGCCATCATATTTGAGGAGTTGGACAAGATGACCTCGCAGAGTCCCTTCCAGCCCAGTGCAATCTTGAGCACAAGCCCTGTGAGGAGAGGCTGAGGGAGCTGGGATTATTTAGCCTGGAGAAGAGGAGGCTCAGGGGAGACCTTCTTGCTCTATACAACTACCTGAAGGGAGGTTCTAGCCAGGTGGGGGTTGGTCTCTTCCACCAGGCAACCAGCACCAGAACAAGAGGACACAGTCTCAAGCTGTGCCAGGGGAGGTTTAGGCTGGAGGTGAGGAGAAAGTTCTTCCCAGAGAGAGTTGTTAGCCATTGGAATGTGCTGCCCAGGGAGGTGGTGGAGTCCCCATCCCTGGAGGTGTTCAAGAGGGGATTGGATGTGGCACTTGGTGCCATGGTTTAGTCATGAGGTCTGTGGTGACAGGTTGGACTCGATGATCTTTGAGGTCTCTTCCAAACGTGGTGATACTGTGATACTGTGAATCTGTGAATGTAAAGTGGGCAAAGCATGATTTTAAGTGTGTGGAAACCTCCAACCCAGCATTCTTTTGTTTGTCAGTTTTCTGAGCATTTGAGAGGAATTATCATAGAATCATAGAATCAGCCAGGTTGGAAAAGACCTCAGAGATCATCAAGTCCAACCTGTCACCCAACACCTCCTGACTAACTAATCCATGGCTCCAAGTGCCACATCCAATCTCTTTTTGAACACCTCCAGGGATGGTGATTCCACCACCTCCCTGGGCAGCACATTCCAGTGGCCAATTACAGAACTTTCCTCACCTCCAGCCTAAACCTCCCCTGGCACAGCCTGAGACTGTGTCCTCTTGTTCTGGTGCTGGTTGCCTGGGAGAAGAGACCAACCCCCACCTGGCTACAACCTCCCTTCAGGGAGTTGTAGAGAGCAAGAAGGTCTCCCCTGAGCCTCCTCTTCTCCAGGCTAAGCAACCCCAGCTCCCTCAGCCTCTCCTCACAGGGCTGTGCTCCAGACCCCTCCCCAGCTTTGTTGCCCTTCTCTGGACACCTTCCAGCAAGTCAACATCTTTCCTGAACTGAGGGGCCCAGAACTGGACAGAGGACTCAAGGTGTGTTATGCCACTCCATAGTGTTTGGTGAAGAGGTTGCATGAGGTAAACCACTTAGGTGTCTGTATCATTTTTATTCATAGATTCATAGAATGGTTTAGGTTGGAAGGGACCTCAAAGATCACCCAGTTCCAACCTCCCTGTCATGAGCAGGGACACCTTCCACTAGCCCAAGTTGCTCAAGGCCTCATCCAGGCTGACCTTAGACATCCCCAGCCTCCCTGAACAGCCTGTTCCAGTGTCTCCCCCCTGGAAAGAATTTCTTCCTGATGCCCAGTCTAAATCTGCCCTCCTCAAGCTCAAATCTTAACAGCCAAAGAGGACCCCGAAATAAAATGACAGAGTAGTTGCTCCCCCAAAGATTCTACAGGTGAAACTGGGGGTGAGGGCAGAGCTGGCTGACATGCAGGGAGCTATTAAAATGCTGCTGTGGCAAAGGTTTGGAAGTAGAGATTTTGAAAGGAAAGTTCCAAAGTTCAGAGCAAGTACAGAGAGCTGCTGGAGGGAAGTGTGTGTGGGGGGGAGCTGAGGGATTAAACCCACTAAGAGGATTTTGTGGCATGGGGAGTGACATGGTTGGGCAGTAGAAGGAGAAATCCTTTTACTCTTTCATGTTTAACTGAGGAATTAGGGACGCCAGAGAAAAGGAGGTTAGAGCAAAAAGGGATGGAGACAGGAGGTGTGGATCCCAGTGTGTGCCCTGGGAATTGAAACATGAATGACTTCATAGGGTCGTGAGGGACAGGGGAGCCAAGATTTTTAAACCCCTGGGGGAGAAATGAGAGCTGTCAGATAATAGCTTTGAAAGGCTCTGTTCAGCTCCTCTGAAACCCAAGGCTGTTTGCACAGCCAGCATTTCTTGCAGGTCCCAGAGGTGTCTGCCACTCTTCAGAGATTTTGTTCTTGCTGTTTGCATCTGGGTTTAAATTCTCCCAATGTGATTTCCCCCCCCCCCCCCCCCCCCCCCAGCCCTTTCTGTGACTGGTATTTCAAGAACAGGTAATTCCTCTTCATCACTTTTTTCCTAGGCTAATACAGCACTTTTCTGGAGCAGAATTCCCAAAGCTGCCACACCACCACATACTCAGTTCACAGAGTGTTTTGGCTTGGAAGAGATCCTCAAAGGTCATCTTGTCCAACCCCCCTGCAGGCCAACTAGAGCAGGCTACCCAGAGCCACTCTGATGTCTCCAAGGACAGGGCCTCAAACCCATCCCTGGGCAACCTTTTAGTTCCACTATCTTGTCAAACAAACTTCTGCTTTAAAAAGGCAAACCATATTCCAATGCATGGATAACATCGAAACACTTGAACGTGTCCAGAGAAGGGCAACAAGGCTGGGGAGAGGCCTTGAACAGCCCTGTGAGGAGAGGCTGAGGGAGCTGGGGTTGCTTAGCCTGGAGAAGAGGAGGCTCAGGGGTGACCTCACTGCCCTCTACAACTACCTGAGGGGTGGTTGTGGCCAGGAAGGGGTTGGTCTCTTCTCCCAGGCACCCAGCACCAGAACAAGAGGACACAGTCTCAAGCTGCGCCAGGGGAGGTTTAGACTCGAGGTGAGGAGAAAGTTCTTCACCGAGCGAGCCATTCGGCATTGGGATGTGCTGCCCAGGGATGTGGTGGAGTCACCATCCCTGGAGGTGTTCAAGAGGGGATTGGATGTGGCACTTGGTGCCATGGTCTAGTCATGGGGTCTGTGTTGATAGGTTGGACTTGATGATCCTCGAGGTCCTTTCCAACCTAAGTTATACTGTGATACTGTGATACTGTGATAAATAACCTTTGCTCAGCTGTCTGCTTGCTGGAGAGTCCTTGGGATGTGTGCAATCCAAAAAGGAAAGAGGGCTGCAGGATTGTGAGCTGGCAGATCCATACCTCAAGCCTTGCAGTTGCTTTTCCTCAAAGTTGAGTTTTGGGTTTGTTTTTTACCTTACTCAGTGAATATGCCCAGGGAGGTGGTTGAGGCTCCTTCCCTGGAGATATTCAAGGTGAGGCTCAAAGAGGGTTCTGGGCAGCCTGATCTAGTTGGGGATGTCCCTGCTGTGTGCAGGAAGTTTGGACTGGATGAGCTTTGGAGGTCCCTTCCAGCCTGGACCATTCTATGATTCTGTGACAGAAGCATGTCAGAGCTGGTGAGGAAGGCTTTCATTTGATTCATGTGGGACTGTTCCTGTGACCTGGAAAGTTTGGGAGAAAGGAGAAAGCAAGGAGTTTGTAAAACAGCTGCATGTGCAGGCTGCAGAGGAGAGAGAGGTGGTTTGCATCTGGTGATTGCCCAGTCAGGGAATCAGCCCCAAGGCAGCAGTGGCAGCAATTGTACAGCTGTTGGGAGAAGGCTCCATTGCAGTTGATTTGTGTAAGACACTTCTGGCACTGGCTGAACTTCTTTCTGCTGGCAGTGCATTGCAGCCTTGTAGATCTTTGCTGTTGCTTTGGTATTCACAGTGTGCAGTTAGTGTGTTTTCCTCCTGCTCATCCAATCCTTTGATCTCTTCTGTTTTGATGAAAATTGAAACTAGCCTGGGCTCTCATGGCAGCTTGCTGGAGATAATGTGTTCCACTCTCTGAAACAATTCATCCTCTCCCAGTGTCTGTTTTGCTGACCTGGTTATAGGGCTCCTCCAGAGTAAAAGCCAGCTCTCAAGACAAGGTATTCTGCCTCTGCCCTGGGGAGATCTAGTGTGGGGTGTCCCTGCCCATGGCAGGGGGGTTGGAACTAGATGATCCTTGTGGTCCCTTCCAACCCTGACTGATACTATGATACTATGACCTCACCTGGAATATTACATCCAGTTCTGGGCTACCCAGTTCAGGAGGGACAGGGATCTGCTGGAGAGAGTCCAAGGGAGGGCTACAAGGATGCTGAAGGGACTGCAGCACTACCTGGTGAGGAGAGGCTGAGGGACCTTGAGGCTGGCAAGGAGAAGACTGAGAGGGGAATCTATAACTGTTTATAAATATCTGAGGGCTGGGGGTCAGGAAAGAAGGGACAGGGGCAGCCTCTGCTCACTTGTGCCCTGGGATAGGACAAGGAGAAATGGATGTAAACTATAACATGAGGAGGAACTTCTTTACTGTGAGGGTCACAGAGCCCTGGAGCAGGCTGCCCAGAGAGGTTGTGGAGTCTCCTTCTCTGGAGCCTTTCCAGCCCTGTCTGGATGTGTTCCTGTGTGACCTGTGCTGGATTCTCTGGTCCTGCTCTGGCAGGGGGGGTGGACTGGAAGATCTCCAGAGGTTCCTTCCAACCCCTAACATCCTGGGATGCTGTGACTTCTCCAAGCTGAATGCATTTTGCTGAGCTCTGTGAAAGCTACAACAAAATTATTGTCAAGACAGTTTGTCCAACTTGGGGATCAGTTCTAGTCTGTGTATTTCCATCCAAGTGTCTCATGGAAAAGAGAGATGAGCTGACTGTCTGCTGTATCAGAAGTTTTACCTCATGAGGCTACAGGAAATGTGAGGCCATTTGCTAGACATTGGTACTCATTGCTGGTTATGCATATGGTTAATGCATGGAGCAAGTTCTGCAAACCAAAAGAGAGGAGAAAATACAGTAAACATTGCTCCTGATGGATGCAACCAGACTAATCACAGCTAGGTTTAAAGGGGATTTGCTAGAAGAGTTGAGATAAGAGACAGAACATTGTTTCTTGCCTGCTGTTTCTTGGCCCATATCTGGCTTCAAAGGCTTTTAGGCAGGGTTAGAATGTCCCTGTGCTATAAAAGCCATGAGAAAAGACTGTGTCCCTCTCTGCTTTGTTGCTCTGCTGATAGGAGTGTTCTTACTTGCACTCCTGTCATAGATTCACAGAGAGGTTTGGTTTGGAAGGAGCTTTCAAGATCATCCAGTTCCAACCCCTCTGCCATGGGCAGGGACACCTCACACCAGTTCAGGGTGCTCAAGGCCTCATCCAACCTGGCCTTGAACCCCTCCAGGCAGGGGATAACCTGTGCCAGTGTCTCATCACCCTCAAGGCAAAGAATTTCTTCCTACTCTCCAGTCTCAATCTGCCCTCCTCAAGCATCACTCCATTCCCTCTCATCCTATCTTGTACCCCATTCAGATACTGGAAGGCCACTGTGAGGTCTTCCTGGAGCCTTCTCTTCTCCAGGCTGGCAGGTTAATGTCTTTGAGTGCCACTGACATCATGTGTTGCCTGGATTCAAAAGCTCTTTTGTCTCCTATGGCCCAAACCCCCCTCAGGTATCTGTTCACTGGAATTTCAACTGATTGCATGGTCACCATTAAATGTTCCTAGCCTGGTAATAATCTCCTCAGTAATTTCCCTTCTAGTGAAAACTGCTTGGAGAAGTTTTCTTGCTGTAGCATGAAGAAAATGCTTCCAAAAAACAAATAATAGGTGTCTGGAGTCAAGGAATATGATTTCTTATCTAGCTGGTAAATAGTGGGTTATGAAAAATTCACAGCTTCACAGATTGCATTGGGTTGGAAGGGACCCTCAGAGGTAATCTTGGCCACCCCCCCTGCACTCAGCAGGGACACCTCCAGCTAGAGCAGGCTGCACAGGGACACAGCCAGTTTGAGCTTGAATGTCTCCGGGGTCAGGGCCTCAACCACATCCCTGGGCAGCCTGTTCCAGTATTTCACCACAATCACTGTGCAGAACTTCCTCCTGATGGCCAACCTAACTCTGCCCTGCTCCAGTTTCAAACCCTTGCCCTTCACCCTATCCCCACAGCCCTTCTGAGTAGTCCCTCCCCAGCCTGACTGTAGGTCCCCTTGAGATATTGAAATGCAGCTCTAAGGTCTGCCTGGAGCCTTCTCCTCTCCAGGCTCAGCTCCAATTCTGTCAGCCTGTCTTCATAGCAGAGGTGCTCCAGCTTTCTGAGCATCTTGGTGGTCTCTGGACTGGTTCCAGCAGGTCTATGTCTCTCTTACATTGGGGGCCCCAGAGCTGGACACAACACTGAGGTGAGGACACAGCACTGAAGTGAGGTCGCAACACTGAGGTGAGGTCTCATCAGAGCAGAGCAGTGGCCCTGAGTGAGTGGCCCTGAGTGGCTCCTCAGTTTCGGAAGGAGGTTGACTTGCTGGAACGAGTCCAGAGAAGGGCAACGAAGTTGGTGAGGGGCTTGGAACACAGCCCTGTGAGGAGAGGCTGAGGGAGCTGGGGTTGCTTAGCCTGGAGAAGAGGAGGCTCAGGGGAGACCTTCTTGCTCTCTCCAACTCCCTGAAGGGAGGTTGTAGCCAGGTGGGGGTTGGTCTCTTCTCCCAGCCAGCCAGCACCAGAACAAGAGGACAGAGTCTCAGGCTGCACCAGGGGAGGTTTAGGCTGGAGGTTAGGAAGAAGTTCTACACAGAGAGAGTGATTGCCCATTGGAATGGGCTGCCTGGGAAGGTGGTGGAGTCACCATCACTGGAGGTGTTCAGGAGGAGACTTGCTGGGGTGCTTGGTGCCATGGTTTAGTTGTTTAGGTGGTGTTGGATTGGTTGATGGGTTGGACACAATGATCTTGAAGGTCTCTTCCAACCTGGTCTGGTCTATCCTATCCTATCCTATCCTATCCTATCCTATCCTATCCTATCCTATCCTATCCTATCCTATCCTATCCTATCCTATCCTATCCTATCCTATCCAAATGCAAAGGCACTGAGGGCAGGTTCTTTAACACATTTTTAACACAGCCATGGACAGTTTTATCAGTGGGATTTTCCCTCAAATGCAAGGAGATCTTCCTCTGTGGTTCTGGGCTCTGCAGTTTTCCTTCAGTACAGGAATTTGTTGCACATGTCGTACTACATGAACTTTGATCTTGCAGCACTCTGTTGTGTTGTGGATGCTCATGCACTTTCCCACCCTGAAAAACATGTGCCTCTCATTTGAGGCATAAACTGTTGTTGAGTTAAGCCTTTGATCTGAGATTAGAGTCTAGAAACTTAACATTTAATAACTTGTGGGCATTTAAGGGTGCTTGAAATGTTGCATTTCCTGGCTAGAATGTGTGCACATGTCACAGCTGACCCATGATGAAGTTCTGAAGGTGAATAGTGCTTGATGAAGTCTTTCCTGGTTTTATTCTCTGTGTCCTTCATGGTGGTCAAGCTGTCAGTAAAGAGGATCTCAGGGATGAATTAATTCAGAGCCACCCAGAGAGTGGCTGTCAATGAGTCCATGTCCAAGTGGAGTCCAGTGACAAGTGGAGTCCCTTAGGCACCAGTACTGGGACCTGGCTTGTTTAACATCTTCATCAGGGACATGGACAGTGGCTGTGAGGCTCCCTCAGCACCAAGCTGTGTGGTGCAGCTGACAGGCTGGAGGGCAGGGATCCATCCAGAGGGACCTGGACAGGCTGCAGAGCTGGGCCCAAGACAACCTCATGAAGTTCAAGACCAAGTGCAAGGTCCTGCAGCTGGGTCAGGGCAATCCCAGGCACCAGTATAGGCTGGGCAGGGACTGGCTTGGGAGCAGCCCTGAAGAAAAGGCCTTGGGGATGCTAGGGGAGGAGAAGCTCAACAGGAGCCAGCAGTGAGCACTTGCAGCCCAGAGAGCCAAGCAGAGCCTGGGCTGCAGCAAGAGAAGTGTGGCCAGCAGGGCCAGGGAGGGGATTCTGCCCCTCTGCTCCTCTTTGCTGAGACCACAGCTGGAGCTCTGTGCCCAGTTCTGGAGCCCCTAGGACAGGAAGGATCTGGAGGTGCTGGAAGGTGTCCAGAGAAGGGCCATGAGGATGAGCAGAGGGCTGGAGCTGCTCTGCTATGGAGACAGACTGAGAGAGTTGGGGTTGTTCAGTCTGGAGAAGAGAAGGCTCTGAGGAGACCTTCTTGTGGCCTTCCAGTATCTGAAGGGGGCTCCAAGAAAGCTGGGGAGGGACTTTTGAGGGTGTGAGGGAGTGATAGGACTGGGGGGAATGGAGCAAAACTAGAAATGGGTAGATTGAGCTTGGATGTTAGGAAGAAGTTGTTCCCCATGAGGGTGGTGAGAGCCTGGCACAGGTTGCCCAGGGAGGTGGTGGAAGCCTCCTGCCTGGAGGTGTTTGCAGCCAGGCTGGAGCAAGCTGCTGTAGTGTGAGGTGTCCCTGGCTATGGCAGGGGGGTTGGAATTGGATGAGGTCCCTCCAACCTTGACAGTTCTGTGATTGTGTGGAACTGGAGCAGAATACTTGAAATGCAGGATTGCAGGCTGATACTGGATGATAAAGTAGCTTTCCAGGGATGTGACAGAGTCCCTGCATGTCTCATTTTCACAGTCTCTGGTTACCAAAGGTAGGCTGTCCCCTCCCCACTGTCTTTACTGTGAGTATTCATTTTCCTATCTTTCAGGTGAAGTTACTCAAATTCAGCCTGAGTTGGGCAGTGGGAGAGGAGAAGGAACATGCTGAGGAGAGAAATGTTCTCTCTTTTGGTATGCCAGGTAGTCACAGTAACCCACCAAAGGTGACCTACCCTCACACCTGTGAGGTTTCTGTAGTGTCAGCTGTGCTGGAATCCACATTCCACCCTGAAGTTTAAAAAAGAACAGGATCACAGAATGCTTTGGGTTGGAATTGACCTGAAAGTCCATCCAGTTCCAACCCCCCTGCCATGGGCAGGGACACCTCCCACCAGCCCAGGATGCTAAAGGCCTCATCCAACCTGGCCTTAACCATGTCCAGGTGATTAAGGCCGCCCTGGGCAGCCTGTTTGCTACCCTCACTGCAACTGATTTCTTCCTAATCTCCAGTCTAAATCTGCCCTCCTCAAGCTTCAATCCATTGTCTCTTGTCCTATCACAACAAACCCATGTAAAAAGGGTGCTGGAGGGCCACCAAACTTGAAGGCAGCTGGTTTTGAAGGTGAATAGGATAGGATAGGATAGGCTAGGATAGGATAGGATAGAATAGAATAGAATAGAATAGACCAAACCAGGTTGAAAGAGACCTTCAAGATCATCGTGTCCAACCCATCAACCAATCCAACACCATCTAAACAACTAACCCATGGCACCAAGCACCCCATCCAGTCTCCTCCTGAACACCTCCAGTGATGGTGACTCCACCACCTGCCCAGGCAGCCCATTCCAATGGGCAATCACTCTCTCTGTATAGAACTTCTTCCTAACCTCCAGCCTAAACCTCCCCTGGCACAGCTTGAAACTGTGTCCTCTTGTTCTGGTACTGGCTGGCTGGGAGAAGAGACCAACCCCCACCTGTCTACAACCTCCCTTCAGGGAGCTGTAGAGAGCAATAAGGTCACCCCTGAGTCTCCTCTTCTCCAGGCTATGCAATCCCAGCTCCCTCAGCCTCTTCTCACAGGGCTGTGCTCCAAACCCCTCACCAACTTTGTTGCCCTTCTCTGGACACACTCCAGCAAGTCAACCTCCTTCCTAAACTGAGGGGCCCAGAACTGGAGTGAATTCTAAGTGTGTCTGTTCTGTGCCCTACTATTTGATTCTGTGAACTTGGTGGACCAAAATGCTGGCCAGCATTCAAGCATCTTTTCTTCTTTCAGCAGGAGTGAGACATCCAGGAATGCCTTGGGAAGTCAGTAGTAGATTTTCTAAGAGATCAGTGGGAGGAGAAGAGTTTAGGGAGAGCTGCAGATTGCTATCAGTGACTCTGAAATTCTTTTGCTGTTCAATCCTTTAACCTGGGAATAAAATTTGCTGAGTGCACTCAAATTCTGACCATGTGAAGCAGCTTTATCATGCAGTTACATCTGACAACAGGGGCTGGAGGGGCTGCATGAGGAAAATCTTGCTCCTCATGCCCCTGATTCTGTGCACAGCCTTCTCAGAAGTGTATTTGAAGGCTGGGATAAGTTTCTTCTGATGTTCCACCACTGCAAGATTTTAATCAGGGACAGCCCTGATATGATCTCAACTAAATCTGCCTTCCAGACTTACCAATCCAGAACATGTCTTCAGTTTTGTGTACAGCACTGGGTGTGATGCTGAAAGTTAAAGGCTCAAATACCATTGGAACAGGAGCCTCCAAGAACAGGGCCTGAAGGGGAAGTGAATTCATTTCAACATGAACAGGCAGGAAGTGAAGTACAAAACAGAACAGGAATCCCTTCAGGGTGACTCAAGGTTTCATTCACAAGCCCCATAACCTTCATTGTGTTTGTGTCAGGGTTGTGGAGGCTGAATGAGGATAGGGTCTCTTCTATGCATGTTTTAAAGGTGATCTGGGACTATGTGCAGAGTCCTGCACCTGGGGAGGAAGAATCAACTGCAGCAGCACAGGCTGGGAGGGGATCTGCTGGAGAGCAGCCCTGGGGAGAAGGAGCTGGGAGTGCTGGTGGACAACAAGTTCTGCATGGGACAGCAATGTGCCCTGGGGGCCAAGAAGGCCAAGGGGATCCTGGGCTGCATTCAGAGGAGTGTGTCCAGCAGAGCCACGGAGGTTCTCCTCCCCTCTACTCTGCCCTGCTGAGACCTCCCTGGAATATTGCATCCAGCTCTGGGCTCCCCAGTTCAGGGAGGGAACAGGGATCTGCTGGAGAGAGTCCAAGGGAGGGCTCCAAGGATGCTGCAGGGACTGCAGCACTGCCTGGTGAGGAGAGGCTGAGAGCCCTGGGGCTGTTTATTCTGGAGAGGAGAAGACTGAGAGGGCATCTGATCAATGTCTATCAATATCTGAGGGCTGGGGGTCAGGAAGGAAGGGACAGGGACAGGATGTAAACTACAGCACAGGGGATTCCACCTCAACATGAGGAAGAACTTCTTCACTGTAAAGGTCCCAGAGCCCTGGAGCAGGCTGCCCAGAGAGGTTGTGGAGTCCTCCTTCTCTGGAGCCTTTCCATCCCTGTCTGGATGTGTTCCTGTGTGACCTGTGCTGGATTCTCTGGTCCTGCATATGGCAGGAGGGCTGGACAGGAAGATCTCCAGAGGTCCCTTCCAACCCCTAACATCCTGGGATCTGTGATGTGTGATGGCAGACAGTGGTGCTTGCTAGTGCTGTGTGGATGTCAGAGCTCCTGTGGGCGTTCATCCCTCTGCCATGTGGGAAATGGTGGAGTTCAGTAAATTAGTTATATCGGCTTAGAACTCTGGGGAGGGAAAGAAAATGGATGTGTCACTGGCAATGAGAGGCTCAACCTTTCAGAGGAAGGTCAGGGATTCAAATGTAAGGTACAGTGACAGGGAGTGTTTGTTAGCAGTGACAGATTTTGAGTGGCCTAGGGACATAAATGTGATGGTAAGTCCAAGTAGACAGAAACCCGCATCACAAGCTAGCCTGTATAACCTGGGCCTAGCTGCTCTTCCTGGATCTTTTCTTCTGTTCTCCTGTCTGTAGCTGGGCATGGGGGTGGGGGGAAAATGCTGCTGTGAACAGCACGAGCTCAAAAAGCTTCCCATGGGGCCCTCGTGTCAGGGAGGACATGGACCTGGTGAAGCAGGTTCAGAGGAGGGCCACAAAAATGATCAAGAGCCAGGAACACCTCTGCTACAAGGAGAGGCTGAGAGAGCTGGGGGTGTTCAGCCTGGAGAAGAGAAGGCTCCAGGGAGACCTAATAGCAGCCTGCCAGTACCTGAAGGGGAGTACAGGAAGGCTGCAGAGGGACTGTTTGCAAAGGCCTGAAGGGACAGGATGAGGGACAATGGTGTGAAATGAGAGCAGAGCAGATTTAGATTGGATGTGAGGAACAAGTTCTGCACCATGAGGGTGGTGGAACACTGGAACAGGTTGCCCAGGAGGTGGTTGAGGTCCCATCCCTGGAGATACTGAAGGTGCAGCTCAGCAGGGCCCTGGGCAACCTAAACCTAGTGGAGGATTTCCCTGCTAACTGCAGGGAGGTTGTTCTGGATGACCTTTGGAAGGTCCACAGAATCACATAAAACATCCAGATGTAGAGACCTCAAAGCTCATCCAGTCCGACCTTCAACCTGTTGCAGAAGGGTCAACACTAAACCACGTCCCTAAGCACCAGGCCTACAGCTGCTTAACCACCTCCAGGGATGGTGACTCCAGCACTGCCCTGGGCAGACCATTCCAGTGGCTGAGAACCCTCTCTGGGAAGGAGTTTCTCCTAGCATCCAGACTCAACCTTCCCTGGTGCACTTTGGAACCATTTCCTCTGATCATGTTGCTTGCCACCATTCCATTTCCCTTCCCTTCTTCCCTTCCCTTCCCTTCCCTTCCCTTCCCTTCCCTTCCCTCTCCCTTCCCTTCCCTTCCCTTCCCCTTCCCTTCCCTTCCCTTCCCTTCCCTCCCTTCCTTCCCTTCCCTTCCCTTCCCTTCCCTTCCCTTACCCTTCCCTTCCCTTCCCTTCCCTTCCCTTCCCTTCCCTTCCCTTCCCTTCCCTTCCCTTCCCTTCCCTTCCCTTCCCTTCCCTTCCCCTTCCCTTCCCTTCCCTTCCCTTCCCTTCCCTTCCCTTCCCTTCCCTTCCCTTTCCCTTCCCTTCCTTCCCTTCCCTTCCCTTCCCTTCCCTTCCCTTCCCTTCCCTTCCCTTCCCTTCCCTTCCCTTCCTCTTCCTCCCTTCCCTTCCCTTCCCTTCCCTTCCCTTCCCTTCCCTTCCCTTTCCCTTCCCTTCCCTTCCCTTCCCTCCCCTCCCCTTCCCTCCCCTCCCCTCCCCTCCCCTCCCCTCCCTCCCCTCCCCTCCCTCCCCTCCCCTCCCCTCCCTCCCCTCCCCTCCCCTCCCCTCCCCTCCCCCTCCCCTCCCCTCCCCTCCCCTCCCCTCCCCTCCCCTCCCCTCCCCTCCCCTCCCCTCCCTCCCCTCCCCTCCCCTCCCCTCCCCTCCCCTCCCCTCTCTCAAGGATGATTCTCTCTGTACCTCAGGTCTGAAGCTGTTTCAGCTTTCCCTCAGGGACATTGCAGAGATTCTTTGTTCATCTTAGAACTACAAAAACAGCAACTACTTTGTGCAGGGGTGAGTGGTACCTGGGTTTTGTTCAGAGGCAGTCATTATTATGTCTCTTCCTCTTAAACCACCCTGAGCCAGTCTGAAATGCAGCAATTAAAATCCTGAGTTTCAAAAGACAGTCTGAACAAGTGTGCTCTTACTTCTGAAATGTTTCAGCTCAAAAATAGGGAGTGAGAGATTCTAGGGATTTAAACAATGGACATGCCAAGTGCTGAATGTGACATCAAGGGGGTAGGCATTCCAACATTTGGTTATCTCCCCCACATTTGTATGCTTTTTATGGCTCCTTAACTTTACTGCACTTCCATTATCAGTAATCCTACACATTGGCCACAACAACCCCAGGCAGTGCTACAGGCAGGGGGCAGAGTGGCTGGAGAGCAACCAGGCAGAGAGGGGACCTGGGGGTACTGGTTGACAGCAGCTGAACATGAGTCAGCAGTGTGCCCAGGGGGCCAAGAAGGCCAGTGGCATCCTGGCCTGCATCAGGAACAGTGTGGCCAGCAGGAGCAGGGAAGTCATTGTGCCCTGTGCTCAGCACTGGTTAGGCCACACCTTGAGTCCTGTGTCCAGTTCTGGGCTACTCAGGTTAGGAAGATGTTGAGTTGCTGGAAGGTGTCCAGAGAAGGGCAACAAAGCTGGGGAGGGGTCTGGAGCACAGCCCTGTGAGGAGAGGCTGAGGGAGCTGGGGTTGCTTAGCCTGGAGAAGAGGAGGCTCAGGGGAGACCTTCTTGCTCTCTCCAACTCCCTGAAGGGAGGTTGTAGCCAGGTGGGGGTTGGTCTCTTCTCCCAGGCACCCAGCACCGGAACAAGAGGACACAGTCTTAAGCTGCACCAGGGGAAGTTTAGGCTTGAGGTGAGGAGAAAGTTCTTCCCAGCAAGAGAGATTGGCCATTGGGATGTGCTGCCCCGGGAAGGTGGTGGAGTCACCATCCCTGGAGATGTTTAGGAAGAGCCTGGATGTGGCACTTGGTGCCATGGTTTATTTGATTAGATGGTGTTGGGTGATAGGTTGGACTTGTGATTTCAAGGGTCTCTTCCAACCTGGTTAATTCTATTCTATTCTATTCTATTCTATTCTATTCTATTCTATTCTATTCTATTCTATTCTATTCTATTCTATTCTTCTCCTCCTTCACTCTCCTATCTGCCACAAATGATCCCAGCCAATGCTATATCAACTACTCAGTGCTTTGGAGCTTGCCTTCAACAAGGGAGCTTTGGTTGCAGTGCTTTCTGAGGACACTTCCATTTGCAATCCCTTTTTCCAAAGCAGAGATTGAGCTTCCAAGAGTTTCCTGTATCCTGTGCCACAGAAGCTCTTGGAAGGTTAATCAGCAATAGTGGGGTTGGATTCTTCTGTGACTTGATGAGTCACTTCTGTGTGAGGAGCAGAGCTGTCATTTAATCAGAAGCCTGGGAGTTAAGTTTTTACTACAGTGCATATTAAGTAGAAAAGACAATTCTTTTTGCTTGAATCCTTTTCCTTCTCCTTCTGAACTTCACTGTCTCTTTAGGGCTGTAAATTACTTGAGACAGCTAAAATGATCAGCTAAGAACCATTCCTAATGTGCATGAAATCTAATGAAAGGAGCTGCACCACGGAGTCACATCATTAGGACACCAAAGCTTGAAAAGTCATTTGGAGGAATACTCTTCCATACCCAAAATAAAAGCCACTAAGTGTGGTAATGTTCCTGCCTTACATGTAGGGCATGATTTAATCCAGCTGCACCAGAGCTGAAGGCAGGCAGTGTTCTCTGCAGGACAAGTGCAGAAGCTCACAAGTCTTTTTTTTCCTCACATAGTTGTAGCCCAAACCAAGTATTTGGGAAAGGGTCAAGGTAGACTTTCAGGAGGAGTTTTTACCATGTAAGCATTTACAACTGAGTATCTCTGATACAGCTCTGTCCTTGAATTCAGCTGCTGAAGTGGAACTCATGAAGTTCCCACAAGGCCAAGTGCAAGGTCCTGCACCTGGTTTGGGGCAATCCCCAACACAAATCCAGGCTGGGTGAGGAGAGGCTCAAAAGCAGACTGAAAGAAAAAGCCTTTGGGGTGTCAGCTGGTGACAAACTCCCCAGGAGCCAGCAATGGTCCCTGGCAGCCCAGCAGGCAGCTGTGTGCTGAGCTGCAGCCAGAGCAGGGAGAGCAGCAGCACAGGGAGGGGATTCTGCCCCTCTGCTCTGCTCAGACCCCACCTGCAGCACTGCCTCCAGTTCTGGTGCCCCCAGCACAAGAGAGACATGGAGCTGATGGAGGGGGTCCAGAGGAGGCCATAAAGATGATCAGAGGGCTGGAAAAACTTCCCTATGGGGACAGGCTAATAGAGTGGGGGCTGGAGAAGACAAGGCTCCAGGCAGAGCTTAGAGCAGCCTTCTAGTAAGTGAAGGGGGCTACAAGAAAGCCAGGAAGAGACTTTTGACAAGGGCTGTAGTCATAGGATGAGAGGGAATGGACTGAAGCTTGAGGAGGGCAGATTGAGACTGGAGATTAGGAAGAAATTACTTGCAGTGAGGGTGGTGAGACACTGGAACAGGCTGCCCAGGGAGGCCTTAATCATCTGGACATGGTTAAGGCCAGGTTGGATGAGGCCTTGAGCAACATGGGCTGGTGGGAGCTGTCCCTGCCAACAGCAGGGATGTTGGAACTGGATGATCTTCATGGACCTTTCCAACCCAAACCATTCTGTGAATCTATGAATTCTACTCAGCAGTGTTTAAACACAATTGGACAAAAATATCAATTCTCTTTGTCTGGTAGTAATGAAGACAAAATTTTAAATACAGGAGAGTTTACATTCAAATTCATAGCAATAGACTAGACTAGACTAGACTAGACTAGACTAGACTAGACTAGACCAGAATAGAATAGAATAGAATGGAATGGAATGGAATGGAATAGAATAGAATAGAATAGAATAGAATAGAATAGAATAGAATAGAATAGAATAAACCAGGTTGGAAAAGACCTCAAAGATCATCAAGTCCAACCTATCACCCAACACCATCTAATCAACTAAACCATGGCACCAAGTGCCTCATCCAAGCTCTTCTTAAACACCTCCAGGGATGGTGACTCCACCACCTCCCCAGGCCGCACATTCCAATGGCCAATTACTCTTTGGGGGAAGAACTTTCTCCTCACCTCCAGCCTGAAGCTCCCCTGGCACAGCTTGAGACTGTGTCCTCTTGTTCTGGTGATGCTTGCCTGGGAGAAGAGACCAACCCCCACCTGACTACAACCTCCCTTCAGGGAGTTGTAGAGAGCAAGAAGGTCTCCCCCGAGCCTTCTCTTCTCCAGGCTAAGCAACCCCAGCTCCCTCAGCCTCTCCTCACAGGGCTGTGCTCGAGGCCCCTCCCCAGCTTTGTTGCCCTTCTCTGGACACCTTCCAGCAACTCAACATCTTTCCTAAACTGAGGGGCCCAGAACTGGACACAGGACTCAAGGTGTGGCCTAACCAGTGCTGAGCACAGGGCAGAATGACTTCCCTGCTACTGCTGGCCACACTGTTCCCGCTGCAGGCCAGGATGCCCTTGGCCTTCTCGGCCAGCTGGGCACACTTCTGGCTCATGTTCAGCCTAATGTCAACCAGTACCCCCAGGGGGTTTCAAATGTATCTCTAACCTTGCATGTAAGTCTCTTGATGATGAGCACTCAACTCCATCAGTGTTGTTCTCCCTGGATGCTGGGAAGCTGTGCTTTAACTAATGGTTGTGTGGATGCCAAACACAGTGTCACTGCAAGAGCTCTTTAAATGCTTATCTTTATGATGCAGTGCTTGAGACATTCCCTTCCAGTCTCTCTCCTGCTGTTGGAAGGTCTGGGTTGGATTCCAGAAAGGAAGATGATGTGTGAAGCATCTGTTGCAGCCTGTGTGCTGCTGCAGCACTTAGGTTACAAGTTCTGATTGTTTAGATTTTGGGAGGCCTTTGGTAAAAAAAAAAACTACAGGCAATTCATTTCCAGAGTCTTACTGCAGGAGACAAAGAAAGAGCTGATGGAAATACTTTGAAACCTGAGGAGTGTTGGTTTGTGTACAGGAAGATGATTCTGTCCAGCCATGGAATATCCAATTGAAAGTTTTAATAACTCTTGAAGTTTTCATTCATTTTGCTCTGTGAGTTGAAGGTTTGAGGTGGAGCAAGGAAGACAATGGGTCAGGGAAAAAGATCAACCACATTTTGATCCAGATGATAGAACTTTGTCCTAAAAAGAGGGAAACAGACAGCCTGCAGACTCATTCCTTTAAAAGGGGAAGGTTGCTGTGGGTCCCAGTGGCAGCTTTGCTGTGTGGGTAAGCAGTAATAAAGCATATTGCTTAGTGTCCAAGGGCATGAGATTGAGCAAGTCTAATTGCCAGGTACTACACTTTGGCCACAACAACCCCAGGCAGTGCTACAGGCTGGGGTCAGAGTGGCTGAGAGCAGCCAGGCAGAAAGGGACCTGGGGGTGCTGGTTGACAGCAGCTGAACATGAGCCTGCAGTGTGCCCAGGTGGCCAAGAAGGCCAATGGCATCCTGGCCTGCATCAGGAAGAGTGTGGCCAGCAGGAGCAGGGAAGTCATTGTGCCCTGTGCTCAGCACTGGTTAGGCCACACCTTGAGTCCTGTGTCCAGTTCTGGGCTCCGCAGGTTAGGAAAGATGTTGAGATGCTGGAAGGTGTCCAGAAAAGGGCAACAAAGCTGGGGAGGGGTCTGGAGCACAGCCCTGTGAGGAGAGGCTGAGGGAGCTGGGGTTGCTTAGCCTGGAGAAGAGGAGGCTCAGGGGAGATCTTCTTGCTCTCTACAACTCCCTGAAGGGAGGTTGTAGCCAGGTGGGGGTTGGTCTCTTCTCCCAGGCACCCAGCACCAGAACAAGAGGACACAGTCTCAAGCTGTGCCAGGGGAAGTTTAGGCTGGAGGTGAGGAGAAAGTTCTTCCCAGAAGGAGAGATTGGCCATTGGAATGTGCTGCCCAGGGAGGTGGTGGAGTCCCCATCCCTGGAGGTGTTCAATAAAGGCTTGGATGTGGCACTTGGAGCCGTGGTTTTGTCGTCAGGAGATGTTGGGTGACAGGTTGGACTTGATGATCTCTGAGGTCTTTTCCAACCTGGTTTATTCTATGATTCTATGGTTTGGGAATAAAGGTTGTGGCATGTCTGTCTGCTAGCAAGCACATCAGCCTGTGCTGGCAAGCAAGCACGTGGTGAGTTAAGTTTGGAGAGGAAGCAAAGAGAGTTGAAAGTTCTGAGAAAGAAAGAACAAGCTGCTCTTTAGATTGTGATCACAAACTTTCCCACCTTCTGAATCATGACACTGCTGATGTGTCTGATGTGTTTATAAACATTTCATAGTGTGCTTTCTGAATTGGAAGAGGTCTGGTGCATTCTGGTTGCACATAGCCTGGCTCTGTCTAGTAGTTGATCTGGTTTGATATAAAGGGGAGTTGTAGTTGTATTGCTCTGCTCTCACCTGGAGCACTGTGTCCAGCTCTGGAGCCTAAGTACAGGAAGGACATAGAGCTGATGGATCAGGTCCAGAGGAGGGACATGAAAATGATCAGGGGGTTGGAGCACCTCTGCTCTGAGGAGAGACTGAGGGAGCTGGGGGTGTTCAGCCTGCAGAAGAGAAGGCTCCAGGGAGACCTAATAGCAGCCTGCCAGTACCTGAAGGGAGCTGCAAGAAGGCTGCAGAGAGACTGTTTGCAAAGGCCTGCAGGGATGAGAGACAATGGGTTTGAACTAGAGAAGAGCAGATTTAGATTGGATGTTAGGAACAAGTTCTGCACCATGAGGCTGCAGAGATTTTCCAGGGAGGTGTTGGGCCCCATCCCTGGAGATACTGAAGGTCAGGCTCACCAAGGCTCAGCAAGGCTTTGAGCAACCTGATCTAGTTGAGGATGTCCCTGCTGACTGCAGGGAGGTTGTTCTGGATGAGCTTTGGAGGTTCCTTCCAACCCAGACCATTCTATGATTCTATGTTTCTGTGACCTGTGCTCATATTGGGTTGCATGAGAAATTTCAGTGGGCTGAGGTTTATTTTTGTCTTGCCATGATCTGCCTGCCCATTATTTTGCATACCAGGTGAGAACATACTAAGATTTCTCTCATGTGTAGGGGAAAATAAGAGAACTTTTGTTCTTGGGCTTCAAATTAGTCCCTTGCAAAGAGAGCTGTGCATGTGACAGCAAAGGCTATCACCCTCCAGGGGTGATAAGGGGAAGCATTCATTGTGTTCTCATTGCCTGTGCTAGGGTAGTTGTCCTGGGATGAATCATACAATGTTAGGGGTTGGAAGGGACCTCCAGAGATCAGCCAGTCCAACCCCCCTGCCACAGCAGCATCACCCAGGGCAGGTCACACAGGAACACATCCAGGTGGGGTTGGAAAGTCTCCAGAGCAGGAGACTCCACAACCTCTCTGGGCAGCCTGCTCCAGGGCTCTGCCACCCTCACAGGGAAAAAGTTTTCCCTTCTGTTCCTGTGGCACCTCCTCTGCTCCAGCTTGCCCCCAGTGCCCCTTGTGCTGTCCTTGGACATCCCTGAGCAGAGCCTGGCTCCATCCTCCCCACACTGCCCTGCACATCTTTATCCCCAGCAATGAGGTCACCCTCAGGCTCCTCTGCTCCAAGCCCCAGCTCCCTCAGCCTGTGCTCACAGGGAGATGTTCCACTGCCTGCAGCAGCTTTGTGGCTATGTGCTGGACTCTCTCAAGTAATTCCCTGAGGTCCCTCTTGAAGTGAGGAGCTCAGCACTGGACACAATATTCCAGGTCTGGTGTCACCAAATGAATGAAGGCTGAGATGATATTCCAGGAGGATCACATTTATTCTCACTGGGACAAGGTGCTAGGAGGAATGGCTGGTTTTGAGCTTTGGCAAGTACCTGGTGATACACAGACTACTATCCCCTGCTGTAAGTACAACATTTGTTTTGCAGAAGGCTCATCTGGGTCTTGCTACCATGTAATACTTAGTTTTATAGTTCCATTAGTCATAGAGATAGTTTAAATACCTTGTCCTTGTTGTAGCACATGTGGGATCCAGTGATCAACTACAGCTCCTTTGTGCCAGGTATGATAGATACAAAATAAACCAACAGCCTCTCTTCTGGGAGCACTTCAGTCTAAGTTCATATTTCTTCTTCATGCACCTAAAAATAAGGTTAATCAAGTTTCAGGCCTAAGAGCTTAGACAGCTGGAGTATGAAAGACATCTTCACCCTTCTGCAGTGTGGTTGTCCTGTCTCTCTGGGAAGCAGACACTTTGTTCATGTTCCAGACAAAGCCTCTCATGGGAACATTTCTCACAGCACATCTAGTTGGATTGAGGCTGTGGGTTGAAGCAGGAGGATGCCTTTGGTCATCTCTCAGAATCACAGAATGTTAGGGGCTGGAAAGGACCTCAAAAGCTCATCCAGTCCAACCCCCCTGCCACAGCAGCATCACCCAGGGCAGGTCACACAGGAACACATCCAGGTGGGGTTGGAAAGTCTCCAGAGCAGGAGACTCCACAACCTCTCTGGGCAGCCTGCTCCAGGGCTCTGCCACCCTCACAGGGAAAAAGTTTTCCCTTCTGTTCCTGTGGCACCTCCTCTGCTCCAGCTTGCCCCCAGTGCCCCTTGTGCTGTCCTTGGGCATCACCCAGCAGAGCCTGGCTCCAGCCTCTGGGCACTCACCCTGCACATCTTTATCACCAGCCATGAGGTCACCCTCAGGCTCCTCCTCTCCAAGCCACAGAGCCCTCAGCTTCCTCAGGCTCTCCTCCTAAGGAAGATGTTCCACTCCCTTCATCATCTTTGTGGCTCTGTGCTGGACTCTCTCAAGCAGTTCCCTGAGGTCCTTCCTGAACTGAGGTGCCCAGAACTGGACACAATATTCCAGATGTGGCCTCAGCAGGGCAGAGCAGAGGGGCAGGAGAACCTCTCTCAACCTACTAACCACAGCCCTTCTAATCCACCCCAGGATGCCCTTGGCCTTCTTGGCCACAAGGGCACATTGCTGGCTCGTGATCAACCTCCCATCCACCAGGACTCCCAGGTCCTTTTCCCCTTCACTGCTCTCCATCAGCTCAGTCCCCAACCTCTCCTGCTCCATGGGATTGTTCTTTCCCAGGTGCCAGACTTGACACTTGAATGACTACAGAACAAGACTTCAGCTGAAATGTTCTCTTCCTCCTGCTCTAAACATGAAAGGCAAATTGGTGACAGACTGATTGAAACACTGAAATGCTGGGCTGGCTTTCCTGATTCGGTGTTTTCATGTGGATGTGTTTTCTCCCCATTGCTTTTCCAGGTCGTATTGATCAGCGGACATCTGGATAGCTGGGATGTTGGGCAGGGAGCAATGGATGATGGTGGTGGAGCATTTATATCCTGGGAAGCATTGTCACTCATTAAGGATCTAGGTAAATACTAAATGTGAATTTAGTTTTACTGCACTGTGTTTGCAGGGCATATTGAAGGGGGTCTTAGCAGCTTTTCTGTTGCAGCCAGTCCTCTGAGCACAGATATTCATGTTTAGTATTGCAAGTTTGTCTCTTAAACTCAGATTCACTGAGTGCATTGGGTTGGAAGGGAGCCTCAAAGGGTTCTTGGCCCCCCCCTGCACTCAGCAGGGACAACTCCAGCTACAGCAGGCTGCACAGGGACACATCCGGTCTGAGCTTGAATGTCTCCAGGGTCAGGGCCTCAACCACATCCCTGGGCAGCCTGTTCCAGTATTTCACCACTCTCACTGTGCAGAGCTTCCTCCTGATGGCCAACCTGAATCTGCCCTGCTCCAGTCTCAAACCATTGCTCCTTGTCCTATCCCCACAGCCCTTCTGAGCAGTCCCTCCCCAGCCTGACTGTAGGTCCCCTTCAGATACTGAAATGCAGCTCTAAGGTATCCCTGAAGCCTTCTCTTCTCCAGGCTGAGCAGCCCCAATTCTTTCAGCCTCTCTCCTCAGCAGAGGTGCTGCAGCCCTCTGAGCATCTTGGTGGCCTCCTCTGGATGTGCTCCATCAGGTCCATGTCCCTCTTGTGTTGAGGGTTTCATAGCAGGACACAGCCCTGCAGGTGAGGTCTCCCTGTGCTGCTGTGTGTGCACTTTGGTGGAGGACTTCAGCTGGGAATTCAATTCCTGGTTACTTGGCTGTGGGTTTTGTTGGTTTGTTTGTGGTTTGTTTTGTTTCCCCAACACTCAGATGAGTTTCAGGGATGTCTGTAGAGAAGGCAGAACTATTTCAAAACTTCCCAGACTGCCTTGTTGATATCCCAGGAGGTTTTTCCTCCTTCATCAGCTGGAATCTGTTTTTCCTCAGTATTCCCTCTTTTCCAGAGGTGTCACCTGTGGTCAAGGGGAATGCACCATCAATTCCTTAGCAACTAAAATCAGCTGCTGCTCCTGCTCTTGGCTCTGGCAGGTTTTCAGTAATGAACAAACCTTCCCTGCTGCCCATGAGTAGGATCTGTGCACTTGAAACAATCTCCTTGATAATGGAAGAGTTCTTTGTAGGTGAGCTCTGCTGTGTGATTAGCCACTCTCACACTTCAACAGCAAACATCAGACACCCCTGTGAATTCCTGTTCCTTTGTTGTGCAAAGGAAAGGCTGGGGTCAGAGTGGCTGGACAGCAGCCAGGCAGAAAGGGACCTGGGGGACTGGTTGACAGCAGCTGAACATGAGTCAGCAGTGTGCCCAGGGGGCCAAGAAGGCCAATGGCATCCTGGCCTGCATCAGGAACAGTGTGGCCAGCAGGAGCAGGGAAGTCATTGTGCCCTGTGCTCATCACTGGTTAGGCCACACCTTGAGTCCTGTGTCCAGTTCAGGGCTTCTCAGTTTAAGAAGGACATTGAGACTCTTGAACATGTCCAGAGAAGACAACAAAGCTGGGGAGGGATCTGGAGCACAGCCCTGTGAGGAGAGGCTGAGGGAGCTGGGGTTGCTTAGCCAGCAGAAGAGGAGGCTCAGGGGTGACCTTCTTGTTCTCTCCAACTCCCTGAAGGGAGGTTGTAACCAGGTGGGGGTTGGTCTCTTCTCCCAGGAGGCCAGCACCAGAACAAGAGGACACAGTCTCAAGCTGTGCCAGGGGAGGTTTAGGCTGGAGGTGAGGAGGAAGTTCTTCCCAGAGAGAGTTGTTAGCCATTGGAATGTGCTGCCCAGGGAGGTGGTGGAGTCCCCATCCCTGGAGGTGTTCAAAAAAGGCTTGGATGTGGCACTTGGTGCCATGTTTTAGTTGTCAGGATTGAGACTGGAGATGAGGGAGAAATTCTTTGCAGTGAGGTTGGTGAGGCACTGGAAGAGGTTGCCCAGGGAGGCCATGGATGCCCCCTCCCTGGAGGTGTTGAGTGCAGTCCAAGTGCTCAGGTGTGTAGGGATTTGATACTCATGCCAATATTTACCCTTCTGGTTTAGGCCTGCGCCCCAAGAGGACTCTGCGTGTGGTGCTGTGGACAGGAGAAGAGCAAGGAGGAGTAGGTGCCCAGCAGTACTATCAGCTGCACAAGGTGAGTGATCTCTTCAGATGGTCTGCTTCACAGCTCTTTTCTTCCTGGTCCTCTCTCTTGCATATTGTTTTGTGTCAAAATGTTCAGCTCAGTGTCAGACTCAGCGCAGTGATTCCGGTTCTGCCTGGATGTCTGGTTTTGGCTTTCCACCCTAAGTGTAAACTTCATTGTACATCTGTCTCGGTCCGGAGACACAGTTCTTTTAAATATTCCCGTGTTGTGAAATGAGAGGCACAAACGAGGCCAAAGTATCAACAGCTAGACTATTTATTACATAAATAAAGTGGACATAAGAAAGGGAGAGGGAGAAAATAGAGAGGGAGAGAGAGAAGAGAGAGAAGAGGAAAGGGATTGTATTACCACACCCCCTCACCACCTCCCAAGACATTTTGAGTCTGTGGAGGAAAGGTGCTGCAGGAGATGTTGGGTCTGTAGAGAAACGGTGCTGAGGCTTTTGCTGGAGAAGAGCTGTGGTCCTCTGGGCAGCCTGGGTCTGTAGAGAAAGGATTTAGAATAAACTTTTATTTAGAATAAACCAGACCAGGTTGGAAGAGACCTTCAAGATCATCGTGTCCAACCCATCAACCAATCCAACCCACCCAAACAGCTAACCCATGGCACCAAGCACCCTATCAAGTCTCCTCCTGAACACCTCCAATGATGGTGACTCCACCACCTCCCTGGGCAGCCCATTCCAATGGCCAATCACTCTTTCTGTATAGAACTTCTTCCTAACATCCAACCTGAACCTCCCCTGGCACAGCCTGAGACTGTGTCCTCTTGTTCTGGTACTGGGTGCCTGGGAGAAGAGACCATCATCCACCTGTCTACAACCTCTCTTCAGGTAGTTGTAGAGAGTGCTAAGGTCACCCCTGAGTCTCCTCTTCTCCAGGCTGAGCAACCCCAGCTCCCTCAGTCTTGAAGGAAATGTACAGTATTTCAGTATTGGTTGCCTGCTGATGTAGTAACATTTTCCAAGCACTTTTTAAACTATTTAGAATAAACCTTTATTTAGAAATAAAGGATGCTGAGGCTTTGGCTGGAGAAGAGCTGTGGTTCTCTGGGCAGCCTCTTTTCTCCATGAGTTGCAGCAGGCAGAACTTTTCCTCCTCAGCGGCATGGTCCTTCTCCTGTGTTTTCCTTCATCTCCGTTTTTCTTCTCCCTAACATGCCAATAGTTCCTTAAGTCTTTTATAAAGTTTTTAGTCCTTAGGTATGTATCCAAGTATTGTCCCTCAGGAATTCCAGGGGCCAGGAAAACATCCTTAGGTAAATGTTCCGGTATCGTTCCCCCTGGAAATCTTTCTGTGCATTTCTGTGTGTTTGGGCAAGAGATCTGGATGGGGGGTGGAGGGGGGCCCTCTGCCTCCTCCGTCTCCCTCCAGACAAACCCCCACACTCATTACACGTCATTGTCTACCCTTTCCAGGGTACTTGATGAGTGGAGATTATCTTGTCCTGAAGGCGTGAATGGCTGGGTCATTGTTGTAGGCCAGCTGTGGCCCAGTGAGCAATGTTATCTTTGCACCTTCCAAGAGTCCTTCTAGTGGCTCTGCCCAACACATGTTGTCTGGGCAAACAGCAAGTGATTTTATCTTTGTTGAGTCACACCAAGAGAGACAAACTTTTAGTCTCTCACAACATCCAACAGCAAGTGTCATGTTGTTCCACTTGACCTCAGATACTGTCACAAACCTCCTCTGCAGCAGGTGTTTCATGGTGCTGTCTGCTATAGCTTTCAGAGATTCATAGAATGGTTTGGGTTGGAAGGGACCTTAAAGATCACAGAATCACAGAATCATCAAGGTTGGAAGAGACCTCAAAGATCATCAAGTCCAACCTGTCACCACAGACCTCATGACTAAACCAGGGCACCAAGTGCCACATCCAACCTCCTCTTGAACACCTCCAGGGATAGGGGCTCCACCACCTCCCTGGGCAGCACATTCCACTGAAAGTTCTTCACAGAGAGAGTAATTTGCCATTGGAATGTGCTGCCCAGGGAGGTGGTGGAGTCACCATCCCTGGAGGTGTTCAAAAGGGGATTGGATGTGCCACTTGGAGCCATGGTTTAGTTGATTAGATGATGTTGGGTGATAGGTTGGACTTGATGATCTCTAAGGTCTTTTCCAACCTGGTTAATTCTAATTCTAATTCTATTTCTAATTCTAATTCTAATTCTAATTCTAATTCTAATTCTAATTCCATTTCTAATCCTAATTCTAATTCTATTTCTAATTCTAGTTCTACACAGAGAATTTCAGCAGGCATGACACCCTTCTGTTGGTTGTGGCTCCTCTTCCTTCCCCCCCACCCCAGCCATCTGATCTGGCAGAATGATATCTAGCTAGGAGTGTGGGACACTGCATTACTCAGAGCAGCAAAATAAAGCAGATGACTGTTGTGCATCATATTTAGCATGAAAAATAGCTTCACCTTTTCATGATTTACTCTGGCAAATTTCTGGCAATTAGGGTAGGGTGGCTGGAACGTTGCTTGCTGATGATAATGAGTGCAAGTTAACTGTGAGTGGTATTTCAAGATGCCTTGTGAAGTGAAAGATTGTCTCTGTGACTCATCTGCATGGCTGGGCTTATTATGGCTTTAGTTAGCTACAAGCCAGTGGAAATATGAGTGCAGTAATTCAGCACAGACAGACATGGATTACCTTGAGGTGGTAAATTACCTCCTCCTGCCAGTGGGCATGTGGCAAGGGAGGAGAGATGAAGACAATATAGTACTGGGCAAGTACAAGTACTTTTGTAGCCTGTTTTATTATTTCTTTCCATTTCATTTGAGGTCCTTCTCCCTCATCTGTCATGGTAGGGTGGCAATGCTAGGAAGTGGTTAAGGTCCTGCAGAAATAACAGAGAGCAGCAGCAGCAGCAGGGTGGTTTTAGTATGGTGCCAATACTTAACTCATTTCCCTGAAGAGAATAGAATAGAGTAGAGCAGAGTAGAGTAGAGTAGAGTAGAATTGAGTAGATAGAGTGGGATAGGATAGGATAGGATAGGATAGGATAGGATAGGATAGGATAGGATAGGATAGGATAGGATAGGATAGGATAGGATAGGATAGAATAGCATAGAATGGAATGGAATGGAATGGAATGGAATAGAATAGAATAGAATAGAATAGAATAGAATAGAATAGAATAGAATAGAATAGAATAGAATAGACCAGGTTGGAGGGGACCTTCAAGATCATCAAGTCCAACCTATCATCCAACACCACCTAATCAACTAAACCTTGGCACCAAGCACCCCATAATGGCATGACCTCGCTCACTTGGGTATTCCTGTAGAGCTTTCTGATCATTAGAAGTAGTGAGAGGTTTCTTGGCTCTTCAGAGCTTGATGAGAATGCAAGAGCTGCCATACTGTGTCAACCAAAAGCTCTTAGAATCATAGAAGCAATAAGGTTGGAAAAGATCTCAGAGATCATCAAGTCCAACCTAGCACCCAACACCTCATGACTAACTAAACCATGGCTCCAAGTGCCACATCCAATCCCCTCTTGAACACCTCCAGGGATGGGGACTCCACCACCTCCCTGGGCAGCACATTCCAATGCCCAATCTCTCTCTCTGTGTAGAACTTTCTCCACACCTCCAGCCTAAACCTCCCCTGGCACAGCTTGAGACTGTGTCCTCTTGTTCTGGTGCTGGCTTCCTGGGAGAAGAGACCAACCCCCACCTGGCTACAACCTCCCTTCAGGGAGTTGTAGAGAGCAAGAAGGTCTCCCCTGAGCCTCCTCTTCTCCAGGCTAAGCAACCCCAGCTCCCTCAGCCTCTCCTCACAGGGCTGTGCTCCAGACCCCTCCCCAGCTTTGTTGCCCTTCTCTGGACACCTTCCAGCAACTCAACATCTTTCCTAACCTGAGGAGCCCAGAACTGGACACAGGACTCAAGGTGTGGCCTAACCAGTGCTGAGCACAGGGCACAATGACTTCCCTGCTCCTGCTGGCCACACTGTTCCTGATGCAGGCCAGGATGCCATTGGCCCTCTTGGCCACCTGGGCACACTGCTGGCTCATGTTCAGCTGCTGTCAACCAGTACCCCCAGGTCGCTCTCTGCCTGGCTGCTCTTCAGCCACTGTGCCCCCAGCCTGTAGCACTGCCTGGGGTTGTTGTGGCCAAAGTGTAGCACCTGGCACTTGGATGTGTTCAATCTCCTGCTCCTGGACTCTGCCCATCTGTCCAGCCTCTCAAGGTCCCTCTGCAGAGCTCTGCTACCCTCTACCAGACCAACACTCACCCCAAGGATCAGCTCCCTTCATTTATGCTTCTAGCACAGCAGCAGAGGAAGCATGTCCGAAGCAGCTGTGTGTGGCTGTGCTCACCCTGACCTCTAGAACACAGCACAGAGCAGCAGCACAAAGAGCAATCACCAAACCATCTCTTCTCTCTTTCCCTGCTCAGGAAAACATCTCCAACTTCGACATTGTCATGGAGTCTGATGAGGGCACCTTCAGGCCATCTGGAGTGGGTTTTACTGGCAGTGCTGAAGCTCAGGCCATCATGAAGGAGGTCCTGGCTCTGCTGCAGCCCATCAACGCTACACAGCTTTACGACGGCGCTGACGGAACTGACATTGCCTACTGGATGAGAGCAGGGGTACCTGGTGAGCATCCCCCTGACTGGCACTGCCAGCATCACAGGGTGTGAGGGCTTGGAAGGGACCTCTGGAGATCTTCCATTCCACCCCCCCTGCCAGAGCAGGAGCACAGAATCGATTGCAGGTCACCAGACAGGGCTGGAAAGTCACCAGAGAAGGAGACTCCACAAACTCTTTGGGCAGCCCATTCAGAGAGGTGGTTTGGAAAGAGAATCACAGAATGAGCCAGGTTGTAAGAGACCTCAGAGATCATCAAGTCCAACCTATTACCTAATACCTCACACCTCCTGACCACTAAACCATGGCTCCAAGTGCCACATCCAATCCCCTCTTGAACACCTCCAGGGATGGGGACTCCACCACCTCCCTGGGCAGCACATCCCAATGGCCAATCTCTCTTTCTGGGAAGAACTTTCTCCTCACCTCCAGCCTAAACTTTCCCTGGCACAGCTTGAGACTGTGTCCTCTTGCTCTGGTGCTGGTTGCCAGGGAGGAGAGACCAACCCCCACCTGGCTACAACCTCCCTTCAGGGAGTTGGAGAGAGCAAGAAGGTCTCCCCTGAGCCTCCTCTTCTCCTGGCTAAGCAACCCCAGCTCCCTCAGCCTCTCCTCACAGGGCTGTGCTCCAGACCTCTCCCCAGCCTCATTGCCCTTCTCTGGACAGGTTCAGGGGGAGGAATTGCTTTCTCCCAAGAAGGAAAATTTGCTGTAGGGGAAATGCTGAGCTGTTCAAGGGTGAGCAACAGAACTAGGCCACGGAGCGGTGCCGCTTGCAAGCGCTGTAGATTATGCAGAGCATAACAGGCCTGAAATCTTCTTTTCAGCTTTAAGGATTTGTAATAATTAATCCCAGCCTGCTGGTTTATAAATAGTAAACTCAGGCAAGGGTGAATTCTCCAATGCAGAGCAAATCATCCTTTTTTTTTTGTTATTAACACTTTGAGTTTGAAATGCAGGGCTTTTCCTCCCTGTTTTGTATGCCAAAGAAACAATCTTTTTGAGGCCTGGCATTTAAAAGGCTCTGAACAACCTGATCTAGGGGAGGATCACAGGATCCCAGGATGTCAGGAGTTGGAAGGGATCTCTGGAGATCTTCCAGTCCAACCTCCCTTGCCAGAGCAGGACCAGAGAATCCAGCACAGGTCACACAGGAACACATCCAGGCAGGGATGGAAAGTCTCCAGAGAAGGAGACTCCACAACCTCTCTGGCAGCCTGCTCCAGGGCTCTGGGACCCTCACAGTGAAGAAGTTCCTCCTCACGTTGAGGTGGAACCTCCTGTCCTGTAGTTTATATCTATTGCCCCTTGTTCTATCACAAGGTGCAACTGAGCAGAAGCTGTCCCTGTCCACCCCCTCTTGACCCCCACCCCTCACATATTGATAGACATTGATCAGATCCCCTCTCAGCCTTCTCCTCTCCAGACTAAACAGCCCCAGGGCTCTCAGCCTCTCCTCACCAGGCAGTGCTGCAGTCCCTTCAGCATCCTTGCAGCCCTCCCTTGGCCTCTCTCCAGCAGCCCCATGTCATGGAGCACTGCCTGTTAACCAAATACCAAAGAGTTCCTGCAGCATAAAGGAACAGGGATGCTTTTTTTTTTTGCCCCCTTGCGCCCCAGAGGGAAGGAATTAGCTCCACCAAAATGCTTCTAGCTGCTTTAGATTGCCCTGGAGCAGGGCAAAAAGTCTGAAGCATCTGGTGAGCTCCATGCTTTGTCTGCAGGCTTCTGACTGCTCCGAGTGAGCCCTTCTGGTGTCTCCTAGCAGTGCAACAAATGGAACACCCTGTAACAGCTTTTCTAATTGAGGCCAATTTCAACAAGCAGTCAACTGTTGACACTTCATCAGTTCTGTTGGAACTATTTGTGTGAAAATGCACTTGATGGCTTTGTTTCTGCAACACTGAGAGGAGCTATGGTGCTCTGCTTGAACAATGACAGCAGTTTCTGATAGGGTTTCTCAAGAAGAATTCCTTCTTTTCAGTGTCAAATAGGTTGTGCTGCTAAAGCAGAGGCAGGGTGAGCTGCCCCAAACACAGCAGGTGAATGCTGTTAGAAACACTTCCCCCAGACTGGATTGGTTGGAGAGAGGAGCAGATTCAAAGTGGATGATAGGGGCAAGTTCTGCACCATGAGGCTGCTGAGCACTGCAACAGGTTGTCCTTGGTAGTGGTTGAGTATCCCTGGAGGCAGAATCATAGAATCAATAAGGCTGGCAAAGACCTCAGAGATCATCGAGTCCAACCTGTTACCTAATACTTAACACATCTTCACAACTAAACCATGGCTCCAAGTGCCATATCCAGGCCTTTTTTGAGCACCTTCAGGGACAGTGACTCCACCACCTCCCTGGGCAGCACATTCCAGTGGCAAATTACTCTCTCTGGGAAGAACTTTCTCCTCACCTCCAGCCTAAACCTCCCCTGGCGCAGCTTGAGACTGTGTCCTCCAGGTGCTGGTTGCCTGGGAGAAGAGACCAACCTCCACTGGCTGCAACCTCCCTTCAGGGAGTTGTAGACAGCAAGAAGGTCTCCCCTGAGACTCAGCTCCCTCAGCCTCTCCTCACAGGGCTGTGCTCCAGACCCCTCCCCAACCTTGCTGCCCTTCTCTGGACACATTCAAGAGTCTCAATATCCTTCTTAAACTGAGGGGCCCAGAACTGGACACAGGGCTCAAGGTGTGGCCTAACCAGTGCTGAGCACAGGGCACAATGACTTCCCTGCTCCTGCTGGCCACACTCTTCCTGATGCAGGCCAGGATGCCATTGGCCTTCTTGTCCCCCTGGGCACACTGCAGTCTTGTGTTCAGCCTACTACCAACCACTACCCCTAGGTCCCTTTCTGCCTGGCTGCTCTCAGCCACTCTGACCCCGGCCTGTAGCTCTGCCTGGGGTTATTGTGACCAAAGTGACCAAAGATATTTAAGGTGAGGCTCAACAAGGCTTTGAGCAGCCTGATCTAGTTGAGGGTGTCCCTGCTGACTGCAGAGGGGGTTGGACTGGATGACCTTTGGAGGTCCTGTCCAACCCAGACCATGGTATGATTCCAAGAGTTCAGTGAGGAACGTCTGTAGCTGTGTTTTCCCAGTGAGAGGCAGTTTCCAGCTCCTGGAAATCTTTGTGTATCTTTTGTTTTCCTTTCTCATGAACCATCGATCAAAACGAATCGGAGCTCTCCTGGGCTCACATTTCATGCTGTGCTTTCACACTTGGAGCTGACCACTGGTTCCCAGGCTGCTCCTTTAGTCACTATGCAATGATCTTCCACAGCTCCCTTTTTAAGGATTCCATTAGGTAGTTATTTTTAGGTAGGGATACATCTAAACTATTGACACCTAAAGCCTTTGCTTCCCAAGGCAAAGTGCTAATCAAGTTTGGTCAAAACATGCAGGTCTGGGTTTGGAGATCCCAGGATCCCAGGATGTTAGGGTTGGAAGGGACCTCCAAAGGTCATTGAGTCCACCACCAGCCAGAGGAGGACCAGAAAATCCATTACAGGTCACACAGGAACGCATCCAGACAGGGCTGGAAAGGCTCCAGAGAAGGAGACTCCACAACCTCCCTGGGCAGCCTGCTCCAGGGCTCTGGGACCCTCACAGTGAAGAAGTTCCTCCTCATGTTGAGGTGGAACCTCCTGTGCTGTAGCTTCCATTCATTGCCCCTTGTTCTATCCCAAAGTGCAACTGAGCAGAGCCTGTCCCCTCCCTCTTGAGCCCCAGCACACAGATATTTCTAAACATTGATTAAATCCCCTCTCAGTCTTCTGTTCTCCAGACTAAACAGCCCCAAGGCTCTCAGCCTCTCCTCATAGGGTAGCTCTCCAGGATGATGAGATGAGTTGCTTGGCTTTGGTTGGTTGGTTTCTTTGCCTGCTTTTTCACTACAGGCTTTGTCAGTGTCTGAAATGATTTTGAAAAGACATTCAGCAAGCCCTGCTAGACCAGGACTTGGGTATTTCTACTGGAAAAGTGAGGGATCTGCTGGTCACAGGGATGCTTCAAACGTGATTTAAACCACTTCCTGAGGTAATAGGTCCTGCAGCTGGGTCAGGGCAAGCCCAGGCACCAATATAGGCTGGGCAGGGACTGGCTTGGGAGCAGCCCTGAAGAAAAGACCTTGGGGGTCTGGTGGAGGAGAAACTCAAGAGGAGCCAGCAGTGAGCACTTGCAGCCCAGAGAGCCAAGCAGAGCCTGGGCTGCAGCAAGAGAAGTGTGGCCAGCAGGGCCAGGGAGGGGATTCTGCCCCTCTGCTCCACTCTGCTGAGACCACAGCTGGAGCTCTGTGTCCAGTTCTGGAGCCCCTAGGACAGGAAGGATCTGGAGGTGCTGGAAGGTGTCCAGAGAAGGGCCACGAGGATGAGCAGAGGGCTGGAGCTGCTCTGCTCTGGAGACAGACTGAGAGAGTTGGGGTTGTTCAGTCTGGAGAAGAGAAGGCTCTGAGGAGACCTTCCTGTGTGCTTCCAGTGTCTGAAGGAGGCTCCAAGAAAGCTGGGGAGGGAGTTTTTAGGCTGTTGGGTAATGATAGGACTAGACTAGATGAGTTCCCTTCCAACCCTAACACTTCTATGATTCTAACAGCAGCAGAGCAAAGCTTCAGAGACTGAGAAGGGAGGCTGGAGTGATGATATTTGTGCTGTGGCATCCAGTGAACACTAGTTCAGCTGTAGGTGCTGGGGGAGAGGAGCACAGGAGCTGTGCTGTCTCTGCAGAGGGAAGGCTGTTGTGGCACAGTGCTTGCAGGAGGGCTGGTTCGAGGATGCTCCTCTCTGGGCTCCTCGGGGAAGTTATCTGTCGCTGCAGCGCCCATGCTGGGAGCACTTGTCAGGTAAGAGCTGAGCTGCATGTGAGATCAAGGTGACCCAGGACATCAAACAACTCCCCAGGCACATGTGGCAACTCCTCTATTTAAAATTCAACCAGTGACCTACAGGTGAAACTCCTTTGTGACAATGTCAGCCTGAACCTTGATGGCTGCTTGTGTCTCTCTGCCTCCGCAGTGGCCTCCTCTTACTTTTCTTGCTGTGTGTTTCACTGCACAAGAGGGGGAATTATTCTTCCAGGAACTAATAAAGCAGGAGTTCATCTAACTGTAATGCTTCTTCACAAAGAAAAAACTCAGTGCTAACCCAGACTATTAGGCATTTCCTCAGAGGTGGCACATAAAGACTAGCATAGATCAGCTCTCTCATTTTTATGTTTTCAGAGTGCTGCTTTATTACCTTCATCTGAGAGCAGATCTGTTTGGGCCCTAGACTTTGACATGCATGGTTTCCTTTCTTACTTCAGAAGAGGTTAAATCTTTCAGTTTCACCCTTTTTCTGGAGCATGCTGACCCTTGTCCCCCCATCCCCATCATCCCTTGTACCTCTTCCTCAGCTCCAGTCTGACCCTGCTCTCCCTCAGCTTCAAACCATGCCCCCTTGTCCTGTCTCTAGACACCCTCAGGAAAAGTCCCTCTGCAGCCTTCCTGTAGGATCCATTCAGGTACTGGAAGGCAGCTGTAAGGTCTCCCTGGAGCCTTCTCTTTTCCAGGCTGAACACCCCCAGCTCCCTCAGCCTATCCTCATAGGGAGGTGCTCCAGCCCACTTGGATCATCTTTGTGGTGCTGAATCCCCAGGTTCCTTTTCCTGTACCATGGGCAGTACCTGTTCTCCATTTTCCCCATCCCTGCTGACAGGCAGAGACCTGAGAGTTACTTTAAACTACAATTACAGTATCACAGTATCACTAAGGTTGGAAGAGACCTCAAAGATCATCAAATCCAACCTGTCACCACAGACCTCATGACTAGACCATGGCACCAAGTGCCACATCCAATCCCCTCTTCAACACCTCCAGGGATGGGGACTCCACCACCTCCCTGGGCAGCACATTCCAATGGCTAACAACTCTCTCAGTGAAGAACTTTCTGCTCACCTCCAGCCTAAACTTCCCCTGGCACAGCTTGAGACTGTGTCCTCTTGTTCTGGTGCTGGGTACCTGGGAGAAGAGACCAACCCTTTCCTGGCTACAACCTCCCTTCAGGTAGTTGTAAAGGGCAATGAGGTCTGCCCTGAGCCTCCTCTTCTCCAGGCTAAACAACCCCAGCTCCCTCAGCCTCTCCTCACAGGGCTGTGTTCCTTACTCTCCTTTCTGTACTCATTAGAGCCAATAACAGAGCACTTGCACAGCATTTTCTCCCATGCAATATAGTTTTACCTGGAAAGGAGGCTGTAAAAGCATCCTGCCTCTGCAGAGCACATTGCAGGTTTGAGTCTGGTATGGATCTGAAAGCTTTTTACTGGCAGCGCCTTAGATATTGCTCAGCAAACTCATCCCTTCCTGGAGCAGCAAACACCTCAGGCTTTCATTTGCAGGTGACATTTGAGGTGTAAATGTCTGAGGCTTCTGGAGAAGGCTTTTGATAGCGGAGCTTAGCTGAGCAAACACAAAGCTCAGAAACCATTTGTAGAGACATCTTCCTCACAGCAGAAAGTTCAGGATGATTTCAGTCTCAGTCTCTTCAGGACACTGTTAACATTTATCTACTCCAAAACTGGAGCCCTTCTACCTGTTTGTCTTCAAAACTGATTCTACAGATGTGACCTACAGTGCTACTGACTTTCTGAAGGCCAGAATTACTGAGCACCAATTTCCCCCCCCCTATTTAGCACTCTTTCCAGTGATGTAATCCCAGTCAATTCATAGTATAGTAACATAGTATCACAGTATCAGTCAGGGTAGGAAGGGACCACAAGGATCATCCAGTTCCAACCCCCCTGCCATGGGCAGGGACACTCCACACTAGATCAGGCTGCCCAGAGCCTCATCCAGCCTGGCCTTAAACACCTCCAGGGACAGGGCCTCAACCACCTCCCTGGACAACCCATTCCAGGGCTTCACCACTCTGATGGGGAAGAACTTCCTCCTCACCTCCAGCCTGAATCTCCCCACCTCCAGCTTAATTCCACTCCCCCTAGTCCTATCACTCCCTGAGATCCTGAGCAGTCCCTCCCCAGCCTTCCTGTAGCCCCCTTCAGATACTGGAAGGCCACAATGAGGTCACCTGGGAGCCTTCTCTTCTGCAGACTGAACAGCCCCAACTCCTTCAGTCTGTCCTCATAGGAGAGGTAATTCAGCCATGGAATACACCAGTGAAAAACACAAGTGTGAAAGAAGCTGAATTTTAGAGTGGCAAATCCTCAGGAAGGGATGATGGGCTGCACAGGAGTGCAAGAGAGAAGGTACAGGGTTACTGTCCCAGCTCTGGAAAAACAGAAGGCTCCAGGGGGACCTTAGAGCTGCCTTCCAATGCCTGAAGGGCTCCTACAGGAAGGCTGCAGAGGATTTCTCATGAGGGTGTCTAGAGACAGGACAAGGGGGAATGGTTTGGAGCTGAGGGAGAGCAGGGTTAGACTGGAGCTGAGGAAGAGGTTCTTCAGTGTGAGGGTGGTGAGACTCTGGAATAGGCTGCTCAGGGAGGCTATGGCTGCCTCCTCCCTGGGGGTGTTTAAGGCCAGACTGGATGAGGCCTTGGGCAACCAAGTCTAGCTGAGAGATGTCCCTGCCTATGGCAGTAGGAGGGTTGGAGTAGATGATCTTTAAGGTCCCCTCCAACCTGAGTCGTTCTCTGATGCTATGAATGTAGCAGTGTCTGTGGAAAGAGCTTCCTACAAATGTACTTTAGGGATGTGTAGACAACTCTGTCTGCCAGAGCAAAGCAGTATGCAGCAGTTCATTCAAATTCTCCAGCCAAAGAGCCAGAAACCCTTCTTCATCATAGAATGGATCAGGTTGGAAGGGGTTGGCCCTGCCCAGGTGCAGGACCTTGCATTTTACCTTAATGAACCTCACCCATGCATTGCAACTTCTGTGAAGTACAGCAGCAGGGCATTTCTCTGGTGGAAAGTTCTTACTCCTAAGCTGTTTGTAAAATGCAGCAAGGTTACTGCAGATGTTTGCTGCCTGGTTTAATGCTGTGTGCAAGGGTCACTTGGAATAGTGATCCTGAATTGCCCTCAGGCTCACAAGGCCAAAGCTGGCTGTAGCCATGGGTCAAGTCAAGCAACAGAGAGCTAAGATCTGTAGCCCCCTAAGGAGCTATTTCAGCTGTTTATAAACAGAGATTTCAAAGAACCACAGAGCTGGCAAGGAGGTCCCTAGAGAGCCTCTGAGCAGTGTGGCCAGCAGGAGCAGGGAGGTCATTGTGCCCTGTGCTCAGCACTGGTTAGGCCACACCTTGAGTCCTGTGTCCAGTTCTGGGCCCCTCAGTTTAAGAAGGACATTGAGACACTTGAATGTGTCCAGAGAAGGGAAACAAGGCTGGGGAGGGGTCTGGAGCACAGCCCTGTGAGGAGAGGCTGAGGGAGCTGGGGTTGCTTAGCCTGGAGAAGAGGAGGCTCAGAGGAGACCTTCTTGCTCTCTACAACTCCCTGAAGGGAGGTTGTAGCCAGGTGGGGGTTGGTCTCTTCTCCCAGGCAGCCAGCAGCAGAACAAGAGGACACAGTCTCAAGCTGTGCCAGGGGAGGTTTAGGCTGGAGGTGAGCAGAAAGTTCTTCCCAGAGAGAGTTGTTAGCCATTGGAATGTGCTGCCCGGGGAGGTGGTGGAGTCACCATCCCTGGAGGTGCTCAAGAGGGGATTGGATGTGGCACTTGGTGCCATGGTTTAGTCATGAGGTCTGTGGTGACAGGTTGGACTGGGTGATCTTTGAGGTCTCTTCCAACCTTGGTGATACTGTGATACTGTGAAATAGGTTGGCACTCATAGCTCAGGCCCCTGGCTTCGGCAAAGCATAGCTTAATTCTGAGGGTGACTTTTTTCCCTATGCAAAAGGGCTGGGGAGGTTCCTAAGCTGTGTGCACAGTGCCACTGCTGGCCTTGAACAGTATCACAGAATCATAGAGTGGTCTGGGTTGGAAGGAAGCTGCTGAGGTCATCCAGTCCAACCCCCTCTGCAGTCAGCAGGGACATCCTCCACTGGATCAGGTTGCCCAGAGCCCTGGTGAATATCTCCTGGGCAACCTGTTGCAGTGTTCCAGCACCCTCATGGTGCAGAACTTGTTCCTAACATCCAATCTAAATCTGCTGTTGCCTAGTTTGAAGCCATTGTCCCTTGTCCTGTCCCTGCAGGCCTTTGCAAACAGTCTCTCTGCAGCCTTTTGCATCCCCCTTTAGGTACTGTTATGCTGCTATTAGGTCTCCCTGAAGCCTCCTCTTCTCCAGGCTGAATACCTTCTCCTCCCTCAGCCTGTCCTCATAGTAGAGGTGCTCCAGTCCCCTGATCATCATCTGGACCTGCTCTTCAGCCACAATTACTCTTGATCTTAAAAATGCCAGCAGCATGAAGGAATCAGGTCTGACAGGACAGCTCTCCCTCTCCTGCTGTGCTGGAGTGTGAGAACCACAGGCTGCAGATGTCAGGGCTTCAACACTCCACTGCAGCTGCATCTTTTCTTGGTCTCAACAACTGTATCCCTTCTACCTCCTAGCTAAGAAACAGCTAGAACTAATGGGCAGGGTTTAAGACATCTTGACTTTGAAAGCATCTGATTTTAAATCCCCAAGATGTGCCAGGTGGGAAGCATGGAGGAGAGTTACTTAGCCTGCCTGCCTCTTGCTTGAGTTGTTAATTACTAAGAGTACTTTTCTTGTCCACTAAAAGCTGCTGGCCTGAGTTGAGGGCAGATGTTCCCATGCACTCCTGATTAAAAGCATATGCATTTGATGCTGCTGAAGCCTCCAAGTGCTCTGCACTGATGGGTTTTACTTCAGGATGCTTGGGGGAAAGAAGGGATCATCAGACAGTTAGAAATGTCATTTGCTTGCTTGCTTCCTTTCCATGCAGCTTCTCTCTTCCTGCCAGACAAGTAGCTGCTAAGCCACCTACTAATCACAGGAGCACACAGGGTGTTAGGGGTTGGAAAGGACCTCTGAACATCCTTCAGTCCAACCACCCCTGCCAGAGCAGGACCAGAGAATCTAGTGCAGGTTGCACAGGAATGCATCCAGGCAGGACTGGAAAGGCTCCAGAGAAGGAGACTCCACAGCCTCTCTGGGCAGCCTGCTCAGACTCTCACAGTGAAGAAGTTCCTCCTCATGTTGAGGTGGAGCCTCCTATGCTGGAGTTTGTATCAGCTGCCCCTTGTCCTGTCCCAGGGTGCAACTCAGCAATGCTAATACTAATGCTAAACCAGCTCTGAGCCATAGAATCATAGTGCTGAGAACCTCTACAAATTTTTCCACTCCATCCTCAACCTAGTGACAATTTCATTCTCTGTCCCTTGGCCCAAGTAACAACTTCAACTTTCAGCTAAGAGAGCAAGTGGGAAGGGGCTGTGTGTGGTCCCTGGAGCCTGAGTTAAGAGAGTGCTAAGAAACCCTCCTGCAGTCATTTCCCAGGCAGGAGAGCTCCTGCCTGCCGAGCCAGCTGCCTGCCTCTGGCAATAGACAGCAGTGCTGTGTCTGCTCTTGCTCATGTCTTGGCTCCCCCTCCCCTCTGCAAGTCTTGGCTTGGGCTCCTATCTCATCTGCTGGGGTGTAGAGCATCCTTCCTATGGAAAACAGCACTGAATGCCTGTCCTCACCGTGGATAGAGTTAGGCCTTGCCCTTTGCTGCTGTTCTCCAGTCATTCTTTTCCTCTGTGATGTGCAGTGCATTGTAAATTCACTGAGCCAGGAAAAGTGTGATTGCTCTTTCACTCTTTCCAGAAGAGGGTGGCTGATTGCTCCAGACACTCCAACAGAGAGCTGCAAAGGCTCTAATTGCAGATAAGCCTTGGCCTCCTAGTACACAGCACAAGACTAATTGCTGAAGTAATGATTAATTGCCTTCTCTGCCACACCCAAGATTTATCCAAACCCAGAGCCACCTTTGGAGTCACAGCAGGGACCCTGCTGGCAGCCTGGGGAGGTTTAGACTCGAGGTGAGGAGAAAGCTCTTCACTGAGATAGTCATTCGCCATTGGAATGTGCTGCCCAGGGAGGTGGTGGAGTCACCATCCCTGGAGGTGTTCAAGAGGAGATTGGATGTGGCACTTGGTGCCATGGTTTAGTTAGTCATGAGGTGTTGGGTGACAGGTTGGGCTTGATGATCTCTGAGGTCTTTTCCAACCTTATTGATTCTATGATCATTTGGCTGTGCTTAGCTGGAATGAGTTCCTTTAAAATCTCACTTGTCTGGTTTTTGACCCTGACAAAGTGAGAGAAGGGGAGACTTATATTAGACACTGGCACAGGTTGCCCAGGGAGGTGGTGGAAGCCTCATGCCTGCAGGTGTTTGCAGCCAGGCTGGATGTGGCTGTGAGCAACCTGCTGTGGTGTGAGGTGTCCCTGGCCATGGCAGGGAGGTTGGAACTGGCTGATCCTTGAGGCCCCTTCCAACCCTGACAGTTCTGTGATTCTCTGATTCTCGTAGCAGAAAGGAGGGACCCATGAAGATGAGAGATGAATGATGAAAGGTATTTTATTTCCAAGGGTCAGATCCCTTCACAGTCTCTCAAACTGCAGTGTGCTCACCTGGGTGTGTAGGGGAGAGCTCTGCTTCTTTTTACCCCCACTGAGTAAGAGTCTAATACTCTCTGAAGCTTTTCCAAGTTGGCTGTTCACAGGAGCCCCTTAGACCAACACACCCCACAGCTCTCACCACACATGCTGGGACACCAACCACTAGCTAGTGCCTCACACAGTGTTCTTGATGAGCAAGCTTCTGCCAGCCTGTCAGGTGGCAGCATGAAGCTCAGGCACCAAGGTTGTGTAGGATACATTCCTTGGGAAGGGAGAGTGCTCTGAGGGTGGAACAAAATAAAACAAGCAAGAAAAAAACCCACAAAGGTCTTCCCCTCTGTGTCACTTCCACCTCCTTCCCCTCAGGTGAAGCAGGGCAGGGTGCAGCAGCAAGAGTAACTGTTTGGAATGTAAAGTTGAGCTTTGAACTTGGCTGCCTGTCAGAATCAAGAGAGGGGATTCTGCCCCGTTGCTCTGCTGAGACCCCACCTCCAATCCTGCCTCCAGTTCTGGTATCCCCAGCAAAAGGAGGACACAGAGCTGCTGGAGTGAGGCCAGAGGAGCCCACAAAGATGATAGAATGGAATGGAATGGAATGGAATGGAACGGAATGGAATGGAATGAAATGGAATGGAGTGGAGTGGAGTGGAATGGAATGGAACTAACCAGGTTTGGAAAAGACCTATGAGATCATCAAGTCCAACCTATCACCCAACACCATCTGATCAACTAAACCGTGGCACCAAGTGCCTCATCCAGGTCTTCCCTTTGTGCTGATCTCTGGAGGTCCCTTCCAACTCCTGGCATTCCATGCTTCTGTGCTGGCATTTTAGAGTGTTGTTCCCCTGTGCTTTATGGAGTAGAGCTGCTGCCTTCCCTGAGACCTTCCTCCACAGGGTTTCATGTGAGTGCAGCCTGAATCCCCAGCTGTCACAGCTCCTCTGCTGCAAGGAGGGAGAAGTTAACATGTTGCCAAAGTAACTGTGATAATCCTGAGCTGTAATTTAGTCAGTTCAGTGTAGCCAGAGGATGAATTCTCTAAGGCATTGTTAAGCCAAACAGGAAATAATGCACACTTCAGATTGTCTCCTTCACACTCCAGTCTCATTTAATTAGCCCACTGAAAGCTTTCCCTCTGCCTTCTTGTTTGATTCCTTTGAGAGCATGACTCAAGGCAGGTGGCACAGCAGGGCTTCTGGTGGCATTTATGAGCCCTGCACTGGAAACTTTCAGTCTCTGTAGTTGTGAAACTCAAGCAGCTTAGCTCTCATCATTTGAGCCTAAATGACAGGAGAGGGACTGCTGCCAGTGCCCCACTCAAACCAGCATCAGCCTTCTCCAGTGCTTCTGCTTAATTGAAATGTGGAGAATGAACTAATTGGCATGAAAGGCAGCTATGGGCTACAGGTTAGCCTGTGAAAGAAGAGGTTAATGTGGGCACTGAAACACAGGCAAGGCAATAATTGAGTTTTCATGGCAGGAACAGTTCTGCAGGCTGTGCTGAAGTGAGGCCAGCTCACAAAGCACCTGTGCAGCACCCAGCTCACCAGGCTGAGCTCTCCACAGGGCTGGCAGCGGCAGGGATGATGTGGCACAGGGCAAGCCTTCCAGCCAGCCTGCCCCAAACACCTCCTGTTGCAGCAGGTTCACTCCCTGACCACCTCAGATTTGTGACTCTGCCAGGTTTTGGAAAGATTCCAAATGAAAACAAAGTAACTAGAAAAACCAGAAGGAGAAGTGATGTTCCTCTCCATCTCTTCTGTCTGGTGTTTTGCTTTGGTAACTCTGGCACATGTGCTCTGAAGGAAACATCCTGGGCCAAGGACTGGCTTGAGAGTGGCTGGAGAGCAGCCTGGAGGAGAAGGCCTTGGGGGTGTCAGCTGGTGACAAACTCCCCAGCAGCCAGCAATGGTCCCTGGCAGCCCAGCAGGCAGCTGTGTGCTGAGCTGCAGCCAGAGCAGGGAGAGCAGCAGCACAGGGAGGGGATTCTGCTCCTCTGCTCTGCTCTGCTGAGACCCCACCTGCAGCACTGAACAACCTCATCCAACCTGGCCCTGAACTCCAGGGAGGAGGCAGCCACAACCTTCCTGGGCAGCCTGTTCCAGAGTCTCACCACTCTCATGCCACATCATTTCTTCCTCAACTCCAGTCTCACCCTGCTCTGCCTCAGCTTCAAACCATTCCCCCTTGCCCTGTCTCTAGACACCCTTAGGAAAAGTCCCACTGCAGCCTTGCTGTAGGCTCCCTTCAGAAGCAAACTCCAGATCATTCCCTGATACAAACAGCAGCAAGGAGAGGTTCATCAGTTCAATGGGATGAAGACTGGAGGAAGCTCTGCCACCTGTGGGGTTTCTGGAGGGATTGCTCTGCCTGGATTCTGGTAGCCTTAGAGGAAGGTGGCTGTCTGCTGTCACTGAGGAGAAAAGTGTTCCAGGGGAAGGTCAACTATTCCCCAGTGTGAGTGTTTGCTGCCTCATGCTCACTCAAGGCAATTAATCCAGGGGCTGCAAACTGCAAATGCCACAGCTCAGTGCAGCCCTTCTATGGAGCATAGAGTCAGAGAGTCATAGAATCAGAGTCATAGAGTCACAGAATCATAGAATCAGAGTCTTAGAGTCATAGAATCATAGAGTCATAGAGTCAGAGTCATAGAGTCAGAGTCATAGAATCAGAGTCAGAGAGTCATAGAATCATAGTCAGAGAGTCAGAGTCATAGAATCAGAGTCAGAGTCATAGAATCATAGTCAGAGAGTCAGAGTCATAGAATCAGAGTCATAGAGTCATAGAATCATGGAGTCATAGAGTCAGAGTCATAGAGTCAGAGTCATAGAATCAGAGTCAGAGAGTCATAGAATCATAGAGTCATAGAGTCATAGAATGGGCCAGGCCAGAAGGTCATCCAAAGTTCATCCAGTCCAACCTCCTCTGCACTCAGCAGGGACATCCCCAACTAGATCAGGCTGCCCAGGGCCTTGTTGAGCCTCACCTTGAATATTTGCAGGGATGGAGCCTCAACCACCTCCCTGGGCAACCTGTTCCAGTGTTCCACCACCCTCCTAGTGAAGAACTTGCTCCTCACATCCAATCTCAATCTGCTCTTCTCTAGCTTGAAGCCATTGCTCCTGATCCTGTCCCTGCAGGCCTTTGCTAACAGTCTCTGCTCATCCTTCCTGTAGGCCATCATGCAGCTGCATGTGGATTTGATGCTGGGCAGCCCAGGGATGGATGCCAGTTAGTATTGCTCATGACATGTTTGTATTCCTCTCATGGGGCATTGCCCATCTGCCTCTGTAGGTGCCAGCCTGCGGGATGACCTCAGCAAATACTTCTGGTTTCATCATTCTGAAGGGGACACGATGACAGTTCAGGATCCACACCAGATGAACCTCTGTGCTGCTGTTTGGACTGTGGTCTCCTATGTAATTGCTGACATGGAGGAGATGTTGCCAAGGTAATCAAAGCAGCAAGAAAGAAGATTTCCCTTGTTTCCTAAAGACTGGGAGTCCTCTAAGGCATGCTGGCCACAGCTGTGGGCAGTTCTGCTCTCCCCCCTGATTTTATACAGTGTTATGTCTGTTTTCCTCCAATCATGTGCTCTTTCCCACTTTCTTCCTGGTTTCTGGTTGTTGTTTTTGGCTTTTTTTCTTCCATCTGGGATTTTTCACTCAAAATATCTTCTTGTGATGACTTCTGCAATGCCTGATGAGGGGCTGATACCCCTCTGAGCATCAGGGTGCAAAGGAAAATACAGCAAATAAACTTGTTGCATCAGAATAATTCATGTGTTGAGTTAGTGTTCAGGTTGGTCACTCTCTGCATTAGAATGGAGCCAATAAACCAACCCTTCTGTTTGTTAATTTACTCTTTTAATAATGCTGTAGATCATCATCATCATGAGCCAGCAGTGTGCCCACCTGGCCAAGAAGGCCAATGGCATCCTGGCCTGCATCAGGAACAGTGTGGCCAGCAGCAGCAGGGAAGTCATTGTGCCCTGTGCTCAGCACTGGTTAGGCCGCACCTTGAGTCCTGTGTCCAGTTCTGGGCTCCTCAGTTTAAGAAGGACATTGAGACACTTGAATGTGTCCAGAGAAGGGCAATGAGGCTGGGGAGGGGTCTGGAGCACAGCCCTGTGAGGAGAGGCTGAGGGAGCTGCGGTTGCTTAGCCTGGAGAAGAGGAGGCTCAAGGGAGACCTTCTTGCTCTCTCCAACTCCCCGAAGGGAGGTTGTAGCCAGGGAGGGGTTGGTCTCTTCTCCCAGGCAACCAGCCCCAGAACAAGAGGACACAGTTTCAAGCTGCACCAGGGGAGTTTTAGGCTGGAGGTGAGGAGAAAGTTCTTCATAGAAAGAGAGATTGGCCATTGGAATGTGCTGCCCAGGGAGGTGGTGGAGTCACCATCCTGGAGGTGTTCAAGAGGGGATTGGATGTGGCACTTGGTGCCATGGTCTAGTCCTGAGGTCTGTGGTGACAGGTTGGACTGGATGATCTTTGAGGTCTCTTCCAACCTTGGTGATCCTGTGATCATCATCATCCTCATCACTACTGTTTATGTAATAACATTGATAATACTGCAGTTTGTGTGCAGTTTTCAGGTCATAAGGCTATAGGACAAATTAATCTCGGCTGCTTCCATGGTAGTGTAGGATAAAATGGTCAAATAATGGTTAAAATGCTAAAATAGGAGGGCTCTGAAAAGGTCATAGAGTGGCTCAGGTTGGAAGGGACCTCAGAGACCATCTACTCCAACCCCACTGCCATGGGCAGGGACACCTCATCCAGCCTGGCCTGGAACACCCCCAGGCAGGAGGCATCCACAACCTCCCTGGGCAGCCTGTTCCAGAGTCTCACCACCCTCACACTGAAGAACTTCTTCCTCAGCTGCACTCTCACCCTGCTCTCCCTCAGCTTCAAACCATTCCCCCTTGGCCTGTCTCCAGACACCCTCAGGAAAAGTCTCTCTGCAGCCTTTCTCTGGGATCCCTTCATGTATGGGAAGGCAGCTCTAAGGTCCCCCCAGAGCCTTCTCTGCTTCAGGCTGAACACCCCCAGCTCCCTCAGTCTGTTCTCATTCAGGTGCCCCTGTTCAACCTTAGGAAAGGCTGCTTGTTGTCAGACTTCAGGTAAACCAGAACACACAGGACAGGAAGGCAGCCACAGCACAGGCAGATGTCCTGTGCCTCTGCAGGCCCCTCCTGGGGACAGCTGTGTGTCCTTTTCTCTGTGGTGGGGGAGGTGCCACAGAGATGTGCAGTGAATTCTGCAGGGCAGGTTGTACTCTGAAATGCCTTCATGTTTCACACGTGGCATCCCAGCTGTGATTTGTGACCTTCACCACCTGCCAGCTGATAGGCAAAGTGTAAGAGCAGATTGTCATTCTGGCTCCTGAAGCCATTCCCTGCTACTCATGTCATGAAGGGATGCTCTCCCCTGCTGGAGGCTGGGCAAGAGGATTCACAGAGTGCATTGGGATGGAAGGGAGCCTCCAAGGGCAGCTTGGCCACCCCCCTGCACTCAGCAGGGACACCTCCAGCTACAGCAGGCTGCACAGGGACACATCCAGTCTGTATTCAGTATTCCTAAGGTTGGAAGAGACCTCAAAGATCATCAAGTTCAACCTGTCACCACAGACCTCATGTCTAGAGTAGGGAGGACACTACTGCCCACTGCAGGCTTGAGCTCACGGTCTGATGCACTACCAACTGAGCCACAAGTCTGAGCTTGAATGTCTCCAGGGTCAGGGCCTCAACCACATCCCTGGGCAGCCTGTTCCAGTATTTCACCACTCTCACTGTGCAGAACTCCCTCCTGATGGCCAACCTGAATCTGTCCTGCTCCAGTCTCAAACCATTGCTCCTTGTCCTATCCCCACAGCCCTTCTGAGCAGTCCCTCCCCAGCCTGACTGTAGGTCCCCTTCAGATACTGAAATGCAGCTCTAAGGTCTCCCTGAAGCCTTCTCTTCTCCAGGCTGAGCATCCCCAATTCTTTCAGCCTGTCTTCACAGCAGAGGTGCTGCAGCCCTCTGAGCATCTTGGTGGCCTCCTCTGGATGTGCTCCATCAGGTCCATGTCCCTCTTGCATTGAGGGTTTCATAGCAGGACACAGCCCTGCAGGTGAGGTCTCCCTGTGCTGCTGTGTGTGCACTTTGGTGGAGGACTTCAGCTGGGAATTCAGTTCCTGGTTACTTGGCTGTGGGTTTTGTTGGTTTGTTTGTGGTTTGTTTTGTTTCCCCAACACTCAGATGAGGTTCAGGGCTGTCTGTAGAGAAGGCCCAGCTGGTGTTGGGGAATATTTGAAGAGGTATGATTTCTGCTCAATTCTCTGTGGTGTGCTCCTCCTTTGTGCTGTTAAATCCTAGAAGCTGCTGATGTGAAGAGCTGCTGCAGTACAATCAGCAGCAGACAGCTACCGTGAGGAGCACCATCAAAGCCAATGGCAGGCGGTCCCTGGAGCTGTGAATCACTCCTGCAGGTGATCCCTGCCTGAGTGATGAACCATTTGCTTTTACAGGATGAATAACCATCACATCTGTTTGCCATGACAATAGCAGCTTTATGTCAGATTTATTAAACAGTGCAGGTTTCCCTCCACATAACCTCAGGAACACAAAAGCTGCCTGGGGGGGCTCTGCTTTTCCTTTGTAAAGAAGCTGTGTTGAAATAAAGTTAGCATGGGGTGCATGGGGAAGAGTGTGGCCAGCAGGGCTGGGGAGGTTCTTCTCCCCCTCTGCTCTGCCCTGCTGGGACCACAGCTGCAATCCTGTGTCCAGTTCTGGGCTCCCCAGTTCAAGAGAGACAGAGACCTGCTGGAGAGAGTCCAAGGGAGAGCCAGGAGGATGCTTAGGGGACTTGAGCATCTCCCCTGTGAAGAGAGACTGAGAGCCCTGGGGCTGTTTAGTCTGGAGAGGAGAAGGCTGAGAGAGGATCTGATCAATGTCTATCAATAGGTGAGGGGTGGGTGTCAGGATGAAGGGGATGGTCTCTTTTTGGTGGTGCCCAGTGATAGGACAAGAAATAATTGGTAGAAGCTGGAACACTGGAGGTTCCACCTCAACCTGAGGAGACACTTCTGTGTGGTGAGGGTGGCAGAGCCCTGGAGCAGGCTGCCCAGAGAGGTTGTGGAGTCTCCTTCTATGATACCCAGTATTCAGTATCACAGAGGTTGGAAGAGACCTCAAAGATCATCGAGTCCAACCTGTCACCACAGACCTCATGACTAGAGTAGGGAGGACACTACTGCCCACTGCAGGCTTGAACTCAAGACCTTCCCATTAAGGGTCTGATGCGCTACCAGCTGAGCCACATCTGACACTGGGGACATTCCAAACCCACCTGGATGTGTTCCTGTGTGACCTGCCCTGGGTGATGCTGCTCTGGCAAGGGGGTTGGACTGGCTGATCTCTGGAAGTCCCTTCTCACCCCTAAACTTCTGTGATTCTAAGCCAGAGGGACCATGTGCACATTTCCTTCCAGTAAATCAAAGCAATCTCACCTTTGGACTAGGCTGCTTTCTGCCTGCAAAATTGTGAGCTGAGAGGTGACAGAGCAGAGGTAATACTTCAATATGTGTCCCAAATTGTACATCTCAAAGAAACTTTTCCTTTAAGGTGTGAACAAGCCTCTGGAATCTGCTGAAGAGGGAAGCCCCTGGGTAGCTTGCTTGTTTGCCTGCCACAACTCAAAGCTTTCAGGCATAGTTACAGGGGCCAATGGATAATTCATCCAACAGCCTAGACTCCAGCAAAACTGATGCTGAAAAGTATCTGTTCAGTGCTGCATAATGCCACAGAGGTAATTCTGCCAGTAGTGAAAGAAGAACTGCAGGATGGGAAACCCAGTTGGTGCTTTTGTCTTCCATGTGTCACGATGTTATTGGAGTTCCACTGCCTTGGTCAATCACAGAATCACAGACAGTTAGGGGCTGGATCATCCAGTCCAACCCCCCTGCCAGAGCAGTGTCTCCTAGAGCAGATCACACAGGAACACATCCAGGCAGGTCTTGAATATCCCCAGAGAGGGAGACTCCACAACCCCCCTGGGCAGCCTGTTCCAGGGCTCTGGCACCCTCACAGGGAAATTTTTTTCCTCCTGTTTCCATGGAACTTCCTCTGCCTCAGCTTCCACCACTGCCCCTTGTGCTGTCCTTGGGCATCACCCAGCAGAGCCTGGCTCCAGTCTGGGCACTCACCCAGCACATCTTTATCAACATGAAGGAGGTCACCCTCAGGCTCCTCCTCTCCAAGCTACAGAGCCCTCAGCTCCCTCAGGCTCTCCTCCTAAGGAAGACGTTCCACTCCCTTCATCATCTTTGTGGCTCTGAGCTGGACTCTTTCAAGCAGTTCCCTGAGGTCCTTCCTGAACTGAGGGGCCCAGAACTGGACACAATACTCCAGATGTGGCCTCAGCAGGGCAGAGTAGAAGGGGAGGAAAACCTCTCTCAAACTACTAACTACAGCCCTTGGTTTATGAGCTGGCTCATGGTCAACCTCCCATCCACCAGGACCCCCAGGTCCTTTTCCCCTTCACTGCTCTCCATCAGCTCAATCCCCAACCTCTCCTGCTCCATGGGGTTGTTCTTTCCCAGATGCCAGACTCTCCCTTTGCCCTTGTTGAATTCCATTCCATTTCTCCCTGCCCAACTCTCAGCCTGTGCAGGTCTGGCTGAATGGCAGCACCACCCTCCTGTGTCAGCCACTCCACCCAGCTTGGTGCCATCAGCAAACCTGCTGACAGTGCTCTCTGTGCCCTCATCCAGGTCACTGATGAATATATTGAAGATCACTGGTCCCAGTAGTGAGCCCTGAGGGACTCCACTGGACACAGGCCTCCAACTAGACTCTGTCCCATTGACCACAACTCTCTGACTTCTTTCCTTCAACCAGTTCCCATCCACCTCACTCCCTGACCCTCCAGACCACACTGCCTCAGTGTAGCTGTGAGGATGCTGTGGGAGGCAGTGTCAAATGCTTTACTGAAGTCAAGACAAACCACAGCCCCTGCTCTACCATCATCCATCCAGCTGGTTACATCCAATGATTCAGTTCTGGGTGATCCCACGAGTTTTTGACCTCTCCTAACATAATTAAAGGCAAAGAAAAGAGAGCTGTTTCCTGGAGCAAGAGCTGAAGCAGTGCTGCAGCTGCTAACATCCCTGTTTGCTGTGTATTCACTTTGCATGCTTCCCCCACCACCATTTGAGACACTTCATTTGCCAGGGGTAAATATCAAACTGATCTTGATATCTGTATCTGTCTCATGAAATATACATCCCAGCTAAATGTGCCCAGATGATTAATTTACTGCTGTGGGGCCATTAGCATAAAAATCACATCACTGCACAGGCTGGAGATGTTGCTCACTAATTGCTGGTTGAAGTGAACAATGTTTTTTCTGCATGGAAATTAATAGTGCATGCATCACAGCTCCTGGATGGGGAAATTCAGGACTTTCTGGAAGGCAAGCATTTCATTCACCTATGTGTTCCTCTTCTCTGCTAAACAATAGGAGAGCCTGGTCAGACTTTTGTTGTGTGCAGGGTCCATCTTGTCTTTGAGGAGGTACCAAGGAGGGGGCTTGATGTACCTTGGAGCAGATCCTGGATGTTCCTTATGGAGCAGATTATCTTGGGGGCAATGACTGCACACCTAAAGGATGGCCAAGGGATCAGGCCCAGCCAGCATGGACTTTGGAAGGGCAGGTCCTGCCTCTCCAACCTGACCTCCTTCTATGCCCAGGTGACTGCCTGGTGGATGTGGGGCAGGCTGTGGATGTAGTCTGCCTGGACTGCAGCAAGGCCTTTGACATTGTCCCCCACAGCAAACTCCTGGCTAAGCTGTCAGCCCCTGGCTTGGACAGCAGCACTCTGAGCTGGGTTAGGAACTGGCTGGAGGCTGAGCCCAGAGAGTGGGCTACCACAGGTTTGTGTTGGAAGGGACCTCCAAAGGGCATCCAGTCCAACCCTCCCTGCAGGCAGCAGGAGCATCCTCCACTAGGTCAGGTTGCTCAGAGCCTTGTAGAGCTGGCCTTGAGTATCTCATAGGATGAAGCCTCTATCCCTTCCTTGGGCAGCCTGTATGCAGGACTAGGGGAATGGAGCAAAACTAGAAATGGGTAGATTCAGCTTGGATGTTAGGAAGAAGTTGTTCCCCATGAGGGTGGTGAGAGACTGGCACAGGTTGCCCAGGGAGGTGGTGGAAGCCTCCTGCCTGGAGGTGTTTGCAGCCAGGCTGGATGTGGCTGTGAGCAACCTGCTGTAGTGTGAGGTGTCCCTGGGCATGGCAGGGGGGTTGGAACTGGCTGATCCTTGAGGTCCCTTCCACCCCTGACAATTCTGTGGTTCTATGATTCCACCACCCTCATGGTGCAGAACTTCCTACCATCCAATCTGAATCTGCTCTGCTCTCATTTCAAACCATTGCCCTGTCCCTGCAGGCCTTTGCAAACAGTCCCTCTGCAGCCTTCTTGCAGCCCCCTTCAGGTACTGGCAGCCTCTTCTTAGGTCCCCCCAGAGCCTTCTCTTCTCCAGGCTGATTGGATCCTGTCAGTAGCTTTGCCACAGTGCCAGGAGGGGCTGCTGCTTGAAGAAACAGCAGTACTAATGCCAGGTTAAGCCCCCAGCAGAGCTGCATCCTGTTTATCAGGGCAGGGAAAGCATGGAGGAATTTACAGTGACTGTGGATTTACTTCTTGAATTCTCATGTTAAAAGGTTCAGATTTCATTAGAGAGGCTTAAAATAACTGCAGTGCAGAAGTCAGCACTGGGAATCACTGCTGGAGGGAAGCATGCGTTCCCTTATGGATATTTATAGCTTCCTCTGCTTCTGTCATGAGCAGTTAGGAGGGGGGAAGCTGTCACCATTTTCTTTCCATTCAGAAACTCTGTAATGATTTATGCCTGCTAAACTTTCCATGGTTAAATGCCTTATGACTCACTTTCCAGTAATCCCTTTCATTAAACTCATCTTCCTGGTGACCTGAAGCTTGCTAACAGCCACAGCAGGAACAGCTCAGTCCTTTTAGCTTTCAGGTGTGGGTGGTTTGTTATCTGCTTTTGGACCATCACAGAGTCACAGAATGCCAGGGGCTGGAAGGGAGCTGTAGAGAGCAGTGAGTGCCACAGCAGGACCACCTGGGGCAGACCTTCCACCAGCCCAGCTTGCTCAAGGCCTCATCCAACCTGGCCTTCAGCACCTCTAGGGGGAGGCATGCCCCACCTCCCTGGGCATCCTGTTCCAGTGTCTCACCACCCTCACTGCACAGAATTTGTTCCTAATCTCCAGTCTAAATCTCCCCTACTTCTTCTTCTACCCTACCCTTCTGCCCAATAATTTTGGTTGAATGAGACCTTTAAGATCATGGAGTCCAACCATCAACCAAGCAGTGCCAAACCACCTTCCATGCCATGGTCTAGTCATGAGGTCTGTGGTGACAGGTGGGACTTGATGGTCTTTGAGGTCTCTTCCAACCTTGGTGATACTGTGAAGCTTGCAAACTGGCCAGTGTGATGCCCATCCACAAGAAGGGCCAGAGGGAGGAGCCTGGAAACTCCAGGCCTGTCAGCCTGACCTCAGTGCCAGGCAAGGTTATGGAGCAGACCATCTTGGGGACAATCACAGCACACCTGTAGGATGGCCAAGGGATCAGGTCCAGACAGCATGGATTTAGGAAGGGCAGGTCCTGCCTCTCCAACCTGATCTCCTTCCATGCCCAGGTGACTGCCTGGTGGATGTGGGGCAGGCTGTGGATGTAGTCTGCCTGGACTTCAACAAGGCCTTTGACACCGTCCCCCATAGCAAACTCCTGGCCAAGCTGTCAGCCCCTGGCTTGGACAGCAGCACTCTGAGCTGGGTTAGGAACTGGCTGGAGGCTGAGCCCAGAGAGTGGTGGTGAATGGTGCCACAGCCAGCTGGCAGCCAGGCACCAGTGGTGTGCCCCAGGGATCAGTGCTGGGCCCCATCCTGTTCAGTATCTTTATTTGTGATCTGGATGAGGGCATTGAGTCCGTCATCAGTAAGTTTGCAGATGACACCAAGCTGGGGGCAGGACTTGATCTGCTGGAGGGTAGGAGAGCTCTGCAGAGGGACCTGGACAGGCTGGACAGATGGGCAGAGTCCAAGGGCATGAGGTTGAACACATCCAAGTGCCAGGTTCTGCACATTGGCCACAGCAACCCCATGCAGTGCTACAGGCTGGGGTCAGAGTGGCTGAGAGCAGCCAGGTGGAGAGGGACCTGGGGGTGCTGGTTGACAGCAGCTGAACATGAGCCAGCAGTGTGCCCAGCTGGCCAAGAAGGCCAATGGCATCCTGGCCTGCATCAGGAACAGTGTGGCCAGCAGGAGCAGGGAAGCCATTCTGCCCCTGTACACTGCACTGGTTAGGCCACACCTTGAGTCCTGTGTCCAGTTCTGGGCTCCTCAGTTTAGGAAAGATGTTGAGTTGCTGGAAGGTGTCCAGAGAAGGGCAACAAAGCTGGGGAGGGGTCTGGAGCACAGCCCTGTGAGGAGAGGCTGAGGGAGCTGGGGTTGCTTAGCCTGGAGAAGAGGAGGCTCAGGGGAGACCTTCTTGCTCTCCACAACTCCCTGAAGGGAGGTTGTAGCCAGGTGGGGGTTGGTCTCTTCTGCCAGGCACCCAGCACCAGAACAAGAGGACACAGTCTCAAGCTGTGCCAGGGGAGGTTTAGGCTGGAGGTGAGGAGAAAGTTCTTCCCAGAGAGAGTAATTTGCCATTGGAATGTGCTGCCCAGGGAGGTGGTGGAGTCACCATCCCTGGAGGTGTTCAAGAAGGGATTGGATGTGGCACTTGGAGCCATGGTTTAGTTGTCAGGAAGTGATAGGTATTAGCTGACAGGTTGGACCTGATGATCTCTGAGGTCTTTTCCAACCTGCTTGATGCTATGATTCTATGTACAGGGCATGCACCAGAACTGCTTGGTTGAGCAAAACACCTCAATGTCAGAATAAATAGCAATAAATCAAGCAACCATTTTGAACTAAAATTGTTAGCTTCCCTTGAAGGTGACCCCCTTCCTGTCTGACCTACTTGTTAGATATGCAGGGAGAAGAAAGGTCCCTTCTCAGGTTTGTCAGCTCTGCAGGATTCACCACAAAGGAGGCCACAAGAATGATCAGGGGGTTGGAGCACCTCTGCTACAAGGACAGGCTGAGGGAGCTGGGGATGTTCAGCCTGGAGAAGAGAAGGCTCCAGGGAGACCTAATAGCAGCCTGCAAGTACCTGAAGGGGGCTACAGGAAGGCTGCAGAGGGACTGTTTGCAAAGGCCTGCAGGGACAGGATGAGGGGCAATGGCTCCAAACTAGAGCAGAGCAGATTTAGATTGGATGTTAGGAACAAGTTCTGCACCATGAGCTTTCTGGAACACTGCAACAGGTTGCCCAGGGAGGTGGTTGAGGCCTAATCCCTGGAGATATTGAAGGTCAGACTGGACAAGGCTCTGGGCAACCTGATCTACTGGAGGATGTCCCTGCTGACTGCAGAGGGGGTTGGTGTGGATGACCTTTGGAGGTCCCTTCCAACCCAAAGCACTCTGTGATTCTGTGAAGGTCACTGACCAGAGCTGGGGTCAATCACCTGCTTGTTTGACCTTTGTAGCACTAATGTGGGATCGCCACAGAAGCTCTTTGTGCTGACTCCCTGGTGCAGCAGAGCTCTTTTGCATCCATGCTGCCGTAGGACTAGAATGAGAGGGAAGTTTTGGTGCTTGGTGACCCTGTGGAGATGAATACCTTTGGTTTTGTTCACTCCACTGCTAGAAGTTCAGCAGGAGCCCAGGCTCAGAGGCTCTTTTTTCCCTCCCAAACAGCCTGAATTCCCCTTCAAACAGCCGTGTCCTTTAGGCCTGGGTTTGCAGTGGATTTGTCACGTTGTCACCACACTGTGCCATCACCAAACTCTGAGACTTTGCATGTTCCACATCTGAGCCTTTCAGAGCTGTGTCTAAACAAGCAGGCCCCAGGAATGGCTGTCAGCAGAGCACTTGACAGTATCTTCAAAGCAGAAGAGCCGGGGTAAACATTGGCTGTGCCTGCTCTATTAGGTGCCAAGGGAGAGTTTCCTCCCTCCCTCCCTCATCTGTGAAGTGATGGATGGGGAGAAGATGACTGCTCTGCCCTTCTGCAGCAGTCACTCTTAGTGCTGCAGCTACAAGACTCCTAGACTGAGGTGTAAGATTATGGGAGACACCAGGAGGTGGGCAGACTCCAGGGAAGCTGCACATGCAGCAGCTTGGTGTGTTCACAGGGTAGCAGTGGATGAGACTTTGAAAGGGGAAGAGTTTGGCACTGCTTGCAGAAACATTTTGCTGACCAGCTAAAGCTGTGAAAGACCTCTGCTGCCTTGCTGTTGTAAACTGACAAAGTGAAATTCAGGTTCCTGTTGCTGGATTTTTTTGGGGTGGGCTTTTTTTTTGTTGTTTTGGTTTGGGTTTGGTCTTTTTTTTTTTCACCTTGCCACTTTCAGATTCCTCCCTGGAAAAACCTGCCTCAGGCCAGTTTAAAATAACGGTAGGAAGAGGTCCCAGAGTTCTGTTAATGTACACAGGCTTCAAATATCACAGAAATGCTTGGATTGGAAGGGACCTCAGAGATCATCTACTCCCTGGGCAGCCTGTTCCAGAGTCTCACCACCCTCACACTGAAGAACTTCCTCAGCTCCAGTCTAACCCTGTTCTCTCTCAGCTTCAAACCATTCCCCCTTGGCCTGTCTCTAGACACCCTCATGGAAAGTCTCTCTGCAGCCTTCCTGGAGGATCCCTTCAGGTACTGAAAGGCAGCTCTACGGTGTGTCCCCCCAGAGTCTTCTCTTCTCCAGGCTGAGCACTCCCAGCTCCCTCAGCCTATCCTCACAGCAGAGCTGCTCCAGCCCTTGGATCATCCTTGTGGCCTCCTCTGGCCTCACTCCAGCAGCTCTGTGTCCTTCTTCTGCTGGGCACAGCAGAACTGGAGGCAGGATTGGAGGTGGGGTCTCAGCAGAGCAGAGTCAAGGGGCAGAATCCCCTCTCCTGCCCTGCTGCCCACACTGCTCTGGCTGCAGCCCAGCACACAGCTGCCTGCTGGGCTGCATGAGGGCACTGCTGGCTCCTGGGGAGCTGCTCAGCACCCAACACCCCCAAGTCTCTTTCTTCAGGGCTGCTCTCAGCCCACTCTATACCCAGCCTGGATTTGTGCCTGGGGTTGGCCTGACCCAGCTGCAGGACCTGGCATTTTGACCTGTTGAGCCTCATGCAGCTGGCACTGGCACACTTCTCAAGCCTGTCCAGGTGAAGCAGCAGAGATTGCAGCTTCAGGGAAGCACTGGTCACCTCAGCAGGCATTCCTTTAAAGACCTTTGCAGATGGTGTTGGGTGTCCTGCACTGCAGAGCCTGCAGTCCTGTGAGGCTCTTTCTTTTTCCTAATGTTATCCTCATGCTTTGGTGAAAGCCCTCCTGTTGCCATTAATCTCCAACATCCTACAAAGCTCTAACTTCACTGCCATGCTGTAAAAGTTTCCTTTCTGGCCACATGATTTTGGTTTCCTCCCCACCCCCCTTCAGAATAAGCTCAGTCTGGTGGTTTTAACTTAAAGACAATAAACCAGGAACTCCCAAGTTCTAATCCTTGCCTCAGTAACCACCTTGCTGGGTGGTCTTGGCACACCCTCAAGGCTCTGTGCAGGTTTAATTTGTCAAGGATTGAATAAGCCCTGGTCCATTTCCTAGCCTGGAGGCATGGGATGCAGCTTGTTCCAGTGAGGTATCCTCTGTCTCCAGTCACAACCTGAAAACAGTTGAACTTGGGGCATCTTTTAATTTCCACTCCTTAGATGAATTTGCCTTGCATCTGGGTAGTGGTCAGGTTTGGCTGCAAGCTGAATCCCGATGTGGGCTGTCTTCACAGGGGCTGATTCACAGTTTGGAATGGAAAAGACATCAGAATTTGGTGAGGTCTTTTTTATGACCTCAGAAGAGATGGAACCTGGGAGCCATGGAGTATTTTCTGGTGGCTAAAAGCAAAAGTGGGCTTTCTGCTTGTTAAACTGCATAGATGGTTCCCCTTCAAGGTTCTCTGCAGAATGGCTTCTAGGAAATAACATCAGGGGGACCTGAACAAGCTGAAGAGATAGGCCAAGGTGAACCTCATGACGTTCCACAAGAGCAAGTGCAGGGTGCTGTGCCTGGGCTGGAGCAATCCTCACTCTCAGTACAGACTGGGAGAGGAGGTGACAGAAAGCAGCCCTGAGGAAAAGGACTTGGGGGTGCTGGTGGATAAGAAGCTGGACATGAGCAGGCAGTGTGAGCCTGCAGCACAGAAGGCAAATCACAGCCTGGGCTGCAACAAAAGCAGCATGGCCAGAGATGGAGAGAGGGGATTCTGATGTGCTGCTCTGCTGAGACCTCACCTGGAGCACTGTGGCCAGCTCTGGAGCTCCCAGCACAGGAAGGACATGGACCTGGTGGAGAGGGTCCAGAGGAGAGCCACCAAAATGCTCAGGGGGTTGGAGCAGCTCTGCTAGGAGGACAGGCTGAGGGAGCTGGCGGTGTTCAGCCTGGAGAAGTTGTTTGCCACTGTATTGGGTTGCCCAGGGAGGTGGTGGAGTCCCCATCCCTGGAGGTGTTCAAGAGGGGATTGGATGTGGCACTTGGTGCCATGGTTTAGTCATGAGGTCTGTGGTGACAGGTTGGACTCAATGATCTTAGAGGTCTCTTCCAACCTTGGTGACGGTTGTAGTTTGGGCTGGGTGCCCTCTGCTACAGGGGTGCTTCCTGTGTCCAGAAGTCCAGCCCAGTGGGTGGACACAGGAAATTAGGTTATTTCCTACCATGATCCCTTGCACCACTATAAGTTTTGCGGCGGGGTCTGGCACTTCCTCTTTCCTTCCTCCTCGCCACCGGGTAACTGGGGTGGAGATCTCCCGGCCATGGGCCTGGTTAGGCCCAAGGCCACGGGGGGATGGGCAGTCTCAGATCTGGCCAGCTGAGACTAGCCTAGCAGTGGGGGGGGGGGGGGGGAAGGAGGAGCCCTGGGGGTTTGGATGCACCCCCAGGTGGGGATGGGTTTCTCTGGGTCTGTTTTTGGGTCTCTCTCTCTCGTCACTGTATTTTTAGTTTTTTTCCTGCGCGCACTCACCGTTCTATTTAAACTTTCCATCACCTTTGCAATCCGTTTGTCTGAGTCGTTATTTCTGCGCGTGGTGGGGAGGGGGTCTGCCCCAACCCATTACATTTTGGCGCCCAACGTGGGGCTGGCTGTTGTGCCCACTCTGCAGATCGATTGCAAAGGATGGAGAGTTTAAATTCAGTTCTGGGCGTCGGTTTGGGTTTGGCAGTTGGGGGCTCAAGTGATGTTGCCGGGGCGACCGTGTAAGCTCTTGTGGATTGTGGGGGGATGACTGGTGCGCTGCCAGTGGCACGGACCCTCCCCTGCTATTTCAGGCAGGGGTGGTTCTCGACCATCGGCATCGGGGTACCGCTTGAGAATGCGGAACCTGCCCCTCCTCCGCGGCGGGCAGTGAAGTGGGGGAGGGGCAGCGGCAAGCAGATCAGAGTCAGGTCCGTTCTCGCTGCGGGGATAGAGCCAGCCGCTGCGAGTGGGCGAGCCAGCTCCCGAAGCCCCGGGGGGCCGACGGGGACTCCAGCTGGAAAGCCGTTTTCAAGGGCTCTGAGAACGCGCGTATGGCTTTCGCTGGAGAAGCCGTTTGAGTGTCCGAGGGGTGGAGGTGATTTTGATTCTGTGCCGCGGCGGCAGAGGTGGGCGGAGCCCTGCTGCATGGCGAGCGGCGCCGGCGGACCCGGCCGTACGCTCGGGCTGCGGCGGGCCCGGCCCTAGTCTCTTCCCCGACTTTTTCGGACGAGTTCCGAAACTGGCGCCGAGCACCTGGCTCCACCTCCCTTCTTCTCGGTGAGCTGTGGTGCAGCCCCTCCCTTTCCAAGGGGGGGGGGTGTGCAGCCGGATGCTGTCTTGCTTTGGTACGGGTACGCCTGGTGGGGGGGCGGAGTACCTCGGACAAGCATCCGTGTAGTGGGACCGCAGTTGGAAGCGGTTGGTTGCGGCACCCTGGATGGATTGAAAAAGGCAGTCGCGGGTTGGATTGTTTCGACTGGCCTGCCCCAGGGGTGGAGAATATGCCGCCGAGTGACCATGGGTGAAAAGTAGAGGCTTGGCTGAGAAGTCGTGAGGCTGTTCCAGGTGACCAGGATGCCCAACGGATCCATGGAGAACTTGCACCGCAGGAGAATGAGCTTTGCATTGCCGGGAGGTTCCACTGGATGAAGGAAGAAGAACTGGAATGGACAGACACTAGAGCCTGACTGAGAGACTGTTTGAGTGGACGCCCAGATGAAGACACGGACTTCGCCGGACATGTCATCAGTTTTCTGATTTGATGATGTGTTTGGGTGCAGGCATCATGGTTTGAAATAAAGGGGTGGCTCCTGTCGTAGTTTGGGCTGGGTGCCCTCTGCTACAGGGGTGTTTCCTGTGTCCAGAAGTCCAGCCCAGTGGGTGGACACAGGAAATTAGGTTATTTCCTACCATGATCCCTTGCACCACTATAAGTTTCGCGGCGGGGTCTGGCACTTCCTCTTTTCTTCCTCCTCCGTCAGTCGGTAACATGGGGGAGAGATCTCCCGGCCATGGGCCTGGCTAGGCCCAAGGCCACGGGGGGATGGGCAGTCTCAGATCTGGCCAGCTGAGACTAGCCTAGCAATGGGAGGGGGAAGAAGGAGCCCTGGGGGTCTCGGGTGTACCCTCAGGTAGGGATGGGATTTCTCTGGGTTTGTTTTTGGGTCTCTCTCTCTCGTCACTGTATTTTTAGTTTTTTTCCTGCACACACTCACTGTTCTATTTAAACTTTCCATCACCTTTGCAATCTGTTTGTTTGAGTCATTATTTCTGCGCGTGGTGGGGAGGGGGTCTGCCCCAACCCATTACAGTGACTCTGTGATACTGTGACTCCAGGGAGACCTAATAGCAGCCTGCCAGTACCTGAAGGGGGCTACAGGAAGGATGGAGAGAGACTGCTTGCAAATGCCTGCAGGGACAGGATGAGGGACAATGGCTTCAAACTAGAGAAGAGTAGATTTAGATTGGATATGAGGAACAAGTTCTGCACCATGAGGCTGGTGGAACACTGGAACAAGTTGCCCAGAGGTGGTTGAGGCTCCATCCCTGGACATATTCAATGATGGGCTCAACAGGGCTCTACCTGATCTAGCTGGGGATGTCCCTGCTGACTGCAGGGGGTTGGACTGGATGAGCTTTGGAGGTCCCTTGCAACCCAAAGCATTGTGTGATGCTGTGAACACAGTAACTGCTTGGTACAGAAACCCTCAGGAGCAGTCATGCCAGGAGCATGCAAACAGGAGTGCTGGGCTTGGCATCCTTTGGTGGGTTTGGGCTCTTTTGGGGCCTGTGTGGTTTGTGGGAGCTTTTTAGTGGGCTTGTCTTTGGGGTGTCTGTTTTTTTCCTGTGGGATTTTTGTGTTGCTGTTTGTAGAATAAGAGGATAATGAAACTGCAGAGCAAGAAGAACTTAGTCATGTTCATTTGGTGATATTAATTAAGTTGATTAATTCAGTGATATTAATGCAGTGAGAGCAGTGAGAGCCATTTAATGACATTAATGCAGCAATGTTAATTCAGTGTTATTAATGCAGGAATGGTAATGATATTGATATTGATATTGATCCAGTGCTATTCATTAAGTGATTTTCACTTAGCAATATTGCTTCAGTGATATTTAATGATATTACTTTAGTAATATTAATTTAATGATATTAATTTAATGCTAGTAATTTAGTAATATTAATTTAATGCTAGTAATTTAATGCTATTACTTTAGTGATATTAATGATATTGATTTAATGATATTGATTTGGTGATATTAAGTAGTTTTAATTTAATGGTATTGATTCAGTGATACTAATTTAGTGATATTAATGTAATTGTATTAATTTAGGCATGCTAATTTAGGAATATGAATTTGATCATAGTGATTCAGTGATGCTCATTTAGTGACATTAATTTCATGATATTAATTTAGTACTAGTAATTTAATGGTATTAATTTAGTGATGTTAATTCAGTGATATTAAGTTAGTCATATTAATTCAGTGATGCTAATTTAGGAATATTAATTTAGTCATATTGATTCAGTGAGGCTAATTTAGTGATATTAATTTCATGATACCAATTTAGTGATGTTAATTCAGTGATATTAATTTAGTCATATTGATTCAGTGAGGCTAATTTAGTGATATTAATTTCATGATATTAATTTAGTGATGCTAACTTAGTAACATTAATTTAGCCATATTGATTCAGTGATGCCAATTTAGTGATATTAATGTAGTGATACTGATCCAGTGATAGTAAATTAGTGATATTGAGTAATATTAACACAATTATATTAGTTTAGTGGTAGCAACTCAGTGATATTAATTTAGTAACATTCATTTAGTAACATTAACTTAGTAACATTCATTTAAGGGTATTCAGTTATATTAAATCAGTGATAATGTTAATTCAGTGATAGTAATGTAGTAATATTCATTTAATGGAATGGAATGGAATGGAATAGAATGGAATAGGATAGAATGGAATAGGATAGAATGGAATGGAATAGAATAGAATAGAATAGAATAGAATAGAATAGAATAGAATAGAATAGAATAGAATAGAATAGAATAGAATAGGATAGAATAGGATAGAATAGAATAGACCAGACCAGGTTGCAAAAGACCTCAGAGATGGAGTCCAACCTATCACCCAACACCATCTGATCAACTAAACCATGGCACCAAGCACCCCATCCAGTCTCTTCCTAAACACCTCCAGGGATGGGGACTCCACCACCTCCCTGGGCAGCACATTCCAATGGTCAATCTCTCTGTCTGGGAAGAATTTCTTCTTAACATCCAGCCTAAACCTCCCCTGGCACAGCTTGAGACTGTGTCCTCTTGTTCTGGGGCTGGTTGCCTGGGAGAAGAGACCAACCCCCACCTGCCTACAACCTCCCTTCAGGGAGTTGGAGAGAGCGAGAAGGTCTCCATGAGCCTCCTCTTCTCCAGGCTAAGCAACCCCAGCTCCCTCAGCCTCTCCTCACAGGGCTGTGCTCCAGACCCCTCCCCAGCTTTGTTGCCCTTCTCTGGACACCTTCCAGCAACTCAACATCTTTCCTAAACTGAGGGGCCCAGAACTGGACACAGGACTCAAGGTGTGGCCTAACCAGTGCAGTGTACAGGGGCAGAATGACCTCCCTGCTCCTGCTGGCCACACTGTTCCTGATGCAGGCCAGGATGCCATTGGCCCTCTTGGCTGCCTGGGCACACTGCAGGCTCATGTTCAGCCTACCACGGACCAGTACCCCCAGGTCCCTCTCTGCCTGGCTGCTCTCACAGCCACTCTGACCCCAGCCTGTAGCACTGCATGGGGTTGTTGTGGCCAATGTGCAGAACCTGGCACTTGGATGTGTTCAATCTCCTGCCCTTGGACTCTGCCCATCTGTCCAGCCTGTCGAGGTCTCTCTGCAGAGCCTCTCTACCCTCCAGCAGATCAACCCCTACCCCCAGCTTGGTGTTGTCAGCAAATATACTGATGATGGACTCAATGCCCTCATCCAGATCATCAATAAGATATTGAACAGGCTGGGGCCCAGCACTGATCCCTTGGGGACACCATTGGTGCCTGGCTGCCAGCTGGCTGTGGCACCATTCACCACCACTCTCTGGGCTCAGCCTCCAGCCAGTTCCTAACCCAGCTCAGAGTGCTGCTGTCCAAGCCAGGGCTGACAGCTTGGCCAGGAGTTTGCTATGGGGGATGGGGTCAGAGGCCTTGCTGCAGTCCAGGTGATGATACTGATTCAGTGATATTAAGTAAGTTTATCCACAGTAAGTTTCCTATGGCTGCAGGAAATCAACCCAACTGGAGCCAAATCAGAGGGAATTCAGCAAACAGAATGGGTCCAACCCATCTTCAGTACCCTGAACATAAATCTGCAGGAACCTTACATCTTCTGCTTCTTCTCCTGGCGCTTCCTGAGCCTTTAGCACTCATCATTAGGAGTCAGCCCCCATAAAACACCTTTACAAGGTAGTGAAATGCCAGAGGATTTCCCTCTATGTTCAGTTTTATTACAAATTAATCCACTGTCCTCTCACTTTTCTTAGTGGATACAATTAGCAGCACTGAAGGCTTCTCAGGGCATAAATCCAGTTAAAATGTGAAGGCTTAAGGAGTCCTTTACCCAGTACTCAGTCTTCCAACCCCCCTACTTTGATTATTCACTTTTTCAGCAACCAGCCCCAGCTCTGGATTTGATGGCTGCTATTAAATGAACCTCTTTGACAAAAGCCATTGCACCACAACTGGACTGTGCAAAACTGCTCTTCTGGATCACCCAGAGTGATTGTGGGTAACCCCTCTCTGGAAGTGTTTGAGGCCAGGTTGGGTGAGGGGGCTTCTACATCTTCCCTGGGCAGCCTATTCCAGAGTCTCACCACCCTCACATTGAAGAACTTCTTCCTCAGCTCCACTCTTACCCTGCTCTCCCTCAGCTTAAACCATTCCCCCTTCTCCTGTCTCTAGACACCCTCAGGAAAAGTGTCTTTGCAGCCTTCCTATAGGATCCTTTCAGCTATTGGAAAGCATCTCTAAGGTTCCCCTGGGGTGTTATCTTCTCCAGGCTGAACACCCCCAGCTCCCTCAGCCTGTCCTCACAGCAGAGCTGCTCCAGCCCTTGGATCATCCTTGTGGCCTCCTCTGGACTCACTCCAGCAGCTCTGTGTCCTTCTTCTGCTGGGGACAGCAGAACTGGAGGCAGGATTGGAGGTGGGGTCTCAGCAGAGCAGAGTCAAGGGGCAGAATCCCCTCTCTTGCCCTGCTGCCCACACTCCTCTGCCTGCAGCCTCAGCCTCATCAGCCTTCCTCTGCAGACCCAACATCTCCTGCAGCACCTTTCCTCCACAGACTCAAACTGTCTTGGGGGGTGAGGGGTGTGGTAAAATAATTCCTTTCCTCTTCTCTCTCTCTCTCTCCTCTCTCTCTCCCTCTCTATTTTCTCTCTCTCCTTCTGATCCATCCACTTTATTTGTGTAATAAATATCCTGGCTGTTGCTATGCCTCTCATTTCACAACACAGGAATATTCAAAGGAGCTGAGGCTCTTTCCCTCTCCAGACCGAGACAGCAGCCAGTGCTGAGCCTTTTGTCAAGATCCACATTACAGCCTGAAATTACAGTATCACAGAATCACCAAGGTTGGAAGAGACCTCAAAGATCAAGTCCAACCTGTTGCCACAGACCTCATGACTAGGCCATGGCACCAAGTGCCACATCCAATCCCCTCTTGAGCACCTCCAGGGATGGTGACTCCACCACCTCCCTGGGCAGCACATTCCAATGGCTAACAACTCTCTCAGTGAAGAACTTTCTCCTCACCTCCAGCCTAAACTTCCCCTGGCACAGCTTCAGACTGTGTCCTCTTGTTCTAGTGCTGGTTGCCTGGGAGAAGAGACCAACCCCCACCTGGCTACAACCTCCCTTCAGGTAATTGTAGAGAGCAGTGAGGTCTCCCCTGAGCCTCCTCTTCTCCAGGCTAAGCAACCCCAGCTCCCTCAGCCTCTCCTCACAGGGCTGTGCTCAAGGCCTCTCCCCAGCCTTGTTGCCCTTCTCTGGACACCTTCAAGAGTCTCAATGTCCTTCCTAAACTGAGGGGCCCAGAACTGGACACAGGACTCCAGGTATGGTCTAACCAGTGCTGACCAGTGCTAGCCAGGGCACAATGACCTCCCTGCTCCTGCTGGCCACACTCTTCCTGATGCAGGCCAGGATGCCATTGGCCTTCTTGGCCAGCTGGGCACACTGCTGGCTCATGTTTAGGCAGCTGTCAATCAACACCCCCAAGTCCCTCTCTGTCTGGCCGCTCTCCAGCCACTCTGACCCCAGCCTGTAGCACTGCATGGGGTTGTTGTGGCCAAATTGCTGGGCTTCCCACGATTGCCCCTGAGCAAGTTTTCTTTGCCATGAAATCTTCTCTCCAAACTTCTCTGGGGCTTGTAACTTAGCAGTGGGCTAAGGCTTGGCTTTCAGTCTGCTTGCACAATCTGCAGGCACCAAAGGAAAAACCCCAAACCTGCCCTCTAATTTGTCTTCGAGGAGAAAACCACCTTCCTGCCACTGCTGATGAGTTATTTGTGTTGCATGCAGTGAACCTTAATTGAAGAAGGAAAGCAAGCAAACCCCAACTGTTTGGCTGCTTCCTGCAGTCTTTTGAGGTCAGCAGCTTTCTGGAACCCCTGCATCAGCCTGGCAATAGCAGGTAAAAAGAGAACTGCTACATGGAAAGCCGAGGCAGGGCCTGTCCGTCATCCCATTGCAGTGCTATTTGCCTTCCAGATGCCACTGCAAATTCAATGTCTCAGCATCACAGCCAGACAAGGCTTACAAAATCCAAAGGCCATTTCTGCCTCACCTTTCCTTATAAAGGATGTGCCTGGATTTGCCTCCCTGCCCTGCAAAGGTTTTTGTCATACAATCATAGAACAGCTCAGGTTGGAAGGGACCTTCGAGATCATAGAATCAATAAGGTTGGAAAAGACCTCAGAGATCATCGAGTCCAGCCTGTCCCCCAACACCATCTAATCAACTCAACTATGCCACCAAGTGCCTCATCCAGTCTCTTCCTAAACACCCCCAGGGATGGTGACTCCACCACCTCCCTGGGCAGCACATTCCAATGGCCAATCTCTCTTGCTGGGAAGAATTTCTTCCTAACATCCAGCCTAAACCTCCCCGGCACAGCTTGAGACTGTGTCCTCTTGTTCTGCTGCTGGCTGCCTGGGAGAAGAGACCAACCCCCACCTGGCTACAACCTCCCTTCAGGGAGTTGTGGAGAGCAATAAGGTCACCCCTGAGCCTCCTCTTCTCCAGGCTAAGCAACCCCAGCTCCCTCAGCCTCTCCTCACAGGGCTGTGCTCCAGACCACTCACCAGATCATCTACTCCAACCTCCCCATCATGGGCAAGGACACCTCTAAACTAGACTTGGTAGCCCAAAGCCTCATCCAACCTAGCTTTAAACACACTCAGGGAGGAGGCAGCTACAGCCTCCCTGGGCAGCCTATTCCAGAGTCTCACCACCCTCACACCGAAGAACTTCTTCCTCAGCTCCACTCTCACCCTGCTCTCCCTCAGCCTCAAACCATTCCCCCTTGTCTCCAGACACCCTCAGGGAAAGTCCCTCTGCAGCCTTCCTGGAGGATCCCTTCAGATACTGGAAGGCAGCTCTAAGGTCCCTCCAGGATCTTTTCTTCTCCAGGCTGAACACCCCCAGCTCCCTCAGCCTGTCCTCACAGCAGAGCTGCTGCAGCCCTTGGATCCTATTCCTGGGTACAAAGTTGGTCAGAAGTTGTGTGAAGGAAAGTGAGGTCATTACATCTCTCTAGTTTGTGCCAAACAGGAGCTTTCACAAGAAACTGAAAACCATCCTCACAATTACCCCCATCCTTGGCACCACTGCCCCAAAAGCTGAGTTCTGTCCCTGACTGGTTGTGGAGGAACAAACCAATTCCTTTGGCCTTGAGGAAAGCTCAGCCCTGTCTTTCCTTTGTGATAGAGATGAAATGAAATGCCCAAGGACAGCACAAGGGGCAGTGGTGGAAGCTGAGGCATGGGAAGTGCCATGGAAACAGGAGGAAGAATTTTTTTCCCTGTGAGGGTGACAGAGCCCTGGGACAGGCTGCCCAGGGGGGTTGTGGAGTCTCCCTCTGTGGAGAGATTCAAAACCCACCTGGCTGTGTTCCTGTGTGACCTGCCCTGGGTCACCCTGCTCTGGCAGGGGGGTTGGACTGGCTGAGCTTTCAAGGTCCTTTCCAACCCCTGACATTCTGTGATTCTGTCACTTTACTGCACTCTGGGGAGACCTCACCTGAAGTACTGTGTTCAGGTCTGGAGCCCTCAACACAGGAAGGACATGGAGCTGATGGAGAGGGTCCAGAGGAGAACCACAAAAATCATCAGGGGGTTGGAACACCTCTGCTACAAGGAGAGGCTGAGGGAGATGAAGGTATTCAGCCTAGGGAAGAGAAGGCTCCAGGGAGACCTAATAGCAGCCTGCCAGTACCTGAAGGGGGCTACAAGGAGGATGGAGAGAGACTGTTTGCAAAGGCCTGCAGGGACAGGATCAGGAGCAATGGCTTCAAACTAGAGCAGAGCAGATTTAGATTGGATGTGGGGAACAAGTTCTGCACCATGAGGGTTCTGGAACACTGGAACAGGTTGCCCAGGGAGGTGGTTGTGGTCCCATCCCTGGAGATATTCAAGGTGAGGCTGGACAAGGCTCTGAGCAACCTGATCTAGTTGGGGATGTCCCTGCTGACTGCAGAGAGGGCTGAGCTGGATGGCCTTTGGAGGTCCCTTCTGGTCCAGACCATTCTGTGGTCCTAAGTTACACTGCCTGGTAGAAAGTGGTGCACAATGAAATGATAGCTCTGAAATCCAAGCCTGAGTCAATTGTATCAGCTTACAGCGCTGCCAGCAGCCACTCAGAACTGAGATCAGCAATGACCCAAGGCTCTGCCCTTGTTTGCAAAGCAAACTTCAGGGCAGTGGTGCAGCTTTCTTTGGCTGCAGAGCCCTGGGGCTGCCTGCTGCTGGCGTGCTGCTGGCCTGTGGCACTGGCTGCCCGTGTGTGGGCAGGGTGCTTGTGTTTGACCTGCAAACAGGGCTTGATAAGATGGAAACCACAAACAGCAGGCCAGAACTGTGCCTGACAGCGCTGAGAAAGGACTGCTGCTGCAGGCCTCTGTGACCTGGGTCACTTCTGATAGGAGACAAGTGGATTTGATGCCCAAGGACAGCACAAGGGGCACTGGTGGAAGCTGAGGCATAGGAAGTGCCATGGAAACAGGAGGAGGAATTTTTCCCTGTGAGGGTGACAGAGCCCTGGGACAGGCTGCCCAGGGGGGTTGTGGAGTCTCCCTCTCTGGAGAGATTCCAAACCCACCTGGATGTGTTCCTGTGTGACCTGCCCTGGGTGACCCTGCCCTGGCAGGGGGCTTGGACTGGATGGTCTCTCGAGGTCCCTTCCAGTCCCTAACATTCTGTGATTTTGTGATTCCAACATTATTTCTCCACTCAATCCATCTAACTTCTGTCCCATCCAAGCAAGGATTGATGAGAGGGAGCTGTTTCAAACTCTGTTGCCTGGGCATCCTGGCCATCAGCAGCAGCCAAGTGACTTGTTCAGAAGTACATCTGTGCTGAAGCAGAAGCTCCGCATTTGTGCTCTCCTACTTGTGGTGCCTGGGCAGTGCTGGAAGTGGAAACTCTTCCAAAGAGCCCACAGAGAGCCTGCAAAGGCTGTGTGCCACTGAGGGCTGACCACCACTACAGAGCACAAGGCCTACTGAGTAGGACTTTATGGGCTTCTGGCCAAGGGATTTGTTTGCAGTCCTTAGCCCTAGTCCTGAGATAAACTGTGTGAGATCAAACCATCCTGATCTACCCATTCCTGAGCTGCAGACTATTCCTTGGCTGTGTTTCATCTGGGACTAGTGGGCACAGCCCTGTGCAGCTTTGTACACAGAGCAATGGAAGGGAGTTGGAATGGTTGCTCCAAGTTAAGCTTTGGTTACTGCTTTTTTAATAGGAAAATACTTCCCTGTGGTCTTTGGGAATTGATTCTCCTGATATCAGAGCTGCATCAGCCATCCCCTCCAGTGTTTGTACCCTCAGGAAGTTCATTGATGATACCAAACTGGGGGAGGCTGACACCTGTCAGGCTGTGCTGACATCCAACCACAGCTGGACAGGCTGAGAGCTGGGTGCAGGCAAACCTCATGAAGTTCAAGAAGGACAAGTGCAGGGTCCTGCATCTGGGGAGGAATAACAGCAGGCACCAGGACAGGTTAGGAGCTGCCCTGCTAGAGAGCAGCTCCATGGAGAAAGACCTTGGAGTGCTGGTGGGCAGCAAGTTCTGCATGGGACAGCAATGTGCCCTGGTGGCCAAGAGAGCCAATGGCATCCTGGGGTGCAGCAAGCCAAGTGTGGCCAGCAGGGCTAGGGAGGTTCTTCTCCCCCTCTGCTCTGCCCTGCTGAGACCACACCTGCAATCCTGTGTCCAGTTTGGGGCTCCCCAGTTCAAGAGAGACAGAGACCTGCTGGAGAGAGTCCAAGGGAGATTAGGTGATTAGGGGACTTGAGCATCTCCCCTGTGAAGAGAGACTGAGAGCCCTGGGGCTGTTTAGTGTGGAGGAGAGAAGGCTGAGAGGGGATCTGATCAATGTCTATCAATAGCTGAGGGGTGGGTGTCAAGTGGAGGGGGCCAAGCTCTAACATTCTGTGATTTCAGTATCTGAAGAGGACCTACAGGAGGGCTGGGGAGGGCCTGTTCAGAAGAGCCTGTGGGGATAGGATGAGGGGCAGTGGTTTGAAACTGGAGCAGGGCAGATTTAGGTTGGCCATCAGGAGGAAGCTCTGCACAGTGAGAGTGGTGAAATACAAGATTGGAAGTGGGGTCTCAGCAGAGCAGAGTCCAGGGGCAGAATCCCCTCTCTTGCCCTGCTGCCCACACTGCTCTGCCTGCAGCCCAGGAGTGCTAAGTGACTGACCTGGGAGAGGTTTCTCTCCCTGCTCACCCTGCCCAACTGCTGACAACATCTTCTGTTTGCTTGTTAATTTTTTTCTCCCCCCAGCTCTAAGGCATTAAATGCATCAGAGGAGGCATGCAGACCCTTGGCAGAGTGAACCCAGGCTTGTCCTTCCACTCTTTCCAAAGTGCATTAACAGTGCAAGTGATGTGAAAGCATGAACCTTCAGCTGCTTCCCACACCTGCCCTCTGCATGGGAGATCTGCAGGTCCTGATTACCCTCAGAAGCTCTAATTCAGGTAGATACCTGTGAGTCACCAGTACAGCTGTGAGCAGAGCAAGGGCTTTAAACTCAGGAAGGTTGGAACTAGGTGATCTTTAAGGTCTTTCCCAACCCAACCTGTTCCATGAATCTATAAACAGATTCTCTTTTTTTTTTCTTCTTTCCTATCTTGTTTTGTTCTGTGTTTTATTTTTAGTGGCCTGTTAGTGAACTCTCCCTACAGGATGAGGTCAAATAAATGAACTTTAGATCAGGTCAGATTCTGGTATGTGACTGGCTAAGCTCAAGGCTGCAGCCTTTGTGGTCAAGAAGGCCAATGGGATCCTGGGCTGCATTCAGAGGAGTGTGTCCAGCAGAGCCAGGGAGGTTCTCCTCCCCCTCTACTTTGCCCTGATGAGACCTCCCCTGCAATAATGCATCCAGCTCTGGGCTCCCCAGTTCAAGAGGGACAGGGATCTGCTGCAGAGAGTCCAAGGGAGGGCTACAAGGATGCTGAAGGGTCTGCAGCACTGCCTGGTGAGGAGGGGCTGAGAGCCCTGGGGCTGTTTAGTCTGGAGAGGAGAAGACTGAGAGGGGATCTGATCAATGTCTATCAATATCTGAGGGCTGGGGGTCAAGAAGGAAGAGACAGTGACAGCCTCGGCTCACTTGCACCCATTTGCATAGGACATTTGCACTCATTTGCATAGGACAAGGGGCAATGGATGGAAACTCCAGCACAGGAGGTTCCACCTCAACATGAGGAGGAACTTCTTGACTGTGAGGGTCCCAGAGCCCTGGAGCAGGCTGCCCAGAGAGGTTGTGGAGTCTCCTTCTCTGGAGCCTTTCCAGCCCTGTCTGGATGTGTTCCTGTGTGACCTGTGCTGGATTCTCTGGTCCTGCTCTGGCAGGGGGGTGGACAGGAAGATCTCCAGAGGTCCCTTCCAACCCCTGACATCCTGTGACTCTATGATCAACTCAAATTCTTCTATGTGACTGACTACATTCAAGGCTGCATCCTCTGGATGACACAGATGTCCATAAATGGGTGGCAGGATGCAGTTTGGTTACACACCAGCACTTCAAATAGCAAAGATGTTAGGGCAGGACCCAGTGGGAATTTTCTGCATGAATCATTTTATTGTATTGCATTTTATTTCCCCCAAGAAAGAGTAACATTTCTGGAAAGAATTCACATTATCAGAATGTTAGAGGCTGGAAGGGACCTCCAGAGATCAGCCAGTCCAACCCCCCCTGACACAGCAGCATCACCCAGGGCAGGTCACACAGGAACTCATCCAAGTGGGTTTTGAATATCTCCAGAGAGGGAGACTCCACAACCCCCTGGCCAGTCTGTTCCAGAGCAGAGGAGAGGAGTGTGGACTCGAAGATGTCAAGGTCCCTTCCACCCCCTAACATCCTGGGATCCTGGGATCTGTTGGGCGTATTGACTTATCAGAATCACAGAATGTTAGGGGTTGGAAGGGACCTCCAGAGATCAGCCAGTCCAACCTCCCTGCCACAGCAGCATCACCCAGGGCAGTCTGCACAGGAATGCATCCAGGTGGGGCTGGAAAGGCTCCAGAGAAGGAGACAAGCTCTTCTTGGTGGTGCACAGTAATAAGACAAGGAGCAGTGGATATAAACTTGAACATAGAAGGTTTCACCTCGACATAAGGGTAAACCTCCTTGCTGTGAGGGTGACAGAGCCCTGGAGCAGGCTGTGAGCAACCCTGGAGAGGTTGTGGAGAGTCCTTCTCTGGAGACTTTCAAAACCCACCTGGATGCAGGTTGGACTGGATCATCTCTGGAGGGCCCTTCCAACCTCTAACGTTCTGTGCTTCTGTGTGTTGCTGTCTGCCTGGCTGAGCCCTGGGGTGGATCTGAGTGCACTGCCCTGGGAGCTGAAGTCTATTTCTGTAGCCTGGGCAGTCACAAACAGCCTGCAGTCCAGGGTCCCACTTTGGGCTACCAGAGGGGGTTCTGGCACTGGACCAGGCTGTTGAGATCCTGCTCAACTGCCTGGCATCAGCTGCTCTTTCCCCCATGCTGTGTATAATGCAGTGGGGCTGGGGGTGGTAGGGAACATCTCTGTTTGGTGCCTGCACCGGTCATCTGCCTCTTGCTGAGCCTGGATTAATTTGTGTGTACCCATCACACAGGGGCTGCTATTAGCAGCACAGCAATTAATCCTCTTTCATAGGCTGCAACAGACTGGATGGGGCCAGGAGGCTGCAAAAGGTTTTCTAGCATCTTCAGGACAAAAAAGCATTTAAATGTTAAAGCAGTGGCTGTTACCTGCTGACAACTGGTGAGAGAACAGAGAGGGAAAATGAGCCATGAAAGGCAGAGGAAAGTGACACTGGGGTCAGCTGCAAAGGCGTGAGGAAAGAGGTGTTGTTAAATGGCAGATGCATGAGGGAGTCCAAAGCCTGAAGCTCCCTTCATTATCTAGTTAAAGGCTCCCAAAAAAGCTGTGGCTAAAATGTGAGATAGCAGCCAGGCAGGGCTGTTTATACAGACTTCTCTAAACAGTTCTACACTCAGATCTTGTGCTTCTTCAAAACCTTCCTTTCTCCCTTGTGGTCTGCTTCCTTTCATCTTAAAGGACACCCTGCCATTTCCCCAGCCTGTAAATAAAGCTCACAGTGATAAAGGTCACAAGCTCAGGCTCCAGGAAGAAGGGGTTTGGAGCAAAAGTCCTGTGAGGAGCAGCCGAAGGAGCTGGGGTTGCTTAGCCTGGAGAAGAGGAGGCTCAGGGGAGACCTTCTTGCTCTCTACAACTCCCTGAAGGGAGGCTGTAGGCAGGTGGGGGTTGGTTTCTTCTCCCAGGCAGCCAGCAGCAGAACAAGAGGACACAGTCTCAAGCTGTGGCAGGGGAGGTTTAGGCTGGAGGTGACGAAGAAATTCTTCCCAGCAAGAGAGATTGGCCATTGGAATGTGCTGCCCAGGGAGGTGGTGGAGTCCCCATCCCTGGAGGTGTTTAAAACAAGGCTGAATGAGGCACTTGGTGCCATGGTTTAGTTGATTAGAAGTTGTTGGATGATAGGTTGGACTTGATGATCTCTGAGGTCTTTCCCAACCTGGTTCATCTGTATTCTGTACCCTGAGAGGAAGGAAAAGCTGAAGTGGGGCCTGCCACAGCTGCCCTTGGCATCCAGTGCTGCTGAGGCCTGGTGAACCTTGCCCAGCTCCTTGCCTCTGCTGAGCTTCCATGAGTGTCAGATTTTCCCCTTGCAATGATGGCACCAAGCTGTGTGGGCTGTTTGACACACTACAGGGAAGGGATTCATCCAGGGGGACCTGGACAGGCTGCAGAGCTGGGCCCAAGCCAGCCTCAGGAAGTTCAACAAGACCAAGTGCAAGGTCCTGCAGCTGGGTCAGGAGGTTCCACCTCAACATGAGGAGGAACTTCTTCACTGTGGAGCAGGCTGCCCAGAGAGATTGTGGAGTCTCCTCCTCTGGACACTTTCAAGCCCCATCTGGATGCATTCCTGTGTCACCTGTGCTGGATTCTCTGGTCCTACTCTGGCACGGGGAGTGGACTGGAAGAGGAGCCATGGTTTAGTAGTCATGAGGGCTTGGGTGACAGGTTGGACTTGATGATCTTTGAGGTCTTTTCCAACCTCATTGATTCTATGATCTCCAGAGGTCCCTTCTGACCCCTAACATCCTGGGATCCTGTGATCTTGTGACTGCAATGCAGAGACGACAGTGGCAGTGGCACTTTTGCCTGCTTCCAAGTGACAGATGATGTTCCTGCCTGGCACATACACATCTACGTGTCCTCTAACATCTAATTACACTGAAGCACCCCACAGAAAGCTCACATTTGGGGCTTTCAATGCTAATCCAATAAAAAAAGAAGCAATGCAAGCATTTCAAGATAATTATGGCATCAGCAGCCCCCTGCCTGCTTCCAGGCAGGCCTTCATGGGAACCCCTCGTGGGCGTTCGAGCAGTGTGAGAAAATAGCGAGGGCACTGAATCCCATTTCTGTGGCACAAATATTTCGCTGTGGTGGAGTACCTCAGAGCTAAGAATTCCCTGAAACATCAACATTTGGTTTCCTGCTTGATCTGAGCTGGCCTGGCCTGAGGCAGGGGTCGACAACAATCTGCTCTGCTGTGTGCCAGAGTGAAGTCTCACAGAGGATGTCTCATCAGCTCCCGCTCCAGCAATATCACAGTGCCTCACCCACATTAAAAAGCACCAAGCATTTTCCTTCTGATACTGAACCATAGAGCCATAGAGTCATAGAATCATGGAGTCATAGAGTCATGGAATCATAGACTCATGGAATCATAGAGTCATAGAGACATAGAGTCATAGAGTCATAGAATCATAGAGTCATGGAGTCATAGAATCATAGAATCATAGTGTCATAGAGTCATAGAATCATAGAGTCTTGGAATTATAGAGTCATGGAATATTAGAGTCATGGAATCATAGAGTCATAGAGACATAGAATCATAGAGTCATCGAATCATAGAGTCATGGAGTCATAGCATCATGCAGTCATAGAATCATAGAGTCATGGAGTCATAGAATCATGGAGTCATAGGATCATAGAGTCATAGAGTGAGTCATAGAGTCATAGACTCTTGGAGTCATAGAATCATGGAGTCATCGAATCATAGAGTCATAGAATCACAGAGTCATGGAGTCATAGAATCATAGAGTCATAGAGTGAGTCATAGAGTCATAGACTCTTGGAGTCATAGAATCATGGAGTCATCGAATCATAGAGTCATAGAATCATAGAGTCATGGAATCATAGACTCATGGAGTCATAGAGTAATGGAATCATGGAGTCATAGAGTCATGGAATCATAGAGTCATGGAGTCATGGAGTCATAGAATCATAGAGTCATAGAGTCATAGAGCCATGGAGTCATGGAATCATAGAATCATAGAGTCATAGAATTATAGAATTATAGAGTCATGGACTCATACAGTCATTGAGTTACAGATCATAGAGTTACAGATCATAGAGTCATAGAATCAAAGAATGGTCTGGGTCTCCAAAGCTCTTCCAGTCCAATCCCCCCTGCAGTCAGCAGGGACACCCTCAAACAGATCAGGTTGCCCAGAGTCCTCTTGAGCCTCACCAGGGATGGAGCCTCAACTACCTTCCTGGGCAACCTGTTGCAGTGTGTCACCAGCCTCATGGTGCAGAACTTGTTGGTAGAAGGGCAAGTGACAGAAGGAAAAGGTGGGCTGATGGTTTCTTCATCCCTAGTTTGTTTTGCTCTTTGCTTCAGCCTGCCCAAGAGGTGCCAGAGTGCTCTGGTCCACAGATAGAGTTTGTAAAGAGGTGGCTGAGCAGCTCAGTGCAACACTTGTGCAGGAAGGAATAAGGCACTTAAAGCCCTGGCCAGGCTTTTAGGGCTGCCAGTATTGAGCAGGTAAGGACAAGGTGAAGTCTGAGGTCTCTGCGATAGGATGAGATCTGGAGATCAGCACAAGCTGTGAGGAGTTTCTGTAGCTTGGGAAGAAGAATGTGGCAGGCAGTGATGAATTCAGGGCTCTCAGCAGCACTAAGCTCTGTTTTAGCAGTGCCAAAGACACACAAGAAAGAATCTCTCTTTCCAGAACTATCACAGTTTCACTCTTGGGGCATTGTAAAGGTAGGAAGCCAGGCACCTGAAGTGAGGAAAAGGCAGAAGATGGTACCAGGACCTGCAGCTCCTCCCCTTGCACATGGCAGCATCCTCTGTGCATTCCTGGCACCAGCAGAGTGCCTCCCCTGGGGGTCCTGCCTCTTCTTGCTGCAGAGGGTGAGGAATGCTGCTGGGAAGAGCAGCTGCTCAGGGGTTGTTTTTCTCCCCAGAGTTCAGCGAGTGGCCTTGACTGGCTGTGCTGCACGGCACCGAATGCAGCAGGGGGGCAGCAGCTCCCTTCCACGGTTTGCCTTGGCCCATGCTGCCTGCTGAAGGAGAAGGAGGGGAAGGTTGTCCATCCTCCCGATGCCCTCTCAAACACCACTCGAGGAGGAGGGAGGCATTTGTCCTGGGAGGAGAGCTTGGCTGCTGGTGGCTGAAGTGGTTTTGTACTGAGGGCTGTCATGGGAAAGGGAAGGTTCCTCTGTGCTGTCCCAGTCACAGAATCACAGAATGTTGGGGGTTGGAAGGGACCTCCAGAGATCACCCAGTCCAACCCCCCTGCCACAGCAGCATCACCCAGGGCAGGTCACACAGGAACACATCCAGGTGGGGTTGGAAAGTCTCCAGAGCAGGAGACTCCACAACCTCTCTGGGCAGCCTGCTCCAGGGCTCTGCCACCCCCACAGGGAAAAAGTTTCCCCTTCTGTTCCTGTGGCACCTCCTCTGCTCCAGCTTGCCCCCAGTGCCCCTTGTGCTGTCCTTGGGCATCCCTGAGCAGAGCCTGGCTCCATCCTCCCCACACTGCCCTGCACATCTTTGTCACCAGCCATGAGGTCACCCTCAGGCTCCTCTGCTCCAAGCCCCAGCTGCCTCAGCCTGTCCTCAGCAGGGAGATGTTCCACTGCCTGCAGCAGCTTTGTGGCTCTGTGCTGGACTCTCTCAAGCAGTTCCCTGAGGTCCTTCTTGAAGTGAAGTGGCCATTACTGGACACAATATTCCAGATGTGGCCTCAGCAAGGCAGAGTAGAAGGGGAGGAGAACCTCTGTGGACCTGCTAACCACAGCCCTTCTAATCCACCTCAAGATGCCCTTGGCCTTCATATTCACAAGGGCACACTGCTGGCTCCTGGGCATCCTGTTTTCCACCAGGACCCCCAGGTCCCTCTTCCCTTTGCTGCTCTCCAACAGGTCAGTCCCCAACCTGTCCTGCTCCCTGGGGTTGTGCTTTCCTGGAGGCCAGCCTCTCCCCTCGTTGGATTTCATTCAGTGTCTCCCTGCCCAGGGGAGACCATCTGAGTGGCCCAGAACTGGAGAGCATCCCCATGACAGAGCATTGCAGGAAGCTGTTCCCCCACTCCAGTAAATGGCAGCCAGCACTACTGACATCGGGGGGCAGCTCCTGAGGGGCACTGCTGCGGTGGGTGACTCCACCGACACCGCTTGTCCCCATTGTCGAACCTGTTCTCAGCAAAAGGTGGTGAAATTCTTCAGCTCAGCTTCTGAGTTTGAGGACAGAGCAGCACCTGCACTTTCACATCACTCCAGCTGGCTTTTATGTCTCTTGACACAAGTGCCAGAGCCTGGTGTGCCGCCGAAGGGGCTGCAGGCAAGAAGCGGCGGTCGAGGGAGGTGGCGGCAGCGGTCCCGAAGCGTGTCAAGCAGCACGGCCTCCCAGGAGGAGAGCAGGTCATGCTGGGACAGCAGAGCAAATCTGAGGTGACAAATCTCTTTTGCCAAGCTGAAGAGGCATTGCTGAATGTGACTGCCTGAGCCCAGGTCCGTTCTCACTCCAGATTGGAGGTTTTACCTGGAATACACCCGGAGTCCCGGACTCTGGGGGGCTGATGGGACTAGCAGCTGCTTCTCCTCTTCCAGTGGGATGAGCTCTGCTTGCTTTTGACGCACAGTTCCCCCTTCAGGTTTGCTGTGCTTGTGCCCCTCACATCATTGTACTGGCACTTTTCAAGTGCAGCTTTTCTCTTTCTTTCCCTTTGCATTGCTCATTCAGAAAGCTCTTTTTGGAAGCACAGTCAGCTCACTGCCACATGGAGAATGAGAATCTCCCCAAGCAGCATAGCATCTACATTTCCATTTGTGATTAAAGGCAGAGGAAGCAATCACGGTCCTAAAACCTCAGGAAGTTCAAGAAGGACAAGTGCAGGGTCCTGCATCTGGGGAGGAATAACAGCAGGCACCAGGACAGGTTAGGAGCTGCCCTGCTGGAGAGCAGCTCCATGGAGAAAGACCTTGGAGTGCTGGTGGACAGCAAGTTCTGCATGGGACAGCAAGGTGCCCTGGTGGCCAAGAGAGCCAACAGCATCCTGGGGTGCATCAAGCAAAGTGTGGCCAGCAGGGCTAGGGAGGTTCTTCTCCCCCTCTGCTCTGCTCTGCTGAGACCACAGCTGCAATCCTGTGTCCAGTTCTGGGCTCCTCAGTTCAAGAGAGACAGAGACCTGCTGGAGAGAGTCCAAGGGAGAGCCATGAGAATGCTTAGGGGACTTGAGCATCTCCCCTGTGAAGAGAGACTGAGAGCCCTGGGGCTGTTTAGTCTGGAGAAGAGAAGGCTGAGAGGGGATCTGATCAATGTCTATCAATAGCTGAGGGCTGGGTGTCAAGTGGAGGGGGCCAAGCTCTTTTGGGTGGTGCACAGGAATAAGCCAAGGACCAATGGATACAAACTTGAACAGAGAAGGTTTCAGCTCAACATGAGGAGAAACTTCTTTGCAGTGAGGGTGGCAGAGCCCTGGAGCAGGCTGCCCAGAGAGGTTGTGGAGTCTCCTTCTCTGGAGCCTTTCCAACCCCACCTGGATGTGCTCCTGTGCAGACTACCCTGGGTGATGCTGCTCTGGCAGGGGGTCAGACTGGAGGTCGCTTCCAACCTCAAGTGTTCCATGATTCTATGAAATGCAGCTCCCTGTTCCACTCTTCCATGGTTAAGCCACCTCCCAAGCCTTGACCTGGCAAGCCTTGTACCTGTGTTCCCAGCTGGACTGAGCAGCAGCAGCAGGACCTGGTGCCTGAGGCAAAGCAGCCCCTCAGGGCACACCAGAGGGCACAGTGACTTTCTGCCCATTTCACAAACACTGTGGCCAGGCTGCCACTGCCTCTCTGGCACTGCTTCTCCAGTCACCTCCCACCTCTTGGAACTCTCCTTCCTCTCTGTGGGAAACCCTGGCATTGTGCCCTTGCTTCTCTACAAGAATAAGCAGTGGTGGTCTCCTGGCTGTGCCCATGAGGCTTGAGTCTGGTTTAGATGTGAGTTGGGGCACAGGCTTGAGCCTGATTCAGGTGTGAGTTGGGACACAGGCTTGAGTCTGGTTTAGATGTGGGTTGGGGCCCAGGCTTGAGCCTGATTCAGGTGTGAGTTGGGACACAGGTCTCAGACTGCCCCAGTGCTGCAGCTCCAGGCCTGGGCATAGCTCCCTCCATTGCAGCTTGGCAGCATCACTGTCCCCATGGGCTCCCAGTGCCACAGGCTGGAGCTGGTGGGAGGGGGCTGTCAGGCTGCTGTCTCCACAAGCAGCTATTAATCATCCTGTTTCTCTTAATTCCCTCACTTCCAGAGGAGCAAAAGGAAAACATTAAACAAATACTAAACTTCTTACAAGGAAGGAGGATTAGAGTCAAAAGCTGAAGCGAAGGGCAGCAGGGATTGAAGGGAAAAACGCCTCTTCCATTTGTCTTTCTTGCACAGCAGAGCCCAGGGCAGCAATCTCAGACAGCACATTTTTGCCACTTTAATGGAGCCTCAGCACTTTTTATTTCATCCCAAGCACAGTAGAGGGAAAATTCCTGAGCAGGACCCAGACAGTGCCATTGAAGTTCAGTTCAGCCACGTGCTGGGAGGAAAGCTGTGTGGGGCAAAAGGAAGCTTTCTTCATTTCATCTGGAAACAGAAATGATGTCAGAGCCCAGCCCCATGCTGGGGACCTCTCCTTTACAGCCACTTTGTGGCTTTTTGGAACTGTTGGCTCTACAAGGTTGTGGGGAGGGATATGTCTCCATCCTTCAAGCCTAGGAGGTATCAAAGGAGAAGTGAGAAGGCTGGCCTCACAAAGCTCCCCTGAAATATTAGCTCTACAAGGTTGTGGGGATATGTCTCCATCCTTCAAGCCTAGGAGGTGCTAAAAGAGAAGTGAGAAGGCTGGCCTCACAAAGCTCCCCTGGAATGTTAGCTCTACAAGGTTGTGGGGACCTTTGTCTGTCCTTCAAGCCTAGGAGGTATCAAAGGAGGAGTGAGAAGGCTGGCCTCACAAAGCTCCCCTGGAATGTTAGCTCTACAAGATTGTGGGGACCTTTGTCTGTCCTTCAAGCCTAGGAGGTATCAAAGGAGGAGTGAGAAGGCTGGCCTCACAAAGCTCCCCTGGAATGTTAGCTCTACAAGATTGTGGGGACCTTTGTCTGTCCTTCAAGCCTAGGAGGTATCAAAGGAGGAGTGAGAAGGCTGGCCTCACAAAGCTCCCCTGGAATGTTAGCTCTACAAGATTGTGGGGACCTTTGTCTGTCCTTCAAGCCTAGGAGGTATCAAAGGAGGAGTGAGAAGGCTGGCCTCACAAAGCTCCCCTGGAATGTTAGCTCTACAAGGTTGTGGGGACCTTTGTCTGTCCTTCAAGCCTAGGAGGTATCAAAGGAGAAGTGAGAAGGCTGGCCTCACAAAGCTCCCCTGAAATGTTAGCTATACCATGTTGTGGGGATATGTCTCCATCCTTCAAGCCTAGGAGGTGCTAAAAGAGAACTGAGAAGGCTGGCCTCACAAAGCTCCCCTGAAGATGGGCACAGCATCAGAGTCAGCAGGGGGGGAAGCAGATTGCAGTGAGGGAAACAAGGGCTGAAAGCTCAGCTGAAATCAAAGCCTCCAGCCTGCCTCCAAGCTTGGCCTTTCTGCCAAAGTCAGTCTGCACCTTTTTGCTTCAAGGAGTCCAGCTGGTTACCAGAAATGCCACCAGGCAGCCCAGCAAACATTCCTAGAGAAAAATAGCTTTTAATACCTCCCAGCTTCAGCTGCTAACTGGTGCTGAGCTGATAAATCATTTTGCCTCCTCAGCTGAGGAGTTTTCAATTCCCTTTCATATGCCAGCAGAGAGACTGACAACTATGAATTATGCATCATGGAGGTAGATTCATAGAATGCTTTGATTTGGAAGGGACCTTAAAGATTACCAAGTTCCAACCCCCTGCCATGGGCAGGAACACCTCCCACCAGCTCAGTTTGCTCAAGGCCTCATCCAGCCTGGCCTTGAACACCTCCAGGGAGGGGACATCCACAGCCTCCCTGGGCAACCTGTGCCAGTGTCTCACCACCCTCACTGCAAAGAATTTCTTCCTCATCTCCAATCTAAGTCTGCCCTCCTCAAGCTTCAATCCATTCCCTCTCATCCCATCACTGCCAGCCCTTGCCAAAAGTCCCTTCCTGGCTTTCCTGCAGGAAACAGTCCCTCTGCAGCCTTCTTGTAAAACCTTCAGGTACTGGAAGGCTGCTCTAAGTTGTCCCTGGAGCCTGCTCCTCTCCAGCCTAAACAGCCCCAGCTCTCTCAGCCTGTCCCCATAGGGGAGGTTCTCCAGCCCTCTGATCACCTTGGTGGCCTCCTCTGGATATCAATGAACTGACAAAATGGAGATTCTGTGGAAGAGTTATGAAATGGGCATTGGCACCCCTTCACTTGCTGCTGCTGCCTCTGTTTGTTGCCATTGCTTGCCCCAAGGATGCTGTGGCTGCCTCCTCCTTGGGGGTGTTCAAGGCCAGGCTGGACAGGACCTTGAGCAGCTGAGTTTGATTAAGAGGTGTCCCTGCCCATGGTGGGAAGGTTGGAGTTAAATGAGCTCTGAGCTGCCTTCCAGCCTGAGCCATTCTAGGATCCTGTGATGCTGCCCAGCCAGAAGAGTTTTAAAGGCAACTGCTTGATGGCACAAAAGGAAGAGAAAGAAGTGTAGAAAGAGTTTGAGCATGTCCAATTCTACCCAAAGGACCAGCTGTGCTCTGAATGAAAAGAGGTGGAGGCTCAGCAGCAAAGCAAAGAGGTGGAGGAGATGCCTTCCTCTTCATGTTCCTCCTCATCCGGCATGCTGGCTGCCTTAGTGCTTTCCTCCCTGACTCTGCACAATGGCACTGGAAACCTGTCAAGGGTTTGCTACTGCTGGATGCCCCAGGGATCAGTGCTGGGCCCCATCCTGTTCAGTATCTTGATGATCTGGATGAGGGGATTGAGTCCATCAGCAGTAAGTTTGCAGATGACACCAAGCTGGGGGCAGGTGTGAATCTGTTAGAGGGTAGAAGGGCTCTGCAGAGGGACCTTGCCAGGCTGGACAGATGGGCAGAGTCCAACAGGATGGCATTGAACAAGTCCAAGTGCCAGGTGCTGCACTTTGGCCACAACAACCCCATGCATGGTCTGGGTTGGACAGGACCTCCAAAGGTCATCCAGTCCAACCTGCCCTGCAGTCAGCAGGGACATCATCAATTAGATCAGGTTGCTCAAAGCCTTGTTGAGCCTCACCTTAAATATCTTTGGTCACTTTGGCCACAACAACCCCATGCAGAGCTACAGGTTGGGGTCAGAGTGGCTGGAGAGCAGCCAAGCAGAAAGGGACCTGGGGGGACTGGTTGACAGAAGCTGAACATGAGGCAGCAGTGTGCCCAGGTGGCCAAGAAGGCCAATGGCATCCTGGCCTGCATCAGGAACAGTGTGGCCAGCAGGAGCAGGGAAGTCATTCTGCCCTGTGCTCAGCACTGGTTAGACCACAGCTTGAGTCCTGTGTCCAGTTCTGGGCCCCTCATCTTAGGAAGAATGTTGAGTTGCTGGAAGGTGTCCAGAGAAGGGCAACAAGGCTGGGGAGGGGTCTGGAGCACAGCCCTGTGAGGAGAGGCTGAGGGAGCTGGGGTTGCTTAGCCTGGAGAAGAGGAGGCTCAGGGGAGACCTTCTTGCTCTTTACAACTACCTGAAGGGAGGTTGTAGCCAGGAGAGGGTTGGTCTCTTCTCCCAGGCAAGCAGCACCAGAACAAGAGGACACAGTCTCAAGCTGTGCCAGGGGAGGTTTAGGCTGGAGGTGAGGAGAAAGCTCTTCCCAGAGAGAGTTGTTAGCCATTGGAATGTGCTGCCCAGGGAGGTGGTGGAGTCACTATCACTGGAGGTATTCAAGAGGGGATTGGATGTGGCACTTGGAGCCATGGTCTAGTTAGCCATGAGGCGTTGGGTGACAGGTTGGACTTGATGATCTTTGAGGTCTCTCCCAACCTTATTGGTTCTATGATTCTATATTGTTTAAAGAAAATTCTTTGCCTCTCTACTTCCAAGCCAACTCCAGATTATTTCTTGGTGGATTTGCTCCTTCCCTTTCTTTTCCTCTCTATTGGGAAAGGGGGGGTATTGGGGGGAAGCAGGGGAAGTATTCTCATCCTTGCCCCCATCTGAGCTCTTAAACCCCAGTTAAGGCTCAAAGCACCACCCCAACCCATCCCATGACCTGCAGAAGGCTTCAGTTCTGCTGTTTGGGTTTGGTTTCTCTTTAGAAAGGCTTGCAGCAGCCAGCTCAGCAGTGTTTGGTGTCAAGCACTTAGTCCCACTTTATTACTTGGATAAAGAATAATCCATCATTCCCTGAAGAAGAGGGTAGAGAAATTGGGAACAAGACAAAGTTTTGCAGCATGAGATAGCAGGAGGGGGAAAAATAAAGCTTGAATAAGCAGTGCCTTTGCCATGAGCCTTGGGTGGCTCTGTCCTTTTGCAGAGGGCTGCTGCCTGCTCCTGCATGCAAATCACATTTGCAGGAGCAAGTAATTCATTACAGTTAATTTCAAACTTAATTTTAACTTTCTCATTCATTAAGTCCTGGTTTGATTCCAAGAAGGCAGGGAAGAGGAAACTCATTTTGTTTGTCTTTTTCTATCCCCCCTCCCCCTGTATTTTGGCTCCTTTAGGCTAATTATATTGTAGGTTTTGAAGTAATTCAAGTGGTAGCAGGAGCACAGTGGGTGAAGAGCATCTTAGCTCACAGAGGAGAAGGAAGAAAATCCCTCCAGGCTTGAGCAGGAGGAACACACAGCAAGTAGTCCCAGTTTTGGGATCCTGGGGTGCAGCAAGCAAAGTGTGGCCAGCAGGGCTAGGGAGGTTCTTCTCCCCCTCTGCTCTGCCCTGCTGAGGCCACACCTGCAATCCTGTGTCCAGTTCTGGGCTCCCCAGTTCAAGAGAGACAGAGACCTGCTGGAGAGAGTCCAAGGGAGAGCCATGAGGGTGATTAGGGGACTTGAGCATCTCCCCTGTGAAGAGAGACTGAGAGCCCTGGGGCTGTTTAGTGTGGAGAAGAGAAGGCTGAGAGGGGATCTGATCAATGTCTATCAATATGTGAGGGGTGGGTGTCAAGTGGAGGGGGCCAAGCTCTTTTGAGTGGTGCACAGGAATAAGCCAAGGAACAATGGATACAAACAGAGAAGGTTTCAACTCAACATGAGGAGAAACTTCTTTGCAGTGAGGGTGGCAGAGCCCTGGAGCAGGCTGCCCAGAGAGGTTGTGGAGTCTCCTTCTCTGGAGCCTTTCCAACCCCACCTGGATGCATTCCTGTGCAGACTGCCCTGGGTGATGCTGCTGTGGCAGGGGGGTTGGGACTGGCTGAGCTCTGGAGGTCCCTTGCAACCTGTAACACTCTGTGATTGAGTGATGCTGATGAAACAACAAACCAGCACAACAGATACAGACATTTCTCTCTCAATAATGACAATGAAGTGTATCATTCACAGGAAAAAAGAAAGGAAGTAAAGAAAAGGGCAAAGAGACATCTTTCTTTATGGTCTTTCCTTATGGAAAACAGTTCCATATCATAGAATCACAGAATGGTAGGGGCTGGAAGGGACCTCCAGAGATCATCCAGTCCAAAACCCCTGACAGAGCAGGGTCACTCAGGGCAGGTCACAGAGGAACACTTCCAGGTGGGTTTGGAATATCTCCACACAGGGAGACTCCACAACCCCCATGAGCAGCCTGTTCCAGTGTTTTGTCACCTTCACAGTGCAAACATTTCCTCATGTTTCCATGGAAATGTGTTTGCTTTGTTGATGCTTTCCTGAGAGAGAGAGATCTGGGCACATCTAGGGTGCTGGTGGTGATCAGTGATAGCAAACACTCCAGGGATGCCCTGCAAAGGAGCAGTGCCTGTGCTGCAATCATCCTTCTGCCCAGTTCCACCTCTGCTACAAACCCTGCCTGGCATTCCCAGGAGCTGTGTGAGCCTGAGTCCTGGTGTCCCAGAGCAGTGATTCATGCTGAGCTCCCTGTGCCACGAAATGGGAATCTTCCATGAGCCTTCTCAGCTGAAGAAGTTGTTCTGGTGTCTGTCAGAAAGAATGGATGAGTTCTCTCCAGGTTGAAAAGCAGCTTACAAGGCAGCTGGATGCAGTGGCTGAGCAGGAGGAGGAACAATGTGGTCCCCTGAAGGGATGTGAGCAGCAGGGTAACCCATCAGAAGCAGCAGCCAGGTTTGAGAAGAGTGATGTTTCCTGTGATTAATGGCTGAACCTTGGGGTTCTGAGAGGCTGGAGAGGGCCTGAATAGCCATGAGTTTTGTCTGCTCTGGCTCTGCAAAACAACTCAATCGAATGTCACAGCATCCAGGACTCCTGTGGTGATAAATCCAGCTCCATCTCTCAGCTGGTCCACTCAGGTATCTCTCTGATTCTGTCAGATAATGTTAAGGTTGAAGTAGGAACACAATAGAGGAAGGGCTGGGACAAATGTATTCACAGTGGCTACCCAGCACAGCATCTGCAGTCTGTCCTCTGGCAGCTATTCACCCTAGAGTCTGCCATCCAAGTTGAATTCCCCTGGTGAGGCCCACCAGTGGCTTCCAGTTGCTGTCTGTAATGGCAGGGCCCACTCCTACCTGTGGCAGGTTGGAGAGTACTCAAGGAGGCAGTGGTGGACCCCCAGAGCCCTTGCTCAGCTCGGGGTGTAGCCTGCTCCTTGCTCTCATCCCTTTCCCCTGCCTGAGGGCAGAGTGAAGCTTGCAAGCTGAGGTGAAGCTCACAGACAGGTTCTCTCCTTGCACTGGGGAGGGATCTTGGGCTAGGTGCCAGGACACAGCTGCCTTTGGACATCATCCTGAAGTTCCTACCCAAGGGAGGGCACTGCCTCGTTGGGCTTGACCTCACCAAGAGGCTTTGTCAGTCCTGAAGAGCAGCATGGATGGACTGGTGCCAGCTGAGCAGCACACTCGGGTCCTGCCTGCCCCACCAGAGCTGGCTGCAAGGACAAAGATGACAAGAGGAGGCTCAGGGGAGACCTTACTGCCATCTACAACTCCCTGAAGGGAGGTTGTGGCCAGGTGGGGGTTGGTCTCTTCTCCCAGGCAGCCTGTGACAGGAGAGGACACAGCCTCAAGCTGTGCCAGGGGAGGTCTGGGCTGGATGTGAGGAAGAAATTCTTCACTGAAAGAGATTGGAATGGGCTGGATGGGGAGGTGGTGGAGTCACTGCCCCTGGAGGTGTTTAAAAAGACCCTGGATGAGGCACTTGGTGCCATGGTTTAGTTGATTAGATGCTGCTGGGTGATAGGTTGGGCTTGATGATCTCAAAGGTCTTTTCCAACCTGGCTGATTCTGTGATTAACATCTTTGTTGGCAATATGGACAGTGGCACTGAGGATCCCTCAGCACCAAACTGTGTGTTGCAGCTGACAGGCTGGAAGGAAGGGATCCATTCAGAGGTACCTGGACAGGCTGCAGAGCTGGGCCCATCACAACCTCATGAGGTGCAATAAGACCAAGGGCAAGGTCCTGCAGCTGGGTCAGGGCAAACCCAAGCACTGATATAGCTGGGCAGGGACTGGCTTGAGAGCAGCCCTGGAGAAAAGGCCTTGGGGGTGCTGGGGGATGAGATGCTCAACAGGAGCCAGCAGTGAGCACTTGCAGCCCAGAGAGCCAAGCAGAGCCTGGGCTGCAGCAAGAGAAGTGTGGCCAGCAGGGCCAGGGAGGGGATTCTCCCCCTCTGCTCCACTCTGCTGAGACCACACCTGGAGCTCTGTGTCCAGTTCTGGAGCCCCTAGGACAGGAAGGATCTGGAGGTGCTGGAAGGTGTCCAGAGAAGGGCCATGAGGATGATCAGAGGGCTGGAGCTGCTCTGCTATGGAGACAGACTGAGAGAGTTGGGGCTGTTCAGCCTGGAGAAGAGAAGGCTCTGAGGAGACCTTCTTGTGGCCTTCCAGTATCTGAAGGGGGCTCCAAGAAATCTGGGGAGGGACTTTTGAGGGTGTCAGGGAGTGACAGGACTGGGGGGAATGGAGCAAAACTAGAAATGGGTAGATTGAGCTTGGATGTTAGGAAGAAGTTGTTCCCCATGAGGGTGGTGAGAGCCTGGCACAGGTTGCCCAGGGAGGTGGTGGCAGCCTCCTGCCTGGAGGTTTTTGCAGCCAGGCTGGATGTGGTTGTGAGCAAGCTGCTGTAGTGTGAGGTGTCCCTGGCCATGGCAGGGGGTTGGAACTGGCTGATTCTTGAGGTCCCTTCCAACCCTGACAATGCTGTGAGTCTATGATTCTGTTATCTAGCAGTGGTGCAGGTTGCCTCCTGTTGGGATGTGACAGCCTCACACCCTGCTCTCTGGGGGGTGCTGCATCAGTTCTGCTTTCCCTGGCAGCCAGGCTGGTGGCATTACTGAAGAGCTGCCTGGTAGCCTTCCCTCTGCTCACTGGGTCTTGAAAGGATGATGCCTTCTAGGTGGCTAGATACTGGCTGCCCCTTTGGCTCCTGCTGCTGGGTTAGGTTGTTATTCTGCACTGATCCAGCCCACAATCAGCAGTACAGTTGCTCTGCAGCTTTAATCTTTCCCCACTTATCTCTTCCCAGCAAAACAATTTGCACATCTTTGCTCAGCTGATTCCCCAAACCTGCCTGAGAGCCTTATCTGCCTTGAGTCAATAGAGAACCATGTGAGGGCTTCAACAGAAAGCCACTTCCTGTGCTCCTTGAATTTGAGGAAGGGGGGAGGAGGGTTAGTAGGCAATTTAGAGGACCCAGACTGGAGGGGGAATCAATCCTTGACACAACTCCACAGTTCAACAGCCGTGGAGGTGAATTCTGCCTACTGACAGGCAGGAGGGTTGGCAAAGCTGTGGGAGGTTAGTGAGGGGTTCCAAGGTGTGAGGAGAAACCAGGGTCCAGTTGTTAGGTGCTAGGTGTCCAGCAACCCACTCTTGTGAGGAGAAGAGTGTGGGTTTCCTTCTCTTTTGGCAAAGATGATTCCATCTAGCAGGTCACACACGTGCATGGGCACACAGCTCAGGCTCTTCTTGTGCTTCCCCTGCCTGAGGCATTGACTCATTCATTTTGTTCTAGCCCATGCTTCTCTTTCTGCACTCTTCTCTCCAGTTAATGAAATCTACGTGAGAACCTTGTAGCAGCTGAAGTTTTGTGTGAGCTGTGGAGACTAGGTCATGACATGAGCCTTAGTCTTGCTCTGAAGAAGCAGACGGGGGCCTCTCAGATCTCACCTGCAGTGCTGCCTCCAGCTCTGGGGTCCCCAACATGAGACAGGCACAGACCTGATGGAGTGGGTCCAGAGGAGGCCACCAAAGGGATCAGAGGGCTGGAGAACCTCTGAGATGAAGACAGGCTGAATGAAGAAAGTTCTTCACTGAGAGAGTCATTGGCCATTGGGATGTGCTGCCCAGGGAGGTGGTGGAGTCCCCATCCCTGGAGGGGTTCAAGAGGGGATTGGATGTGGCACTTGGTGCCATGGTCTAGTCATGAGGTCTGTGGTGATAGGTTGGACTCGATGATATTTGAGGTCTCTTCCAACCTTGGTGATACTGTGATACTACTGTGTAATTGGAGCTGTTCAGCTTGGAAAAGAGAAGGCAGACCTTAGAGCTGCATTACAGTATCCGAAGGGGACCTACAGGAAGGCTGGGAGGGACTGTTCAGAAGGGCCTGTGGGGATAGGATGAGGGGCTAGGGTTTGAAACTGGAGCAGAGCAGATTCAGGTTGGCCATCAGGAGGAAGCTCTGCACAGTGAGAGTGGTGAAATACTGGAACAGGCTGCCCAGGGCTGTGGTTGAGGCCCCATGCTGGAGCCATTCAAGATCAGGCTGGATGTGACCCTGTGCAGCCTGCTGTAGTTGGATGTGTCCCTGTGCAGCCTGCTGTAGCTGGAGGTGTCCCTGCTGAGTGCAGGGGGGTTGGCCAAGCTGCCCTTTGAGGCTCCCTTCCATCCCTATGCCCTCTGTGAATCTGTAACTCCACAGGACACCTCTGCTCATGTTGCTCTCCAGAAGCCCTGGTCCCTGGCAGCGCTGCCTCCTTTCCCTGTCACTGCTGTTTTCTAAGTCCTTTGGTTCTCTTGGATTTAATTCCTTAAGGAATGAGATGCTGAAGCCTGTTTTAAACCAGCAGAGGTTCAGAAGAAGGCTGTGACCTGCTTATGTCCAGAAACTCATGGGATTTGCCTTCCAGCTCAGGTAACTCTGCTTTTGGGAGGGCTTCCCTGGCAGCTTCTTCAGACTGACTCCAGAAGCAGCATTTGACTTGCTAAACTAGCAGAAGTGATCATTTCTTCTCAGAAAGAAGAAAAAGCCATTTCCCCCCTGTTCATGCTCATAGTTTCCTGGGGAGACTGCAATGTGACAAAGAGCAGCAATAAGCTGAGACCTCTCCTTAGAGCAGGGTCTGGCTTCAAATCCCTTTCATGTCTTTCACAAGCACAAGGCTGCTTTGATGTTGCTGCGATGTTGGACCCACTTCTGGCTCTTTGTTCTGGAGCCCATCCCCACAAACAGCCTCCTCCTGCTTCAGGCTAAAGTTCACAACGTTGCTGGGAGCAACCTGCTGCTGTGGGTAAGCTGCAATGGTTTGTGCCCCTGCTCATGCAGCAGCTGGGGCAAACTGCCCTGGTGGTGTGCATGGCATGGCAACATCCATGTGGCAAGCCCTGCTGACCCAGCCAGAAAGGGTTGGTGCTTGCTCTGGACTTCACAGAATGGCTCAGGTTGGAAGGGACCTCAGAGATCATCTGCTCAAACCTCCCCACCATGCCCAGGGACACCTCTCAACTGGACTCAGCTGCTCAAGGCCTCATCCAGCCTGGCCCTCAACATCCCCAGGCAGGAGGCAGCCACTTCCTCCCTGGGCAGCCTGTGCCAGAGTCTCACCACCCTCACACTGAGAAACTTCTTCCTCAGCTCCAGTCTAGCCCTGCTCTCCCTCAGCTTCAAACCATTCCCCCTTGGCCTGTCTTAGGAAAAGTCTCTCTGCAGCCTTCCTGGAGGATCCCTTCAGCTACTGGAAGGCAGCTCTAAGGTCCTCCCAGAGTCTTCTCTTCTCCAGGCTGAACACCCCCAGCTCCCTCAGCCTGTGCTCACAGCAGAGCTGCTCCAGCCCTTGGATCATCTTTGTGGACTTTCTCTGGACTCACTCCAACAGCTCTGTGCCATCTCCCTCCACAGATCAGCTCCTACTGCAGTGTCCCCAGCACTGCAAGAAGGCAAAATCCCACCCAGGTATGGGACCTGGTAGGGAGACTACATCCATGTTCTCTTTGGAGAGCCTTTGCCGATATCTAAAGCTTATGGCCCAGTGTTTTTCAGGCAACTTCCATTTTTGCTGTTACTGCCATGTGGACAGAGCAGCCATCAGTGTCCCCTGGCCCCACTGTGTATCCTGTGCTCCTGCCTGAGCTGTGCTGGACAGACAGGTCCTAGAGATGCTCCAGATGGGCCCAGGCAGTGATCCCATTGCCACAAACCAGCCCAGCAGCCCACATCCAGCATCCTTCCCTAGGACAGGAAGGATCTGGAGGTGCTGGAAGGTGTCCAGAGAAGGGCCACAAGGATGATCAGAGGGCTGGAGCTGCTCTGCTATGGAGACAGACTGAGAGAGTTGGGGCTGTTCAGTCTGGAGAAGAGAAGGCTCCAAGGAGACATTCTTGTGGCCTTCCAGTATCTGCAGGGGCTCCAAGAAAGCTGGGGAGGGACTTTTGAGGGTGTCAGGAAGTGATAGGACTGGGGGGAATGGAGCACAACTAGAAATGGGTAGATTGAGATTGGATGTGAGGAAGAAGTTGTTCTCCATGAGGGTGGTGAGAGCCTGGCACAGGTTGCCCAGGGAGGTGGTGGAAGCCTCATGCCTGGAGGTGTTTGCAGCCAGGCTGGCTGTGGCTGTGAGCAAGCTGCTGTAGTGTGAGGTGTCCCTGGCCATGGCAGGGGGGTTGGAACTGGCTGATCCTTGAGGTCCCTTCCAACTCTGACAATGCTGTGAGTCTGTAAGGTGTAAGCACAGCCTGGGGGGCATGGGCTTGCCCATGCTGCAGAGGAGCAGCAGTGAAAACTCTCCTTGTAGGCAAGGAAATGTGTCAGAGGCTTCAGGGGGCATTTTGGTGAACATCAGCTAATTTAAATGGTGTTACTCCAGGAAACCTTCAGGTCATTTGTGTCTAATTTCAACATCCCCTGGTGTCTGGCTGCATCTTTTCTCCCTGCAGCCCTAGGCTCACAGGCTGTGTCTGTCCCTCTGTGTCTGTCTACCTCCTGCCTGTAGCCCTGCAGCTAGCACGGAGGGCATCCCTCATTAGCATGAGTGAGCTCAACCCCTTCAGACCATGACAGGGACATCTTGGCAGTGGCTCTTGGCAGGCACTGTAACAGAGTCACAGAGTCACAGAATGTTAGGGGTTGGAAGGGACATTAAAAGCTCATCCAGTCCAACCCCCTTGCCAGAGCAGGAGCACCCAGGGCAGGTCACACAGGAACACATCCAGGCAGGCCTTGAATATCTCCAGAGAAGGAGATTCCACAATCCCTCTGGGCAGCCTGTCCCAGGGCTCTGTCACCCTCACAGGGAAAAATTCCTCCTCCTGTTTCCATGGAACTTCCTCTGCCTCAGCTTCCACCCCTGCCCCTTGTGCTGTCCTTGGGCATCACCCAGCAGAGCCTGGCTCCAGCCTCTGGGCACTCACCCTGCACATCTTTATCAACATCAATGAGGTCACCCTCAGGCTCCTCCTCTCCAAGCTACAGAGCCCTCAGCTCCCTCAGGCTCTCCTCCTAAGGAAGATCTTCCACTGCCTTCATCTTTGTTGCTCTGTGCTGGACTCTTTGAAACAGTTCCCTGAGGTCCTTCCTGAACTGCGGGACCCAGAACTGGACACAATATTCCAGATGTGGCCTCAGCAGGGCAGAGTAGAGGGGCAGGAGAACCTCTCTGGACCTACTCACCACAGCCCTTCTAATCCACCCCAGGATGCCCTTGGCCTTCTTGGCCACCAGAGCACATTGCTGGCTCATGGTCAACCTCCCATCCACCAGGGCCCTCAGGTCCTTTTCCCCTTCACTGCTCTCCAGCAGCTCAGTCCCCAACCTCTCCTGCTCCATGAGGTTGTTCTTTCCCAGGTGCCAGACTCTCCCTTTGCCCTTCTTGAATTCCATTCCATTTCTGCCCAACTCTCAGCCTGTGCAGGTCTGGCTGAATGGCAGCACCACCCTCCTGTGTCAGCCACTCCACCCAGCTTGGTGCCACCAGCAAACTTGCTGACAGTGCTCTCTGTGCCCTCATCCAGGTCACTGATGAATATATTGAGTAGTACTGGTCCCAGTAGTGAGCCCTGAGGGACTCCACTAGGCACAGGCCTCCAACTAGCCTCTCTCCCATCGACCACAGCTCTCTGACTTCTTCCCTTCAACCAGTTCCCATCCACCTCACTCCCTGCCCATCCCTATGTCCTGGCTGGGCGGGGCCCAGGGGGGTGCCTGTTGGTTTGCATGGCCAAACATGTTGCTGGGGAAGTGCTGAGAGTTCAGAGAGCTTGGGAAGCTCTGGCAGAGTGCCTTGAGCAAGCCCAGCTCAAGCTCCTAGCTTTAGCAGTTTGTCCAGGTGCTGCTCCTTTGCAGCTGCTGTGGCTTCCTGAAGGAAAGCAGTGAGGCTTCCTTTGACATTTTTCACTTTACATTTCCACCCAGAGAGTGTCACTATTCCAAACAGCTTTGGGTTTGTTCTTCTGGGAAATTGTCAGAGAGAACTTACAGCTTCCATTAAACTCTTCCATTAAACTCTCATCTTCAACAGGCGTGGTGTAAGCTCCTTCAGCTGTGAAAGAGAAATTGCTTTTGCTCTGAATTACAAAGATAGTTAAACCACTTCTCTCTGGCTTGTGATGTATTTCTTATTCAGGAAAAAAAGGAAACAAACCACCCAGCTCACATAATGGAGGCAAGGCAGGCTGACAATACCAGACTGACAATACCAAGCTGGGAGGCTTGGCTGAGGCACCTGGAGGCTGTGAGGTCATTCAGAGACTTGGAGAGACTGAGAGCTGGGCAGAGAGGAACCTAAGGAGGTTCAACAAGGATCAGTGCAGAGTCCTGCACCTGGGGAGGAAGAATCAACTGCAGCAGCACAGGCTGGGAGGGGATCTGCTGGAGAGCAGCCCTGGGGAGAAGGAGCTGGGAGTGCTGGTGGACAACAAGTTCTGCATGGGACAGCAATGTGCCCTGGGGGCCAAGAAGGCCAATGGGATCCTGGGCTGCATTCAGAGGAGTGTGTCCAGCAGAGCCAGAGGTTCTCCTCCCCCTCCACTCTGCCCTGGTGAGACCTCCCCTGGAATATTGCATCCAGCTCTGGGCTCCCCAGTTCAAGAGGGAGAGGGATCTGCTTGAGAGAGTCCAAGGGAGAGCTCCAAGGATGCTGAAGGGACTGCAGCACTGCCTGGGGAGGAGAGGCTGAGAGCCCTGGGGCTGTTTAGTCTGGAAAGGAGAAGACTGAGAGGGGATCTGATCAATGACTATCAACATCTGAGGGCTGGGGGTCAGGAAGGAAGGGACAGGGACAGGCTCTGCTCAGTTGCACCGTGGGATAGGACAAGGGGCAATGGATATAAACTCCAGTACAGGAGGTTCCATCTCAGCATGAGGAGGAACTTCTTGACTGTGAAGGTCCCACAGCCCTGGAGCAGGCTGCCCAGAGAGGTTGTGGAGTCTCCTTCTCTGGAGCCTTTCCAGGCCTGCCTGGGTGTGTTCCTGTGTGACCTGTGCTGGATTCTATGGTCCTGCTCTGGCAAGGGAGGTTGGACAGGAAGGTCTCCAGAGGTCCCTTCCAACCCTTAACATCCTGAGATCCTGTGACCATTATTTAGCTTTAAGATAACCAAAGAGGGTGAAGCCTGAAGTAATGAATGCCTGGAGTGATAACCCTCCAGAGTGCTCCTAACAACTTAGGAGCTCTGCATTTTTGTTTGCTCGTTTGGTTTGGTTGGTTTGTTTGCTTTTTAACACAGAAGGTATGTGACTGTGTTTCAGCTCAGTGATTTCTTTGCCTGAATGTCCAGGCAGCAGGAAAACCAAAAGAGCTTCAGTGTGAATTCTGTGTGCCTGAGGTCACCCTGAGCCTTTGGTGACTATAGCCAAGTCCTATGACTTCACTTCATGTGCAATATAGATTCTTAGTACCCACTGTTCTCTTTCCACTCCAGCTGAAGCTATAATCAGTGGTTGTGGAGACCAAGACTCCTATTAGTGTAAATTAATCTGCAGTATGACTCTGCTTTTGCCTCTTTTCTTTTTGGTCACAGGATTGAACAACTCTCCTTCACTGCTTTTCTCCATCAATGACTTCAGGGCAGCAGGAAAAGGAACCCCAAAGCCATGGAGAGCAACCACGCTCTTGGGTGACAGGCTGGGACTTGAGGATCTTTGAGGTCTCTTCCAGCCTTATTGATCTATGATTCTCCTGGGACCCAGATCTAGGATCTAGAAATGCCAATCTATCCAAACCAGGACTGTTTTACCCTTCTGACCTAGTGGAAGCAGTTCCAGCCTCCTGGATTCCCCTCTGCTCAGAGGGAATTAGTGGCTCCTGCTGCTGTGCTGCAAGCAAGCCACGGGCAGACTCTGGAAACAATAATAAAGAGGAAGACCTCAGAGGAGGATGATGGATACTGTGGCAGGGAAAGAAAATAATGCTTTCCTTTCTCAGAGTTAATGAGTTGATTGAAGAGGGCTCAAATTCTAGGAGGAGAATTGCCTAATACATATGTATGTAAAACAAACAAACCCCAAACCCAAACCCAAGGCTCTGGGCTTATGGAAAAAGGGCTGAAGGAGCAGAGTTCCTCTCTGGAGGTGGGAGAGAGGATGTAAATATGAGGCTGAGAGGCACAGCTAAAGAAGAGTAAATCCACTAGCACAAAAACCATGGCTGGAAGGAAAAAAGGGAAGGGTGCTCCTGGGCCTGGGGCAGTGTGGTGGGTTTAGTGCCATGCCCTTAAAAGTGGGGTACAGATTTCTGAGCAGTAAAGGAGAAAAATGGAAATAAGTCACTGTTGGGGGGGAAAAGGAAAACAAGAGAGTCATTACTGTGTCCAGTTCTGGGCCCCTCAGTCTAGGAAAGATGTTGACTTGCTGGAATGAGTCCAGAGAAGGACAACGAAGTTGGTGAAGCGTTTGGAGCCCAGCCCTGTGAGGAGAGGCTGAGGGAGCTGGGGTTGCTTAGCCTGGAGAAGAGGAGGCTCAGTTGTGACCTTCTTGCTCTCTACAACTCCCTGAAGGGAGGTTGTAGACAGGCAGAGGTTGGTTTCTTCTCCCAGGCAGCCAGCACCAGAACAAGAGGACACAGTCTCAGGCTGTGCCAGGGGAGGTTTAGGTTGGATGTTAGGAGGAAGTTCTATACAGAAAGAGTGATTGCCCATTGGAATGTGCTGCCCAGGCAGGTGGTGGAGTCACCATCATTGGAGGCATTTAGGAAGAGACTTGATGGGGTGCTTGGTGCCATGGGTTAGTTGATTAGGTGGTGTTGGATGATGGGTTGGACACAATGATCTTGAAGGTCTCTTCCAACCTGGTCTATCCTATCCTATCCTATCCTATCCTATCCTATCCTATCCTATCCTATCCTATCCTATCCTATCCTATCCTATCCTATCCTATCCTATCCTATTTGCTTCTAACTGAGTTGCTCTGGCAAAGTGAATGGTGGGGCAGGGGGGAAACTTCAACCCACCACAGGCAGGTACAGACAGGTAATGAAAGGAAAGGCAAATGAGGAATCTGTGGAAGCAGAGCTCTTTGGCTTGCCCAAGAGGAGATGGAACATTTCATGAGGTAGGTTTGTGCTGAGACACCAAAGGAGCTAAAAGGAGCACTGTGAGCAGTCTCTGATCTGCTGGGTCACTCTGGGTCATTCTGCATCATTCTGGCCCTTGGTTCTGCTCTGCTGGGACTCCACCTCCAATCCTGCCTCCAGTTCTGGTGTTCCCAGCAGAAGAAGGACACAGAGCTGCTGGAGTGAGTCCAGAGTAGGCCACAGAGATGATCCAAGGGCTGGAGCAGCTCTGCTATGAGGACAGGCTGAGGGAGCTGGGGGTGCTCAGCCTGGAGAAGAGAAGACTCTGGGGGGAGTTGCCTTCCAATAGCTGAAGGGATCCACCAGGAAGGCTGCAGTGAGACTTTTCCTGAGGGTGTCTAGAGACAGGACAAGGGGGAATGATTTGAAGCTGAGGGAGAGCAGGGTGGGACTGGAGCTGAGGAAGAAGTTCTTCAGTGTGAGGGTGGTGAGACTCTGGAATAGACTGCCCAGGGAGGCTGTGGCTGCCTCCTCCCTTGGGGTGTTCAAGGCCAGGCTGGATGAGGCCTTGAGCAGCTGAGTTTAGGTGAGAGGTGTCCCTGGCCATGGTGGAAGCAGATGATCTCTGAGGTCCCTTCTAACCTGAGCCGTTCTATGATCTCAGCTGACCGCTCCCCAAGGGCATTTCTCCCCAGTAAAGAGCAGGTGGTCCTGACATCCCAGAGGGTCTGTGAAAAGGCTTTGCCTTGAAAACCAGGCTTGGCAGGATCTCTGTTGGAACCTTTCAATCAGCCCCCCTTTCCCCACCGGCACTGGAAGGGGCTGTCCTCCAGAGACAGCAATTACACAGGCATCCTGGTGAGCAAAGGGCTTTCAGGGCTGTGTTCCTGGAAGAGCAGGAATTATGGACACCTTCAAGCCACCACAGCAACAGCTCAAACCCAAGCCATCTGCAGGCTGTTCCCTGTTGTTTGGGATCTTTTGAGAGAGCCTTGCCTGCAGCATGACATCACTGAGCTGAATCAGGCCCGGGGCCAGAGCACTCTTGGTTTAATGTAATGAGACATCAGCCTGTTGGCTACAGCACAGGGATGACCTTGAGTGATGGCAGGACTGAGCTGCAGAGAGTCTGTATGCAGCTCAAAGTCAGATTAACATTAGCTGTCTCTCCAGTTGTTTGGTAATGAGCTGGCATTTCCTCTCCAAAAGGCAGCAGCAGGGGCCAGGGTGATTGTTTCTAAGCAGCATGCAAAGGGAGAAGCCCAGAGGTGGTACAGCAGACCTGCAGAGAGCCTCCTGCCCCTCACATGCTGTGTTCTCCTTTCACACAATCACAGAAACATTCAGGTTGGGAAAGACCCCCAGGATCACCAAGTCCAACCATTAGCCCTGCTCTCCAAGGGTCACCCCTAAACCAGAGCCCTAAGCACCACATCCAAACCACCTTTAAACACATCCAGGCTTGGGGACTCCACCACCTCCCTGGGCAGCTCATTCAGGGCCTGACCACTCTTGATGGGGAAAATCTTTACCTACTGTCCAGTCTAAACCTCCCCAGTCACAGCTTGAGGCCATTCCCTCTTGTTCTGTCACTAATTACCTGTGAGAAGAGACCAGCAGCAGCCTCTCCACAACCTCCTTTCAGGGAGTTGCAGAGAGCCATGAGGTCTCCCCTCAGCCTCCTCTGTTTCACACTAACCATCCCCAGCTCCTTCAGTTACTCCTCATAAGTTTTCTTTTCCAGGCTCTTCACAGCTTCCTTGCCCTCCTCTGCACTCTCTGTGGTATGTCCCTGGGGTTTGGAAAGTGAGCTTCAACACTTGGGGGTGAGTGAGACGGGTCAGAAAGGCAAGGGGCTGAGCCCACAGCAGGCACCACCCACAGCCCTCAGTAATGACTGCGTGGGCAGCCAGGGGCTGTGCTTCATCTTTCAGGTTACAGAGCCTTTAGCTTGGCTCTAGGAGTGCTGCCTCCAGCTCTGGTGTCCCCAGCAGAAGAAGGACACAGAGCTGCTGGAGTGAGACCAGAGGAGGCCACAAGGATGATCCAAGGGCTGGAGCAGCTCTGCTGTGAGGACAGGCTGAGGGAGCTGGGGGTGTTCAGCCTGGAGAAGAGAAGACTCTGGGGGAACCTTAGAGCTGCCTTCTAGTAGCTGAAGGGATCCTCCAGGAAGGCTGCAGAGAGACTTTTCCTGAGGGTGTCTGGAGACAGGCCAAGGGGGAATGGTTTGAAGCTGAGGGAGAGCAGGGCGAGACTGGAGCTGAGGAAGAAGTTCTTGAGTACAAGGGTGAAGAGACTCTGGAATAGACTGCCCAGGGAGGCTGTGGCTGCCTCCTGCCTGGGGCTGTTCAAGGCCAGGTTGGATGAGGCCTGGGGTAGTCAAGCCTAGTTGAGAGGTGTGCCTGGGCATGGTGGGGAGTTTGGAGTAGATGATCTCTGAGGTCCCTTCCAACCTGAGCTGTTCTATGATTCTCCGATACGCTTTCTTCACTCACATGCTCTTAAGAGATGTGATGGACATGGAGAGAAGGACAAACCTATGAGGTTTACCTGCTTGCCATGTGACATGGGTCACACTGCTTGCTTCTGACACAAAGCAAGGACCAGTACTGGCTTTTCGCCTTCATTCATCCCTCTGTTCCCATGCAACACTCCTTACATTTCATTTTATTGTATTTTATTGTCATCTTCCCTTCCTACTCTCCTACCTCAGTTTCAAAAGGGGGATGTGTTCCTGTGTGACCTGCTCTAGGTGATGCTGCTCTGGCAGGGGGTTGGACTGGCTGTTCTCTGGAGGTGCCTTCCAGCCCTTATCATCCTGTGATATCTCCTAGCTCCAAAATGCAGATAATTGGCAGAACACAGGGCAGCCAAGATCACAGTGGTAGAAAAACCTCTCCTGTTTCTGGGTGACCAAACATTTGCATGATTAAACTCAAAGCATTGCTCTCCCTGAATGCTTTGCTTCTCCCCTGCTGCCTTTGACAGCCTTTAGACCCTCCAGCCTCTCACATGTGACTCTGACTCTGTTATTGAAACAAATGCTGACACCTGCTTCAACAACAGCATCTCCTGGGCCACATTCAGGCTGAAAGCTTGGTAACCCTGAAGCAGTTTCAGATTCTTGGCTCCAAGGCAGCGCTCGACCTAAGCCAAAGGCTTTAAGCGATGCCCAAGGCACTGCAGCTTCGTTTGCTGTGCTGCTGTTGCACTGGAATCCTGCAGTTTGCATTTCAGAGCTGGCTTGGTTTTCCCCTCATACTCCACATCTGAAAACAAAACCAGAGGTTTCTTGTTGCAGCCTGACAGCAGCAGGGATGTTTGTGCCAGGTATTAAAACCAAAGAAACAAAAAATCTATCCTCCTGCTGGCCCCTTCCTGGGGAAGGAAAATGAGAGGCAAATTTCAAATGCACTTCTCAGTTCATTCTGGGGGCTGTGGCTCTTTCAAGGGTCTTCAGGAGGATGCAGCTACATGACAGCTCACAGCATCCCAGGATGTTAGGGGTTGGAAGACACCTATGGAGATCTTCCAATCTAACCCCCTCTGCCAGAGCAGGACCAGAGAATCCAGCACAGGTCACACAGGAACACATCCAGACAGGGATGGAAAGGCTCCAGAGAAGGAGACTCCACAACCTCTCTGGGCAGCCTGCTCCAGGGCTCTGTGATCCTTATAGTAAAGAATTTCCCCTTGTGTTGAGGTGGAACCTCCTGTGCTGTAGTTTATATCCATTGCCCCTTGTCCTATCCCAGGGCACAACTGAGCAGATCCTATCCCTGTTCCTTCCTTCCTGACTCCCAGCCCTCAGATATTGATAGACATTGATCAGATCCCCTCTCAGTCTTCGCTCCAGACTAAACATCCCCAGGGCTCTCAGCCTCTCCTCACCAGGCAGTGCCCCAGTCCCTTCAGCATCCTTGGAGCCTCCCTTGGACTCTCTGCAGCAGATCCCTGTCCCTCTTGAACTGGGGAGCCCAGAGCTGGATGCAATATTCCAGGTTATGTCTCAGCAGGGTAGAGTAGAGAGGGAGGAGAACCTCCCTGGATCTGCTGGACACACTCCTCTGAATTCAGCCTAGGATCCCATTGGCCTGGGGATCCCAGAGCTGGATACAATATTCCAGGTAAGGCCTCCCCAGGGCAGAGTCGAGAGCTCTTCAGAGGATCCACCTGGGGAGTGGGCATTTAACCTCTCACAGCCACCTGTGTCAGCTTCTGCCAGGCTTCAGTGTCTTTGTGGCAAATCCCCAGCTGGCCACTGGAATGCCGGCAGTGCTTTGCAACCTTTGCAAGCACAGCTTAGCCAAACGTGAATTTTGCTCCCTCTGTTTTGTTCCCTCCCCCCCCACCCCCCAATCTCCACTCCACTTCCCCTCCTCTGCTCCCCTCCTTTGGACTGCTCTCTCTGCTCACCGCCGTGGTACAGCCTGTCAGCGTGGCTGCCACTCGGATTCCTCAGCAGCCTGCCACGTTGCAAGTGACAAGGGCCCAGCTGCTCGCAGGGTAAATCAACAGCACATCTGGGAGCTGGGAAGAGGGCCGGCTCTGTGGTGTGGATAAACACGTCCAAAGGATGGCCCAGCTGCAAGCTGTTAACTCTGGAAGGCAAAAAAGGGGGTAAAATAAATAAATAAGTAAATAAGGAGCAGGCAAAGCCCCCAGGAATAGCAATTCCTCGCTTGAGATGTGGGGCATGCTGCTCGCTGAGAGGCAGCAACTCGGTTTACACGGCAGTTAAATTGATGGCATTCCTCAGAGATGGAGAGTTTGTAGTCGTTGACCTCAAGCAGCATGCAGGCAGCTCAGGGTGGGAGGCTGTGACTCCTCGCTGTCTGGCTCCCTTGGATGTGCTTGCTCACATCCCAGCCAGCCATTGCAACTGGCAGGGGTTCTGCTGGGGGCAGGGTGCCGGTGGGGGGATGGTGATGAGAGGATGGCGGTGGGGGGATGCCGGTGGGGGGATAGCAGTGGGAGGATGCCGGTGGGGGGATGCCAGTGGGTGGATGGTGACGGGAGGATGCCCATGGGGGGATGCCGGTGGGGGGAATGTTGATGGGGAGATGCTGGTGGGGGGATGCCGGTGGGGGGATGCCGGTGGGGGGAATGTTGATGGGGGGATGCCGGTGGGGGGATGCCGGTGGGGGGATGGTGATGGGAGGATGCTGGTGGGGGGATGCCGGTGGGGGGATGGTGATGGGAGGATGCTGGTGGGGGGATGCCGGTGGGGGGATGGCGATGGGAGGATGCTGGTGGGGGGATGGCGATGGGAGGATGCTGGTGGGGGGATGCTGTTAGGGGAATGCCGGTGGGTGATGGTGGAGGAGGGGATGCTGGTGGGGGATGCTATTAGGGGAATGCCGGTGGGGGGATGCTGGTGGGGGATGCTATTAGGGGAATGCCGGTGGGAGGATGGTGATGGGAGGAAGCCTATGGGGGGATGCTGTTAGGGGAATGCCGGTGGGGGGATGGTGATGGGAAGGATGCTGGTGGGGGATGCTGTTAGGGGAATGCCGGTGGGGGGATGGTGATGGGAGGATGCTGGTGGGGGATGCTGTCAGGGGAATGCCGGTGGGGGGATGGTGATGGGAGGATGCTGGTGGGGGATGCTGTTAGGGGAATGCCGGTGGGGGGATGGTGATGGGAGGAAGCCTATGGGGGGATGCTGTTAGGGGAATGCCGGTGGGGGAATGGTGATGGGAGGATGCCTGTGGGAGGATGCTGGTGGGGGCATGCCGGTGGGGGGATGGTGATGGGAGGATGCTGGTGGGGGGATGCTGTTAGGGGAATGCCGGTGGGTGATGGTGGAGGAGGGGATGCTGGTGGGGGATGCTATTAGGGGAATGCCGGTGGGGGGATGCTGGTGGGGGGATGCTGTTAGGGGAATGCCGGTGGGGGGATGGTGATGGGAGGAAGCCTATGGGGGGATGCTGTTAGGGGAATGCCGGTGGGGGGATGGTGATGGGAGGATGCCGGTGGGGGGATGCTGTTAGGGGAATGCCGGTGGGGGGATGGTGATGGGAGGAAGCCTATGGGGGGATGCTGTTAGGGGAATGCCGGTGGGGGGATGGTGATGGGAGGATGCCAGTGGGGGGATGCTGTTAGGGGAATGCCGGTGGGGGGATGGTGATGGGAGGATGCCGGTGGGGGGATACTGGTGCGGGGATGCTGTGGGGTGATGCAGCGATGTGCCTGCCCCTGCTGGCGCCACGCTGCTGAGACCCGCCGCGGTTTCCCAGCCCCCGCCAGCAGCCGGTGTCGTTCAGGCTGTGCCGGCCCCAGAGGCACGGAGTGGAGGGAGAAGGAAAGGGAGGCGGCCGCGCTCGTTGCATCACTCCCGGAGGCAGAGGAGGAGCGCCCCGGTAGATGATTCAGGAGGGTGAATCAGCAGCAGCAGCAGCTAGAGGGGATTGCTCCCACCCACACTCTGAGCCCAAACTCTGCTCTGCTTCCACTGAGGGCAGGGGGGAGTTTCAGCAAGGTGAAACCAGGGCAAGAAAGAGCTTAAAATAGAATGAAATTGTAGCTGTGGATTTTAGTTGATTTTGAATCATGATTGGGTTTTTTGGACAAGGAGCCCCACATTAAAACAAACAAACAAACAAACCCAAACCCCACCAGCAAGCCAAAGCCCTCAGCCAGGGAGAGGATTGTGAGGCATTATTTGAAGCAGTGCTCCAAGGGAGGCACACGTCATGCAGAAAAGCTTCCTGCTTGCCATATGGGCACCGGTCCTAGCACAGGGCTAGGGATGGAGTGCCAGACACTGCTGCAGGCTCCCTGCTCAGGCAGCCTCTCCTGCAGGCTCCACTAACTCTTTCATAGCTCTGAAGGATCCTGCTTCTCCCTGGAGTGATTGCAGCTTGGAGCCAGGCAAGATGAGGCAGCAGCTACCCTCCAGCCAAAGACAAGGCTGAAGAGAATATCGTAGCATAGCATAGCATAGCATAGCACAGAATAGGATAGAATAGAATAGAAGAGAATAGAGTAGAATAGGATGGGATAGGATAGAATAGAATAGAATAGAATAGAATAGAATAGAATAGAATAGAATAGAATAGAATAGAATTGAATTAACCAGGCTAGAAAAGACCTCAGAGATCATCGCATCCAACCTATCACCCAACAGCATCTAATCAACTAAACCATGGCACCAAGCACCCCATCCAGTCTCTTCCTAAACACCTCCAGGGATGGTGACTCCACCACCACCCTGGGCAGCACATTCCAATGGCCAATCTTCTCTTTCTGGGAAGAACTTTCTCCTCACCTCCAGCCTAAACCTCCCCTGGCACAGCTTGAGACTGTGTCCTCTTGTTCTGGTGCTGGGTGCCTGGGAGAAGAGACCAATCCCCACCTGGCTACAACCTCCCCTCAGGGAGTTGTAGAGAGCAAGAAGGTCTCCCCTGAGCCTCCTCTTCTCCAGGCTAAGCAACCCCAGCTCCCTCAGCCTCTCCTCACAGGGCTGTGTTCTAAACCCCTCCCCAGCTTTGTTGCCCTTCTCTGGACACCTTCCAGCATCTCAACATCTTTCCTAAACTGAGGAGCCCAGAACTGGGCACAGGTTGTGCTTCTGCCACAGGTTCATGGCACATCAGAGCAGGGAGAACACTTTGCCACCTGCTTTCTTCCTCTCTTGTTTGCCCTGCTACACATTCATTTGGATTTCTCATGCCGAGTGTAGTGATGGAGCAAATGCACATTTCTAGAGCAAAACAGACCCACTTGGGCAGCTTTGGGTCTGCCACCTGGGTATCAAATAGGGCTATGAGGTAGGTGCATCTCACTGTAGCCTTGTGTGCTTGAGGAGCCCTACCTTGTGCCAGGATAGATGGCATCTCATTTTCTGCATGCCTCAGAGTGGTGCTTGGGTGCATCACAGATGGATCAGTGTAGCCCTTGTATGCCTGAGGAGCCCTTCCTTCTGTTACTGTAGTCCTGTGTGCTTGAGGAGCCCTTCCTTGTACCAGAACAGATGCCACCTCATTTTCTGCATGCCTCAGAGTGATGCTTAGGTGCATCACAGATGGATCACTGCAGACTTGTGTGCTTGAGAAGCTCTTCCTTCTGTTACTGTAGTCTTGTATGCTTGAGGAGTACTTCCTTGTGCCAGGACAGATGCCACCTCATTTCCTGCATGCTTCAGAGTGGTGCTTGGGTGCATCACAGATGCATCAGTGTAGCCCTTGTATGCTTGAGGAGCCCTTCCTTGTGCCAGGACAGATAGCATCTCATTTTCTGCATGCCCTAGTCATGCCTGAGTGTTTTCCTAGCATTTCTTTCATTCCCCCTAACAACAGCCTGCCTCCATTGTACAGTTAAGAAACAGGATGTTTTGGCTAAATGCTTAAAGTATTTTGGGCACTGCCTCTGGAAGCTCCCTGCACCACAGAGAGTGGTGTGGAGTGAAGACAACCTGTGTTTGGTGCTTCTCTCCCTGACAAGGAACACAGAAGGGAGAGACAGCTCCAGGGCCAAGAAAAGCCACGTGTGGTTCTGCCTTCTACCTGAGACAAACCAATTCTACTTCCAGACCAGTTCTTCTGCCTCTAAGGAGTTCCCCTTCCCACACAGGCTGTCACTCTTTCTTCACAGAAAGAGAGCTTGACCACTGGAATGTGCTGCCCAGGGAGGTGGTGGAGTCATCATCACTGGAAGTGTCTAAAACAAGCCTGGATGAGGCACTCAGTGCCATGGTTTAGTTGGTTAGGTGGTGTTGGGTGATAGGTTGGACTTGGTGGCCTCAAAGGTCTTTCCCAACCTGGTTGATTCTGTATTCTGTAATCCAGACCTGAGCTGCCCAGCACAGGGGGTGTCAGTTATTCACTACCCAAGAGGCAGTGAAAGAGAGCAGCTCTGGCTCCACTTGAAGGGCTGCAGAGAGAGAATAGCTCAGGCCCTGGTAAGAGGGGAGCTGAGAGCTGTGTTGTGAAGGAGCAGAGAGATCCTGCTGGTCAGCAGCTGGCTGCACAGTTACTGTTCACTATGTGGACTTGTTTTCTACAAGCTCTCTGAGAATCTATCAATACCTCTGAGAGTCTATCAATAGGTGAGGGGTGGGTGTCAAGTGGAAGGGGCCAAGCTCTTTTGGGTGGTGCACAGTAATAGGACAAGGATACAAACTTGAACAGGGAAGGTTTCAGCTCAACATGAGGAGAAACTTCTTTGCAGTGAGGGTGGCAGAGCCCTGGAGCAGGCTGCCCAGAGAGGTTGTGGAGTCTCCTGCTCTGGAGCCTTTCCAACCCCACCTGGATGTGCTCCTGTGCAGACTGCCCTGGGTGATGCTGCTGTGGCAGGGGGGTTGGACTGGCTGAGCTCTGGTGGTCCCTTCCAACCTCTCATGTACTGTGGTACTGTGGCTGTGATACTGTGACTCAAGAACGTTGAGCATCAGTCAGTGAGGAGTGCTTTAAACTAAGAGCAAGAAGGAAGGAGATGATGACCCACAGCCAGGTGAGGAGGAAGTTGCCTAGGCTGGTAAGAAGATTGTGCAGAGTAGCAGGGGCAAGGGAGACCTTGTAAACAACAAAAGAAGGGTGAAGGCAGCCCACCACTGGGCCCATCCCTCCAGGAGTGGCCAGAGCAGTGCCAAAAAGGGATGGATGTGGCTCTTGAAGCCATGGTTTAGTTAGTCAGGAGGTGTTGGGTGACAGGTTGGACTTGATGATCTCTGAGGTCTTTTCCAGCCTTACTGATTCTGTGATTCTCTGCTGGGCATGGAAGCCTTGGTGCTCTGCAGCTGTGCCAGGCACAGCAGCTTCAGCCTGGCTCTGCAAGGCACGGTGGGCCACAGGGGTGCTGCTGGCTTTCTGCTTGCCTTTTAGAGTTGCCCCTTGTGTAGGCAGCTGTCTGTAAGCCCTGCCTGCCGTGGGACACAGCTGGTGGGTCACTGCCTGGGAGTGTCCTACCAACATGCAGCCTTGCAAAGGCAGAGAGCCTGCCAGAGGCACCCAGCAGTGCAGAGCTCAGCCTGGGGGCAGCTTTCGCACGACCACTTTGACAGGTCAGGTCAAGCCCTCTCTGGCACCCATGAACATCTGGGGCTATGTCTGACCCCAGAGGCTGGCCAGATGCTCTCCTGGCCAGACAGAGTGGTTGTTCTTGCCAGATTTTGAGTATGGCTTTATTAGTCCTATCTACAGTCTCCAGTCCATTAGCACATGCTGAGTGCCAGCGTGTCTTGCTTCCTATCCCATGAGTGTGAGAGCTCCTTGCTGTCTGCTTGGTGGTCTGCAGCTCTTGTCTGGGTTTCAGGAGCATGCATTTCCCACAGAGGATCTGTCAGCTTCTTGTGAAGGCTTGCAAAGTTGTGTAGGTCAGGGTAGTACATGAGTTTCCTCAGCTGGGTCATTCATTTCTGGCTCTAGGACTGAACTTTTATCTGCTTGCCCCTCATGTTCTTTGTCCTCTGAGGGGGAGGGACAGAGAGCAGCAATTCACTCTTCCCTCCCAACATGCCTTCCATAGTGCTGTCCTGCACTGACTCTTCCAGCCTGAGATTGGAGGGCATGAGGTGGAGCTAGCTGCACCCATGAGGATGCTGTGAAAGCTGAAATTTGAGCTGGCTTTGGAATGAGCCTAGAGAAATTGATGTGAGAAAAACACCACCCACGGGGAGCTGCTGAAGTGCCTCCAGCTTAGGGACCCCAGAGGCAGAAGCAGCTTCTACTTGCCTTGTCCTTGCATTCCTGCAGCCACAGGAGCCCCTCCAGGCAAGCAAAGGACCCCTTACAGGCAGCCCCAGGACCCTTACAAGCAGCCACAGGAGGTGCTTTGGTTCCTGTTCTCTTGGGACCCCATCGGGTCACTGTTAACTGCTTTGGTTAACTTTTGACATGTAAACTCAAGAAGGGAAAACAGGGGAGGATGGAAGAACTCTTCTCTGGGAAGAAATCATCATTTTCTTGGATACACAGTGGGCATTGGCTATGTGGCTGGGGGTTTCTGTACTGTCAGGGTGGTGAGGCACTGGAGCAGGTTGCACAGAGATCCCTGTGCAACCTTCCTTAGGTACACCTGCTCTGGCAGGAGGGTTGGGCTGGATGATCTTCTCCCCCTCTGCTCTGCCCTGCTGAGACCACAGCTGCAATCCTGTGTCCAGTTTGGGGCTCCCCAGTTCAAGAGAGACAGAGACCTGCTGGAGAGAGTCCAAGGGAGAGCCAGGAGGATGCTGAGGGGACTTGAGCATCTCCCCTGTGAAGAGAGACTGAGAGCCCTGGGACTGTTTAGTCTGGAGAAGAGAAGGCTGAGAGGGGATCTGATCAATGTCTATCAATAGGTGAAGGGTGGGTGTCAAGTGGAGGGGGCCAAGCTCTTTTGGGTGGTGCACAGCAATAAGCCAAGGACCAATGGATACAAACTTGAACAGAGAAGGTTTCAGCTCAACATGAGGAGTGGTGGAGCCCCCATCCCTGGAGGTGTTGAAGAGGGGATTGGATATGGCACTTGGAGCCATGGTTTGGTTGTGAGGAGGTGTTGGGTATTAGGTAACAGGTTGGACTTGATGATCTCTGAGGTCTTTTCCAACCTTAATGATTCTATGATTCTAAAGTTCTGCTGCTGGCAGGCCAGCAACCCTCCATCACCTCCTCTCTGCTGTGACTGGCACATTGTCAGGCAGCTTTTGGAGCACTAACTCCATTCCTTCTGAAGTTCCTTTTCAAAGGGAATATTTGTCTCTGGGCATTGTGTTTTATTTACTGTGTCTTCCCTGTCTTCTGTTTTAATGCCTATTGGTCCATGCTTGCTTTACTTTCTTCATTCCAAACAATAAAAGAGAAGCCCCAAGCCTCTTTTTGATCTTTGGGGCATTTTTTTGTGGGGGGTTTACAGTTATTGATTTATTTGGTAATGAGGTGTTCACATCTGAGCTGGAATGGCCAGCCTTGTGCAGCTGTGCAGGGGCAGTTTCACTCTTTTTGCAATAGACTGGTGGCAAAGAAGTTAAGGAAAGGCTCCTGGATTCCTTGCAACAGGAGGAGAAATCAGCAACCAGGAAGAATCAACAAAGCTTAGCAAGACCAAGTGCAAGGTCCTGCAGCTGGGTCAGGGCAATCCCAGGCACTGATATAGGCTGGGCAGGGACTGGCTTGAGAGCAGCCCTGGAGAAAAGGCCTTGGGGGTGCTGGGGGATGAGAAGCTCAACAGGAGCCAGCAGTGAGCACTTGCAGCCCAGAGAGCCAAGCAGAGCCTGGGCTGCAGCAAGAGAAGTGTGGCCAGCAGGGCCAGGGAGGGGATTCTGCCCCTCTGCTCCACTCTGCTGAGACCACAGCTGGAGCTCTGTGTCCAGTTCTGGAGCCCCTAGGACAGGAAAGATCTGGAGGTGCTGGAAGGTGTCCAGAGAAGGGCCACGAGGATGAGCAGAGGGCTGGAGCTGCTCTGCTATGGAGACAGACTGAGAGAGTTAGGGTTGTGCACTCTGAAGAAGAGAAGGTTCTGAGGAAACCTTCTTGTGGCCTTCTGGTATCTGCAGGGGGCTCCAAGAAAGCTGGGGAGGGACTTTTGAGGGTGTCAGGGAGTGATAGGACTGGGGGGAATGGAGCAAAACTAGAAATGGGTAGATTGAGATTGGATGTCAGGAAGAAGTTGTTCCCCATGAGGGTGGTGAGAGACTGGCACAGGTTGCCCAGGAAGGTGGTGGAAGCCTCCTGCCTGGAGGTGTTTGCAGCCAGGCTGGCTGTGGCTGTGAGCAACCTGCTGTAGTGTGAGGTGTCCCTGGCCATGGCAGGGTGGTTGGAACTGGCTGATCCTTGAGGTCCCTTCCAACCCTGACAGTTCTGTGATTCTATGATTCTTCTTTATAAAAATAAAGAAGGAAGTAGAAAAAAAAAACCAAAAGACCCAAAAGAAGAAACCAAATCAAACCAACCCAAACCCCCACAAACAAACAAAGCAAACAAACCAACCAACCCCACCAACAAACAAGAAGCAGCATGAAAAGATTTTTCTTCCTTGCTATATATAAATATCTCTTCCAATCTCTCTGATATTTTTAGAATAGAATAGAATAAACCAGGTTGGAAGAGACCTTCAAGATCATCAAGTCCAACCTATCATCCAGCACCATCTAATCAACTAAACCATGGCACCAATCACCCTATCAAGTCTCCTCCTAAACACCTTCAATGATGGCAGCTCCAGCACCTCCCTGGGCAGCACATTCCAATGACAAATGACTCTCTCAGTGAAGAACTTTCTCCTCACCTCCAGCCTAAGCTTCCCCTGCACAGCTTGAGACTGTGTCCTCTTGTTCTGGTGCTGGTTGCCTGGGAGAAGAGACCAACCCCCACCTGGCTACAACCTCCCTTCAGGGAGTTGTAGAGAGCAAGAAGGTCTCCCCTGAGCCTCCTCTTCTCCAGGCTAAGCAACCCCAGCTCCCTCAGCCTCTCCTCACAAGGCTTGGCCTTTCTGTGCTCCTGTGAACAGTGTCTCACCAAAGCAGTCTCCAAAGTTGGTGTCCTTTCAGGGTGTGCTGAATTCCCTGTGTTGCAGCTCCCCTTCTGAAGGACAAGCCAGCAGTGTGTTGAGATGCAAACTCAGTCAGCAGGCTCTCATTTCCATGTCTGGCAGTGACAATACCTTATTTTCCTCTCCCTGATACACTGATAAATAGTCAAGATAAACAGAATTATATTCTGAAGAGTCATTCCCTGACAAACCCCACAGTGTTCTGGATCCCAAACCTCTCCCTGCTTAAATCCTCTCTTCCCCTTTTAATTTATCTATATCCTCAAGCCCTGAACATTTAATTAAAATGGCTCAGTGCTCTGAGCCTTTCCCTGCCTGCCTGTACCACTGAAGGGGCTGCTGGATGCTTAACGAAACACTGCCCTAGCCTACACACTCACAGAAGCATTCAGGTTGGAAAAGAGCCTCAAGATCACCAAGTCCAGCCATTAACCCTGCTCTGCAAGGGTCACCCCTAAACCATAGCCCCAAGCACCACATCCAAACCAACTTTAAACACATCCAGGCTTGGGGACTCCACCACCTCCCTGGGCAGCTCATTCCAGTGCCTGACCACTCTGGATGGGAAAAAGGTTTTCCTGCTGTCCAGTCTAAACCTCCCCAGTCACAGCTTGAGGCCATTCCCTCTTGTTCTGTCACTAATTACCTGTGAGAAGAGACCAGCACCAACCTCTCCACAACCTCCTTTCAGGGAGTTGCAGAGAGCCATGAGGTCTCCCCTCAGCCTCCTCTCTTTCACACTAACCATCCCCAGCTCCTTCAGTTGCTCTTCATCACATTTCTTCTCCAGGCCCTTCACAGCTTCCTTGCCCTCCTCTGCCCTGGCTCCAGCACCTCCACAGCTCTCCTGTATTGAGGTGCCCAAAACTGGACACAAGACTCCAGGTGTGGCCTCCCCAGAGCTGAGTACAAGAGGACAATCAGCTCCCTGCTGCTGCTGGACACAGCATTGCTGTATGAGTGCTGGCCACACTCTCCTTAGTGCACCCCAGGAACCCATTTGCCTTCTTGACGAGCTCTGGGCTCCCCAGTTCCAGAGGGACAGGGATCTGCTGCAGAGAGTCCAAGGGAGGGCTCCAAGGATGCTGAAGAGACTGCAGCACTGCCTGGGGAGGAGAGGCTGAGAGCCCTGGGGATGTTTAGTCTGGAGAGGAGAAGGCTGAGAGGGGATCTGATCAATGTCTATCAATAGCTGAGGGGTGGGGGTCAGCAGGGAAGGGACAGGCTCTGCTCAGTTGTGCCCTGGGATAGGACAAGGAGCAATGGATATAAACTAAGGCACAGGAGGTTCCACATCAACATGAAGAGGAACTTCTTGATTGTGAGGGCCACAGAGCCCTGGAGCAGGTTGCCCAGAGAGGTTGTGGAGTCTCCTTCTCTGGAGTCTTTCCAGCCCTGTCTGGATGTGTTCCTGTGTGACCTGTGCTGGATTCTCTGGTCCTGCTCTGGCAGGGGGTTTGGACTTGATGGTCTTTGAAGGTCTCTTCCAACCCCTAACATCCTGGGATCTGTGATCCTGTGATGTGGGAACTGGCACACAGAGCATGAGATTTATTTCCCCTATGACCCTGTTGCTACCCCTAAATAAGCTTGAAGGAGAGGCTTTTGACATGGTTCCTTTCTGCCCTTCTGGAAATGGAAGCATGAGCAGCCTTAAGCTGCGTTTGTTCAGAAGGAGAACATCTATTCATGGCAGGAAAAATCACAGAGGGAAAAAGAAGAAGGAAAAGAAGAAGAAATATTAAAGTAGTAAAGAGTTTTGATCAGCTGGAACAAGATAAACTCTTAAGCCTGGGTAGAAAACAAGAGGGCTCAGGCTAAAAAGCAGGATATGAAGAGTGAAAGGGGGATGGAGGCACAGCTATTTCAATCACAAAGTAATAAGCATGTGCAGGTGAAACTGTTGCAGCCAATAACAGGGCTGGACTTCAAAGGCAGCTAGACATCTTTATGGAGAGAGCAGGGACTTCAGGGCTCTCCTACTTACATGCTTTGGGTTGGGTCCAGCAAAGGATTTAGTGCCTAACAAAGGGGGTTGGGAGGACTTCAACTGCTTAAATCCAGAAAGCCATCCAACAATTCCAAGCGCCTGCTGTGAAAAGTGGAAGCACCTGGTTGCATAGTGCCAAGCATCATCAGAGCCAGGAGAGGGTCTCCATGCCCTGCTGGAAGCAGCTGGTGGCATAGTGCCAAGCATCAGCAGAGCCAGGAGAGGGTCTCCATGCCCTGCTGGAAGCACCTGGTGGCATAGTGCCCGGCATCATCAGAGCCAGGAGAGGGTCTCCATGCCCTGCTGGAAGCACCTGGTGGCATAGTGCCCAGCATCATCAGAGCCAGGACAGGGTCTCCATGCCCTGCTGGAAGCAGATGGTGGCATAGTGCCCAACATCATCAGAGCCAGGACAGGGTCTCCATGCCCTGCTGGAAGCAGCTGGTGGCATAGTGCCCAGCATCATCAGAGCCAGGAGAGGGTCTCCATGCCCTGCTGGAAGCAGCTGGTGGCATAGTGCCCAGCATCATCAGAGCCAGGACAGGGTCTCCATGCCCTGCTGGAAGCAGATGGTGGCATAGTGCCCAACATCATCAGAGCCAGGACAGGGTCTCCATGCCCTGCTGGAAGCAGCTGGTGGCATAGTGCCCAGCATCATCAGAGCCAGGACAGGGTCTCCATGCCCTGCTGAAGCAGCTGGTTGCATAGTGCCCAGCATCATCAGAGCCAGGACAGGGTCTCCATGCCCTGCTGGAAGCAGATGGTGGCATAGTGCCCAACATCATCAGAGCCAGGACAGGGTCTCCATGCCCTGCTGGAAGCAGCTGGTGGCATAGTGCCCAGCATCATCAGAGCCAGGACAGGGTCTCCATGCCCTGCTGGAAGCAGCTGGTTGCACAGTGCCCAGCATCATCAGAGCCAGGACAGGGTCTCCATGCCCTGCTGGAAGCACCTGGTGGCATAGTGCCAAGCATCATCAGAGCCAGGACAGGGTCTCCATGCCCTGCTGAAGCAGCTGGTTGCATAGTGCCCAGCATCATCAGAGCCAGGAGAGGGTCTCCATGCCCTGCTGGAAGCACCTGGTGGCATAGTGCCAAGCATCATCAGAGCCAGGACAGGGTCTCCATGCCCTGCTGGAAGCACCTGGTTGCATGGTGCCCAGCATCAGCAGAGCCAGGACAGGGTCTCTATGCTCTCCAGGGCTGTCATGATCCCTGCAGCATGGTGCTGCCTCCCACACCAGTCCAGATCTGAGCCAGGGGCCTGAAGGATGCAAATCCCAGCCTTTGTGTCCCCTTTGTGAAACCTGCCTGCAGGGGAGCAGGTCACCCACAAAACACAGCAGAAGGTGCTGCTGACCTTTAAACTTGTGAGAGAGGCAGTGCTGGTCTGTGACACCTTTGGTAGGGAGGAGGCTGGTTAGGCTGATTATGCAGAGAGGGATTTCAGAGTCACTGAATCAGGGAACACAAAAGGAACAATCTGCATCAGTACATCCTACTGAGTGTAAGATCCTGCTGCTGGCTCAGGCCAACCCCAGGCACAAATCCAGGCTGGCTTGAGAGCAGCTCTGAAGAAAGAGACTTGGGGGTGCTGGGTGCTGAGCAGCTCCCCAGGAGCCAGCAGTGCCCTCATGCAGCCCAGCAGGCAGCTGTGTGCTGGGCTGCAGCCAGAGGAGTGTGGGCAGCAGGGCAAGAGAGGGGATTCTGCCCCTTGACTCTGCTCTGCTGAGACCCCACCTCCAATCCTGCCTCCAGTTCTGCTGTCCCCAACAGAAGAAGGACACAGAGCTGCTGGAGTGAGGCCAGAGCAGGCCACAAAGATGATCCAAGGGCTGGAGCAGCTCTGCTGTGAGGATAGGCTGAGGGAGCTGGGGGTGTTCAGCCTGGAGAAGAGAAGACTCTGGGGGCACCTTAGAGCTGCCTTCCAATAGCTGAAGGGATCCTGTAGGAAGGCTGCAGAGAGACTTTCCATGAAGGTACCTGGAGACAGGCCAAGGGGGAATGGTTTGAAGCTGAGGAAGAGCAGGGTTAGACTGGAGCTGAGGAAGAAGTTCTTCAGTGTGAGGGTGGTGAGACTCTGGCACAGGCTGCCCAGGGAGGCTGTGGCTGCCTCCTCCCTAGGGATGGTGAGGTCCAGGTTGGATGAGGCCTTGAGCAGCTAAGTCTGGCTGAGAGGTGTCCCTGGGCATGGTGGGGAGGTTGGAGCAGATGATCTCTGAGGTCCCTTCCAACCTGAGCCATTCTGTGATGCCAGGGAGGAAGAGGGGGAGAGTCCCAATACCTGGTAGCTCTTTCCCAGGCTTGTTGCAGTCTGTTGTACCACACAGTCTGGATGGTCAAGTAGCAGTGATGGTTACAAAACTTTTATTCTGGGATACTTCTCTGATGGTTCATAAAAGACTGAAAAAGTCTTGGAAATACTAAGTTCCAGTATCAGTTGAGCAGCTTGAGCTGACAGTGAAAGGCACCATGAGAAGACTGCAAGGCAGCTATGGCTCACTACTTAGAAACACAGAATCAGCCAGGTTGGAAAAGACCTCAGAGATCATCAAGTCCAACCTACTACCTCATACCTAACACCTCCTGACAGCTAAACCATGGCTCCAAGTGCCACATCCAAGCCTTTGTTGATCACCTTCAGGGATGGTGACTCCACCACCTCCCTGGGCAGCACATCCCAATGGGCAATCTCTCTTGCTGGCACCTCCCCTGGCACAGCTTGAGACTGTGTCCCCTTGTTCTGGTGCTGCTTGCCTGGGAGAAGAGACCAACCCCCACCTGGCTACAACCTCCCTTCAGGGACTTGTAGACAGCAAGAAGGTCTCCCCTGAACCTCCTCTTCTCCAGGCTAAGCAACCCCAGCTCCCTCAGCCTCTCCTCACAGGGCTGTGCTCCAGACCCCTCCCCAGCCTTGTTGCCCTTCTCTGGACACCTTCCAGCATCTCAACATCTTTCCTAAACTGAGGGGCCCAGAACTGGACACAGGACTCAAGGTGTGGCCTAACCAGTGCTGAAGACTGGAGTTAGCTGAGCACTGTGAGTCTTAGATCATAAATGCATGCTAGGCTCTAACTAACTTTTACAAGAGCCAAAGAGAGGCTGCAGGCCTGACTTCAGAAACCTTTAGGACATTTCCAGCTGCCTGCAAGATGTCCTCTTTCTGCCCCCTTGCTCCCCACCCACCTAAATTGCAATCACATGTTATCAGAGTGACTCTGGAGCAGCCAGCAGGAACAAACATCTTGTTTTCCATGTAGCCTGAGTCATGCATCACTGAGCTATTTCCACAGGGGTGCTGGGTTTGGTTGTGCTGAGCATCTGAGGAGGAGCTGGAGGCTGATGGCAGAAGGCAGGGTGGGCTGTGTGCAGCTTTGTGGGGCTGCCTGGGCAGGACAGGGAATCCCAGGGAGGCAGCACCCCAGGCATGCCAGGTCTGGGCTTCCTAAAGGGCTCTCTGTAAATCCAGCTGCAGTGGTTCATCCCCCACAAGCCCACAGGCTTAGAGAGCAGTCTGAAACTGGAGCTATTTTGCACTGAGTCCCAGGGGTTTGAGGAGTTACACCTCTCTAATGTTTACACTGATTTACACACACACACACACACACACTTGCTTTAGTGCTAAAAAGAAAACCTGAGTCTACCTGCACAAGATTTATCCTGATAAGGAAATATCCTGTTAAACTGGTCCTGATAAACACCCTGCACTGAATTGATTCTCTGGTGTGACCCAAACCCAATGTGCCCAGAGACGGAATGATCTTTGAGGCCTCTTCCAACCTTGGTGATACTGTGATCCTGTGAATTATATCCTGCTGGCATCTGCCTGACAAGTCTTTCACCTTTACATCCAGTTCAGGGGGCAAGTGAACAAGCTTAACCCTGGTCAAAACAGGGCAGGGGCTAATGTTGGAACAGGGCTGGCATCTGCCTGGGAGGGTTGGCATCTGGAAGGAGGTCTGGGGATGGCTTGACTGCAGAAACAGGCAGAGGCTGCTGAGAAACAAAGCAACTCATAGAATCAGAGAATTGTCAGGGTTGGAAGGGACCTCAAGGCTCAGCCAGTTCCAACCCCCCTGCCATGGCCAGGGACACCTCACACTACAGCAGCTTGCTCACAGCCACATCCAGCCTGTCTGCACAAACCTCCAGGCAGGAGGCTGCCACCACCTCCCTGGGCAACCTGTGCCAGTCTCTCACCACCCTCATGGGGAAAAACTTCTTCCTAACATCCAAGCTCAATCTCCCCACTTCTAGTTTTGCTCCATTCCCCCCCAGTCCTATCACTCCCTCACACCCTCAAAAGTCCCTCCCCAGCTTTCTTGGAGCCCCCTGCAGATACTGGAAGGCCACAAGAGAGACTCCTCAGAGCCTTCTCTTCTCCAGACTGAACAACCCCAACTCTCTCAGTCTGTCTCCATAGCAGAGCAGCTCCAGCCCTCTGCTCATCCTCGTGGCCCTTCTCTGGACACCTTCCAGCACCTCCAGATCCTTCCTGTCCTAGGGGCTCCAGAACTGGACACAGAGCTCCAGGTGGGGTCTCAGCAGAGTGGAGCAGAGGGGGAGAATCCCCTCCCTGGCCCTGCTGGCTCTCCTTGGCTTTCTGGGCTGCAAGTGCTCACTGCTGGCTCCTGGTGACCTTCTCTTCTCCAGACTGAACAACCCCAACTCTTAGTCTGTCCTCACAGCAGAGGAGCTCCAGCCCTCTCTGCAAAGCAGCTGGGCAAGCATTCTTGCTAAGCTGCAAAGCAGGGCAGAGGGTAGTTATAATTTGGGGGAAATGTGAGAAACTCCTTCTGAAACCTCCAACTTGGGTTTTTTCCACTGACAGAATTTGTTAAGCTCCTGTATCTGAATGTCTGTTAAAGTATGGCAAAGTGATTGCTCCTCTGAAGGCCACGGGTTAAGTAGGGAACACAGAGGCAAAAATCTGCTCACATCTAATCCTGCCTCTGAGACTGATCAAGCTTTGACCTTGAGCACATCACTTAACCTCAAAGGAACAACTTGAGGATCCATTAGCTGGTCCTCATGGAGTGCTTTGAAGATGAAAAGGGCTTCATGAGTGGCAAATGCTATTCTGTGTTCCAGGTCCTGGAAGTTCTCAGTGTTTGTGTGTATAATCATTTTTACAGTGGATTTGCTACATAAAAGAAAGCCTAAATGCTGCTGGAAATTGCTGGAGTGCAGATAAGAACTGCCTGTTCCAGCTGAGAACATTTCAATGAGCAATCTCTCTCCCCCTTTCTGTAAGGCCTCTACCCCATGAGCTAGGGATCACTGTTTCACTCAGCTGCTTCTCCCTGGGCTTGTCTTGAAGGCAGCAGCTGCATCACTCAATGACCAATGGATGCAAGGGTGAAGGAGAAGACTTATGGAATAGATGTTCCTGAGAGATGTTGCGTCCAGTTCTGGGCCTCTCAGTTCAAGAAGGATCTCAGAGTGCAGCACAGAGCCACAAAGATGCTGCAGGCAGTGGAGGACAGGCTGAGGGAGCTGAGGCTTGGAGCTTGGAGCCGAGGAGGCTGAGGGGTGAATACAACAAGGACAAGGGTAGAGTCTGGCATCTGAGAAAAGACAACCCCAGGGAGCAGGAGCTGTTTCACTCGGCTTCTTCTCCCTGGGCTTGTCTTGAAGGCAGCAGCTGCATCACTCAATGACCAATGGATGCAAGGGTGAGGGAGAAGACTTATGGAATAGATGTTCCTGAGAGACGTTGTGTCCAATTCTGGGCCTCTCAGTTCAAGAAGGATCTCAGAGTGCAGCACAGAGCCACAAAGCTGCTGCAGGCAGTGGAGCATCTCCCTGTGAGGACAGGCTGAGGGAACTGGGGCTTGGAGCTCAGAGCAGAGGAGCCTGAGGGGTGAATACAACAAGGACAAGGGTAGAGTCTGGCATCTGGGAAAGAACAACCCCAGGGAGCAGGATACGTTGAGGACTGATGTGTTGGAGAGTGGCAAAGGGAAAAGGATCCTGAGGGTCCTGGTGGATAGAAGAATGCCCATGAGCCAGCAACATGCCCTGTGGGCATCCTGAGGTGAATTAGAAGGGCTGTGATGAGTAGTTCCAGAGAGGTTCTCCTCCCCCTCTACACTGCCCTGCTGAGGCCACATCTGGAGTATTGTGACCAGTTCTGGGCTCCTCAGGTCAAGAAGGACCTCAGGGAAGTGCTTGAGAGAGTCCAGCACTGAGCCACAAAGCTGGACAGGTTGGACTTGATGATCTCTGAGGTCCACCTTGTTCAGGACCTTATCCCACCTCCTTTCTCCAATTCATAGAGTCAACAAAGTTGGAAAAGAACTTTGAGATCATCAAGTCCAACCTGTCACCCAACACTATCTAATCAACTAAACCATGGCACCAAGCACCCCATCAGGTCTCCTCCTAAACACCTCCAGTGATGGTGACTCCACCACCTCCCTGGGCAGCACATTCCCATGGGCAATCTCTCTCTGTGGGAAGAACTTTCTCCTCACCTCCAGCCTAAACTCCCCTGGCACAGCTTGAGACTGTGTCCTCTTGTTCTGGTGCTGGCTGCCTGGGAGAAGAGACCAACCCCCTCCTGGCTACAACCTCCCTTCAGGGAGTTGTAGACAGCAAGAAGGTCTCCCCTGAGCCTCCTCTTCTCCAGGCTAAGCAACCCCAGCTCCCTCAGCCTCTCCTCACAGGGCTGTGCTTCAGACCTCTCACTGAATCATCTACTCCAACATCCCCACCATGGGCAAAGACAGCTCTGTATAAAGCACAAGAGGAACAAAAATAACCAAGCTCTATATCCTAGAGGTGAATCATAGAATCATAGAATCAATAAGGTTGAAAAAGACCTCAAGGATCACCAAGTCCAACCTGTCACCCAACACCTCATGACTAAACCATGGCACCAAGTGCCACGTCCAGTCCCCTCTCGAACACCTCCAGGGATGGGGACTCCACCACATTCAAGGTTAGGCTCAAAAAGGCTCTGTGCAACCTGATCCAGTGGAGGATGTCCCTGCTGACTGCAGAGGGGGTTGGACTGGATGAGCTTTGGAGGTCCCTTCCAACCCAATCCATTCTGTGGTTCTCTTTGCCCTGTGCCCAGCACAGTGGGGCTCCCAACCTGTCTGAGGGCAACAACTTACTGACCACAAAGTGCTCATAAGAGCAGTGAGGTTATCTCAGCTCACCTCAGCACAGACAGGAGCTTGGGGGAGAATCATATTGTGCCCAGCAGGATCCAGGAGGAAGCCAGCATCTGGCACAAGCAAACATTAATTACCTGATCTGGTTGGAGAGAGACAGCTGAAGCATGGAGAACACTTAATTATCTGAACTATCTTTAGCATGCCCAAAGTATTTTGGTACTTCCTATTACCTCTGCAGCAGAGGCCTCAGGGGTTGGGGTCTTTTTTTGGAGGTTTTTTGTTTGGTTTGTTGTTTTTCCCCCCTAGTTAAAGATTTTAATTGCATCAAATGCTCAATTAGAGCCTTAATTTGCATATTAGGAAATAACTACACCTTGCAAGTCACCCACTGGCTCTTAATGTCTTTAACAGTCCTACTCAAACATTTCACAGGCTCACAGGATGTTAGGGGTTGGAAGAGACCTTCAAAGACCATCAAGTCCAACCCCCCTGCCAGAGCAGGACCAGGGAATCCAGCACAGGTCACACAGGAACACATCCAGACAGGGATGGAAAGGCTCCAGAGAAGGAGACTCCACAACCTCTCTGGGCAACCTGCTCCAGGGCTCTGGGACCCTCACAGTAAAGAAGTTCCTCCTCCTGTTGAGGTGGAACCTCCTGTGCTGGAGTTTATATCCATTGCCCCTTGTCCTATCCCAGGGCTGAGCAGAGCCTGTCCCTGTTCCTTCCTTCCTGACCCCCACCCCTCAGCTATTGATAGACATTGATCAGATCCCCTCTCAGTCTTCTCTTCTCCAGACTAAACATCCCCAGGGCTCTCAGCCACTCCTCACCAGGCAGTGCTGCAGTCCCTTCAGCATCCTTGTAGCCCTCTCCAGCAGATCCCTGTCCCTCCTGAACTAGGGAGCCCAGAGCTGGATGCAATATTCCAGGTGAGGTCTCAGCAGGGCAGAGTAGAGGGGAAGGAGAACCTCCCTGGCTCTGCTGGACACACTCTTCTGAATGCAGCCCAGGATCCCATTGGCCTTCTTGGCCCCCAGGGCACATTGCTGTCCCATGCAGAACTTGTTGTCCACCAGCACTCCCAGCTCCTTCTCCCCAGGGCTGCTCTCCAGCAGATCCCCTCCCGACCTGTACTGCTGCAGTTGATTCTTCCCCCCAAGGTGCAGATGCTCCCAGTTCTGTCCCCATTAACAAGGGCTGTGGGGATCCCAACCACCACCCTTACTGCTGCTGCTCTCTGCAGCTTTAGTCAAAGGAGGGAAAAAAAAACCAAACCCTAGATCCTGTACCAGGCTATCCTTCCCTTGGCTTCTCCCTTGAATCTCTGCCCTACAGACAGCCTGGAGGGCAGCCAGACTGCTGGCTGGGAAGCTCTGTGCTATAGGAACTGCTTTTGGCAGCCAGCAGCAGGACATATTGTATTGAGGTTTGCATTGGAGCAAATGGAGCACAACAGGAGAGCACCTGCACAGGACAGAGGTGGGATTGTACAAAGCAGCTCACAGGAGCACAGAATAACCCAGCTTGGGAAAGACCTTTGAGATCTCCACTCAAGAGAGTCCAAGGGAGAGCTACAAGGGAAAAATAAATAGGAAAGCCAAAGAAGTTTCAAATAATAAGCTGCCAGAGAAGCTGGAGTTGACTGGAGTGGGATAAAACCCTTCCTTGATGTGATGTCTCTGCCTTCCCAGGGCTTACAGAGCCTGCCTTGCCCCTCTTCTTTAATTAGCTGCTGATCCACCATCATGAGACCTCATGGGAAATCTTGCAAGATCTTGTGACAGATATTAGAGCAGCATTTGCCTGCTCCACAAACATCATCTGATCAAAAACATCCCCCCCCCCCCCCCAACACATTTCTTGTGTGCAAAGAAGCCAAGTCTGAAACACAATGGTTCTGCTCTAAAAAGAAATAGCATCTACAAAACCCAACCACTGTGGAAGAGGAGTAGCAAAGGATCAGCTATCTCTTCTTTGATGTTGCAGGAATGGTCATATCCTGCTCAATATCTTCATCAAGGGGGGGTAGACAGAGGCTGCTCAGCAAGTTTGCTGACAATACCAAGCTGGGAGGCTTGGCTGAGACACCTGGAGGCTGTGTGCCCATTCAGAGACTTGGACAGACTGAGAGCTGGGCAGAGAGGAACCTAAGGAGGTTCAACAAGGATCAGTGCAGAGTCCTGCACCTGGGGAGGGAGAATAAACTGCAGCAGTAAAGGCTGGGAGGGGATCTGCTGGAGAGCAGCCCTGGGGAGAAGGATCTGGGAGTGCTGGCGGACAACAAGGTCTGCATGGGACAGCAATGTGCCCTGGGGGCCAAGAAGGCTAAGGGGATCCTGGGCTGCATTCAGAGGAGTGTGTCCAGCAGAGCCAGGGAGGTTCTCCTCCCACTCTACTCTGCCCTGCTGAGACCTCCCCTGGAATATTGCATCCAGCTCTGGGCTCCCCAGTTCAAGAGGGACAGGGATCTGCTAGAGAGAGTCCAAGGGAGGCTCCAAGGATGCTGAAGGGACTGCAGCACTGCCTGGGGAGGAGAGGCTGAGAGCCCTGGGGCTGTTTAGTCTGGAGAGGAGAAGACTGAGAGGGGATCTGATCAATGTCTATCAATAGCTGAGGGCTGGGGGTCAGGAAGGGAGGGACAGGGACAGGCTTTGCTCAGTTGCACCCTGGGATAGGACAAGGGGCAATGGATGGAAACTTCCGTACAGGAGGTTCCACATCAACATGAGAAAGAACTTCTTCACTGTGAGGGTCCCAGAGCCCTGGAGCAGGCTGCCCAGAGAAGTTGTGGAGTTTTCTTCTCTGAAGTCTGTCCATCCCTGCCTGGATGTGTTCCTGTGTGACCTGCACTAGATTCTCTGGTCCTGCTCTGGCAGTGGGATTGGACTGGAAGGTCTCCAGAGATCCCTTCTAACCCCTAACATCCTGGGAGCCTGTGAAATCCAGACAGCTCTGTGCAGACCTTCTGGTGGCAATGAAACATGTGATGGGTTGTAGTACCAGTAAGTAAAGTTCCTGGGAGCATTTTAATCCACCTCAATCAATATTGCATCCAGTTCTAGGCTCCCCAGTTGTGGTTGAGACCCCATCCCTGGGGACATTCAAGGTCAGACTGGATGTGTCCCTGTGTAGCCTGCTCTAGCTGGAGATGTCCCTGCTGGCTGCAGAGGTGTTGGACAAGATGCCCTTGGAGGGTCCCTTTCAACCCAATGCAATCAGTGGCTCTGTGAAGATGAGGTGGTTGCTGCATCTGGTGAAAAGGTGCTTTGCAGCAGCTCAGTAAAATAGAATAGAATAGAATAGAATAGAATAGAATAGAATAGAATAGAATAGAATAGAACAGAATAGAATAGAACAGAATAGAATAGAACAGAATAGATTTAACCAGGTTGGAAAATAACTCAGAGATCATAGAGTCCAACCTATCACCCGACACCATCTGATCAACTAAACCATGGCACCAAGTGCCTCATCCAGGCTCTTACTAAACACCTCAAGGGATGGTGACTCCACCACTTCCCTGGGCAGCACATTCCAATGGTCAATCTTTTTCTGGGCAGAAATTCTTCCTAACATCCAGCCTAAATCTCCTCTGGCACAGCTTGAGACTGTGTCCTCCTGTTCTGGTGCTGGTTGCCTGGGAGAAGAGACCAACCCCCACCTGGCTACAACCTCCCTTCAGGGAGTTGGAGAGAGCGAGAAGGTCTCCATGAGCCTCCTCTTCTCCAGGCTAAGCAACCCCAGCTCCCTCAGCCTCTCCTCACAGGGCTGTGCTCCAGACCCCTCCCCAGCCTCATTGCCCTTCTCTGGACACATTCAAGAGTCTCAATGTCCTTCTTAAACTGAGGAGCCCAGAACTGGACACAGGACTCAAGGTGTGGCCTAACCAGTGCTGAGCACAGGGCACAATGACTTCCCTGTTCCTGCTGGCCACACTCTTCCTGATGCAGGCCAGGATGCCATTGGCCTTCGTGGCCAGCTGGGCACACTGCTGGCTCATGTTCAGCTGCTGTCAACCAGTCCCCCCAGGTCCCTTTCTGCCTGGCTGCTCTCAGCCACTCTGCCCCAGCCTGCAGCACTGCAAGGGGTTGCTGTGGCCAATGTGTAGCAGCTCCAAAGAAAGGTGAGCGAGCATTGGTTTTATTTTTACCAGCTGCAGGAATTCTGCCTTATGAATGATTGGATGGGGGCTGGCTGCCCTGCTTTGGGATTCTGCAGGCCAGAGCTTCAGCTTCCAGTCTAGAATATCTGATGGGATGGAGAGAAAACCTTTTCCCCTCAGATCATCTTACTATCTGCATATTCCTGGAGTTAATGCCCCGGTTTGGCTCATTTGAGAGAGAGCTCTGCCTTTCTCTAAATGCCAGTCAGTTTTGTGTGCTCACAGAGGTCATGCCAGGGGGAAGCTCTCTGAGGCTTTGGGACATCCAGGTCATGCTTCTTGTCTCCTGTGTGAGAACTTGGAAGGGCACAGTTCAAAGCTCTGAGGCTTTCTACACCAGCTGGAAATCACTCTGCTGAGGCTTTGCTGACAACATGCAGCTCTCACATCACTTCTTCTAGGATGAAGGACAGCAAAAGGACAAGCAAAGGGCAGCCAGATTTGTCCTCCAAGATCACAGGGCTGTTTTCTCTGTTTTGTGATGGTTGAGGTCTGAGCCAGCTGACACTGCAAAGAGGTCCCTTACCTGCCTGAGCAGGGGAGGCTGAATTTGCTTTCAACACTTGTGTCAATCTTTTCTTGTGCTGTGCTGCATCCTTCATCTCCTAGGGGATGCCAAGAGACCCTTGTTGCACTACTAGAGGAGGAGTTCCTCAAAGCAAAGGGGGGCCAGGGAAAGGATTTATCTGAAGGAAGCACAGGCTAGAGAATATCTTTCACTTCTAAGATATGACCAAGAACATAAGAAAATACTCACCACTGCCTTATCTAGACCTCAGGCCATGGTGATGGGACAGTAAAACACCACTGCTGGGAAAGAGAAGATGTCTGTGAAGAGATGTGAGTTGGCCTGATCACATGTGCCATGTGTTCCCCCTTCTGAGCAGGGGTCTTGTGTCCCCAGAAAGGCAGTGCTGCAAGTACCACCCCAAGGGCAAGGTCCTGCAGCTGGGTCAGGGCAATCCCAGGCACCCTCATGGGAAAGAACTTCTTCCTAACATCCAAGCTCAATATACCCACTTCTAGTTTTGCTCCGTCCCCCCCAGCCCTATCACTCCCTGACACCCTCAAAAGTCCCTCCCCAGCTTTCTTGTATCCTCCTTCAGATACTGGAAGGCCACAAGAAGGTCTCCTCAGAGCCTTCTCTTCTCCAGGCTGAACAACCCCAACTCCCTCAGTCTGTCTCCATGGCAGAGCAGCTCCAGCAGCTCCAGGGTCTGCTTTGAAACCTTGAATACATCCTAAGGCAGGACTGGAGTCTACTACACTGTTTTGAAGTTCTACAAGATGTATATTTAACAAAGAAGAGAACTGGTATTTCATTGTGTGGTTTGAATTCAGGATAGAATGAAACATCCTTCTTAGCCTGGAGAAGGCTCTGGGGAGACCTCAGAGCAGCCTGCCAGTACCTGAAGGGGGCTGCAAGAAGGCTGCAGAGAGACTGTTTGCAAAGGCCTGCAGGGACAGGATGAGGGACAATGGCTTGAAATGAGAGAGGAGCAGATTCAGATTGGATGTTAGGAACAAGTTCTGCACCATGGAACACTGGAGCAGGATGCCCATGGAGGTGGTTGAGGTCCCCTCCCTGGAGATGTTCAAGGTCAGAGGTGGCTGAGGTCCCATCCCTGGAGATGTTCAAGGGCAGAGGTGGCTGAGGCCCCCTCCCTGGAGATGTTCAAGGGCAGAGGTGGTTGAGGCCCCCTCCCTGGAGATGTTCAAGGTCAGAGGTGGCTGAGGCCCCCTCCCTGGAGATGTTCAAGGGCAGAGGTGGTTGAGGCCCCCTCCCTGGAGATGTTCAAGGTCAGAGGTGGTTGAGGCCCCCTCCCTGGAGATGTTCAAGGGCAGAGGTGGTTGAGGCCCCCTCCCTGGAGATGTTCAAGGGCAGAGGTGGTTGAGGCCCCCTCCCTGGAGATGTTCAAGGTCAGAGGTGGCTGAGGCCCCCTCCCTGGAGATGTTCAAGGTCAGAGGTGGCTGAGGTCCCATCCCTGGAGATGTTCAAGGGCAGAGGTGGCTGAGGCCCCCTCCCTGGAGATGTTCAAGGTCAGAGGTGGCTGAGGCCCCATCCCTGGAGATACTTGAGGTCAGACTCAACAAGACTCTGAGCAACCTGATCTAGTGGAGGATGTCCCTGCTGACTGCAGGGGGTTTGGACTGGATCACCTTTGGAGGTCCCTTCTAAGCCAAGCCATTCTAAGGCACAAAGACAGAATATTAGAGGTTTAGATCTAATTTTAAACCCATGCTTAGAGAAGGAGAACTCAGAAGCTGACAAAGAAATCTCTGGGTCAGGAAGTCACTGTAAATTGTGTGTGAGCATTAGCCCTCCTGCCAGACTGCAACCTCCACAGCCTTGTCTGATGCTAGGTGTCAGATGAGGGCTGCACCCTTTCTGCTGGGAGAATGTTACGGGTTAACCAGTAGGGGCAAAGGGCTATCTAGGCTCACTGAGGAAGAAGTAAGAAGATGAATGACCATTGACATCCATGAAAAGTGGGACTAAACTTGTTGAATAAGTCAGAATCTCCCCAGTGCCATCAATCATCAAAAGACAGTGAGCAAATCCAGCTTGGCAAAGTTGCTCTGGCAAATGGGATGACTACACTGTGCAACAAGAGGTGCTACAGAAGGAGTATGCTCTGGAGGCACTGCTACCAAAGACAGCAAACCACAGACTCTATGAACTGCACCTTCATCCAGAGGACCTGATGACACCAAACTGGGAGGAGAGTTTGACATCCCCTCAGGCTGTGCTGCCATTCAGCCAGACCTGGGCAGGCTGAGAGTTGGGCAGGGAGAAACTGAATGCAATACAACAAGGACAAGGGTAGAGTCTGGCACCTGGGAAAGAACAGCCCCAGGGAGCAGGGTAGGTTGGGGACTGATGTGCTGGAGACTGGCAAAGGGGAAAGGGTCCTGGGGGTCTTGTTGGACAGAAGGATGCCCATGAGCCAGCAATGTGCCCCTGTGGCCAAGAAGGCCAAGGGCATCCCGAGCTGTGGTCAGTAGTTCCAGAGAGGTTCTCCTCCCCCTCTACTCTGCCCTGCTGAGGCCACATCTGGAATATTGTGTCCAGCTCTGGGCCACTCAGGTCAAGAAGGACCTCAGGGAAGTGCTTGAGAGAGTCCAGCACAGAGCCACAAAGCTGCTGCAGGCAGTGGAACATCTCCCTGTGAGGACACCCTGAGGGAGCTGGGGCTTGGAGCTTGGAGCAGAGGAACCTGAGGGTGACCTCATTGCTGGTGACAAAGATGTGCAGGGCAGTGTGGGGAGGATGGAGCCAGGCTCTGCTCAGGGATGTCCAAGGACAGCACAAGGGGCACTGGGGGCAAGCTGGAGCAGAGGAGGTGCCACAGGAACAGAAGGGAAAACTTTTTCCCTGTGAGGGTGACAGAGCCCTGGAGCAGGCTGCCCAGAGAGGTTGTGGAGTCTCCTGCTCTGGAGCCTTTCCAACCCCACCTGGATGCATTGCTGTGCAGACTACCCTGGGTGATGCTGCTGTGGCAGGGGGGTTGGCCTGGGTGATCTCTGGAGGTCCCTCCCAACCCCTAACACTCTGTGGTTCTGTGCCCTTCAAAGGTCAGTGTGGCATTTAAACCCTGCAGTAAGTGAAATTGTAGCCTCCTCGCAGCAACAGGAATTCCAGCCCTGCCTTCAGTGGAAACAAGCTCTCTGCCTCACAGTTTGGAAGGTAATTGAGCTTAACATGATGAATGGACCATCTGTACAGTCATGAACCTTGGCCACAGAAAACATTCAGAGCTAAGAGAAAAGGGAGATGTAGGAGCTCTTTGAGGCAGGCTCCAAAGGGCTGCTCTTCCACTGTCCCAGGGGATCCAAGGGGACTCGTGGCACCTAGAGCAAACAGACCTGGCTCACAAAGGAAGCTGAGCAACACCCCAGGGCTTCCTAGAAAGATTCAGAACCCTGGTGAAAGAAAAGCTTGGTTCTGGCCTGAGAAAGTGCTTTTCAAACCCACATGTGTGTGTCTGTGGAGTCTGGCACGGACTCCTGCACGTCTCTTCACAGGCAAGTTCCAGGGCTGGAGAAGAACCTCTGTAATTTGGAGCTCTGAATCAACAGACCCTTCCCCAGCCACACCAACAGAAGGGATGGGACACAGCAGCACCATGCAAACTCTGGCCTCCTTGCCTTCATTTCATTTTCCCAGTTGCAAGCATCCTATTTAAAGGTTTATTTGCCTCAGGATAGCATTTTCCCTCCTCTGAGCTGCTTAGGTTTCTGCAGCTATTACTTGAGGCTGGGACTTGGCCCAGGCCCACCTTAGGGAGGAACCTGTAACAGGGCAATATTATTTTGTAGCCATGTTAAATATTAATCCAACCAGCCCATAGTTTATGCTGTCCCAAAATAGAGCTTCCTGAAGGGAACTACTACAGTTTCTTCCAAAAGCATGGGGTTTGGTGGGGTGGTTTTTTGGGACTGCTGCCAGTAAGGAAGAAAATTCCATGTGAGCAGGTTTTTCTTAAGCTGCCCATACTCAGAATTGTTTCTTTTCCTTGCCTGGCCCTGTGTTTTTCTCCAACCTGAGCAGTTATTGAGTTATTGAATCATAATGTTACCTTTTCTTTGGCAACAGAAGTCCTTCTGGAGCTTTTACAGCCCCATCTGGATGTGTTCCTGTGTGACCTGTGCTGGATTCCCTGCTCTGGCAGGGGGGTTGGAATCAATGATCTTTGGAGGTCCCTTCCAACCCCTAACATCCTGGGCTCCTGGGCTCCTGTTTGTTCTCTCTGCAGACAAGCATAGGAGAAGGTGGGTCTGATCCTCTTTCATGTTAAGACTCTTCGTGCTGTTGGGGTGGGGCAATGGACTCTTGGCCACATCATAGAGTGCCTCAGATTGGAAGGGACCTCAGAGATCCTCTACTCCAATCCCACTGCCATGGGCAGGGATACTTCTCAACTAAACTCAGCTGCTCAAAGCCTCATCCAACCTGGCCTTCAACATCCCCAGGGAGGAGGCAGCCACAGCCTCCCTGGGCAGCCTATTCCAGAGTCTCACCAACCTGCTACTGAAGAACTTCTTCCTCAGCTCCAGTCTCACCCAGCTCTCCCTCAGCTTCAATCCATTCCCCTATGTCCTGTCTCTAGACACTCTCAGGAAAAGTCCCTCTGCAGCCTTCCTGTAGGATCCCTGCAGATATTGGAATGCAGCTTTAAGGTCGCCCTGGAGCCTTCTCTTCTCCAGGCTGAGCACCCCCAGCTCCCTCAGCCTGTCCTTGCAGCAGAGCTGCTCCAACCCCCTGATCATTTTTGTGGCCTCCTCTGGACTGTCTGGAGGAAAGCAAGGTGAGTACCCAAGTAGCTTCAGAAGAGATCTAGACAGCAGGCACAGCACAGAAATAAAATCCCCACACCCCCCATCCTGGTGCAGGACAACCCTTCTTCTTAGTAGGCTCCACCTGTCCTACAGGAGAAGGTAGTCAACAGTAAGTTTAGTAGCCCTGAGTCAGCAATGAGCACTTGCAGCCCAGAAAGCCAAGCAGAGCCTGGGCTGCAGCAAGGGAAGTGTGGCCAGCATGGGACTGGGCTTAGATGTGGGCTTAGATGCTTAGCAGTGCAGGGAAAGATGCATCTGATCAATGTCTGCATCATACAAACCTGAGGCTCTGTGTACAGGCAGAGTTACAAGGCAGAGGTTTGTGGAGCTCTTTGGTTTTATTCCATAGCCATTCCTGACAGGAGCAAACACTGCTGTGATAGGCTGCTGGGGAAGCATCCTCAAATATCCTGCTGGCACAGAAGTGTTGGAACCTCCACAGCAAAGAGCAGCTTCCCTATTAAACAGACAGGAATTGCTCAGTTTCCAGGAGATGCAAACTCTCCTACCCAAATCAGCCTGTGTCAGGCACCTAGGAGTTGGCATGGTGCTAAAGCCTTCATCTCAAGCTTAAGGCTTGGATGCTCAACACAATGCAGAGCCCAGCCCTTGACTCTGTCAAATGGATTTCCCCTCCCTGTTTCTTTCTGCTACAAAGGTTTGTGCCACAACTTCAAAGCTACAGAAGCAGCTACTTCTGTGCTTATGGCTGTGGAAGTTTATCCTGAGATTTCAGTGCAGGTAATATTTGGTGGTAGTGTGTCTGGAGGTGTTGATCTGCACCAGGGTAGGCAGGCTTCACAGAGGGCCTTGGAGAGATTGGATCCATGGCCAGTGTTAACAGGATGAGCTTCAACAAGGCCAAGTGCCAGGTCCTGCACTTGGGGCACAACAACCCCAAGCAATGCTGCAGGCCTGGGGCAGTGTGATTGGAAACTGCCTGGCAGAAAGGGACCTGGGGATGCTAAGGGAGAAGGGGCTGAACAGGAGGCAGCAGTGTGCCCAGGTGGCCAAGAAAGCCAAAGGCATCCTGGCTGGGATCAGCAATGCTGTGTCCAGCAGGAGCAGGGAGCTGATTGTCCTCTTGTACTCAGCTCTGGGGAGGCCACACCTGGAGTCTTGTGTCCAGATTTGGGCACCTCAATACAGGAGAGCTGTGGAGGTGCTGGAGCCAGGGCAGAGGAGGGCAAGGAAGCTGTGAAGGGCCTGGAGAAGAGATGTGATGAAGAGCAACTGAAGGAGCTGGGGATGGTTAGTGTGAAAGTGAAGAGGCTGAGGGGAGACCTCATGGCTCTCTGCAACTCCCTGAAAGGACCTTGTGGAGAGGTTGGTACTGGTCTCTTCTCACAGGTAATTAGTGATAGAGCAAGAGGGAATGGCCTCAAGCTGTGACTGGGGAGGTTTAGACTGGACAGTAGGTAAAGATTTTTCCCCTCAAGAGTGGTCAGGCACTGGAATGAGCTGCCCAGGGAGGTGGTGGAGTCCCCAAGCCTGGATGTGTTTAAAGTTGGTTAGGATGTGGTGCTTGGGTCTCTGGTTTAGGGGTGACCCTTGCAGAGCAGGGCTAATGGTTGGACTTGGTGATCCTGAGGGTCTTTTCCAGCCTGAATGACTCTGTGGTTGTGTATGTCATAACAAGGCTGCTCACCTCCTGCAGTAGCCAACTCAGCCTCTTGAACTTTCTGTAAATAGAACTCCAAATGCACTGTGGGGCTGCTGTGGATGTAAACCTCCTGTAAATATTGGTTTCTAACTGGAGAACATTGCTAGGTTTGTAGTCACTGCTAAGATTTGATTTGGCTTAAACCCATCACCAGAATCCCAGTCTGATGTCATTGTATCATCTGTATTTGGAATCTCAAGGCTGGGAGGGTGGAGAAAGCATCCTCAGTAACACAGCAGTGCTTGGAAAGAGCTGCAGGGGAGTTCAGCTGCCTCCAAACACAATGCTGCTCTCAGACACTTGTTGTGTAATTGGAAATGGCCTCTGGGAAGGATTACTTGAGAAACAGCAACACAAAACATCACTATCTGGGGGAAAGCTTAGGACAGGGAACTGTGATTGCACAGTCTACAGAGGAGCACAAGCAGCAGATCCTAATGATAACACTCTGAGCAAGAGAGCAAAGGTCTCAGGCAATGCACTGCAAGTAGACAAGGCTTCAGAAACCCTTCAGGACAGAACTGGGCTCACCTGGGTGGGAGGATGATTGTGGAAGAAGAGGCTGTACCTATATCAGGCAAAACCACGCAGAGAATCACACAGAATCAGCCAGGTTAGAAGAGACCTGCAAGATCATCAAGTCCAACCAATCACCCATCTAATCAACCAGGCCATGACAATAAGTATCATTGGATCATAGTATCAGTCAGGGTTGGAAGGGACCACAAGGATCATCTAGTTCCAACCCCCCTGCCATGGGCAGGGACACCCCACACTAGATCAGCCTGGCCAGAGCCTCAGCCAGCCTGGCCTTAGACACCTCCAGGGACAGGGCCTCAACCACCTCCCTGGACAACCCATTCCAGGGCTTCACCACTCTCATGGGGAAGAACTTCCTCCTCCCCTCCAGCCTGAATCTCCCCACCTCCAGCTTCATTCCATTCCCCCTAGTCCTATCACTACCTGAAGTGCCTCATCCTGGATCTTCTTAAGCCCCTCCAGGGATGGTGACTCCACCACCTCCCTGGGCAGCACATTCCAATGCCCTTCTCTGTCTGGGAAGAACTTTCTCCTCACCTCCAGCCTAAACTTCCCCTGGCACAGCTTGAGACTGTGTCCTCTTGTTCTGGTGCTGGTTGCCTGGGAGAAGAGACCAACCCCTACCTGGCTACAACCTCCCTTCAGGGAGTTGTAGAGAGCAAGAAGGTCTCCCCTGAGCCTCCTCTCCTCACCTGATTCATCTTTTGGTCTTCTGCCTCTGCATAGGCTATGGGTGAACCACAGGATGAACCTAAGAGCCTGGTATTGTTCCTTTGGATTTATTGCTGCAGCTGGAGTTCTTCCTCCTGCAGCTGAAGATAAGGTTTTGTTTTTGCTTGAGGCTCTTCAGTCATAAGGCTGACACTGTGCTCATGGTTCTGTGGCATTCATGCCTCTTGCTCTCTCCATCCTAAATAAATAAGGAGGAAAAGAGGGTGCCACAGCCAGCCCCCTGACTGCTGGTGCTTGGTGATTACCATTAAGGGATACTGAGCTGCTCTCTTCTCAAGATGGAAACAATTGTCATCATGCTGTTTACTTCACACTCCTGAAGTCTCTTTTGAGTGGCAACTGCAGCATAGATTTTACAAGGCTCTCTTCATTTGCCACCACTTTCAGCAAGAGCAGAACAGCAGAGCCTGTACAGAGAGGACAGGGAGGAGGAATGAGCTGTCAGGGAGGGAAGATGACAGCCTCTCCCTGATCCTCAGCCATGCTGTTGTCAAACAAGAGTCTCATATGTTGCAGGGATTTTCAGGAAGTCATCTCTAACTCCCAGGATAGAAGATAGAGTCATAGTCATAGAATGGTCCCCTCCAAAGCTCCTCCAGTCTGACCTCCCTGCACTCAGCAGGGACATCCTCCACTAGATCAGGCTGCACAGAGGCTCACCTTGAATATCTCCAGGGATGGAGCCCCAACCACCTCTCTGGGCAACCTCTTCCAGTGTTCCACCACCCTAAAAATAAAAAGCCTGTTCCTAACATCCAATCTAAATCTGCTCTTCTCCCATTTCAAGCCATTGCCCCTGGTTCTGTCCCTGCAGGCCTTTGCAAACAGTCTCTCTCCATCCTACTTGTAGCCCCCTTCAGGTACTGGCAGGCTGCTCTGAGGTCTGCCTGGAGCCTTCTCTTCTCCAGGCTGAACACCCACAGCTCCCTCAGCCTGTCCTTGTAGCAGAGCTGCTCCAACTCCCTGATCATTTTTGTGGCCTCCTCTGGACCTCTCCATCAGGTCCATGTCCTTCTTACATTGAGGGCTCCAGCCCTGCACACAGCACTCCAGGTGAGGTCTCGCCAGAGCCAAGTGTCAGAATCACCTCTCTGGCTCTGCTGGCAGTGCTGCTTTGGATGCAGCCCAGGCTGTGATTTGCCTTCTGTGCTGCAGGCTCACACTGCCTGCTCATGTCCAGCTTCTTATTCACCAGCATCCCCAAGTCCTTTTCCACAGGGCTGCTTTCTGTCACCTCCTCCCCTATTCTGTATTGACAGCAGCTTGTCACCTGGAGGTGTTTAAGAGGGGATTGGACGTGGCGCTTGGTGCCAACTGGGCCACTCAGTTTAGGAAGGACATTGAGACACTTGAACATGTCCAGAGAAGGGCAACAAGGCTGGGGAGAGGCCTTGAGCACAGCCCTGTGAGGAGAGGCTGAGGGAGCTGGGGTTGCTTAGCCTGGAGAAGAGGAGGCTCAAGGGAGACCTCCTTGCTCTCTACAACTCCCTGAAGGGAGGTTGTAGCCAGGTGGGGGTTGGTCTCTTCTCTCTAGCAACCAGCACCAGACCAAGGGAACACAGTCTCAAGCTGTGCAGGGGAAGCTTAGGCTGGAGGTGAGGAGAAAGTTCTTCACTGAGAGAGTCATTTGTCATTGGAATGTGCTGCCCAGGGAGGTGGTGGAGTGCCCATCCCTGGAGGTGTTCAAGAGGGGATTGGATGTGGCACTTGAAGCCATGGTCTAGTCGTGAGGTCTGTGGTGACAGGTTGGAATCAATGATCTTTGAGGTCTTTTCCAACCTTAGTGATACTGGGATACTGTGACACTGTGACACTGTGATGGTTTAGTAGTCATGAGGTGTTGAGTGACAGGTTGGACTTGATGATCTTTGAGGTCTTTTCCAACCTTGTTGATTCTATGATTCTTTGATACCTCTAGTGATGGTGACTCCACCACCTCCCTGGGCAGCACATTCCAATGGGCAGTCTCTCTTTCTGTGAAGAACTTCTTCCTAAGATCCAGCCTAAACCTCCCCTGGCACAGCTTGAGACTGTGTATGATGCTGCTTGGAAGACCCAAGCCTGGCACAGCTGAGGCAGTCAGCAGCAAAACCTTGCCTGCAGAGGTGCAAAGATGTTCCAGCAGGAAGCAGAGCAAAGGAGGCTTTGGCATAACAGATGGAGCAATAATGGAGAGGTTCCTTTCAGTGAAGCATCCTTTTCAAAGACTGTTTTGTGATTTGCAGCTGGATAAAACAGCTTAATTATTTCTGGTGCTTGTTAACAGCTGCAAAAGTGGTGAAGGGAGAGCACTCTGCTTCTTCAGTGATGCCCAGATAAGAAGATAAAAAAGCCAGTGAGAGCTCCATGCTGCAGAAATATAGGGGTGGGGTTTTGTAGCAGAGACACCAGGCTCTGGGGTATAACATGAAAGAAAGTTTCTTTGTTATGACCGGGATAATGAAGAGCATTTTGTCACCATTTTACTTTAATGAGCAGCCATTAAGATTCACTTCCTCACCAGCCATGAAGCCCCAAAGACCTTGCCAGCCCCAGCTCCTTATACCACCCCTCTGCTCCCAGCATTCAGGTGCACAATGTTCAGCTTTACTCAGTGAGCAAGAGTCAGAGCAAAACTCCCAAGTGATTAAAACATTAGAAGGGCAGAAGAGCAGAGGCCTGGGAAGGATCCCAGAAGGTAAGGAAGAGTTTATTTCATCCCAAAGCAGGACCATCTTTATTTATATACTATTTTGTATGTATTTCACAGGATCACAGGATGTTAGGGGTTGGAAGGGACCCCTGGAGATCATCCAGTCCAATCCCCCTGCCAGAGCAGGATCACAGAGTCACAACATTGTCAGGGTTGGAAGGGACCTCTGGAGATCATCCAGTCCAATGCCCCTGCCAGAGCAGGATCACAGAGTCACAGCATTGTCAGGGTTGGAAGGGACCTCTGGAGATCATCCAGTCCAATGCCCCTGGCAGAGCAGGATCACAGAGTCACAGCATTGTCAGGGTTGGAAGGAACCTCAAGGCTCAGCCAGTTCCAACCCCCCTGCCATGGCCAGGGACACCTCACACTACAGCAGGTTGCTCACAGCCACAGCCAGCCTGGCTGCAAACACCTCCAGGCAGGAGGCTTCCACCACCTCCCTGGGCAGCCTGTGCCAGGCTCTCACCACCCTCATGGGGAACAACTCCTTCCTAACATCCAAGCTGAATCTACCCATTTCTTGGTTTTAGTTTTCAATTCTCCCCAGTCCTATCACTCCCTCAGTTCAAGGGTGGTGAGACTCTGCAATAGGCTGCACAGGGATTGTGGCTGCCTCCTCCCTGGGATTGTTCAAGGACAAGTAGGATGAGGCAAAGAACAGCTAAGTCCAGTTGAGAAGTGTCCCTGCCCATGGTGGGGAGGTTGGAGCAGATGATCTCTGAGGTCCCTTCCAACCTGAAGCATTCTGTGAAACAAGCTCTGCTGATGGCATCACACTCAGAGCAACAAACTGTTTGGCAGGCAGGTATCACCCTGGCAGTGTTTGTTTTCTGCAGAGGCAAGTATGAAGTTACAGATGGAGAAACAAATGGTACCAGTGATTCCTTCAAAGAAGAGGTAAGAGAATCCCACCTTGCAAAATGTTCTCTCTTCCAGGCTGAAGAGCCCCAATTCCTTCAGCCTGTCTTCAGGCTGTCAGGAGAGGTGCTCTGATCACCTCTGTGGCCCTCCACTGGACCCAGTCCAGCAGATCCATGTCCCTCCTGTGCTGGGGGCCCCAGGACTGGACACAGCCCAATACAAAGTGTTAAAAAAATAATACTGAGGGGAAAAAGAAACAGAAGATTAAAAACTGAGCCAATGCTACTGGGAGAGAGGATACTGCAGAAGGCCTTGGAGCTTAATCTTTTGACGAGCTAAAGTGGTGGCAAATTGACTTGACTATCTTCTCAGGAAGAAAAGACAGCACTGAAAGACTTTTCAGTCTAGTGAAGGGAAGTGTAGGAACTACCAGATAAGCCTGAATGGAACAGCACAGACTGGATTTGAAGAGAGGTGGCTAGCCACTTGTAAGGGGAACTACTCACTGATTCACTCTTTGGAACACCTGAAAAAGGAGATTCTGAGAGTGGGGGCTCGCTCTCTTTCAGAGAAGGACTAACAATTGTCAGCTTCATACGTGACTTTGAGCTCTACTATTACCTACTCTTAGATGGCCAAGACAAGTGAAACAACCTCTCCAGAATCTAGCAGTCCTAACACCTAAAATCATCACCACAGTTGCAGCAGATAATTTATGGGCACACAAGGACATGCAGCTCACTTGTCTTTGAGTCAGCATGCCCAAAAAGTGTCTGGTAGCTTCAACACAGAATCACAGAATTGTTAGGGTCAAGGATTCTGAAGGATCAGCCAGTTCCAACCCCCCTGCCATGCCCAGGGACACCTCACACTACAGCAGCTTGCTCACAGCCACAGCCAGCCTGGACAAAAAAACCTTCAGGCATGAGGCTTCCACCACCTCCCTGGGCAACCTGTGCCAGTCTCTCACCACCCTCATGGGGAACAACTTCTTCCTCACATCCAAACTGAATCTACCCTTTTCTAGTTTTGCTCCATCCCCCCAGTCCTATCACTCCCTGACAGCCCATTCACTGCATTTCATGGTAGATTGTAGTTTTGCTTGTAAATACAGCTTCATTTGCTTCCAGCCTTACCTATTCTGGCAATTTAATGTTGGGAGGGGAGAATTTTCAACCCACCACAGCTGCAAAGTGGCAGAACAGCGAAGCAGAGCCATGGCTCCATGGCTGTGGCTGCAATGCCTCTCTGCTTTCACATGATTGCTGCCTGCCTTCTGTGCCTCAGCACTTTGCTCCAGTTGGAATCAAAAGTAGTGGCAGGAGGCAAGCCAGAAGCACAGCACAGTGCTCAGAAAAAGAGCAGCCCTGAAGAAAAGGGCTTGGGGGTGCTGGGGGAGGAGAAGCTCAGCAGGAGCCAGCAGTGAGTACTTGCAGCCCAGAAAGCCAAGCAGAGCCTGGGCTGCAGCAAGAGAAGTGTGGCCAGCAGGGCCAGGGAGGGGATTCTGCCCCTCTGCTCCACTCTGCTGAGACCACAGCTGGAGCTCTGTGTCCAGTTCTGGAGCCCCTAGGACAGGAAGGATCTGGAGGTGCTGGAAGGTGTCCAGAGATGGGCCACAAGGATGAGCAGAGGGCTGGAGCTGCTCTGCTCTGGAGACAGACTGAGAGAGTTGGGGTTGTTCAGTCTGGAGAGGAGAAGGCTCTGAGGAGACCTAATTGTGGCCTTGCAGTGTCTGAAGGAGGCTCCAAGAAAGCTGGGGAGGGATTTTTGAGGGTGTCAGGGAGTGATAGGACTGGGGGGAATGGAACAAAACTAGAAATGGGTAGATTGAGATTGGATGTTAGGAAGAAGTTGTTCCCCATGAGGGTGGTGAGAGACTGGCACAGGTTGCCCAGGGAGGTGGTGGAAGCCTCATGCATGGAGGTGTTTGCAGCCAGGCTGGCTGTGGCTGTGAGCAAGCTGCTGCAGCGTGAGGTGTCCCTGGCCATGGCAGGGGGGTTGGAACTGGCTGATCCTGGAGGTCCCTTCCAGCCCTGACAATTCTATGATCCCATGGTGCTATAAAAGCAGCAGGAGAGCTCCAGCTGCAGAGGCTTCGCTCTTATCAATGAAGTGCAAAGCAAGGAGTGCTTGATTTGATGTTTCCAGAGGCAAGGATGAATTGGTATTTAGCGCAGCGCTTTGCTTGCTCAGATGGACTGCTCTGCAGGAGGAGAGCAGGGAAGGAGAACAAATCCAAACCACCAGGCCGGTGTTTTTCTGCTCAGGGTCACTTCCCTGACCGTAACCACGCAGCCTCCTTCACGGGTGACTGTCAGCTTGGCAAGGTGAATGCATTCCTCTCTCCCACACTCTGCCTTCGCTTTGTCCCTCCTGGTCAGCATCTGGTGGTAGTTTCTAGCTGTGTCTGCAACATTTTCCACAGCTCTTGAACAGAAAGTAGCAGAATGTAAATAAACCACCTTTGGGTGCAACAAGGGAAACAATGCTAAGCTCTAAACAATCCCACTGGACAGATGTGTGCCATCAAACTGAGACAGGCAAACTAAATGTCTCTCTTTTTGGCTTCTTTGCTCTGGCAGATACCAGCCCTGGCTTCTGCTGGGCTTTGCTGAGCTTGGCTGTGGTCTTTGCTGTGGTGGAGTATCTGACCAAACAACCCTCTGCTCTTTCTCTCCTCTGTGGTGTACAGGGGTGGGGGGTAGGGAGCAGGAAGGGGAGGCTGTTCCAGCTCCCCTGGTTTTGTCCCAGGAGGTTCTTGTGCTGTTTATGAACTGTAAATACTCATAGAGATATGTAAATATTGTGCCTTTTGTACACATTCATTGCATTCCACTGCAGATTGTAGTTTTGCTTGTAAAATGCAGCTTCATTTGCTTCCAGCTGAGCTGCTCTGGCAATGTCATGTTTGGAGGGGGGATTTTCCAACCCACCACAGAGAGCTGCAAACCATCCTTAGCCTGCTGGAATGTGGATCCTTCAGCCTAGTGACTGAGGCAGAAAATGGATTGAGCACCTTGGAGCCCACAGGCATTCAGGGTCAGCAAGCCGCCGGCTCGCAGCCTTTGGAACGGCGCAGCACCACCGGTGGGGAAGAGCAGAAGTAATTGCAGGAAGTCAACTAATCCATGCAAAGTGAAGCTAATGATTAATGCTGGGGTACACAGCCACTCTTCTGCAGGGCTGAACAATTACTTCTAAGTCAGGTTTTTTAAGGCTAAGGTGTAATGAGAGCGTGGTTGAGGAGCTGGAGCAGAACGCGTCTCTCTGGGTGAGCTTAGTTTGGTTCCTTCCCTTACCCCTGCTCCTTCAGATGGAGGAAGCCTTCACTCCTCAGGCTGCTGGGAGAGTGTCATTGGTTGTTGATATATATATATATTGCTATTTAAAGCAGAAAGTCAAAGGATCAAACCCATCTGGGGGTTCTGCTCATTACATAGCATTGCAGTTCAATTCCTTTGCTCCCAGGCCTGTCCTGGAGGGACAAACACAGAGACCTGCCTCTGAACGGGGATGTGACCACCCAGATCACAACTTCAGTCTGTCTCTGTTCCTCTTAGGAGCTATAAATGTGCAGAAAAAGAGTGGAGCTGAAAGGGTGGGGACATTCAGAGGGTGATCTGGCTTTGCCCCACAATTACAGAATCAATCAACCAGGTTGAAAAAGTCCTTTGAGATCATCAAGTCCAACCTATCACCCAACACCATCTAATCAACTAAACCATGGCACCAAGTGCCTCATCCAGGCTCTACCTAAACACCTCCAGGGATGGTGACTCCACCACCTCCCTGGGCAGCACATTCCAATGGCCAATCTCTCTTTCTGGGAAGAACTTCTCCCTAACATCCAACCTAAACCTCTCCTGGCACAGCTGGAGACTGTGTCCTCTTGTTCTGGTGCTGGGTGCCTGGGAGAAGAGACCAACCCCCACCTGGCTACAACCAGGGAGTTGTAGAGAGCAATGAGGTCTCCCCTGAGCCTCCTCTTCTCCAGGCTAAGCAACCCCAGCTCCCTCAGCCTCTCCTCACAGGGCTGTGCTCCACACCCCTCCCCAGCTTTGTTGCCCTTCTCTGGACACCTTCCAGCAACTCAACATCTCTCCTAACCTGAGGAGCCCAGAACTGGACACAGGACTCATGGTATGGTCTAACCAGTGCTGACCAGTGCTAGCCAGGGCACAATGACCTCCCTGCTCCTGCTGACCACACTGTTCCTGATGCAGTCCAGGATGCCATTGGCCTTCTTGGCCAGCTGGGCACACTGCTGGCTCATGTTCAGCTGCTGTCAACCAGTACCCCCAGGTCCCTTTCTGCCTGGCTGCTCTCCAGCCACACTTTTTCCCAGTTGTGCTTCATCTCCTGCTTCCCATCTCCAAATAAACCATTGAGGCCCAGTTCAGTGCAGGTTGCTGGTGGATTTGGGAAGAGAGACGTTTCCTGCTGACCAATTCCCATTTCAGTGGCCAGGGATAGCATTGAGAGGAAGATTTTTGGCAAGAGAAGAGAGCAAAGAACAAAGCAGCAGGTTTTTAGTGAGAGGGAAGTGAATGATGGGGAGGAACAGGAATGTAAAGAGGGATAAGACTTGGGCATTGCATAAAGGTGAGGACTTTGTGACCCAGTACTTGCCATTGTGTGCGAGGTTTCAGCCACCAGGAAGCAAAACAGGAGCTGCTTTGGGCTTTAATGGGTTTACAACCCTCTTTCATGAGGCAAATTGAGATCGTCACTTGGCACTTCAAAACTGCTGTTTTTAAGTTGCATTAGCAAGTGCCTGGCACTTAACACAACAGCTGTGCTGCAGGGGCACGGATCTTTGAGGGAGGACAGGGTAGTGCCCTTCTGCTGGGTGCCTTGCTCCTCCAACCATGCAAATGCTTCCTGCAGAACAAATTACCCAGCCAATTTCCTCTGTTTCCCTGCTTGGAAATTGCTTCTGAGTAGCTCCTGTTTCCCTTGAATGTGCTTTCAGTAAATACATCAGGTAAGGGACAAGCAGATGATTGTGGCTGCTCAGTGGTTAAGGTCCAGCTGGTTTCCCTCCTTTTGATTTTGCGACAAAAACTGATTTCTTCTTTCTCCTTCTTCTTCTCCTTCTCCTTCTCCTTCTTCTTCTCCTTCTCCTTCTTCTTCTCCTCCTCCTCCTCCTCCTTCTTCTTCTTCTTCTTCTTCTTCTTCTTCTTCTTCTTCTTCTTCTTCTTCTTCTTCTTCTTCTTCTTCTTCTTCTTCTTCTTCTTCTTCTTCTTCTCCTTCTTCTTCTCCTTCTCCTTCTCCTTCTCCTTCTCCTTCTCCTTCTCCTTCTCCTTCTCCTTCTCCTTCTCCTTCTCCTTCTCCTTCTCCTCCTCCTTCTCCTCCTCCTTCTCCTTCTCCTCCTTCTCCTTCTCCTTCTCCTTCTCCTTCTCCTCCTCCTTCTCCTCCTCCTCCTTCTCCTCCTCCTTCTCCTTCTCCTCCTTCTCCTTCTCCTCCTTCTTCTTCCTCCATCTCCTTCTTCCTCCTCCTTCTTCTTCCTTCTTCTTCCTCCTCCTTCTTCTTCCTCCTCTTCTTCTTCCTCCTTCTTCTTCCCCCTCCTTCTTCCTCCTCCTTCTTCTTCCTCCTCCTTCTTTTTCCTCCTTCTTCTTCTTCTTCTTTTTTTTCCCCCTTTCCCTTTTATTTGTGTGTGTGTTTGTCTGTTCTATAAACCACAGCCTGCTTTACTGGTGAGGACACTCATGTTTCATAGCTTTCATTCAAAACTGTTCCTTCTATGAAATAATGCTGTCTCAGGGAGCTCAGTGACCCAACCTCAAAGGTTGCGTGAGCTCCAGCCAGAGGGAGATGCAGCTCCCTCAGGGATTAAGGAATGGCTGTTTGCTGTACCAAATCTGTACATTGATCTGAATTCAAGGCATCTCTGGGGCCACTTCTGTGCTCAGTGTAGCTCCAAAGGACCCTCAGCTCAAAACATAGAATCATAGAATCAGCAAGGCTGGAAAAGACCTCAAAGATCATCAAGTCCAACCTGTCACCACAGACCTCATGACTAAACCATGGCACCAAGTGCCACATCCAATCCCCTCTTGAACCCCTCCAGGGATGGGGACTCCACCACCTCCCTGGGCAGCACATTCCAATGGCTAATGACTCTGGGAAGAACACGAGTGACACCAAAACTGAAGGCTGGAAGAGGGGCCACACATCCTAGCTTGGGCAAAGAAGGAAAGGAGGGGCTGATTCCCATGGATATGCCTAAACCAGGCCTTTGTCATTCACAGACTGTGCCAGCCCACAGAGAACCTTATCTGTGCTATTTGTTCATGTAAAGCAGCCACTGCATGCAATAAGACCTGACCCTCACAGGCACAGGACAGAGCTTCTCCTACATTCCCCTCCAAGGTGTTTGCAGGGCAGATCCATATTGGTGTAAGCTCAGCTCTCTCCTGCATAGATGCTTTTCTCTTCCTTACCTTCCTAAACAGACAAAGCAATAGCTTCAGCTGCCCCCACGTGCCTGTGGACACTCTGCACTCACAGAAGATACAGAATGGGGCTCCTTCATGCAGAGCTTTGGCTGAATAGGAAGACCACCACTACAGGCTGGGAGGGGATCTGCTGGAGAGCAGCCCTGGGGAGAAGGACCTGGGAGTGCTGGTGGACAACAAGGTCTCCATGGGACAGCAATGTGCCCTGGGGGCCAAGAAGGCCAATGGGATCCTGGGCTGCATTCAGAGGAGTGTGTCCAGCAGAGCCAGGGAGGTTCTCCTCCCCCTCTACTCTGCCCTGCTGAGACCTCACCTGGAATACTGCATCCAGCTCTGGGCTCCCCAGCTCAAGAGGGACAGGGATCTGCTGGAGAGAGTCCAAGGAAGGGCTACAAGGATGCTGAAGGGCCTGCAGCACTGCCTGGGGAGGAGAAGACCAGGAGGGGATTTAATAAATGTTTATAAGGATCCCAGGGTGTTAGGGGTTGGAAGGGACCTCTGAAGATCTTTGAGTCCAAGCCCCTGCCAGAGCACGACCAGAGAATCCAGCGCAGGTCACACAGGAACACATCCAGGCAGGGATGGAAATGCTCCAGAGAAAGAGACTCCACAACCTCTCTGGGCAGCCTGCTCCAGAGATCTGTGACCCTCACAGTGAAGAAGTTCCTCCTCATGTTGAGGTGGAACCTCCTGTGCTGGAGTTTATATCCATTGCCCCTTGGCCTATCCCAGGGTGCAACTGAGCAGAGCCTGTCCCTTCCTTCTTGATCCCCAACCCTCAGATATTGATAGACATTGATCAGATCCCCTCTCAGTCTTCTCCTCTCCAGACTAAACATCCCCAGGGCTCTCAGCCTCTCCTCCCCAGGCAGTGCTGCAGTCCCTTCAGCATCCTTGTAGCCCTCCCTTGGACTCTCTGCAGCAGATCCCTCTCCCTCTTGAACTGGGGAGCCCAGAGCTGGATGCAATATTCCAGGTGAGGTCTCAGCAGGGCAGAGTAGAGGGGAGGGCAGCTGTTGATCTGTTTCCATTCCTCCTTTGATTCCCTAATTGGGTTTGGAGGGCCACATCTGTCAGCCAAAACAGAGGGGGTTTTGTCTTTGAGTTTCCCATCTGCTCCTTGCTTTTAGGGGCATCTTGAACTACTCTTGTTTTCAGCTGAAAAAATAAATTACTTGAGACTGAGAGTTACAAACCCTGCCAACCACTTCCAGCTATGGATTTCCAGTAGCTGTTTGCATTGCTGTAACATAAAAAGGATGGGGGGGGGGGGGGGGGGGGGGGGGGGCGGGGGGGGGGAGAGGAAGGGGGGGAAGGAAGACATGACTGGTTTAATCCAGGCTCCCCATCCTACATCCATAGCAAGGTCAATCAAAGGATGTCAGCAGGGATTCCTTCCACAGCCTGCTTGTGTGCCCATTTCAGGGTTACTCTGCAGGAGTTCTGCTGTGGTTTTCACCTTTACTCAGGGTTGGTTTTTTCTGCCCCTGTGTGCAGTAGCACTTAATGGATTTAGGATGTAAGAGGTTTCCTGGCATGTAAACAGAGCACTGTGGTGGAGGCAGCAGATTTTTGCTCTTGATGCATTTCCTCTAACTGTGTCTCAGTTCCTAGGGCAGTTTCACTTCACTCCTGATTTCTTCTTTGCTAATTCCTGATGGAGTCCTTTCCTATTGCATTATTTGATTCTATAATACAGTCTCACAGTACCACAGTACCTTAGAGGCTGGAAGGGACCTCCAAAGATCACCCAGACTAAGCCCTCTGCCAGAGCAGCATCACCCAGGGTAGTCTGCACAGGAGCACATCCAGGTGGGTTTTGAATGTGTCCAGAGGAGACTCCACAACAAGTTTGTATCCACTGGTCCTTGGCTTATTGCTGTGCACCACCCAAAAGAGCTTGGCCCCCTCCACTTGACACCCACCCCTCACATATGGATAGACATTGATCAGATCCCCTCTCAGCCTTCTCTTCTCCACACTAAACAGCCCCAGGGCTCTCAGTCTCTCTTCACAGGGGAGATGCTCAAGTCCCCTAAGCATTCTCATGGCTCTCCCTTGGACCCTCTCCAGCAGGTCTCTGTCTCTCTTGAACTGGGGAGCCCAGAACTGGACACAGGATTGCAGGTGTGGTCTCAGCAGGGCAGAGCAGAGGAGGAGAAGAACCTCCCTAGCCCTGCTGGCCACACTTTGCTTGCTGCACCCCAGGATGCTGTTGGCTCTCTTGGCCACCAGGGCACATTGCTGTCCCATGCAGAACTTGCTGTCCACCAGCACTCCAAGGCCTTTCTCCATGGAGCTGCTCTCCAGCAGGGCAGCTCTTAACCTGTCCTGGTGCCTGCTGTTGTTCCTCCCCAGATGCAGGGCCCTGCACTTGTCCTTCTTGAACTCCATGAGGTTTGCCTGCACCCAGCACTTTCCCTTTTACCCTTCACTCCCTCTTGACTCCTCTGTCTTTCACCTGTCTGCCATCATTTCCTTTTGCCTCTCTTTCCTTTCATTCCACTCTCTTTCATTAGCTTTGCTCATTTCTTCACATTGTCCTCTTCTTTGCCCTCCCATCCTTCACTTTCTAGCAAATTGCCACGCTGGCATCAGTCACTGGGGGGAGATTGGAGATATGTGGCCTTTGAGGAGAGAGGCATTTATCAACACTCAGATCTATGAACAAAAGCCAGTTTCCATTTCAGCAAGAGAGCTCCAGCATGAGAAAAGAGGGAATAATTTGAAGCCTGCAGCTGGAAGTCAGCTTAGGAGGCAAGGTGAGAAGCTCTGCCTTGGCTAGAAGCAGGCTTGATGTGTGACCTTGAGGAAATTACCCAACCTTCAGGTGGCAGGATGAGCAATTTACCTACCTGTTGAGATTACCATAACAATATTTCTGTCTTGGGAGGGCTGCAAAGTTTAATTAAGCTTGGTAAGCACTTGGCCATTCTTCACCTGGCATAATTACCACCATTAGACACTAACCTACCAGGACATTTTTCAGGCAGTACTTGTCCTAACTACTCCATCCTAGTCTTGCACATGGCAGCACCCTTCAAGTACATTTAGGGAGTCATTAAATGGCCTTGGAAAATCCATTCATTATGGCTGCAATTAAAACCCATTCATTATGGCTGCAATTAGAGAGATTGGTTGAAATCTCTGCAAGTTGCAAAGGCCCTGAACAAACATGGAGCTGCTGAAGAAAATGCAAGGTGCAGCCCCTAGGCTGAGGCAGCCTTGGGTATCAATGAACAGCTGAAATCCAGGTAATTCTTTTGATCAGCGGTGGATAAGCCTCTTTAGAGCTGTTTCTGACAAAAATGCAAGCTGACATTTAGTTCATCATGCTAAAGCACTCCCTCCAAGGCATTTACAAGTCACCAAGATCTGGATAAAATCCTGCAGCAAGAGAAGTGTGGCCAGCAGGGCCAGGGAGGGGATTCTCCCCCTCTGCTCCACTCTGGGGAGACCACACCTGGAGCTCTGTGTCCAGTTCTGGAGCCCCTAGGACAGGAAGGATCTGGAGGTGCTGGAAGGTGTCCAGAGAAGGGCCATGAGGATGAGCAGAGGGCTGGAGCTGCTCTGCTGTGGACACAGACTGAGAGAGTTGGGGTTGTTCAGTCTGGAGAAGTCTCTGAGGAGACCTTCTTGTGGCCTTGCAGTATCTGAAGGGGGGCTACAGGAAAGCTGGGGAGGGACTTTTGAGGGTGTCAGGGAGTGATAGGACTGGGGGGAATGGAACAAAACTAGAAATGGGTAGATTGAGATTGGATGTTAGGAAGAAGTTGTTCCCCATGAGGGTGGTGAGAGACTGGCACAGGCTGCCCAGGGAGGTGGTGGAAGCCTCCTGCCTGGAGGTGTTTGCAGCCAGGCTGGCTGTGGCTGTGAGCAAGCTGCTGTAGTGTGAGGTGTCCCTGGCCATGGCAGGGGGGTTGGAACTGGCTGATCCTTGAGGTCCCTTCCAACCCTGACAATTCTCTGATTCTATGATCTCCTTTTGGAGCCACTCAGCTGACATGGCTTTCATATGAATTCCTCCTTCCTGACAAGAGAACCTAAACCCCTGCCTCTCCCATGCATCTCAAAGGGCATTTCAGTTCCTTTTTTGTCTGTTTATCATTTCTTTCAAACACTCAAATCCATTTCCTTTGGGAAAGGTTTGCCTCAGATGACAGGCATACAAATAGGTTTTATTAGAGTACTCTGTGCACTGCTACAGCTTAGCCTGGAGATAAAAAAGGAATTAATTCATTTTCTAGATTTCCCCCAAATGTCAGCTCTACATTATCAGAGTTCCCAACTCAGGAAAAATGGGCAAAGAGGGGGGAAAGAAGAAAAATCAAGAACCCATATATTGTATCTGACTTCATGTAAGTGACCAGGAGCCCAAACTCAGTAAATTGAATCAATGAAGGATCAAGAGTGCAAGAGTGGGACAGGCTGTGGATGTAGTCTGCCTGGGCTTCAGCAAGGCCTTTGACACCATCCCCCACAGAAAACTCCTGGCCAAGCTGTCAGCCCCTGGCTTGGACAGCAGCACTCTGAGCTGGGTTAGGAACTGGCTGGAGGCTGAGCCCAGAGAGTGGTGGTGAATGGTGCCACAGCCAGCTGGCAGCCAGGCACCAGTGGTGTGCCCCAGGGATCAGTGCTGGGCCCTGTGCTCTTTAACATCTTTATTGATGATCTGGATGAGGACATTGAGTCCATCAGCAGTAAATCTGCAGATGACACCAAGCTGGGGGCAGGAGTTGATCTGTTAGAGGGTCAGAGAGTTCTGCAGAGGGACCTTGACAAGGTGGACAGATGGGCAGAGTCCAACAGGATGACATTGAACAAGTCACAGAATCACAGAATCACCAAGGTTGGAAGAGACCTGAAAGATCATCAAGTCCAACCTGTCACCACAGAGTGCTGGGAGCTGAACATTGGCCACAGGATCCCCATGCAGTGCTACAGGCTGGGGTCAGAGTGGCTGGAGAGCAGCCAGGCAGAAAGGGACCTGGGGGTGCTGGTTGAGAGCAGCTGAACATGAGCCTGCAGTGTGCCAAGTTTGGCCAAGAAGGCCAATGGCATCCTGGCCTGCATCAGGAAGAGTGTGGCCAGCAGGAGCAGGGAAGTCATTGTGCCCTGTGCTCAGCACTGGTTAGGCCACACCTTGAGTCCTGTGTCCAGTTCTGGGGCCCTCAGTTTAGGAAAGATGTTGAGCTGCTGGAAGGTGTCCAGAGAAGGGCAACAAAGCTGGGGAGGGGTCTGGAGCACAGCCCTGTGAGGAGAGGCTGAGGGAGCTGGGGTTGCTTAGCCTGGAGAAGAGGAGGCTCAAGGGAGACCTTCTTGCTCTCTCCAACTCCCTGAAGGGAGGTTGTAGCCAGGTGGGGGTTGGTCTCTTCTCCCCGGCAACCAGCACCAGAACAAGAGGACACAGTCTCAAGCTGTGCCATCCAGAGGTTTAGGCTGGATGATAGGAAGAAGTCCTTCCCAGCAAGAGAGATTGGCCATTAGAAGCAGCCCTGAGGAGAGAGACTTGGGGGTGCTGGTGGACAAAAAGCTCAACATGAGCTCTCAATGTGCTCTTGCAGCCCGCAAAGCCGATCAGATCCTGGGCTGCATCAGGAGAAGTGTGGCCAGCAGGTCGAGGGAGGTGATCCTCCCCCTCTACTCAGCCCTGGTGAGACCCCACCTGGAGTACTGTGTCCAGTTCTGGAGCCCCTATTACAAGAGGGATGTGGAGGTGCTGGAAGGTGTCCAGAGAAGGGCCAGGAGGACGAGCAGAGGGCTGGAGCACCTCTCCTATGAGGACAGACTGAAGGAGTTGGGGCTGTTCAGTCTGCAGAAGAGAAGGCTCCGAGGTGACCTAATTGTGGCCTTCCAGTATCTGAAGGGGGCTACAGGAAGGCTGGGGAAGGACTTCTCAGGATCTCAGGTAGTGATAGGACTAGGGGGAATGGAATGAAGCTGGAGGTAGGGAGATTCAGGCTAGATGTGAGGAGGAAGTTCTTCCCCATGAGAGTGGTGAAGCCCTGGAATAGGTTGTCCAGGGAGGTGGTCGAGGCCCCATCCCTGGGGGTGTTTAAGACCAGGCTGGATGAGGCTCTGTCCAGCCTGATCTAGTGTGGGGTGTCCCTGCCCATGGCAGTGGGGTTGGAACTAGATGATCCTTGTGGTCCCTTCCAACCCTGAATGAAACTATGAAACTATGAATGTGCTGCCCAGGGAGGTGGTGGAGTCACCATCACTGAAGGTGTTTAGGTAGAGCCTGGATGAGGCACTTGGTGCCATGGTTTAGTTGATGAGATGGTGTTGGGTGATGAGTTGGACTCATTGGTCTCTTCCAACCTGGTTCATTCTATTCTATTCTATTCTATTCTATTCTATTCTATTCTATTCTATTCTATTCTATTCTATTCTATTCTGTTCCGTTCCATTCCATTCCATTCCATTCTACTCTACTCTGCACTGCTCTGCTCTACTCTGCTCTACTCTACTCTACTCTACTCGGCATTGAATTCTGCCCTGAACTGTAGAGGAAACCCAAATATTAAGCAGAATTGTTCATTCCAGTAGATTATATCATCAAACCAGCAGCTAGCTCCCTGTTGTGAATCTGTGCAGCTAAGGACAGAAAAACATGGGGAAAGCTCTTCTTTTCCCATCACAGAATCCATTTGCCTCGTAATTGTAGTGCTGGTTCTCTAAAGAGACCCCTAGCAGTGGCTAATTGCAGGCAGAAAGCTCATTACATTATAGCAATTGGGTTTTTAATTAGAAATGCAGATGGTAGCTCATCTATTACAGTTGTAAGATCCAACTGGGAAAGAAACCTCAACTCCAGGTGGGATGCATTCACCTTTTGGGTGCTGGAAAAGAGTAAGGAAGGAGAATGGTGATGCTGTGGCTGGTGTTACACCTCCTAACAAAGATGGGTTGTTACCCTGAGGCTGAGGGTGACAGGAAGGAGAAGAAAGCAGGAGCACAGGATCACAGAATGTTAGGGGCTGGAAGGGACCTTGAAAGCTCATCCAGCCCAACCCCTCTGCCAGAGCAGGAGCACCCAGGGCAGGTCACACAGGAACACATCCAGGGGGGGTTGGAATATCTCCAGAGGGAGACTCCACAACCCCCCTGGGCAGTCTGTTCCAGGGCTTTGTCACCCTCACAGGGTAAAAATCTCTCCTCCTGTTTCCTATGCCTCAACTTCCACCACTGCCCCTTGTGCTATCCTTGGGCATCACCCAGCAGAGCCTCTGGGCACTCACCCTGCACATCTTTATCAACAGCAATGAGGTCACCCTCAGGCTCCTCCTCTCCAAGCTACAGAGCCCTCAGATCCCTCAGGCTCTCCTCCTAAGGAAGATGTTCCACTCCCTTCATCATTTTTGTGGCTCTGTGATGGACTCTCTCAAGTAGTTCCCTGAGGTCCTTCCTGACCTGAGGGGCCCAGAACTGGACACAAGATTCCAGATGTGGCCTCAGCAGGGCTGAGTCAAGGGGTAGGAGAACCTCTCTGGACCTTCTCACCACAGCCCTTCTAATCCACCCCAGGATGCCCTTGGCCTTCTTGGCCACCAGAGCACATTGCTGGCTCATGGTCAGCTTTTCACCCACCAGAACCCCCAGGTCTTTTTCCCCTTCACCAATCTCCAACAGGTCAGTCCCCAAACTGTACTGATCCCTGGACTTGTTCTTTCCCAGGTGCCAGACTCCAGCAGCACCTCTGAAACCAGTTTCAGAACAACCAAGCCTCCTCCAAGAGCAGTGCTGGGGCAGCCAGCTGGGAAGGGGAGCAGTGGAAAGCTTGCCAGAATTCTGCTGCATGCAGAGAATGAAGGTGAACAGCTCAATCCACTTCTGAAATTCACCTGTGTCTATGACTCCTGTTCTTCCTGTACAAGACCATCAATGCCCTGCCTCTCATAGCCAGCAGGGTGCAACCTGCTCAGGCTGCATGGCTGGGAGTGATGTGCTCCGTGCCAGTTCAGATCCCACTCCTGATCCCAGCTGTGCTAGGAGCCAGCAGTCTCTAGATCATAGAATCATAGAATCAATAAGGTTGGAAAAGACCTCAGAGATCATCAAGTCCAACCTAGTACCTAATACCTAACACCTCCTGACAACTAAACCATGACTGCAAGTGCCACATCCAGGCCTTTTTTGAACACCTCCAGTGATGGGGACTCCACCACCTCCCTGGGCAGCACATTCCAATGGCCAATCTCTCTTTCTAGGAAGAATTTTCTCCTCACCTCCAGCCTAAACCTCCCCTGGCACAGCTTGAGACTGTGTCCTCTTGTTCTGGTGCTGCTTGCCTGGGAGAAGAGACCAACCCCCACCTGGCTTCATCTGATGGGAGCTGGCACCTGATGGGAGCTACAGGGAAGCTGGGAAGGGAGTTTTGAAAAGGGCTGGGAGTGATAGGGTGAGAGGGAATGGATTGAAGCTTGAGGAAGGCAGATTTAGACTGGAGATTAGGAAGACATTCGTTAGGGTGAGGGTGGTGAGACACTGGCACAGATTGCCCACGGAGGCTGTGGATGTCCCCTCCCTGTAGGTGTTCAAGGCCAGGTTGGATGAGGCCCTGAGCATCCTGGGCTGGTGGGAGGCGTCCCTGCCCATGGCAGAGGGGTTGGAAGTAAATGGTCTTTGGAGCCCCAAATCATTCTGTGAATGGATATCCTTTGGGGACATCTATCTCCACACTGAGCAGGCTGATCTGCACAGGCAGGCAATTATACACAGTCATCTTCTCTTCATGATTCCACATCAGACTGGGAGTATTTTTAACTCTGGGGAGGGCAGGGAAGGATCACCAAGAAAACATAATGAAGTGTGAGAGTGATCTGACTGATTGACAGCAGTACAGCAAAACAGGTCTGACATGAAAGGCAGAGAGAAAATTCCTGCTGTTCTGAGGCATGGTTCCTCTAGCACCTGAACCATCAGGGCATGTTTTCCAGGCACTGATCTTAGAGGAGATTTTCTTCTCATAGGGTGTCAGGGTTGGAAGGGACCTCAAGGATGATCCAGTTCCAACCCTGGTGCCTCGGGCTGCATTCAGAGGAGTGTGTCCAGCAGAGCCAGGGAGGTTCTTCTCCCTCTCTACTCTGCCCTGCTGAGGCCTCACCTGGGATATTGCATCCAGCTCTGGGCTCCCCAGTTCAAGAGGGACAGGGATCTGCTGGAGTGAGTCCAAGGGAGGCTACAAGGATGATTAGGGGACTTGAGCATGTCCCTTGTGACGAGAGACTGAGAGCCCTGGGGCTGTTTAGTGTGGAGAAGAGAAGGCTGAGAGGGGATCTGATCAATGTCTATCAACATCTGAGGGCTGGGGATCAGGAAGGAAAGTTCAGGGACAGGCTCTGCTCAGTTGCACCCTGTGATAGCACAAGGGGCAATGGATATAAACTACAGCACAGGAGGTTTCACCTCAACATAAGGAGGAACTTCTTCACTGTGAGGGTCCCAGAGCCCTGGAGCAGGCTGCCCAGAGAGGTTGTGGAGTCTCCTTCTCTAGAGGCTTTCCAGGCCTGCCTGGATGTGTTCCTGTGTGACCTGTGCTGGATTCTCTGGTCGTGCTCTGGCAGTTGGTGGAGGGGGGAAGGTGGGCTGGACTCAATGATCTCTGGAGTTCCCTTCCAACCCCTAACATCTTGGGATCCTCTTCTGTGATCTGAAAGCTTGCAAGGAGGGTTGGCTTTGCCTGCTTGCTCTGTGCTGCCTGCTCAGCCTTGGCTCACTCTGTCCTGTGGCTCCCTCCAGCTAATGTCCTTCCGTTCAGCAACCAACTCCCTCTTTCAGTGACACTTAAAGTCTGTGGAGCACATTATTCTTGATTCTACAGCAGTTTCTATTTAGTTATTGACCTATTTTCACTCTGTGCTCATTGTTCTGGAGGATTTGTTTCCTCAGCTCCAAATCCCAAAGCACTTGATACATGCTGAGTCCTTAAGCTGGCCAAGAGCTGCAGTTGGCATAGGCAGAAACAGAGCTCAGGGACCCAGTTTTCAGTCCTCCTCTCTGCCATTTCAGGCCAAATGACTGATGTCAAGTGGTCACAGGACACCAGAATAATCACTTTAAAGACAGTTCAAGTATGACTCTGATGCAGATGTTAAAATAAGCCCTGGCTGTAATGGTCCTTCATGGCCATTTCTGTTTTCCACTTCAACATCAAGCAAACAATAAACTCCCACTACCTTGTTAAAAAGCCCACAGGGAGCCAAGCCTGATGTCACTTCAGCTGTGGACATGTGGTGGCTTATTGCTGTGGAGTAGAATAGAATAGAATAGAATAGAATAGAATAGAATAGAATAGAATAGAATAGAATAGAATAGAATTAACCAGCTTAGAAAAGACCTTTGAGATCATCAAGTCCAACCTATCACCCAACACCATCTAATCAACTAAACCATGGCACCAAGTGCCTCAGCCAGGCTCTTCCCAAACACTTCCAGGGATGGTGACTCCACCACCTCCCTGGGCAGCACATTCCCATGGCCAATCTCTCTTTCTGGGAAGAATGCCTCTCTCACCTCCAGCCTAAACTTCCTCTGGCACAGCTTGAGACTGTGTCCTCTTGTTCTGGTGCTGGTTGCGTGAGAGAAGTGACCAACCCCCACCTGGCTACAACCTCCCTTCAGGGAGTTGGAGAGAGCAAGAAGGTCTCCCCTGAGCCTCCTCTTCTCCAGGCTAAGCAACCCCAGCTCCCTCAGCCTCTCCTCACAGGGCTGTGCTCCAGACCCCTCCCCAGCTTTGTTGCCCTTCTCTGGACACCTTCCAGCATCTCAACATCTTTCCTTAACTGAGGGGCCCAGAACTGGACACAGGACTCAAGGTGTGACCTAACCAGTGCTGAGCACAGGGCACAATGACTTCCCTGCTCCTGCTGGCCACACTGTTCCTGATGCAGGCCAGGATGCCATTGACCTTCTTGGCCCCCTGGGCACACTGTTAGCTCATGTTTAGCCTAGTGGACATTCTTCCTGCAACATCTTCATCTTGTGCTGAGGCCATCATCCTGTGGCTAACAGGAGACTGTCCTGTAGGGGAAAAGCTTGTGACTGTTTGGTCTGATCTAGGTCTGTCAGAAAAGCCACTCGGAGTGCACCCTATGGACTTTGCAATGCTGCCTCTTAGGAACCAGTACAAGCAGCTTTTCTGCTCTCCCAGCAATTGGACTTGGGGGTGCTGGTGGGTGAGAAGCTGGACAGGAGCCAGCAATGGGCACTGGCAGCCCAGAAGGTCAATGACAGCCTGGGCTGCATCCAAAGCAGTGTGGCCAGAGATAGAGAGAGGGGATCCTGCCCCTCTGCTCTGCTGAGAACTTGCCTGCAGTGCTGTATCCAGCCCTGGGGCCACTGAGACAAGAAAGACATGGACCTGATGGAGCAGGTCCAGAGGAGGCCACCAGGATGATCAGAGGGCTGGAAAACTCTGCTATGAGGACAGGCTAAGAGAGTTTGGGCTGTTCAGCCTGGAGAGGAGAAGGCTCCAGGCAGACCTTAGAACTGCATCTCAACATCTGAAAGGGACCTACAGTCAGGCTGGGGAGCAGCTGCTCAGAAGGGCTGTGGGGATAGGGTGAAGGGCAAGGGTTTGAAACTGGAGCAGGGCAGATTCAGGTTGGCCATCAGGAGGAAGTTCTGCACAGTGAGAGTGGTGAAATACTGGAACAGGCTGCCCAGGGATGTGGTTGAGGCCCTGCCCCTGGAGACATTCAAGCTCAGACTGGCTGTGGCCCTGTGCAGCCTGCTCTAGCTGGAGGTGTCCCTGCTGACTGCAGGGGGGTTGGACAAGATGCCCTTGGAGGGTCCCTTCCAACCCATTGCAAGCTGTGAATTGCCTTTAAAGAAAACAACCTGGAGTGGGTAAGTGCAATGCAGCACAGCAGGAAGAGCTGGAGGGCTTCTACAAGACACTCACAAAACAGTGGGAAAAGGAGAAGGGATGGGGGGAGAGGGAAGGAAATAGAAAGATTAATAGAAAAGTAGTTGTGGAGTCAAAAAGCATCTTGTGGGAAATAACTGTTTAGAAAAGCAGGGGGAGAAGAGAGCTCATCCCTGGCAAGAACTGCTCTGATCATCAGCAAAGGCTGCGAGCTGCCAACCACTGCAGTCACAGATGGAGCAAATTTGGGTGGGGAAGGCCCTTGGGCATGTCACAGCCCCTGGGTCTCATCTGCTCCTCTTCTTCCTCCTCCTGCTTTCTACAAGCAAGCCTTTTAGGAGCAGATTTTCAAATGCATTTAGTTACCCAGCACCCAAGAGCTTGGTGTGTAAATGCACCTCAAGATCTGAGCTTTAAAGACAGATATTTAGAGTCTTTCTGGCACCTAAAGACTTTCAACAGCACCAAGTCGCTGAGCTGCCATTGAAATCAGTGGGAGTTCACAGAACCACAGAATATTAGGGGCTGGAGGGGACCTCCAAAGCTCATCCAGTCCAACCCCCCTGCCAGAGCAGGAGCACCCAGGGCAGGTCACAGATCCCAGAATCACCAAGGTTGGAAGAGACCTCAAAGATCATCAAGTCCAACCTGTCACCACAGACCTCATGACTAGAGCATGGCACCAAGTGCCATGTCAGGTCACACAGGAACATATCCAGGCAGGTCTCTCCGGAGAGGGAGATTCCACAACCCCCCTGGGCAACCTGTCCCAGGGCTCTGCCACCCTCACAGGGAAATAATCCTTCCTCCTGTTTCCATGGAACTTCCTATGCCTATCCAGGGCATTGATGAATAGATTGAATAGTCCTGGTCCCAGTACTGACCCCTGAGGGACCCCTGAGAGACAGAGGCCTCCAACTAGACTCTGTCCCATTGACCACAGCTCTCTGACTTCTTTCCTTCAAGCAGTTCCCATCCACCTCACTCCCTGCCCATCCAGACCACACTGCCTCAGTGTAGCTGTGAGGATGCTGTGGGAGGCAGTGTCAAATGCTGTACTGAAATCAAGATAAACCACAGCCACTGCTCTACCACTGCTCTTGGCTTTTACCCTTAAGATGAGGAAAGTAATAGTTGAGTGAACAGGTTTGCTAGAGTAGCTGGAGATGTCCCCTGTAACACACATGGCTATGTGTCTGTCCTGCTAATGCTCCCTGCCTTCTTAATAGCTGACAGATATTCCTCTGCCCTTGGGAGCTGGTGACCACATTTCTAGGGCAGAGGGTGCCAGGCTCCCCCTCCATCAGCTCAGAAGGGCCAGATGTGTAGGGCAGTAGCAAACAGCCAGTAGTGGGGACTGGAGCTTGTGTCAGGAAACAGCCATGCCCCAGTTTGTGGTTAGTCACAGACTGCATTGGGTTGGAAGGAACTCTCAAAGGGCATCTTGGCCAACCAACCCAGCAGGGACACTTCCAGCTAGAGCAGGGTCACATCCAGTCTGATCTTGAGTGTCTTCAGGGATGGGGCCTCAACCACACCCCTGGGCAGCCTGCTCCAGTGTCTCTCCACCCTCCTTGTGCAGAACTTCCTCCTGATGTCCAGCCTGAATCTGCCCTGCCCCTGTTGATGAGGCACATTGGTAACCAGTGCTATAATAACACTAATTGCATTAGCTTGTCTTGTTCCCAGTGCCTGCCATCACTCATATGGATGATTAAACACAATTTTATGGGCTGATGGTTATTGAAAAGTCTCTGAGAGACATTTGGCAAGCTGATTAAAGAGGGCTTGTGAGGAGAAATTCCCAGATGTGTCCTTTGAGCACAGAATTTCTTGGAATTCTCAGTGGTAAAACATTGCTCCTTGGGTCAGGGCAATTCCAGGCACCAATATGGGCTGGGCAGGGACTGGCTTGAGAGCAGCCCTGAAGAAAAGGCCTTGGGGGTGCTGGGGGATGAGAAGCTCAACAGGAGCCAGCAGTGAGCATTTGCAGCCCTGAGAGCCAAGCAGAGCCTGGGCTGCAGCAAGGGAAGTGTGGCCAGCAGGGCCAGGGAGGGGATTCTGCCCCTCTGCTCCACTCTGCTGAGACCACAGCTGGGGGGGGTGTCGAGTTCTGGAGCCCCTAGGACAGGAAGGATCTGGAGGTGCTGGAAGGTGTCCAGAGAAGGGCCATGAGGATGAGCAGAGGGCTGGAGCTGCTCTGCTATGGAGACAGACTGAGAGAGTTGGGGTTGTTCAGTCTGGAGAAGAGAAGGCTCCCAGGAGACCTTCTTGTGGCCTTGCAGTATCTAAAGGGGGCTCCAAGAAAGCTGGGGAGGGACTTTTGAGGGTGTCAGGGAGTGATAGGACTGGGGGGAATGGAGCAAAACTAGAAGTGGGGAGATTCAGCTTGGATGTTAGGAAGAAGTTGTTCCCCATGAGGGTGGTGAGAGACTGGCACAGGTTGCCCAGGGAGGTGGTGGAAGCCTCATGCCTAGGGGTTTTTGCAACCAGGCTGGACATGGCTGTGAGCAAGCTGCTGTAGTGTGAGGTGTCCCTGGGCATGGCAGGGGGGTTGGAACTGGCTGATCCTTGAGGTCCCTTCCAACCCTGACAATTCTGTGGCTTTTTGTTAGGGACAGGATAATATCTACCTTTAAAAGGGCAGAGCCAGCAGAAACACAGCTCGGAAGTGAATGCTGTGCTAGAGTAAGAGAGCAGAGCAAACACAATGATCTCTTCCTACTAATAGTCTGCTCCCTGGTAACAATTTTCAGCTCAGGGGATTTTCTAACTTGTTTTTATTCTTATAATTAGAAACCTTCAGCTGTCCTGTCTCTAGCTTTCAACTGCTTGTCCAGCCTTCCCTTGCATGTTTACAGGCCTCTTGTACCCACAGCCTCTCTTGCAAGCAGTTGCACAGAGCTGCCTCTACTTACTGTGTGAGCAGTCAGGTCTTACTGCTTGCTCTGAGGTGGTATTTGTGAGCCCTGTTTCTGGCACATAAACAGGCAGTGAATAGTCAAAAGTGATTCTCTGTGGTGATATGCCCTGGAAGTTGTCATTTCTTCACACTGATCACAGTATCAGAGTGCATTAGGGGTTGGAAGGGACCTCCAGAGATCACCCAGTCCAACCCCCCTGCCACAGCAGCATCACCCAGGGCAGTCTGCACAGCAATGCATCCAGGTGGGGTTGGAAAGGCTTCAGAGAAGGAGACTCCACAACCTCTCTGGGCAGCCTGCTCCAGGGCTCTGCCACCCTCACTGCAAAGAAGTTTCTCCTCATGTTGAGCTGAAACCTTCTCTGTTCAAGTTTGTGTCCAGAGAAGTTGCAGATGCCCCAACACTGGAAACATTCCAGGTCAGGTTGGATGGAGCTCTGGGCACCCTGATCTAGTTGAGGATGTCCCTGTTGACTGCAGGGAGGTTGGACTGGGAGACCTCTTAAAGGCCTCTTACAATGCAAGCTACTTTATGAATCTGTGATAAGGAAGAGGAAAGCTGTTTAGAAGGGCTTTCAAAATTGCTGTTTGTCTTCTCCCACTTGAACACCCCCAAAATACTTTCCTTTGTCTAAACTGCTTGTGTCCAACCCAATTCACTTGGGGAGAAGATGTAACTGTTTGAAGTACCTGGAGAAAAACTGACTACCACAGGAGATGTGTTCTTGTCTTTGAAGACTGCTGCATCAACCTTACTTGAGAACAAAAAGCAAGGGAAATGGAGAAGCAGACCAGAAAATTTTCTCTGTATTACTGGAACAAGGGCTTCTCGAGAGGTCCTTCCACTATTAAAATCTCTGCCCCCAGGAGGCACGAGGAGACACTGACTCAGAGTGAGCAGCTACTGCACAACAAGGAAATGGGGAAAAGACACATTTGCCAGCTCCCCAGGAGCTGACATCAAGGGCACTGGTTCTCAATCACAGCACACAGAGCCTGGAATTCGAGTAGCAATTAAAGTTGTTAAAGCCATGGTAGAGCAGAAGTAGAATATTGCACTGCTGAAGTTCATGGATTTCTCCCCCTGCTTCCTAGGATTGTAGAAAAGCTCTTTTTGACTTCTAGTCACTGCTGCAGAAATGAACCTGAATGAGCTGGAGACAGACCAAGTGCAACCAGTGTGAGTGTAGCAAACTCAATTCAAATAGTCTCAGAACAGGGTGGTGAAATGAACTGCTCAGAAATCTACAGTGTGTCCAAAAACAACTGGTGGACAGAGAGCTGTTTGGGATGGAATGGAATGGAATGGAATGGAATGGAATGGAATGGAATGGAATGGAATGGAATGGAATGGAATGGAATGGAATGGAGTGGAATAGAATATACTAGGATAGACTAGGATAGACTAGAATGCAATAGAATAAGGCAGGTTGGAAGAGACCTTTGAGATCAAGTCCAACCTATCACCCAACACCACCTAATCAACTAAACCATGGCACCAAGCACCCTATCAAGTCTCCTCCTGAACACCTCCAGTGATGGTGACTCCACCACCTCCCTGGGCAGCACATCCCAATGGCCAATCTCTCTCTTTCTTGGAAGGTGACTTGGACAACTTCACACAGGTTAAATGTGCCAGCAATGTGCTCTTGTGGCCAAGAAGGCCAAGGGCATCATGGGGTGGATTAGAAGGGTTGTGGTTAGTAGGTCCAGAGAGATTCTCCTGCCCCTCTGCTCTGCCCTGCTGAGGCCACATCTGGAATTGTGTCCAGTTCTGGGCCCCTCAGGTCAAGAAGGACCTCAGGGGACTGCTTGAGAGAGTCACAAAGATGATGAAGGGAGTGGAACATCTTCCTTAGGAGGAGAGCCTGAGGGAGCTGAGGGCTCTGTAGCTTGGAGAGGAGGAGCCTGAGGGTGACTTCATTGCTGTTGATAAAGATGTGCAGGGTGAGTGCCCAGAGGCTGGAGCCAGGCTCTGCTGGGCGATGCCCAAGGACAGCACAAGGGGCAGTGGTGGAAGCTGAGGCAGAGGAAGTTCCATGTGAACAGGAGGAAGAATTTTTCACTGTGTGGGTGGCAGAAGACTGGAACAGGCTGCCCAGGGAGGTTGTGGAATCTCCCTCTCTGAAGATAGTCCAAACCTACCTGGATGTGTTCCTGTGTGACCTGCCCTGGGTGATGCTGCTCTGGCAGGGGGGTTGGACTGGATGAGCTTTCAAGGTCTCTTCCAGCCCCTAACATTCTGTGATTCTGTAAATGAACTCTGACAAGTTGTGTCCACACAGTCAAGCCTCAGGTGTATCCTGAGTATCTACGGAGAATCATGGATGGCTTGGGTTGGAAGGGACCTCCAAAGGTACAACCCCACTGCAGTGAGCAGCGACATCCCCCACTACATCAAGTTGCTCAGAGTCTTGTCAAGCCTGATCACAGATATCTCCAGGGATGGGGCCTCAACTCCCTCCCTGGGCAGCCTGTTCCAGTGTTCCACCACCCTCATGGTGCAGAACTTGTTCCTCACATCCAATCTCAATCTGCTCTCGTCTCAAACCATTGTCCCTTGTCCTATTGCTTTCTTTTCTGAAGGAGATGTAGTGGATAGCTGCAGCTGAGGTTTGTCTCAGGTGATACTTGAGGTAGTCTATCAAAGCTACTGCAGTTTTGGTTATTTGGGACCTTCCACCTGTTCTTCATCACAGAATGGCTTAGGTTGGAAGGGACCTCAGAGATCACCTGCTCCAGTCTCCCTGCCATGGGCAGGGATGGCTCTCAACCAGCCTCAAGACCTGCTTCTCACTCTAGGATAAGAACTGCAACTCACACTGCAAGTCAGACTAAAGATGTACAACCAAGCTCAGGAGAATGAATCCATCCTCTCATGACTCATTGCAAATCTGTAGTCTAGTGGTTCTCCCACCCAAGGCTGCTGTACTCACAGACTGACTAAAATATCACTTCACCCTCTGTTAGTAACTGATACACAGCAGCTACTGCAAGTAAGCATTTCTATGTCATTGCTAACTCACCCACCAGGATGATCCAAGGGCTGGAGCAGCTCTGCTATGAGGACAGGCTGAGGGAGCTGGGGGTGTTCAGCCTGGGTAACAGAAGGCTCTGGGGGGATCTCAGAGCTGCCTTCCAATACCTGAGGGGATCCTACAGGAAAGCTAATGGTTGTTTTCTCCACCTGTGACCTTTGTTTCCAATCTAAAGCCTGATCTTGGGTCTAGCCAACACAGCTTTGCTTTACTACTGAACCTGTCTAGTGCTGAAAGCAAGGTGAACGCAAGAAAGACCTGCAAAGACCTGCACCAAGCCAAGTGTGGCCAGCAGGGCTAGGGAGGTTCTTCTCCCCCTCTGCTCTGCCCTGCTGAGGCCACACCTGCAATCCTGTGTCCAGTTTGGGGCTCCCCAGTTCAAGAGAGACAGAGACCTGCTGGAGAGAGTCCAAGGGAGAGCCAGGAGGATGCTTAGGGGACTTGAGCATCTCCCCTGTGAAGAGAGACTGAGAGCCCTGGGGCTGTTTAGTGTGGAGGAGAGAAGGCTGAGATGGGATCTGATCAATGTCTATCAATATGTGAGGGCTGGGTGTCAAGTGGAGGGGGCCAAGCTCTTTTGGGTGGTGCACAGGAATAAGCCAAGGACCAATGGATACAAACTTGAACAGAGAAGGTTTCAGCTCAACATGAGGAGAAACTTCTTTGAAGTGAGGGTGGCAGAGCCCTGGAGCAGGCTGCCCAGAGAGGTTGTGGAGTCTCCTTCTCTGGAGACTTTCCAACCCCACCTGGATGTGCTCCTGTGCAGACTACCCTGGGTGATGATGCTGTGGCAGGGGGGTTGGACTGGCTGATCTCTGGGGGTCCCTTCCCACCTCTAATGTACTCTGGTAGTGTGATACAAGAAATGCACCATCTGCCCACAGGCAATGGACCCAGGGATCTGTGCACACACAGCCTCTCTAACCCATAGCCAGAGGAAATCTGAAGAGTAAAGTGGAAGTGAGAGTGCTTCCTGCCAAGTGCTGGGATGTGCAAAGCCAGAAACTGGTGATCATTGTGCAAGGCAGAGATGCATGGGGGTACTACATTATTCAAGAGTAGCTCTAATCACAGAGTAGCACAAACCCCAAAGGTTACCCCAAATCAACCACAATGAAAGTCTCCCTGCTATCATTGATTGCAGAGTTTGCAAGGCATTCATGAGAAGTCTCTTAGAGGTGCTTCTGGAAAGCAATATTGAGGGAAAAACTGAAAGAAACTAGTGCTGAGCCAAGAAAAAGAATTCCTTTACATCCCAGAAACATAATTCAAGTAATATTGTGAAATAAATTCTCTCTGTGCAGCAGGCAAGCAAACAGTGAGTTCTGTAGTAGAACTGCATTATTAGAGACTGAATAGAATCACAGAACTGTCAGGGTTGGAAGGGATCTCAAGGATCAGCCAGTTCCAACCCCCCTGCCATGGCCAGGGACACCTCACACTACAGCAGCTTGCTCACAGCCACAGCCAGCCTGGCTGCAAACACCTCCAGGCAGGAGGCTTCCACCACCTCCCTGGGCAACCTGTGCCAGTCTCTCACCACCCTCCTGGGGAACAACTTCTTCCTAACATCCAATCTCAGTCTGCCCATTTCTAGTTTTGCTCCATCCCCCCCCAGTCCTATCACTCCCTGACACCCTCAAAAGCTGATGAATGAGAAGCTGGGATTGAAAGCAGAAGCAACCCCTTCCCATTTGTTGGCTTCTAAAATCAGAGACAGATTTGCTACAATCTGAGGGTATCAAAGAACTGCTTAGCAGTAGGAAATCTTCCATTCCCTAGCTCCAAAGAGGCACATTTTACAGCAGAATTTGGTTATTCTAGGCAGATACCCAGAGTCAGGATCTCCAGTTGTAGCTTTTTGTTATTTCATAGAATCAGAGAACTGTCAGGGTTGGAAGGGACCTCAAGGATCAGCCAGTTCCAACCCCCCTGCCATGGCCAGGGACACCTCACACTACAGCAGCTTGCTCACAGCCACAGCCAGCCTGGCTGCAAAACCCTCCAGGCAGGAGGCTTCCACCACCTCCCTGGGCAACCTGTGCCAGTCTCTCACCACCCTCATGGGGAACAACTTCTTCCTAACATCCAATCTCAACCTACCCATTTCTAGTTTTGCTCCATTCCCCCCAGTCCTATCACTCCCTGACACCCTCAAAAGTCCCTCCCCAGCTTTCTTGGAGCCCCCTTCAGATCCTGGAAGGCCACAAGAAGGTCTCCTCAGAGCCTTTCTCTTCTCCAGACTGAACATCTTGCTGGCTTGGAATGGTTGAGAGCAAGGAGAAGTTCTGTTTCCTAACCATTCCTTTGCAGTTGCATGGAATGAACAGCTGCACCAGCGACATGATCAACCAGCAAGCAGGTGTTTTAATTAAAACAACCCTAGGAAGGATCATTTGTAACGTCTCAACAGCCACAATGAACTGAGCTCAGTGTCTCAGTGTTAATGGATCTCATTTAGGAGGAATTAGAAGTGAGGACCTGCTGCAAGTCAGTTGTTTTCCATCTCCTGGCTTGCAGAATACTCATTCAGCTTTAGAACGGACCCTGCCTTGTAGCTATGGAGCTCATTGACTTCACTCACACTCAGTAATCATTAGGTAAGGATCTGAGTAGGCAGAAAACATCACTGTGATAATTAGGTACAATCCCATCTCCCTCAGCCTGTCCTCATAGCAGAGGTGCTCCAACCCCCTGCCCGTTCTCGTGGCCCTCCTCTGGACCTGCTCCATCAGGTCCAGGTCCTTCCTCTGTTGAGGGCCCCAGAGCTGGATGCAGTACTGCAGGTGAGGTCTCACCAGAGCAGAGCAGAGGGGCAGAATCACCTCTCTTGACCTGCTGGCCATGCTGCTTTTGATGCAGCCCAGAAGGCCAATGGTTATCCCGGGCTGCAAGTGCTCATTGCTGGCTCATGCCCAGCTTCTCACCCACCAGAACCTGCAAATCCTTTTCCTCAGGGCTGCTTTCTGTCACTTCCTTCCCCAAGTCTGTACTGATGCTGAGGACTGTTCTGGCCCAGGAGCACTTTTTCTCACAAAGCCACCTCTCCAGCTTGTCCAGGTCCCTCTGGATACCACCCTGTTCCTCTGGCACATCAGCAACACCACTCAGCTTGGTGTCATCTGCAAACTTGCTGATGGTGCCCTTGCATACAGTTCTGGAGCCCCTAGTACAGGAAGGATCTGGAGGTGCTGGAAGGTGCTGGAAGATGTCTTTTCTCCAGGAGTTGCAGCAGGCAGAACTTAGGGCATGGAGAGAGGGTTCTTCCTGGTCTGCTGCCTCCAGGCTCCATGGTGATGTCTTTTCTCCTGTGTCTGTTCTTTTCTCTCCTTGTATTTTCTTCTCCTGAGCAGGCATTGCTCAGGTCTTTCACACAGTTCTTCAGTCACAGGTTTTTTTCAGGTATGTGTCCAGGAGGTGAAGCCATTGTCCTTTTCACCATCCTCCCTTTCTGGGGTAGCTGATGGGTGGAGATGATCGTCTCTGTGCACATTCCAGAGAGTCACTAGCCCGTGGTGTCTGCCCATTACACATTTGTCTGGGAGAAAAGGTGATTTTATCTTTGCTGATTCACATCAAGAGAGACAAGATCTAGGCTCTTACAGGGGGCTCATTGCTTGGGAGGTTATTCTTGGTGAGCACCAGGGTTTCAGCCTCCCCTGCACTTGCAGTAGGAGGCCAGCAGGGAAGGGGAGCACCATCTTACACCCCACCCCCCCCACCCCCCCCAAGCTCTGCAGCCCTCTTTAGTGAATAATTAAAGCTTGCAGTAATCCTGCAGCATGCTGCAGACATTGAGGACCTCAGCATTGTCCCGTGGCTGCTGCCTGCACTTCCCATGGCTTTCAGCTCTTCCTGAGGCTGATTAATATCCTTCCCACAAGGAGATGGTGCTTCAGCTCAGTTAACATGTTTGAAGGTGGAACCAGTTTAAAAAGCCCCATGCCATTTATTTCTGCTGGAAGAAGCAGGAATGTTCTTCTGCAAGCCTTTTTGCCCAGGCTGTTTGATAGACTCACAAAGACTCACAGCTCTCTGTGGGGGAAAGCTCTCTGTGTTTTTATAACCAGGTCTGATTATCTGCTGCCTGCCTTCTCTGGAAATGGGGTAGGTTCTTTCAAGCCTTTTGTCCCAGGAGTATTTCTGCTGCACTTTATCTTTCTTTTCACTGCTTTTTTTTTTTTTGCTATGGGAGTTCTCAGCACCATGGCACTCATCTCATTGTTCTCATTCCAGTGCTGAGATCTGTGACAGAAACCTCTAACAAGACCCTTTCATGTAGCTCAAACATTTGCTGCTTTCCTGAATCCCACTTCTCTACTGTGTGCAAGCTGGTGCTGCTTCAGTGTCCCTTTCAGCCATACAAGGCTCTACCTCCTAGTAGAATGGGGCCTCCTAGATTACTTCACCCTGCCAAACCATATGGTGTTGTATCCTGATGGCTTTCCTTCATGGAAGTTTATTAACCATCACCAGCATGGGAAGTACAAACCATAGAATATTCATAGAATCACAGAATCAACCAGGTTGGAAAAGACCTCAGAGATCATCTAGTCCAACCTATTACCTAATACTTCCTGACAACTAAACCAGGGCTCCAAGTGTCACATCCAAGCCTTTTTTGAACACCTCCAGAGATGGGGACTCCACCACCTCCCTGGGCAGCACATTCCAATGGCCAATCTCTCTGTCTGGGAAGAATGTCTTTCTCACCTCCAGCCTAAACTTCCCCTGGCACAGCTTGAGACTGTGTCCTCTTGTTCTGCTGCTGGGTGTCTGGGAGAAGAGACCAAGCTCCACCTGGCTACAACCTCCCTTCAGGGAGTTGTAGAGAGCAAGAAGGTCTGCCCTGAATCTCCTCTTCTCCAGGCTAAGCAACCCCAGCTCCCTCAGCCTCTCCTCACAGGGCTGTGCTCCAGACCCCTTCTAAGCCTCATTGCCCTTCTCTGGACACCTTTCAGCATCTCAGCATCTTTCCTAAACTGAGGATCCCAAAACTGGACACAGGACTCAAGGTGTGGCCTAACCAGTGCTGAGCACAGGGCACAATGACTTCCCTGCTCCTGCTGGCCACACTGTTCCTGATGCAGGCCAGGATGCCATTGGCCTTCTTGGCTGCCTGGGCACACTGCTGGCTCATGTTCAACTGCTGTCAACCAGTCCCCCCAGGTCCCTTTCTGCCTGGCCATTATGGACTCTGCAAAAGCTCTCTTGAAATTTGTTGTTGGGGTGCTGGGTGCAGAACATTTCTTTGTGACTTTGATGGGAAGCAGCAAATGTTTCAGCCAACACAGCAAACGTTTCAGCCAGCACAGCAAACTCTCTGCATAAGGCTGAGCTGCTCTCTGGTTGTGCTGCTGCATGTTATGGCAGGTGATCATTGTGATACTGCAGAACCCTTTCACTCAGGCCACTGAGAACCCTTTCACTGAGAGCTAGGAGGAATCAAAGTGGTCCTAGAGCCTTACAGCAAAGGCAGAAATAGATTCCAGGATTTACTAATCACTTCCTCCTGTTCCATTATTGAGGCAGAGTACTTAAGCTGGAGGAAGTCACACCTTCAGCAGTCAGCTTGCACTTTCAAGTGAGTTCTCCATGTAGTTACCTACAGATGTAGATAGCACATGCCAGGGATACAGAATCACAGGATGAGACCTCAAAGATCATCCAGTCCAACCTTCCACCTGGCACTGAAGGGTCAACACTAAATCACATCCCTAAGCACCAGGTCCCTGTGCTGCTTGACCTCCTCCAGGGATGGTGACTCCAGCACTGCCCTGGGCAGACCATTCCAATGGCTGAGAACCCTCTCTGGGAAGAAATATTTCCTAGCATCCAGCCTCTCCTGGTGCAGTTTGGAAGCATTTCCTCTGGGCCTGTCTCTTGCCACCAAGGAGCAGAGGCTGCCCCCTCCTCACTCCAACCTCCCTTCAGGGAGCTGTAGAGAGCAATGAGGTCTCCCTCAGCCTCCTCTGCTCCAGCCTGAACACCCCCAGCTCCCTCAGCCCCTCCTCATAGCCCAGGGGCTCTAGACCTTTCTCCAGCCTCCTTGCCCTTCTCTGGACACTCTCCAGCTCCTCAATGTCCTTCCTGGAGTGAAGGGCCCAGAGCTGAACCCATGAAGACATGCAAGGTGAATGAGCTCTGCTGCTACACTGAACTGGACCTTCCTGAGCTAGACATGCCATTTTAAGTCAGAAAATCTGGGGGCTACATTTACTACATGAGCACATTGGAGGCACCATCTCCTCAGCTCTGGTGCCCAGAGCTCTTCCCTGGAAGCACTGGCACCTTTACTTATTAATTGGCTGCCCAAGGGTAGTGTGGCTGTAGCTGGCTGGTTGCATCTTTGCCTTGCCACAAGCTCTTTTCCTGGCAGGCTTCTTGCTCACAGAAGCCTGAATTTATCCTGGTAGGCCCTGGCAGAGAGCTAGGAGGGTTTTCAGCTTGCCTCTCTTGAACTGGAGTGGAACAAGCCCCCCCAAATGACAAGCCCTTTTGAGCACGCTGTAACAATATCAGCCACCGGCATTCCAGAGCTCCTGGAGTCAAAGGTGTCTGCTTAAATTGCTAATTAGCTTTGCTCTTGTTATAATTTTTCTTGACTCAAATGCTCTGCTTGGAAGCATTTTTCAGCCCTCCTCCAGTTGCCATAGCTTCCATCACTGCACAGTTCAGCTGCTCTTCTGCCCCTGTTTCATGATCAGCTGTGGAAGGGAAGGTGGGGAGAATCATGTTTGCTTCCAAAACACAGAACACAAAGTTAGGAGGCCCTAATAAAAGCTCCAATAAATTCCTCATCTGGCAGCACACTGAAAAGATCTTGATTCCTGGCACAACAGACACAGTGTGGAGTTCTCTCTTCATTAAAAGAATAAAATAAATAAAAGCAGGCAGAGGCCACCACAGAACCAGGATGTGGGCAGCCTTCAAGCCTAATGTGGGCATTTATGCAGATCCAGTCTGCTGGGAAGCAGCTTGGGTTTAATCATAAAAGCACCCTTCAAGTACATTTAATGAGGAGTTAGCTGAGGAATTTATGCTGAAACCTTAAACTGTGTGTAAATTCCTGAGGCTCAAGTGAAGCTGAAGGCAAATAATGTGCAGAATGGGGTTTCAGTCAAGGCTGCCTTAGGAGCTGGAGACACAGATCCTGAGTTTTTTTAGCAGCTAGAAAAGGAGCTGCTCCTTGAAGGAGCAGCCCAGACAGATGCCATCTGTTGATAGAATAGAATAGAATAGAATAGAATAGAATAGAATAGAATAGAATAGACCAGGTTGGAAGAGACCATTGAGATCATCAAGTCCAACCTGTCACCCAACACCATCTAATCAACTCAACCATGGCACCAAGTGCCTCAGCCAGGCTCTACCTAAACACCTCCAGGGATGGTGACTCCACCACCTCCCTGGGCAGCACATTCCAGTGGCCAATCTCTCTTTCTATGAAGAACTTTCTCCTCACCTGCAGCCTAAACCTCCCCTGGCACAGCTTGAGACTGTGTGCTCTTGTTCAGGTGCTGCTTGCCTGGCAGAAGAGACCAACCTCCACCTGGCTGCAACCTCTCTTCAGAGAGTTGTAGAGAGCAAGAAGGTCTCCCCTGAGCCTCCTCTTCTCCAGGCTAAGCAACCCCAGCTCCCTCAGCCTCTCCTCACAGGGCTGTGCTCCAGAACTCTCCCCAGCTTTGTTGCCCTTCTCTGGACACCTTCAAGAGTCTCAATGTCTTTCTTAAATGGAGGAGCCCAGAACTGGACACAGGACTCAAGGTGTGGCCTAACCAGTGCTGAGCACAGGGCAGAATGACTTCCCTGCTGCTGCTGGCCACACTGTTCCTGATGCAGGCCAGGATGCCATTGGCCTTCTTGTCCAGCTGGGCACACTGCTGGCTCATGTTCAGCTGCTATCAACCAGTCCCCCCTGGCTGCTCTCAGCCACTCTGACCCGAAACCCAGCTAACCCAACTTTTATTTCCATGGCTGTGACATTTGGAGGCTGCTCAGAAGATAAGGATCTTTCTTTCTATTTTAGCTCTTCTGAGGTTGCCACCTTTAAAAGAAATGCCAAAGAGGCAGGAGCTGGGAAAAGAGTAATTGCCAGTGGTTCTGGGTGTCATTGGTGGTGAAAGATCCATAAGCAGATGCTTTGCTTCCCAGGCAGGGAAGTTCTGGGTAAAAGAAACACCGTGACAGCTGTGTCAAGGGTGCTTTCAAAGAACAGATTGTCATCAGCTGCCCTCTTTGAGACATGAAACCTTTGCTTTGAGCTCTTCCCCTCTCCAGGAGAGGATGCTTGGGCTTCTTTCTTCAGATGTTTGGGAAAAAAAAGAAAGAAAGAAAGAAATGGAGCACTTGAAGAGATTTTATATAATGCTTTACCTTTTGAGTCATGTTCTTTATCTGATGCTCTGAAGTGCAGGCAGAAGTACAGCTGAGAGGATGCACACTAGCACACAGCCCCAGGAATACAACAAACTCCTCTTTCCCTCTCTCATTTTCAGATGAAAAAGAAAAGAAGCATAAAATGGTTTGGGATGGAAAGGAGCTTTAGAGAGTCACAGATTGCATTGGGTTAGAGGGGACCCTCAAAGGCCATCTTATCCAGCCCCCAGCACGGAATTGTCAGGGTTGGAAGGGATCTCAAGGATCAGCCACTTCCAACCCCCCTGCCATGGCCAGGGACACCTCACACTACAGCAGCTTGCTCACAGCCACAGCCAGCCTGGCTGCAAACACCTCCAGGCAGGAGGCTTCCACCACCTCCCTGGGCAACCTGTGCCAGTCTCTCACCACCCTCATGGGGAACAACTTCTTCCTAACATCCAATCTCAATCTACCCATTTCTAGTTTTGCTCCATCCCCCCCAGTCCTATCACTCCCTGACACCCTCAAAAGTCCCTCCCCAGCTTTCTTGGAGCCCCCTGCAGATACTGCAAGGCCACAAGAAGGTCTCCTTGGAGCCTTCTCTTCTGCAGACTGAACAGCCCCAACTCTCTCAGTCTGTCTCCATAGCAGAGCAGCTCCAGCCCTCTGCTCATCCTCGTGGCCCTTCTCTGGACACCTTCCAGCACCTCCAGATCCTTCCTGTGCTAGGGGCTCCAGAACTGGACACAGTTCTTGACACAGTGGGGTCTCACCAGAGCAGTCATTTGCAGGGGCATCTTTAACTGAATCAGGTTGTTCAGAGCCCTGTCCAGCCTGGCCTGAAACACTTCCAGTGATGGGGCACAGCAGTCCTGGACAACCTGTTCTGGTGTCCCACTGCTAAGAATTCTTCTGTACATCTAGTCTGAATCTACCCTTGTTCAAACCATCAGCCATTGTCCTGTTTCTACAGGCCCTATTAGGAGTATGTCCCCATCCTTCTGGACAGATGGGTAGAGTCCAAGGCATGAGATTGAACACATCCAAGTGCCAGGTTCTGCACATTGGCCACAGCAACCCCATGCAGAGCTACAGGCTGGGGGCAGAGTGGCTGAGAGCAGCCAGGCAAAGAGGGACCTGGGGGTGCTGGTTGATGGTAGCTGAACATGAGCCAGCCATGTGCCCAGCTGGACAAGAAGGCAAATGGCATCCTGGCCTGCATCAGGAAGAGTGTGGCCAGCAGGAGCAGGGAAGTCATTGTGCCCTGTGCTCAGCTCTGGTTAGGCCACACCTTGAGTCCTGTGTCCAGTTCTGGGCTCCTCAGTTTAGGAAAGAGGTTGAGTTGCTGGAAGGTGTCCAGAGAAGGGCAACAAAGCTGGGGAGGGGTCTGGAGCACAGCCCTGTGAGGAGAGGCTGAGGGAGATTGGCCATTGGAATGTGCTGGCCAGGGAGGTGGTGGTGTCACCATCACTGGAGGTGTAAGGAGAGCCTGGCTGAGGGACTTGGTGCCATGGTTTAGTTGATTAGATGGTGTTGGGTGATAGCTATGATAAACAGCTACAGAGTCTTTTCCACCCTTGTTGATTCTATGATTCTGTGAGTCTCTGATTCTATGGTTTCTCACACATCCTGGTGGCAGCTAACTCCCACACCCTGTGGTTCACATCTCCTGATTGCTAGCCACTGCTACTGGATCCCTGTGTTACACCATAACATTGGACTGTAAAGGGTAGCAAGCAGCCAGGGAACTTTTCCAGAGCTGCAACACAAGATCCTCAGCACTTCCAGTAAGAACCTCCTAACCCTCATCTAAGTGGTGTATGAAACCCATGAAGAAGGAGAGAAAAAACAAGTCTAGGGCTCAAAATAAACCTGAAATGTGAAGCTGTGATTTGCTTGGCTTTGTGTTTATCACTGCCCTGCACCCATCTCCTCTGCATTTGGATTTTGTTTATCTCTTTTTCCCTACATGCAGCAGCAGAGGCTTTCATGGCTGTGCATGTGAGACAGCTCTTGGGGCAAGGCAAAATGTTTGCCTCCAGTCTTGCTGAAACTGACTCTGAAGTTTGCTTTCCTCAGCATCAGGTCATGAAAATCTGGCCAAGAGTTCTGCTGGTTGTATTTCTTTCTGTGTCTGCTGTGGGTCAAGGAGTGTGATGCCATGGGCCAGTAGCAGTGCCCTAGCCTGGAGCTAGAGGCATGATAGTCACATTAAACTGGCACAACTGTAATGCTACACTGACTTCTTTCCCCTGCTTGCAGCATCCAAACCAGGTCTCTTCTCATGCTACATAGGTACAATATCTGGCTTGATGTCTTATCACAGTCTCACAGTATCAGCAAGGCTGGAAGAGATCATTAAGTCTAACCTGTCACCACAGACCTCATGACTAGACCATGGCACCAAGTGCCACATCCAATCCCCTCTTGAACACCTCCAGGGATGGTGACTCCACCACCTCCCTGGGCAGCACATTCCAAAGACCAATTACTCTTTCCATGAAGAACTTTCTCCTCACCTCTAGCCTAAACCTCCCCTGGCACAGCTTCAGACTGTGTCCTCTTGTTCTGGTGCTGGTTGCCTGGGAGAAGAGACCAACCCCCACCTGGCTACAACCACCCTTCAGGGAGTTGTAGAGAGCTATGAGGTCTCCCCTGAGCCTCCTCTTCTCCAGGCTAAGCAACCCCAGCTCCCTCAGCCTCTCCTCACAGGGCTGTGCTCAAGGCCTCTCCCCAGCTTTGTTGCCCTTCTCTGGACACGTTCAAGTGTCTCAATTCTTCTGTTCCAGCTCCTCTTCTTCTTCCCTTCTTAAGCTGGAATTGTATTCCTCTTTCCAAGATGATTTAAAGGCAGAATTCCTCTTCTGGTTGTGCAGTGACACAGCCCTCCAGTCTGTACTTGGGTCGGGTGTCTAGCCTGCAGCCAGGGGAGTGTGGGCAGCAGGGCAAGAGAGGTGATTCTGCCCCTTGACTCTGCTCTGCTGAGATCCCACCTCCAATCCTGCCTCCAGTTCTGATGTCCCCAGCACAAGGGCACAGAGCTGTTGGAGTGAGGCCAGAGGAGGCTACAAAGATGATCCAAGGGCTAAAGCAGCTCTGCTATGAAGACCCTAATGGCTGAGGGACCTCAGAGATCATCTACTCCAATCCCCTGCCATCATCAGGGTTGCCTCTCAACTAGACTTGCTGGGCCAAGGCCTCATCCATCCTGGCCTTAAACACCTCCAGGCAGGGGGCATCCACAACCTCCCTAGGCAACCTATTCCACCTTCATGCTGAAGAACTTCACAGTACCACAGTGTCTTTCTAGCACGTCAGCTCCCCATGCTCCTGTGCCTCAGGAAGCCTCTGTGGATCTCTCTTTAGTCATTAATTTGTCAAAAATGCTTTTAGATCAGGCTTAATAAAGTTTCTTGAAGAAAATCTTTCTCAGAGGAGTAGTTAATTTGATCTTTCATCTTAAGCCAATGTTCTTCATTCAGTTTGCTAAACAAATAAGAGGTCCATGAACACTTGGAAAATAATGAAACCATCTCCAGGACTCTTCCTTGAAATCTCTGAGGTATCCAGCAGGAATATTGCTGATTTCATTTACAGCTCTCTAGTAACCCGTTTGAAATGTTCCTTAAGATACATCTCTAGCTCCAAGGACTGGGGAATAATACTTTGTTGTAGCATTGAGTTATCACACAGGAAGATTATCACACACAGTCCAGTCTTAATTAAGTTCAGATACAGACTGATTGATGCACAGAATCAGAGAATTGTCAGGGTTGGAAGGGACCTCAAGGATCAGCCAGTTCCAACCCCCCTGCCATGGCCAGGGACACCTCACACTACAGCAGCTTGCTCACAGCCACAGCCAGCCTGGCTGCAAACACCTCCAGGCAGGAGGCTTCCACCACCTCCCTGGGCAGCCTGTGCCAGTCTCTCACCACCCTCATGGGGAACAACTTCTTCCTAACATCCAAGCTGAAGCTCCCCACTTCTAGTTTTGCTCCATCCCCCCCAGTCCTATCACTCCCTGACACCTCAAAAGTCCCTCCCCAGCTTTCTTGGAGCCCCCTGCAGATACCAGAAGGCCACAAGAAGGTCTCCTGGGAGCCTTCTCTTCTCCAGACTGCACAGCCCCAACTCTCTCAGTCTGTCTCCAGAGCAGAGCAGCTCCAGCCCTCTGCTCATCCTCCTGGCCCTTCTCTGGACACCTTCCAGCACCTCCAGATCCTTCCTGTGCTAGGGGCTCCAGAACTGGACACAGTGCTCCAGGTGTGGTCTCAGCAGAGTGGTGCAGAGGGTTTCTTGGGTGTCCACTCAACTTAAACATGGAATATTATTCAGAATTCCATTCACAGATGCTTTAAGAAATACTATTTGTTAGTTAAAAGCCCCCAAATATTACCCTTGAGAGCTGAACCTAAGGGGTATTTTCTCTCTTCTTCTACCCCCAAACCTTGGTGTTCAATATTAATTGTTTCCTAGCAAGAACAGTCAAAGGTTGGAAGGAAAATAACCTCCCCACCAAGGAAGAAAACATCTCATGCTGAGCCTTACTTAGATGTTGTCACAGAAATTCTCCACCTGTCAGGGGCCTTTGGACTAGCCAGCTCTTTCTACCCATAGGTGGTGTTTAGAATGGAATGGAATGGAATGGAATGGAATGGAATGGAATGGAATGGAATGGAATAGAATAGAATGGAATAGAATAGAATAGAATTAACCAGGTTGGAAAAGACCTTTACAGAATCACAGAATCACCAAGGTTGGAAGATACCTCAAAGATCATCAAGTCCAACCTGTCACCACAGACCTCATGACTAAACCATGGCACCAAGTGCCACATCCAATCCCCTCTTGAACACCTCCAGGGATGGGGACTCCACCACCTCCCTGGGCAGCACATCCCAATGGCTAACAACTCTCTCAGTGAAGAACTTTCTCCTCACCTCCAGCCTGAACTTCCCCTGGCACAGCTTGAGACTGTGTCCTCTTGTTCTGGTGGTGGTTGCCTGGGAGAAGAGACCAACCCCCACCTGGCTACAACCTCCCTTCAGGGAGTTGGAGAGAGCAAGAAGGTCTCCCCTGAGCCTCCTCTTCTCCAGGCTAAGCAACCCCAGCTCCCTCAGCCTCTCCTCGTGGGGCTTGTGCTAGTGCTTTAATCCTAGTGCTTAATAATCTGGTGCCAATAGCAGGCACTCATTGCCTGGATCCCTCCCCCCGTGCAGGGCTGACTGCTTTGGTGGTATTTCCAAACCAGAGTGGCTCCAATGTTCTTCCAGTTTTATGTCTGTGTGGTGTTCCTCCTTTGACATATTAATCTCTGACATCACTGGGGTTTCTATCCAAGACAATGGCCTTGCTGAAAACAAGAGCTCTGGAATCTCCACTTGGGCTGTGCCACGGCTCACTGGATGACTCCAACTGCTGCAGGAAGAATTTATGCATACAGCAAGCAGCAAATGTTGTAAATGAGAAACTGGAATCAAATCAAGATTGCAGGAGGCATTTGAAAAGGTTCATAAAGTTGTCTGTTAACAGTCTTGTTCCCTCTAATTCCTTTATTAGAAGCAGCTTTTGGGTAGTTTATTATATGAGCTCATCTAGGCTGCAGCACAACCCGCATTCACCCTGCGGCCCCAGAGCCTCCAGGAGCAGCAGGAATTGGACAAGCCCACTTTGGAGAGGGAGTTGCTGAAGAGCAGGATGGGATCAGAGACAAATCCACAGCTTCCTTTCGAGTCCTGGAGCCATCACAGGAAGGCATGTTCCATAAGCGTGTGCTCTGACTGCGCTGCGAATCAGCCCCCAGCTGCCCTTGGGGTAGGAGGGGAAAGGTTTAAAATCTCAGAAGCCTCCCCCCTGGGAAGCTCTTAACTCTTTCTTCTTGAGATAAGAGGGATGTCATCCTTAGCCAATGTCTGCTGATTTCTGGACTCATTCTCTGCCCTCTGGGAATATAAATCCTTTCACTTCCTGACATTTGAGTGGCTTTTCAGTGCTTTCCATCTTTGAGCATTTAAGAACCAATCCCATTCTCAATACACAGTTTTGTCTGCTGGATGATCTCTGGCAATGGGAGAGGAAGGAGCATCCAAGAACCAATCCCATTCTCAATACACAGTTTTGTCTGCTGGATGATCTCTGGCAATGGGAGAGGAAGGAGCATCCTGTTGGCTGGTCTTTCACTCCCAGGTAGGAAGGTGAAGCAAAGTTTCTGGCAGCTTTGGCCTCTAATCTTTCTGCCATTCCCAAAACCCTGAGTGCTCTGAGTTTGAACTGAAAGGAAACTTCACACACACATGCACACACACACCCAGCACACATCCCAAACCCAGACTGTCAGCACTGGCTGGGCTTCTAATGCTGCCACCTCTCCAGATGTGGCTTCAGCTGCTTTCTGGGTGGTGGCATTGCACTATCTGTCATGAATGCTGCCTGGCAAGTACCAAATGCTCCAGGCAACAAGTACTGAGTTGTAAACCAGTTGCATACTAGCTGGAGCCAACCGCTCTAGGAGGTTTCAGGCAGTAAGAGAAATAAAGAGAACATGTGGAGATAGGCATGAAGACATTTTGGGTGCAGTTGGTGACAAGTCAGATGTTGTTGCATTGATTTTAGGCCAAGAACATCTTTGCTGCCCAGCCAGGGTGCCATGGAGATTTGCCATCCTCACCCTGACAACTGCCAGGAGCTGGGGTCAGCTGAGGTCACAGTATCACAGTATCACAATAGAACTTCGGTTGGTAAGGACCTCGAGGATCATCGAGTCCAACCTATCAACACAGACTCCATGACTAGACCATGACTAGACCATGGCACCAAGTGCCACATCCAATCTCCTCTTGAACACCTCCAGGGATGGGGACTCCACCACCTCCCTGGGCAACCCGTTCCAGTGACAAATGACTCGCTCGGTGAAGAACTTCCTCCTCACCTCGAGTCTAAACCTCCCCTGGCGCAGCTTGAGACTGTGTCCTCTTGTTCTGGTGCTGGTTGCCTGGGAGAAGAGGCCAACCCCTTCCTGGCTACAACCACCTTTCAGGTAGTTGTAGAGGGCAATGAGGTCACCCCTGAGCCTCCTCTTCTCCAGGCTAAACAACCCCAGCTCCCTCAGCCTCTCCTCACAGGGCTGTTCAAGGCCTCTCCCCAGCCTTGTTGCCCTTCTCTGGACACGTTCAAGTGTTTCGATGTCCTTCTTAAACTGAGGGGCCCAGAACTGGACACAGGACTCAAGGTGTGGCCTAACCAAAGCAGAGTACAGGGCACAATGACCTCCCTGCTCCTGCTGGCCACACTATTCCTAATGCAGGCCAGGATGCCATTGGCCTTCTTGGCCACCTAGGCACACTGCTGGCTCATATTCAGGTGGCTGTCAATCAGCACCCCCAGGTCCCTCTCTGTTGGGGAGCTCTCAGCCACTCCGACCCCAGCCTGTAGCTCTGCATGGGATTGCCGTAGCCAAAGTGCAGCACCTGGCACTTGGACTTGTTGAAAGCCATCTCATTGGACTCTGCTTATCTGTCCAGTCTGTCGAGGTCCCTCTGCAGAGCCTTTCTACCCTCTAACTGACTAACATCTGCTCCTAGGTCAGGAGGGGATAGCAAAAAGAGAAAGAGAGGCTTTGGGGTTAGAGATAAAAAACAGGGATTAGAAATAAGAGATGTCAGAAGGCTAGCAAGTTGACCTAGCTGGTCCTGGTTTAGGCTGGATGTTAGGAAGAAGTTCTTCCCATACAGAGAGATTGGCCATTGGAATGTGCTGCCCAGGGAGGTGGCGGAGTCACCATCACTGGAGGTGTTTAGGAAGAGACTGGATGAGGCACTTGGTGCCATGGTTTAGTTGATTAGATGGTGTTGGGTGGTAGGTTGGACTGGATGATCTCAAAGGTCTCTTCCAACCTGGGTAATTCTATTCTATTCTATTCTATTCTATTCTATTCTATTCTATTCTATTCTATTCTATTCTATTCTATTCTATTCTATTCTATTCTATTCTATTCTATCCTGTACTGTTCTATTCTGTTCTGTTCTGTTCTGTTCTATAATCCAGCAGACTTGAGGTATGACATGGAGAGACAGCTCCCTCCTTTTGAAACCAATCTGGGCAGGAAAAGATCATCTCTGGAGGCCAAGGAAGCACCGTGGTGGTGTGGGGAGGCGCAGGGCTGCTCTAATAGATGTTTAATCCCAGCAAATCTGAGAACCATGGTTTTTTTCCCAGGCAGAAGAACAATCAAGGCAGCTCAGAGCCATGTTCCCCACCCACCCTCTCAGCTGCCTTAGCAGAGCTGACAACCCAGCTCTTCCTCTTGTTCCTCTGGATGAAGGGATGATGGTCACAGAGCATCCCTCCCATGTTGACTTTTAGCTTCTTGGCACCATTTGTTTCCATTTCATTTTAAGGTCAGTATGAATTGTCTTGGGGGGGATAAAAAAAAATGACTTAATCACAAAATTAATAAATTGAGAGAATGTTGAAGTAATACTAAAAGCAGCATTGTTTGGCAAGCAGGTCGGCAGGAGAGGTCATGCAGCAGATTCTTCTGGGATTGCTTTCTGTAAGTACACCTAAGCCATCTCTCAGCAGAAACTTACAGACAGGGCAGGCACTCAGCAGTCCCCTGTAGGCTGTGGATTCATATCTCTCAAAAAAATCCCTCACAGAATCACAGAATATATCTGGTTGGAAGAGACCTGAAAGATCATCCAGCCCAACCCTCCACCCAGCACTGAAGGGTCAACACTAAACCATGTCCCTAAGCACCAGGTCCCTGTGCTGCTTGAACAGCTCCAGGGATGGTCTCCTGGCAATGGGCATTTTCACAACAGTCTTCAGTGGACAGGAGCAAAGCTCCTGTTGGTATCTGCATTAATTCACAGAATCACAGAAAACACACAGTTGAAGAGACCTCATCCAGTCCCACCTTCCACCCAGCACTGAAGGGTCACCATTAAACCATGTCCCTAAGCATCAGGTGCTGCTTGAACACCTCCAGGGATGGTACCCTAGGCAGACCATTCCAATGGCTGAGAACCCTCTCTGGGAAGAAATATTTCCTAGCATCCAGCCTGAACCTCCCCTGCTGCAGCTTGGAACCATTTCCTCTGCTCCTGTCTCTTGCCACCAAGGAGCAGAGGCTGCCCCCTCCTCACTCCAACCTCCCTTCAGGGAGCTGCAGAGAGCAATGAGGTCTCCCTCAGTCTCCTCTGCTCCAGCCTGAACACCCCCAGCTCCCTCAGCCCCTCCTCATAGCCCAGGGGGTCCAGACCCTTCTTCAGCCTCCTTGCCCTTCTCTGGACACTCTCCAGCCCTTCAATGTCCTTCCTGGAGTGAAGGGCCCAGAGCTGAACCCATGAAGACATGCAAGGTGAATGAGCTCTGCTGCTACACTGAACTGGACCTTCCTGAGCTAGACATGCCATTTTAAGTCAGAAAATCTGGGGGCTACATTTACTACATGAGCACATTGGAGGCACCATCTCCTCAGCTCTGGTGCCCAGAGCTCTTCCCTGAAAGCAATGCCACCTTTACTCATTCGTTGCCTGTAGAGAGCAATGAGGTCTGCCCTCACCCTCCTCTTCTCCAGCCTGAACACCCCCAGCTCCCTCAGCCCCTCCTCATAGCCAGGTGCTCAGTGGGGGTCTCTTGCCACCAAGGAGAAGAGGCTGCCCCCTCCAAACTCAGCAAAGTTTGATGCATGAAGCTCTCTAGGCTGAAGTCTGTGGCATAACTGCATCCTTTCATCCAATTTCCCATCAGAATGTTCCATGGAATGTTGTGGCCTGAGATAGCATCTGAAAGTGATTGCTTGGGAGAGGTGCAGAAGGAGGAGCACTCAAGACTCTACAGCAAATGAACAAAATAAATAATAAAGGAAACAGGGTCCCAAAGTCATAATAAAAATGATTTTCTGTGACAGGAAGTTCTGTTTGCTTTTTTGAAGTGAAAGCAAGAGAGGAAAAACAGCATTTGGTATCCAACCAGCTGGGAAAGGTGGGGCCTTTGCCACTGCAGTCAAAGAAAGCAAGTGTCTGAATCATCCTGCAAGAGAGTGGCAGGAGGCAAGGAAGAGAAAAGAACACAAAAATAGCTCCTGGGAAGGAGAAAATAGGAGCCCTATGAAAAAATTATCCCTTCAGACTCCAGGGGCTTCCTGAGCAGAGGGATGGCAAACCACACCACAGCCCAGGCAGTCACTGGTCAGCCCACAGCCCAGCAGGCAGCTGTGTGCTGGGCTGCATCTAAAGCAGGGAGAGCAGCAGCACAGGGAGGGGATTCTGCCCCTCTGCTCTGCTCTGCTAAGATCCCACCTGCAGCACTGCCTCCAGTTCTGGTGCCCTACAGCACAAGAGGGACATGAAGCTGGTGGAGAGGGTCCAGAGGAGGCCAGAGAGATGATCAGAGGGGCTGGAGGACCTCCCCTGTGGGGACAGGCTGGGAGAGTTGGGGCTGTGTAGGGTGAGGAAGAGAAGGCTCTGGAGGGACCTAAGAGCAGCCTTCCAGTACCTGAAAGGGGCTACAAGAAAGCCAGGAAAGGACTTTTTGCAAGGGCTGTAGTGATAGGGTGAGAGGGAATGGATTGAAGCTTGAGGGCAGATTGGTACTGGAGGTCAGGAAGAAATTCTTTAGAGTGAGGGTGGTGAGACACTGGCACAGGTTGCCCAGGGAGGTTGTGGATGCCTCCTCCCTGAAGGTGCTCAAGGTCAGGTTGGATGAGGCCTTGAGCAACCTGGGCTGGTGGGAGGTGTCCCTGCCTGTGGCAGGGAGGTTTGAACCAGATGGTTTTTAAGATCACTTCCAACCTAACCCACTCTATGAATCTATGAATTTGTGAATCACCAGGAGGAAATTAAGGCAAAATCAAAAAGACCAGGGACACAGCCCTTGTGGCAGAAGAGCATGGCAGCACTTCAGTCAGGGCTAAGTAAAGAGCTGGGCCTGGAAGGGAATAATGAATGGACAATGCAGGAAATCCTTTCCTAGATCTTTGTACACTGAGCAGAATCTTTTGCCTGCACCAAAACGTGCCAAAACTGCTGTGGTTTTCCACACATGTCTACCTGAGGAGCCAAGGCCAGGAGAGGCAGGACTTTCATCTTGATAGGTACAGACAGGAACAGCTCTGATGAATGTCCTAATAATGTCACAATGCACATTTTTGTGGCACAGATGAAAATCAGCTGCATGCTGTCAATTCACTTTTCCCCTTCTCCTAACAAGCAGGGCAAGGCTGTTTTCCCCCAAGCCCAGCAGTCTACCAAAGATGTGTGTGGACACAGTACAACTGCTCCTTTCCTTTCTTTACAGCTACAAACCCTCATCTGATTCCAATGATAATCAGCCACTCCACATGATCCCCATTAGCTCAGGCCATGAAACACCTGAACAAAAGCCAGAGGAACTTGGCCCTGGTCCTCCTTCTGCCTTTTCTTTATTTGCATTGTATTTTTCTTTCAGCTAAACATCTGTTTTCCCATGTTGATGTATGAGCTCATAACTTAGCCTTAGAACAAAGGCAACCCAGGCCTTCATGCAGCAGCATGTGCCTCCAGGCAGCACTGGGGCTTTCTGACACCCTCTGGATCTCAGCTCTGCCCTTCAGCCCGTTGCCCAAATTCGCTGCTGCTAGGTAAGGAACGAGCAGGAGGCACTGAAGGCTTCTGATGTGTGGTGAGCTTTCCAAGATGCAAAGAGAAATGATGATGGCATCCTTTAAGGAAGGATATTGGTTAACTGGAACTTGCAAGGAAAACAGACTCATGATTACTTCACAAATAGCAATGCTCTGAGCACTGTCACAGCTCATGTCTATTTAGCTGCACAGCACCATAGCATTTTCAAAACAAATGGAGCACATCTGCCCTGTCCCCAAGCTCTTCACCTTGCAGAGCCACAGTCTGGAGAGATGCTTGCTCTTCCTACAGATCATGGAGATTGAAGAACCACAGAATGTTAGGGATTAGGAAGAGACCTCCAGAGATCAGCCACTCCCACCCCCCTGCCAGAGCATCATCACCCAGGGCAGGTCACACAGGAACACATCCAGGTGGGTTTGGAAAGTCTCCAGAGCAGGAGACTCCACAACCTCTCTGGGCAGCCTGCTCCAGGGCTCTGCCACCCTCACAGGGAAAAAGTTTTCCCTTCTGTTCCTGTGGCACCTCCTCTGCTCCAGCTTGCCCCCAGTGCCCCTTGTGCTGTCCTTGGACATCCCTGAGCAGAGCCTGGCTCCATCCTCCCCACACTGCCCTGCACATCTTTATCACCAGTCATGAGGTCACCCTCAGGCTCCTCTGCTCCAAGCCTCAGCTCCCTCAGCTTGTCCTCAGCAGGGAGATGTTCCACTGCCTTCATCATCTTTGTGGCTCTGTGCTGGACTCTCTCAAGCAGTTCCCTGAGGTCCTTCCTGACCTGAGTGGCCCAGAACTGGACACAATATTCCAGGTGTGGCCTCAAGTTTATGCTGGATGAGCAATGGAAAAAATGGTCTTAGGATCTGTGATACTCTCTTCTGTGTGGAACAGTTCAGTGTCAAGTGTGGGTTAATCTCCCACCCACATAGTACTAATATCTATAGTGCATCATCTATCATCATCCAGTTTTGCCAAGAAACTTGCTAGCCTAATAAAGACAGACTTGTTTATTGCTAGATGTTCATGGAGCATTTTAATCCATATTCACAGAACCATAGTAAACAGCTATGAAACATCTCCCATTAAGAGTGAAGATGCTGCCTGGGTACGATCCCTGTCCTGGCACAAGCTGATTTATTCTCTAATGAGTGTTCCACTGAATAAAAGATCAGAAACAGGGCTGAGGAAAATGGAAAATAAAATATGGGGAAGAAATGGTCTCCTAGAAAAAATTACATCATCAAAATAGCACAGGCAGTAGAAGCCAGAAACCAAACTCCCAAGCAAAAATATTTCCCAAACTCATTAGTTTCCTTTGCATACAATCGTTAGGGTACCAAGAAAGGATCATTTTGTCTACAGAAAGTAGATTGGATGGAATTTCTTGTCTTTCATATCACAAATTCACATCTGAAGAATAAATCAGTGTCTGCAGGAGAGGTCACTGAAATAGAATGGAACAGAATAGAATGGAACAGAATAGAATAGAATGGAACAGAATAGAATGGAGCAGAATAGAACGGAATGGAAAGAAATGGAATGGAACAGAACAGAACAGAACAGAACAGAACAGAACAGAATAGAATAGAATAGAATAGAATAGAATAGAATAGAATAGAATAGAATAGAATAGAATAGAATAGAATAGAATAGAATAGACCAGGTTGGAAGAGACCATTGAGATCATCAAGTCCAACCTATCATCCAACACCATCTGAGCAACTAAACCATGGCACCAAGCACCCCATCCAGGCTCTTCCCAAAGACCTCCAGTGATGGTGACTCCACCACCTCCCTGGGCAGCACATTCCAATGGCCAATCTTTTTCTGGGCAGAAATTCTTCCTAACATCCAGCCTAAATCTCCTCTGGCACAGCTTGAGACTATGTGCTCTTGTTCTGGTGCTACTTGCCTGGGAGAAGAGACCAATCCCCCACCTGGCTACAACCTCCCTTCAGGGAGTTGTGGAGAGCAAGAAGGTCTCCCGTGAGCCTCCTCTTCTCCAGGCTAAGCAACCCCAGCTCCCTCAGCCTCTCCTCACAGGGCTGTGCTCCAGACCCCTCCCCAGCTTTGATGCCCTTCTCTGGACACCTTCCAGCAACTCAACCTCTTTCCTAAACTGAGGAGCCCAGAACTGGACACAGGACTGAAGGTGTGGCCTAACCAGTGCTGAGTACAGGGCACAATGACCTCCCTGCTCCTGATGGCCACATTGTTCCTGATGCAGGCGAGGACTGTGACTGTTTCAAATACCCAGCTAGTTCCTCCTGTTTAGAATACATAGAATAAACCAGGTTTCCTTTGCCTTGTCTATTCCCAGGTGGAACACTTTTTCTTAAGCAGTAGATAAATAATAATGGAATGAAGAACATTGCATTGAAACTGGAGGTTTCCATCAGCTACTGTACTTTATGTTTCTTACAGCATGAGATGAACTTTACTGTAACTTCACAGAATCACAGAGTCACAGAATGCTAGGGGTTGGAATGGATCTTGAAAGCTCATCCAGTCCAAGCCCCCTACCAGAGCAGCATCACCCAGGGCAGGTCACACAGGAACACATCCAGGTGGGTTTTGAATATCTCCATAAGAGGAGCCTCCACAACCCCCTGGGCAGCCTGTCCCAGGCCTCTGTCACCCTCACAGGGGAAAAAATTCTACCTCCTGTTTCCATGGAACTTCCTCTGCCTCAGCTTCCACCAGTGCCCCTTGTGCTGTCCTTGGGCATCACCCAGCAGAGCCTGGCTCCAGTCTCTGGGCACTCACCCTGCACATCTTTATCAACATCAATGAGGTCACCCTCAGGCTCCTCCTCTCCAAGCTACACAACCCCAGCTTCCTCAGACTCTTCTCCTAAGGAAGATGTTCCACTGCCTTCATCATCTTTGTGGCTCTGTGCTGGACTCTCTCAAGCAGTTCCCTGAGATCCTTCCTGAACTGAGGGGCCCAGAACTGGACACAATATTCCAGATGTGGCCTCAGCAGGGCAGAGTAGAGGGGCAGGAGAACCTCTCTGGACCTACTCACCACAGCTCTTCTAATCCACCCCAGGATGCCCTTGGCCTTCTTGGCCACCAGAGCACATTGCTGGCTCATGGTCAACCTCCCATCCACCAGGACCCCCAGGCCCTTTTCCCCTTTGCTGCTGCAACCTATCCAACCTCTCCTGCTCCATGGGGTTGTTCTTTCCCAGGTGCCAGACTCTCCCTTTGCCCTTCTTGAATTCCATTCCATTTCTCCCTGCCCAACTCTCAGCCTGTGCAGGTCTGGCTGAATGGCAGCACCACCCTCCTGTGTCAGCCACTCCACCCAGCTTGGTGCCATCAGCAAACTTGCTGACAGTGCTCTCTGTGCCCTCATCCAGGTCATTGATGAATATATTGAAGGTCATTGGTCCCAGTAGTGAGCCCTGAGGGACTCTATTAGACACAGGTCTCCTACTAAACTCTGTCCCATTGACCACAACTCTCTGACTTCTTTCCTTCAAGCAGTTCCCATCCACCTCACTCCCTGCCCATCCAGACCACACTGCCTCAGTGTAGCTGTGAGGATGCTGTGGGAGGCAGTGTCAAATGCTTTACTGAAGTCAAGACAAACCACAGCCCCTGCTCTACCATCATCCATCAGCTGGTTATGTCCTCACAAAAGGCTGTCAGCTTGGTCAGACACGGCTTCCCCTTGGTAAAACCATGCTCCTAATGATCCTATTGCTATGCTTAAGGACAGTGCCAAGGATAAGTTGTCCCATCACCTTTCTGGGGATGGAGGTGAGGCTGGCTACTCTTGGGTAGCATGATTAAAGCTTGCCTTATTTGTATCATGTTTGTTAGTACAGAAGTCCTAGCTGTGTGCTGCTCTTTAGTTATCCTTTCTGTATGAAAGGATTTTTGGTTAAAGTAAGGTAATGAGAAGTGCTCTTGGTGTTCAGAACCCAGGGAAGCAGCTCTCCTTTGGGCCATGTTTATGGCATCCAAGTACTAATACTTTATTCATTGAATCACATGAATTGTCCCCAATGATGATGAGTCAGAATTCTTTCAGAATTAAAGTCATCAGCAGTCACAGAATGGCTTAGGCTGGATGGGACCTCAGAGATCATCTACTCCAAGCTTCTCACCATGGCCAGGGACACCTCTCAACTAGAATCAGCTGCCCAGGGCCTCATCCAGCCTGGCCTTGACCACCTCCAGGGATGGGGCATCCACAACCACTTTGGGCAATCTCTTCCAGAGTCTCACAACCCTCCTACTGAAGAACCTCTTCCTAAAATCCAGCCTAACCCTCTCTCCTGCTCTCTCTCAGCTTCAAACCATTTCCCCTTGTCCTGTCTCTAGACACCTTTATGAATAGTCTCTCTGCAGCCCTCTTGTTCCTAACATCCAACCTAAATCTGCTCTTCTCTAATTTCAAACCATTTCCCTTTGTGTTATCTTTCCAGGGCTCTGTAAACAGCCCCTCTGCAGCCTTCCTGTAGGATCCCTTCAAGCATTTTTAGGCAGCTATAAGGTCCCCCCCAGAGTCTACTCCAGGCTGAATACCCCCAGCTCCCTCATCCTATCCTCACACTCACACTGCTCCAGCCCTTGGATCATCTTTGTGGCTTCTTCTGGACTTGCTTCAAAAGTTCTCTGCCCTTCAAGTCAGCTGAGCATTTTGTAACAGGGCAACTCATCTAAGCCTGGCCAACATATAACAGATTTAAAGCTTTGATATACTTCATAGCAAATCCTGGAATTGGCTTTACTGTAATTCATCCCACTGCACTTGGCAGTTCCCTCTATCCTTTATTGAGATTCACAAAGGTTGGGCACAGAGAGCACTGTCAGCAAGTTTGCTGATGGCACCAAGCTGGGTGGAGTGGCTGACACAGGAGGGTGGTGCTGCCATTCAGCCAGACCTGCACAGGCTGAGAGTTGGGCAGGGAGAAATGGAATGGAATTGAAGAAAGGCAAAGGGAGAGTCTGGCACCTGAGAAAGAACAACCCCATGGAGCAGGAGAGGTTGGGGACTGAGCTAATGGAGAGCAGTGAAGGGGAAAAGGACTTGGAGGTCCTGGTGGATGGGAGGTTGACCATGAGCCAGCAATGTGCTCTGGTGGCCAAGAAGGCCAAGGGCATCCTGGGGTGGGTTAGAAGGGCTGTGGTGAGTAGGTCCAGAGAGGTTCTCCTGCCCCTCTGCTCTGCCCTGCTGAGGCCACATCTGGAATATTGTGTCCAGTTCTGGGCCCCTCAGTTCAGGAAGGATCTCAGGGAACTGCTTGAGAGACTCCAGTGCAGAGCCACAAAGATGATGAAGAGAGTGGAACATCTTCCTTAGGAGGAGAGCTTGAGGGAGCTGAGGGCTCTGTAGCTTGGAGAGGAGGAGCCTGAGGGTGACCTCATTGCTGTTGATAAAGATGTGCAGGGTGAGTGCCCAGAGGCTGGAGCCAGGCTCTGCTGGGTGATGCCCAAGGACAGCACAAGGGGCACTGGTGGAAGTTGAGGCACAGGAAGTTCCATGGAAAGAAGGAATAATTTTTCCCTGTGAGGGTGACAGAACCCTGGAACAGGCTGCCCGGGGGGGGTGTGGATTCTCCCTCTGTGGAGATATTCCAACCCCACCTGGATGTGTTCCTGTGTGACCTGCCCTGGGTGATGCTGCTCTGGCAGGGGGGTTAGACTGGACAAGCTTTTGAGGTCCCTTCCAACCCTTAACTTCCTGTGATTCTGTGAAACTCCTGTGTCTTGGGCATTGGTTATTGAGGTTTGAGTGCCTGCTTTCATTGTGCTCCAGCTCCCAGGGTGGCAGTGCTGAGCTGCAGGACAGGATTGCATTGGATAAGCCAGATCTGCCATCTGCTGGAAGGACATTTTCTTGCACCGACGTTCTTTGGTGGCCAAATACAGGGCAATTTAACTACAGCACTCCAGAAGTTGAGAAACTTTAAAAACCTAACCTGCTACATAATGAAAATCTCCACATGACATTTAGCAGTGGACAAAAGAGTCAGAGAAGAGAAATGGTGTACTGAGCCACCTAATGGAAGAAGCTTAGAGACTTGATCAAAGTCCTAATCCACTTTTCTGTATGGAACCACACACTGCTCCATTTTAGCTCACAAACCCCAGGGAAAAGCTGGACAGGAGCCAGCAATGGGCACTTGCAGCCCAGAAGGCCAAAGGCAGCCTGGGCTGCATCCAAAGCAGTGAGGCCAGAGATGGAGAGAGGGGATGCTGCCCCTCTGCTCTGCTCTGGGGAGACCTCACCTGCAGTGCTGTGCCCAGCTGTGGGGACCCTAACACAAGATAGACATGGACCTGATGGAGTGGGTCCAGAGGAGGCCACCAAGATGCTCAGAGGGCTGGAGAGCCTCTGCTGTGGAGACAGGCTGAAAGAATTGGGGCTGTTCAGCCTGGAGAAGAAAAGGCTTTGGGCATACCTCAGAGCTGCATTTCAGTGTCTGAAGGGGACCTGCAGTCAGGCTGGGGAGGGACTGCTCAGAAGGGCTGTGGGGATAGGATGAGGGGCAAGGGTTTGAAACTGGAGCAGGGCAGATTCAGGTTGGCCATCAGGAGGAAGTTCTGCACAGTGAGAGTGGTGAAATACTGGAACAGGCTGCCCAGGGATGTGGTTGAGTCCCTGTCCCTGGAGACATTCAAGATCAGACTGGATGTGGCTCTGCTCTAGCTGGAGGAGTCCCTGCTGACCACAGGGGTGTTTACAGCCCCTTCCAACCCCATGCAATTTGTGATTCTATGAAATTTCAACCCCTAACATTCTCTGATTCTGTGAAACCTTCTTCCACTGAGGCCACACCTTGAGTCCTGTGTCCAGTTCTGGGCCCCTCAGTTTAAGAAGGACATTGAGACACTTGAACGTGTACAGAGAAGGGCAACGAGGCTGGGGAGGGGTCTGGAGCACAGCCCTGTGAGGAGAGGCTGAGGGAGCTGGGGTTGCTTAGCCTGGAGAAGAGGAGGCTCAGGGGAGACCTTCTTGCCCTCTGCAATTCCCTGAAGGGAGGTTGTAGCCAGGTGGGGGTTGGTCTCTTCTCCCAGGCAACCAGCCCCAGAACAAGAGGACACAGTCTCAAGCTGTGCCAGGGGAGGTTTAGGCTGGAGGTGAAGGAGAAAGTTCTTCCCAGAAAGAGTAATTGGCCATTGGAATGTGCTGCCCAGGGAGGTGGTGGAGTCCCCATCCCTGGAGGTGTTCAAGAGGGGATTGGATGTGGCACTTGGAGCCATGGTTTAGTTGTCAGAAGGTGTTAGGTATTAGGTAATAGGTTGGTCTTGATGATCTCTGAGGTCTTTTCCAACCTTATTGATTCTATGACTCTATGACTCTGCAGTGATTTGCCAGAGACAGAGGAGAGCAGCCCTGCAGATGGGAAGAGGAAAGGCTGTCCCTCCTCTCTTCTTATTTCACATGAGAAGCAAAGCATGTAAGCTAACCTTGATGCTAACTATTTGGAAAAGGCAGTGGAAAGCAGCGTTCCTACAGTGGTGTTACTGATGTAGGTGGCTACTGCTACACCCACAAGTGCTGCATGCAGCTAGACTTCCACATTAATTCTCTCTGGCATCTTAATAGAACTCTGTGATGGGGCTGTGCTTCAGAATGCCTTGCAAAGCATTCTATTAGGCTTCAGCTTAACATTTCCATGATGGGATTGAAGGGAGCAAAATATTAGCATCACCTCTGAGCTAATTGAAATTGCACACTGCCTTTGCTACTCTCTGCTGTGGCCAGCAGGAGCAGGGATGGAATTCTGCCCTGTCCTGGGCACTGGTGAGGCCTCACATCCAGCACTGTGTGCAGCTCTGAGCACTCACTGCAGGGAGGACCTGGAGGTGCTGGAGCAGATCCAGAGGAGAACCAGACTGGGGAGGGGGGCTGAAGGGAAAGTCTGATGAGGAGAGGCTGAGGGAGCTGGGGGTGTTCAGCCTGGAGAAGAGGAGGCTCAGAGGGGACCTTACCACACTCTACAACTACCTGAAGGGAAGCTGTAGTCAGGTGGGGGTCAGGCTCTGCTCCCAGGCAACTTGTGACAGGACAAGAGGGCATGGCCTGGAGCTGTGCCAGGGGAGGTTTAGGTTGGGTATTAGGAAGCACTTCATCATGGAAAAGGAATCAGACACTGGAATGTGCTGCCCAGGGAGGTGGTGGAGTCACCATCACTGGAGGTGTTTAAGGACAGAGTGGATGTGGCATTCAGTGCCATGGTCTGGTCGAGGTGGTGGTGTCAGGTCATAGGCTGGATTTGACCATCTCAGAGGTCTTTTCCAGCCCCAGCAATTCTGTGATTCTCTGTGGTGAACAGGAGCATGCTGGTTAATTTGCTTAAACCATTTGTGGGGTGCAGTTGGCCTGGAAGCTCTATTACGGCAATCATCCAACACTTCTGAGCCCACATCCCTGCTATCACCTGCATCTAATTTTGCCACAGGTGAACTGCTCAGTCTGGAATTTTCCATGCTGGATGTTTGTGGCTTTCCAGTATCTGAAGGGGGCTCCAAGAAAGCTGGGGAGGGACTTTTGAGGGTGTCAGGGAGTGATAGGACTGGGGGGAAAGGAACAAAACTAGAAATTGGCAGATTGAGCTTGGATGTGAGGAAGAAGTTGTTCCCCATGAGGGTGGTGAGAGACTGGCACAGGTTGCCCAGGGAGGTGGTGGAAGCCTCCTGCCTGGAGGGTTTTGCAGCCAGGCTGGCTGTGGCTGTGAGCAAGCTGCTGTAGTGTGAGGTGTCCCTGGCCATGGCAGGGGGGTTGGAACTGGCTGATCCTTGAGGTCCCTTCCAGCCCTGACAGTTCTGTGATTCTGTGATGATTGCTTTCGGGCAATTATCTAGAAAACTGCAGTCAAAAGCTTTCAGCTGTTTCTAAAAACATAACCAAGACTAATAAAAAAAAAAATAGAAAAGCATTTTCTTGGCCATCTTCAAGAATTCTGGCAGACTTCTCTTCACATAGCTTTAGCTCATTCATGCTTGGGCACAGGGACTTCCTGTGTGCAAGCTGGGTGGCCTTGTGTTTGAGGATGAACTTCTTGCTATCCCCATGAAATGTTCCCAAAGTTTGGCCACATCCTAGCCCCTGAAGCCTGTGCTTACCAGATGTTTCCAGTAAAGCTCCCAGTTTGGGATTAAATCCTCCCAGAGTCCATCCACCCAAGTGAGCTCCAGCCTCAGGCTGTGCACAACTTGCCCCACAGCTGTGGCTCCGAGCTGTTGTGGCTGGATGAAGTCTGGGCATGTGATTTGAAAGCAATGATACACTTCCAGCAGTCACAGCAGCAGGTATCACAGTATCACAGTATCACTAAGGTTGGAAATGACCTCGAGGGTCACCGAGTCCAACCTATCAACACAGACCCCATGACTAGACCATGGCACCATGTGCCACGTCCAATCCCCTCTTGAACACCTCCAGGGACAATGACTCCACCACCTCCCTGGGCAGCACATCCCAATGACGAATGGCTCGCTCGGTGAAGAACTTCCTCCTCACCTCGAGTCTAAACCTCCCCTGGCACAGCTTGAGACTGTGTCCTCTTGTTCTGGTGCTGGTTGCCTGGGAGAAGAGACCAACCCCTTCCCGGCTACAATCACCTTTCAGGTAGTTGCAGAGGGCAATGAGGTCACCCCTGAGCCTCCTCTTCTCCAGGCTAAACTGGACCTTTTGGACTAAGACCTCTTCTCCAGGTCTTGCTGGTATGGGAGAGACAAAATGGCAGCCAGTCAGGACTGGAATGCTGTGGTGTGGGTAGTGTGGTAAAGATGCTGCAGCATCCAGTCGGTGTCCGGCGAGCAGTGGAGTCCCCCAGGCAGCAGCACTGGACCCAGTTCTATTCAACATCTCTATGGATGGCCTGGATGAGGGCATGGAGGCAACTGTTAGTAAATTTGCAGGTGACACCAAGCTGGGAGACACTGTGGATCTCCTGGAGGGTAGGAGGATGCTGCAGAGGGACCTGGACAGGCTGAGGCCAGTGGGCTGAGGTTCAACAAGTGCAAGGGCAGGGTCCTGCATTTTGGCCACACTATCCCCATGCAGCACTACAGACTGGGGGAGAGAGGCTGGAGAGCACCTGGCAGAGAGGGACCTGGCAGTGCTGGGGGACAGCAGCTGGACAGGAGCCAGCAGTGTGCCCAGGGGGCATGGAAGGCCAATGGCATCCTGGCCTGGATCAGGAGCAGTGTGGCCAGCAGGAGCAGGGATGGAATTCTGCCCTGTCCTGGGCACTGGTGAGGCCTCACCTCCAGCACTGTGTGCAGCTCTCACTGCAGGAAGGATCTGGAGGTGCTGGAGCAGGTCCAGAGGAGAGTGACCCAGGAAGGACCTCAGGGAACTGGTTGAAAGAGCCAAGCTCAGAGCCACAAAGATGATTAGGGGAGTGGAACATCTTCCTTATGAGCAGAGCCTGAGAGCCAGGCTCTGCTGGGTGATGCCCAAGGACAGGCCAAGGGGCACGGGTGGAAGTTGAAGCATGGAAACATAAGCAAAGACTTTTTCACTGTGAGGGTGACAGAGCCCTGGAGCAGGCTGCCCAGGGGGGTTGTGGACTCTCCTTCTCTGGAGGTATTGCAAACCCACCTGGATGAGTTCCTGTGTGATCTGCCCTGGGTGATCCTGCACTGGCAGGGGAGTTGGACTGGATGATCTTTAGAGGTCTCTTCCAGCCCCTAACATTCTGTGATTCATGTTCAGAGCCAGCACATCAAGAACCACAGGCTGGGGAGGCCAAGATGCGTGGGCAGAGCTGTGGGCAGCTGGCAGCAAGTGCCAAGAGCTGACTGGAATTTGCTGCATTTCTTGCCGCAGTGAAGATCTCACTGCATCTCTGGCCCTACACTGATTGTGTCTGAAAGCTAATCTGAAGAATTCCTCCTCGGGTTACTGATAATTTTTGAAGACCACACTGGTCTCAGGGGCACTGCACTGACAGACATGATTTTGGGATTATTGGTAAGAACAGAGTTTATTTTGTGCCTTCAGCAACGAACAGGATGCCATTTTCTCATGCTGCTGAGAAGCAGGGGGAGCAGGTGAGGCCCATGGGCCAAGGCTGACTGTATCATGTTTAACAAGGCCAAGTGCCAGCTCCTCCACCTGGGTCACAACAAGCCCATGGCAAGCTACAGACTTGGGAATGTGTGGTTGGAAGGCTGCAATATGGAGAGGAACCTGCGAGTGTTGGTTGACAGTCACTGAACGTGAGCCAGCAGTGTCCAGGTGGCCAAGAAAGCCAAAGGCATCCTGGCTTGGATCAGGAACAGGGTGGGCAGCAGGGACAGGAGGTGACCATCCCCCTATGCTCAGCACTGGGGAGGCCACACCTTGAGTGTTGTATTCAGTTCTGGGCTCCTCACTCCAGCAAGGACATTGAGGGGCTGGAGAGTGTCCAGAGAAGGGCAATGAGGCTGGAGAAGGGCCTGCAGCAGCTGGGCTCTGAGGAGGGGCTGAGGGAGCTGGGGGTGTTCAGGCTGGAGCAGAGGAGGCTGAGGGGAGACCTCATTGCTCTCTGCAGCTCCCTGAAGGGAGGTTGGAGTGAGGAGGGGGCAGCCTCTGCTCCTTGGTGGCAAGAAACAGGCCCAGACGAAATGGCTCCAAGCTGCAGCAGGGGAGGTTCAGGCTGGATGCTAGGAATAATTCTTCCCAGAGAGGTTTCTCAGCCATTGGAATGGTCTGCCCAGGGCAGTGCTGGAGTCCCCACCCCTGGGGGTGTTTAAGCAGCCTGTGGGCCTGGTGCTTAGGGACGTGGTTTAGTGTTGACCCTTCCGTGCTGGGTGGATGGTGGGACTGGATGAGCTTGGAGGTCTCTTCAACTGTGTGTTTTCTGTGATCCTGTGAATTAATGCAGATACAAACAGAAGCTTTGCTCCTGTCCACTGAAGGCTGTTGTGCCCATTGCCAGGAGAGGCAGAGGAAATATAAAACAGAGGAAACTGTAAGAAACTTAGTCATGAATGAGTGGCTTTAGAATAGGGAGTGACTCACTGCTCCCTGCAAAGCTGCTTCATAAAATCTCTACCATCCTGTAAAAATGTGTGGTTAGCTTAACTGGGGTGGGGGGAAGGAAAAAGGCATCAAATGTTTAAAACATGTCATGTGTTCCTGGAATGTAATTTTAAGAGACCTTTGCCAGAGCTTTCACAACTGATATTTAGTCTCTGTAGCCTGGATGAAGAACAAATATGAAAGAGCAACCTATGTTATTCAGTGACAGACAAGGAAGTCTTTTCAACCAAGTGGCTGATGTGGGTACTTCAAGGCTTCCATTGCTCTCTGGTGGCAAAGGTTTCCAGGCTCCAAATCTTTCCTGAGTGAGCAAAAAGAGAATTTTTTCCCCCAGCCTCCTCTAAATTCTAGGCTATTTTCTTTCACCTTTCAGGGTGCATCCTTGCCTGTTGGTCTCTCATGTGAGAGCAAAGAGAGTCCTGTGGTATTGCTGCCTAGTGCCCAGGCAATGCTGTGCTGTGCAATAGCAGCTCTGTCTTAATGGGCTGCAGCTAATTAGTGTCACGAGGAACCAAATCAGAAACAAAAGAACAAACAGGTCAGGTCCTGTTCCACATCTTCACCAATGACATTGATGAGGGGACAGACAGACAGACAGACAGTGTCTGCTCAGCGAGTTTGCTGACAATACCAAGCTGGGAGGCTTGGCTGAGACACCTGAAGGCTGTGAGGCCATTCAGAGACTTGGACAGACTGAGAGCTGGGCAGAGAGGAACCTAAGGAGGTTCAACAAGGAGAAGTGCAGAGTCCTGCACCTGGGGAGGAAGAACAAACTGCAGCAGTAAAGGCTGGGAGGGGATCTGCTGGAGAGCAGCCCTGGGGGGAATGTAATGGGTTGGGGCAAACCCCCTCCCCACCACGGGCAGAAACAACGACTCAGACAAAGGGACTGCAAAAGTGATGGAAAGTTTAAATAGAAAAACAATTTAAAAGCAAACACCAATGAAAGCTTTACAGAGAACCACAAGCACCATGACAAAGAGAGAAATCCCACAACATACCCAAGAACGTCCCATCCCCACCTGGGGGTACACCCAAACCCCCCCAGGGCTCTTTCCTCCCCCCCCAAACCAGCCAGCTCATGCCATTTTACCTAGGCAGTAGCTGGGGACGAAAGAGGAAGTGAAGACCCCGCATGGACATTTTATAGGGGAGCAGGGCATTATGGGAATGAAATACCTGCCTGTGACCACCCCCTGGGCTGGGCCCACCCCTTGGGACCTCCCAGGTGTGGTGGTCTGTGCAGTGGCATCCGGGCCAGCACCCAGCCTAAACCACCACAGGGGAAGGATCTGGGAGTGCTGGTGGACAACAAGTTCTGCATGGGACAGCAATGTGCCCTGGGGGCCAAGAAGGCCAATGGGATCCTGGGCTGCATTCAGAGGAGTGTGTCCAGCAGAGCCAGGGAGGTTCTCCTCCCCCTCTACTCTGCCCTGAGGAGACCTCACCTGGAATATTGCATCCAGCTCTGGGCTCCCCAGTTGTGGCTGTGGAATTAAAGACTTGTGACATTTTAGGTCTTTATTTTTTCTTAATTAAATGCTTAGGCCTGTTCACCTTTTGGAAGCTCTAAAATGCGTCTCAAAGTTCAACAGACAGAAGAATCAATTCATAGCCAATATGTTAAAATGCAAATTAAAGGAAGTGTTCATGAATTTCATAGAATCACAGAATCAATAAGGTTGGAAAAGACCTCAAAGGTCATGAAGTCCAACCTGTCGCACAACACCTCATGACTAAACCATGGCTCCAAGTGACACATCCAATCCCCTCTTGAACACCTCCAGGGATGGCGACTCCACCACCTCCCTGGGCAGCACATTCCAATGGCAAACTCTCTCTGGGAAGAACTTTCTCCTCACCTCCAGCCTAAACTTCCCCTGGTGTAGCTTGAGACTGTGTCCTCTTGTTCTGGTGCTGGTTGCCTGGGAGAAGAGACCAACCCCCACCTGGCTACAACCTCCCTTCAGGGAGTTGTAGAGAGCAAGAAGGTCTCCCCTGAGCCTCCTCTTCTCCAGGCTAAGCAACTCCAGCTCCTTCAGCCTCTCCTTGTAGGGCTTATACTCGAGGACCTCCCCAGCCTCATGCCCTTCTCTGGAATTTGAGTCAAACTTCTGAGTAGCACTTTGAGCTAGAAGACAAGGTGGGACAATCCATTCAGGTTGAAAGAGTGCCATTTCTTTGCCATGAAATAGTCTCTGTCCAGATGCCAACAGCTTTAAAATGCACATTTGTTTTAGAATAGAATAGAATAGAATAGAATAGAATAGAATAGAATAGAATAGAATAGAATAGGCTCTGAGGAGACCTTCTTGTGGCCTTGCAGGATCTGAAGGGGGCTACAAGAATGTTGGGGAGGGATTGTTTTGTTTTGTTTTGTTTTGTTTTGTTTCATTTTGTTTGAAAAGAACAGTTTCCCATTTTAAAAATAGCCTGTGTTAGAACAATAAAAAGACTAAGCCTCAGACATCTCTAAATGCAAGAGAGGAAAGGGCATGTTTCAAATTTAGATTGGTTGAAACTGGGGGTTTTGCCTTTTACAGAAAGGGATTTTTGCCACTTTTCCCATTGTTCTGGTGCAACCTCCAAGCCAAAATCCTAGGATCATAGCATGGTCTGCGTGGGAACGGACCTCCAAAGGTCATCCAGACCAACCCCCGCTGCATACTGCCCAGCTTTCTGTTCACATGATGATTTTCAAGCTCTGTAATGTGTTTTTTCAATGTTCAGAAAGCTGAAACATGCAGCCACAAAAAAGAGAGTTGGTTTTAGTTAGTTTAGTTTTAGCCTGGAGAAGGCTAAGAGGAAATTAATTGCATTAATTGCTGTGTTCAGCTAATTAAAGCAGTTGTAGAGACCAGGGTCAGGCTTTGAGGAGATCTTCTTGTGGTCTTCCAGTATCTCAAAGGGGCTGGAAGCTGTCCAGAGAAGGGCCACGAGGATGATCAGAGGACTGGTGCAACTCTGTTATGAGGACAGACTGAGAGAGTTGGGGCTGTTCAGTCTGGAGAAGAGAAGGCTCCCAGGAGACTTTCTGGTGGCCTTCCAGTATCTGAAGGGGGCTCCAAGAAAGCTGGGGAGGGACTTTTGAGGGTGTCAGGGAGTGATAGGACTGGGGGGGATGGAGCAAAACTAGAAATGGGTAGATTGAGCTTGGATGTTAGGAAGAAGTTGTTCCCCATGAGGGTGGTGAGAGACTGGCACAGGTTGCCCAGGGAGGTGGTGGCAGCCTCACGCATGGAGGGTTTTGCAGCCAGGCTGGCTGTGGCTGTGAGCAAGCTGCTGTAGTGTGAGGTGTCCCTGGGCATGGCAGGGGGGTTGGAACTGGCTGATCCTTGAGGTCCCTTCCAACCCTGACAATTCTATGACTCTTCTCAAGTGTGCACAACAAAAAGAACAGGAGGCACCAGCTGCAAGATACATGACAGGAAACTCCAGCAGGACATAAAGAGAATATTTTTCACAAGAGGGTGGCCAAGCACTGAAAATCAAAACTGAAGACCTTGATAAATCCCCAGGCTTGGAGACTTCCAAAGCCTGCCTGGGCAAGGCTGAGCAGGCTGCTGAAAAGTTAGGCCTGCTTTTTTTGCAAGGGAGGAGAATTAGATGGGTCACTCCAACCTAATTTACTCTCTAGTTCTAAATGTGGAGGTTTTGCATAGGTAGTGCCCTGGGTTTGAATAAATCCACAGGTGGAATCATTAAGCAACAGCTACCTGATTGCCAAAGTGCATTGGTCTGGCAGCTAGTGCACAAAACTTCACACACATCTAGGTGGGCTTTCATGCTCTACTTTAGGCTTTCAGGTTGAGCTTGGCTGAAGTCTAGGAGGAAACTGTCAAAGGCCAACTTTCTTGCCAGCAGCTATGGTTCAACGTTTAAGTTAGGTCTACTTACATAAATTAAAGAGGACACAGAGGAAATTTGAATCATTTACTCTGAGCATTTGCAGTCCTTAATCATTAGTTTGCATCCTGGCTCCCTTTTGGATCACTCCAGCTAACTCTGCAACCAAAACTCAGGCAGCATGCTCAGGACAGTTTACTGGGAGCACTGGTGACAAGGTTTGGCTTTGTCTGACCTAGAGCCTTTGTGTGTTGAAACATCTTCACAGGTCCTTATGGCACACAGCAAAGCATACCCCCCTCAGTTTCCTTCCATAACATCTTTGCCCTGGCAAGCTGCAACACAGCCCTTGCATAATTGCAGACAGTTTAACCTTTAAAAAACCACACCAAAATTAGCAGCCATCTCTTAGGGTCACAGGAGCATCACATGGTGCTCAAACCGACCCCCAGGGCACAACCTTTCAGTATGGACACTGCTCATCAGCTACAGTCTGATGCAGTGTGGATGTGAGCCAGTCTGTGCCAGCCTGGGGCCAGGAGCTGCATCAATCCCTGGCTTTGTTTTACTGAGCACTGGAGACAGTCACAGCAGAGGCAGGGTGATCTTCAGGGAGGTGTAAGTGACACTCAGGTTTGTTCTCCGTACAGGAGTTCAAAGGGGGGTTGGAAGGGGCCTCCAAAGATCCAAGACACACCACCACCCACCAGCCAAAGAAGGATCCCCCAGGACAGGTCACACAGGAACACATCCAGGTGGGTTTGAATGTCTCCAGAGAAGGAGACTCCACAACCTCTCTGGGCAGCCTGCTCCAGAGAAGAAGTTTTCCCTTCTGTTCCTGTGGCACCTCCTCTGCTCCAGCTTGCCCCCAGTGCCCCTTTCTTATGAGTTTGAGCCTCCCGTACAGAGGTAAATTTAGACTAGAGTAGACTAGACTAGACTAGAATAGAATAGAATAGGAATAGAATAGAATTAACCAGGTTGGAAAATACCTTTGAGATCATCAAGTCCAACCTATCATTCAACACCATCTAATCAACTAAACCTTGGCACCAAGCACCCCATCCAGTCTCTTCTTAAACACCTCCAGTGATGGTGACTCCACCACCTCCCTGGGCAGCCCATTCCAGTGGCCAACCTCTCTTTCTATGAAGAACTTCTTCCTAACATCCAGCCTAAACATCCCCTGGTGCAACTTGAGACTGTCCTTGGACATCCCTGAGCAGAGCCTGGCTCCATCCTCCCCACACTGCCCTGCACATCTTTATCCCCAGCAATGAGGTCACCCTCAGGCTCCTCTGCTCCAAGCCCCAGCTCCCACAGCCTGGCCTCACAGGGAGATGTTCCACTGCCTGCAGCAGCTTTGTGGTTCTGTGCTGGACTGTCTCAGGCAGTTCCTTGTCCAGGAACTGAGGGGCCCAGAATTACTTCAGTCTGAAGTAGATTTTAAAAGCTGCAAGCTTTTTCTCCTGTTTGATTTTCTGAAGTGCCTTACTGGTACGGAAGTTCTCACACTGAGAATAAGGAAGGATGTCAAATCAAGTACCCCAAGCTTCATCTCCAGCACTGACAGTGCAGACTGGACTGATGTATTCTGTGTACTCTTCACAGCTTCATGCCTGACTGGGTTTCTTGGCTTCCTCCCTTGTGACTGTACAGCTTTCCACCTAGTGAAAAAAGGGACTGAAAACCCATGATATCCTAGCTCAGGCAAGGGTCTGGGTTTTCGAGAGTAGAGATGCCTTGAAAAAGTCTCCTCTGTGGTAAGCTTCACAGCCAAGGGTGTTCAGACTTATGAACCATTAGAAGTCCAATGACAGGCCAAGGCCACATGACAGGACAAAGAGCACTGGTGGAAGCTGAGGCGTAGGAAGTTCCATGGAAACACGAAGAAGAATTTTTTTCCCTGTGAAGGTGACAGAGCCCTGGAACAGGCTGCCCAGGGGGGATGTGGAGTCTCCCTCTCTGGAGGTATTCAAAACCCACCTGGATTCATTCCAGTGTGACCTGCTCTGGGTGATCCTGCTCTGGCAGGGGGGTTGGAATGGATGATCTTTCAAGGTCTGCTCCAGCCTTTAACATTCTGTGATTCTGTGAAGAACAGGATCAGATGATGGTTCCTGTGGGAGCCCCAGGTGTGCTGCATCAAAACCTCACTGAAACAGAGATGTTCACCCTCAGGAACTCTGTAATTGCCCTGAGCCTGGGGTTTCTGATAACATTTCTTGTTCTGGAATGTTCCCACCCAGCTCTAGGCTAGAATGGCAGATACCAGTCCACACCTAAACCAAAATGATCTTCTAGGAACAGCTAGAGGAGCCTGAAAATGCCTACAGTGATATCTTTGCTGCTTCTGTACTGAGGTACTGACAGAGCAGGAGACTCAGCAACATAGACTGCAGTATAGAAGGCAGAAAGGAGCTTGCACACCTGGATTCTGTAACTGTACTGGTGCTAACTGAACCACATGGTGTCAAGTCCACTTGGTGCCCTCTGGATGGACAGCAACCACCTCTTGAATAAAATGCTGGAGTCAGAAAACTGCCTTGCCTATAAAATAAAGCCAGGAAAGCTCTCCACAGATAAATGTTAGGAGACTTATTGCAGGAGGTATTTTATGCATATGTTAAAAAGAAATTAATGCAGAAACCAACTTTGTAGAAGTGGTGATATGAGCTAACAGCCCTAGACTTCAGTCTTTGCTTGCCATTCATTTGAAGGGAGTCTTTCTCAGCAGGATAGCAAGTCTCTGCATGCTTACTTTTCTCAGTGCTTAGTGCTGATAGACATCTGAACACGACCAGCGTCACCGAAGTGTTCTGTACCTCCCAAGGCATTGGTGAGCTCGCTCAATCTTAACAACCCTTTAGCTTTAACGCTGTTTGCGGCAAAGGTTTCATGCGAGCGGACGGCGACCGCTCGGCTATTCGCCGTGCTACCAGGCGGTGGCGCCACGCTGCTGCAGTTAAAACGCTTCAGCAGGCCCCCAAGTCACAGACTCGCAGTGCCAGGGGTTGGAAGGGACCTCCAGACATCGCCCAGTCCAACCCCTCTGCCAGGGCAGGAGCACCCTGGGCAGGTCACACAGGAACGCACCCAGGTGGGTTTTTAAAGTCTTCAGAGAAGGAGATTCCACAACCTCTCTGGGCAGCCTGCTTCAGGGCTCCATCACCCCTCACTGTAAAGAAGTTTCTCCCCACGTTGAGATGGGACCTCCTCTGCTCCAGCTTGTACTTTTTCCTTGTCCTATCACTTGGCACCACCAAAAAGAGACCATCACCTTCATCCTGGCACCCACCCCTCAGATAGTGATAGACATTGATCAGATCCCCTCTCAGACTTCTCTCAAAACTAAACAACCCCAGGGCTCTCAGTCTTTCTTCATAGTAGAGATGTTCAAGTTCTCCAGTGATCCCTATAGCCTCCCTTGGACTCCCTCCACTAGGTCTCTGTCTCTCTTGAACTAGAGAGCCCATAACTGGACACAGTATTCCAGATGTGGTCTCACCAGGGCAGTTGTGAGAGACTAAAATCTTGTCTCTCTTGATGTGACTCAACAGAGATAAAATCACCTTTGCTGCTTGCCCAGACAATACCTGATGTGTATTGGGCAGAGCCACTGGAAGGACTCTTGGAAGGTGCAAAGATAACACTGCTCACTGAACCACAGCTGGCCTGACAACAATGGACCCAGGCCACCTTCAGGAGTATGCATAAGACAAGATAATCTCCACCCATCAGGTAGCCCGGAAAGGGAGGGTGGTGAGACAATGGATTCACCACCTAGCCCCTGATTTCCTGGGGGCAATACTTGGACACATACCTAAGGACTCAAAACTGTCTAAAAGACTTGAGAACCAAAAACACAGAAGAAGGAAAACACAGATGAAGAAAAACACAGGAGAAGGACAATGCTGCTGAGAAGGAAAACAGGAGAGAGGGAAAAGCCCGGGGCAATGCTGCTCTGAAGAAAAACTAGGAGAGGAAAAATGACAGAGACATCACCATGGAGCCTGGAAGAAGCAGAACCCTCTCTCCGTGTCCTAAGTTCCGCCTGCTGCAACTCATGGAGCTGAAGAGGCTGCCCAGAGGACAACATCTCTTTACAGCCAAAGCCTCAGCACCCTTTCTCTACAGACCAAACATCTCCTGCAGCACCTTTCCTCCACAGACTCAAACTGTCTTGTGGGGGACGAGGGGTGTGGTAAAATTCCTTTCCTCTTCTCTCTCTCTTTTCTCTCTCCCCCTCTCTATTTTCTCTGTCTCCCCTTCTGATCCAGCCACTTTATTTGTGTAATAAACAGCCTGGCTCTTGATATTTTGGCCTTGTATGTGCCTCTAATTTCCCTTTTCTTGATGCAGCCCCGGAATGCTGTGGTGGTGTGGAGTTCAACCCCACCAGGCTCTTGCAGTGTTTTCCTTTAAATGAACAATACCCGCCATTCTCTGGCCTTGGTTTAAAAAGCAAACCACCAGACCAAGCAAATAATCAATCCACTGGAGCTGAATTAAGCTTTCAAATTGTATTTGGAGCTCAAACCACATGTCACCTAGAATAGAATAGAATAGAATAGAATAGAATAGAATAGAATAGAATAGAATAGAATAGAATAGAATAGAATAGAATTAACCAGGTTGGAAGAGACCCTCGAGATCATGGTGTCCAACCCATCACCCAACACCATCTCATCAACTAAACCATGGCACCAAGCACCCTATCAAGTCTCCTCCTAAACACCTCCAGGGATGGTGACTCCACCACCTCCCTGGGCAGCACATTCCAGTGGCCAATTACTCTTTCTGGGAAGAACTTTCTCCTCACCTCCAGCCTAAACCTCCCCTGGCACAGCTTGAGACTGTGTCCTCTTGTTCTGGTGCTGGTTGCCTGGGAGAAGAGACCAACCCCCACCTGGCTACAACCTCCCTTCAGGGAGTTGTAGAGAGCAAGAAGGTCTCCCCTGAGCCTCCTCTTCTCCAGGCTAAGCAACCCCAGCTCCGTCAGCCTCTCCTCACAGGGCTGTGCCCCAGACCCCTCCCCAGCCTTGTTGCCCTTCTCTGGACACATTCAAGTGTCTCAACCTCTTTCCTAAACTGAGGAGCCCAGAACTGGACACAGGACTCAAGGTGTGGCCTAACCAGTCTTGAGTACAGGGCACAATGACTTCCCTGTTCCTGATGGTCACACTTTTCCTGATGCAGGCCAAGATGCCATTGGCCTCGTTGGCTGCCTGGGCACACTGCTGGCTCATGTTCAGATTACTATCAACCACTACCCCCAGATTCCTTTCTGCCTGGCTGCTCTCCAACACTCTGACCCCAGCCTGTAGCACTGCATGGGGCTGTTGTGGCAATGTGTAGAACCTGGTACTTAGATGTGTTAAATCTCATGGCCTTGGACTCTGCCCACCTGCCCAACCTGGCAAGGTCCCTCTGCAGAGCTCTCCTATCCTCTAACAGATCAACTCCTGCCCCCAGCTTGGTGACACCTGCAAACTTACTGATGATGGACTCAATGCCCTCATCCAGATCATCAATGAAGATACTAAAGACCATGGGGCCCAGCACTGATCCCTGGGGCACACCACTAGTGCCTGGCTGCCAGCTGGATGCGGCACCATTCACCACCACTCTCTGGGCGACCGCCTTGAAGGGAGAAACTAGTTCTAGAATGATCTATTTGGGACGGCAGAGTGCAACAAGCAGCACAGTGATCATTAACATTTTCCAAGCAACAGGCATGGCCTATGCTAAAGCACAAAAGCCATATTAAAGTAGAGAGTATTATGAACTTGAATTAAAAATCCCCACTAATCTTCTTAAAGTATATAAATGTCTACCAGTAAACTGCCCTGCCCAAGACTGTTGCTACAACTTCCAGCAATACCCTTTGTTCCAAGTGAAGTCCATTAGGAAAGCAGGACTCCACTGCCTGGTGGCTTAATTAAAAAAGAAAGAACAACAAAAAAAAGGACTCAGAAGCAATTTGGGAGCAGTTTATTAAAACCCTTTGAAGGCAGTAAATACCAGGTGTGAAAGATGTGAGAGTTAGGAGTGTATGAAAGCAGCGCAAGCTCTCGCCGTGCTGTTTAAAACAAATGATTTGTATTTTATTGCAGTTTCTATTTCAGGTGTTCCACACAGCTTTCAGAACTGTTTTTCTATCAGGGTATGAGAGGAGAATCACAGAATCACAGATTGTTAGAGGTTGGAAGGGACCTCCAGAAATCAGCCAGTCCCAACCCCCCTGCCACAGAAGCATCACCCAGGGCAGTCTGCATAGCAATGCATCTAGGTGGGGTTGGAAAGGCTCCAGAGAAGGAGACTCCACAACCTCTCTGGGCAGCCTGCTCCAGGGCTCTGCCACCCTCACTGCAAAGAAGTTTCTCCTCATGTTGAGCCGAAACCTTCTCTGTTCAAGTTTGTATCCATTGGTCCTTGGCTTATTACTGTGTACCACCCAAAAGAGCTTGGCCCCCTCCACTTAACACCCACCCCTCACATATTGATCAGATCCCCTCTCAGCCTTCTCTTCTCCAGACTAAACAGCTCCAGGGCTCTCAGTCTTTCTTCACAGGGCAGATGCTCAAGTCCCCTAAGCATCCTTGTGGCTCTCCCTTGGACTCTCTCCAGCAGTATCACAGTATCACAGTATAACTTAGGTTGGAAAGGACCTTGAGGATCATCGAGTCCAACCTATCAACACAGACCCCATGACTAGACCATGGCACCAAGTGCCACATCCAATCCCCTCTTGAACGCCTCCAGGGATGGTGACTCCACCACCTCCCTGGGCAACCTGTTCCAATGACGAATGACTCGCTTGGTGAAGAACTTCCTCCTCACCTCGAGTCTAAACCTCCCCTGGCACAGCTTGAGACTGTGTCCCCTTGTTCTGGTGCTGGTTGCCTGGGAGAAGAGACCAACCCCTTCCCGGCCACAACCACCCTTCAGGTAGTTGCAGAGGGCAATGAGGTCACCCCTGAGCCTCCTCTTCTCCAGGCTAAGCAATCCCAGCTCCCTCAGTCTCTCCTCACAGGGCTGTGCTCAAGGCCTCTCCCCAGCCTTGTTGCCATACTCTGGACATGTTCAAGTGTTTTGATGTCCTTCCTAAACTGAGGGGCCCAGAACTGGACACAGGACTCAAGGTGCGGCCTAACCAAAGCAGAGTACAGGGCACAATGACTTCCCTGCTCCTGCTGGCCACACTATTCCTAATGCAGGCCAGGATGCTATTGGCCCTCTTGGCCACCTGGGCACACTGCCGGCTCAGGTCTCTGTCTCTCTTAAACTGGGGAGCCCAGAACTGGACACAGGATTGCAGGTGTGGTCTCAGCAGGGCAGAGCAGAGGGGGAGAAGAACCTCCCCCCTAGCCCTGCTGGCCACACTTTGCTTGCTGCACCCCAGGATGCTGTTGGCTCTCTCGGCCCCAAGGGCACCTTGCTGTCTCATGCAGAACTTGCTGTCCACCAGCACTCCAAGGCCTTTCTCCATGGAGCTGCTCTGCAGCAGGGCAGCTCCTAAGCTGTCCTGGTGCCTGCTGTTATTCCTCCCCGAGGAACATTCTTTATACATAGGAGTACAAATGGGAAGAATGAGACACAATATAACTTTTCAGCAACACATGGCTACACTGTAAGGGCCACTCAAAGCCACCAGCTGAGGTTCTGACAGCTCAGGTTCTGCAGGTGCTGTGCTACCGGGTTTCTGGGGAAAAAAAAACCCTCAAGACACTGCATTTTGGGTCAATTTAATTTTTTTAGGGCCAATTTTTAAATAGTTTTAAATAGAGAAACATAGTTTGGGGTGTTGCTTATGACAAAGCCACTCTCAGTGGGATACACACTGCTGTGTTTTTCATACAGCTATTTAACTTGATGCCTGAAGCTAGCTTGTGGGAGCTGACATACAGCAACACATGGCTGGCAAAAAACGCCTGTGCTGTTGTATTACCTTGCCTGGTGTCTTTCCCCCCCCCCCCCCCAGCGTTTTCAACTGCTTGGTCTGGAGGAGCGAGGGCCTCTGAAGCCTGACCCGCAAGCGCCACAGCCCCGGCACGGCCCAGAGCCGCACCCGGATTGCCCCGGTGTCGGCAGCACCCACGCACCGCCACCTCACGGCGCCACATCGGAGCCGCGTCGCCTCTCTGGGGCAACGGCCAGCTGAAATAGCGCTGATCAGTGACCCTCACCGTGGACATGCACCCACGCCGCGGCGGGGGCTGGCGGCCGCCGCTGGGGCAGGGGCAGGGGCGCCGAGGCCGGCTCTCACCCCCCGCCTCAGCGCCGCGCCAGGCGCCGCTCGTACTCCACACGGCACCGACCTCTTTCGGCGGGGACTGCCCGCAAGGGAAGGGGCACGGCCCGCCGAAACCCCGGGAGAGGCTGACCGGCGGCCACCCCGCGCAGCCGCCACGGCCGGGCGCCAGCACCGCGCGAAGCGCCCGGGGGTCTCCCCTCCCCCCCGCAGGGGCGGCGCGGCCCCACCGCCGGGCGGGGCTCCTCGGCCGCCCGCTCCCCCGCCCCGGCCCCGGCCCCGGCCCCGCTCGGTGAGTGCCACGTCGCGGCTGCTCCCCGTACCGCCCCTCCGCGCCACCCCCTGCCTGCCCGCCGGCCGGCACCGCCCAGCACAGGGCAGGGCAGGGCAGGACGGGGCGAGGCAGGCAGGGAGGAGGAGGACGGCAGCGCCCGGCGGCTGCTGAGGGGTGGGAAGCGAGGAGCTCTGTCCCCGCCTTTCAGGCGTCAGCCTCCGGGCCGTGCGGGGCGCTGATGGCGAGGCGCTGATGGCGGCGCGCTGCGGCAGCGGCGGCTCCTCGGCGGGGCGGTGACGTTGCGCGGTCGGTGGAGGGCGGGGAGGAAGAGGAGGAGACCCGGGCGCCTCTAGGGCTGAGGCAGCTCCTTCCCGCTGAGGTGCCGCTCGCGTCCCGTCCTCCTCCCCCGCTGGCTCCGGCTCGGCCGGGCGACCGCGGCTCTCCTGAAGCCGCGATGCGCTCGGCCTGAGCGCTCCCTCGCTGCCCCGCCCGCTTTGGGCCTTCCCGGGGCAGGGGGCTGCGATGGCTGCGGAGGGCTGGCAGGAGACGGCGGCCCAGCAGGCCGAGGAGGCTGCGGCCCGGGTGCGGGACGTCCTGTCGGGCGGCCTAGGCCTGCTGCGTGCCGAGCTGGGCCTCGAGCTGGGCCTCGACCCGCAAGGCCTGCCCACCTGGCTCGCCCTGGTGGTCCCGGCCGCGCTGGGGCTGGGGCTGCTGGGGCTGTTGCTGGCCGTGGCCTGCGGGGGTGGCCTCCGTAAGAAGCCAGCGCGGAGCGCGGCGGAGAGGAAGGGTGAGGAGGCGGCCGGCGCGGGCCTGACAGCCGGCGGGAGCCAGGGCAAGTCGGCGGGCTCGGGCCCCGGGCAGCTGCACCTGAAGAGCGACGAGCAGAAGAAACGGAGCAAGAAGAAGCTGCCGGAGAAAGCGGCGCGGGTGAGGCGGGCTGCGGCGGCCGCAGCGCTCGGGAGGGAAGGGGTGAAGGGAGGCGGTGGGGCGGGGAGGCGGCTGGGCCCGGGTGCCGGCGGGGGATGGGGGATGAAAGGGCTCATTGACAGCCCCGGGGTGGGGACGGCGGCGTGTGCCGCGGCCCCCGGCCGGGAGCGGCGAGATGGCTGCGGGACGGCAGAGCGGAGGACGTGTCTGGCGAGCGGTCCCGAGCACGACTTTCCCCGTACCCTCTGCCCGGTGCCACCGGCTCGGTGAAACGTCTGCGGGTCGGATAGGAGCCGCTCGGAACGGGGGGAACCGACCGCAAGATCTGGAGGCCGTACAGCCTCCCCCGAGCCGCCGTGAGATTCACCTGGGTGCTATTTGCCAGCAAAAGGGATAGGGGAGTCCTGACTGTCTGCTCTGGAGCTCTATCGTGTCCCTTAGGTCACCCTAAACCTTCATCAAATGCTTGCAGGGTTAGGAAATAGCAGTGGAGACCTTAGCGACACAGAATTTCAAGCCAAGAGTGGCAGTCCAGGCAGGTACAGACCGCTGAAAGCAGCGTTGTAAGCCCCATAAATGCTGTGTTGATTCAAACTTGAGTAAGGCTTTTTGCTGCGTTTTTGACAGAGCATGTTAACATTAATCTCGTGGGGAGCCTGCCTCAGTAGGAATATGTCTGATTTAGTTGTTACAGTAAGGATCATCTCCTTTAATAAGGAAATCTGTGTCTTAGCAACCTCTTAAAAAACAGATCATTCCTGTCTTTTTTTTTTTTGTCCCCCTAAACCCTCACTATGTGGTGTAGGAACCTTCCAGCTTTGACAGCACTTGTGCACTTCACGAGAAAATTAGTAGCATGCAGAAACTACCAACTGCCCTTTTAAAGCTTCCAGTTACCACAGTTTTGGAACTCGAAGGGATTGCTTCAATAGCTTTTATGTTGTTAGTGTGTTTGTAATCCCATTTATGTCCAAATGGATTATAGGAATGAAAGTGCAGCAGATGTCCCCAGCTTGTTACAACTGTGTCTGTTAATTATATCTTGCTCTATAAAATCTGAATTGTTTACCTAATGACCAGAAAATGGGTTTATGCCTTCACTCCAGTCTGTGGCACCATTAAGGCTTGAGAAGTGTGGTTGTTGGGGTGTTCTTATGAGAAGTTAAGGCTAGATGTCTGAAACCACAAAAGTCTGCATACACTCTAAACCTGCTTATGAGAAGTGAACTTGCTGAAGTTGATTGTGAAAGTTGCAAGAGCGAATGCTGAGCGCCAAGAAGAGGAAGCATTGTGATTCAGAACCTTTCCACTGTAGCTAGATCTCCATTTTGGAGAAGGCCCATTTAAAGAGGCAGGGGTTTTTTGTCACCTTGAACAGCAAATCCTTCAAGTCTTAGTAGAGATTTTATTGTTTGTTTTTGTGTGTGTGTGATGCCTTTCTGAAAACAAATAATTTAGATTATTTTTTCCCCCATATTCTTTAAACTCCATTCTAAAAGCAAAGGTGCTTGGGGTGCTTGGTTGCATGGTTTAGTTGCATGGTTTAGTTGGTTGGGTGGTGTTGGATGATAGGTTGGACGCGATGATCTTGAAGGTCTCTTCCAACCTGGTTCATTCTGTTCTATTCAAAGCATAAACTCTTGCAAGTCATCACTGATGGCATTCAAAAGATGCCTCAGCAGAAGGGACAGTGAAGAGGTAGATGCACTTTTAACTTGGCAATGTTCTGCAGTGCAGGGCTTCAGGAAAGCAAACTTTGTGTTTTATATAAGGCTTAACTTGCTTTGTTTTTGGTGCATATAAATGCTTGCTCTTGCAGGTTTGGTTTACTCAAGCACAAAAGTTAAGTTAGGGCTATGTGAAAGCAACTCTTTTGATAATCAAAAGAGTAAAATAGGGGTGTTTTTTGGGGGGGTGTGAGGCTGTCCTTCTGTAGTAGTCAGATGGTCATTTTTGTAGCACTTTTATTTCTGTGCAGAGGTGAAACAGACCAAGCCAGCCTTCTCCAAAAAAAGAAAATGAACAAACTGAATCATTGACTGCAGTGCAAATAACTTCATAGCAGTGGCAGAGTTTAACAGGGCTGCTTCAAGCTTGGTTTCCAAGATCAGTTCCTCGAGACCTCTCTTAGCGTGTTCCAATGTTTTGTTTTTGACCTACGCAAGAAAGATTCCCCAAATGAGATTGGAAATCTGAAGACGCAGTAAAAATGCTTCCAGATTGCTGTCCAGTCATTGTTATCTTGTGGTTTTGTGTGCTCTGATGCTGAGGTCTGTGAAGGGAAAAGACTAAGCCTATTATCAGTAGATTTACAACAAGGCTTGCTATGCCAGGGTCTAGATTCCCATTGCAGGCATTTTGGAAAGCTTAGAGCAACTGGTGTGTAGCCTTTGAGAGCACGCTACAGATGTCTCATTAAAAGCTGTAAGGGTTACTTCAATCCAGAATTGCTGAGCTCATTGTCTGGCAGGTGATGTGTAACTGTCACCAGTCAGGGTCAGTCATACTCTTCACTGAACCCACTCTGAAGAGGGGCTAGTAAATTTGTTTTGCTGCACGTGGCTTGATTGGGTTCCTGCATAGGTAGGCTACAGCTGAAATGGTGTTTTTAGTAAAATAAGCTTGGTTGGCCAGCCCTGCCTTGGCTGGATACAGTAGCAGCTATGAGTTTCTGTTTATTTACTTGCTCTGGGCAGGCTGAGTTAAAACGAAGCTGAAACAGTTTAGCATTCATTAACACTATAGTTTAAAGAGTTGGTTCCAGCTTTCTTCAGCTGCTTGGAGCAAGGGAGTATCATGGTATCCTTGCTTTAGATTCTATGGATTAAACTTGAAGCTTCTTTTTTCTTTCTTTCTTGTTAATGAATGGGGCTTTTAGCTCCTGGCAGGGGCAAAGCTCTTTGTCTCCTGTTTAATTTCTTTCCAAAACCCTCTTCATCTTAAATCCCTTTCCCTTCTGAGTAATTGCTTTGCCTCTCTTCTGCTGGAGGTTTAAAAAGTGGAAAAAGGTGAAAATGTTCTTCCATGGCTTCTGTGCAGTCTGCAGAACACCACAGAAACTGGAGAGTGCTCTGCTACAGCTGTAGAAAGCAGCTCAAAGCATCTCTTGCTGAGACAGAAAATCCCCAGTTGACTGTGCACTTCCTGGGGTTTGAAGTACACCTGGACAGTCAATGCTGCACACGTTAGCAGGAGCATTTGCTTTTGAGAATTTTCATGCAGAACAAATAAGAAACTGACTTTTCAAGCTATGACTTTTCTGCTTGTTGCACTGAGAAATGCAGACAGACTTTCTCAGGCTTCCACCGGTAGGTGTTGGGTTTGTGTAGATGTTAATTGTCAAAGTGCAGGAGAAGCAGCACTGCAGGATCCTCCAGTGCTCAAAAGAGAAAATTGCTTTATTTCTCTTAAGAGAAGCTTACAGAAAATAATACTGATAAAAGGATTCTTTCACTGGCCAAAGATAATCTAAGTACCTTTATCTTCACAATGTGTAACTAAGGACTTTGGCTAATGCAGCCTTGGAAGGCTCAGATGATGGCAATTTCAGTACTGCCATTTGAAGTGTGAAGCTGAGTTATCCACTGCACTCCAATGTGTTTAAAGAACAATTTTTCTTCCATTTTAGCAGTCTTACCAAGCCCCTTTATTCTACTTCTGGATTATCTTAATGCCCTTAAATGAATGTGTGTGAAGAAGATTTGTTTAAATATTGAGCTTTTTAAGGTCAGCAGGCAAGAAAAGTGTTGAGGCATCAGCAGAGCTTTTGACAGAGCTATTTCTGCCTTGTTGCATCTTCCCTCTAGTTTTTAGGGGGGGGGGAAAGAGGCATGTACCAGACTGCACAATTTGAATGGATTAATGTTGTCAGTGGTGTTTAATGTCTTAGCAGAAACTTTCAATCTTTTTAGCTGTTGTCTTTTGGAAGAAACATTTCTGACTATTATAGGAAAAAAAACAACCCTTCCCTCTTCCCCACTTCTCTTGCTCATTTTGGTATAGCCCAGAATGGTCACATGAGTTTTGCTTGAAGTTCTATGATTCATCTGTGGGCAGAAAGTTAAACGTGGAAAAGCTCCTACAGGAAAAAGGAGACTACACAGTTCAGGGAGAAACATAGCAAAGTAGCAGGTTTTAATCATATTAGTGTGGGCTGTCCCTGCTCATGGCAGGGGGGTTGGAACTAGATGATCCTCGTGGTCCCTTCCAACCCTGACTGATACTATGACATTTCTAATGACTGTTGTCTACATAATGCTGTCAGCTCATCTGATTTTGAACAGTCAGGTGGATGGTGGGTTTTTTTCCCCCAGAGGGTTCTTAATGAATATGAATTAATTTATTACTTCAAAGAAATGGCTGAATTGGTTTTGCAATTAAAGAGGAAAACTTCTAGCTATTGAATTTCTGAGAGGGGATTAAAAAGGTGGCATTCAGTGCAGGGTTTGTGTGTATGGAGATTCAGGCTGGAGGTGAGGCGGAAGCTCTTCACTGTGAGAGTGGTGAAGGCCTGGAATGGGTTGTCCAGGGAGGTGGTTGAGGCCCCATCCCTGGAGGTGTTTAAGACCAGACTGGATGATAGGACTGTGATAGGACTGGGGAGGATGGAGCAAAACTAGAAATGGGTAGATTGAGCTTGGATGTTAGGAAGAAGTTGTTACCCATGAGAGTGGTGAGAGACTGGCACGGATTGCCCAGGGAGGTGGTGGAAGCCTCCTGCCTGGAGGGTTTTGCAGCCAGGCTGGCTGTGGCTGTGAGCAAGCTGCTGTAGTGTGAGGTGTCCCTGGCCATGGCAGAGGGGTTGGAACTAGATGATCTTTGTGGTCCCTTCCAACCCTGGCTGATACTATGAACAGCAAAGAAGCAAAGCAAGGTACAGAATCGAAAGTTAGTTGATTTGAAACATTTTTGACAGGACTCCAGCAGTAGATGCAGCAAATCTGTTACCTAAATCTACTGGCAAATAGCTTAGAAATAGTGATTCTTTCACCAGCTTGAGATCTTAAACGTTGGTCATGGGTGCCAGCATGGTCTGAAAGGCTCCACACCACAAATACCATGACTGTGCAGAATTTGGAGGCAGCAGAGGCGTTGGAGAACTGCTTTTTGGCAGCAGGCTGTTTGCAAGATTGAATGTCAGGTCTTTGGAATCCTCTTGGAGTTGAGTGCTGTGAGCTTTTGCTGAGAGAACTTTCAGAGCTGGGAGGCACAGGTCTGGAAAATACAGCTTGTTTTTAAAATGCTGTGAGAAATGTACTGCAACTTAGATGTGCAAAGCCTACTTTGAACCCTGGGGGTTGCAGGAGATGAGTGGTTATTTGACCTGGGCTTTCAATTTCTATTAATAGTTACAAAATCAGAGGTTGGCATACTGGCTAACTACAGGAAGGATTACTATGGTATGCACTGCTGAAATCATAGCAAGGGTGATTTGCAAGCATGATATATAACATGGTAAGAGATACAAGCCTGTGCCACTGAAACTGAGGATCAGATCTGTTGCTCAAAGCAATAGGTCACGTTAAGCTGGAACATAGGCTTTGCTCAGAGCACTCAGGTCCATGTGATAGAGAGTGAAAAGAGCTTTTGTTTCTTTAATAGCAAAAATAAGGACAGTCCAGTTTGAACTTCATTTTGAAAGCAATTGCAGAAATTGATGCAACTAGGAAGTACTTGTTTATGCTTGATGTCTTTATTTTCAGTCTGAATCACTGTGAGCATGAATCAGTATGGAATTTGGAGGGCCTCAGTTGCTACTCTTGACAGTTGTTTTTCACTCAGAGAAATAAATGCCTGACAATCACATAAAGCTTTGCTTATGTTCATCTTTTCTGTAGTTAAGCACAGGAACTTCAGTCAGAGTAGTTTGTTCATGATAAACAACCTAAGCAAAACTGTAGTAATGCTTTTAGGAATCATATGGAATGGCTTAGCTTGGCAGGGACCTCATGGGCAGGGATGCCTCTCAACTAGACTCAGCTGCTCAAGGCCTCATCTAACCTGGCTTTCAACATCCCCAGGGAGGAGGCAGCCACAACCTCCCTGGGCAGCCTATTCAGAGTCTCACCACCCTCACACTGAAGAACTTCTTCCTCAGATCTGGTCCAAGCTTACTCTCCTTCAGCGTCAAACCATTCCCCATGTCCTGTCTCTAGACACCCTCAGGAAAAGTCCCTCTGCAGCCTTCCTCTAGGATTTCTTCAGGGGTTGGAAGGCAGCAGGTCCCCCCAGAGTCTTCTCCCCTCCAAACACCCCCAGCTCCCTCAACCTGTCCATATAGCAGAGCTGCTCCAGTCCTTGGATCATCTTTGTGGCCTCCTCTGGATTCACCCCAGCAGCTCTGTGTCCTTCTGCTGCTGAGGACACCAGAACTGGAGGCAGGATTGGAGGTGGGGTCTCAGCAGAGCAGAGTCAAGGGGCAGAATCCCCTCTCTTGCCCTGCTGCCCACACTCCTCTGGCTGCAGCCCAGCACACAGCTGCCTGCTGGGCTGCATGAGGGCACTGCTGGCTCCTGGGGAGCTGCTCAGCACCCCCAAGTCTCTTTCTTCAGAGCTGCTCTCAGCCCACTCTGCACCCAGCCTGGATTTGTGCCTGGGGTTGGCCCAATGTAGATGCAGGACTAAGATGTCTGCCTTTGCTGTCAAAGGTGATGATAATTTAAGGACCAATTTAACGACTCCAGAGTTTTAACCTTCTGTGTTAAATAATGCATGCTAATTTTCTTTCCTTTATTATGTGAGGGGAAAAGGGTAGAATAATGTAGCACCTATAATCAAATCTGTCTGAAAAGAACAATGGGATGTCATGTGTAGTCAAGCTTTGTGTTTGACTTCTAATTTCTGTTCTACTATGAAGCTGAACTTGCTAAGGAAATGAGCTGTGAGGGATCTGCAGAAATTGCTGCAATTTGGTCAAGGTAGAAATGACTTTAAAAATTCAGCCTGTTGTTAAACTGCTGCTAAGTGGTAATTGTGTTCATTTCATTAGGTAATGCATGGCACATCAGCTGTAGCTGTTCTGAAACCTGGGGATTCTCAGAAATCTACCTTCTGAGAAGCAATTCTTGTATTGAGTGGGATTAAGATAGACTCACAGGGCATTAGGGGTTGGAAGGGACCTCCAGAGATCAGCCAGTCCAACCCCCCTGCCACAGCAGCATCACCCAGGGCAGGTCACACAGGAATGCATCCAGGTGAGGTTGGAATGTCTCCAGAGGAGACTCCACAACCTCTCTGGGCAGCCTGTTCCAGGGCTCTGTCCCCCTCACAGGGAAAAAGTTTTCCCATCTGTTCCTGTGGCACCTCCTCTGCTCCAGCTTGTCCCCAGTGCCCCTTGTGCTGTCCTTGGACATCCCTGAGCAGAGCCTGGCTCTGTCCTTCTGACACTGCCCTGCACATCTTTATCACCAGGAATGAGGGCAGCCCTCAGACTCCTCTGCTCCAAGCTACAGAGCCCTCAGCTCCCTCCAGTCTACTCATAAGGAAGATGTTCCACTGCTTTAACCATTTCTGTGGCTCTGCACTGGAGTCTCACAAGCAGTTCCCTGAGGTCCTTCCTGAACTGAGGGGCCCAGAACTGGACACAATATTCCAGATGTGGCCTCACCAGGGCAGAGCAGAAGGGCAGGAGAGCCTCTGTCAACCCACTCACCATACCCCTTCTAATCCACCCTAGGATGCCCTTGGCCTTCTTGGCCACAAGAGCACAATGCTGGCTCCTGGGCATCTTTTGCAGCAGGACTCCCTAGTCCTTTTCCCCTTCCCTGCTCTCTAACAGGTTGTTTCCAACCTCTCCTGCTCCATGGGGTTGTTCTTTCCGAGATGCAAGACTCTACCCTTGTCCTTGTTGGATTTCATTCCATTTTCCCCTGCCCAACTCAGGACAGCCTGAGGGGGTTGTTAGCCACTCCTACCAGTTTGGTGTCATCAGCAAACCTGCTGACAGTGCCCTCTGTGCCCTCAGTCAGGTCATTGATGAACATATTGAATAGTCCTGGGGGAGGAGACCCGTTTCCTTTCTGTTTGGTGAATACAGCTTTGCAGTAGCTCTTTTCTGAGCGCCAGTCCATGGTTGTGACTGCTTTACTTCGTCTTGTGAGCCTTTTCCAGTCAGCCCATTTCAGCTAACAGTGTCATTTGAGCTTTGCTTCATCTGCTTTCTCCAATGCTTTTATCCTTCACAGCCTAATGGACGCTCTTTCCTTGACGTGTCTGAGGATGAAGTCATCCAACCTGTCCGGAAGGACACCGCGAAGCAGCCTGTGGAGACAGAAAAGAAGAATGAAAAGGTCAGTTTGTGGGCTGTGAAACAACAATGCCACGCTTCACAGTGCACAGCATTGCAGTGTCTCACAGCTATTGGTGATTTGAAATGCTGTGACTTACAGGAGTGCAGAGTGCGAATCGGTTTGGGGCTTGGAAAGAGTGGAAGGAATAGCTTCTTAACTTCTCACATCGTAGAATCAATAAGCTTGGGAAAGACCTCCTGACTAACCAAACCATGGCTCCAAGTGCCACATCCAGTCCTTTTTTGAACATCCCCAGTGATGGTGACTCCACCACCTCCCTGGGCAGCACATTCCAATGGGCAATTCCTCTTTCTGGGAAGAATTTTCTCCTCACCTCCAGTCTAAACCTCCCCTGGCACAGCTTGAGACTGTGTCCTCTTGTTCTGCACAGATTCACAACAGGGAGCTAGCTACTGGTTTGATGATATAATCTACTGGAATGAACAATTCTGCTTAATATTTGAGTTTCCTCTGCAGTTCAGGGCAGAATTCAATGCTGAGTAGAGTGGAATGGAATGGAATAGAATGAACCAGGTTGGAAGAGACCATTGAGTCCAACTAATCACCCAACACCATCTAATCAACTAAACCATGGCACCAAGTGCCTCATCCAGGCTCTACCTAAACACCTCCAGTGATGGTAACTCCACCACCTCCCTGGGCAGCACATCCCAATGGCCAATCACTCTCTCTGTGTAGAATTTCCTCTTAACATCCAGCCTAAACCTCCCCTGACACAGCTTGAGACTGTGTCCTCTTGTTCTGGTGCTGGTTGCCTGGGAGAAGAGACCAACCCCCACCTGGCTACAACCTCCCTTCAGGGAGTTGTAGAGAGCAATGAGGTCTCCCCTGAGCCTCCTCTTCTCCAGGCTAAGCAACCCCAGCTCCCTCAGCCTCTCCTCCCAGGGCTGTGCTCCAGACCCCTCCCCAGCTTTGTTGCCCTTCTCTGGACACCTTCCAGCATCTCAATGTCCTTCTTAAACTGAAGAGCCCAAAACTAGACACAAGACTCATGGTGTGGCCTAACCAGTGCTGAGCACAGGGCAGAATGACCTCCCTGCTCCTGCTGGCCACACTGTTCCTGATGCAGGCCAGGATGCCATCGGCCTTCTTGGCTAGATAGGCACACTGCTGGTTCATGTTCAGCTGCTGTCAACCAGTACCCAAAGATCCCTTTCTGCCTGGCTACATTGTGACAGAGTATTTGCATGAAGCCATCCTCTCTCTCCACCTCCTTACTAAACACTGATGGTTCACCATGTGAAAATGAAGTTTGTGTTTCATCCTCTGCTGGCTTCTGTGGGGATGCAGCATAATGATAGTATTGTTAAGGGGCTTGGAAAAGGTCTGACAACTGGGGAAGGGGGGGGGGCAACTATTGAAAGGATTAAGACCATGTGCCTGCTTATTTCTTTTGTCAGAGGTATCCATTAGTGAGTGGAGTCCTTAATTTCTGCTGACAAATATGGGCTTTGAATTCCAGTGTGAGCTTTTTGTTATGCAGATTGAACAGCTACATTAAAAACAACTTTTTTTTCCCTAAGCTTGCCCTGTGGCTTTATCTGAAAGGTAACCATGCTGATGGCAGTTATTTTACTGCACTGTGAGGGCTAAGACCTTCTAGCCTGAGAATAAAAGCTGTTGTTTGTGGGCAGTGTGGATATCTTTTTGGGGTAGGCCTTTGACATTCATTCTTGAACTCAGCTCTTTTGCTGATGTTGTGCATAAATGTTCCTGCTGTTGTGGGTTTCTGATTTCCACAACAAGGTGGATTTGTTGTAACTATACTGAGGAGTGTTGGAAATGTAAATAGCTGTGCATAGAGACTCAGAAATCACTAGCTGATTGCTGCAATTTCATAGAATTGTCAGGGTTGGAAAGGACCTCAAGGATCAGCCAGTTCTAGTCCCCCTGCTGTGAGCAGGGACTCCTCACACTACAGCAGGTTGCTCACAGCCAGCCTGGCTGCAAAAACCTCCAGGCAGGAGGCTTCTACCACCTCCCTGGGCAACCTGTGCCAGGCTCTCACCACCCTCATGGGGAACTACTTCTTCCTAACATCCAAACTCAATCTACCCATTTCTAGTTTGTTTCCATTGCCCCCAGTCCTGTCACTCCCTGACACTCTCAAAAGTCCCTCCCCAGCTTTCTTGGAGCCCCCTTTCAGATACTGGAAGGCCACAATGAGTTCTCCTGGGAGCCTTCTCTGAACTGAACTGAACAACCCCAACTCTCTCAGCCTGTTCTCACAGGAGAGGAGCTCCAGCCCTCTACTCATCCTCCTGGCCCTTCTCTGGACATGTTTAGCTAATTCAAGCTTTAACTTACTTGACTAACTCATTTTGTGGTTATTTTGTTGGCCAAGAGACCAAATCCTGTTAGCTGGCTGTAGAGTTCTAAACATTTTTAGCATTGACAAATGGAGTTCTCTGTGAAATGGGCTTGGTCTACACTTTCATGCTGCACACTTTCCCTTTCCTCTTCTCCACATGTCACTGTCAGATTGACTTTGGGGTGGTTTTTCAACAACAAACCCAAATTAGATCCTGAAGGAATAACTGTAGTTTTCTTCCCAGCTTCTACTTTACCTCAAGCAGGTTTCTAAGTAGGTGCAGTGTTCAAATGCTGAACTCGAGCTTAACTCTGAAGTTGCAAACATAGAATCATAGAATCATTAAGGTTGGAGAAGACCTCTAAGATCATCCAGTTCAACCTTCTACCCAACACCTCCAGGATCACTAGATCATGTCCAAAAGTGCAACACCTACTCATTTCTTGAACACCTCCAGGGATGGTGACTTCACCACTTCCCTGGGCAGCCTGCTTCAATGCCTCACCACTCTTTCTCAAAAGAAATTCTTCTTAATACCCAACCTGAACTTCCCCTGATGCAGCTTGAGGCAATTACCTCTTCTCCTGTCATTAGTTGCTTGGAAGAAGAGGCCAACATCAGCCTTACTACAACCTCCTTTCTGGTAGCTGTATAGAGCAACAGCTCTATAGAGTGATCTAGCTGGAGTCAGAGTGGCTGGAGAGCAGCCAAGCAGAAAGGGACCTGGGGGTAGTGGTTGACAGCAGCTGAACCTGAGCCAGCAGTGTGCCTATCTAGCCAAGAAGGCCAATGGCATCCTGGCCTGCATCAGGAACAGTGTGACCAGCAGGAGCAGGGAAGTCATTCTGCCTCTGTGTTATGCCCTGGTTAGGCCACACCTTGAGTCCTGTGTCCAGTTCTGGGCCCCTCAATTTAAGAAGGACATCGAGACTCTTGAATGTGTCCAGAGAAGGGCAATGAGGCTGGGGAGGGGTCTGGAGCACAGCCCTGTGAGGAGAGGCTGAGGGAGCTGGGGTTGCTAGCCTGGAGGAGAGGAGGTTCAGGGGAGACCTTCTTGCTCTTTACAGCTCCCTGAAGGGAGGTTATAGCCAGGTGGGGGTTGGTCTCTTCTCCCAGGCAAGCAGCACCAGAACAAGAGGACACAGTCTCAAGCTGTGCCATGGGAGGTTTAGGCTGGAGGTGAGGAGCAAGTTCTTCCCAGAAAGAGGAATTGGCCATTGGAATGTGCTGCCCAGGGAGGTGGTGGAGTCCCCATCCCTGGAGGTGTTCAATAAAGGCTTGGATATGGCACTTGGTGCCATGGTTTAGTTAGTCATGAGGTGTTGGGTGATAGGTTGGACTCAATGATCTCTGAGGTCTTTTTCAACCTTGTTGATTCTGTGACTTAAAATACTAAGTGGGAGCTGCAGCTCCAGGAGCTCAGTACCACCACAGGGCTATGGATGCTTATTCAACCATCTATGGTTCTGTATCACTTCAGGGAGCCCTGGGCAAAGCACAGTTGGGTTAGGAGTTGATTGTTACCCCTCACTTAAAAAGGTAGCCAAGAGCTTTCTTTAACCTATAGGCAGCTCTACAGGCTTCCCTTCAGCTGGTTAAGCCTCTGGGGGAATCCATTGCATTTGGAAGGTTACAAACCTCCTAAGAAGGTTGTAGGGGGTCCTGTATGTGTGGTTTTGTATGGCTTGGGATGGGCGGGATGAGTCAGTGGGTGGGATTTCAGTAGCATGTGCATGTGTCTAGCATTCTCAATGCACAGAATCTACATCAGCCAGCAGTGTGCTCCTGCAGCCCAGAAGGGAAACTGGATCCTGGGCTGCATCAAGAGGAGTGTAGCCAGCAGGGAAAGGGAGGGGATTCTGTCCCTTTCCTCTGCTCTTGTGAGGCCCCACCTTGAATATTGCATCCAGTTTTTCTGTCCCCAGCATAAGGACACACAGCTGCTGTGGGAGTAAGTCCAGAGGAAGGCCACAAAGATGATCCAAGGGCTGAAACACCTCTGCTGTGAGGACAGGCTGAGAGAGGTGGGGGTGTTCAGCCTGGAGAAGAGCAGGCTCCAGGGGAACCTTAGAGCTGCCTTCCAGTACCTGAAGGGATCCTAGAGGAAGGCTGCAGAGGGACTTCTCCTGAGGGTGACTAGAGACAGGACAAGGAGGAATGATTTGAAGTTGAGGGAGAGCAGGGTTGGACTGGATCTGAGGAAGAAGTTCTTCAGTCCAAGGGTGGTGATACTCTGGAATAGGCTCCCAGGGAGATTGTGGCTGCCTCCTCCCTGGATATGTTCACAGCTGGGTTGGATGAGGCCTGGAGCAGCTGAATCTAGCTGAGAGGTGTCCCTGCCCATTGCAGGGAGGTTGAAGCAGATGGTCTCTGAGGTCCCTTCCAACCTGAGCCATTCTAGGGTTTATGTATGTTTTTTAAATGCTTGACTCTATGCTTTCAGTGAAAACCACACCCTCTTGTGTTTCTGTATTTCTTATCTGCTTCTGGAGTGTGAATTCCATGGATGTTTTTTCAGGATAGTAATTTCAGTTGTATCCTCTTGTTGAAAGCTTTGGGTAATGTCTGGGTTGCTGTTAGGGTTTATGATTCTCTTGGCACTGTGAAGAGTTTCTTCTTTTGCACAGTACAGTGGTTTGGTTTAGGTTTTTAGTGTAAGGAGCTAAGAAGTGCCTCTGTGGGTGAGCTTGCAGGATGTTAAATTTCACTGCCTTGTCTGTTTGCAGACTCACAGCTGCCTTGTCTTGAGTACTAGAAATAAGCAGACCATCGAGTCACCATCACTGGAGGTGTTCAGGAGGAGACTTGATGGGGTGCTTGGTGCCATGGTTTAGTTGATTAGATGGTGTTGGATGATCCTGAAGGTCTCTTCCAACCCCTCCTCTCCTTTTCCCTCCTCTCCTTTTCCCTCCTCTCCTTTTCCCTCCTCTCCTTTTCCCTCCTCTCCTTTTCCCTCCTCTCCTTTTCCCTCCTCTCCTTTTCCCTCCTCTCCTTTTCCCTCCTCTCCTTTTCCCTCCTCTCCTTTTCCCTCCTCTCCTTTTCCCTCCTCTCCTTTTCCCTCCTCTCCTTTTCCCTCCTCTCCTTTTCCCTCCTCTCCTTTTCCCTCCTCTCCTTTTCCCTCCTCTCCTTTTCCCTCCTCTCCTTTTCCCTCCTCTCCTTTTCCCTCCTCTCCTTTTCCCTCCTCTCCTTTTCCCTCCTCTCCTTTTCCCTCCTCTCCTTTTCCCTCCTCTCCTTTTCCCTCCTCTCCTTTTCCCTCCTCTCCTTTTCCCTCCTCTCCTTTTCCCTCCTCTCCTTTTCCCTCCTCTCCTTTTCCCTCCTCTCCTTTTCCCTCCTCTCCTTTTCCCTCCTCTCCTTTTCCCTCCTCTCCTTTTCCCTCCTCTCCTTTTCCCTCCTCTCCTTTTCCCTCCTCTCCTTTTCCCTCCTCTCCTTTTCCCTCCTCTCCTTTTCCCTCCTCTCCTTTTCCCTCCTCTCCTTTTCCCTCCTCTCCTTTTCCCTCCTCTCCTTTTCCCTCCTCTCCTTTTCCCTCCTCTCCTTTTCCCTCCTCTCCTTTTCCCTCCTCTCCTTTTCCCTCCTCTCCTTTTCCCTCCTCTCCTTTTCCCTCCTCTCCTTTTCCCTCCTCTCCTTTTCCCTCCTCTCCTTTTCCCTCCTCTCCTTTTCCCTCCTCTCCTTTTCCCTCCTCTCCTTTTCCCTCCTCTCCTTTTCCCTCCTCTCCTTTTCCCTCCTCTCCTTTTCCCTCCTCTCCTTTTCCCTCCTCTCCTTTTCCCTCCTCTCCTTTTCCCTCCTCTCCTTTTCCCTCCTCTCCTTTTCCCTCCTCTCCTTTTCCCTCCTCTCCTTTTCCCTCCTCTCCTTTTCCCTCCTCTCCTTTTCCCTCCTCTCCTTTTCCCTCCTCTCCTTTTCCCTCCTCTCCTTTTCCCTCCTCTCCTTTTCCCTCCTCTCATCCTGGATGAGGAAGGAAGGTTTATTTTTCTATTGTCCTTGCATGGGGGACACTGCATCCTAAAGACTTAAAAGATGTGGCAGGCCTGCTGAGTTCCTCAGGTGCTCTTTAAATGGTGGCAGAGCCCACACTGGCAACTTCCTAGGTTGCAGAGGGTGACACTTTGAAGGAGTAGGCTTCTCCAGAATGCCCAGCTAGCTTGCTCACTAACCTTTAGCATCACTTGTTGGGTTAGTCAGTTTGGTACTGAGGTGGCAACTGTTCAGAGCAGTGAGTTTGGCAGATGGGTGAGGAAATTGGGGTAACTAATTATGGTTCTGGTTTCTCAAATCAGGTTCTAGTAACTCAGATCAGGGAAGTAAATATGTTTTCAAAATGGGGATTTTTTTTTTTTTGGGCTTCTCAAAACCAGCATTTGTTAGTAACAAGCTTATTTTTAAACCTGTTAAGCTCTGAGGCTTTCATGGGAAGTGTGACATTTCATGTTGGTGCCTCTGTAGATGGTAGCTATTTAAGAAACTGGAGTTATGACTTGGAGGAGCAGTCCTCTTAAACTGCCCGTTGGGAGACCTCTGGCACTGAAAGGACACCCAAAATGACTTCAGAAAATAACAGGGCTTTGTGGGTGGGAGCTTGGAAGACCTCAACTTCCATTCCCAGTGCAGCTGAAAATAGGAACAAACTTAACTAATCCTCAGCTTGAGCTCCAAGAAGCAATTCATAACTGCTTTTTCATGCTGTTTTTCACTTTGCTTTTTAATTTGCTCCTTAGAAGGTGCTCCAGCAAATAATTTGGCTTGTTTCTATTCTTGGAAATAATTCTTCTTGGGTTGCTTTTGAACTCTGCCCTTCTCCTTTGGAGGCTTTTCAGAAATGAGATAGCTGCTCTGTGGGTAAAGGTAGCAGTGAACAAACCAGTGAGATGGTTCAGTGTGGCTCCATCTGTGTTGGGGATGCCCTAGGGCTGTGAGCCATGAGTTAACCCTTTGGTTCCTAAGTGTTAGAGATGTTTTGGTGCTGCCTTGTATCTAAACAGTGATGTTTTGGTGCTGCACTAGCAGGCTAAACTGCTTCCAGCAGCCATGGAGGTGCTGGAATATGTCCAGAGAAAGGCCATGAGGATGAGCAGAGGGCTGGTGCACCTCTGTTATGAGGACAGACTGAGAGTTGGGGCTGTTCAGTCTGGAGAAGAGAAGGCTCCCAGGAGACCTTCTTGTGGCCTTCCAGTATCTGAAGGGGGCTACAAGAAAGCTGGGGAGGGATGTTTTAGGGTGTCAGGGAGTGATAGGACTGGGGGGGGAATGGAGCAAAACTAGAAAAGGGTAGATTCAGTTTGGATGTGAGGAAGAAGTTGTTCCCCATGAGGGTGGTGAGAGACTGGCACAGGTTGCCCAGGGAGGTGGTGGAAGCCTCATGCCTGAAGGTGTTTGCAGCCAGGCTGGCTGTGGCTGTGAGCAACCTGCTGTAGTGTGAGGTGTCCCTGGCCATGGCAGGGGGGTTGGAACTGGCTGATCCTTCAGAATCCTTGACCCTAACAATTCTGTGATTCTGTGTTGAAGCTACCAGACACTTTTTGGGCATGCTGACTCCAAGACAAGTGAGCTGCATGTCCTTGTGTGCCCATAAGTTATCTGCTGCAACTGTGGTGATGATTTTAGGTGTTAGGACTGCTAGATTCTGGAGAGGTTGTTTCACTTGTCTTGGCCATCTAAGAGTAGGTAATAGTAGAGCTCAAAGTCATGTATAAAGCTGACAATTGTTAGTCCTCCTCTGAAATAGAGAGAGCCACCACTCTCAGAATCTCCTTTTTCAGGTGTTCCAAAGAGTGAATCAGTGAGTAGTTCCCCTTACAAGTGGCTAGCCACCTCTCTTCAAATCCAGTCTGTGCTGTTCCATTCAGGCTTATCTGGTAGTTCCTACACTTCCCTTCACTAGACTGAAAAGTCTTTCAGTGCTGTCTTTTCTTCCTTAGAAGATAGTCAAGTCAATTTGCCACCACTTTAGCTCGTCAAAAGATTAAGCTCCAAGGCCTTCTGCAGTATCCTCTCTCCCAGTAGCTTGACTCAGTTTTTAATCTTCTGTTTCTTTTTCCCCTCAGTATTATTTTTTTAACACTTTGTATTGGGCTGTGTCCAGTTCTGGGGCCCCCAGCACAGGAGGGACGTGGATCTGCTGGACTAGGTCCAGTGGAGGGCCACAGAGGTGATCAGAGCACCTCTCCTGACAGCCTGAAGACAGGCTGAAGGAATTGGGGCTCTTCAGCCTGGAAGAGAGAACATTTTGCAAGGTGGGATTCTCTTACCTCTTCTTTGAAGGAATCACTGGTACCATTTGTTCCTCCATCTATAACTTCATACTTGCCTCTGCAGGAAACAAACACTGCCAGGGTGATACCTGCCTGCCAAACAGTTTGTTGCTCTGAGTGTGATGCCATCAGCAGAGCTTGTTTCACAGAATGCTTCAGGTTGGAAGGGACCTCAGAGATCATCTGCTCCAACCTCCCCACCATGGGCAGGGACACTTCTCAACTGGACTTAGCTGCTCTTTGCCTCATCCTGCCTGTCCTTGAACAAGCCCAGGGAGGAGGCAGCCACAGTCCCTGTGCAGCCTATTGCAGAGTCTCACCACCCTTGAACTGAGGAACTCCTTCCTCAGCTCCAGTCTAACCCTGCTCTCCCTCAGCTTCAAACCATTCCTCCTTGTCCTGTCCCTAGGGACCCTTAGGAAAAGTCCTTGTGCAGCCTTCCTGTGGGATGCCTTCAGCTATTGGAAAGCATCATTAAAGTCCTTCCAAGTCTTCTCTTCTCCAGGCTGAACACCCCCAGCTCTCTCAGCCTGTCCTCATAGCAGAGGTGCTCCAGTCCCTCCTTTCAGGGGACTGGCCGTGCAGAGGGTTTTGCAGGAAAATCTTGTTTCAGTTGACATTGGGCATGGGATGTTCCTAAGCCACTCTGACATGTGATCACTTAAATTAATTATTGATAATCTTTTATTTGTGTTGCAGTCAAAGAAAAAGAAGAAATCAAAGGGAGATGCCAAAACGGTTCAAGATTCATCACGTCTAGATGGAAAGGAAGTCGATGAAGGTATTGAACACACACACACAATGATATAAGACATCTTTTGCCTTAAATGCTGTGTGACATTTACTTGTGCTTCACCAAGAAACAGGAGAGAACTCGTTGTGTCCTGTTTATTTACTGTTGTGCAGTTCCTCTGTGCAGCAGTGTGTTACCACTCTGCATCCAGAGAAGCTCACCACTGGCCAATCTTCCATGCTGTCAAATGGGTTGAGGTTGACTGAACCTGGGTTCAGGCTTCAGCCTCATACACAACGAGCTGAAACTCTTCCCTCTTTGCTGACTTGAGTGGTGATGTTGTGATTTGGGGGCTATTTTAGGTGCCTGGGAAACAAAAATCAGCAACAGAGAGAAGCGGCAGCAGCGTAAGCGAGACAAGGTGCTGACCGACGGGGGCTCAGCAGAGCCCAATCTCCAGGGGGTGGAAAATGCGGTTACTGTAGCCATTGAGCAGCTGGTGCCTGCACCATCGCTTCCAGTTGGACTCAGGAAAAATAAAGGTATGATGAGAAGGTGTTCTAGAAGGATCACAGAGTGGTCTGGGTTGGAAGGGACCTCCAAAGAGCATCCAGCCCTCTGCAGTCACTGGGGGCATCCTCAACTAGAGGTTGCTTAGAGCCCTGTCGAGCCTCACCTTTGGATATCTCCATGGATGGGCCCCCACCCACCTCCCTGGGCAACCTGTTGAGGTACCCTCATGGTGCAGACCTCATGACTACTAAACCAAGTGCCGTGTCACATTCCCTCTTGAATACATCCAAGGATGGGGACTCCACCACGTCCTTGGGCAGCACATTCCAATGGCCAAGAACTCTCTCATTGAAGAACTTTCTCCTCGCCTCCTGCCTAAACTTCCCCTGGCACAGCTTGAGACTGTGTCCTCTTGTTCTGGTGCTGGTTGCCTGGGAGAAGAGACCAACCCCCTCCTGGCTACAACCTCCCTTCAGGGAGTTGGAGGGAGCAAGAAGGTCTCCCCTGAGCCTCCTCTTCTCCAGGCTAAACAACCCCGGCTCCCCCAGCCTCTGCTTGCAGGGCTGTGCTCAAGGCATCTCCCCAGCCTCGTTGCCCTTCTCTGGACATGTTCAAGAGTCTCAATGTCCTTCTTAAATTCATCATTCCATCTTAAAATCTGTTCTTCTCTAGTTTGAAGCCATTGCCCCTCATCCTAAGTAAAGGTAACTTTACTTGAGTGCTTAAGCAGTGGCTCTGTTCTGTATGTGTGATAAGTGTATTTGAAGGTGTAGCTCTTGAGGAAATGACTTCAAGCTGTGTAAAGGTACTTTCCATTGTGCAAAACTCCCTCTTTTTTTGAGCTGTGCTTTCAGGGAAGCTCAGGACAGAGTGTTCTGGAGTAAATGGCTGAAGCATTGGCCTCCACTGTGCTACTCTGTCAGTAGCTGCACAGCTGCATAGGCATATCACAGAATCACCCGGGTTGGAAGGGACCTCCAAAGGTCATCCAGTCCAACCCTGCTGTGCTCAGCAGGGACATTACCAACTAGATCAGGTTGCCCAGAGCCCTGTCGAGCCTCAGCTTGAATATCTCCAGGGACAGGGCCTCAACCACCTCTCTGGGCAACCTGTTCCAGTGCTCAACCACCCTCATTGTAAAGAATTTCTCAATTCCTTCACTTGTGCTCCACTGACTCTGCCCTTTCTGTTTCTGGAAGCTTCAAAGACAGCCTCAGCACTGCTGCAGGCAGCACCAACTTTTTGAATGCTTGCTTGTGGGAGGATTATGCCCATGAGTTCTTTTTGTAGGTCATTCACTGCTTAACATGAAGACCTGTTTTCCAACACAGATTTAGTAGTATCTCTACAAAGAAAAGTTACTAATGGAGGGGCACATCTGGCTAAGATTTAGTAATTGCTTATAGAATCAGTAAGGCTGGAAAAGACCTCAGAGGTCATCAAGTCCAACCTAGTACCTAATACCTAACACCCCCTGACAGCTAAACCTTGGCTCCAGGTGCCACATGCAAGCCTTTTTGGAACACCTCCAGGGATGGTGACTCCACCACCTCCCTGGGCAGCACATTCCAATGGCCAATTACTCTTTCTGTGAAGAACTTTCTCCTCACATCCAGCCTAAACTTTCCCTGGCACAGCTTCAGACTGTGTCCTCTTGTTCTGGTGCTGGTTGCCTGGGAGAAGAGACCAACCCCCACCTGGCTACAACCTCCCTTCAGGGAGTTGTAGAGAGCAATGAGGTCTCCCCTGAGCCTCCTCTTCTCCAGGCTAAGCAACCCCAGCTCCCTCAGTCTGTCCGCACAGGGCTGTGCTCCACATCTCTCCCCAGCCTTGTTGGCCTTCTCAGAAGAGAGGGAACTAATGTCCTGATGGAGGTTCTATCCTCCTCCTGCACAGGAGGGTCTATCTCAACAAGAGGAGGAACTTCTTCACTGTGAGGGTGCTGAAGCCCTAGAACAGGCTGCCCAGAGAGGTTGTGGAGTCTCCTTTTCTGGAGCCTTCCCAGCCCTGTCTGGATGTGTTCCTGTGTGACCTGTGCTGGATTCTATGGTCCTGCTCTGTTGGGGGTGGGTAGGCTCAATGACCTCTGGACATGTTCAAGCATCTCAATGTCCTTAAATTGAGGGGCCCAGAACTGGACACAGGACTCAAGGTGTGGCCTAACCAGTGCTGAGCACAGGGCAGAATGACCTCCCTGCTCCTGCTGGCCACACTATTGTAGCTAAAGATTCAACAAAGAGATGTAAACTTCAACTTCTCTGGCTGCTGATATTTAAGACAAAGACCTGCATGGGCTGTTTCAAACCCCTTGTGGACCAAGGAGTTCTTATTTGGCTGCAGCTGAGAAATTGCTTAAGAAGCTAAAAGAATCTGAAGACACAAATGGCTGAGCTCTGTGAACAGCTGTAACTGCTGTAACCTCTTTAGCTAAGCCTTTTATGCCTCCTGTGTTCTTCTCTATCACTCTGTACTAAGCTAACCTGAAAGGAGCTCAGCTGTATCTAGTGGCAGGAGTTAGAACTACCTCTGTGCTTCCAACATAGTTAGAGCTGCCCTTGATTTGAAAATGGTAGCCTCAGATTTCTCTCCATTCTTGAGGGAACTGGTTAGAGCTCTTTGAAAGCTGCAGTTACTTGGTTTTGTAGGCCCTGAATCAGTTTGGAGTTCAAAATCAACACAGCTGACAAAAGCTAGAGCATTTTAGTTGAGTTTCAGGAAATGTCTTCATTTACTGAGGTACTGATTTCTATATTTTTTTGCTTAAATTAGACATGGTTACCTTTAGAAGATTGTTTTTTTTTAGCAGATGTTGCTAGTTGGAAAACTTTACTTGAGCTCTGTTTCCTCTTTTTAAGCAGGTGATGCACTTCTGAATGCACAGGTTAGCAGCTCTAAACCTGCAAAGGGGGAGTCCTCAATTCCACAAGGTAAAAAAGCTTTCATTATTTGGCATCCTAGGGAACTAGGAAATTGCTTTACAGAAGTGAAAATGCAGATTGTTGGTGCAGCTGCAGATCTGAAACCTTGTGATGCAGCTGGCTTTTTTTGGCTCTGCAGATGGGGCAATCCCAAGCACCAGTATAGGCTGGGCAGGGACTGGCTTGAGAGCAGCCCTGAAGAAAAGGCCTTGGGGGTGCTGGTGGACGAGAGGCTCAACAGGAGCCAGCAGTGAGCACTTGCGGCCCAGAAAACCAAGCAGAGCCTGGGCTGCAGCAAGAGAAGTGTGGCATCCAGATGGGTTTTGAATGTGTCCAGAGAAGGAGACTCCACAACTTCTCTGGGCAGCCTGCTCCAGGCTTCTGGCAACCTCACTGGAAAGAAGTTTCTCCTCATGTTGAGCTGAAACCTTCTCTGTTCCAGTTTGTATCCATTGTTCCTTGGCTTATTCCTGTGCACCAACAAAAGAGCTTGGCCCCCTCCACTTGACACCTCCCAACCCTCAGATAGTGATAGACATTGATCAGATCCCCTCTCAGCCTTCTCTTCTCCAGACTAAACAGCCCCAGGGCTCTCAGTCTCTCTTCACAGGGGAGATGCTCAAGTCCCCTAAGCATCCTCCTGGCTCTCCCTTGGACTCTCTCCAGCAGGTCTCTGTCTCTCTTGAACTGGGGAGCCCAGAACTGGACACAGGATTGCAGCTGTGGTCTCAGCAGGGCAGAGCAGAGGGGGAGAAGAACCTCCCCAGCCCTGCTGGCCACACTTTGCTTGCTGCACCCCAGGATGCCATTGGCTCTCTTGGCCACCAGGGCACATTGCTGTCCCATGCAGAACTTGCTGTCCACCAGCACTCCAAGGTCTTTCTCCATGGAGCTGCTCTCCATCAGGACAGCTCCTAAGCTGTCCTGGTGCCTGCTGTTATTCCTCCCCACATGCAGGACCCTGCACTTGTCCTTCTTGAACTCCATGAGGTTTGCCTGCACCCAGCTCTCAGCCTGTCCAGATGTGGTTGGGTGGCAGCACAGCCTGACAGGTGTCAGCCTCCCCCCAGTTTGGTATCATCAATGAATTGCTGAGGGTACTCTCAATGCCCTCAGCCAGGTCATTGATAAAGATATTGAACAAAACAGGACCCAGTATTGATCCCTGAGGAGCACCACTGGCCATAGGCCTCTATGTGGCCTCTGTCCCTCTGATGACAGCCCTCTGAACTCTGTTGTGGAGCCTGCTTGCTGCAATCCACCTCACAGACCTCTGTGCCACATTTCTTGGACTTTTCCATGAGGGTATTATGAGAGTCAGTATCAGAAGCCTTACTGAAGTCAAGGTAGATGACATCCACTGCTCTCCCCTCATCTACACATTTGGTCATGGTTTCATAGCAGGCCATCAGATCAGTCAGACAGGATCTCCCCTTGGTAAATCCACGTTGGCTACTCCTGACAACCTCCTTGTCTTCCATGTGGGAGCCAAGAAGGTTATCAGGAGACCCTTCAAGCTAGTAGACAGATGGTGCCTGTCATCTGAACTGGCAAATCTGCAGCTGAGGCAGAGCAGCAGCTCTTTGGTATCACCCTGATGTAGCAAAGCTACTGCTCATCTGTGCTTTGTGTCAGTTTCTGGATTGTTGGCTGTGTGTGCACATAGGTGATGTTTTAGTGCCTGATTTGAGCTAACTCCTTTCATTCTGCTTGTGGTTAAGTTTCTCCAGGATTGAGTGAAAGCCATACGGTAAACGGAGGAAGCTGGAACGAGAAGGCTGTCAAAATCCCCTCACAGATGGGTGTAGGGGAGGAGAAATGGACATCTGTTCCTTCAGCTGCATCTGGGAAGAGGAAGGCTGAGCCATCAGCTTGGGGCCAGGATGCTGGGGATGCTAACAGCAATGGCAAGGACTGGGGTGTAACCCTGGTGGGCAGGCCCTGGAAAGAGCGTCCCCTCTTCACACCTATGGGTAAGCTGTGCCAGAGGAACCCTGCTGCACTTAAGCACTTGCACACAAAGGCATTTTTTAGCAGTGAAGCTCTTCACTAGCTTTGAGTTATACTGTGATACTGTGAGTTCATACCTGCACAAAGTCTTGGAGCGCTCCCCTGAAGTATCAGCCAAGTAGCTTCTGGTTTACTGTAAGTTCTGCTAGCTTAACATTTATGTCTCTGCTAACAGTTCCACTGGGTTCTTAGGGTTGAGCTGGGATGGAAGTATTTCTGTGAAGGGACCAAATACCAAATTCCTAAAATTCTTGCTCATAGAATCACCTGGGTTAGAAGGGACCTCCAAAGCTCATCCTGTCCAACCCCCTCTACAGTCAGCAGGGACATCCTCACTGGAGCTTGCCCAGAGCCCTTCTGATCTTCACCTGGAGTATCTCCAGGACTGGGGCCTCAACCTCCTCTCTGGGCAACCTGTTCAAGTGCTCCACCACCCTCGTGTAAAGAATTCCTCCCAACATCTAATCTAAATCTACTCTTTACTAATTTCAGGCCATTTCCCCTAAGCCACTTACCAGGTCATTCTGAAGTGTAACTTCTTTTCAGTGAATGTCTTAAACCCTAGGTCACCATAAGTCTATTCTGATCCAGCACCAGCAAATCAGCCATGCTTATGAAGGATGTTTAGGAGCAGTCTGTTCAGCTCTTATGAACACTTAGTGTTATGTTGTTTTACATGTTTCAAATTGGTTGTGGTCTTCTCAGGGACAATTTTTTTGCCTTTGTCTCAAGTACTGCATTCAGTTCTGGTGTCACCAGCAAAAGGAGGACACAGAGCTGGTGGAGTGAGGCCAGAGGAGGCCACAAAGATGATCCAAGGGTTGGAACACCTTTGCTGTGAGGACAGGCTGAGGGAGCTGGGGGTGTTCAGCCTGGAGAAGAGAAGACTCTGGGGGGACCTTAGAGCTGCCTTCCAGTAGCTGAAGGGATCCTCCAGGAAGGCTGCAGAGAGACTTTTCCTGAGGGTGTCTGGAGACAGGACAAGGGGGAATGGCTTGAAGCTGAAGGAGACTAAGCTTGGACTGGATCTTAGGAAGAAGTTCTTCAGTGTGAGACTCTGGAATAGGCTGCCCAGGCCAGGTTGTGGCTGCCTCCTCCCTGGGGGTGTTCAGTGCCAGATTGGAAGAGGCCTTGAGCAGCTGAGTCGAGTTGAGAGGTGTCCCGGCCCATGGTGAGAAGGTTGGAGCAGATGACCTCTGAGGTCCCTTCCAATCAGAGCCATTCTATGATTTATCTTTGCAGAGTTTTCACAGCTTTTTTTTGTAGGCAAGACAGTTTTCCTAATACAGCTAATAACCCTGCCCCCAGTTTTGTGCAAAGACTTGTAATGGAGGCTCATGTCACCCATGGCATCTTTCAGTTATTTGTGTGTCCCCACTTAAATAAGCTTTCAGCTGCAGAACCCAAGTCAGATAACCTGTGTACAGTCACATCTCTGTTGGCACTGGTTGCCTGATGCCCTCTGCTGTGTGAAATGCTATCCTGGCTGGAGGGTCCACTGCTTTTTGACCCTGTTCATAATTAAGTGGCAAACTGCTGCAATAGTGCAGCAGTGTGAAGTGGTTTGGTTTGTTTTTCTTCTTCCTTTTTCTAATCCTCCCTTTTCCCTGCAGCTGCTTGGAACATGGATGCAAGGATTAATACCTCTGAACAGAATTCTACTTCTTTCTCTTCATTTGGCTTAACTCCTGGGGTTTCTGGTATGTATGCCTCTCCAAAGATGATTGGCTTTTTCCCACTCTTCTCCACCAGGTGGAAAGAGAATTGCCAGTTATTAGTAGCATGCAGCTTGTTGTTGTTTGATAGTAGTACTGGAAAGAGATGGGAGACAGCCTAGGAAGCTTTTCAGTTAAGCTGAGATTTTGCAGTAAAGTAACTGTTTCAAATTGACAATCAAGGTGATGTTTGTGTGTGTGTTTAGCTTCCCTGCTTGTGTGTTGTGTCTAAACAACAGGCACAAGAGAATCCTCACTGCCACTGTATCTCAAGTTAGAGATTGAAAGATTCCTTTCCAGTCAAGTCTCTTGACCCTGATCTCCTGGGAGATTTGTTACTGGCTGATGGAGCTTTTCCCTTGCAAAAACCCAGAAGCATTACTTTCAGAATATGTTCCACAGGAAGGATTTGAGGTCTTATGTCTTGTCCCTGTGTGAGGGGTGAGAAAGATGAGCTCTGAGGTTTCCTCCTTTTGAAGGGTGAAATTGCTATAGAGTGCAGTCACAGAATCACAGTTGTCAGGGTTGGAAGGGGCCTCAAGGATCAGCCAGTTCCAACCCCCCTGCCATGGGCAGGGACACCTCACACTACAGCAGCTTGCTCACAGCCAGCCTGGCTGCAAACACCTCCAGGCATGAGGCTTCCACCACCTCCCTGGGCAACCTGTGCCAGTCTCTCACCACCCTCATGGGGAACAACTTCTTCCTGACATCCAATCTGAATCTTCTTTCCTCTAGCTTGGATCCATTCCCCCCAGTCCTGTTGTTACCTGACACCCTCAAAAGTCCCTCCCCAGCTTTCTTGTAGCCCACTTCAGATATTGTAAGTCTACAAGAAAGTCTCCTGGGAGCCTTCTCTTCTTCAGACTGAACATGCCCAACTCTCTGTCTGTCTCCAGAGCAGGGCAGCTCCAGCCCTCTGCTCATCCTTGTGGCCCTTCTCTGGACACCTTCCAGCACCTCCAGATCCTCCATGTAGTAGGTTTCATAGGAAGTCTTGTGTTGAACTACTGGCATCAGTGCTGCAGTGATGTATTAGACAAAGGGATCATATGGCAGGTTTTCTGGTCTTGCTTCCTCCATCTATCCCTCAAGCTCAGCATGGCTGTTTCTATTTAGGGAGTAGGTGGCCAAGTGCTTGTGCACTTGGGCTGTGTTTCCTTGTATTGCAATTTACAATCCTTTACCTGTGGATCTCATGCCCAGTGTCCTACAGCTCAGAGTGCTTCATGGTTTGGTTAGTCATGAGGTGTTGGGTGATAGGTTGGACTTGGTGATATCTGAGATCTTTTCCAACCTGGTTGATTCTGTGAACCCATCTATCTGAACCAGAATAACAAAGAATAACAAAGAATAAATGCCATGGTCTAGAGAAGGGCCACAAGGCTGATTGGAGGGCTGGAGCACCTCTCCTGTGAGGACAGGCTGAGAGAGTTGGGGTTGTTCAGTTTGGAGAAGAGATGTGGGGTAATAATTTCACCACCCATAAAATCCCATGGTATTTTTCAGCTTGAGGAGACTGCTGTAAGCCTTAAAGCCTGCTGTTGCTATTCACCCTGATGGTTTTTTTTTCCCCCCCATATTCTTCTGAGGTAACTTTCTCACCCTTGTTCAGTACCCCAGTTTTCTGACTACATCTCACTTGCAGGGCCCTTGCAGTTTCCCTGCCCTGTGCAGTCCAGACTTCTTTTGCCTTGAACCTGCTGCCTTCCTTTCCTGCTTCCATTCAAATTTCTTTACCCAGGGAAACCCAGGCAGCTTTTTCACTTACCACTTTCTTTCTTGCCTTCCAGGATCCAACAGTGAGGCAGTTTCTCAGGCTGGTACTTCTGACTTCCAGTGGGATCATGCTCAACCCCCTGTCGATGACGAATGGTCTGGGTTAAGTATGTTCCTCCAAACTGTTCATGAAGAAAGCTCTGCTGCTGTGCCTTTAAAGTGTTGTCACTGACACTGACTGCTTGTCTGAGCTTAGCCAGCTGAAGAAAAACCTGCAGTGTTTCACTTCTGTGGTGTTTTTTTTCCAAGCTGTCAGTTAGCTTGACAGGAAGAAGTATTTTGGCAAATGATAAAGACAGTGGTTCATTTTTACAGGCTCACAGGATGTTAGGGCTTGGAAGGGACCTCTGGAGATCATCCAACCCCCCTGCCAGAGCAGGACCAGAGAATCTAGAGCAGGTCCCACAGGAACACATCGAGACAGGGCTGGAAAGTCTCCAGAGAAGGAGACTCCACAGCCTCTCTGGGCAGCCTGTTCCAGTGCTCTGTGACCCCCACAGTGAAGTTGTTCTTCCTCATGTAGAGGTGGAACCTCCTGTGCTGTAGAATAGAATAGACCAGGTTGGAAGAGACCTTCAAGATCGTGTCCAACCTATCACCCAACACCACCTAATCAACTAAACCATGGCAACATGCACCCTGTCAAGTCTCCCCCTAAACACCTCCAATGATGGTGACTCCACCACCTCCCTGGGCTGCCCATTCCAATGGGCAATCACTCTCTCTGTGTAGAATTTCTACCTAACCTCCAGCCTAAACCTCCCCTGGCACAGCCTGAGACTGTGTCCTCTTTTTCTGGCACTGGTTGCCTGGGAGAAGAGACCAACCCCCACCTGGCTACAACCTCCCTTCAGGGAGTTGTAGAGAACAAGGTCTCCCCTGAATGTTCTTCTCCCCAGGCTAAGCAACCCCAGCTCCCTCAGCCTCTCCTCACAGGGCTGTGCTCCAGACCCCTCCTCAGCTTTGTTGCCCTTCTCTGGACATGTTCAAGAGTCTCAATGTCTTTCCTAAACTGAGGAGCCCAGAACTGGACGCAGGACTCAAGGTGTGGCCTAACCAGTGCTGAGCAAAGGGCACAATGACTTCCCTGCTCCTGCTGGCCACACTGTTCCTGATGCAGGCCAGGATGCCATTGGCCCTCCTGGATGCCTGGGCACACTGCTGGCTCATGTTCAGCCTACCATCAACCAGCACCCCCAGATCCCTTTCTGCCTGGCTGCTCTCCAGCCACTCTGACCCCAGCCTGTAGCACTGCATGGGGTTGCTGTGGCCAATGTGCAGAACAAAGCACTTGGATGTGTTCAGTCTCATACTGTTAGACTCTGCCCATCTGTCCAGCCTGTCGAGGTCCCTCTGCAGAGCCTCTCTACTCTCCAGCAGATCAACTCCTGCCCCCAGCTTGGTGTCTGTAATTTCCATCCATTGCACCTTGTCCTACCCCAGGGCATAAGAGAGTCTGTCCCTTCCCTCTTGACTCCCAGCCCTCAGATATTGATAGACAATTATTAAATCTCCTCTCAGTCTCCTCTCCAGACTAATCAGCCCCAGGGCTCTCAGCCTCTCCTCATAAGGCAGTGCTCCAGTCCTTTCAGCATCCTTGCACTCTGTTGTGTAACTTTGAGTAAGAGTGCTTGGATATTGAAACTCAGAAGTAAAAGAGAGCTCCTGCTCTAGTTTTTGCTGGATGATCTTGGCCATCAGAAATCTTACTGCAAATGGTGAGGCAAATCTCCTGCAGAGTTGTTTAGCAGCTTGTATTTGTTACAGTTTGCTTTGACAGCTTTGTAGCTTGTCTCAAAACCTCAGGTGGCAGGAGGCTTGTACTTAGTCTGATTTGCTTTCTCCTTTAGCAGGCACTGGAATGTTCTTACCTGCACAGAAAGCACTCAAATGTACTTGAGGATTGTAGGAGAATTGGTGTTTCCTCTCCTCTTTCCCCTCCCTGCTGCTTTTAGACTACTCCTGTAGTTCTTACCACAGATCTCTCCCTGCACAGGGCTGGGGTATAAATAAAGCTAAAGCCATTCCTCTGTATTTACTGTGCAAACTCCCTGAAGAAAGCTTTCAGCCTTCAGTTCACCTCTTGAACTGCCTTGTCACCAATATGGAGGGGTTTATTTAAAACCTCAAATTGCCCCTGTCAAGTAAGGAGACATTCCTGAAAAGTCTTTCTCTTTCACCTCCCTAGATGGACTTTCTTCAGCTGATCCCAGCTCTGACTGGAATGCACCAGCAGAAGAGTGGGGAAACTGGGTAGATGAAGAAAAAATTGCTTCTGTTCCTCAAGCTGAAGAGATCTCTGATGTTCAGAAGGTAAAAGGGGATATTTTCTCCTTAGCTCCAAGACTTTGCTCTTGCCATTGTTACTTCTTAAAGGAGCTTAAGGCTGCTGATAAAGGTAATCTCATCTCTTTGACACTGATCAGAGGAGCACAGCTCTTATTTAGTGGGTACACAAAGAAGGAAAATGCTGAACCTTGCTATTGAGAACATAGAAGCCACTTAACTCCACCTCAAACCTCACCTTATCAATACAGAATAGAGGATGAGGTGATAGAGAGCAGCCCTGTGGGAAAAGACTGGGGGATGCTGATGGATGAGAAGCTGGACAGGAGCAGGCAGTGTGAGCTTGCAGCACAGAAGGCCAATGGCAGCCTGGGCTGCATCCAAAGCAGCATTGCCAGCAGAGCCAGAGAGGTGATTCTGACACTTGGCTCTGCTCTGCTGAGACCTCACCTGCAGTACTGTGTGCAGGGCTGGAACCCTCAATATAGGGAGGACATGGACCTGATGGAGAGGGTCCAGAGGAGGGCCATGGAAATGATCAGAGGGTTAGAGCAGCTCTGCTATGAGGACAGGCTGAGGGAGCTGGGGGTGTTCAGCCTGGAGAAGAGAAGGCTCCAGGCAGACCTCAGAGCAGCCTGCCAGTACCTGAAGGCTGCAAAGAGACTGTTTGCAAAGGCTTGCAGGGACAGGACAAGGGGCAATGGTTTGAAATGAGAGAAGAGCAGATTTAGATTGGATGTTAGGAGCAGGCTTTTTACTGTGAGGGTGGTGGAGCACTGGGACAGGTTGCCCAGGGAGGTGCTTGAGGCCTCATCCCTGGAGATATTCAAGGTGAGGCTCGATGGGGCTCTGAACAACCTGATCTAGCTGAGGATGCCCCTGCTGACTGCAGAGGACTGGGTGACCTTTGGAGGTCCCTTCCAAGCCAGACTATTCTATGCTAGTATGTGGCTCACTGTATCATCATAGGCTGAGAGAGGATTTAGATCTACTTTCCGAAATGCTTCTTAGTATTTAATTCTCTGGATGCAAACCAGCATTTCCTGCTGCTTTCTTGCCTTTCTCATTCCCAGCTGCTGTACCTCTGGGAGCAGATAGCATGGAAAGAATGTGGGCTGCTTAAAATGCACTGAGCAGATGAGACTGGGGTTTCTTTATGCTTTGTTTATGCAATTCAATTCCTTGGAGCTACTAATTGTTGCTTAGTGTATATAAAAGTGTGCTTCGTGGACCTTTGAGATGCTGAATCTCTTCTATTCCTACTTGAAGGCTTCAGATAATGAAAGAGAAAAAGCAGAGGCAGTTCTTCAGGGTGCTGCAAGTGGCAAATCCAAGAAAAAGAAGAAGAAAAAGAAGAAGCAAGGTGAAGAAGCTAACTCACCTGCACAGGTAAAGGCAGCAAAAGCTGGAGAGTCTGGGAGGCAGCTCTGAGGAATTCACACCATCTGGTTTCCCCTTTCTTATTTTTCTTTCCCTATTGCTTTTAATTTCCATTCCTTCCCCTCCCTTCCCCTCCCTTCCCCTCCCTTCCCCTCCCTTCCCCTCCCTTCCCCTCCCTTCCCCTCCCTTCCCCTCCCTTCCCCTCCCTTCCCCTCCCTTCCCCTCCCTTCCCCTCCCTTCCCCTCCCTTCCCCTCCCTTCCCCTCCCTTCCCCTCCCTTCCCCTCCCTTCCCCTCCCTTCCCCTCCCTTCCCCTCCCTTCCCCTCCCTTCCCCTCCCTTCCCCTCCCTTCCCCTCCCTTCCCCTCCCTTCCCCTCCCTTCCCCTCCCTTCCCCTCCCTTCCCCTCCCTTCCCCTCCCTTCCCCTCCCTTCCCCTCCCTTCCCCTCCCTTCCCCTCCCTTCCCCTCCCTTCCCCTCCCTTCCCCTCCCTTCCCCTCCCTTCCCCTCCCTTCCCCTCCCTTCCCCTCCCTTCCCCTCCCTTCCCCTCCCTTCCCCTCCCTTCCCCTCCCTTCCCCTCCCTTCCCCTCCCTTCCCCTCCCTTCCCCTCCCTTCCCCTCCCTTCCCCTCCCTTCCCCTCCCTTCCCCTCCCTTCCCCTCCCTTCCCCTCCCTTCCCCTCCCTTCCCCTCCCTTCCCCTCCCTTCCCCTCCCTTCCCCTCCCTTCCCCTCCCTTCCCCTCCCTTCCCCTCCCTTCCCCTCCCTTCCCCTCCCTTCCCCTCCCTTCCCCTCCCTTCCCCTCCCTTCCCCTCCCTTCCCCTCCCTTCCCCTCCCTTCCCCTCCCTTCCCCTCCCTTCCCCTCCCTTCCCCTCCCTTCCCCTCCCTTCCCCTCCCTTCCCCTCCCTTCCCCTCCCTTCCCCTCCCTTCCCCTCCCTTCCCCTCCCTTCCCCTCCCTTCCCCTCCCTTCCCCTCCCTTCCCCTCCCTTCCCCTCCCTTCTTTTCTTTTCTTTTTCCATTCCATCTTAACCAAAAATTACTTGGGGGAAATTCATTTCCTTATGTCATTGGAATGTCTGCTCCTATTTCTCAGGAGTTCAAGTCCTATTTCCTTGTGCATTCTTGTCTGTGTGGCTTGTGAATCCAGGGTAGTCTTGCTGCCTTTATGGAAGATGTGAGATGTGTGCCAATTGTTTATCTTGAATTAATGACTTGCTATTAAATCAGGATTCTGTGCTGTAAGGCTGCTCCCAGGAGGAACTTTCCTCCCCATGGGAAGTCTTCTCCTCCTGTCCTATGAAAGACTCCTGCTTGGTGACATAGCTAGCTAGGGGAACAAGAGAAATTGAAGTTTCTTCCTAGGCTTAGGGCAGGTGAAATGATCCCAACACCTCAGATTAGTGGGGGGGAGCTGCCCTGGATCAGATTGGGATGACACAGTGTTTGTAGAGGGGACTGTTGGAGTTTTCTGGGTCGCTGAAATAGCTGTTGAAGAATTAGACTGAAACAGATCTGTTGTAAAAATAGCAAAAGCAGATTGTACTTCACTTGGCAAGGGAATATGTTGGAAGAGATGAAAACAAGTGCTTTCCTAATAGGAAAAAAAGCTTTTAATAGCTCCTGCTGAGCATACATCCTGCTCCTGCTTATAGTGGCAGCCATTCATAATTTGCATTCCTTACAGACAAGAGAGGGGAAAGCATCTCTGCAGCTATACTTGCCATGGGCAGGGACACCTCTCAGCTACTCTCAGCTGCTCAAGGCCTCAGCCAGCCTGGCCTTGAACACCCCCAGGGAGGAGGCAGCCACAACCTGGCCAGGGCAGCCTATTCCAGAGGCTCACCACCCTCACACTGAAGAACTTCCTCAGCTCCAGTCTAACCCTGTTCTCCCTCAGCTTCAAACCATTCCCCCTTGGCCTGTCTCTAGACACCCTCAGGAAAAGTCTCTCTGCAGCCTTCCTCTAGGATTCCTTCAGGGACTGGAAGGCAGCTCTAAGGTCCCCCCAGAGTATTCTCCAGGCTGAACACCCCCAGCTCCCTCAGCCTATCCTCACAGCAGAGCTGCTCCAGCCCTTGGATCATCTTTGTGGCCTCCTCTGGCCTCACTCCAGCAGCTCTGTGTCCTTCTTCTGCTGGGGACAGCAGAACTGGAGGCAGGATTGGAGGTGGGGTCTCAGCAGAGCAGAGTCAAGGGGCAGAATCCCCTCTCTTGCCCTGCTGCTCACACTCCTCTGGCTGCAGCCCAGCACACAGCTGCCTGCTGGGCTGCATGAGGGCACTGCTGGCTCCTGGGGAGCTGCTCAGCACCCAACACCCCTAAGTGCCCTTCTTCAGGGCTTCTCTCAGCCCACTGTGCACCCAGCCTGTAATTCAGAAATGTAGTTAGTAGATCACATGAAGAGTGCTGCTTTTTGTGCTTCCTTGGGTTCTTTGGGTCCTTTTGGATCCTGTTCTGTAAATGTTGAGTTCATAGAATCTCACAGCTGTTGGTGCTGTGTGGGGAAGAAGAGTCAGAACTTTACTGCAAACACAGGCTCTTTTCTTTGGTTTTTTTGTTTTCCCCTCTCCCCATCCCCCTTTTGTAGGACCCTGAAGAACTGGATAGAGAAGCTGGAGAGCAGTTTCAGGAGGATACCTCAAAAGTTCAACCACAGCAGGAAAGAGCTTTTTCTCGGAAGACCCTAAGTACTAGTGAACCAGCTAAGGTAGGGCTGCCAAACTCACCTTGTCTTACTCATTCTGATTTGGAAGGGCCAGAAGTCCCCTGACACATTCATCAGGGTAGGTGAGGTTACAGTGGCAATCCTGCTTCAGGCTGGGTGGTCCTGAGTATAAGGGTGTGAGGTGAAGAAACACATAGAAGTGAAGAGAGACTGAGAGCCCTGGGGCTGTTTAGTCTGGAGAAGAGAAGGCTGAGAGGGATCTGATCAATGTCTGTCAGTATCTGAGAAGAGAAGGCTGAGAGGGATCTGATCAATGTCTGTCAGTATCTGAGGGGTGGGTGTCAGGATGAAGGTGATGGTCTCTCTTTGGTGCTGCCCAGTGATAGCACAAAGGACAATGGATATAAGCTGGAACACAGGAGGTTCCACCTCAACGTGAGGAGAAACTTCTTTATGGTGAGGGTGGAAGAGCCCTGGAGCAGGCTGCCCAGAGAGGTTGTGGAGTCTCCTGCTCTGGAGACTTTCAAAACCCACCTGGATGCCTTACTGTGGGACCTGCCCTGGGTGATGCTGCTCTGGCAGGGGGGTTAGACTGGGTGATCTCTAGAGGTCCTTTCCAACCCCTGCCATGTGGTGATGGCTAAGTTGATCTATTGTGAGGTGTCCCTGCCCATGCCAGGGCTTGCAAACTGGCTGATCCTTGAGGTCCCTTCCAACCCTGACAATTCTATGATGCTATAACTCTAAGTATAGATCAGTTATGAGTGTTGCAGAGGATGTCTGCTCTGGAAAGGTTCATCTTCTAAACCAGTAGTCATGACTGTCAAGATTGTTCTTATTTGAGTATTCAGGCAAGAATTCCAATCTGGCAACCTAAGAAGTGCCAAGTCTGAGCACAAGTGCCCTTTGCTGTTCCATTGCAATGGGATGAAGTGTTACTCACTCCTCCTGTCTTCAGTGCAGTCTAAATTTGATTTTCACTGGCTGCGCTGAGCCTGGGGTTAATGACTGAGTAAGAAAAGTTTTCCCAACCCAAGTCACCATTTGCTTCAGCTCATAGGTGAAACAAATACTCCAAGAGTGCCAGTTCTCCTTAAGCCTTGTCCAGCTGGCAGAGGTTTCAAGTACAGCATCACACTGTAGGAAGCAGTAAAGTATTTCATATCTCTAGAGGGAGTGGCTTTGTGCTCTGTAAAGTGAGAGGACAGTTTGGGACCACAGGATTTGGCAGAGCCTTGAGTTTTCAATTGCTGAGCGTTTGTTTTACACAGCTAACAGTTTCATAAGGGCCAGTGGTTTGAACTTAGAGAAGAGGAGGTTTAGGTTGGATGTTAGCAACACGTTCTGCACCATGAGGGTGCTGGAACACTACAGCAGGTTGCCCAGGGAGGTAGATGAGACCCCATGCTTTGGTATAATTCAAGGTCAGACTCAGCAAGGCTCTGAGCAGCCTGGTTTAGTGGAGGGTGTCCCTGCTGACTGCAGGGGGGGTTGGACTGGATGCCCTTTGGAAGTCCCTTCCAGCCCAACCCATTCTATGGTTGATTAATGAATTGCACAGTGATGCATACAGCTGTGTTTTCAAACAGGCTTCACTCAGTGTTGCAGGTTTCCCTTCTGAAGAGCCTTGTTAACACAGAACACCTCAGCAAAAAGGAGGACCCAGTTTGTAGTGTTGGATGTTGTCCCTTCCTTCCCCTCATCCAAAATGCAGACAGAAATACAGGACTTGGAAGAAGGTCCAGGTCATGCTGTAACTGCATCATTGCTTCATGTGCTCTCACATTCAAGCTGCAGCATGTTTGTTAGTCACCCTGACACACCTCTGTGCCATTTCAATCTTAACTGAGTAGCTTTACCTGCAGGTGGGGAGTGATTCTGTCCTAACACAGCTGTGATAGTGGGTGTTGTCTTGGACCACAGCTTCAATTTCCACTTCTCCCTGGGAGGGGACTATTTACAAGGGCTTGGTGAGAGGGAATGGATTGAAGCAAGTGCAGGAGAGATTGAGAATGAAGATTAGGAAGAAATTCTTTCCAGTGAGGGTGGGGAGACACTGGAACAGGTTGCCCAGGGAGGTTGTGGTGTCCTGTCCCTGGAGGTGCTCAACACCAGGCTGGATGAGGCCTTGAGCAACCTGGGTTTGTGGGAGTTGTCCCTGCCCACAGCAGAGGGATTGGAACTGGATGGTCTTTAATCTCACTTCCAACCCAACCCATTCTATAAATCTATTACATCAGTGACCTGCATCACAACTTCTCTGGGCAGCCTGCTCCAGGGCTCTGGCACCCTCACTGTGCACCACTGAAAAGAGCTTGGTCCCCTCCACTTGGCACCCCCCAACCCTCAGATAGTGATAGACATTGATCAGATCCCCTCTCAGCCTTCTCCTCTCCAGACTAAACAGCCCCAGGGCTCTCAGTCTCTCTTCACAGGGGAGATGCTCAAGTCCCCTAATCACCCTTTTGGATCTCCCTTGGACTCTCTCCAGCAGGTCTCTGTCTCTCTTGAACTGGGGAGCCCCAAACTGGACACAGGATTGCAGGTGTGGTCTCAGCAGGGCAGAGCAGAGGGGGAGAAGAACCTCCCTAGCCCTGCTGGCCACACTTTGCTTGCTGCACCCCAGGATGCCATTGGCTCTCTTGGCCACAAGGGCACATTGCTGTCCCATGCAGAACTTGCTGTCCACCAGCACTCCAAGGCCTGTCTCCATGGAGCTGCTCTCCATCAGGACAGCTCCTAAGCTGTCCTGGTGCCTGCTGTTGTTCCTCCCCAGATGCAGGACCCTGCACTTGTCCTTCTTGAACTCCATGAGGTTTGCCTGCACCCAGCTCTCAGCCTGTCCAGATGTGGTTGGATGTCAGCACAGCCTGACAGGCGTCAGCCTCCCCCCAGTTTGGTATCATCAATGAATTGCTGAGGGTACTCTCAATGCCCTCAGCCAGGTCATTGATAAGGACAATAGACATGTCCAGAGAAGGGCCATGAGGATGAGCAGAGGGCTAGAGCTCCTCTCCTGTGAGGACAGACTGAGAGAATTGGGGTTGTTCAGTTCAGAGAAGGGAAGGCTCTGAGGAGACCTTCTTGTGGCCTTCCAGTATCTGAAGGGGGCTCCAAGAAAGCTGGGGAGGGACTTTTGAGGGTGTCAGGGAGGGATAGGACTGGGGGGAATGGAACAAAACTAGAAATGGGTAGATTCAGCTTGGATGTTAGGAAGAAGTTGTTCCCTATGAGGGTGGTGAGAGACTGGCACAGGTTGCCCAGGGAGGTGGTGGAAGCCTCCTGCCTGGAGGTTTTTGCAGCCAGGCTGGCTGTGGCTGTGAGCTATAGTGTGAGGTGTCCCTGGGCATGGCAGGGGGCTTGGAACTGGCTGATCCTTGAGGTCCCTTCCAACCCTGACAGTTCTGTGACAGTGAACAGAACTGGGCCCACTACTGCAGTACTTGCTGGCTGCTCTTGCAAGTATCTACAAAGATAAAAGTTTGATTTCTTCTGGGGTTTGTGTTGTGCATTTAGACCTGGGCAGTTTGCTTTGCAGCCAGTGGATGCATGTCACTGTCTACCATCTCTTCTGTCTTCTGGACTATTTGTTGGAGTCTTAGTGATTTATTTTTGAAGGCTTTCTTTGTGTGTTCTGTATCTCAAGAATCATGTGTGGTTTCTTTGTGAGCAGCTAGAAGAGCTGGCACTAGATGGCAGTCAGGGTCTTGAACACCTTGAAGGCTTTGAATATTGACTTCATGTTGATTTTCTTTCCTGTTTTTAACAAACTTCTGGCTTTTTTCCCCCCTGTTTTTCAACCAGCCTGAGGAGGCTCCTTCACTTGCTGTTTCTACTGAGCCATCTGTAATTGTATCAGAGAGTGATTCTGACAAGATCACTTCCCAAGTGCCACAGATGCTGCAACAGACAGATATTTCTAGTCCCAATATTAAGCAAAACAGTGTGCCTCCTCCACAGAGTAAGTATCTCTCAGTACAATTCCTTTGCCTGAATTTGGGGGGACGGGTGTGTTTGCTTTTCCTTATGTGTGGATCTAGTTGGAATGATTTGCCCTGAGCTTTGATTGCAGCAGAGTATCACCTAGGTAGTTGCATTTCACATTTAGATACCTTGCCATGGCTTAGCTTGCAGTGAAGAGCGTGGGCAAATGTGCTGTCACTGGTTCATATGCTTGAAACATAGGAATATGGGATGTGTCCCCAGCAGGAGGAGGACACAGAGCTGCTGGACTGAGTCCAGAGGAGGTCACAAGGATGATCCAAGGGCTGGAGCAGCTTTGCTGTGAGGATAGGCTGAGGCAGCTGGGGGTGTTCAGCCTGGAGAAGAGAGGACTCTGGGGGACCTTAGAGCTGCCTGCCAATAGCTGAAGGGATCCTACAGGGAGGCTGAAGAGAGACTTTTTCTGAGGGTGTCTAGAGACAGGACAGGGGGGAATGGTTTGGGGGAGAACAAGGTAAGACTGGAGCTGAGGAAGAAGTTCTTCAGTGTGAGGGTGGTGAGACTCTGGAAGAGGCTGCCCAGGGAGGCTGTGGCTGCCTTATCAATCAAGACCGGGTTGGATGAGCAGCTGAATCGATTTGAGAGGCATGCCTGCCTGAGTCCCTGGAGGAGATGATCACTGAGGTCCCTCCCAACCTGAGCCATTCTAGGACTGACTGAAAATGTCTGTTTGCCTTGCCCAGTCCTTAACAGCCATTTGGAGATCCTCTTGGCCAGACTGCAGCTCCATGCTGTGACTGAGCAGTTCTGCCAACTCGCCTGCTTGCAAGCCTTCCGTGGAACAGATGGCTGCTAATCTAGCAGTTGGGAGGATAGCAAACTCCCAGAAATCTGGGGTAGAAAAGCACAACTCAGTCAATTTTCAACCCACTGGGTTGGGCTTTTTTTTTTTTTCACTTCTTAATTCATCAACAACTTTTTCAATATACTTCCATGAAATTTAATAATCTTGGAAGAAAGGAGTTGCTGATCTGGGAGCAGGAAGGTGTTGGGTTGTGCAGGTTTGGGTTTTGTAACCTAACATGCATCAGGCTGAACTTTTGCAGGTCTGTTGCACACCCTGCTGTGCCCAGAGATGCCAAATGTGTGCTCCATGGTACTCAGCAGAAGTCCTGGTATTGAAGTGCTCACCTGGGGAGGCAGAAAAGGGAAGTCAGGATGGGGCTTGAAATTTAGTGAGCTGGAGCACCTCTGCTGTGAGGACAGGTTGAGGGAGCTGGGGGTGTTCAGCCTGGAGAAGAGAAGGCTCCAGGGAGACCTAATGCATGGTTTAGTTGGTTGGGTGGTGTTGGATGATAGGTTGGATAGGTTGGATGCGATGATCTTGAAGGTCTCTTCCAACCTGGTTTATTCTATTCTAACAGCAACCTGCCAGTACCTGAAGGGGGCGACAAGAAGGCTGCAGAGGGACTGTTTGCAAAGGCCTGCAAGGACAGAACGAGGGACAATGGCTTGAAATGAGAGCAGAGCAGATTTAGATTGGATGTTAGGAACAAGTTCTGCACCAGTCAGATCCTGGGCTGCATCAGGAGAAGTGTGGCCAGCAGGGCAAGGGAGGTGATTCTCCCCCTCTGCTCAGCTCTGGGGAGACCCCACCTGGAGTACTGCCTCCAGTTCTGGAGCCCCTATTACAAGAGGGATCTGGAGGTGCTGGAAGGTGTCCAGAGAAGGGCCACAAGGATGATCAGAGGGCTGGAGCACCTCTCCTGTGAGGACAGACTGAAGGAGTTGGGGCTGTTCAGTCTGGAGAAGAGAAGGCTCCCAGGTGACCTCATTGTGGCCTTCCAGTATCTGAAGGGGTCCTACAGGAAGGCTGGGGAGGGACTTCTCAGGATCTCAGGTAGTGATAGGACTAGGGGGAATGGAATGAAGCTGGAGGTGAGGAGATTCAGGTTGGATGTGAGGAGGAGGTTCTTCCCCATGAGAGTGGTGAAGCCCTGGAATGGGTTGTCCAGGGAGGTGGTTGAGGCCCTGTCCCTGGAGGTGTTTAAGCCCAGGCTGGATGAGGCTGTGGCCAGGCTGATCTAGTGTGGGGTGTCCCTGCCCATGGCAGGGGGGTTGGAACTAGATGATCCTTGTGGTCCCTTCCAACCCTGACTGATACTATGATACCATGAGGGTGTTGAAACACTGCAACAGGTTGCCCAGGGAGGTAGGTGAGACCTCATCCCTGTAGAGAGATTGAAGGTCTGGCTGGTGCCACCTGATCTAGCAGAGGATGTCCCTGCTGACTGCAGAGGGGTTGGGCTGGATGAGCTTTGGAAGTCCCTTCCAACCCAAATCATTCTGTGGTTGTTTTGAACAACTTCATAATCCTATGGGGGTGTCCTCCCCAGGATTTGAGATGTCAGCTCTGTGTCAACTTCCCTCCCCAGTCAGTCCTAACTCTCTAGTTATGCTTTGCTTTTAGCCAAGTCTGAAGAAAGCTGGGAATCCCCCAAGCAAGTGAAAAAGAAGAAGAAGGCAAGGAGGGAAACGTGAAGCTGCAGAGATGGACACACCTGTGGCTGAATACTGTCAATGAAGATCATGCTGTTTATGCAATAATTTGTGAACATGTACAGAATTTTATAGGAATTGAAACCAATTTTTAAAGAAAACCAACCAGAACTGCTGTGAACACAACCATCCTGAGAGAGGAAATCCAAGGCAAAGCAAACTGTGCTGGAGCAAAGCAGCAAACCTGCTCCACGGGGAGGGGGGTGGAAAGACTTCTCTGAAGAGTCTCAACTTTTGGAGAGAGAGAGAAAAGAGAGAGAGAGAGAGAGAGAGCTCTTAATTAAAAACAAAGTGTAACAAAAACAAACTGGTTTGACAACAGTGCTCTGTTTACAACAGATTCAACTCATCTGCAGCTGTGGAGGAAAGATGGATTTCAAGGAAAGGTTTAAAGGAAGAACAAAACCAAACCACCAAACCTAATTGTCTCTCCAATAGTGTCGGGGTGCTTCCTGCCTCTGCTGAGGGGCTGAGAAGCACAGAATGTCAAGCATCTGATAGCTCTTTCATGCCTAAATCCAAGTGCTTTGATTGAATTCCATAATCTGCCATATCTGTCCAGGAAGCTGGTTTAGCAGGGTCTGCTAGCCAGGAGAGGAATCGCAAGTGCAAGAATCATTGAATCATGTGTACAGTCCAAGGCCTTCGTGGTTCATTCTATGAAGTTAACAACAATAAAACCAAGCAAGCAAGCAAACAAACCAGAATCTGGCTTTGGGTTAAAAGCTTGAGAATGTGATTTGAAACTTGAGTTAGCGTGGGCTCGTGGAGTTAGTTTTGATGATGTCTATTACCTTACTTGAATTCTTGGGAGATCCATTTTGAAGAGTGCAGCCAAGGTGCAGAACCTTTTTGGGTTGGGTTTGTGGTTGTTTTTTTCTCCTTCATTCCATCCAGCTCTTGGTTGATCCAGACTCCCAGATAAAACTCTTCCTTCCAACCTCCAAACTCATGGAATGAATCCAAATGAAATCTTCCCTTCCCTTTAATGCTTTTGAACTTGCTATGCCTGATTTTTTTTTCCCTTCTGCCATACCAAATTCTCCTCTCTGCTCCTAAAACCCTGAAGAAAGCAAAGTAAATATTTGGGGTTTAACCCTACCCCATTGGTTTGTTCTCCATTCCTAAAACCCTCAAGAAAGCCAAGTGATGTTTTTTTTCCCTCATCCCCAATTCTGTTCTGTTCTCTGCTCCTAAAACTCTTAAAGAAAGCAAAGTGAGTTACTCTTTTTCTCGTCCCCAATTCTGTTCTCTCTTCCTAAAACCCTGAAGAAATGAAAGTGAATATTTTTCCTCATCCCTAATTCTGTTCTTTGCTCCTAAAACTCTCAAGAAAGCAAAGTGAATTACTATTTTTCTGATCCCCAATTCTGTTCTGTTCTCTGAAGAGAACAGAAGAAAGCAAAGTGTTTTTTTATCCCTCATCCCCAATTCTGTTCTCCATTCCTAAAACCCTGAAGAAATGAAAGTGAATTATTTTTTCCTCACCCCCAATTCTGTTCTGTTCTCTGCTCCTAAAACTCTTAAAGAAAGCAAAGTGAATTATTTTGTCCTCATCCCCAGTTCTGTTCTGTTCTCTACTCCTAAAACTCTGAAGCAAAGTGGATTATTATTTTTCTTGTCCCCAATTCTGCTCTCAGAAGAGAGCAGAAGAAAGTTAAGTGGGGTTTTTTTGGTCTCATCCCCAATTCTGTTCTGTTCTCTGCTCCCAAAACTCAAAGCAAAGTGAATTACTCTATTTCTTGTCCCCAATTCTGCTCTGTTCTCTGAAGAGAGCAGAAGAAATCAGTGTTCTTTTTTTCCTCATCCCCACTTCTGTTCTCTCTTCCTAAAACCCTGAAGAAATGAAAGTGAATATTTTTCCTCATCCCTAATTCTGTTCTTTGCTCCTAAAACTTTCAAGAAAGCAAAGTGAAGTACTCTTTCTCTTGTCCCCAGTTCTGCTCTGTTCTCTGAAGAGAGCAGAAGAAATCAGTGTTCTTTTTTTCCTCATCCCCAATTCTGTTCTCTGCTCCCAAAACTCAAAGCAAAGTGAATTACTCTATTTCTTGTCCCCAGTTCTGCTCTGTTCTCTGAAGAGAGCAGAAGAAATCAGTGTTCTTTTTTCCCTCATCCCCAATTCTGTTCTCTCTTCCTAAAACCCTGAAGAAATGAAAGTGAATTATTTTTTCCTCATCCCCAATTCTGTTCTCTCTTCCTAAAACCCTGAAGAAAGCAAAGTGAGTTACTATTTTTCTTCTCCCCAGTTCTGTTCTGTTCTCTGAAGTGAGCAGAAGAAATCAGTGTTCTTTTTTTCCTCATCCCCAATTCTGTTCTTTCCTTTCTTTCAGAGTTTTAGGAGCAGAGCTGAATTATTTTTTCCCTCATCCCCAATTCTGTTCTCTGAAGAGAGCAGGAGAAAGCAAAGTGGGGTGGTTTTTTTTCCTCATCCCCAACCCTGTTCTCCATTCCTAAAGCTCTGAAAGAAGCCAAGTGATTAATATTACTTTTGTGTGTGTGTGTGTCTGTGTGTGTTGTTCTCACACAAATGACTTTGAATTTCAAAGGTCTGTTGGAGAGCTAAAAGTGGCTTCAGACAGCTTTAATTGACATTGTCAAGACCAGTTATCAGGAACACATTTTTTTACTGCCTTAACCTGTAGTATGTAGAATGTGTCTAGAGTTCTGGACAGGAATTAGTGTTTTTTACATATATATATATATTAAAAGGACAATAAAAAACCCCATGCAAGCATAGCAGCTGTAAAATAAAGACCATTTCCTGCTTGGAAACTGGTGATGAAAAACGGTGTTGAAGGTTTCTTGTGGTTTTGAGGCCTGGCAGGTTGTGTCTGGAAAGTGCTTGCTCAGCCATGGACGCTGTAAATAGCCTTCCCAAGCTTCTGGTGACCCAGGATGGAAGTGAATTCAGTTGAACAACAGCCCAGATTATGTTTTCTTTTTCCTTAAATAATTGACTTCTGGTTTTTGGGGGTGTTTGGTTGGGGTTTTTTTGTGGCACAAGCAGAATTGTTAACAGCTGTAACTCGTGGTCCTGATCAACAGCCCCTCGGTCTTAATGTACTTGGCTGCGAGCTTGCACCCATGAGGGTGGTGAGAGACTGGCACAGGTTGCCCAGGGAGGTGGTGGAAGCCTCCTGCCCTGAGGTTTTTGCAGCCAGGTTCCAAGGAGACCTTCTTGTGGCCTTCCAGTATCTGAAGGGAGCTCCAAGAAAGCTGGGGAGGGACTTTTGAGGGTGTCAGGGAGTGATAGGACTGGGGGGAATGGAACAAAACTAGAAATGGGTAGTTTGAGCTTGGATGTTAGGAAGAAGTTGTTCCCCATGAGGGTGGTGAGAGACTGGCACAGGTTGCCCAGGGAGGTGGTGGAAGCCTCCTGCCTGGAGGTGTTTGCAGCCAGGCTGGCTGTGGCTGTGAGCAAGCTGCTGTAGTGTGAGGTGTCCATGCCAATGACAGGGGGCTTGGAACTGGCTGAACCTTCAGGTCCCTTCCAACCCTGACAGTTCTGTGATTAATGAATGCGAGGAGCTGGCTTTAATTGTGCTGAGAGTGCAGCTTGCTCCTGGAGAGATCTCCTAGTAACTGAGTACTAACTGGCACAGTTTTGCCCCTTGTGTAGCAGGAAGATGTGACAGTGGGTTGGTTGAAAGAAATTGAGCACATTGCCAGTGTTGATTGGGTTACTGGGAAGGGAGGAATGCCTGAGACCTGTCCTGTCAACTAAACCCAGACCGAAAAGCCCAGAAGCTTGAGACCTGAAGTCCGGCTTTGCAAGGAGGAAACAAACAAGGTGTTAGGAAGGAAAAAAAACCAAACCACAATCAATCATGCAGAGTCCTTTGCATGTAAATAATATTCTCGTTGTGCTTGTCTTCAGTGGGGTTGCCAGAGCACCCTTGAATTCAGGTCTGTGATGTCTCTGTGTGTCCAAACCGTGTTGCCAGTCTGTGTGTCGTGCTGCAAGCCTCCGCTCGAGGAAAACACAGAAAGGTTTTGATGGCAGCAGGGAGCGCCCCCCCACCCCCCACCCCGAGGGTGTTCACTGCGCAAGTTCTTCTCCTGGAGATCCAATTGGTGATGTTTCTGAGTTAGTAAAGCTTGTAACTCTTGAATAGCTTCTCCCTGGCGGGGAGGGAGTGAGGAAGAAGAAACCAACTAGCTAACAACACAGGAGCCCTGCTCATTAACTGCTCCCACTTAACAGCGGGGTGCCAACGCGGAGCCTCCTGTTCAGCAGCTCCTCTTCCCTTCCTGTGCGCTTGCAACGTCTGAGGAAGCGGAGCTTGCTTCATTTGGCATCCTTGGAGAGCTTAGCAACTGTCTAGTAACTGTCTAGTCGCTGTCCAGAAATAGAAGCGTGCTGCTCTGTGTCGTGTTTCCAGGGCCCCAGCAATGCTCAGTCCTGACCAGACACCGAATCCACACTTTGCTGCTTGGGGGGAAATGGAAGAACAGCAGGGAAAGGAACTTTGGCATTTGAACCTTGTTCCTGCATTTGGCTTGGCTTTTTCCTTTTTCTTTTGCCTGTTTGGTTGGGGGGGGTGGAGTTTCCCCTTTGAGGTTTTTCCCCCCCTTTTCCTTTTTTCCCCTTTCTTTTTCACTCCTGTTTTACCTTTTCCCTTTGGGGGTTTTTCCTATAGGGTTTTTTCCTTTTCTGGAGTTTCCTTTTGGGGGTTTTCCTTTTCCTTTTGGGGGGTTTTACTTTTTGGGGGTTTTCTTAGTTGGGGTTTTTCCTTTTCCTTGGTTGGGGTTTTCCTACTTAGGGTTTTTCCCTTTCCCCTGTTGGGGGTTTTCCCTCTTCCTCTGTTGGGGGTTTTTCCCTTTCCCTCTTCCTCTGTTGGGGGCTTTTCCCTTTCCCTCTTCCTCTGTTGGGGGCTTTTCCCTTTCCCTCTTCCTCTGTTGGGGGCTTTTCCCTTTCCCCTCTTCCTCTGTTGGGGGCTTTTCCCTTTCCCCTCTTCCTCTGTTGGGGGCTTTTCCCTTTCCCCTCTTCCTCTGTTGGGGGCTTTTCCCTTTCCCCTCTTCCTCTGTTGGGGGCTTTTCCCTTTCCCCTCTTCCTCTGTTGGGGGCTTTTCCCTTTCCCTCTTCCTCTGTTGGGGGCTTTTCCCTTTCCCCTCTTCCTCTGTTGGGGGCTTTTCCCTTTCCCCTCTTCCTCTGTTGGGGGCTTTTCCCTTTCCCTCTTCCTCTGTTGGGGGCTTTTCCCTTTCCCCTCTTCCTCTGTTGGGGGCTTTTCCCTTTCCCCTCTTCCTCTGTTGGGGGCTTTTCCCTTTCCCCTCTTCCTCTGTTGGGGGCTTTTCCCTTTCCCCTCTTCCTCTGTTGGGGGCTTTTCCCTTTCCCCTCTTCCTCTGTTGGGGGCTTTTCCCTTTCCCCTCTTCCTCTGTTGGGGGCTTTTCCCTTTTGGTCTTTGCTGTTCTGTTGAATGCTTGGAATGGTTTCCTAATCCAATCTTTGAGGTGGGGGTGGGGTGTTGTTTTGTTGGGGTTTTTTTCCCCCTGAATACTCTGGATTTCTTTGTATGCATAATTTAACCTGGTTGTGCTGATGTGTAACGGGGCAGTCATGGCATATTTTTTCTTCCTTGTGTGGGGAGGGAGAGGTGTACAGAGCTCTGATGTACTTGTTACAAAGCTAACAGCTGTGCACTGCTTTGGAGGGGGGTGGGAGGTTCCTCCTGGTGCCCTTTTGGAAGTCTAAAGCAAGCAAACAGAAGTGCAAGAGGAAAGCACTCCTGCAATATTTACTAAGAAAGAATGTACATATTAAAAACATGTCAAACTTTATAGCAATCCTTCTGGTGCTCTTGTGTTGTACCTGGCAATTTGTGTCTCATCAGAAACTGCTCCCAGCTGGGGGATTGTCCCCTGGACAAGGCTTTGAAGAAGGACAGAGGGCATGGTTTACACAGGCTTCAGATCCATAAGCTGTTTAGTCTGGAGAGAAGACTGAGAGGGGATCTGATCAATGTCTATAAATATCTGAGGGCTGGGGGTCAGGAAGGAAGGGACAGGGACAGGCTCTGCTCACTTGCACCCTGTGACAGGACAAGGGGCAATGAATGGAAAGTACAGCACAGGAGGTTCCACCTCAACTTGAGGAAGAACTTTTTACCCTGAGGGTCACAGAGCACTGGAGCAGGCTGCCCAGAGAGTTGTGTAGTTTCCTTCCCTGGAGACTTTCCAGCCCTGTCTGGATGTGTTCCTGTGTGACCTGCACTATGGTCCTACTTTGGGTGGACTTGAAGATTTCCAGAGGTCTTTTCCAACCCCTAACATCTTGGGATCTGTGATAAGGACAAGTGCAGAGATGATCTCTGAGGTCCCATCTGACCTATGCCATTCTCTCTCATTTAAGACCTAACAGCATCAACTGAGGGAACTGGGGTGGGGGGCAGGGATGTGCAGCCAAGGATTTTAGGCCACACCTTGAGTCCTGTGTCCAGTTTTGGGCCCCTCAATTTAAGAAGGACAGTGAGACTCCTGAATGTGTCCAGAGAAGGGCAATGAGGCTGGGGAGGGGTCTGGAGCACAGCCCTGTGAGGAGAGGCTGAGGGAGCTGGGGTTGCTTAGCCTGGAGAAGAGGAGGCTCAGGGGAGACCTTCTTGCTCTCTACAACTCCTTGAAGGGAGGTGGCAGCCAGGTGGGGGTTGGTCTCTTCTCCCAGGCAGCCAGCACCAGAACAAGAGGACACAGTCTCAAGCTGCACCAGGGGAGGTTTAGGCTGGAGGTGAGGAGAAAGTTCTTCATAGCAAGAGAGATTGGGCATTGGAATGTGCTGCCCAGGGAGGTGGTGGAGTCCCTGTCCCTGGAGCTGTTCAAGAGGGGATTGGATGTGGCCCTTGGAGCCATGGTTTAGTTGTCAGGAGGTCTGTGGTGACAGGTTGGACTTGATGATCTTTGAGGTCTTCTACAACCTTATTGATTCTATGAATCTAACCCTGAAACTATGCAGCATTCCCACAGGTTCTGTGCCCTGCAGGACTACCAGAGCTGCTGCTGCTGGCTGGGCTGGGTGTGGAGAACAAAGGAGGAGAACTTGCTTTCTCAGATGGGCAGCAGTGGGGAGGGGTGGGGGGTGTTGTTGCCTGTACCCCATGGTTCACAGGCTGAGGAAGCTTGGTTGAATCACTGAAGTTGTGTGGTCTCCATAGTCAGTCCCCTCCACTTATGAAACTGGTGAACTTTTCTTTGAACTGCTCAGTTGTCCCAAGTTGAAGGCTTTCTTTAGTGAGACAATGATGCCTTCAATTTTGGTGTGTTCTGGAAAGGAAAATGGAATTGAAAACCCTTAACTTGAAGGGTTTCATGCAGGGGGGAAGGAAAAAGTATGATAAGGAACATCTGCAGGTCACAACAAGCACATTTTCTGCTCTAATTCTGGCATCAAGGGGGTGACTTTTAACTTGGCTGAGGATCTGTAAGCCAGTCCAGGGCAGAGGGTAAGTCATGGACCTCTCAGAAAGGCCTCACCACAATCAACTCATAAAGCAGAGTTGTGAAGACTGTTTCCTGCTTGCTCAAGGACAGCAAATTCCCCACACAGTTTCCACTGGATTTTCAACAGGCTCTGACTTGGACTTCAGTGATTGCTTCTTTCAAATCTCTGGACAGGCTGAAGAGTTGGGCAGGGAGGAATTGAATGAAATCCAGCAAGGAGAAGGGTAGAGTCTGGCATCTGGGAAAGAACAACCCTAGGGATCAGGATAGGTTGGGATCTGACCTGTTGGAGAGCAGCAAAGGGGAAAGGTATTTGGGGGTCCTGATGCACAAGAGGATGCCCAGGAGCCAGCAATGTGCCCTTGTGGCCAAGGAGGCCAAGGGCTTCCTGAGGTGCATTAGAAGGGCTGTGGTGAGTAGGTCCAGAGAGATTCTCCTGCCCCTCTGCTCTGTCCTGCTGAGGCCACATCTGGAATATTGTGTCCAGTTCTGGGCCCCTCAGGTCAAGAAGGACCTCAGGGAACTGCTTGAGAGAGTCCAGCACAGAGTCACAAAGCTGCTGCAGGCAGTGGAACATCTCCCTGTGAGGACAGGCTGAGGGAGCTGGGGCTTGGAGCAGAGGAGCCTGAGGGTGACCTCATGGCTGGGGATAAAGATGTGCAGGGCAGTGTGGGGAGGATGGAGCCAGGCTCTGCTCAGGGATGTCCAAGGACAGCACAAGGGGCACTGGGGGCAAGCTGGAGCAGAGGAGGTGCCACAGGAACAGAAGGGGAAACTTTTTCCCTGTGAGGGTGGCAGAGCCCTGGAGCAGGCTGCCCAGAGAGGTTGTGGAGTCTCCTCTGGAGACTTTCCAACCCCACCTGGATGTGTTCCTGTGTGACCTGCCCTGGGTGATGCTGCTCTGGCAGGGGGGTTGGGCTGGATGATCTCTGGAGATCCCTTCCAACCCTTAATGTTCTGTGATGCTGTGACACTGAGGGCAGTTTTCAGTGTTTCCTGTCACAGCTTGGTTCACTCTGTGCTGTTTCCTTGACCCTGTAGCTGGCAAGCAAAGCTGTGCCTTGAGCTGTGCCTTGAGCTGTGCCTGCAAGTGAAGCAAAGAAAACCCAAGCAGCCTGTGTTCTTAATAAGCAAAAATAATGTTCCTCAGATCTGACCTGGGGATTGAACACTTTGGAACAGTAAGGGAAGTGAAATGTCTTTAAGTGCTTTTCTGGAGTGGGCTCAGCGCTTGGTAGACCTGAGCTGGCAAATCAATACTCTGCTGTTTCCTATTCATGAATGTGCCACAGGGATGTGATTCAAAGTCATCCAAGTTATGCAGCCTGCTGCTAGCAAGGAACTTCTTGACAGTGTTGTAGGAGTGTGGATCTCAATGCAAGTCCTTAGCAGGCACCAGCAGATTCAGTGATTGGGTTGGTAATGATTGAAACTGGAGCAGGGCAGATTCAGGTTGGACACCAGGAGGAAGTTCTGCACAGTGAGAGTGGTGAAATACTGGAACAGGCTGCCCAGAGATGTGGTTGAGGCCCTGACCCTGGAGACATTCAAGCTCAGACTGGATGTGGCCCTGTGCAGCCTGCTCTAGCTGAAGGTGTCCCTGCAGAGTGCAGGGGGGGTTGGACAAGGTGACTTTGAGGGTCCCTTCCATCCCAATGCAATCTGTGTGGATCTGTGTGAGTTTTAGCTTGTATTGGCCTGAGCACAAAAAATGCTCAAGGCTGTGGCAGAGATGGCTGATTGAAGGGTTGCAAAGCCTGGCCTATCAGTGGCAGAGAGGGGCAGACAAAGATACCCAGGGATTGTCTGATGTTTGGAATTTCTGCACTCACATCCCATGATTCCTAGGCCATGGGAAACTTCACAGAACCACAGAATGGGAGGGGTTGGAAGGGACCCCTCAGAGATCATCCAGTCCAACCCCCCCTGCGAGAGCAGCATCACCCAGGGCAGGTCACACAGGAACACATCCTGGTGGGTTTGGAAAGTCTGCAGAGAAGGAGACTCCACAACCTCTCTGGGCAACCTGCTCCAGGGCTCTGTCATGCTCACAGTGAAGAAGTTCTTCCTCATGCTGAGGTGGAATCATAGAATCAATAAGGTTGGGAAAGACCTCAGAGATCATCAAGTCCAACCTATCACCTAATATCTAACACCTTCTGACAACTAAACCATGGCTCCAAGTGCCACATCCAAGCCTTTTGTGAACACCTCCAGGGATGGTGACTCCACCACCTCCCTGGGCAGCACATTCCAATGGCCAATCTCTCTTGCTGGGAAGAACTTTCTCCTCACCTACAATCTAAACTTCCCCTGGCGCAGCTTGAGACTGTGTCCTCTTGTTCTGGTGCTGATTGCCTGGGAGGAGAGACCAACCCCCTCCTGGCTACAACCTCCCTTCAGGTGTCTCTTTCTGCAGGACTTCATCATTTCTCTAAACTGCCTTTATACCTCTCTGGACTTCTAGACTTGGGTGAAAAGCAGATTGTAGCCAGGAAGGGGTTGGTCTCTTCTCTCTAGCTCTGTCTGTGGTGACAGGTTGGACTTGATGATCTTTGAGGTCTCTTCCAGCCTTGGTGATACTGTGATATGAAGCTTTAAGTTTCCTGATCTTTCCCATCAGGCTTTCTGAGTGGAATGAATAATTACACCGGAAACTGCTCTGAGGTAATTAGCATTCACCTTCTCATCCTGCCTTCCTTTCTCTTCTGAGGACATCCAGGTTAAAGCCATTGATGGGAAACCAGAAGCAGAAAGGAGACATGCAGTCTCTCTGTGCTGCAGGATGTTCTAAGCAGCTACATGCTGCCTGTAGCAGCTCCAGAGCCTGGGGCTCCTTCTGCCTGGATGCTGGAGCCCAGCTTGTGCCCAGCCCAGGCTGATGGTTGCTGCTGCTGCTGCATTGCCTTCTGCAGACACAGGATGCTGATGGAGATGCCAACAAGAGGTGTTCCCTTCAGCTCTGTCTCCTGGGTGTGGGACTCACAGGAGCCCCAAGGCCAGATGGGATGGCCCAGCACGAAGTTTGCAAGTGGATAACACATAGGCATAGTTTGGGGCAGATATCAGCTCTCACCCTTGCAGCAGCCAGCCCCAGGCACTCAGGCTGTGCCCCATGGTCCCACCCCAGCTGCCAGGGCTGGGCCTCTCTCTTGCCTAAGCCCTGCTGATCCCCTCCTGTAGCTGCCACTTATTCCTTGCAGCCCACACACACTGTGGAGAGTGAGACTGCCCAAAGAGACAGATAAAAGACTGCACAAGAAGAGAGGGGGATGAGGAAGAAGGCTGAGATGAGGCAGGGTCAGACACATAGCTGACCCCTCTCATAACCCTTTCTGTCTGATCTCCACTTTTTTCCCTTCTTGAGCCCAGTCCTGCAGTCATTCCTTCCTCAGTTTGCAGTCCCCCTCAATTCCCATGTTCCTCCTGTTTGTCTGGCATAGGCCAGGTGACCACCTCCAAAGCAGGGAATGGAGCTCTTCAGTCAACAGCCAGAGACTTTGGGTCTTTGGTATTGTCTCCATTGTCCCTTGTCTGTCATTTTTTAACTCTGTGTCCCCCTTTATCTCTTATCCATTTTGCTTTGAAACACTCAGGTCCTTGGGCAGATAACCCTGATGAGGCAGAGGCTCCTATCTGCCACAGGCACTCACAAGGTGTGTGTGTGTGTAAGGAGTTAGTTTCTAACTTGCTGACTTTCAGGTCTTAGAGGAGAAGGTTTGCTGAGGAGATCAGTGAGAGTCCAGACCTTTGGTCTCCCTACTACTTGTTTTGGCAATAGGGATAGTTCCTTTTATTAGAATGCCAGTGTCATTCCTGAATATCAGTCTGGAAAACACAAGAGGGCATTGAGAGTCACAGGATCCCAGGATGTTAGGGGTTGGAAGGGACCCCTGGAGATCATCCAGTCCAACCCCCCTGCCAGAGCAGGAGCAGAGAATCCAGCACAGGTCACACAGGAACACATCCAGGCAGGCCTGGAAAGGCTCCAGAGAAGGAGACTCCACAACCACTCTCGACAGTCTGTTCCAGTGCTCTGTGACCCTCACAATCAAGAAATTCCTCCTCATGTTGAGGTGGAACCTCCTGTGCTGGAGTTAATATCTATTGCTCCTTTTCTTATCCCAGGGCACAACTGAGCAGAGCCTGTCCCTGTCCCTTCCTTCCTGACCCCCACCCCTCAGATATTGATAGACATTGATCAGATCCCCTCTCAGTCTTCTCCTCTCCAGACTAAACAGCCCCAGGGCTCTCAGCCTCTCCTCACCAGGCAGTGCTCCAGTCCCTTCAGCATCCTTGTAGCCCTCCCTTGGACTCTCTCCAGCAGATCCCTGTCCTTCTTGAACTGGGGAGCCCAGAACTGGATGCAATATTCCAGGTGAGATCTCCCCAGGGCAGAGTAGAGGGGGAGGAGAACCTCCCTGGCTCTGCTGGACACACTCCTCTGAATGCAGCCCAGGATCCCATTGGCCTCCTTGGCCCCCAGGGCACTTTGCTGTCCCATGCAGAACTTGTTGTCCACCAGCACTCCCAGCTCCTTCTCCCCAGGGCTGCTCTCCAGCAGATCCCCTCCCAGCCTGTACTGCTGCAGTTGATTCTTTGTCCCCCAGGTGCAGCTTTACAACCAGGGATAAAGCATTGCTAGCTGTGTTCCTCCTTGCCAAGCTGACTTTTATCTTGGAGTTCCTGTTCTGTGCAGATGTTTGTATGAAATAAAGAGCCCCAAAGAAGCCAGAGAGGGAAACATTCACCTTCTCTTCAGCACTCTATAAATTATGGGGTTTGGTAGGAAGCCAAGTTAGATGGCACTAAATAAACTGTTCTTAAGGTCAGGCTAGGCACAGCGACCTCCTGGTCGAGTTTTCTTCATTGTTTCCCCTGGAGAGTGATACAAGCATCAAATAATTAAATATGCTTGGTACAAAGCTTAGCTTCTACCTGCCTCAGTGCTTGAAAACACAGCGTTGGGTCCTTCCTACCAAGGCTGCTGCTTCCTCCTCCCCCCACTCCCCATCCCTCCCCCACTATCGCGGTGGTTTGCAGAGGGCAATTCCAGCCTCCTTAACAGCAGCGACTGTGGGAGCCGGTTAGGAGCGCATTGCAAAAGGAAAAATGCTCCTGGGGTCAGAAGCCGGGGCAAATCCAGAGCATCCCACGAGCTTTTTCGTATTGAAACGGAGTTTTGTTTCCACTGGCGTACCACTCGAGAGCTGCTGGATGCGCTACAAGCTTTGCTAGGGCAGCACCGGCACGGGGCTGCTGCGGGCACCGCCAGCTCCGGGCAGGGAGGGTGGCAGCAGCAGGGGGGATGGCACAGTTCTGTCATCTGCCACACGCAGCGGACAGAATCAACCAAGTTGGAAGAGACCTCAGAGATCACCAAGTCCAACCTCTCACCCGACCCTAACTAATCAACCAGACCAAGGCACTAAGTGCCTCATCCAGGCTCTTCTTGAACACCTCCAGGGACGTCGGCCCCACCGCCTCCCTGGGCAGCACATTCCAATGGCCAATCTCTCTTTCTGGGAAGCACTTCTCTCTAAGGTCAAGCCTAAACTAGGCAATGCCAGGCTGACAGCCTAAACTAGGCAATGCCAGGCTGACAGCCTAAACTAGGCAATGCCGGGCCGGCAGCTCGCTGAATTCCCTCAGTTTCGCATTTTGCCAGCGACCTCCGGGGTCCTGCAGGCGGCTGCTGGCTGCCGGTGCCCCCTGGCCACGACGGGGTGAGGACAGCGCCGCGGTCCGCAGCCGCCCAGCTGCCGCCGGGGGAAGCGGCGGCGGCTTCACCCCCACCCGCCGGCCGCCGCCGCCGCCTGGGCTGCGTCCCTGCGCTCTCGGTCCCGCCCGCCTGCGGGGGCGGCCCCGGCCCCGGTCCCGCCTCCGCCGAGCGCCGCGGCCAGAAGCACGGAGCGGCGCGGAGCGCGGAGAAGCTGCGGAGATGCTGAGCTCTCCCTGGGCGCGATTCTACTCCAACAGCTGCTGCCTCTGCTGCCATGTCCGCACCGGCACCATCATCCTCGGCGTTTGGTACCTGGTAAGCTCCCCTCGGCTGTCCCCGACCCCCACCCCGGGGATTCTTCCACCCCCGCGGCGATCGGAACGGGCTGCATGGGCAAGCTGGGCTGCAGGGGCAGGCTGGGCTGGTGGTGCTCCGCGGATGGGGTGCCCGCAGCAGCAGCCAAGGCGTATTTCGGAGCTACGCCTCCGAGGAGTCATGTTAGCAGCAGCCTAATGCTCAGCGGCTCCAGCCTTGCCCGCTGCCAACCCGCAGCAGGTTTCCCCCCGGCGAGAGAAGGCTGCGATTTAGCCTCTGCCTGAAGTGGGGAATGATTCATGTCTGTGTTTAAAGGGTAGGAGAGCGGCGGGGGGGGTGTTAGGAAATACAGGGGAGAGGCAGCAGGGTCTTCAGCAAAAAAGCAGTTTGAGGGATGAAAATGTGATGAGTGAAGATGCTTAGAGTGAGGGGAGGGGGGGTTCCTTCAAACTTCAGAGCAGTGTGTCTGAGGCCAGGGTTGCCTGCAGCACTGAATGGTTTGCTCCAGCAAGGCCTCCTGGCCCTTGCCCATGCTGCACTGGAAATCTTTTTTCATCATATCTGGCTGCTGCTTGATGAAGGAGTCAGCTGTTCTTGCCACTGCTGCTCCTTCTTGGTTAGGTAATTGTCAGTGGTGTCTTGGTCTGCCTGGCAGAGAGCTGGAGCCTTTCAGACAGCTGCTATCAGGTGCTAGGAAGACTTCTTTCCTTCTGCGGGGGTTAGAGTGAGGCGTTGACCCTCGGGGCACAGCTTTAGTGGGTTACCACCGGACCCGGAGGTGGCTCCATACCCGATTATTCAGCCCGGGGAAAGGCTGGGTGAGCTGGAGGCATACTAAGCCCTGAGTTCCTCTCCTGCCTTTGGCAGTCTTTTCTCAATCCCTTGGGTGGCATTGCAGGGAAAGAGGCTTTCCCAGAGCCGCCCTTGCCACGGTCACAGGGTTTGCAAACCAGAATAAAAAGAGCTGGTCCCTGGCTTGGGCTTATGTAGAGGTAATTCTCAGCCTCCTCAGCCCTTCTTGGTGTGAGAGATCAGTCTCTGCCTGATGGCAAGGCCGTGCAGAGCTGCTTGCCAAGCATCATTTTTCAAGCTATTGCAGATGGAAGCAGATCAGACCCAGGCTTCTTTGCTAACTACTGAAATTCCCTCCAGAAGGCAGGGAAAAATGCAGGGGTGGCCCCTGTTGTAAGGCAGCTCATTAAATAAATGCAATCAGTGTAATGAAAAGGCTGGGCTGGCATTTGTGTCCTAGAAATGGTGTCTAAAATGCTCCATGTCCTATAAAATACACATTTCACCACTGAGAAAAGGCTGCGTTGGTTGGACTGTCTCTTGCTTCTGGTTTAATCATAGAATCATAGGATTGTTAGGGTTGGAAGGGACCTCAGGGATCAGCCAGTTCCAATCCCCCCATCTCTTCCTCCTGGCTTGATCATAGAATTGTTAGGGTTGGAAGGGACCTCAGGGATCAGCCAGTTCCAACCTCCCCATCTCTTGCTCCTGGCTTGATCATAGAATTGTTAGGGCTGGAAGGGACCTCAGGGATCAGCCAGTTCCAACCTCCCCATCTCTTGCTCCTGGTTTGATCATAGAATTGTTAGGGTTGGAAGGGACCTCAGGGATCAGCCAGTTCCAATCCCCCCATCTCTTGCTCCTGGCTTGATCATAGAATTGTTAGGGTTGGAAGGGACCTCAAGGATCAGCCAGTTCCAATCTCCCCATCTCTTGCTCCTGGCTTGATCATAGAATTGTTAGGGTTGGAAGGGACCTCAAGGATCAGCCAGTTCCACCCCCCTGCCATGGGCAGGGACACTTCACACTACAGCAGGTTGCTCACAGCCACAGCCAGCCTGGCTGCAAAAACCTCCCTGGGCAATCTGTGCCAGTGTCTCACCACCCTCAGGGTGAAGAACTTCTTCCTAACATCCAAACTGAATCTCCCCACTTCTAGGTTGTGCTCCATCCCCCCCAGTCCTGTCCCTCCCTGACACCCTCAAATAAACCACAGTTGAATGCAATGTGCATGGCCTGCAGTACCTGGAATGGTGACAGCACTGAAGATGGTGTCCCTCTTTGCCTGCCTGCCAGGAAGTTCCACTTAGTTTTAATGTGACCTGAAAGCTTTCTGAACATTTTTGGTCTTTCCCCTCTTTGCTTTTCTTCCAGGATGCTGATTATTTCTTTTGCCTTCAGCTGAATGCAGCCTTTTCACATTGGCTCCACAAAGGCAGGGCTGCAGATATTTTGGCTGTTCAGTGAACCTAAAGACATTGGGGGAAGAGGGAAGTGAGTGCATCAGCTGGGCCTGGATTCAAAGAGAAGCCTGACAGCTTCTCAGACCTCTGGGTTTGAATTTTCTATGATTAACTCTTTCCTGATTTTCTCTTTCCTGACTTACAGCCTTTCCTACTTTCCCTCTTTTGTTGTCAGATTTTTTTTCCAGGGCAGGTTTCTGAGTGGCTGATGTCAAGCTGGCTCAGAACATGTGGAGGTGCACATTGCTCTCTGCTCTCTCTCCTCTATTTGGACTTTTAAGGGCTAAATGTGGGGAATAGAAATTTAGATGCATGTGGGTAATAAATGCTAAGCCAACCACATCAGGTTGTGTGGTGCAGCTGACAGGCTGGAGGGAAGAGATCCGTCCAGAGGGACCTGGACAGGTTGCAGAGCTGGGCCCATCACAACCTCATGAGGTTCAACAAGACCAAGGGCAAGGTCCTGCAGCTGGGTCAGGGCAATCCCAAGCACCAATATAGGCTGGGCAGGGACTGGCTTGAGAGCAGCCCTGAGGAAAAGGCCTTGGGGGTGCTGGTGGAGGAGAAGCTCAACAGGAGCCAGCAGTGAGCACTTGCAGCCCAGAGAGCCAAGCAGAGCCTGGGCTGCAGCAAGAGAAGTGTGGCCAGCAGGGCCAGGGAGGGGATTCTGCCCCTCTGCTCCACTCTGCTGAGACCACACCTGGAGCTCTGTGTCCAGTTCTGGAGCCCCTAGGACAGGAAGGATCTGGAGGTGCTGGAAGGTGTCCAGAGAAGGGCCACGAGGATGAGCAGAGGGCTGGAGCTGCTCTGCTCTGGAGACAGACTGAGAGAGTTGGGGCTGCTCAGTCTGGAGAAGAGAAGGCTCTGAGGAGACTTCATTGTGGCCTTGCAGTATCTGAAGGAGGCTCCAAGAAAGCTGGGGAGGGACTTTTGAGGGTGTCAGGGAGTGATAGAACTGGGGGGGATGGAACAAAACTAGAAGTGGGTAGATTGAGATTGGATGTTAGGAAGAAGTTGTTCCCCATGAGGGTGGTGAGAGACTGGCACAGGTTGCCCAGGGAGGTGGTGGAAGCCTCCTGCCTGGAGGTGTTTGCAGCCAGGCTGGCTGTGGCTGTGAGCAAGCTGCTGTAGTGTGAGGTGTCCCTGGCCATGGCAGGGGGTTGGAACTGGCTGAGCCTTGAGGTCCCTTCCAACCCTGAGAGTTCTCTGATTCTGTGGTTTCATGTCTGAATTAATGTGGAAATAAAGAGTGCATTTCTCTGGGATGAAGTTTTAGCTCTTTAGTTTCAATGCTTTAAGTGAATGTTTGGGATCCTGCAAAGAAAGAGGAGAGAATGGGGGCAGGAGTGCAGGTGGAGCTGTGGGGGCTGCGTGCTGGGAGCACTTTGCCACACAGGTGAGGGGAAGGAAGGCTGTGTGCAGGGCCAACAGCCATGGATGCTTACATTAGCCTCATAAACCATCAGCAGCTGGGAAATAAATATTTAACTTCTCTGCATTTTAGAGTATAATGGATCTCAGAATGCTAATGTGTCTCTAGTTATCGTGTGTCTGTAGTTTCTTCCCTCAAGAGCCATAGGTGTGCATCCAGAATAATACCACATGGCTTGATACCAGGGCCTAGATGCATGGAAGTGTGACCAGCAGGGTGAGGAAGGGGATTCTGCCCTTCTGCTGTGCTCTGCTGAGACCCCACCTGCAGCACTGCCTCCAGTTCTGGTGCTCCCAGCACAAGAGGGACATGGAGCTGATGGAGTGGGCCCAGAGGAGGCCACAGGGATGATCAGAGGGCTGGAGAACCTCCCCTAGGAAGACAAGCTGAGAGAGTTGGGGCTGGTCAGTCTGGAGAAGAGAAGGCTGAGAGGGGATCTGATCAATGTCTATCCATATGTGAGGGGTGGTTGTCAAGTGGAGGGGGCCAAACTCTCTAGGGTGGTGCACAGCAATAAGCCAAGGACCAATGGATACAAACTTGAACAGAGAAGGTTTCAGCTCAACATGAGGAGAAACTTCTTTGCAGTGAGGGTGGCAGAGCCCTGGAGCAGGCTGCCAGAGAGGTTGTGGAGTCTCCTTCTCTGGAGCCTTTCCAACCCCACCTGGATGCATTCCTGTGCAGACTGCCCTGGGTGATGCTGCTGTGGCAGGGGGGTTGGACTGGCTGAGCTCTGGAGGTCCCTTCCCACCTCTAACATTCAGTGATTCTGTGATTATGCTGAAGGTTAAAAGGGCATTGATATGGCTGGCTGGAGGCTAATCTTAGTCTCAGAACCTGAGTGGTTTGGTTGAGCTGCATGTTAACCTCAGGTTTTTACCCCACTGACATGGCCTCTATGCTTCTCTGTATTATAACATGAAATTAAAGGTCAGAAGTAATAAAGCAGGAGCTCCTTTGGGCACAGAAGTCTCACAGGTGTCATATCATGAAGGGGATGGGGGGGGTGGGGTGGGAAATAAAGGCAAATTAGAAAGTCACTTTCAGTAGGTTGGTTTTGTTAGCCAGCTGTGCCAGTGTGAGGTTTGAGGCTGTGATAGCACTGAAATGAGCCAAGTTAGGTTCCAGTGTCCCCTGGGTGCTGGAACTCAGGGCACAACCACCATTTTCCCATGAGGGTAGTGGAACACTGGAACAGGTTGCCCAGGGAGGTGGTTGGGGTCCCATCCCTGGAGATATTCAAGGTGAGGCTCAACAGGGCTCTGGGCAACCTGATCTAGTTGAGGATGTCCCTGGTGACTCAGAGGGGGTTGGACTGGATGAGCTTTTGAGGTCCCTTCCCACTCAGACCATTCTGTGATTCTGTGATTCTGGTCAGGTCCAGCTGGTGCTGGTGAGTCAGGAAGCAGCCCTGTCAGTAACAGCAGCTCTGAACACACCGTGGCTTCCTCCTGAGTAAAGGGAATCCCCTTCCTTTACCTAAGCCACAAAGGAGGAACACCACCAGATGTGCTGACAGTGTCATAGAAGGATTCCCCACGCTCCCCACGCATGGCAGTGGATTTATGCACACTCGAGGCTCCACCAGCACCATCTGGGACAACGGGAAGTACTTAACAGCGGCTTGGGGGATGAATCTTTAAGGCATCAATTCCAAACTAAAAGCATTACCAAAAGGGGGGCTGTGAGCAACCTGCTCCAGTGTGAGGTGTCCCTGCCTTTGGCAGGGGGGTTGGAACTGGATGATCTTTGAGGTTCCTTCCAGCCCTGACAAGTAAGATTCTAAGGAGCTTTCATTTCTGAGCTCCGTGTGCCCTGTGCCACCTGCTAGCCACCTCGCATCAGCATCGCCCTGGGCTCCCGGGCTGGCCGTAGCGCGATGCCCTGGAGCCCCGGGCCCGGAGCACGGCAGGAGCTGTCCAGCCGCCCCCGAGCTGCCCGAGCTCCGCTCCCCGCAGCCGCGGCAGCCGGCGGCTAAAAATAAAAGCTAATGGAAAGCTGAGAACCTTTTATAGCTGCGAACCCTTAATAGCTGCGCTGCCGAGTTGTGGCAGCTCCTCTGAGGACGTGCGGCAAGGAGGTAAATGGAGCGGCCCCGGGATTTCAGCCAGGGTGGCTCTGAGCTGCTGCTCTATACACTTGAGCTTCTCCCCTGTGAAGAGAGACTGAGAGCCCTGGGGCTGTTTAGTCTGGAGAAGAGAAGGCTGAGAGGGGATCTGATCAATGTCTATCAATAGCTGAGGGCTGGGTGTCAAGTGGAAGGGGCCAAGCTCTTTTGGGTGGTGCACAGGAATAAGCCAAGGACCAATGGATACAAACTTGAACAGAGAAGGTTTCAGCTCAACATGAGGAGAAACTTCTTTGCAGTGAGGGTGGCAGAGCCCTGGAGCAGGCTGCCCAGAGAGGTTGTGGAGTCTCCTTCTCTGGAGCCTTTCCAACCCCACCTGGATGCATTCCTGTGTGACTGGCCCTGGGTGATGCTGCTGTGGCAGGGGGGTTGGACTGGCTGAGCTCTGGAGGTCCCTTCCAAGCTCTGTCGTCTGTGATTCTGTGATTTGTGGTAAGCTGAGCCTGAGCTGCTGGTTGTGGCCTCCTGCTGCTGGGCTGTTCTGAATACAGAGTCCAAAACCTGCAGAACTCTGCATCCCAGTCAATCCCACGATTGAATCCTACTGGGTGAGAAGATGTTCTGGGGGAGGCCTATTTCTGCTGTGAGGCACAAGCAAAGCACTTTTGCTACAGCCTCTTCGATTTCCAGGTTGAACACCCCACTGAGCTCAGGAGAGTGCACTTGACCTGCTGGCAAAAAAGGGAATCAAGGTGTATACATATATATATTGCAACTGGGCCACAATGATTTCCTTGCCTCTTTCAAGCCCTGTGCCAAAGATCATGTCTGGCAATGTGCTTAACCACCAGTTAGAAGATTACTGGAAGCTTGGCTTACTCAGCAGGGAGCAGAGCTCAGCACTGACTGCTCATGTAAACAACATGCACCTACACCAGGCTCTGTCTGCACTCCTGCAACCTTTACACTCTCTGGGACATCACAGAATGGTTTGGGTTGGAAGGGACATCAAAGGTCATCCAGCCCAACCACCTCTGCAGTCAGCAGGGACATCCTCTGCTAGATCAGGTTGCTCAGAGCCTTGTCCAGCCAAACCTTCTATGTCTCCAGGGATGGAGCATGTTACCAAGAGACCAATCCCCTCCTGGCTACAATCTCCCTTCAGGGAGTTGTAAAGGGCAAGAAGGTCTCCCCTGAGCCTCCTCTTCTCCAGGCTAAGCAACCCCAGCTCCCTCAGCCTCTCCTCACAGGGCTGTGCTCCAGACCCCTCCCCAGCTTTGTTGCCCTTCTCTGGACACCTTCAAGTGTCTCAATGTCCTTCTTAAACTGAGGAGCCCAGAACTGGACACAGGACTCAAGCTGTGGCCTAACCAGTGCTGAGCACAGGGCACAATGACTTCCCTGCTCCTGCTGGCCACACTCTTCCTGATGCAGGCCAGGATGCCATTGGCCCTCCTGGATGCCTGGGCACACTGCAGGCTCATGTTCAGCTGCTCTCAACCAGTATCCCCAGCTCCCTTTCTGTTTGGCAGCTCTTCAGCCACTCTGACCCCAGCCTGTAGCTCTGCCTGGGGTTGTTGTGACCAAAGTGCAGCACCTGGCACTTGGACTTGCTCAATGTCATCCTGTTGGACTCTGCCCATCTGTCCAGCCTGTCAAGGTCCCTCTGCAGAGCTCTCCTATCCTCTAACAGATCAACTCCTGCTCCCAACTTGGTGTCATCTGCAAATTTACTGATGATGGACTCAACCTCCTCATCCAGATCATCAATAAAGATATTAAACACTAGACCAGGTTGCTCCAGTCCTCATCCAACCTGGCCTTAAACTCTGTAGCTCTTCAGTTCTCTCCACTTCCCACATAGGAGGGCAGGTTGGTAGAGCATGTCTCGAAGTGGGGGACCCTTGAATGGGATGGAAGGGCCCTTTGGGGGAAAAATAAAGACATTCTAAGAAAGAAAATGAAGTTATTAATTCTTTGGGCAAGCATGACAAGAGGGAGAGTTTGGAAAGTGAAAAAGAGAGCTGAAGCTGTGGAAAGGGGGGAACTGCCTCCTTAGAAAGCCTGGTGTCACAGGGAATTGGAAACTGTTATCCCAGTGCCAAGCTGGGGGGATTTGCATGAACACAGGCATGAGGCCTTGTGCTGTCCTTAGAAACATCAGCTTGCTTTGCTTTCATGTGGAATGGGCTAAGGGGAAAGGATCCCCAGCTTTACTTTGCACTGCCTGGTGAGGACAGGCTGTGAGCCTCTCTGTCTGGAGTCTGGAGAGGAGAAGACTGAGAGGGGATCTGATCAATGTCTATCAATAGCTGAGGGCTGAGGGTCAGGAAGGAAAGGATAGGGACAGGCTCTGCTCACTTGTGCCCTGGGATAGGACAAGGGGCAATGGATCTAAACCACAGCAAAGGAGGTTCCACCTGAACATGAGGAGGAACTTCTTGACTGTGAGGGTGGCAGAGCCCTGGAGCAGGCTGCCCAGAGAGGTTGTGGAGTCTCTTTCTCTGGAGCCTTTCCATCCCTGTCTGGATGTGTTCCTGTGTGACCTGTGCTGGATTCTCTGGTCCTGCTCTGGCGGGGGGGGGGGGGGGGGGACAGGAAGATCTTCAGAGGTCCCTTCCAGCCCCTAACATCCTGGGATCCTGTGACCAGCCAGCTCACTGAAGGTTCCATCACACCAGCCAGGAATGTTGCTTCCCATATCATGCCAGTGTGATATAGCTGGGGTGTTGGGTCAGGTTTCCCTGCAGGTAACTCTGCCTTTAGCATCTCCACAATGGGCCCAGTACTGGTGGTACTGGGGAAACAATTCCTGTGTTCACTAGGTGACTGCCCCTCCATGGCTCAGGCCTTCTCCCCTTCTCTCCCCTCCTTCTCCCCTCCAACCCCTTTCTGCCTGCTTTAACACCATTTCCCTCCCTTTTAACCTCTTTCCCCCCCTTTTAACTGTTTTAAACCCCTTTCTGCCCCCTTTTAACCTCATTTCTCCCTAATTTCTTCCCCCTTCCCCCTCTTTTCTCACTTTTTAACCCCTTTTCCCCCTCTTTTCCTCTCTTCTTAACCCTCTCCTCCCCCTTTCAACCCCTTTTCCCCCCTGTGCCCCTGCCCAGTGTGTTGAGGAGAAAGAGCTGGGTGGTGCCAATGGCTAATTTCCATCCCTTAGCTGATGTAGTGTGAGCAGGAGGTGAGGGAATCATGGCATAACCTGCAATGGTTTGGAATTCCCAGTTCTTGCAGTGGAAATGGCTGCAGCAACTCAATATTTATGTCCCAAGTGCCACATCTGTAAACCATGATCATTACTGCCTGCATTTTCTTCTTTCATAAAAAGCAAAGCTGAGATCTTGAAGAAAAGCCAAAACATTCCCCAGTGACAGCTGGAGACTTCCTAGGGGCATGCTTGCTCTTGAGGAGAGTGGAGAGGAGCCTTGGAATTCATGGTGAATGAAAAAGGAAGAATGACATGTGAATCTTGCTTTCAAAGTCTTCCCTGTCTGAGTGGTGCCCTCATTGAGCATCCAGCTGAGGCTGGAGCTGGAGGAGGGTCAGGCTTTTTGCTCTTGGAGTGGATCACATCCTTTTCATTGCCTTCTTCAGGAACAGCAAGAAATAAATGGCCAATGGCATCCTGGCCTGCATCAGGAGCAGTGTGGCCAGCAGGAGCAGGGAAGTCATTGTGCCCTGTGCTCAGCACTGGTTAGGCCACACCTTGAGTCCTGTGTCCAGTTCTGGGCTCCTTAAGAAGGACATTGAGACAGTTGAAGGTGTCCAGAGAAGGGCAACAAAGCTGGGGAGGGGTCTGGAGCACAGCCCTGTGAGGAGAGGCTGAGGGAGCTGGAGTTGCTTAGCCTGGAGAAGAGGAGGCTCAGGGGAGACCTTCTTGCTCTCTCCAACTCCCTGAAGGGAGGTTGTAGCCAGGAGGGGGTTGGTCTCTTCTCCCAGGCACCCAGCACCAGAACAAGAGGACACAGTCTCCAGCTGTGCCAGGGGAGGTTTAGGCTGGAGGTGAGGAGAAAGTTCTTCCCAGAGAGAGTTGTTAGCCATTGGAATGTGCTGCCCAGGGAGGTGGTGGAGTCCCCATCCCTGGAGGTGTTCAAGAGGGGATTGGACGTGGCACTTGGTGCCATGGTTTAGTCATGAGGTGTTGGGTGACAGGTTGGACTCAATGATCTTTGAGGTCTTTTCCAAACTTACTCATTCTAGCACAGGAAGCATCTGGAGGTGCTGGAAGGTGTCCAGAGAAGGGCCATGAGGATGAGCAGAAGGCTAGAGCTGCTCTGCTATGGAGACAGACTGAGAGAGTTGGGGTTGTGCAGTCTGGAGAAGAGAAGGCTCTGAGGAGACCTTCTTGTGGCCTTCCAGGATCTGAAGGGGGCTCCAAGAAAGCTGAGGAGGGACTTCTGAGGGTGTCAGGGAGTGATAGGACTGGGGGGAATGGAGCAAAACTAGAAATGGGTAGATTGAGCTTGGATGTGAGGAAGAAGTTGTTCCCCATGAGGGTGGTGAGAGCCTGGCACAGGTTGCCCAGGGAGGTGGTGGAAGCCTCCTGCCTGGAGGGTTTTTTGTCCAGGCTGGGTGTGGCTGTGAGCAACCTGCTGTAGTGTGAGGTGTCCCTGGCCATGGCAGGAGGGCTGGAACTGGCTGATCCTTGAGGTCCCTTCCAACCCTGACAATTCTGTGATTCTATGCTGTGATTACATTCAGGCTTTATACCCAAACCATGAATGTCTTTATAGGAAGGAGAGGAATTATTGCATTAATCAATTGAAATGTGTTTAGAAGTCCTGTTGAAGGTTAATGTGCATCTCCTAGTGAGCCAGAGGAGAACACATTAAGCTGGGTAAACTGCTGGTTGATTAGAGTGACGTCAGTGGAAATGCAATTAGTCTTATATATTCCTGGACATATGGAATGGATGCTGCAGAACAGCCAGGAATTCATTTCCTTGATTGCTTTCTTTTTTGTCTCTGCTTTTATCATGAGGCTGATGCTTTCACTCTAAAACTCTGCAAGTTTAAAGTGCTTGAGGTCTGAAAACGTGCACGGGAGCTTCTCTGCTCTTCTGCACCTGGGCTGGAGGTTTGAAGCCCCAGATCTCCAAACAGCAGAGCAGAGTAAAGCCATGCTCCCTGCTGAAGGTGCAAGAGCATGATCTTCTGGTTGACCTGAGGCAGTGAACCTGGCAGGAAGGCTTCACTGAAGAAATAATTCAACTTGAGCCCACTGCATTGTTCCTGGACCTCCTATGGCCCTCCTCTTTTGGATGTCTGCAGTCAGCTCTGCCTACCCTCACCCCAGGCCTCTGCCTACCCACATCCCAATCCTCTCCCTACCCTCATCCCAATCCTCTGCCTACCCTCATCCTAGTCCTCTGCTTACCTCCATCCTAGTCCTCTGCTTACCTACATCCTAATCCTCTGCCTACCCACATCCCAATCCTCTGCCTACCCTCATCCTAGTCCTCTGCTTACCTCCATCCTAGTCCTCTGCTTACCTACATCCTAATCCTCTGCCTACCCTCATCCCAATCCTCTGCCTACCCTCATCCTAGTCCTCTGCTTACCTACATCCTAATCCTCTGCCTACCCTCATCCTAGTCCTCTGCTTACCTACATCCTAAATCTCTGCCTACCCTCATCCCAGTCCTCTGCCTACCCTCTTCTTAGTCCTCTGACTAGCCTCATTTTAATCCTCTGCCTATCCTCACCCCAGTCCTCTGCCTTTGAAGAGTGCTGTGGGTGTTTGTCATTTCCTTGCTGGCTTGTGCTGAGCCAGCTCTTGTTCTGTCAGGAGATATATTAAGCTGCTTAAAACAGGCAGGCCAAATGCTTTTGGCAGAAGTAGAAGTTTGTGGGAGGTTTTCACCTTGTGGAGGTGCATTTCCTGTCTGTGGGAGAGCTGCACTGGGGCTGGATGCATGTGCTGATGTTGTTTGGTGTCTCAGTCATTCTCTGTGGGGTGCCTGCTTCTTCCTTGCATAACTGAAACCCTGCCTCAGGTGGCAGAGTGATAGAAGGATGCAGTTTGGTACTGACAGCCCTGGTCCCTTGCATGGATATTGCTTCTGGTGACTACCTAACAGAGCCAAGGTTTGGGATGGTTTGGAGGGCTTTTTTCTAATCAAGTGGGCATGTGTGGCTGCTCTCAGAAGTTTGAGCACCGTCCTTCCACCACTGCAGCAGCAGGTCCAGAGAGGGCGGAGGAGAGTCTGAGCACAGAGAGCCTCGTGGGCTGCCCTGGGCAAGCCAGCCCAGCTACTCAGTTACAGCTTCACTGACTGACCCATCCCCTGCCACGAGTCACAGAATCACCAAGGCTGGAAGAGATCTCAAAGATCACCAAGTCCAACCTGTCACCACAGACCTCATGACTAGACCATGGCACCAAGTGCCACATCCAATCCCCTCTTGAACACCTCCAGGGATGGTGACTCCACCACCTCCCTGGGCAGCCCATTCCAATCCACACTGAGCTTCAGGCCCGTGGGGGCTGCCACAGCTCACAGCAAACAACAACAGTCCATCAGGTCTGCCCTCAACCTTTCACAGTCTTTCTTTGCCCTCAACCTTTCACAGTCTTTCTTTGCCCTCAACCTTTCACAGTCTTCCTTTGCCCTCAGCCTTTCACAGTCTTTCTTTGCCCTCAACCTTTCACAGTCTTTCTTTGCCCTCAACCTTTCACAGTCTTCCTTTGCCCTCAACCTTTCACAGTCTTTCTTTGCCCTCAGCCTTTCACAGTCCCCTGCAAGGCTCAGAAATCCATTTCTGGAAGCGAAGGACAGAGGCAGAAACCAAACAAATCCCAGCAGACCCAGTCAAACCCCCCTGTTTCTGATGAGGTTTTCGTGGGCACCAAGTCTTTGCCAGGTCTCTGCAGCATCCTGAACCAAGCAGTGCTTTGGCAGCAGCTGTGAGTTGCTCTGCCAGGGTGGCCCCTTGAACGTGAGGGTGTGAGTGCATTTCCCCAGGGCTTGAGGAGAAGAGCTCAGCAATCACTTGCAGAGGGCTACGCTCAGGGTCCAGCCTCCACTTTCTTTAAGCAGAACAGAAAAGCACCAGAGAACCCACTGCTCAATCTGCATACAAATATCCTATTGCCTTCATCCCTAAGCATATAACAAATCAAACTCTGTCTCTGGGGAGGAAGAAACCTCTGGTGTGCATCCTGCAGAGTCTATCTGATTATTAATTTACTTTCTCCCCCCCTCCCCCAACTAAATTTAGCCATTATCATATTTCATTAATAAGAGAGCTCTTGTGGTTTGGGTTTTATGGCTGTTAAAAGGCTGGCAGGAGGCAGCAGTTGAGTCATTTGTGTAGAAGAGTGCTGATAGATGATGCTGGACTTCCTATATCAATTTAATCAGCATAGCCTTTGGAGTTCAATGCTTAGCATCATTAGAGTAATCAAAGCTGGAATTGCCTGGAAAACCTGATTAAAAATATTTGATGCAGCTTTCTAGTCTCTGCTTTCTACAACATTCACTCTGGATCGTGCCAGCCTGAGGCTGCCTGCAGCATTCTTTGACTTCCCATCCTAAGGACCATGGAAAAATTAAGCAATGGGAATTGTAGGCTCTACCCTCTCTTCCCCAGATCAAAGGAACAGAAAACATTAATTGCCCCTTCTGACCTGACTAATGCTCTCCCTGGGGTGCTTGGTGCCATGGTTTAGTTGATTAGGTGCTGTTGGATGATAGGTTGGACACGATGATCTTGAAGGTCTCTTCCAACCTGGTCTATTCTATTCTATTCCATTCCATTCCATTCTAGTACAGTACAGTACAGTATTTAAAGTAGCAGCCAGAAACATACTCTTTCAGAAACAGAATCATACAATCACAAAATCATTCAGGTTGGGAAAGAGCCTCAGGATCACCAAGTCCAACCATTAACCCTGCTCTGCAAGGCTCACCCCTAAACCACATCCCCAAGCACCACATCCAAACCACCTTTAAACACATCCAGGCTTGGGGACTCCACCACCTCCCTGGGCAGCTCATTCCAGTGCCTGACCACTCTTGATGGGAAAAAATGTTTCCTACTGTCCAGTCTAAACCTCCCCTGGTGCAGCTTGAGGCCATTCCCTCTTGTTCTGTCACTAATTACCTGTGAGTAGAGACCAGCACCAACCTCTCCACAAGGTCCTTTCAGGGAGTTGCAGAGAGCCATGAGGTCTCCCCTCAGCCTCCTCTCTTTCACACTAACCATCCCCAGCTCCTTCAGTTGCTCTTCATCACATTTCTTCTCCAGGCCCTTCACAGCTTCCTTGCCCTCCTGTGCCCTGGCTCCAGCACCTCCACAGCTCTCCTGTATTGAGGTGCCCAAAACTGGACACAAGACTCCAGGTGTGGCCTCCCCAGAGCTGAGTACAAGAGGACAATCAGCTCCCTGCTCCTACTGGACCCAACATTGCTGATCCCAGCCAGGATGCCTTTGGCTTTCTGGGCCACCTGGGCACACTGCTGGCTCCTGTTCAGCCCCATGTCCCTTAGCATCCCCAGGTCCCTTTCTGCCAGGCAGTTTCCAGCCACACAGCCCCAGGCCTGCAGCATTGCTTGGGGTTGTTGTGCACTTGGCCTTGTTAAGCTCATCCTGTTAACACTGACCATGGATCCAATCTATCCAAGCCTCTCTGTAGATCCTCCCTACCCTAGTGCAGATCAACACTTTGCCTACCTTGGTGTCACCTGTGAAGTTACTGCTGACACACTCTGCATCTTCATCAAGGTCATCAACCACATGGAAGTAAGGAACAGCAGCAGGGACAATGTTTTCTTCTGCCCTTATTACTTTCATGTTGGGCAATAACCTGTATGAGGCTCTAGATCAGAAATCTTAACTCACCATGAATGCTAAACCAGAAGTTTAGAAAAGGAGCCCCAGATATGGCAAATCTACCCTGAACTGGCTGGAGAGCAGCTCTGAAGAAAAGGCCTTGGGATGCTGGTGGAGGGAAGCTCAACAGGAGCCAGCAGTGAGCACTTGCAGACCAGAGAGCCAAGCAGAGCCTGGGCTGCAGCAAGAGAAGTGTGGCCAGCAGGACCAGGGAGGGGATTCTGCCCCTCTGCTCCACTCTGCTGAGACCACACCTGGAGCTCTGTGTCCAGTTCTGGAGCCCCTAGGACAGGAAGGATCTGGAGGTGCTGGCAGGTGTCCAGAGAAGGGCCACGAGGATGATCAGAGGGCTGGAGCTGCTCTGCTCTGGAGACAGACTGAGAGAGCTGGGGCTGTTCAGTCTGGAGAAGAGAAGGCTCCAAGGAGACCTTCTTGTGGCCTTGCAGTATCTGAAGGGGGCTCCAAGAAAGCTGGGGAGGGACTTTTGAGGGTGTCAGGGAGTGATAGAACTGGGAGGAAAGGAGCAGAATTAGAAATGGGTAGATTGAGCTTGGATGTTAGGAAGAAGTTGTTCCCCATGAGGGTGGTGAGAGACTGGCACAGGTTGCCCAGGGAGCTGCTTTTACAGAGTTCCCAGAATGCATAATGGAAAAGGGAGAAGAGGAAATACCATGGAGGAGACAGTTAGTCCAAATATTGGAGCTTGACTTAGATTTCCTGGTTTAAGCTTACAAAACACAGTTTCAGATTGTAACAGGAGATCTTTGAAAGATTATTCAGAGGAGTGTGTCCAGCAGAGCCAGGGAGGTTCTCCTCCCCCTCCACTCTGCCCTGGTGAGACCTCACCTGGAATATTGCATCCAGCTCTGGGCTCCCCAGTTCAAGAGGGGCAGGGATCTGCTGGAGAGAGTCCAAGGGAGGGCTCCAAGGATGCTGAAGGGACTGGAGCACTGCCTGGTGAGGAGAGGCTGAGAGCCCTGGGGCTGTTTAGTCTGGAGAGGCGAAGTCTGAGAGGGGATCTGATCAATGTCTATCAATAGCTGAGGGGTGGGGGTCATGAAGGAAGGGACAGGGACAGGCTCTGCTCAATTGTGCCCTGGGATAGGCCAAGGGGCAATAGATGGAAACTCCAGCACAGGAGGTTCCACCTCAACGTGAGGAAGAACTTCACTGTTGAGGGTCCCAGAGCCCTGGAGCAGGCTGCCCAGAGAGGTTGTGGAGTCTCCTTCTCTGGAGACTGCCAAAACCCACTTGGATGTGTTCCTGTGTGACCTACCCTGGGTGACCCTCCTCTGGCAGGGGGGTTGGACTGGGTGATCTCTGCAGATCCCTTCCAACCCCTAACATTCTGTGATTCTATGATGTTCTGTGATATTCTGTTACCAGTTTTCTTCTCCTAATTTTCCTGTTTATTAGTTCCCCTCCTAGTACTGCAGAGTAACCTTTTAACCAGGCTGTGTTATTTTCTGCTGAGCAATCCTCTCTTCTGCAGTCAGTGCTCTTCACTTCCAAGCATCCAGAGCAGGGCCATGAGGATGAGCAGAGGGCTGGAGCTGCTCTGCTATGGAGACAGACTGAGAGAGTTGGGGTTGTTCAGTCTGGAGAAGAGAAGGCTCCAAGGAGACCTTCTTGTGGCCTTCCAGTGCCTGAAGGGAGCTACAAGAAAGCTGGGGAGGGACTTTTGAGGGTGTCGGGGAGTGATAGGACTGGGGGGAATGGATCCAAGCTAGAGAAGGGTGGATTGAGATTGGATGTTAGGAAGAAGTTCTTCCCCCTGAGGGTGGTGAGAGACTGGCACAGGTTGCCCAGGGAGGTGGTGGAAGCCTCCTGCCTGGAGGTTTTTGCAGCCAGGCTGGCTGTGGCTGTGAGCAAGCTGCTGTAGTGTGAGGTGTCCCTGGGCATGGCAGGGGGGTTGGAACTGGCTGATCCTTGAGGTCCTTTCCAACACAAACAATTCAATGATTCTAAGTCACAGGAGAGTTTTGCTCAGCTTTGTTTTAAAACATCTCTCTTTTCTCCCTCTGTATTCCTCTCCTAGCTGACACTTGAGAGTCCTCTTCTGCTGAATCACTTCTTACCCCATTCTTCTGTTTAATCCACTTGCTGCATTTCATAACCAAAGCCTCAGTGCATGTGGAAGCGTCTCTGTGCCACGGGAAAGAGCACATCAGGCCCTGGGCTTAGACTGCCACCCACTCCCATCTCCCCCCCAAGCCTCCTGATTTAGCAGCTCGTGTGAACCAGCTCCTTCACTTGTGGCCTCTTACAGTTCCAACTCTCCAGCAAACCAGCTCCTCTTTCATCATCTGCCAGTTGGCCAGTTCCAGTTCTGCCATGCTAAGAACCCTTGACTGCAGCAGTGGCTTGTAACGCTCTCCAAATGATTGCTTTTAACTGATTGTAGCTTTCTGCAGCAGAACAAACTGAAGTGGGTGTGCTGAAACGTTTTACAGCCTAGAAAGAGCAGTGGGAATGTTTCTGGTGGTGTGGGAGAATCTCAGAACAGAAAGGGGTGCTGCAAGTTTTGTTTCCTTTCCCTGCTGCCCCTGGGAGAAGAAATTGGTCCTGTTTACACACACCCAGAGAGATGAGTTGCAGGGTTAGTTGATACCACAGTTGCAGAGTTGGAGAATAGCCTCTGCCAGAGGCTGTGGTCAGCACATGCTGCCCAGATGTTTTTTCATGTATTGCTTTCACAGCCTGAACCTTTTTCCTTTTTCCTTCTCTGCAGATTATCAATTCAGTGGTCCTGATGATTCTGCTGAGTGCCCTGACTGACCCTGACCAGTACCACCTAACCAGTGCTGAGCTAGGGGGGGAGTTTGAGTTCATGGATGATGCCAGTAAGTACAAACTGCCTAAAGGCTAGCACTCATTGCTGTAGCATTTATCTAACTGACCTTTCCTTTCCCTTTACTGCTCCCCCTTGGTATCTTAAGATGCACTTCTATTGTGGAAGGTGTATCCAAGGCACAAGGCAAACTGGTTACCCAGTAGCATTCCTATCTGCTGTCTGCCAGGACTGCATTTCCTCTGCTGCATCCTGGCTTGACAGGGGCAGAGCAAACCCTTCCCATGGTGATGTTATCCCTGAGAATGATGCTGAAAGCCCCAGTGGGATTTTGCAAGACACAAGGAGATACAGAGTCCCTGTACCTCCTAGCACCATGTCCTGTGGTGCTTGCACCTGCACAAGAACCCAACCTGCTCTTGATGTAGCTGGCTGAATGTGTTCCTCCATGTTCACAGGCTCACAGGATGTCAGGGGTTGGAAAGGACCTCTGGAGATCTTCCAGTCCAACCCCCCTGCCAGAGCAGGACCAGAGAATCCAGCACAGGTCACACAGGAACACATCCAGACAGGGATGGAAAGGCTCCAGAGAAAGAGACTCCACAACCTCTCTGGGCAGCCTGCTCCAGTACTCTGTGACCCTCACATTGAAGAAGTTCCTCCTCATGTTGAACTGGAACCTTCTGTGCTGTAGTTTCCATCCATTGCCCCCTGTCCTATCCCAGAGTGCAACTAAGCAGAGCCTGTCCCTGTCCCTTCCTTCCTGACCCCCAGCCCTCATTGTACACAGCATGATCTACACAAAACTGTTGTAACAGATTTGCAGATTGCCTTGGGTTGGAAAGGACCCTCCAAGGTCTTCTTGTCCAGCCCCCATGCAGTCAGTAGTTGTGCATTCTAGGCGGATTAGTGATAACAGAGGGCTGCTTCCTTCTCTCACAAAAGGGCTTTTCTCATAGCAGATCTTCCAATACCCTTTCAAAGAAGCATGAGCCAGGGCATTTGTGTCTCCTGCAAAATCCTTCTGTCCTTTGCAAATGTTTCTTTTGTCCATAACTGTTCCAACTGTGTCCAGAGAAGGGCCATGAGGATGAGCAGAGGGCTGGAGCTGCTCTGCTCTGGAGACAGACTGAGAGAGTTGGGGCTGTTCAGTCTAGAGAAGAGAAGGCCCTGAGGAGACCTTCTTGTGGCATTCCAGTATCTGAAGGGGGCTCCATGAAATCTGAATAGGGACTATTGAGGGTGTCAGGGAGTGATAGGCCTGGGGGGAATGGAGCAAAACTAGAAATGGGTAGATTCAGCTTGGATGTAAGAAAGAAGTTCTTCCCCCTGGGGGTGGTGAGAGACTGGCACAGGTTGCCCAGGGAGGTGGTGGCAGCCTCCTGCCTGGAGGTGTTTGCAGCCAGGCTGGATGTGGCTGTGAGCAACCTGCTGTAGTGTGAAATGTCCCTGGGCATGGCAGGGGGGTTGGAACTGGCCTTGAGGTCTCTTCTAACCCTGACAATTCCATGAAGTATTTGGTGACGTTTAGTTTGGTGAGCTGCTTTAACCATTTGATTCATGCCTAGAATAGTTTTTCCCTCAATCTAATTTTGTCTTCCTTTTTGTCTCCCCTTTTTTTTAAATTTGTGTTCACATGTTAGTTGCATTCAACATTTTTTTTTCCACACCAATCTGAAAGGGGAAGTTTAGGCTCGAGGTGAGGCTGGGGAGAGGCCTGAAGTACAGCCCTGTGAGGAGAGGCTGAGGGAGCTGGGGTTGCTTAGCCTGAAGAGGAGGAGGCTCAGGGGTGACCTTCTTGCTCTCTCCAACTCCCTGAAGGGAGGTTGTAGCCAGCTGGGGGTTGGTCTCTTCTCCCAGGCAGCCAGCAGCAGAACAAGAGGACACAGTCTCAGGCTGCACCAGGGGAGGTTTAGGCTGGATGTTAGGAGGAAGTTCTACACAGAGAGAGTGATTGCCCATTGGAATGGGCTGCCTGGGGAGGTGGTGGAGTCACCATCACTGGAGATGTTCAAAACAGGATTGGATGTGGCACTCGGACCCATGGTTTAGTTGTCAGGAGGTGTTAGGTACTAGGTAATAGGTTGGACTTAATGATCTCTGAGGTCTTTTCCCACCTGCTTGATTCTGTGAGGGTCTCAAGCTGTGCCAGGGGAAATTTAGGCAGGAGCTGAGGAGAAAGTTCTTCCCAGCAAGAGAGATTGGCCATTGGAATGTGCTGCCCAGGGAGGTGGTGGAGTCACCATCCCTGGAGGTGTTCAAGAGGGGATTGGATGTGGCACTTGGAGTCATGGTTTAGTTGTCAGGAGGTGCTAGGCACTAGGTACTAGGTTGGACTTGATGATCTCTGAGCTCTTTTCCCACCTGCTTGATTCTGTGATTGTGTCATCCTATGGAACAAGGGTCTCCTGCTCATGCCTTGCTGCTCAGAATCACAGCAAAAGGCTTCTGGGACATTCCTCATTCATCCTGAAATCAATAAAAGTAGCAGCAGGAAAAGGAATAGCCCCAGAGAGGAGGAAAATATAATTGCAAGCCATGGTGTGCTAGAGCTGCTGGCTCTAAGGGCTCCTTATTTCCAGGAGGCCTTTAGGAACAGCTGTGCCTTGAGGGCTCTGTGGTTTTAATTACTAATAAGGGCCAGTTGCTATTTTATGGTTCCAATCAAACCACCTCCAACTTCCGCCTCACCGCACAATCTCCTTATGTAACTGGATTGAAGAAAGTCAGGCCCACAGCAAGTACAGATGGGCTCCCAGCCGGGCCTGACGGATCCCAACTGACTGCCTTGTCCTAATTCTCCGAGATTAACCTTGGTAATGACTGGCTGTCGGCGGGGACTTAGAGAGCTGACATCAGAGGCCTGTCAGTGCCCAAGGCTTTAGAGGAGTAATGCTGTTTTGTAATGCAGTGGCTGTCGGATCAGCTGCGCTGGGAGGCTCTCCATCTCCTCTTGAAGAACTGGATTTGTTCATTCTTCATGTTTTATTCTATTTGCAAGGAGTTCTCCTATTTTATTTTATGCTGGTTTGTTTGATGTGATTTGGGTTTATTTTGTTATTTTATGTTATTATTTTATCTTACTATTGGACGTTATTATTTTATTTTGATGGTTTGTTTTATTATTTTACTTTGCTTTGGTTTATTTTATGCTTATATTTAATTTCATTCTTTGTTTTATATGGAGGCACTACTGGCTCAGAAGAATAGTGAAGAGGTGATTGGGAACAGTCAGCATGGCTTTGCCAAGGGCAAATCCTGCCTGACCAACCTGGTGGCCTTCTATGAGCAGGTGACAACATTAATAGATGAGGGGAGAGCAACTGATGTCATTTACCTGGACCTGAGCAAAGCCTTCGACACTGTCCTGCACCACATCCTGGTCTCCAAACTGGTGACACATGGGTGTGATGGGTGACCACTAGATGGATAAGGAACTGGCTTGATGGCTGCACCCAAAGAGTGGCTGTCAATGGCTCCATGTCCCAGGGAAGGCCAGGGACAAGCAGAGGCCCTCAGGGATCAGTCCTGGGACCTGTCTTATTCAACATCTTTGTGGGGGACATGGACAGTGGCATTGAGTGCACCCTCAGCAGGTTTGCTGATGACACCAAGCTGTGTGGGGCAGCAGACAGGCTGGAGGGAAGGGAGGCCATCCAGAGGGACCTGGAAAGGCTGGAGAGGTGGGCACAAGCCAACCTCATGAAGTTCAATAAGAGCAAGGGCAGGGTCCTGCAGCTGGGTGGAGGCAATCCCAGGCACAAATCCAGGCTGGGCAGTGTCTGGCTGGAAAGCAGCCCTGAGGAGAGAGACTTGGGGGTGCTGGTGGACAAAAAGCTCAACAGGAGCTCTCAGTGTGCACTTGCAGCCCGCAAAGCCAATCAGATCCTGGGCTGCATCAGGAGAAGTGTGGCCAGCAGGGCAAGGGAGGTGATTCTCCCCCTCTGCTCAGCTCTGCTGAGACCCCACCTGGAGTACTGTGTCCAGTTCTGGAGCCCCTAGCACAAGAGGGATGTGGAGGTGCTGGAAGGTGTCCAGAGAAGGGCCAGGAGGATGATCAGAGGGCTGGAGCACCTCTCCTGTGAGGACAGACTGAAGGAGTTGGGGCTGTTCAGTCTGCAGAAGAGAAGGCTCCCAGGTGACCTCATTGTGGCCTTCCAGTATCTGAAGGGGGCTACAGGAAGGCTGGGGAGGGACTGCTCAGGATCTCAGGTAGTGATAGGACTAGGGGGAATGGAATGAAGCTGGAGGTGGGGAGATTCAGGCTGGAGGTGAGGAGGAAGTTCTTCCCCATGAGAGTGGTGAAGCCCTGGAATGGGTTGTCCAGGGAGGTGGTTGAGGCCCTGTCCCTGGGGGTGTTTAAGCCCAGGCTGGATGAGGCTGTGGCCAGGCTGATCTAGTGTGGGGTGTCCCTGCCCATGGCAGGGGGGTTGGAACTAGATGATCCTTGTGGTCCCTTCCAACCCTGAATGATACTATGACACTATTTGACATATTTTATTCATTTTATTATTATATTTTATTCGATTTTTTCTATCTATTTTATTTTACTTTATTTTATTGAGGTTTGGTTTGTTTTATTTTTAGAGTTTATTCTATTATTTTTTAAAATATATTTAATTAATTTCCTTTTTATACTGGTTTATCTATTTTAATTTCCTTTATTTATTTTTTATATATATATATTTTAATTTACTTTTTTTTTTAATTGAGGTTTGGTTAATTTTATTTTTCTATTTTAGTCTATTATTTTTTAAAATCTTTTTTATTAATTTTATTTTTATATTTTATTTTTGGTACATTTCATTCTACTTTAATTTATTTAGGTTTCTTTTATTTTATTTTTCTCTTTTAGTCACTGATTTTATTTTATATATTTTCTTCATTTTAATTTTATATTTTATTGTACTTTTGTTATACTTTCTTTTACTTTAATTTCTTTAGGTTTGGTTTATTTTATTTTTCTACTTTAGTCTATTATTTTATTTTAAATATTTTATTAATTTGATTTTATTTTTCTATTTTATTTATTTTCTTTTGCTTTAATTTATTTTGGTTTGGTTTATTTTATTTTTCTATTTTAGTCTATTATTTTATTTTATATATTTCATTCATTTGAATTTTATATTTTATTTTACTTTTGTTATATTTTATTTTACTTTAATTTCTTGAGGTTGGGTTTATTTTTCTATTTAATTTTCTTGTTTTATTTTATATATTTTCTTCATTTTAATTTTATGTTTCTATTTTATTCATTTTATTTTACTTCAGTTTGGTTTGGTTGATTTTATTTTTCTATTTTACTTTACTTATTTTATTATACTTTATTTTGGTGGAATGGAATGGGATAGAATAGAATGGGATAGAATAGGATAGGATAGGATAGGATAGGATAGGATAGGATAGGATAGGATAGGATAGGATAGGATAGGATAGAGTAGAACGGGATAGAATAGAATGGGATAGAATAGAATGGGATAGAATAGAATAGAATAGAATAGAATAGAATAGAATAGAATAGAATAGAATAGACCAGACCAGGTTGGAAGAGACCTTTGAGATCATCGAGTCCAACCTATCACCCAACACCATCTAACCAACAAAACCATGGCACCAAGCACCCCATCCAGGCTCTTCCTAAACACCTCCAGGGATGGTGACTCCACCACCTCCCTGGGCAGCACATTCCCATGGCCAATCTCTCTTGCTGGGAAGAACTTCTTCCTCACCGCCAGCCTAAACCTCCCCTGGCACAGCTTGAGACTGTGTATTGAGGCTCCTGAAGTGAACCCTGCAAGACTGAAGGGGACTCGTGGGCCAAGAGACCTCATTACTGTTGGGCCAAAGGGAGCATTTCACAGGCAGTTAAATGAGGAATGGACATCTGAATTAATGTCTCCTTTTATTCCTTGGCTCCCTCTGGTTTAATGCCTCACTGAGTAATAGCAGCTGAATAATGCTCATAGATTTTACTGGAAATAGCTGGCAGGAGATCAGGGATTTTATCTTCTTCTTCCTCTTCTCTGTAAGTATGACTATATTTGCTTAAATCTGAGGAAAAGTTTGCTTCTGAGATAAAACATCAGACAAACTTCCACAAGGATGATCCAAGGGCTGCAGCATCTCTGCTGTGAGGGAGCTGTGGGTGTTCAACCTGGAGAAGAGAGGACTCCAGGGGGACCTTAGAGCTGCCTTCCAGTACCTGAGGAGATCCTACAGGAAGGCTGCAAAGGGACTTTTCCTGAGGGTGTCCAGAGACAGGACAAGGGGGATTGGTTTGAGGCTGCGGGAGAGCAGGGTTAGACTGGAAAGAGCAGGGTGAGACTGGAACTGAGGAAGAAGTTCTTCAGTGTGAGGGTGGTGAGCCTCTGGAATAGGCTGCCCAGGGAGGCTGTGGCTGCCTCCTCCCTGAGGATGTTGAAGGCCAGGTTGAATGAGACCTTGAGCAGCTGAGTCTAGTTGAGAGGTGCCCCTGCCCATGGCAGGGGTGTTGGAGTAGATGATCTCTGAGGTCCTTTCCAACCTGAGCCATTCCATAATTCCATGACTCCCCATGCTCTTCCCTTGTCCTTCTTGTATTTGCCTTTTATGAAGAAATATTTCTGAGGTCAGCTGCATGTACTGAAATTCTTAGATGTGGAATTGCTGAACTACAGGAAGGTCCATCAGCTTTTATGCTAAGGAAGGTCCCAGAGCTGTCACCTAGGTGTGCTTGTGTTGATCACTAATGATATTAAATACCAGCAGCTGTTATTCTCATTACCATTTTTGACATTCCTATCGATATGCAGCAAAGCAAGCAGGCAGAATTTGCATGAAAATTGTCACTCCTTTTCCCTCCCTCCCTCCCTTCCTCCTCACACAGGCTTCTTCATAAGAACATCTGAAAATAGGTGGGATAGCTGGAAAGAAACCTATCAGCTGAGTCACAGTAGTGGAATTATGACTAGCCTGAAGTCAATGACAGATTCCCCTCGGCTTCCAAGGGACCAGGATTCCCCCAGTGTTTGTACTGCTGTTTATTTCTGGCTGTGCTCAGGGCTTGTTTGTGGCAAATTGTCAATATTCTGTTCCAGCAGTGGGAAAAATTCCTGCCACATGCAGAGCCAGAGCCAGTCTGGTGCAGACTGCTTGCAAATGCCAATGCAGCATCAGTTAGAGTAGGATAGGATAGGATAGGATAGGATAGGATAGGATAGGATAGGATAGGATAGGATAGGATAGGATAGGAGCATAGCATAGCATAGCCTAGAATACCATAGCATAGCATAGCATAGCATAGCCTAGAATAGAATAGAATAGAATAGAATAGAATAGAATAGAATAGAATAGAATAGAATAGAATAGAATAGAATAGAATTAACCAGGTTGGAAAATACCTCAGAGATCATCAAGTGCAACCACCAGAACCCCCAAGCCCTTTTCTCCAGGGCTGCTCTCAAACCAGTCCCTGCCCAGCCTATATTGGTGCCTGGGATTGCCCTGACCCAGCTGCAGGACCTTGCACTTGGTCTTGTTGAACCTCATGAGGTTGGCTTGGGCCCAGCTCTGCAGCCTGTCCAGGGTCCCTCTGGATGGATCCCTTCCCTCCAGCCTGTCAGCTGCACCACACAGCTCGGTGCTGAGGGAGTCTCAGCCACTGTCCATGTCCCTGATGAAGATGTTAAACAAGACTGGTCCTAGTACTGATCCCTGAAAGACTCCACTTGGACTTGGATCCATTGACAGCCACTCTTTGGGTGCAGCCATCAAGCCTGTCTTTTATCCACTGAGTTGTCCATCCACAAACCCATACTGCACCAGCTTGGAGACCACAATGTCATGGGGGACAGTGTTGAAGGCTTTGCTCACTTCCAGGTAAATTATGTCAGTTGTTGTCTGAGCTGTGAGACAGACATTAACCCCAGGGCAGAGGCAGAAGATCAGAAGGATCTGAGGTCTCCATCGCTTCACACAGGTCCTGGCTCAGGGTCTGAATCACTTCACACAGGTCCTGGCTCAGGGACTCCATCAGTTCACACAGGTCCTGGCTCAGGGACTCCAACAGTTCAGACAGATCCTGGCTCAGGGACTGTCCATGCTGGCTGCTCCTCCCTGTCCCTGCAGCACCTGGCACCATCCTCCTCTACAAGAGGAGAAGGGAAAGCAAGGAAATGCTTTGGGAATGGGTTCAGGAGAGTTCCAGCTGCAGAGGTGGCCATGCATGCAAGCACCCCATGGCAGGAGCTTTGCCCAGCCACGAGGCCAGCATCTTCTCTCTCACGTGGCAGGATCTCACTGCAAGGCAGGATCTCACTGCAAGGTAATATGAGGGGGAAAACACCCCGACCCCAGCAAGCTGCCTAGGACAACAGGGTGTAAAACCCCTGCAGTGATCCAGGCACAGCCCTTCCACCCATGATTGCCATAGGAAGTACAGCATGGCTGAGTAAAAACCCCACTGCCTGTTAGTTTCTCATTGAATGTGCTTCATATCTGGTTTCATCTGATTAAGTGAAGCTGACACAGCTAAAAAAACAACCAAAAAAAACCCCAAACAAACCACAACCCAAAACCCAGTGAAGCCTTAAATGAGGAAGCAGCAGCTTGAGCCAACTGGGACTTGGCATAGTGGAGCACAGCTAGGGAGGGGTGGGGAGCATAAGAGTGTCAGAGCAGAGCTTCAGTATCACGTTTATCACAGTCTGTGAGGCTCTGGCTCTGAACCAGCACTGCTGTGGTCAGGAGCAAAGCAAAGCCTGCGACTGCTGCACCTGCTGCCAGTGACAGGAGCAGCAGACTCCCCTTGGCTGGGAGGTGACTGGGGTTAAGAATGGACAGGAGAAGCACATGAGCAGTGCCTTCAAACTGATGGTTGAAATAAAGACAGTGATCAAAGAGCCTCTTTTACAAAAGGCTAGTGGCTACAGGCAGCCATCTTCACCTCTTCTCTTTCATTACCTCAGTTACACCTGGTCTGTTCAGAACAACCTTGCTTTCACACAGTGTAATCACAGCTTCACAGCTTGCATGGGCTTGGAAGGGAGCCTCAAAGGACACCTTGGCCAACCCCCCTGCACTCAGCAGGGACACCTCCAGCTAGAGCAGGCTGCACAGGACCACGTCCAGTCTGATCTTGAATGTCTCCAGGGACAGAGCCTCAACCACATCCCTGGGCAGCCTGTTCCAGTATTTCACCACTCTCACTGTGCAGAACTTCCTCCTGATGGCCAACCTAAATCTGCCCTGCTCCAGTTTCAAACCCTTGCCCCTCATCCTATCCCCACAGCCCTCTTGAGCAGTCCTTCCCCAGCCTTCCTGTAGGTCCTCTTCAGATACTGACATGCAGCTCCAAGGTCTCCCTGGAGCCTTCTCTTCTCCAAGGCTGAACAGCTCCAATTCTTTCAGCCTGTCTTTAACAGCAGAGGTTCTCCAGACCTCTGATCATCTTAGTGGCCCTGCTCCAGACCTGCTCCAGCACTTTCTGTGCTTCTCATATTTAGGAGGTTTCCCACAGGGCCCAGAGATCTCCTCTAGCAATGGCTGAAGGATGCTCCTGACCCCATCTCCGCCCACTTCCCGCCCTGCCCTTTGAGATGCTCTGCCTGAGGCAGATGGCAAAAGAGCTGAACCAAGCTCCAGACTTCTCTGCAATCATTGTGGTGTGTTTCTCTTCCAGATATGTGCATTGCCACAGCCATTTCCCTGCTCATGATTCTCATCTGTGCCATGGCCACGTATGGAGCATACAAGGTAATTCATTTATGATCAGTGAAGCTGGGAATCAAGTGGGCTACACAGCTCTACAGAAGCAAAATGAAGGACATTTCTCTCTAACAATTCCTGGTTTAGCTGAAAACTGAGAGGAAAAAACAAAAATCAAAGCAACACAAAGGGTCAAAGGGGCTGCAGACCTGAGCTGCAGTCAGGGAAAAGGTTCAGTGGTGGTGACTGTCTGTAGGTCCAGATACGAACAAGCTCTCAGCACACTGTGCCTCCAGAGAGCTGAACCTTAGACCTGCCACATCTGGGTGCAAATCCCTCCAAATGGGAGTTTTGTTTGGGCTTTTTTGTCCCATTCACTTCCCAAGTCTGTGTTTTGTCCCACTATTAGTTAGGGGGAGGGGAAGGCATCATGGTGCTCCTAGTAAAATCAGTTGTGGGACACACAGCACACACATCACTGTGGTTCAGCAGGGAGGAGGCTTGGCTTGCCCAAGCCTTTTGGTGGAGTGTCATATTCATTTCAGATGATTTCTCACTGCATTGTGTCAGTCTGTTTTGTCCCACTATTTATCCTACTAATTAGGAGAGGGGAAAGCATCATGGGGTCCTAGTAAAATCAGTTGTTGGGACCTACACCACACACATCACTGTGGTTCAGCAGGGATGAGGCTTGGCTTGCCCAGCCCTTTTGGTGGAATGTCATATTCATTTCAGATGATTTAACACCTCATTGTGTCAGTGTGTTTTGTCCCACTATTAATCCTATCAATTAAGGGAGGGGAAAGTATCATGGGGTCCTAGTTGGGGGACCTACACCACACACATCACTGTGGTTCAGCAGGGATGGGGCTTGGCTTGCCCAAGCCTTTTGGGGAGTGTCATGTTAATTTCAGATGATTTCTCCCTGCATTGTGTCCAATATTACTTAGGTTTTCATGCAGAAAGACAAATATCCTTCTGTGGTCACCCATGGCTGAGGACTTTTTGTGTTCTTTCCTTCCTTAGCAACATGCAGCTTGGATCATCCCTTTCTTCTGCTACCAGATCTTTGACTTTGCTCTCAACACCTTGGTTGCCATCAGTGTGCTCGTCTATCCCAGCACCATCCAGGACTACCTCCGCCAGCTGGTAAATCCCTTGGTGTGCACAAGCCTTGGAGGGCTTCAGGGCCAAACCCCAGGGCAAGGTGCACTGCTTGTCCTCTGTAGCCAGCAGCTTCCTGTTGACTTCCTATGCAGGCCTTGCAAGGTCACAGAATCACAGAATTACTGAGGCTGGAAAACACCACAGAGACCATCCAGTCCAGCCTGTGACCCACACCACCTCGACCAGACTATGGCACTGAGTGCCACATCCAATCTTGCCTTAAACACCTCCAGTGACAGTGACTCCACCACCTCCCTGGGCAGCACATTCCAATGGCTAACAACTCTCTCTGGGAAGAACTTTCTCCTCACCTCCAACCTAAACTTCCCCTGGTGCAGCTTGAGACTGTGTCCTCTTGTTCTGGTGCTGGTTGCTAGAGAGAAGAGACCCTTTCCCTTTCCATGAGGAAGTGCTTCCTAAAATCCAATCTAAACCTCCCCTGGCATAGCTTTAGGCCATGCCCTCTTGTCCTGTCACAAGTTGCCTGGGAGCAGAGCCTGACCCCCACCTGACTACAGCTTCCCTTCAGGTAGTTGTAGAGTGTGGTAAGGTCCCCTCTGAGCCTCCTCCAGGCTGAGCACCCCCAGCTCCCTCAGCCTCTCCTCATCAGACTTTCCCTCCAGCCCCCTTCCCATTCTGGTTGCTCTCCTCTGGACCTGCTCCAGCACCTCAAGATCCTTCCGGCAGTGAGGGCCCAGAGCTGCACAGAGCTTCCTGTGCTAGGGGCTCCAGAACTGGACACAGTGCTCCAGCTGTGGTCTCCCCAGAGTGGAGCAGAGGGGCAGAATCCCCTCCCTGGCCCTGCTGGCCACACTTCTCTTGCTGCAGCCCAGGCTCTGCTTGGCTCTCTGGGCTGCAAGTGCTCACTGCTGGCTCCTGTTGAGCTTCTCATCCCCCAGCACCCCCAAGGCCTTTTCTTCAGGGATGCTCTCAAGCCAGTCCCTGCCCAGCCTACATCAGTGCCTGGGATTAGCCCTGACCTAGCTGCAGGACCTTGCACTTGGTCTTGTTGAACCTCATGAGGTTGTCTTGGGCCCAGCTCTGCAGCCTGTCCAGGTCCCTCTGGATGGATCCCTTCCCTCCAGCTGTCTGCTGCACCACACAGCTTGGTGCTGAGGGAGCCTCACAGCCACTGTCCATGTCCCTGATGAAGATGTTAAACAAGACTGGTCCCAGTACTGATCTCTGAGGGACTCCACTTGTCACTGGCCTCCAGTGACTGACAGTGTCCTCTCAGTCCTTGCTCAGCACCCTTGCAAGGTTACATTTCTAACTCTTATGCCAATATTTGTGCCCAGCTCTGGAGCTTTGCAGTCTGGTGGAAGCTCTCAGCACCACTTTCTTCAGGGTGAGACTCATGTTGCAAGGCACAGATCATAAGTAATTGCTCTTCAGGGTCCTGATGTTCCTGCCCAGTGGCTTATTTGTGGTGCTATTGCCAGGGTGTTCTGCTGCTCCTTTTTCATTTATTTGCTGGGCTGGACACAGATTTCATTAGGCAGGAGCTTGGCTGTGCTGGGAAATGGGTTTGGATTCCCAGGGACAACGAGAGGCTCCCTTCTTGCCATGGTGTGCTGTGCCCAAACATCCATCAGCAGTGTGCTGTAAGCTTACAACCAGAGGGTACAGAGGAGACCCCCCCCAGCCTCTGTCTCCTCACAGGATCACATGCCATGTCTGGCAGGCTTCGGGTGGAGCTGCAGAGCTCTGCAGAAGCCAGTGCTGAAAATCTGCCTTGAGGGCTTGAATACAGATTAGCTTGGCTGGGAGCTTTGTTCTGTGGAGGGAAAACTAGGTAGGGCAGTATGAATAACAGGTAGTGAGAAACAGCAGCCTGAGAAGTAGCCAGCTGTGGGCAAGGGTAATGTGTCAAATCATCAGGAGCTGGGATGCATCAGAGGCCTCTTATCCTTTGCTTTATTTAAGATCCTCCTGCATCCACAGCTGGTGGTGCACTGGGAGAGAGGCAGAGGAATAATTCACAAGCTTCTCAGACATACAAATGGGAAAGAGCAAATTATATCCATAGCTTGGTGAGGGTTTGAAGTGGCACTGCTCCTGGCTGGAACTCTCCTCTCTATCCATCACCTGCCATCCCTCCCTATCCTTCACCTGCCATCCCTCCCTATCCTTCACCTGCAGTCCCTCCCCATCCTTCACCTGCCATCCCTCCCTATCCATCACCTGCAGTCCCTCCCTATCCTTCACCTGCAGTCCCTCCCTATCCATCACCTGCAGTCCCTCCCTATCCTTCACCTGCAGTCCCTCCCTATCCATCACCTGCAGTCCCTCCCTATCCTTCACCTGCAGTCCCTCCCTATCCTTCACCTGCAGTCCCTCCCTATCCATCACCTGCAGTCCCTCCCTATCCTTCACCTGCCGTTCCTCCCTATCCTTCACCTGCAGTCCCTCCCTATCCATCACCTGCAGTCCCTCCCTATCCTTCACCTGCAGTCCCTCCCTATCCTTCACCTGCCATCCCTCCCTATCCATCACCTGCAGTCCCTCCCTATCCTTCACCTGCAGTCCCTCCCTATCCATCACCTGCAGTCCCTCCCTATCCTTCACCTGCAGTCCCTCCCTATCCTTCACCTGCCATCCCTCCCTATCCATCACCTGCAGTCCCTCCCTATCCTTCACCTGCAGTCCCTCCCTATCCATCACCTGCAGTCCCTCCCTATCCTTCACCTGCCATTCCTCCCTATCCATCACCTGCAGTCCCTCCCTATCCATCACCTGGCATCACTCCCTATCCTTCACCTGCAGTCCCTCCCTATCCTTCACCTGCAGTTCCTCCCTATCCTTCACCTGCAGTCCCTCCCTATCCTTCACCTGCAGTCCCTCCCTATCCTTCACCTGCCATCCCTCCCTATCCATCACCTGCAGTCCCTCCCTATCCTTCACCTGCCATCCCTCCCTATCCATTACCTGCAGTCCCTCCCTATCCTTCACCTGCAGTCCCTCCCTATCCATCACCTGCAGTCCCTCCCTATCCATCACCTGCAGTCCCTCCCTATCCTTCACCTGCAGTCCCACCCTATCCTTCACCTGCAGTCCCTCCCTATCCTTCACCTGCAGTCCCTCCCTATCCTTCACCTGCAGTCCCTCCCTATCCATCACCTGCAGTCCCTCCCTATCCTTCACCTGCAGTCCCTCCCTATCCTTCACCTGCAGTCCCTCCCTATCCATCACCTGCCATCACTCCCTATCCATCACCTGCAGTCCCTCCCTATCCTTCACCTGCCATCCCTCCCTATCCATCACCTGCAGTCCCTCCCTATCCTTCACCTGCAGTCCCTCCCTATCCATCACCTGCAGTCCCTCCCTATCCTTCACCTGCAGTCCCTCCCTATCCTTCACCTGCAGTCCCTCCCTATCCTTCACCTGCCATCCCTCCCTATCCTTCACCTGCAGTCCCTCCCTATCCTTCACCTGCAGTCCCTCCCTATCCATCACCTGCAGTCCCTCCCTATCCTTCACCTGCCATTCCTCCCTATCCATCACCTGCAGTCCCTCCCTATCCATCACCTGGCATCACTCCCTATCCTTCACCTGCAGTCCCTCCCTATCCTTCACCTGCAGTTCCTCCCTATCCTTCACCTGCAGTCCCTCCCTATCCTTCACCTGCAGTCCCTCCCTATCCTTCACCTGCCATCCCTCCCTATCCATCACCTGCAGTCCCTCCCTATCCTTCACCTGCCATCCCTCCCTATCCATTACCTGCAGTCCCTCCCTATCCTTCACCTGCAGTCCCTCCCTATCCATCACCTGCCATCCCTCCCTATCCATCACCTGCAGTCCCTCCCTATCCTTCACCTGCAGTCCCTCCCTATCCTTCACCTGCAGTCCCTCCCTATCCATCACCTGCAGTCCCTCCCTATCCTTCACCTGCAGTCCCTCCCTATCCTTCACCTGCAGTCCCTCCCTATCCTTCACCTGCCATTCCTCCCTATCCATCACCTGCAGTCCCTCCCTATCCATCACCTGCCATCACTCCCTATCCATCACCTGCAGTCCCTCCCTATCCTTCACCTGCCATCCCTCCCTATCCATCACCTGCCATCCCTCCCTATCCTTCACCTGCAGTCCCTCCCTATCCATCACCTGCCATCCCTCCCTATCCTTCACCTGCAGTCCCTCCCTATCCATCACCTGCCATCCCTCCCTATCCTTCACCTGCAGTCCATCCCTTCTGCATGCCTGCCAGCCCAGCTCTGGTGGCATAGCAATTGTCCATGTGGCTGCAGCAACTGTCACTACTCCCAGACCAGGAGTTCACAGGATTCCATGATGTTAGGGATTGGAAGGGACCTCTGGAGATCTTTCAATCCAAACCTCTGCCAGAATAGGACCATAGAATCTAGCACAGGTCACACAGGAACACATCCAGACAGGGATGGAAAGACTCCAGAGCAGGAGACTCAACAACCTATCTGGGCAGCCTGTTCCAGTGCTCTGTGACTCTCACAGTAAAGAAGTTCCTTCTCCTGTTGAGGTGGAACCTCCTGTGCCGTAGTTTATATCCATTGCTCCTTGTCCTATCCCAGAGCACAAGTGAGCAGAGGCTGTCCCTATCCTTTCCTTCCTGACCCCCAGCCCTCAGATATTGATAGACATTGATCAGATCCCCTCTCAGTCTTCTCCTTTCCAGACTAAACAGCCCCAGGGCTCTCAGCCTCTCCTCACCAGGCAGTGCTTCAGTCCCTTCAGCATCCTTGCAGCCCTCCCTTGGACTCTCTCCAGCAGATCCCTGTCCCTCTGGAACTGGGGAGCCCAGAGCTGGATGCAATACTCCAGGTGAGGTCTCAGCAGGGCAGAGTCGAGGGGAAGGAGAACCTCCCTGGATCTGTTGTAACCAGGTTTTGCTTAGTCTTGATCACTGTGTCAGAGTGTGAGGGGGACAGGAGCAGGCCTGGAGCTTGACCTAAAAAAGCCTCTGCTCTTGTGCTAAAAGCCTGGTGCCACATCTGGAGCCAGCTCACTGGAAGGGTAAAGAGCAGCTCATTCTCTCAAAATACCTGCTAGAAGATCACTGTGACTCAGAGAATCATAGAATGACCTGGGTTGGAAGGGACCTCCAAAGGGCATCCAGTCCACCCCCCTCTGCAGTCCACAGGGACATCCCCAACTAGACCAGGATGCCCAGAGCCCTGTTGAGCCTCACCTTGAATATGTCCAGGGATGGAGCCCCAGCCACCTCCCTGGGAATACTGTTGCTGTGTTCCACTACCCTCATGGTAAAGATATAAATATAATGGGCCCTGCCATAGCAGAAATACAAGGAGCAGGCTTTGGAAGGTGTTGGGAATGGTGCAGCAGAGCCCTTTGGTGGCACTCACCTCTGCCTTGCTGGTGTAAATCATTCTCTGGACTGATGATGAAATGCTGCAGCCCTTCAGGAGAGCTCAGAGGAGCCAGGGGGATTTCCAGGCTAATTATAGGCCGCTTAGCCTGACATTGCTACCAAGCAGAATTACACCAGCAGGGCTGAGAGGAGAGTCAGTTGATAAAGGATTAGAGCAGAGGGCTGTGATTAATGGCAGCCCACTGTTATGGCAAGTCAGATGTGCAGCAAGGCAAACTCCTTTGCTGTCCCTGACAGGATTCCTGGCTTCATCAGCAGACAGGCAGAGGCATAATGGACTTCTGTGAGACATCTGACTCCACAGCATGATGCTCAGAGCAACAATAAAGCAGCAGATCAATAAAGGATGTATCAGATGGATTGGAAGAGGTTAGCTAGCAGACTGCAAAGGGTCCTGGCTAAGCTGACCATCTGCCAGGGAGTTTCTATTTTGGGCAGAGAAAGGTCTCCAGGCATCAGCAGTAGATTTCACTCTCTTCCTGACTTCCATTAATAACCTGGGTACCCAAGAGACCATTCACAAAGGCCAACATCAGCCCTGGGAGAGCTTCCTCAGGTTCACTGAGTAGGGGAACTGAGCCTTCTAGCAGGAGGTTGCAAACAGGAGGCTAAGATAGCTGAGCCCTCAACACAATAAGGACATAGGCCTGATGGAGAGGGTCCAGAGGAGGCCACAGAAATGATCAGGGGGTTGGAGCAGCTCTGCTACAAGGACAGGCTGAGGGAGCTGGGGGTGTTCAGCCTGGAGAAGAGAAGGCTCCAGGGAGACCTAATAGCAGCCTGCCAGTACCTGAAGGGGGCTACAGGAAGGCTGCAGAGGGACTGTTTGCAAAGGCCTGCAGGGACAGGATGAGGGACAATGGCTTGAAATGAGAGAAGAGCAGATTGAGATTGGATGTTAGGAACCAGTTCTGTACGATGAGGCTGGTGGAACACTGGAACAGGTTGCGCAGTGTAGTTGACGCTCCATCCCTGGAGATGTTCAAGTTGAGGCTCAACAGGGCTCTGAGCAACCTGATCTAGTTGAGGATGTCCCTGCTGAGTGCAAGGGGGTTGGAAGGGATGAGCCTTGGAGGTCCCTTCCAACCCAAACCATTCTGTGTTTCCATGTCATCCTCTGACAGCTCCTATCCTTGCATTGCCCCAGTTGATCACATCTGCACTGCCAGGGGCAGTACTTATGATATTTCCCAGGAAAACCACTTCTAATAAAGCCTAATGAAGAGGTAAAGAACACTAAGGATGGTCTGATTGAGAAGCCAAGTTCAGTCATTACTGTGTGCTGCATTGCTAAATGCAAACCCAACAATGTAAATACAGAATGGCTCAGGTTGGAAGGGACCTCAAAGATCACCTACTGCAACCTCCCTGCCATGCCCAAGGATGCCTCTCAACTAGACTCAGCTGCTCAAGGCCTCATCCAGCCTGGCCTTGAACACCCCAGGGAAGAGGCAGCCACAGCCTCCCTGGGCAGCCTATTCCAGAGTCTCACCATCCTCACACTGAAGAACTTCTTCCTCAGCTCCAGTCTAACCCTGCTCTCCCTCAGCTTCAAACCATTCCCCCTTGGCCTGTCTCTAGACACCCTCAGGAAAAGTCTCTCTGAAGCCTTCCTGTAGGATCCCTTCAGCTATTGGAAGGCAGCTCTAAGGTTCCTCCAGAGTCTTCTCTTCTCCAGGCTGAACACCCCCAGCTCCCTCAGCCTATCCTCACAGCAGAGCTGCTCCAGCCCTTGGATGACCTTTGTGGCCTCCTCTGGCCTCACTCCAGCAGCTCTGTGTCCTTCTGCTGCTGGGGACAGCAGAACTGGAGGCAGGATTGGAGGTGAGGTCTCAGCAGAGCAGAGTCAAGGGGCAGAATCCCCTCTCTTGCCCTGCTGCCCACACTCCTCTGGCTGCAGCCCAGGCTATGATTTCCCTCCTGGGCTGCATGAGCCAGACTCCTACCAAAGCTGTACCTCAATAAGGACAAGGTGATAAAACCTCCAGCCCTTAAATTCAGTTCAGGAGCAGAAAGAAGAAGTGGAAAATGTGCTTATGTAACATTTCTCTGCAGAGGGTTACAGCTGCTGTTGATGTTAACCACTCTGAACAGTTCATGGAAGCACTAAAGAGCTGTTCTGGCTAGCAGCTGCCCCCCAAAAAGAGATCATTTCCTGATGCAGAGGGCTGAGTGCTGGTGCAAGGGGTATTGAAAGGGTTACTCTGGATTCACAGCCTCATGGCCAAGAGCACAGTGATAGCTGGGGCTGCTTAATCACCCTGACAAAGACTCAGATCTGGCCTGGATAAGTAATTAGACCTGTAAGGGGAAAAGGGGATGGTGAGTGGAAGAAGCTGCTGCATTCAGCTCTAATGAGGCACTGTTGCAGCAGAGCGCAGCTCTGTCTGTGAACAAAGCTCTCTTCTAGCTGAAACAGGAGCTTGTGCCTTGCAGCCCTGCAGAACAATCATCTGCAGCATTCGTTTTCAAGGGCTGGGTTTTCTTCCAGCAGGCACAAACTCAGCCAAACATCTTTTAGAGGTTGTTCTTTATCCAAGCTGAACTCCCCTGGTGAGACCCACCAGTGGCTTCCAGTTGCTGTCTGTAATGGCAGGGCCCACTCCTACCTGTGGCAGGTTGGAGAGTACTCAAGGAGGCAGTGGTGGACCCCCAGAGCCCTTGCTCAGCTTGGGGTGTAGCCTGCTCCTTGCTCTCATCCCTTTCCCCTGCCTGAGGGCAGAGTGAAGCTTGCAAGCTGAGATGAAGCTCACAGAGAGAATCATAGAATCATAGAATCAATAAGGTGGGAAAAGACCTCAGAGATCATCAAGTCCAACCTGTCACCCAACACCATCTAATCAACTAAACCATGGCACCAAGTGCCACATCCAATTCCCTCTTGAACACCTCCAGGGATGGGGACTCCACCACCTCCCTGGGCAGCACATCCCAGTGGCCAATCTCTCTTTCTCTGAAGAACTTCTTCCTAACATCCAGCCTAAACTTCCCCTGGCACAGCTTGAGACTGTGTCCTCTTGTTCTGGTGATGCTTGCCTGGGAGAAGAGACCAACCCCCACCTGGCTACAACCTCCCTTCAGGGAGTTGTAGAGAGCAAGAAGGTCTCCCCTGAGCCTCCTCTTCTCCAGGCTAAGCAACCCCAGCTCCCTCAGCCTCTCCTCACAGGGCTGTGCTCCAGACCCCTCCCCAGCTTTGTTGCCCTTCTCTGGACACATTCAAGTGTCTCAATGTCCTTCTTAAATTGAGGGGCCCAGAACTGGACACAGGACTCAAGGTGTGGCCTAACCAGTGCTGAGCACAGGGCACAATGACTTCCCTGCTCCTGCTGGCCACACTGTTCCTGATGCAGGCCTCTCCTCTTGCACTGGGGAGGGATCTTGGGCTAGGTGCCAGGACACAGCTGCCTTTGGACATCACCCTGAAGTTCCTACCCAAGGGAGGGCACTGCCTCGTTGGGCTTGACCTCACCAAGAGGCTTTGTCAGTCCTGAAGAGCAGCATGGATGGACTGGTGCCAGCTGAGCAGCATACTCGGGTCCTGCCTGCCCCACCAGAGCTGGCTGCAAGGACAAAGATGACAAGAGGAGGCTCAGGGGAGACCTTACTGCCATCTACAACTACCTGAAGGGAGGTTGTGGCCAGGTGGGGGTTGGTCTCTTCTCCCAGGCAGCCTGTGACAGGAGAGGATACAGCCTCAAGCTGTGCCAGGGGAGGTCTGGGTTGGATGTGAGAAAGAAATTCTTCACTGAAAGAGAGATTGGAATGGGCTGGATGGGGAGGTGGTGGAGTCACTGCCCCTGGAGGTGTTTAAGAAGAGCCTGGATGAGGCACTTGGTGCCATGGTTTAGTTGATTAGATGCTGCTGGGTGATAGGTTGGGCTTGATGATCTCAAAGGTCTCTTCCAACCTGGCTGATTCTGTGATTCTTCACCCAGTGTTCCTAAAGTGTTTCAGCAGCATCTGCAGGAGGGAATGGAAAGCTGGGGGAGGTGTCCTCTTACTCCCCACCTGAAGTTTAAGTAGGGTTTGCTTTTTTTGCCCTCAGAGAGAGCAGACTTGTGCTGCATAGTTAAAGCATCAGGGGGAAATGGAAGTGGGGGAATTACTTGTTTTGGAGCTGTTTCATGTAACTGTTGGAATCACCCCCCAAGGGAAGCAGTGGATTCCTTTCCATTGGACAGATTGGAGACTCAGCTTGGCAGGGTGCTGGGCCAGCTCATTTCAGCTACACCATCACCTGGAAAGGTTGGAGCAGATGATCCTTGGGGTCCCCTCCACCCTGGCCTCCTGGGATTCTGTGTGATTGTAAGTCCCTAGAGCCTACCCTGAGCAGAAAGGTTGTGACCTGTTATCTCATGTAAGAGATAACAGAAGGACCTAGAGCACATTTCTGTTTGAAATTATGATATTGCCTCCCTGTAGGACCCTTGCCACCACAGGCTGTGCACTCCAGCAGCAACAGTACCAAATGCTCCTGAGGAAGCAGTCCAAATTCAGCCAGAATGAGCTGGGGCAGAATGGATCCTGTGCCTTTGGATCAGATGTTTAGGTCAAAGGCTCGTGCTGTCCAGCTTTCACAGCATCATAGAATTGTCAGGGTTGGAAGGGACCTCATGGATCATCTGGTCACTCTGCTCTGGACCTGCTCCAGCACCTCAAGATCCTTCCTGCAGTGAGGGTCCATAACTGGACACAGGACTCAAGGTGTGACCTAACCACTAAGGACTTCCCTGCTCCTGCTGGCCACACTGTTCCTGATCCAGGCCAGGAAGCCCTTGGCCTTCCATGCCCCCTGGGCACACTGCTGGATCATGTCCAGCTGCTGTCCCCCAGCACTGCCAGGTCCCTCTCTGCCAGGTGCTCTCCAGCCTCTGCCCCCCAGTCTGTAGTGCTGCATGGGGTTAGTGTGGCCAAAGTGCAGGACCCTGCCCTTGCACTTGTTGGATCTCAGTCCACTGGCCTCAGCCCATGGTCCAGCCTGTGTGGTGCCACAGAATCACAGAACTGTCAGGGTTGGAAGGGACCTCAAGGATCAGCCAGTTCCAACCCCCCTGCCATGGTCAGGGACACCTCACACTACAGCAGCTTGCTCACAGCCACAGCCAGCCTGGCTGCAAACACCTCCAGGCAGGAGGCTTCCACCACCTCCCTGGGCAACCTGTGGCAGTCTCTCACCACCCTCATGGGGAACAACTTCTTCCTAACATCCAATCTCAATCTGCCCATTGCTAGTTTTGCTCCATTCCTCCCAGTCCTATCACTCCCTGACACCCTCAAAAGTCCCTCTCCAGGGGTGTTTTCCTGCTTTGGCTTTCTGGAAGGAGCTGACACTGCTCTTTGGCAGCCAGTGCCAGTGTAAGGATCAGTTAATAAGTACAGGACTTGCCTGCTGCTGCTGCAGATGGCAAGTTTCCTGCTGCAGAGCTCCCAGAGGGGTGTCCTTTGCTGGTTTGTGGCAGATGTGTGCACAGAGGAAAGGAGAGCACACACCATATGCAAAGCCAGGGCAAGTTTAGGCTGGAGGTGAGGAGAAAGTTCTTCCCAGAGAGAGTCATTAGCCATTGGGATGTGCTGCCCAGGGAGGTGGCGGAGTCACCATTCCTGGAGGTGTTCAGAGGAGATTGGATGTGGCACTTGGTGCCATGGTTTAGCTGTCAGGAGGTGTTGGGTGACAGGTTGGACTTGATGATCTTTGAGGTCTTTTCCAACCTGGTTGATTCTATGCTTCAAAGCAAGGATCCCTCAGGCCTCCAGGGAAGCTTGGGCAGCTCACTCTCACAATGCCTGTTCCAGCCACACGTTCTAAAGCCGGGCAGTGGTGCAGAGAGCTCCTGCTTTAGCAGCTCACAGCAAGTTCTGTAGGCTGTTCACTATCCAGGGCACTAATTGAATGGCTCTTCAGTGACTCCTGGGATTAACTCAGAGTGGTTTGCTTCTTTTTGTTTATGCAGCCCAGCAATTTTCCCTACAAGGAGGAGATTATGTCTGTGAACCCTACCTGCCTGGTCGTGATTATCCTCCTCTTCATAAGCATCATTTTGGCTTTCAAGGTAAGTGCATTACTGTGTGGAAAGTCCATTTCAGGTCGTGGCTGGAATGTCCTTTGCTGGGAGGGCTGGCTTTAAAGATCCAGGGACCTCCACAGCAGGCAGCATGACAGCTCTATACAAAGCAAAGTGATAGACACACTGTGGGGGGGAAAAACATAAACTGGCACAGCTAAATGCATAGACATAGAGGTCACAGTGGAGGGGTATGGCTGAAACACCTCAGCTCTGAAGACAGGCTGAGGGAGCTGGGGTTGACTGGGGGGACCTTCCAGTACCTGAAGGGAGGAAGCAGCCACAACCTCCCTGGGCAGCCTATTCTGGAATCTCACCACCTTCACACTGAAGAACTTCTTCCTCAGCTCCAGTCTAACCCTGCTCTTCCTCAGCTTCAAACCATTCCCCTATGTCCTGTCTCTAGATACCCTCAGGAAAAGTCTCTCTGCAGCCTTCCTACAGGATCCCTTCAGCTATTGGAAGGCAGCTCTAAGGTTCCCCCCAGAGTCTTCTCTTCTGCAGGCTGAACACCCCCAGCTGCCTCAGCCTGTCCTCACAGCAGAGCTGCTCCAGCCCTTGGATCATCCTTGTGTCCTCGTCTGAATTCACTCCAGCAGCTCTGTGTCCTCCTTCTGCTGGGGACACCAGAGCTGGAGGCAGGATTGGAGGTGGGGTCTCAGCAGAGCAGAGTCAAGGGGCAGAATCCCCTCTCATGCCCTGCTGCCCACACTCCTCTGGCTGCAGCCCAGCACACAGCTGTCTGCTGGGCTGCATGAGGGCACTGCTGGCTCCTGGGGAGCTGCTCAGCACCCAACACCCCCAAGTCTCTTTCTTCAGAGCTGCTCTCAACCCACTCTGTACCCAGCCTGGATTTGTGCCTGGGGTTGGCCTGTCCCAGCTGCAGGACCTTGCTGGTTTCTACACTGACACTGAAAAGGTACTGAGCATAAAAATCTGCCTGAGCTCCCTCTGCCACATGAAATGGGAAGAGAAACCCAAGCACTGTAAACTAGGAATGGTGTCAGTAGGGAAAGCTGCATTCAGCTGGTGGGAAATATGAAAGAGGATCACAGAAATCCTCAGAAACCTTTGGCACTACAACACTTCTGGTTTGGGGGAAGCTACAAGCAGAGGAAAATACTGCTGAGCAGCAACCAAGATACAGTGGTACTGGAGAGTGGGTTTGTGAGGAGGGGAGCAGAGACAACAGAGTAGTAAGGAAGGAAGCCAACAAACCACACAAAAGCATTTGGCTGTTTAGCACTTAGGGTTTCCTTGGATTTGAAGCAGCTAATGGATATTTCAGGCAGTATCTTGCAGAGTCTTGGTCAGAGCAGTACCAAAACATTTTGTACTACTCCCTGGTGTCTGCAAACTGAACCACAAACCTGAAACATGGGTGGTCTGTGAGGAAGGACATCCAGCAGCACAATTCCATGTGCACAAGGCTCCAGAAGATACACAGTCAGCGTGGTGGCTTTTGAATCATGCCTCCTATGCAGCTGTGCTGGGGGACAGGGCCTTGGTTTTCCTGAGGCTGGGACTTTATGCTCTCCACCATGGGTGAAGCCCTCAGGCCCAGACAAAGTAGGCTCAGGTGAGCACAAACAGGATAAACCTTTTCCAGACTGCCCTGAGCACTCTGCAGCTCCCGAGTTTTGGCTTTCTGCTTTGCTCTGCTTTGCTCTGCTTTGCTCTGCTCTGCTTTGCTTTGCTCTGCTCTGCTCTGCTCTGCTTTGCTCTGCTCTGCTTTGCTCTACTCTGCTTTCCTTTGCTCTACTCTGCTCTGCTCTGCTCTGCTTTGCTCTGCTTTGCTTTGCTCTGCTCTGCTCTGCTTTGCTCTGCTTTGCTCTACTCTGCTTTGCTCTGTTCTGCTCTGCTCTGCTTTGCTCTGCTTTGCTTTGCTCTGCTTTGCTCTGCTCTGCTTTGCTCTTCTCTGCTTTGCTTTGCTTTGCTCTGCTTTGCTTTGCTCTGCTTTGCTTTGCTCTGCTCTGCTTTGCTTTGCTTTTCTTTGCTTTGCTCTCTTCTCTGCTTTGCTTTGCTTTGCTCTGCTTTGCTTTGCTCTGCTCTGCTTTGCTCTTCTCTGCTCTGCTTTGCTCTTCTCTGCTTTGCTCTGCTCTGCTTTGCTTTGCTCTTCTCTGCTCTGCTTTGCTTTGCTCTGCTCTGCTTTGCTTCGCTTTGCTTTGCTCTTCTCTGCTTTGCTCTTCTCTGCTTTGCTCTGCTCTGCTCTGCTTTGCTTTGCTTTGCTTTGCTCTGCTTTGCTTTGCTTTGCTCTGCTCTGCTCTGCTTTGCTTTGCTCTGCTCTGCTTTGCTTTGCTTTGCTCTGCTTTGCTTTGCTTTGCTCTGCTCTGCTCTGCTTTGCTTTGCTTTGCTCTTCTCTGCTTTGCTTTGCTTTGCTCTGCTTTGCTTTGCTTTGCTCTGCTCTGCTTTGCTTTGCTCTTCTCTGCTTTGCTTTGCTTTGCTCTGCTCTGATTTGCTTTGCTTTGCTCTGATTTGTTTGTTTTGCTTTGGGGGTTTTGTTTGGTTGGTTTGGTTTTGATTTGTTTGCTGCTCATTGTTGTTGTGTTTTGAGGGTTTGTTTTGTTTTATTTGTGGTTGGTTAGGTTTGGGTTTTGGTTTCTGGAAAGGAGGTAGGAAGAGACAGCTGCCAGTGTTCCAGAGGAAAGAGACAGACATGGCTTCAGCAAGCTGAATATTAACCCTAGTCTCCATAAAGAGGCTGTTGCCTGCATGGCCAAGGTGTGGAGCCTGAAGATGAGACCTCTCTGCACATCCTGGTGTCCTCAGCAGGTGGGAAAGGTGCTGCAGAATGCAGTTCTGTGTTCACCCTGAGGGATTTTGTGGCTCTTCCCAAGGGGATGCCTCCTGGCCTGGATGCACAGGGCTCTGGTGTCTGCCTCCTTTCCACAGGGGCAGTGGTCCAGCAGCTGGGGACCATGAATATAGCCCAAACAGCCAGGCTCTGATCCTTGCTTCCAGGAACAGCCAACAGAGAGCCAGAAGGGTGCCACCTGTTCCACAAAAGCCTGGGACAGGTCCCAGCACTGGGCTTGCTGGTGACAGGGCATTTATTTGGTACTGTACACAGTTTTGGGCTCCTCATTTCAAGAGAGACAGGGATCTACTGGAGAGGGCTCAACAAAGAGCTAGGAGGATGATTAAGGGACTTGAACAGCTCTGCTGTGAAGAGAGGTTGAGAGCCCTGGGGCTGTTTAGTCTGGAGAGGAGAAGGCTGAGAGGGGATCTGATCAATGTCTATCAATATGTGAGGGGTGGGTGTCAAGTGGAGGGGGCCAAGCTCTTTTGGGTGGTGCACAGTGATAGGACAAGGAATAATCAAGCCAAGCTAGAACACAGGAGTTTCCACCTCAACACTTCTTTACTGAGAGGCTGCCCAGAGAGGTTGTGGAGTCTCCTTCTCTGGAGCCTTTCCAACCCCACCTGGATGCATTCCTGTGCAGACTGCCCTGGGTGATGCTGCTCTGGCAGGGGGGTTGGACTGGCTGATCTCTGGAGATCCTTTCCAACCCCTAACATTCTGTGATTCTATGATAGGAGAAGTAGGGGCTTTTTGATTTAGCTTGCACCCCACAGTGTGCATGACTGTCAGCCAACAGATGGTGTCCTGGCCCATCTGGACGAGGGCATTGAGTCCATCATCAGTAAGTTTGCAGATGACACCAAGCTGGGGGCAGGAGTTGATCTGTTAGAGGATAGAGAGGCTCTGCAGAGGGACCTTGCCAGGCTGGACAGATGGGCATGAGTCCAAGGGCATGAGACTGGACACATCCAAGTGCCAGGTTCTACACATTGGCCACAACAACCCCATGCAGTGCTACAGGCTGGGGACAGAGTGGCTGAGAGCAGCCAGGCAGAGAGGGACCTGGGGGTACTGGTTGACAGCAGCTGAACATGAGCCTGCAGTGTGCCCAGATGGCCAAGAAGGCCAATGGCATCCTGGCCTGCATCAGGAACAGTGTGGCCAGCAGGAGCAGGGAGGTCATTCTGCCCCTGTACACTGCACTGGTTAGGCCACACCTTGAGTCCTGTGTCCAGTTCTGGGCCCCTCAGTTTAGGAAAGATGTTGAGATGCTGGAAGGTGTCCAGAGAAGGGCAACAAAGCTGGGGAGGGGTCTGGAGCACAGCCCTGTGAGGAGAGGCTGAGGGAGCTGGGGTTGCTTAGCCTGGAGAAGAGGAGGCTCAGGGGAGACCTTCTTGCTCTCTCCAACTCCCTGAAGGGAGGTTGTAGCCAGGTGGGGGTTGGTCTCTTCTCCCAGGCAAGCATCACCAGAACAAGAGGACACAGTCTCAAGCTGTGTCAGGGGAGGTTTAGGCTGCAGGTTAGGAAGAAGTTCTTCCCAGCAAGAGAGATTGGCCATTGGAATGTGCTGCCCAGGGAGGTGGTGGAGTCCCCATCCCTGGAGGTGTTCAAGAGGGGATTGGATGTGGCACTTGGTGCCATGGTTTAGTTGATTAGATGGTGTTGGGTGACAGGTTGGACTTGATGATCTCTGAGGTCTTTTCCAACCTTACTGATTCTATTATTCTATGATTCTAAGACACCATTTAAGTGTTGCAGGCCAGTGGTTGGGTCTGACATTGTTAATTCCTTTAACTCACAGCATTTCTTTGCAGTTGTAAGGACTGGGTTCTGGTACACATTGTAGGGTGCTGAGGAGATGGGTTTGATTGCAGATTTCATCAGCACAGCAACCCATTGTTTCTCCTTCTGCAGAACCAACATGGTATAGGTGACCCTGCTCTGGCAGGGGGGTTGGGCTGGATGATCTCTGGAGGTCCCTTCCAGCCCCTAACACTGTGTGGTTCTGTGAAATACAAGTGGGCAACTGCTCTGCCATTGCCCTCCCTCTGAAATCTTCCTATACATTTCAGTTTGTGTTGAAATCTTTATCCCATTTTCACCAGCTCCTGGAGTCCAGCCCAGCTCCATAAATAGAAAACTCAAGGCAGCTGGGGAATAAACTGGGACAGAGGGGGCTGAGTGGCATTCACCCTCTGCTTGCTTCCAGCAATTTGTGACCCAAATTGGCAGAGACTTTTTCCCTTGCTGTTAGAAGAAAGAGCAGGGCCCAGCAGCCTCTGACTGCCACAGAGATGCTGGTCAGTCAGCTGGCCAGGCACGTGTGTGAGGAGCAGAAGTCAGGCAGCACATTGTGCTGCTCCACAGATGCACCACCAGCAGCACCACCAGCAACAGGCAGGGCTCTCAGGTTTTGTGCCTTGCAGCTCCTCAGGGGCCTGAGCAATCTCCCACCGTTCAAAGGGGAAGGCTGAAAGCTTGTAGAAGTAGGCACAGTGCATGGTTCCACATTCAGCCCTTCTTGCACAGCTGCCTTTCCTGCCCTGTCAGCTGCCTCTCTTGTTTAACATCTTCTTCATCAGGGACATGGACAGTGGCTGTGAGGCTCCCTCAGCACCAAGCTGTGTGGTGCAGCAGACAGGCTGGAGGGCAGGGATCCATCCAGAGGGACCTGGACAGGCTGCAGAGCTGGGCCCAAGCCAACCTCATGAGGTTCAACAAGACCAAGTGCAAGGTCCTGCAGCTGGGTCAGGGCAATCCCAGGCACTGATATAGGCTGGGCAGGGACTGGCTTGAGAGCAGCTCTGAAGAAAAGGACTTGGGGGTGCTGGTGGAGGAGAAGCTCAACAGGAGCCAGCAGTGAGCACTTGCAGCCCAGAGAGCCAAGCAGAGCCTGGGCTGCAGCAAGAGAAGTGTGGCCAGCAGGGCCAGGGAGGGGATTCTCTCCCTCTGCTCCACTCTGCTGAGACCACAGCTGGAGCTCTGTGTCCAGTTCTGGAGCCCCTAGGACAGGAAGGATCTGGAGGTGCTGGAAGGTGTCCAGAGAAGGGCCACGAGGATGAGCAGAGGGCTGGAGCTGCTCTGCTCTGGAGACAGACTGAAAGAGTTGGGGCTGTTCAGTCTGGAGAAGAGAAGGCTCCCAGGAGACCTTCTTGTGGCCTTCCAGTATCTGAAGGGGGCTACCAGAAAGCTGGGGAAGGACTTTTGAGGGTGTCAGGGAGTGATAGGACTGGAGGGGATGGAGCAAAACTAGAAATGGGTAGATTGAGCTTGGATGTTAGGAAGAAGTTGTTCCCCATGAGGGTGGTGAGAGACTGGCACAGGTTGCCCAGGGAGGTGGTGGCAGCCTCATGCCTGGAGGTTTTTGCAGCCAGGCTGGCTGTGGCTGTGAGCAAGCTGCTGTAGTGTGAGGTGTCCCTGGCCATGGCAGGGGGGTTGGAACTGGCTGATCCTTGAGGTCCCTTCCAACCTTAACAGTTCTGTGATTCCATGATGGCTACCTGGGGCTTTCCCCTGCCCCTACAGAGGTGTCTGTCAGCAGCCTGCTGTGCAGCAGTACTGCTCAGGGTGGATAAGGGCTGAAGTCACTTAATGCCTCCTGTGTAGGGTCTGTTCCAAGGCTGAACTTGGGTCTCCTGAGAGCAAAAAACATAAATCAATGCATTTATACCCTGTGTGTCCAGCCACACATTTTAAAGCAGGACTTGAAACCTCAGCCAGGTCTTTCAGGAAGAGAATTGGTAACTGAATCAGCAATCCCATGTAATGGTGCAGCAGCAGCAGCAAAAGAAGCAAGCTTAAAGAAGTTCCAAGTTGAGGAGAAAAAGTTTCCATGACTCACAACACCCAGGCCAGCAGCACATGTCTAAAGCTCTTGGGCAAGGACACGTTTGGAGCTGCTCCCACTCTGGGCCTTATGTGGGTCAGTATCTCAGGGCCAATTATTTGGTGTGTGCTGGCTGATGACCTCTTTAATTGCAGGGCTGGAACGGATCTCACCCACTGAGAAAAAGCTGGTGCATGCAGGAACAAGGCTGATTAGAGCTGCAAGAGCCGCAGGAGCTCACTGTAGTGTTAAATGTGTTGTATTCACTGCATGGAATGGGGTGAATGAAGCCCATGCCTCCCACTGGCTTCTCCCAGATAAGATTCTTCTCTGAGACAGGGCTTCCCTCCCAGTGGGTTTCCACAGAAGGGCTATAGCAATGGGGTTTCAAATAGATAAGGCCAATGTAAAGGGCTTCCTAAAGAGATGGGCTGTGCTCCCTCAGAAGTGTGCTGTACTCAGGCTCTGTCCTTTACTAGCTCCTATGCATTTCCCAGTGCACAGTACCTGGGTGTTGGGAGCTACTGAACCACTTATTCTTGCTCCCAATTCATAGTGGCCATTTCTGGACCTCTGGAAGGCATGCAGCTCCCCATGGCTGTGCCTTTACTCCCCTCCTTCCAGCAGCCTCTGGCACAGCTGCACAATGCACAGCTCGGGCTGCAGAGCCAACCCAACCCTCCTTTGGGCTTCAGCTGGCTCCAGAAGCCTTTTGCTCTCTCCATTTGATAGTCTAAAGCATTGTCAAAGTGTATAGCCACTTCCATTCATCCACGGGCTATATGATGCCATAAAGAAGGAGCAGGCTTACTGGATTCCAGCCAGCTTGGCCCCGGTGGGGGGGCAAAAAACCTCCTCTTAATCTGCAAGAGAGCCATCAGTGAGTCATGTGGCATCCTGGAAAGCACACAGTGTGTGGCAGCTCTGGCTGGAGAGGAAGCACAGGGCAGCTCAGAAGGATAAGAGGCTTTTGGAAGGTCACCAGTGCAAGTGAGTCACAAAGCTGTGAGTCACTCAGTGAGACACAGATGCAAATCCAGGCAGCGCTGGCAGCTCCGTTCCTGTGCGCTGGGTTTGCTAAAGAATGGCTGTGCAGAACCTCCCAAGGGAAAAGATGAAGTTGGTCACTACCAAGACACACTGTTCTCCTGGTCACTCTTGGGTCTGGCTGCATGGGACGCAGAAAGCTCCAGGAGAAGCTGCTTAGTCCCACCAGCCTGGTCCCTGGCATGCTGAGCATCTGATTCTTGCCCCCTCCTACACACACACCTGTTACTGCATCCTCTTTTCCTTCCAGTCACTTTGCTCATCTCTGATGGCCAAACTAGAATCTCTCCTGCTCATAAAGGAGAAGATTCACAGAGTGAAGTGGGTTGGAAGGGACTCTCAGAGGGCATCTTGTCGCTACAGTTGGCAGGGGCACCTCCAACTAAATCAGGCTGCCCAAGGACACTGCTGCTGCCAACTACAGCAGGCTGCACAGGGACACTGCAAGTCTCATCTTGAATGTCCCCAGGGTCAGGGCCTCAACCACATCCCTGGGCAGCCTGTTCCAGTGTTTCACCACTCTCACTGTGCAGAACTTCCTCCTGATGGCCAACCTGAATCTGCCCTGCTCCAGTTTCAAACCATTGCCCCTCATCCTATCCCCACAGCCCTTCTCAGCAGTCCCTCCACAGCCTTCCTGTAGGTCCCCTTCAGCTCTAAGGGGATATAGCATTAAGGTTTGCCCAGAGTCTTCTCTTCTCCAGGCTGAACAACCCCAGCTCCCTGAGCCTGTCTTCATAGCAGCCTTCTGATCATCTTGGTGGCCTCCTCTGGACCCTCTTCAGCAGGTCCATGTCTCTCTAGTGTTGGGGTTGTGATGTGAGCATGTCTCCGAAGTACTTTACTGTAAGTGGAGACAACTAGTTGTGTGCCAGGCAGCTGTCCGAACCAGAGCCAAGTTAGGTCCAAGAAAAAAACCCAAATGAACAAACAAAACCAACAGTGAAGGACCAAGGGAAAAAACACAGTGCAGCTCTATATCCTGCAGTGGGATTATTGCTGCAATAACAGTGCCTTTGATTTATAAACAAATAACAAAGATGAAGCATTTGTAATACCAGTTAAAAGGTCATCAATAACTTCAGGTAAAAACTCTCCCTGCAGCCCTTGCTTAAATCTCTCTCTCCAGCCCTTGGTTAAAAACTTTCTCCCCAGCCCTTGGTCAAAAACTCTCTCTCCAGCCCTTGGTTAAAAACTCTCTCTCCAGCCCTTGGTCAAAAACCCTCTCTCCAGCCCTTGGTTAAAAACTCTCTCTCCAGCCCTTGGTGTAAATGCTCTCTCCAGCCCTTGGTTAAAACTCTCTCTCCAGATCTTGGTTAAAAACTCTCTCTCCAGCCCTTAGTGTAAATGCTCTCTCCAGCCCTTGGTTAAAAACTCTCTCTGCAGCCCTTAGTCAATAACTCTCTCTCCAGCCCTTGGTTAAAAACTCTCTCTGCAGCCCTTAGTCAATAACTCTCTCTCCAGCCCTTGGTTAAAAACTTTCTCCCCAGCCCTTGGTCAAAAACTCTCTCTCCAGCCCTTGCTTAAATCTCTCTCTCCATCCCTTGGTTAAAAACTCTCTCTGCAGCCCTTGGTCAAAAACTCTCTCTCCAGCCCTTGCTTAAATCTCTCTCTCCATCCCTTGGTTAAAAACTCTCTCTGCAGCCCTTGTTTAAAAACTTTCTCCCCAGCCCTTGGTTACAATCTCTCTCTCCAGCCCTTGGTTAAAAAATTTCTCTCCACCTCTCTGCAGCCCTTGGTAAAAACTCTCTCTCCACCTTTCTTATAAGCCCCTTTTACATATTAAAAGGCCACACTTGGTGGGTTGAAATTGCCTCCCAAAATAAAATGTGCCATCCCAGCTCAGCTGGAAAGCAAATGGAGCTCTGTCTACAGGCAAACTAAAATCTAGGGACATGAAATGCAATGAATATGCACCAAATATACAATATTTACATATATTAACAATTTATAAGCAACTCAAGAACCCCCCTGGACAAAAAACAGGGGATTACCAACAGCTTTTCCCCTCTTGATTCTCTTTCCACCCCCACCCTGTACAAGGGAAAAGAGAGAGAGAAGAGCAGAGAGGAGCTTGTTAGTACTTAGCCACAACAAGGAAAGGCTGCCAAGGTCAGCAAGCAACAGTAAGACCTCCCAGGAGCCTCCTCTTCTGAAGACTGAGCAGGCAGGGGTTGGTCTCTTCTCCCAGGCAACCAGCACCAGAACAAGAGGACACAGTCTCAAGCTGCGCCAGGGGAGGTTTAGGCTGGAGGTGAGGAAGAAATTCCTCACTGAAAGAGAGATTGGGCATTGGAATGTGCTGCCCATGGAGGTGGTGGAGTCACCATCCCTGGAGGTGTTTAGGAAGAGCCTGGATGAGGCTCTTGGTGCCATGGTTTAGTTGATTAGATGGTGTTGGGTGATAGGTTGGACTTGATGATCCCAAAGGTCTTTTCCAACCTGGTTAATTCTATTCCATTTCTCTTCTCTTCTCTTCTCTTCTCTTCTCTTCTCTTCTCTTCTCTTCTCTTCTCTTCTCTTCTCTTCTCTTCTCTTCTCTTCTCTTCTCTTCTCTTCTCTTCTCTTCTCTTCTCTTCTCTTCTCTTCTCTTCTCTTCTCTTCTCTTCTCTTCTCTTCTCTTCTCTTCTCTTCTCTTCTCTTCTCTTCCCTTCCCTTCCCTTCCCTTCCCTTCCCTTCCCTTCCCTTCCCTTCCCTTCCCTTCCCTTCCCTTCCCTTCCCTTCCCTTCCCTTCCCTTCCCTTCCCTTCCCTTCCCTTCCCTTCCCTTCCCTTCCCTTCCCTTCCCTTCCCTTCCCTTCCCTTCCCTTCCCTTCCCTTCCCTTCCCTTCCCTTCCCTTCCCTTCCCTTCCCTTCCCTTCCCTTCCCTTCCCTTCCCTTCCCTTCCCTTCCCTTCCCTTCCCTTCCCTTCCCTTCCCTTCCCTTCCCTTCCCTTCCCTTCCCTTCCCTTCCCTTCCCTTCCCTTCCCTTCCCTTCCCTTCCCTTCCCTTCCCTTCCCTTCCCTTCCCTTCCCTTCCCTTCCCTTCCCTTCCCTTCCCCCAGCATGAGGAGCAGTGCTGCACACACTTCACACCCAGCCCCCACTGTCCCGTGCTGCTTCCATCAGCCTCTTTTTCATATTCCTGTAAGAACAGAAATGGCCTAGGAGTGAAAAAAAAACCCAACCACCACCCCCTTGTGTGTGGTTTGTTTTGTGCAGAGGGCAATGACTGCCTTTCCTTTGCAGGGTTACTTGATCAGCTGCGTGTGGAACTGTTACCGCTACATCACCAGCAGGAACAACTCGGACGTCCTGGTCTACATCACCACCAATGACACCGCGGTAAGGCTGCTGGGCCACCAGCCCCTCCACTTCACAGCATCACTCCTCAGCCAGCCAGATCCATTCCTTTGACAGCCCTCATCTGTAGAAATGTCTGAGGGCCGGGGGTCAGGAAGGAAGGGAGAGGGACAGGCTCTGCTCAGTTGCACCCTGGGACGGGACAAGGAGCAATGGATGGAAACTACAGCACAGGAGGTTGCACCTCAACATGAGGAGGAACTTCTTTAGTGTAAGGGTCAGGGGAGGTTTAGTCTGGATCTTATGAAGAAGTTCTTCCCAGAAAGAGAGATTGGCCATTGGAATGTGCTGCCCAGGGTAGTGGTGTCACCATCACTGGAGGTATCACAGTATCACAGTATCACTGAGGTTGGAAGAGACCTCGAAGATCATGGAGTCCAACCTGTCACCACAGACCTCATGACTAGAGGTGTTTAGGAAGAGACTGGATGGGATGCTTGGTGCCATGGTTTAGTTGATTAGATGGTGCTGGGTGATAGGTTGGACTTGATGATCTCAAAGGTCTTTTCCAACCTGGTTAATTCTATTCTATTCAGAGCACTGGAACAGGCTACCCAGGGAGGTTGTGGAGTCTCCTTTCCTGGAGACTTTCCAGCCCTGTCTAGATGTGTTCCTGTGTGACCTGCACTAGACTTTATGCTCCTGCTCTGGCAGGGGAGTTGGACTTGAAGGTCTCTGGAGGTCCCTTCCAGCACCCTAGGATCCTGTGATCTGTTGGTCATATTAACAGAATCATAGAACCACAGAATGTTAGGGGCTGGAAGGGACCTCCAGAGATCATCCAATCCAACACTCCTGCCAAAGCAGTATTACGCAGGGCAGGTCACACAGGAACACATCCGGGTGGGTTTGGAAAGTCTCCAGAGAAGGAGACTCACAACCTCTCTGGGCAGCCTGCTCCAGGGCTCTGCCACCCTCACAGTAAAGACATTTCTCCTCATGTTGAGGTAGAACTTGAGATTCAACAGACTGGTGAGCTATAGTTATAAATTGACAGCTTCACAGATTGCATTGGGTTGGAAGGGCATCCTGTCCAACCCCCCTGCACTCAGCAGGGACACCTCCAACTACAGCAGGCTGCCCAGGGCCACACCAGTCTGAGCTTGAATGTCTCCAGTTACAGGGCCTCAACCACATCCCTGGGCAGCCTGTTCCAGTGTTTCACCACTCTCACTGTGCAGAACTTCCTCCTGATGCCCAACTTCAATCTCCGCTCCCCCAGCTTCCAACCCACTGCAATCTGTCAGTCCCTGAGTGTTTTTCCAATACTTTTCTCCTCTCACCTTCTGGAGGTATCTGCAGGACATTTTGTCATGGCAGTAAGGTGACTTCCCTACAGTGAACCACAGTAACCAGAAGATGACTTTCTCTACTTTCCCAGTCTGGGGTTGCTTTTCAAGCACACAGTGGATGAAGATTCATTTTCTACACTGGTTTAAGCTTGACAGTGGTACCATGGAAATGTTTGTCCAGTCTGGATCAAACTGGCAGCATTCAAGTGGGGAAGGGATAACCCAGAGTCAGCCATTTCATTCTGTGGAGCTCCTCTGTGCTCTTGGACAGCCAAAGGATTTCAGTTTGTTTATTTTTTAACTCTCACTGGAGTCAGTCCATGGAAGTTTCATCTCTGGTCCTGCTGCCAGTGGGGATAAGATGTAAAGCCATAAATCTCCTCTCAAAGTGGGATTTAGATCCCAATGTACATTAGCAAATTGCCCCAGTGGAGCCTGTCTGGCACACATTTATCCACAATGGTTAAGAAGTTCCTTGTCCCTTCAATGCAGATACATTCCTTCTGTGGACATGGCATCGACTGAGTAGCCTCCAATTAATCTGTCAACACTTTTGCTTGCTCTCTTGTTTCTCAAATCAAACTGTTTGAGAAGTGCAGAGTTAGGTCTTCCTTTCCTGCTGGATGTCTCCCTCTACTCTGCCCTGCTGGGGCCACATCTGGAATATTGTGTCCAGTTCTGGGCCCCTCAGTTCAGGAAGGACCTCAGGGAACTGCTTGAGACAGCCCAGCACAGAGCCACAAAGCTGCTGAAAGCAGTGGAGCTGCTCCAGGGCTCTGCCACCCTCACAGGGAAAAAGTTTTCCCTTCTGTTCCTGTGGCACTTTCTCTGCTCCAGCTTGCCCCCAGTGCCCCTTGTCCTGTCCTTGGACATCCCTGAGCAGAGCCTGGCTCCATCCTCCCCACACTGCCCTGCACATCTATATCACCAGCAATGAGGTCACCCTCAGGCTCCTCTGCTCCAAGCTCCAACCCCCAGCTCCCTCAGCCTGTGCTCACAGGGAGATGTTCCACTGCCTGCAGCAGCTTTGTGGCTCTGTGCTGGACTCTCTCAAGCAGTTCCCTGAGATCCTTCTTGAAGTGAGGGGCCAGAACTTGGCACTGAGTAGTAGCCATAAATACAGGTTAAAGTGGGTGAATACCACAAATGGATACCCTGGAATGACTCACTCTGAATCCTCCTCAGGGCCTCCAGCTGAGTCCAGGCAGAGGAGTTCTGACCTTCCCTATTGGAAACTGTCTGATAAAACCCATATGAGGGAAAGTAAGGGAAACAGGAGGCAGAGAAGAGGAAGAAGAATTAGGGGCAAGAGCAAAAAGGATGTGAACAAAACCAGCCAATGCTGAAGCTAAGGGGGTGTTTAGTGACCATTTGCAGCAGCCTACAGGAGACCTGAGAGGGTGGCTTAAAGGCTGGATTCACTTTTCTGCAGAGCTGCATTTGTGAACATTCCCAGAGCAATGTCTTCAGAGAACCTTCAAAGGGCTGAGGCTCCACGTGCACACCAGCATCCACCCCTTGCTAATGTGCATGTCCAACATGTGAGCTTCATTCTGTTTGAGCTTCAGCTGCAGAACAGTGTCATGACAGTCTGCTTCTGCCAACAAACAGCTGCTCAGCTGCTCCAGCTTCTCATATTCTACCTGCAGTGAAGTCATGTTCCTTGGCACTTGTCCTTTAATCTTAGCAAACAGATTGTGTGTGCATATATGTATATGTATAAACTAACCTTCCCATCTTGGTCACAGCTTCACAGACTGCATCAGGTTGGAAGGGACCCTCCAAGGGCAGCTTAGCCAACCCCCCTGCACTCAGCAGGGACACCTCCAGCTACAGCAGGCTGCACAGGGATACTGCAAGTCTCATCTTGAATGTCTCCAGGGTCAGGGCCTCAACCACATCCCTGGGCAGCCTGTTCCAGTGTTTCACCACTCTCACTGTGCAGAACTTCCTCCTGATGGCCAACCTGAATCTGCCCCTGCTCCAGTTTCAAACCCTTGCCCCTCGTCCTATCCCCACAGGACCTTCTGAGCAGTCCCCCCCCAGCTTTCCTGTAGGTCCCCTTCAGATACTGAAATTAAGCTCTAAGGTCTGCCCAGAGCCTTCTCCAGGCTGAACACCCAAAGTGTCACCCTGTCCCCGTAGCAGAGGTGCTCCAGCTCTCTGAGCATCCAGCTCTGGACCTGGTCCAGCAGGTCCATGTCTCTGTTGTGCTGGGAGCCCCAGAGCTGGAACAGCACTGCAGGTGAGGTCTCCCCAGAGCAGAGTTCCCTCTCTCCATCTCTGGCCACACTGCTTTGGATGCAGCCCAGGCTGCCATTGGCCTTCTGGGCTGCCAGTGCCCATTGCTGGCTCCTGCCCAGCTTCTCAACCACCAGCACCCCCAAGTCCTTTTCTGTTGGGTTGCTCTCAATTTCATCATCCCCCAGGCTGGGCAGAGGGTTGCTCTGACCTAGGGGCAGGACCTTGCATTTTGCCTTATTGACCCTCATGAGATTCTCCTCAGCTCATTGCCAAACCTCTCCAGCTCCCTTTGGGTGGCACCTGTCCTGCCCTTCAGACTTATCAACCACCCCAGCTGCCTTGATGAGTGGGATACATGGTGTAATCATCAGAGGAAGCAATGTCACGAAGAGATGTGACTTAGTAATTAACAAATCCATCCAAATATTCTTCCTCTGTCACAGTCTCACACAGGGCTCCCTTCAACACATCAACCATTGGTTATACAGAGCCCAAGCACAATGCAGGTCTGCAGTGCTGGTGATGTGCAGGCAAAGACCCCCCCTGAGAGAGCCTGAGCTCATCTAGCAAGGGCTGGCTTTGAAAAGCATGAAGGGAAACTTGCAAAGCTAGACATGTCCTGGCCACACAAACCCACCGTGCACAATGAGAGAGGCAGCAGGAGAGGCCTGGCCAAGATGTCTGTGGCCTGAGGTGGGTTACCCCTTCATGCCTTTGGAAGCTAATGGCACCAGCACGCTGGAGGACTGCTGTGAGGCTGCACAGAAAGGAAAAAGACAACAGCTTCCTGAATGCAATTACCTTCCCACCCAAGGGTAGGCACAGTCTGGCCATAGATATCGCTGTCCTTGCAAGAGACACATTGATCTCTCTGCAACAGATCCATTTAGACCTCTGCAACAGATCCATTTATCCCTCTGCAACAGATGCATGTATCCCTCTGCAACAGATGCATGTATCCCTCTGCAACAGATGCATGCATCCCTCTGCAACAGATGCATGTATCCCTCTGCAACAGATGCATGTATCCCTCTGCAACAGATGCATGTATCCCTCTGCAACAGATGCATGTATCCCTCTACAGTAGATCCATTTATCCCTCTGCAACAGATGCATGTATCCCTCTGCAACAGATGCATGTATCCCTCTACAGTAGATCCATTTAGCCCTCTGCTATAGATCCATTTATCCCTCTGCAACAGATCCATTTATCCTTCTACAATAGATCAATTTATCCCTCTGCAACAGATGCATGTATCCCTCTACAGTAGATCCATTTATCCTTCTGCAGTAGATCCATTTATCCCTCTACAGTAGATCCATTTATCCCTCTACAATAGATCCATTTATCCCTCTACAGTAGATCCATTTATCCCTCTGCAACAGATCCATTTATCCCTCTACAGTAGATCCATTTATCCCTCTACAGTAGATCCATTTATCCCTCTGCAACAGATCCATTTATCCCTCTACAGTAGATCCATTTATCCCTCTACAATAGATCCATTTTTCCCTCTACAGTAGATCCATTTATCCCTCTGCAACAGATCCATTTATCCCTCTGCAACAGATCCATTTATCCCTCTACAGTAGATCCATTTATCCCTCTACAATAGATCCATTTATCCCTCTACAGTAGATCCATTTATCCCTCTGCAACAGATCCATTTATCCCTCTACAGTAGATCCATTTATCACTCTGTAACAGATCCATTTATCCCTCTACAGTAGATCCATTTATCCCTCTGCAACAGATCCATTTATCCCTCTACAGTAGATCCATTTATCCCTCTGCAACAGATCCATTTATCCCTCTGCAACAGATCCATTTATCCCTCTACAGTAGATCCATTTATCCCTCTACAATAGATCCATTTATCCCTCTACAGTAGATCCATTTATCCCTCTGCAACAGATCCATTTATCCCTCTACAGTAGATCCATTTATCACTCTGTAACAGATCCATTTATCCCTCTACAGTAGATCCATTTATCCCTCTGCAACAGATCCATTTATCCCTCTGCAGTAGATCCATTTATCCCTCTACAATAGATCCATTTATCCCTCTGCTATAGATCCATTTATCCCTCTACAGTAGATCCATTTATCCCTCTGCAACAGATCCATTTATCCCTCTACAGTAGATCCATTTATCCCTCTACAATAGATCCATTTATCCCTCTGCAGTAGATCCATTTATCCCTCTACAATAGATCCATTTATCCCTCTACAGGAGATCCATTTATCCCTCTACAATAGATCCATTTATCCCTCTGCAGGATATCCATTTATCCCTCTGCTATAGATCCATTTATCCCTCCACTACAGATCCATTTAGCCCTCTGCAAGGGATCCATTTATCCCTCTCCAATAGATCCACTTCCACCTCTGCAGTACATCCATGTATCCCTCCACAACAGATCCATCTATGCCTCTGCAACTATACACTTCCCCTCTGCAACAGATCCGTTCACCCCTCTGCAGTGTAAAGATTTATCCCTCTGCCTGGAGGGCTGCCAACGTTGTGCTGCTTCACTGCAGAAATCCATCAAATTTCTTACAGTGTCTTGCAGAGCTGGTGGCTTGGAACAAGCCATCAGGGGAGACCTAAGAGCAGCCTGCCAGTACCTGAAGGGGGCTGCAAGAAGGCTGCAGAGGGACTGTTTGCAAAGGCCTGCAGGGACAGGATGAGAGACAATGGCTTGAAATTAAAGAAGAGCAAATTTAGATTGGATGTGAGGAACAAGTTCTGCACCAGGAGGGTGGTGGAACACTGCAACAGGTTGCCCAGGGAGGTGGTTGAGGCTCCATCCCTGGAGATATTCAAGGTGAGGCTGGACAGGGCTCTGATCTAGTTGAGGATGTCCCTGCTGACTGCAGAGGGGGTTGGACTGGGTGAGCTTTGGAGGGCCCCTCCCAGCCCAAAGCATTCTGTGATGCTGTGAACTCCAAGCTAGCACTGTTTACTTTCCTAACTGTTCTGCTTCTGCTCTACTAGTTTACCCTGTTGTTCTTTTTTCCTTAGGACAAAGCCTAGAGGCTTTTCTTGTCTCTAAATCACTCCAGCTGGCTTCTCTTTAAAAAGAACCCTTTCTTATTTGCTTTCCTCTTTCCTGCAGGTCCTGCTGCCACCATATGATGATCCTGTGAATGGAGCTGCTGCTAAAGATCCACCCCCCCCCTTATGTGTCAGCCTAAGTGAAGAGAGTGCTGTGTACCTAGGGAGGAGGATAGCTTTACTCTGTGCAGACACTGGAGCAATAGTTTGATAAGTTCACTTCCAAGAGATGACCTCTGGGGGTTATTCTTTGCTGTTTTGCTGACACAAGGAAACCTGAATTGTACAATGTAAACCCTGTAGCTAGTTTTAATAATTGGCTGCACCTGCAGTAGTGTTTCAGAACCTAGTGCCCTACTTTCAGAGCATTCCTGGGTAGCATTCAGGTTACAGTAGTCACTTGAGGAGCTTTTATTTTGCCACCACGTCTGACAGGCAGTGTTAGAGAAGGTAGAACTTTGCATTCTCAGGCAGGTTCAGAGTGTAACTTTTGAACATCCAAAGCATTGCAAATGTGTTTCTCAGATGCCCACTTTCACCTTCAGAATACAGATCAAGTCCTCCTCTCCCCCCTTCCCCCCCAAATAATATCATATTCCACTTCATCCCTGTTCTGCAAGAATTTATTAAGTCATTATGCTGCAAAGGATGATGACTGCAATAAGAATCACACAATGTGAGGGGTTGGAAGGGACCTCCAGAGATCATCCAGTCCACCCCCCCTGCCACAGCAGGGTCACCCAGGGCAGGTCACACAGGAACACATCCAGGTGGGGTTGGAAAGTCTCCAGAGCAGGAGACTCCACAACCTCTCTGGGCAGCCTGCTCCAGGGCTCTGACACCCTCACAGGGAAAAAGTTTTCCCTTCTGTTCCTGTGGCACCTCCTCTGCTCCAGCTTGCCCCCAGTGCCCCTTGTGCTGTCCTTGGACATCCCTGAGCAGAGCCTGGCTCCATCCTCCCCACACTGCCCTGCACATCTTTATCACCATCCATGAGGGCACCCTCAGGCTCCTCTGCTCCAAGCCCCAGCTCCCTCAGCCTGTCCTCACAGGGAGATGTTCCACTGCCTGCAGCAGCTTTGTGGCTCTGTGCTGGACTCTCTCAAGCAGTTCCCTGAGGTCCTTCTTGAAGTGAGGGGCCCAGAACTGGACACAAAATTCCAGATGCAGGCTCAGCAGGGCAGAGTAGAACGAGTCTTATGCAGTATTCTCATCAACCTGCCTGATGGGAAACTGATTTAATGGGGAAGAATAAGTATGGGAAAGGGGAGTAGACAAAGCACCTTGAGATGTTGTATCAAGCCAGAACCTGTGGTCTGCATGGACTCACTTTGTCCCAGCCATCAACCATCTCAGCCCTCAATACAAAATAGAGTTCTTCCCAACTTCTGGTCATTTCCTTGCCCTGCCTCCACAACCTTTCTTCCTCCCCACCAGCTTCCCCCAAAGCATTTTGAGGTCCCCAAATCCCTGCTTTTCCTGTCCCATGGTGACACAACTGCCTCTTTCACACTTTACCTGCAGTTCTTCTCCCACTGCTCTGTGCCTGTAAATATTGCAACCTCCTACTGATTGTGAGCTCAACCATTGCAGGTGGGAAACTCCTGCATGGACCTTCCTGCAGCATCAGCAGCCCTGTTCTGAGTGGTTCTCCTACACATCAGTGTGGGGAGTTTAGATTTACTGTAGGACTGGACTGGTTGTGCTGAGAATCTGTCTCAAGGGCCTCCTCCACCCCTGACTACTTGTGTGGGGTGGACATTTCCCCCCCCAGAGAAGTGCCTCCTGCACGTGTGACTGCTTTGTGGTTGGTGAAGGTTCTACTTCTAGCTGAAAGGGAACAGGAAAAGGCAATCTGTGTCTCTACCTCTCATTGTTTCCCCCTGTGTTGTCTCCTCTGCACTTGGGGGGATAGAACAGGCTGAAGCTAGGCTGATGCCATTGCACCCTGTGCCACACGAAGGGCAGCGCAGAGCTGAGCCACAGCTTGGAGGGGCACCAGAAGAAGCCAAGGTGCTGTGTCTCCTGTGACTGGGCAGGCATCTGAGTCCCCACATTCCCTAAGGGGGATGCCTGTTCTTCCCCTCAGCACACTGACCCCACTCTGCAGACTGAAGAGCAGTGGAGCTTGTCCTGCTCTTTTTTTTTTTGCTGGAAAAGAGCTTTCCAGGGGAACAGAGGACCAGCAGCTTCTTTTCATGGAGGTTGCCACTGTGACCTGTCCTTGCAGAGCCCAGGGGAGGAAGGGCCAGAATCTCTCTGCCTGTCCCCTGGGTCCCCATCTGCCTGTTGGAAGTTTATTTTAGAGTTCATCTGCTCTGAGGTGAAACTGAACAAAGCTTTTGCCCTGAGGTCCATCCATGGATGGCTGTCACAGTCCTCTTGCTTCCTAAGAACATCTCCCCATGTGATTATCTCGTTACAGTTATCTTCAGGCATTACTCTGAGTCTGGGGGTTGGGCTGGCTGGGCTTCTGAGCCTCATTTTCTTTCATTCTTGACAGATCTGTGAAGGATTTTAAACAACCATGTTTGAGACAAGCTGGCTGTAAATACATCCCATCTGTGTATACAAACCTCTCTTCAATAAAAGCCTCTTTCCTCATGTTTGCTGCTGCTTTTCCATGCAAAACCGTACCCAAACTCCATTAGAATAGAATAATTACAACAGAATTAAGCAGGCTGGAAAAGACCTTGGAGATCATCAAGTCCAACCTATCACCCAACACCATCTAATCAACTAAACCATGGCACCAAGTGCCTCATCCAGGCTCTTCCTAAACACCTCCAGTGATGGTGACTCCACCACCTCCCTGAGCAGCACATCCCAATGACCAATCTCTCTTGCTGGGAAGAACTTCTTCCTAACCTGCAGCCTAAACCCCCTCTGGCACAGCTTGAGACTGTGTCCTCTTGTTCTGGTGCTGCTTGCCTGGGAGAAGAGACCAACCCCCACCTGGCTACAACCTCCCTTCAGGGAGTTGCAGAGAGCAAGAAGGTCTCCCCTGAGCCTCCTCTTCTCCAGGCTAAGCAACCCCAGCTCCCTCAGCCTCTCCTCACAGGGCTGTGCTCCAGACCCCTCCCCAGCTTTGTTGCCCTTCTCTGGACACCTTCCAGCATCTCAACATCTTTCTTAAACTGAGGAGCCCAGAACTGGACACAGGACTCAAGGTGTGGCCTAACCAGTGCAGTGTACAGGGGCAGAATGACTTCCCTGCTCCTGCTGGCCATGCTGTTCCTGATGCAGATGCAGTCCAGGATGCCATTGGCCTTCTTGGCCACCTGGGCACACTGCTGGCTCATGTTCAGCTGCTGTCAACCAGTCCCCCCAGGTTCCTTTCTGCCTGGCTGCTCTCCAGCTGCTCTGTCTGAAGCCTGCCCAATCAGCCTGATGTGGCAGGATATTCCCTGTGAACAACCTAAACAGTCCTTCAGTCCCCTCTCCAGTCCCCTCCTCCGTGCTGCACAGACGAAGAGCAGAACAGAAAGCTCTGAACGGTACAATAAGCACAAGAGTTGAAGCTCTGCTGCAGCATGCAGACCTGAGATGTGTGTGACACAGAACAGAAACATCCTGAGCTGCACTGGAAAATTCACAGCTTCACAGATTGCATCAGGTTGGAAGGGACCCTCCAAGGGCAGCTTGGCCACCCCCCCTGCACCCAGCAGGGACACCTCCAACTAGAGCAGGCTGCACAGGGCCACAGGCAGTCTGAGCTTGACTGTCTCCAGGGTCAGGGCCTCAACCACATCCCTGGGCAGCCTGTTCCAGTATTTCACCACTCTCACTGTGCAGAACTTCCTCCTGATGGCCAACCTGAATCTGCCCTGCTCCAGTTTCAAACCCTTGCCCCTCATCCTATCCCCACAGCCCTTCTGAGCAGTCCCCCTCCAGCTTTCCTGTAGGTCCCCTTCAGATATTGAAATGCAGCTCTAAGGTCTGCCCAGAGCTGAACAGTCCCACTTCTTGCAGCCTGTCTCCACAGCTGAGGTTCTCCAGCCCTCTGAGCATCTTGGTGGCCTCCCCTGGACCTGGTCCAGTAGGTCCATGTCTCCCTTGTGTGGAGGCCCTAGAGCTGGACAAAAGTGAGGGCTCAGGCAGGTGAGATCTCCCCAGAGCAGAGCAGAGGGGCAGGATCCCCTCTCTCCATCTCTGGCCACTCTGCTTTTGATGCAGCCCAGGCTGCCATTGGCTTTCTGGGCTGCCAGTGCCCATTGCTGGCTCCTGCCCAGCTTCTCCCCCACCAGCACCCCCAAGTCCTTCTCTGCAGGGCTGCTCTCAATCTCCTCATCCCCCAGCCTGGACAGATATCAAGGGTTGCCCTGACCTAGGTGCAGGACCTTGCACTTTGCCTTATTGAACCTCATGAGATTCTCCTCAGCTCACCTCTGCAGCCTGTCCAGGTCCCTCTGGATAGCACCCATCCTGTCCTCCAGTCTGGGGCTTATTTTTGTCCACATCATTGCATGGATAGTGTTACACTAACTCACATGAAATTCCTGTAGGCTTCAGCTTGTCTCACTAAAGAATCAAGACTCCTTCACACCCCCATGCATGCCTAAGTGCAAGCACAAGTGGCCTGCCAGCACTCCTAATGCCTTCTGGATTTGGTCCAGCCCTGGGCAGGGGGATTATGGTGTTAAACCCATGACATTCCTGCAAATAATGGAGACAAACAGCTGGGTAGGAAGGAGCAGATAATGCAAGATAGGTTCAGCTCTGCTGACACATCAGAGGATCCAAGTGAGAGATGAGTTCACAGAATCACAGAATGGTCTGGGCTGGAAGGGACCTCCAAAGGTCATCTGCCCCAAGCCCCTCTGCAGTCAGCAGGGACATCCTCCACTAGATCAGGTTGCTCAGAGCCCTGTTGAGCCTCACCTTGGAATATCTCCAGGGATGGAGCCTCAGCCACCTCCCTGGGCAACCTGTTCCAGTGTTCCACCACCCTCATGGTGCAGAACTTCTTCCTAACATCCAATCTAAATCTGCTCTGCTCTAGTTTGGAGCCATTGTCCCTCATCCTGTCCCTGCAGGCCTTTGCAAACAGTCCCTCTGCAGCCTTCTTGCAGCCCCCTTCAGGTACTGGCAGGCTGCTATTAGGTCTCCCTGGAGCCTTCTCTTCTGCAGCCTGAACACCCCCAGCTCCCTCAGCCTGTTGTAGCAGAGCTGCTCCAACCCCCTGATGATTTTTGTGGCCCTCCTCTGGAGCCTCTCCATCAGGTCCATGTCCTTCCTGTGCTGATGTCTCCAGAGCTGGACTCTGTACTCCAGGTGAGGTCTCACCCCGGCACAGTGAGCTCCCTTGCTCCCACTGGAGAAGGAGATCCTCTGGGTAACACAGACTCCAGATGCAGAGTTTTTATCCTCACTTGCTGAATTTGTTCTCCAGGCCCATGGCTAATCCAGGGGAATTCACAGCACAGCTTTTCCATAATTCATTTTTAATAGTCAGTCATCTGTGACACAGAAACCCATTAAAATCCTGGCTCCTGAAGTTCCTCTGCCTGGGGAACAGCTTGCTCCTAGCAGTGCTTTTTTTGTTCCTCACTATCCCTTGCATTTGTTTCCCCCTCTTTCTCCCAGATATTAGGAGCATTTCCTTACTCAACTTTCATCCTGTTTTATCCTTTCCAAGTTCAAATGTAGCAGTAAATTAACATCAAGGGATGTTAAGGAGGAGCATCAGCAATCTGGAGCCAAAACCAGCAAGCGGAAACCTAAACCTTGGGGATTCCACACCTAAAAGTAGGTCCTTTGCTGAAGTCCTCTAATGGTTTTGATTGCCTGGTTTAAGGCATTTCAGCCTTCACAAAGTTTGAAGGCACCAATCCCCTTCCTCTCATCCCTGCCTGATGCTCTTATTTCTGCTGGAACACTGCAGCTTTGCTCTGGAGGTGTTTGCAGCCAGGCTGGATGTGGCTCTGGGCAGCCTGCTGTAGTGTGAGGTGTCCCTGCCAATGGCAGGGGATTGGAACTGGCTGAGCTTTGAGGTCCCTTCCAACCCTGACAATTCTGTGATTCTGTGAGCCCTCACCTGCAGTGCTGTGTCCAAATCTGGAGTCTTCCACACAGGAAGGACATGGACCTGATTGAGAGGCTCCAGAGGAGGCCACAAAAATGATCAGGGGGTTGGAGCACCTCTGCTATGAGGACAGGCTGAGGCAGCTGGAGGTGTTCAGCCTGGAGAAGAGAAGGGCCTGGGGGTGCCTTAGGGCCGCCTTCTAGTACCTGAAGGGATCCTACATGAAGGCTGCAAAGGTATTTTTCATAAGGGTTTGCCCTTCATGCAGGTCAAGGGATGGCATTCTACCCCTTTATTCTGCTCTGCTGGGACCCCACCTCCAATCCTACCACCAGTTCTGGGGTCTACATCATAAGGAGGACACAGAGCTGCTGGAGTGAGTCCAGAGGAGTCCACAAAGATGATCCAAGGACTGGAGCAGCTCTGCTGTGGGGACAGGCTGAGGGAGCTGGGGGTGTTCAGCCTGGAGAAGAGAAGGCTCCAGGGAGACCTAATAGCAGCCTGCCAGTACCTGAAGGAGGCTGTAAGAAGGCTGCAAAAGGAACTGTTTCCAAAGGCCTGCAGGGGCAGGATGAGGCAGAATGGTTTCAAACTAGAGCAGAGGAGATTTAGATTGGATGTTAGGAACAAGTTCTGCACCACAAGGGTGGTGGAACACTGCAACAGGTTGCCCAGGGAGGTGCTTGAGGCTCCATCCCTGGAGATATTCAAGGTGAGGCTCAACAGGGCTCTCAGCAACCTGATCTAGTGGAGGATGTCCCTGCTGACTGCAGAGGGGGTTGGACTAGAATTCTTTCAGGGAAGGGCTCTGGTATTTGTAACTGATGTCTCCACACCCATGGATGTGACCCAAAATGGCTCTGCAACTTGGCCAGATTTTCAGCTGAATAGCTCAGCAGGGTGTGGGAGTCAGATCTGTGACCTCCTGCCTGCAGCCTGTCTCTACCTCCAGCAGAATTAAGACACTGAGGCAAGAGGAGTGGGAAAGACCCCAGTGTCACTCAGCTGAAGCAGACAGAAAGTTATCTCAAAGCATGAAAAAAAACCCAAAAGCAAACAAAAGGCAATCCTGCAACTACCACCTAAAGCAGGAGCAACCAGAGGAGTTCAGTGAAGAGCTCCCAGGAAACTGAACCCAGGATTTTCCTTCTTCTCCTTCAGATTATTCAGCCCTGTCAACCAGGAGGGCATCCAGAACACCATGGAAGGTTTATCTTCTGCAGCCAGAGCTGGATTTAACTAATGAGCTTGAGCAGAGAACACAGGGTCACATGGGAGGCTGGATAAACAGCAAGGAGATGAATCAGGGCTGGCTGCTTGGCTTGCAAGAGGAGCTGGCTGGGCAGAGAGAGAGCTGTGGAGCTACTCTAAGAGAGGGAGCTGCAGCATGGAGCAGTCTCTGCAGCCATTTCAGAGGGCTTCTGTTTGCTCTTGGAGATCCACACGGGCAGCAACAGCAGGAATGAGCCACCCAAAGCTTTTTAGCTCAGAATCTGAGTTCCATTGCAGTACCTAAATGCATCCTTGCTAATAACTCTGCATATAAGCTCTCTGATTTGTATCAACCTTGCCCAAGTAGCCAAATGTTTCTGGGGGTTGGAGGAGCTGAGAGATATTTTGTTTTGCAGTTCCTTCTACTTCATCACCAGGAACACTGTGGGGTTGATCACCTGTAATTTTGAAGCTGTGTCCCACTCCAAAGAGCCCCATTTCAGGTTCCTTCGTGTCAGCAGAGGCAAGGAGGCAAATAGAGACAGAGGTCCAGCACTGATAGACTTCTAGCTTCAAATCATAGTCATAGAATGGTTTGGATTGGAAGAGACCTCCACAGGGTATCTAATCCAACCCCTTCTGCAGTCAGCAGGGGCATCCTCCACTAGATCAAAGTCCTCAGAGCCTTGTTGAGCCTAATCTTGATGAGGATAGGGCCCCAATCACTTCCCTGGGCAACCTGTTCCAGTGCTCCAGTACCCTCATGGTGCAGAACTTGTTCCTAACATCCAATCTAAATCTGCTCTGCTCTAGATTGAAGCCATTGCCCCTTGTCCTGTCCCTGCAGGCCTTTGCAAATAGTCTCTCTCCATCCTTCTTGCAGCCTCCCTCAGGTCCTGGCAGGCTGCTATTAGGTCTCCCTGGAGCCTTCACTTCTCCAGGCTGAACATCCCCAGCTCCCTCAGCCTCTCCTCACAGGGCTGTGCTCCAGACCCCAGGAGGGGGTTGGTCTCTTCTCCCAGGCAACCAGCACCAGAACAAGAGGACACAGTCTCAAGCTGTGTCAGGGGAGGTTTAGGCTGGAGGTGAGGAGAAATTTCTTCCCAGCAAGAGATATTGGCCATTGGAATGTGCTGCCCAGGGAGGTGGTGGAGTCCCCATCCCTGGAGGTGTTCAAGAGGGGATTGAATGTGGCACTTGGTGCCATGGTTTAGAAGTCAGGAGTTGTTGGGTGATAGGTTGGACTTGATGATCTTTGAGGTCTTTTCCAACCTCATTGATTCTATGATTCTGTGATTCCTTAACTCAAAAAGCATCTTTTATCAGAGCTGTGGATTAACATTTTTAGGCCTGAGGTATAACACAAGATTCAGAATTTCAGTGCTATAGACTCACTTGAGGGAAGAGGTCGAACCAGATCTTGACAGGCTTGAGGAGCAGGCCACTTCCAACTCCATGAGGCTCAACAAGTCAAAAAGCAAGGTCCTGCAGCTGGGTCAGGCCAAGCCCAGGCACAAATCCAGGCTGGGTGCAGAGTGGGTTGAGAGCAGCTCTGAAGAAAGAGACTTGGGGGTGTTGGGTGCTGAGCAGCTCCCCAGGAGCCAGCAGTGCCCTCATGCAGCCCAGCAGGCAGCTGTGTGCTGGGCTGCAGCCAGAGGAGTGTGGGCAGCAGGGCAAGAGAGGGAATTCTGCCCCTTGACTCTGCTCTGCTGAGACCCCACCTCCAATCCTGCCTCCAGTTCTGCTGTCCCCAGCAGAAGGACACAGAGCTGCTGGAGTGAGGCCAGAGGAGGCCACAAAGATGATCCAAGGGCTGGAGCAGCTCTGCTGTGAGAATAGGCTGAGGGAGCTGGGGGTGTTCAGCCTGGAGAAGGGAAGACTCTGGGGGGACCTTAGAGCTGCCTTCCAATAGCTGAAGGGATCCTAAAGGAAGGCTGCAGAGAGACTTTTCCTGAGGGTGTCCAGAGACAGGCCAAGGGGGAATTGTTTGAAGCTGAGGAAGAGCAGGGTTAGACTGGTAATTATGTTTAACACACCACCAGTGGTGCCCAGATCATTCACAAGCTCCCTGAAGATGTTCAGCCATCTGAGTCCCTCTGTGCACTCTTACTGCTCACCCAGGACAGAAAGCTGGCGCAAATCTGCTCCACACAAAAGGCAGAAGTGCCTCCTGATGTCTTTTGCAGGACAATCTGAGATGCAGCTTGGCTGTTGCTGAGTGCTGTTTGTAGAATGGCTTGGAGCATCTGCCCTGGGGTTGTGCCTGAAAGCAAGCACAGAGTGACCTGCACAAGGACTGGGAGTGCTGGTGGACAACAAGTTCTGCATGGGACAGCAATGTGCCCTGGGGGCCAAGGAGGCCAATGGGATCCTGGGCTGCATTCAGAGGAGTGTGTCCAGCAGAGCCAGGGAGGTTCTCCTCCCCCTCCACTCTGCCCTGAGGAGGCCCCATCTGGAATATTGCATCCAGCTCTGGGCTCCCCAGTTCAGGAGGGACAGGGATCTGATGGAGAGAGTCCAAGGGAGGGCTCCAAGGATGCTGAAGGGACTGCAGCACTGCCTGGGGAGGAGAGGCTGAGAGCCCTGGGGCTGTTTAGTCTGGAGAGGAGAAGACTGAGAGGGGATCTGATCAATGTCTATCAATATCTGAGGGGTGGGGGTCAGCAGGGAAGGGACAGGGACAGCCTCTGCTCACTTGTGCCCTGGGATAGGATAAGAGGCAATGGATGGGAACTACAGCACAAGACATTCCACCTCAATGTGAGGAGGAACTTCTTCATTGTGAGGGTGACAGAGCCCTGGAACAGGCTGCCCAGTGTGGTTGTGGAGTCTCCTTCCCTGGAGGCTTTCCACCCCTGTCTGGATGTGCTCCTGTGTGACCTGTGCTGGACCTGTTCCTGCTCTAGCAGAGAAGGGGGTGGACTGGAAGGTCCCTTCCAACCCCTAACACCCTGGGATCCTGTGACACACAGAGAGCCAGGCGACCCACTGCCCTTTCTCATCTGCCAAGGACCTCTGTACAGCCCTCACAGCAAGGACCAGATTCTGGTCTTGTGGGTGTTAGAACAGGATTGGCAACAAAGGAAATAAGCATCCAGATTGCCTTATGCACTTAGAATCATAGCATCTTAGAATCACAGAATTGTTTTGGCTGGAAAAGACCTCTAAGATCATCAAGTCCAAGTGTCAACCCAACACCATCATCTTTGTGGCCCTATGAAGTCACTGAGTCTTGCTTCTGCTGCTGCCATGTGGCAGGTGTTTCTTTCCTCACCAGCAGACACTGTGAAGTCTGGACAGTAACCACAAGCTATCAGACAATTCTACTGAGGAAGATGAAGAAAGGATGCAATCTTATTTCCCAGCTACTGATGGTTTATGAGGCTAATGTAAGCATCCATGGCTGTTGGCCCTGCACACAACCTTCCTTCCCTTCACCTGTGTGGCAAAGTGCTCCTAGCATGCAGCCCCCATGGCTCCAGGTGCAGTCCTGCCCCCATTCTCTCCTCTTTTTTTTCCAGGATCCCAAACATTCACTTAAAGCATTGAAACTAAAGAGCTAAAACTTCATCCCAGAGAAATGCACTCTTTATTTCCACATTAATTCAGACATGAAACCACAGAATCAGAGAACTGTCAGGGTTGGAAGGGACCTCAAGGATCAGCCAGTTCCAACCCCCCTACCATGGCCAGGGACACCTCACACTGCAGCAGCTTGCTCACAGCCACAGCCAGCCTGGCTGCAAACACCTCCAGGCAGGAGGCTTCCACCACCTCCCTGGGCAACCTGTGCCAGTCTCTCACCACCCTCATGGGGAACAACTTCTTCCTAACATCCATTCTCAATCTACCCATTTCTAGTTTTGCTCCATCCCCCCCAGTCCTATCACTCCCTGGCACCCTCAAAAGTCCCTCCCCAGCTTTCTTGGAGCCCCCTTCAGATCCTGCAAGGCCACAAGAAGGTCTCCTCGGAGCCTTCCAGACTGAGCAGCCCCAACTCTCTCAGTCTGTCTCCATGGCAGAGCAGCTCCAGCCCTCTGCTCATCCTCGTGGCCCTTCTCTGGACACCTTCCAGCACCTCCAGATCTGTTGTGTAGTAGAGGCTCCAGAACTGGATTCAGTACTCTGGGTGGGGTCTCAACCACCCAGGTAGCAACCAGAAAGATGGAAGTCTGCAATGGTACAGAGCCAGCAAAGCAAAGGAAACGGGCTGAACCGAGCCTGTGTCTTGGCTGGCCATGTATAGCAATGAGTTATTTGCCTGTTTCAGATGCCTTAATGATATGAAGTGATTCTTAGAATCAAGTACAGAGCCTGCCAAGATCCTAATCCCCAAACATGCGTAACTAAAACGCTTCAAAATCAACACAGAACTGTGGGAGAGAAGTTAAGGGCACACTCTTCACAAATCCATGGCTCTTCAGGCCCTTGGCTCTGCCTCAGTTCCCCAGGAGTTACATAAACACAATGAAGTGCATGAACTATGAGCAGTGAACAGAACCATGCAGTGTGTGTACCATCAGCCCATCACTGACACTCAGGTAAGGCTCTTCCTACAAGGCAGATGTAAACACATCTGGGTTTGGATCTTTACTGAGCTAAATTCCTGGGATTATGGAAAGTGACAGCTGAACAAAAAGGATCCAAGAAAGGATTTCAAAAAACCATAGAATGGGTTGGGTTGGAAGGGACCTCCAAAGGGCATCCAGTCCAACCCCCTCTGCAGTCAGCAGGGACATCCTCCACTAGATCAGGTTGCTCAGAGCCCTGTTGAGCCTCACCTTGAATACCTCCAGGGATGGAGCGTCAACTACCTCCCTGGGCTACCTGTTCCAGTAGCCTCATGGTTCAGAACCTGTTCCTCACAGCCAGTCTAACTTTGCTCTTCTCTCATTGCAAACCACTGCCCTTCATGCTATCACTGCAGGCCTTTGCAAACAGTCCCTCTGCAGCCTTCTTGCAGCCCCCTTCAGGTACTGGCAGGCTGCTATTAGGTCTCCCTGGAGTTTTCTCTAGCTGAACAACTCCAGCTCCCTTGTAGAAGAGGCTCTCCAGCCCTTGGATCATCCTTGTGGCCTCCTCTGGCCTCACTCCAGCAGCTCTGTGTCCTTCTTCTGCTGGGGACAGCAGAACTGGAGGCAGGATTGGAGGTGGGGTCTCAGCAGAGCAGAGCAAATATTTTTCTTGTTTACAACAGAAACTAACAAAGCTTTTATCTAGGCCATTATCTAGGCCTTCTTTGTGCTTGTCTGCTCAATGCCAAACACTTTGCTGTCTCTAAATACAGACAAAGGCAGGATAATAAGCAAGAGCAGCAGCAACTACAGGCAAGGGAGACCTGAACCTTAAAACTCTTTCATGTCAGGAAGAGCAGACAGTTTCCATGCCAAATGACAGCACAGGTGTGATAGCAAATTTTGTTGACAACTGGATTGAGTTGGATGGTCCCCAACAAAATGCAATTAATCAGAGAATCACAGAACTGTCAGGGTTGGAAGGTGCCTCAAGGATAGTTCAGTTCCAATCCCCCTGCTGTGGGCAGGGACACCTCACACTACAGCAGGTTGCTCACAGCCACAGCCAGCCTGGCTGTAAACACCTCCAGGCAGGAGGCTTCCACCACTTCCCTGGGCAACCTGTGCCAGTCTCTCACCACCCTCATGGGGAACAACTTCTTCCTAATATCCAATCTGAATCTATATATTCCTATTTTTGCTCCATTCCCCCCAGTCCTAGCACTCCCTGGCACCCTCAAAGTCCCTCCCCAGCTTTCTTGTAACCCCCTGCAGATACTGGAAAGCCACAAGAAGGTCTCCTGGGAGCCTTCTCTTCTCCATGCTGAACAACCCCAACCCTCAACCTGCCTCCACAGGTGAGGTGCAGAAGTTTTCTGATAAAACACAGGAGAGACAATAGACCTTGCAAAGATAAAAGGGGAAGAAGGGTCTTGTTTGGAAAGAGCTGTATGATCCTGAGATGAAGAGAAGCAGAGAAGAAATGAAGCACCACAGTTTAAAGTGCAAGATCCTGGTTTAGGCAGGAGTTATGCACCGGCAAAGCAGTTGCAGCTGCACGTATAAACCGAGCACCAAGAGGACCATCAGCAGCAATGCTGCTACTGAAAATGGAGAGGAAATCCTACACCACACCAGCAAAGTATTTTCAAGAAACAGTATCACAATATCACTTAGGTTGGAAAGGACCTCGGGGATCATCGAGTCCAACCTATCAACACAGGCCCCATGACTAGACCATGGCACCAAGTGCCACGTCCAATCTCCTCTTGAACACCTCCAGGGTCGATGACTCAACCACCTCCCTGGGCAACCCGTTCCAATGACGAATGACTCGCTCGGTGAAGAACTTCCTCCTCACCTCGAGTCTAAACCTCCCCTGGCACAGCTTGAGCCTGTGTCCCCTTGTTCTGGTGCTGGTTGCCTGGGAGAAGAGGCCAACCCCCTCCTGGCTACAACCACCCTTCAGGTAGTTGTAGAGGGCAATGAGGTCACCCCTGAGCCTCCTCTTCTCCAGGCTAAACAATCCCAGCTCCCTCAGCCTCTCCTCACAGGGCTGTTCAAGGCCTCCCCCCAGCCTTGTTGCCCTTCTCTGGACACGCTCAAGTGTTTCGATGTCCTTCTTAAACTGAGGGGCCCAGAACTGGGCACAGTACTCAAGGTGCGGCCTAACCAAAGCAGAGTACAGGGGCACTATGACCTCCCTGCTCCTGCTGGCCACACTATTCCTAATGCAGACCAAGATGCCATTGGCCCTCCTGGCCACCTGGGCACACTGCTGGCTCATATTCAGGTGGCTGTCGATCAGCACCCCCAGGTCCCTCTCTGTTTGGGAGCTCTCAGCCACTCTGACCCCAACAGAAATGTTCAGGTGAGAGCTCACACAGTCTCCCATGGGCAGTTCTGCCACATGCACCCACAGGAGCCCGCTCAGCACACAGTATCACAGTCTCACAGTATCACCAAGGTTGGACAAGACCTCAAAGATCATCAAGTCCAACCTGTCACCACAGACCTCATGACTAAACCATGGCTCCAAGTGCCACATCCAATCCCCTCTTGAACACCTCCAGGGATGAGGACTCCACCACCTCCCTGGGCAGCACATTCCAATGGCTAACAATTCTCTCTGTGAAGAACTTTCTCCTCACCTCCAGCCTAAACTTCCCCTGGCACAGCTTGAGACTGTGTCCTCTTGTTCTGGTGCTGGTTGCTAGAGAGAAGAGACCAACCCCTTCCTAGCTACAACCACCCTTCAGGGAGTTGTAGAGAGCAATGAGGTCACCCCTGAGCCTCCTCTTCTCCAGGCTAAACAACCCCAGCTCCCTCAGCCTCTCCTCACAGGGCTGTGCTCCAGACCTCTCCCCAGCTTTGTTGCCCTTCTCTGGACACATTCAAGAGTCTCAAAGTCCTTCTTCAACTGAGGGGCCCAGAACTGGACACAGGACTCAAGGTGTGGCCTAACCAGTGCTGGTACAGGGCACAATGACTTCCCTGCTCCTGCTGGCTACACTGTTCCTGATGCAGGCCAGGATGCCATTGGCCTTCTCGGCCACCTGGGCACACTGCTGGTTCATATTCAGGTGGCTGTCAATCAGCACCCCCAGGTCCCTCTCTGTTTGGGAGCTCTCCAGCCACTCTGACCCCAGCCTGTAGCTCTGCATGGGGTTGCTGTGGCCAAAGTGCAGCACCCAGCACTTGGACTTGTTGAATGCCATCCTGTTGGACTCTGCCCATCTGTCCAGCCTGTCAAGGTCCCTCTGCAGAGCCCTTCTGCCCTCTAACTGACCAACATCTGCTCCCAACATCTGCACACGCATGGCTGGAACCAGTTAGCAACCTTCAAGAGGCTTAATAATTGCCCGCAGGTCAAAGCATGGTTTGCTAGAAGCCTCCAGCTCCTTCTAACTTAACATCTTCCAGTTTCCCTCTACCCATCCTTGCAAACAAATGGAAAAGAAGTCACACCATGGGAATGGAAGAGAGGAGTTCATCATTTGAGGAACAAGTGGAGGAGACAGTGAGACTTTGCAATGTATCAGTATAGCTTGGGGACTGAGCTGTTGGAGAGCAGTGAAGGGGGAAAGGACCTTGGGGGCCTGGTGGATGGGAGGTTGACCATGAGGCACCAATGTGCTATGGTGGCCAAGAAGGCCAAGGGCATCCTAAGGTGGATTAGAAGGGGTATGGTGGGTGGGTTGACAGAGGCTCTCCTGCCCTTCTGCTCTGCCCTGGTGAGGCCACATCTGGAATATTGTGTCCAGTTCTGGGCCCCTCAGTTCAGGAAGGACCTCAGGGAACTGCTTGAAAGAGTCCAGCACAGAGCCACAAAGATGATGAAGGCAGTGGAACATCTTCCTTATGAGGAGAGCCTGAGGGAGCTGAGGGCTCTGTAGCTTGGAGAGGAGGAGCCTGAGGGGTGACCTCATTCATATTGATAAAGATGTGCAGGGTGAGTGCCCAGAGGCTGGAGCCAGGCTCTGCTGGGTGATGCCCAAGGACAGCACAAGGAGCACTGGTGGAAGCTGAGGCATAGGAAGTTCCATGGAAACAGGAGGAAACACTTTTTTCCTGCGAGGGTGACAGATCCCTGGAACAGGCTGCCCAGAGGGGTTGTGGAATCTCCCTCTCTGGAGATAGTCCAAACCCACCTGGATGTATTCCTGTGTGACCTGCCCTGGACTGGATGAGCTTTTGAGGTCCCTTCCAGCCCCTAGCATTCTGTAATTCTGTGAATACACAGAACTTCTGGTACAGTATCAAATAAATAGCAGAGTCAAAAATCCTCCCATCTTCTCATCTGTGTCTTATGAAATGAATAGATGCCTTCTCATGTTGACTCACTGCCATCACACCCCTTCCTCTCATCTCCAGCTGGGATACTTCCCATGTGTTCAACCTGTCACCAGCAGCAGGCTGCAATGGGCAGAGTCAATGTGGGGATTCCTGACACATAAGCTAGAGCTGAAGGCACCAACCTGAGCCTCTGCTCACTCTCATCTTCTTAGAATCATAGAATCAAAGAATCAATAAGGTTGGAAAAGACCTCAAAGATCATCAAGTCCAACCTGTCACCCAACACCTCATGTCTACTAAACCATGGCACCAAGTGCCACAACCAATGCCCTCTTGAACACCTCCAGGGATGGTGACTCCACCACCTCCCTGGGCAGCACATCCCAATGGCTAGCAACTCTCTCGGTGAAGAACTTTCTCCTCACCTCCAGCCTAAACTTGCCCTGGCACATCTTGAGACTGTGTCCTCTTGTTCTGGTGCTGGTTGCCTGGGAGAAGAGACCAACACCCTCCTGGCTACAACCTCCCTTCAGGTAGTTGTAGAGAGCAAGAAGGTCTCCCCTGAGCCTCCTCTTCTCCAGGCTAAGCAACCCCAGCTCCCTCAGCCTCTCCTCATAGGGCTTGTGCTCGAGGCCTCTCCCCAGCCTCATTGCCCTTCTCTGGACACGTTCACCTCCTTTCCTGCCTTTTGTACCTCAGCTGTGTCACAGTGAAATCTCCTTGGGTATAGATTCTGGCTTGCAAGGTGATAGAGCATCAGTTGGCACTGGGGCTGGAGCCTCCTCCTTGTGTTCACATTACAAAGGATGAAACAGGTGTGAACTGTTCTGCACTTGGCTCTGCTGGGTTTGCCGTAACCTCTACCAAATGTTCAGGTGCCCTTTTTATTCTTTACTTTCCTCTGGCTACAGGAGAGGTGCAGGAGGCAGCACTCAGAACAAAAGATGGCATGGATCCATCCTCTTTCAGTTAGAGTTTTGCTCATCACTTCCTCTCCCTCTTCAGGGATTAGATTTTGTACTCCCACCTGGCAGACAGCGAACTGTGTCTTACAAAACTCACCCAGATTACCTCTGCTGATTTCCAAAGATTGCTCTGGGGGTATGCATTTCTTCTCTCAGAACCCACTGGCACCCGAGGCAGCAGAACTGGCATGGCTTGGTGATTTTACCCCGATCCTGCTCGACGTGACAGCGATCCTGACCCGCCTCTGCCGTTAGCGATGGCTTTCATTGATGTGTGGTGGGGTTTATTTCCATGAAAGAGAAATGACAATTGCTTCGGAACAAAGCAGGGCGTTTTTTATTCTTCATACATGTTAAACACGTGTTGGTATAAACCCCACACTCAGCTTTTTTCCCACCTGGACTGCTGGACGCGCCGCTGCCCTGACAGCAGCGAAACGCCGCTCCCCGCTGCTTGCCCCACTGCCTTCACGCCTCCCTCGGCGCTCTCCCTTAGGGAGGCTGTCCCCGCTCGCCGCGGTGGCAGACACCCGCATGATTCACCGGGGACTGTTTGCCTTGGCCCGCAGGGAATGAGATTTCCATTCTCCTGCGCTTCCCTCTGTCGGCTTCCCTGGAGAAGCACGGCGCTAGCCGGGGCAGGGTGCTGCTGGCTCGGCGCTGAACTGCCGGACCCGAACCCTGCCGCGTTCCTCTAGCGTGACACCCACGGCCCCCTCCTGCGGGGAGAGCCCACTCCACCGGGTCGGAAATTCCTCCTTGGGGTTGCAGGACCTTTCCTTGCCGCCTGCTCGCAGGTCCGACAGATAAGAACCGCCGGCGGGGACGAGGTGCGCGACGAGCGCTGGGCGACCAGACCGAATCGTGTCCAGGGCAGGCGGGAGGCCGGAGGGTCGGGAAGCAGTGGCTCCCGCGCCCCGCGAGGGGCAGGCGAGGAGGCGGTGGGACCGACGGCCACGTACCCCGGGAGGGACATCGCTCCCGTTTCTTCCCTCACGGCAGGCGGGAGGGATCGGGAGGGCAGCCAACGTCCCTCCGCGGAGCAGACGGGAAGAAGCGGTACCGTGTCCCTGACGGCAGGGGCGGCTGAGCGCAGAGGAGCCCGGCCACCCGCCCTTCCCCCCGAAGAAGAGCTGACTCCGGAGGTCCGGATAGGGAGGCCGATGCCTCCCTAGCGGCCGCTCCTGGACAGGGCTGGCGGGAGGCGGCAGCTCCCCACGGCCCGCGGCGCTCCCGAGGGGGCGGGAGGGGGAGCGCCGTCCGGGGCCGCGCCGAGGGGGGAGGAGGCGCTCCCGCGCTCGCTGCCGGCCGCTGCCCGCCGCCGAGCTCAGCGGCCCCGCCAGCCCGTCAGGTAAGCCTGGCTCTGCCGCCCGCGCTGCGCTACGCTGCTCTGCGATGTCCTGCCCAGCCTAGCCCAGCCCTGTCCTGTCCTGCGTTGGCATGCCCAGTCCTGCCCAGCCCTGTCCTGCGCTGCTCTGCTTTGCCCTGCCCTGACCTGCCATGCTCTGCCCTGCCCAGCCCTGTCCTGCGCTGCCCGGCCTTGCTCTGCCATGCCCTGCCCTGCCCTGCCCTGCCCTGCCCTGCCCAGCCCTGTCCTGCGCTGCCATGCTCTGCCCAGCCCAGCCCTGCCCTGCCCTGCCCTGCCCTGCCCTGCCCTGCCCTGCCCTGCGCTGCCCTGCCCTGCCCAGCCTCTCCGCACCGCGCCCGGGGGCATCGGCAGCCCCGCTGCCCGCCGCGCCGCCCGGCGGGGCTCGGCATCGCAGACAGCTCCGGGGCACAGCACAGCCTGCGGTCACCCCTACGCCGGGGTCCGGGCTCAGCGGAGGGACGGTCCTGTCCCGCGGCGGCGGTGCTGCGGAAGCCCCTCCGGGTGAGGAGGCGGACGGGGAGGGCCCCGCGGGCGGCGGGGGCTGCAACGTGGGCGGCAGGGGGCCTGGCTGGGAGCGGCAGGCCGAGGCAAGGGGCCGCGGCGGAGTCCGGGGATGGGTTAGATGCTCGTCTGCTGGGTCCCAGAGCAAACTGCCCGCTTGCCCTCTTCCCACTGCGTGCTTCGGTAACTCATTTAACCGCTGTTCACCATCTGCTGTAAGGAAACTGTCTGAAAATCAGTGCAGAAAGGGAGCCAGCCTTTACCTAGAAACCACTCGTTAGTCGGTAGCCTGCAGGTGTCTTTCCCAGCTTCCAGCTGGACAAGATGCAGCAGGTCTTGGCGCGGTGGGGGACAGCCTGCAGGTAGCTCTGCAATGGGGCAGTCACCTCGGTCCTTGCTTTGGCAGGGGGGTTGGACCCCCTGGAGGTCCCTGGGTCTCTGGGGGTCCCTTCCAGCCTCTAATATTCTGTGATTCTGTGACAGGCAGCGTGGGAGCTGCTTGGGATTCCTGAAAGCAGGGCATTTGCTGGAGATGGAAGGCTTGGGGGGCAGCTTGCTGCATGTGGTGTATTTACTGTGGAAACCCCACCTAGATGGTGCTCTTGCCTCCTGTAAAAACTATTGTGGCATCTTTAACGATCACATCTTCCTGCTTCAGCAGGCAGTTCTTTCTATGGCAAGACCCTAGCCCCTGTCACTTCTTAAGTGAGGGGCAGTGCTGACTGAGAGGCCAGAATGCAACCTACTGGTTTATGTAATGCTTGGGGTTTCTTTTGGGGCCACCATTCAAGGGGTGAATGATCCCGACTGAGATCTGAGGAGGTGACATGCTGTGGTACATGCTCCAGCTGTGCTACTGTCATGAGGCTGACTGCTTGAGAAGAAATTGTCATTTCCTAAAGCACACACATGTGGCTTTCCCATAAACCCCTGCACAAATCTGCAAAAGTGATTTCTGAGTGACACACTTTTCCTAGGGCTGGGGCAGCTCTCAGCCCTGGATTGGGTTTTGTTGAGCTTCCCCTCGTGCATGTCCCCGATTATAACGATATTAACCCACATTAAATTGGATTCACTTCGTGTTTTGAGCCAGTCTAGCACTGGGCTGCGCAAGGCTGCAGCTAAGCTCCTCGGTCTTGCACTCAGTGTTCACACCTCATGATTTTTCTGCGAATGTTTCCACTGACCTCACTGGGGCTTCTCCTGAGCAAGCTGAACACGCCAGTGCTCATGGTTTGGGACCCAGCTGTAATCGTAAAAGCTGTTTTCATCAGTCCAGGCAAAGCAGGGAAAGGCTAATCAGATGTAAATATTCCCCCATGACTTATAAACTATCTCCATGGGAGGGTAAAACGCCAAGCCCTGCTGTCTAATTGTAATCTGGAGGTCCTGAGCAAGCTCCTTTTGTACAGTGTGCTCATTGTTGGATCGTGTTTTCATTGTGGGCCAGGAGGATTTGGAATGGAGTGGGTTTGATCCCCAAGTTAACTGTTCCACGCTGGTGCTGGTACTGGGGTCAGTGTGGGTTTGCAAATGATTTCAGAACTCCTGTCTCAGTCATTGTGCCAACAGCTCAATGTCCAAACAGAGGACCAGTGACAAGTGGCATCCCTCAGGGGCTGGTGCTGGGACCAGCGGTGTTTGAGATCTTCATCAGTGACATAGTGGCACTGAGGCACCCTCAGCAAGTTTGCTGATGACTCCAAGCTGTGTGGTGCAGCTGACAGGCTGGAGGGAAGAGATCCATCCTGAGGGACCTGGACAGGCTGCAGAGCTGGGCCCAAGCCAACCTCATGGTGTTCCACAAGGCCAAGTGCAAGGTCCTGGATGCTGGGTCAGGGCAATCTCAAGCACTAATCCAGGCTGGATGAGGAGTGGCTGGAGAACAGCCTGGAGGAGAAGGCCTTGGGGGTGTCAGTTAGTGACAAACTCCCCAGGAGCCAGCAATGGTCACTGGCAGACCAGCAGGCAGCTCTGTGCTGGGCTGCAGCCAGAGTAGGGAGAGCAGCAGCACAGGAAGGGAATTCTGCCCCTCTGCTCTGCTCAGACCCTACCTGCAGCACTGTCTCCAGTTCTGGTGCCCCCCAGCACAAGAGGGACATGGAGCTGATGGAGCCGGTCCAGAGGAGGCCACAGAGATGATCAGAGGGCAGGAAAACCTCCCATATGGAGACAGGCTGAGAAAGTTCAGCCAGGAGAAGAGAAAGGTACAGGGAAACCTTAGAGCAGCCTTCCAGTACCTGAAGGGAGCTACAAGAAAGCCAGGAAGGGGCTTTTGACAAGTCCCTGGCAGTGATAAGATGAGGGGGAATGGATTGAAGCATGAGTGGGACAGATTTAGGCTGGAGATCAGGAAGAAGTTCCTTCCAGTGAGTGTGGTGAGACACTGGAACAGGTTGCCCAGGGAGGTTGTGGAGTCTCTGGATACTTTCAAAACCCACCTGGGTGGGTTCCTGCCCATAGCAGGGGGGGTTGGAACTAGGTGATCTTTAAGGTCCCTTCCAAGCTAAACCATTTGGTGAATCATTCCATGAATTTTTAATGGTACTTCTAAAAAAGCTTGCTGTTGGCAGTGAGGATGCTATGGTTTGTGACTGGGCTTCACAGAGACAAAACTCAGCAGCCCACGTGTATTACATGTCATATAATACATGCTTTCACAGAAATCCCTGGTCCTATGCTAAAAGGGCAGTTCCTCAGTTTTCCCATGCTCCTCTTCTGGGAACTTTGTGGAAACTCTGATGTCTAGGACAGAATCAGAACCAGAAAGTGCAAATGAGTCTTCCCCAGAATGAGCAAGAAAATGAAAAGGTTTATTGTCCAAGTGGTGACTGAAGAGAATCATAGCATGGAGACTGCTGTGGTCATGAACCAAGAACTCCCACTGCTAAACCTTGCTGTCTGACCACTGGGAGCTAAGCAGAGCCAACCATACTATGGGTGCACTGTTCTACAGCATCATAGGGCAAGCTTTCATAGGGCAAGTATCTGAAATACTGAAATGGTTGTCAGTAGTTCAAGAGAGACAGGGATCTGCTGGAGAGGGTCCCACAGAGAGCTGCCAGGATGAGTGGGGCACTTGGAACATCTCTGCTGTGGAGAAAGGCTGAGAGCCCTGGGGCTGTTCAGTCTGGAGAAGACAAGCCTGAGAGGAGATCTGATCAATGTCTACAAATATCTGAGGGATGGGTGTCAGGAGGAAGCTGATAGTCTCTTTTTGGTGGTGCCCAGTGATAAGACAAGGTGCAGTGGGTACAAGCTGGAGCAGAGAAGCCTCCACCTCAACATGAGGAGAAATGTCTTTACTGTGAGGGTCACAGAGCCCTGGAGCAGGCTGCCCAGAGAGGTTGTGGAGTCTCCTTCTCTGAAGGCTATCAGAGCCAACCTGGTTGTGCTCCTGTGTGACCTGCCTTGTGTGATTCTGCTCTGGCAGGGGGTTGGACTGGGTGATCTAGATTGGGTGTTAGGAAGAAATTCTTCCCCATGAGAGTGGTGAGAGACTGGCACAGGTTGCTCAGGGAGGTGGTGGAAGCCTCCTGCCTGGAGGTGTTTGCAGCCAGGCTGGATGTGGCTGTGAGCAACCTGCTGTGGTGTGAGGTGTCCCTGGCCATGGCAGGGGGGTTGGAACTGGCTGATCCTTGAGGTCCCTTTCAACCCTGACAATTCTGTGATTCTATCTGTGGAGGTCCCTTCCAACCACTAACATCCTGTGATTGAGTTCTGAGCAAGGGTTGGATCTGATAACTTACAGAGGTACTTTCTGACCTTGACTCTACAATTGAATAGTTCCTGGGTTTACAGTAGTGATACCAGGAAGTCTGTCTGTGGTTTGGATAAATCACGTAAAAATAACTAATAGAACCTTTAAGATTCTTCATTTCATTAGTAGAAAAAGCAATGCTACATGGAGTGCATCTACTTGAAGGCCTAATATTTAGAGCTCACAATAAAATGGAGTGCTGATCTTTGCTCTCTCTGATGGGCTGCATCTTTTGGTGTCTATATTCATTAAAACCTGGGTATGCTCATCTGACCTCAGTCCCTTGATAGGCACATTGGTTTTAACAGTATCATTAGAGGCTGAAAGGGACCTCCAGAGATCAGCCAGTCCAACCCCCCTGCCAGAGCAACATCACCCAGGGCAGTCTGCAGAGGAATGCATCCAGGTGGGGTTGGTAGGTCTCCAGAGAAGGAGACTCCACAACCTCTCTGGGCAGCCTGCTCCAGGGCTCTGCCACCCTCACTGCAAAGAAGTTTCTCCTCATGTTGAGCTGAAACCTTCTCTGTTCAAGTTTCTATCCATTGTTCCTTGGCTTATTCCTGTGCACCATCCCAAAGAGCTTGGCCCCCTCCATTTGACACCCACCCCTCACATATTGATAGACATTGATCAGATCCCCTCTCATCCTTCTCCTCTCCAGACTAAACAGCCCCAGGGCTCTCAGCCTCTCTTCACAGGGGAGATGCTCAAGTCCCCTAAGCATCCTCATGGCTCTCCCTTGGACTCTCTCCAGCAGGTCTCTGTCTCTCTTGAACTGGGGAGCCCAGAACTGGACACAGGATTGCAGGTGTGGCCTCAGCAGGGCAGAGCAGAGGGGGAGAAGAACCTCCCTAGCCCTGCTGGCCACACTTTGCTTGCTGCATCCCAGGATGCCATTGGCTCTCTTGGCTACTCGGGCACATTGCTGTCCCATGCAGAACTTGCTGTCCACCAGCACTCTAAGGCCTTTCTCCATGGAGCTGCTCTGCAGCAGGGCAGCTCCTAACCTGTCCTGGTGCCTGCTGTTATTCCTCCCCAGATGCAGGACCCTGCACTTGTCCTTCTTGAACTCCATGAGGTTTGCCTGCACCCAGCTCTCAGCCTGTCCAGATGTGGTTGGGTGGCAGCACAGCCTGACAGGTGTCAGCCTCCCCCCAGTTTTGTATCATCAATGACCTTGCTGAGGGTACTCTCAATGCCCTCCTCCAGGTTTTCCCCCATCCCTAAAGCTCTTCTCACAGCTGCCAGGATGTGGTTGTCCTCCTGTATCCTGTAGCACCTCCAGCTACACTCTGCATGCAGGCAGTCATGTACTCTGTTGGCTTTGTGGGAATATTTGGCTAACTACCAAATGTCATTCAACTCCCTTCTAAGGAACTGCTTTCTAAAGCAATTTGGGTCTTCCCTTTGTGGTTTCCAAATCAGAGTTAATTTAGTTCACTATCACAGTCTCACTTGCTAGTGCAGGATACAACTCAGCTGTGGGCATTTGGAGCAGCAGGCAGAATAACTTGGTGCTGATGGGGTTCCAGCTGTAGTCCTCTTGGGAAAGTGTAAGAAAAAAGCTGGCAGGCTTTGTGAGTCTGTGGTTTACATCCTGTCCTCATCATTACACAGGCATGCAAATTGCTGTCGTGTGGCAGCATCATGCCCTTCATACAGGGCAGGAGATGGGATTCTGCCCCTTGACTCTGCTCTGCTGAGACCCCACCTCCAATCCTGCCTCCAGTTCTGCTGTCCCCAGCAGAAGGACACAGAGCTGCTGGAGTGAGGCCAGAGGAGGCCACAAGGATGATCCAAGGGCTGGAGCAGCTCTGCTGTGAGGATAGGCTGAGGGAGCTGGGGGTGTTCAGCCTGGAGAAGAGAAGACTCTGGGGGGACTTCAGAACTGCCTTCCAGTAGCTGAAGGGATCCTAGAGGAAGGCTCCAGAGAGACTTTTCCTGAGGGTGTCTAGAGACAGGACAAGGGTGGATGGTTTGAAACTGAGGGAGAGCAGGGTGAGACTGGAGCTGAGGAAGAAGTTTTTCAGTGTGAGGGTGGTGAGACTCTGTAATAGGCTTCCCAGGAAGGCTGTGGCTGCTTCCTCCCTGGGGATGTTCAAGGCCAGGTTGGATGAGGCCTTGAACAGTCAAGTCTAGCTGAGTGGTGTCCCTGGGCATGGTGGGGGGGTTGGAGTAGATGATCTCTGAGGTCCCTTCCAACCTGAGACACCCTATGATTTTACGTTCCTACCATGCTGGCCTGTGTGGGGCTCTAGAGCTGTCTTTCAGAGCAGCAAAATGCCTGTGTCAGCACCTGGTCCAGAAAGAGGAAATCATTAATACTGTGCGTGCTGGTACCCATGCCACACAGAGTGAGTTTAATGAGTAATGGACTAGTAATGCATGTGCTGGCTTGTGGTTGGTGAGGTACCTTGGAACACTTTATAACTGGTAGTTAACAGGGCTTTGCAGTGCCTACTGACCTTCTTTTACAACGAGTTTCTGAGCTGATGGGATTGAGAGAGAGAGGTTTTGTGGCTTCCATGTAATAAGAGTCCACCGGGTTTCCAACTGACTGTACTTGCTAACCTGAAAACAGGATCTGATTTTATTGACTCCTGTAGATGCTTGCAGTTCCTTTTAGCTTCAGAAAAAGCTTTTGACTTGATCACAGTTTCCTGTTACCTTAAAAATGAGTGGGCAATAAGGAGTGCTGAAAGCATCATAGAATCATGGAAATGTTAGGGTTGGAAAGGACCTCAAGGATCAGCCAGTTCCAACTCTCTTGCCATGGCCAAAGACACCTCACACTACAGCAGGTTGCTCACAGCCATATCCAGCTTGGCTGCAAAAACCTCCAGGCATGAAGCTTCCACCACCTCCCTAGGCAACCTGTGCCAGTCTCTCACCACCCTCCTGGGGAACAACTTCTTCCTAATATCCAATCTGAATCTACCCATTTCTAGTTTTGCTTCATTCCCCCCAGTCCTGTCACTCCTTGACACCCTCAAAAGTCCCTCCCCAGCTTTCTTGTAGCCCCCTTTAAGATCCTGGAAGGCCGCAGTTAGAACTTTACAATGGTTCCCCTTTTGTGCTCTTATGTTCTTTCTTTTTCATTTAAAGCCCCATAAATTAGATCTTCTGGCAGCTTAATAAAAGTAAAAGTCTGACTCTTACCCATCAAAGAAGGAAAGTTGAAGGCAGCCTCTACAGAGGTGAGAACTGCAGCCTCTGGTGGTTTGGGTTCTTTTTTTGTCTACACTTTTTTTCCTGTCTATGATGAGAAGCTATATTGGGTTTGAGAAAGGGATATTATCTGCAGCTAGCAAAGGTGTTGATGTTAGAGTAGAGTAGAGTAGAGTAGAGTAAATAGAATGGAATGGAATGGAATGGAATGGAATAGAATAAACCAGGTTGGAAGAGACCTTCAAGATCATCGAGTCCAACCTATTATCCAGCACCATCTAATCAGCTAAACCATGGCACCAAGTGCCTCATCCACTCTCCTCCTAAACACCTCCAATGATAGTGACTCCACCACCTCCCTGAACAGCACATTCCAATGGGCAATCACTCTCTCTATGAAGAATTTCTTCCTAACATCCAGTCTAAAAACCTCCCCTGGTGCAGCTTGAGACTGTGTCCTCTTGTTCTGGTGCTGATTACCTGGGAGAAGAGACCAACCCCCTCCTGGTTACAACCTCCCTTCAGAGAGTTGCAGACAGCAAGAAGGTCTCCCCTGAGCCCCCTCTTCTCCAGGCTAAGCAACCCCAGCTCCCTCAGCCTCTCCTCACAGGGCTGTGCTCCAGACCCCTCCCCAGCTTTGCTGCCCTTCTCTGGACACCTTCCAGCAACTCAACATCTTTCCTAACCTGAGGAGCCCAGAACTGGACACAGGACTCAAGAGGTGGCCTAACCAGTGCAGTGTACAGGGGCAGAATGACCTCCCTGCTCCTGCTGGCCACACATGTTCAAGGCAACTGCTGAGAATTTCCACTTCTGTGCATTGTGGCAGCTGTAGAAGGTGCAGAGATTGGCTTTGAGGAGTTCATGTCTCTGGTTAGCCTTGGCAGGGAGCTTGTACTGCAAGATGAGGAAGAGAACCACAGGAAGGAGCAGGAGGCATGGCTTGCAATCTCTTTTTCAGCATGATGTGCCCACAATGGAGAGGTATAGTTTTTAAGCAGCTGAATAACAACAACAACAAAAAAAAAGTGGCTTCCAGGCTGGTGGAGTCTCAGTTCTGTGTGAAACAAAAAATTCCCTGAAGTGAGGCAAGAAGTAGAAGCATGTTCAGCCTGAGCCACAGATCATCTCTTCTCCTGGTTGTTTTGAAGGGTTACCACAGTGAAAAACCTTAATGCACCTTGTGGTGGAGAAGGTGAATTGATTGATCACCACTGACAGTGAGAGTGACTTGAGAGCTGGAGGGAAGGGATCCATCCAGAGGGACCTGGACAGGCTGCAGTGCTGGGCCCAAGCCAACCTCATGGAGTTCCACAAGGCCAAGTGCAAGGTCCTGCACCTGGGTTGTGGCAATCCCAAGCACAAATCCAGGCTGGGTGAGGATGGATGTTAGGAAGAAGTTCTTCATAGAAAGAAAGATTGGCCATTGGAATGTGCTGCCCAGGGAGGTGGTGGAGTCACCATCCCTGGAGGTGTTTAGGAGGAGACTGAATGAGGCACTTGGTGCCATGGTTTAGCTGATTAGATGGTGTTGGGTGATAGGTTGGACTCAATAATCTTGAAGGTCTGTTCCAACCTGGTTCTACTCTATTCTATTTCTACTAGGGTTGGCTGAAGAGCAGCCTGGAGGAGAAGGACTTGTGTGTGCCACTTGGTGATAACCTCACCCTGAGCCAGCAATGGTCACTGTATGCTTATCCATTGCCACCATATCTGCATGCCTGTGTGTGATGGGAGGGAAGCAGCACAGCTGACGTGCTGGCAGCGTGTCCTTTGGTGCGCTCAAAGAGCTCATCTCCCTCTCTCCTTCATTGCAGTTTCACACCTTTGAATGTCCCTCTGTTTCTTGAAGATGAAGAAAATGATTGCATGCTTCTTTCTGCTGTTTGGACAAGCTCTGCTTTCCACTCTCTCTGTCATGGCAAGAGATCTCCCTGGAGGACGTTTCAGCCCGAGAAGGGACGTGAGCTCACAATCTCTGCTACGTAAGTTGCCGAAGACAAACCCCAAACCAGCAAGCCCCAAACCCTGCTGCCAAAAGCCATCTCAGCTGCAAATGAGCTGCTGGCCAAACCTTGGCTGAGTGAGTTTAGAATTCAAAGGAGGCTGCTCTTTGCAAGCAGGAATAGGAGCAAGTTTGTTGAGCACTTAGCAGCTGTGGAAAGAAGCTGTTTACTTTTTGGGGTACTACATCTACTCTGTGTAAGTGGTGTGAAGTAAATATTTGCTGTCTTGGGAAAAACACCACCCACCACCAGAGTGGGTTGAGAGCAGCTCTGAAGAAAGAAACTGGGAGGATGTTAGTTGCTGAGCAGCTCCCCAGGAGCCAGCAGTGCCCTCATGCAGCCCAGCAGGCAGCTGTGTGCTGGGCTGCAGCCAGCGGAGTGTGGGCAGCAGGGCAAGAGAGGGGATTCTGCCCCTTGACGCTGCTCTGCTGAGACCCCACCTCCAATCCTGCCTCCAGTTCTGCTGTCCCCAGCAGAAGAAGGGCACAGAGCCAGAGGAGGCCACAAAGATGATCCAAGGGCTGGAGCAGCTCTGCTGTGAGGACAGGCTGAGGGAGCTGGGGGTGTTCAGCCTGGAGAAGAGAAGACTCTGGGGGGACCTTAGAGCTGCCTTCCAGTACCTGAAGGGATCCTACATGAAGGCTGCAAAGGCACTTTTCATAAGGGTTTGCCCTTCATGCAGGTCAAGAGAGGGCATTCTACCCCTTTATTCTGCTCTGCTGAGACCCCACCTCCAATCCTGCCTCCAGTTCTGCTGTCCCCAGCAGAAGGAGGACACAGAGCTGCTGGAGTGAGTCCAGAGGAGGCCACAAAGATGATCCAAGGACTGGAGCAGATCTGCTATGGGGACAGGCTGAGGGAGCTGGGGTTGTTCAGCCTGTATTCTTTATTCTGGCAGTTCTGGCTGAAGAATCTATTCAAGCCATTAAATGATGCAAGAAACTTGGGCCACTCTCTGGTCCAGCCCATACAAGTACGTGGCAGTTTGGAATCAGACTTCTGGGCCTTGCCTCCCCTTACAGTAAATTAGGTCACCTGCTTCAGCTTCAGCAGTGCATAGGAAGAGTGGCACGGTTGCAATGTGCCTCCCTGAGGAAGGGAACATGTGAAATGCATTGCCACTCTGCTGGAAAGCTCTGGTGCTCCTTAAGTGACATAAGAAGGAACAGGGCCAAACCATGAGCTCAGTGGCATCGCTTCTCTTGACTTCATAAAATCACTCCCGAACTTCACAGCGGTTCAGCAGGGCTTAGAAGCTGCCACATCCTATATAAAATGTGCCTTGTGAATAAGAGTGGTGGTGACAGTTGTTGCTGTTGTGGAAAGACTTGGTTGGCAGGCAAAAGTGAGCCGTATAGAGACACGGAATCGTGGAATGGCTTTGGTTGGAAGGAGCCTCAGAGATCAGCTAGACTCAGCTGCTCAAGGTCTCATCCAACCTGGCCTTGAACACCCCCAGGAGGGAGGAATACACAATCTCCCTGGGCAGCCTATTCCAGAGTCCCCACAGCTTTGTACTGAAGAACTTCTTCCTCAGATCCAGTCTAACCCTGCTCTCCCTCAGGTTCAAACCATTCCTCCTTGTCCTGTCTCTAGACACCCTCAGGAAAAGTCTCTCTGCAGCCTTCCTCTAGGATTCCTTCAGGGACTGGAAGGCAGCTCTAAGGTCCCCCCAGAGTCTTCTCTTCTCCAGGCTGAACACCCCCAGCTCCCTCAGCCTATCCTCACAGCAGAGCTGCTCCAGCCCTTGGATCATCCTTGTGGCCTCCCCTGGCCTCACTCCAGCAGCTCTGTGTCCTTCTTCTGCTGGGGACAGCAGAACTGGAGGCAGGATTGGAGGTGGGGTCTCAGCAGAGCAGAGTCTAGGGGCAGAATCCCCTCTCTTGCCCTGCTGCCCACACTGCTCTTGATGCTGATCCCCTTAATTTGAATTAGATTTCTGGAAAAGATTGTTGGAATGTAGACATATTCATGTTTTAAGGGAGCATTTCCATAGTCCTGAAAGATCTTGTGAACTAGGATAATCCATTCTCCTGGAGGAGGCTCAGGGGAGACCTTATTGCTCTCTACAACTACCTGAAGGGAGGCAACCAGCACCAGAACAAGAGGACACAGTCTCAAGCTGTGCCAGGGGAAGTTTAGGCTGGAGGTGAGGAGGAAGTTCTTCACCGAGCGAGTCATTCGCCATTGGAATGTGCTGCCCAGGGAGGTGGTGGAGTCCCCATCCCTGGAGGTGTTCAAGAGGGGATTGGATGTGGCACTTGGAGCCATGGTTTAGTTAGTCATGAGGTGTTGTGTGACAGGTTGGACTTGATGATCCCTGAGGTCTTTTCCAACCTGGTTGATTCTATGATTCTCTGATTTGTCTTCCCTGTAGCAGAAGGTGGTCACCTCTTCCATTATGTGACACATGAACTAAATTTGGTCTTTTCTTTCCCCTGATCAGTCATTTGAAGCTGAGCACTGGATCTTGTGCCTTATCCCGATTCCTGAAAGGAAGGGAGACTTTTGGTGTGGAATCCTTCAGTTTGAAGATTTATCAGAGCTCTGAAGAGTTTGTGCTCAGCTCTCTGATGAAATCTTTGCTCCTGCTGAGCACAGCTGCTATGTTAGCTTACATACAGCCCACTGAAAGCACAGTTTGCCAGCTGAGCATTGCTTTGTGGATGCTAAAGAAAAGCAGTAATGGAAATACAAACTGGGCAGGGACTGGCTTGAGAGCAGCCCTGAAGAAAAGGACTTGGGGGTGCTGGGGGATGAGAAGCTCAACAGGAGCCAGCAGTGAGCACTTGCAGCCCAGAGAGCCAAGCAGAGCCTGGGCTGCAGCAAGAGAAGTGTGGCCAGCAGGGCCAGGGAGGGGATTCTGCCCCTCTGCTCCACTCTGCTGAGACCACAGCTGGAGCTCTGTGTCCAGTTCTGGAGCCCCTAGGACAGGAAGGATCTGGAGGTGCTGGAAGGTGCCCAGAGAAGGGCCATGAGGATGATCAGAGGGCTGGAGCTGCTCTGCTATGGAGACAGACTGAGAGGGTTGGAGCTGTTCAGTCTGGAGAAGGCTCTGAGGAGACCTTCTTGTAGCCTTGCAGTATCTGAAGGGGGCTACAAGAAAGACACTGGCACAGGTTGCCCAGGGAGGTGGTGGAAGCCTCCTGCCTGGAGGTTTTTGCAGCCAGGCTGGATGTGGCTGTGAGCAACCTGCTGTAGTGTGAGGTGTCCCTGCCCACGACAGGGGGATTGGAACTGGCTGATCCTTGAGGCATCTTCCAACCCTGACAATTCTGTGAGTCTAAAACCCACAAGACTTGGTGTTGCTTTTTATTTTTGCTTTCTTGGTGAACTCTGTTCCTGTAAACTGGGCATGTATTTGGTGTCACATGGGGACATTGCTTGGGAGACCTCTGAAACAGAGGCAAAGGAATGATTTAATTAGCTGCAGAATCCTATTCTAAGCAATACCACAACCCTGTTTTTGTGGGGAATGCAAAACATGCACCTCTCTGGTTTGGAAAACATCTGTTTGTGAGGAGAAAAGCAAATTCAAGGGGCATTCCTTTAGATACTGCCTGATAGCAGAAGAATGAAACTACAAGTGGTAAAGGATGCTGCACAAAATTGAAAGAGAGAGGGGAAAAGAAACAGAGAGGGGAAAGGAAGAGGGCAAGGAAGTGCACTTGGCTTCTGTTCAGTTAGAAACTGCTGCTAATTGCAAATGGCTTTGTCTGTGTTAAATTATATTTTGCAACTAAGTCTGTCATGGTTTCTGTCATGCAGCCCAGAAGACAAATTGGATGCTGGGTGCAGCCAGAGAAGTGTGGCCAGCAGGGGAGGAGAGGGGATTCTGCCCATTGTCTCTGCTGAGACCTCACCTCCAATCCTGCTTCCAGTTTTTGTGTCCCCAGCAGAAGAAGGACACAGAGCTGCTGGAGTGAGTCCAGAGGAGGCCACAGGATGAATCAAGGGTTGGAGCACACACAGGGTGCCTACAAGAAAGCTTCAGAGAGACTTTGCAAAGGCCTGCAGGGACAGGACAAGGGGAAATGGTTTCAAATGAGAGCAGAGCAGATTTAGATTGAATGTTAGGAACAAGTTCTGCACCATGAGGGTGGTGGAACACTGCAACAGGTTGCCCAGGGAGCTAGCTGAGGCTTCATCCCTGGAGGTATTCAAGGTGAGGCTCAACAGGGCTCTCAGCAACCTGATCTAGTGGAGGATGTCCCTGCTGACTGCTGTGGGGTTGGACTGGATGACCTTAAGAGGTCCTCTTGAACTCACAGGATCCCAGGATGTTAGGGGTTGGAAGGGGCCTTTGAAGATCATCAAGCCCAACCCTGCTGCCAGAGCAGGACCACAGAATCTAGCACAGGTGGCACAGGAACACAACCATTCTATGAATGTGATTAACTCCTGTGTCCCTCCTGCTTGATCTTGCAAAGGAAGCTCCTGCAGTTTTGTAGAAGAAATGCTCAAGTCCCCTAAGCATCCTCATGGCTCTCCCTTGGACTCTCTCCAGCAGGTCTCTGTCTCTCTTGAACTGGGGAGCCCAGAACTGGACACAGGATTGCAGCTGTGGTCTCAGCAGGGCAGAGCAGAGGGGGAGAAGAACCTCCCTAGCCCTGCTGGCCACACTTTGCTTGCTGCACCCCAGGATGCCATTGGCTCTCTTGGCCACCAGGGCACATTGCTGTCCCATGCAGAACTTGCTGTCCACCAGCACTCTAAGGCCTTTCTCCATGGAGCTGCTCTCCAGCAGGGCAGCTCCTACGCTGTCCTGGTGCCTGCTGTTGTTCCTCTCCAGATGCAGGACCCTGCACTTGTCCTTCTTGAACTCCATGAGGTTTGTCCTTCACCCAGTTCTCAGCCTGTCCAGATCTCATTTATCCTGAGTTTAATAGTGTGGATGCAGGCCAGCTGGCCTGAGCTCAGCTTGTGTCTTAGATTGCTCTGTGCCACTGCAACCAATGGTGTAAACATCCTGCTTCTGTGCCACTGAATCCCCTGAGCATAGACGGGGGGTTGCATCCACATTGCTTTTATTAGGATGGGTCCCTGGCTCTTGCTACTTGCCTGATTGTTTGAGAAAATGTTAATTGTCCTAGGAGAAACAATACCAGGAACTGTTCTAATGATTTAGCAGCCTAGAAAAGTCAGTCCCAGTGCCCAGGCATACTCCCTGGTGCTGCTTTAGTTCTATAAGGCAATGTAGCATTAGTTAGAAGCAAACTGACTCACTCTTAGACAGAGGCCCTGGGTAGGTGAGCAAAGTCAGGGCAGCATAAGCTTCATCATAGGCAAAGCAGAGGTTCAGGTCTGCTCATGATTTACTTTGAGAACGGGCTAGAAGGAAACCTGAAGGGATCAGAGCCAGTAAGTGATCAGACTTCAGCTTTAGAGGAAATTCAGGTACTCAATGTGAAATATTCTTGTAAGGTTTTGGGTTGGTGGTGTTTGGCTTGTCTATTAGTTTTTGGTGGTGTTTTTGTTATGTTTGTTTCTGTTTTTATCTATTGGTAGTTGGACCCCACCTGGATTCTTCCAAGTACAGCTGAAGTTTCCTTGCATTGTTAGTTTTGCATCACTGGAACTGTTGAGTGCAGGAGAAGAAGTGCAAGGTCTTACACCCGGGTTAGGGCAACCTCAAGCACAAATCCAGGCTGGGTGAGGAGTGGCTGGAAAGCAGCCTGGAGGAGAAGGCCTTGGGGGTGTCAGTTAGTGACAAACTCCCCAGGAGCCAGCAATGGTCACTGGCAGCCCAGCAGGCAGCTGTGTGCTGAGCTGCAGCCAGAGCAGGGAGAGCAGCAGCACAGGGAGGGGATTCTGCCCCTCTGCTCTGCTCTGCTGAGACCCCACCTGCAGCACTGCCTCCAGTTCTGGTGCCCCCAGCACAAGAGAGACATGGAGCTGATGGAGAGGGTCCAGAGTGCCACAAAGATAAACAGAGGGCTGGAGAATCTTGCCTGTGGGGACAGGCTGGGAGAGTTGGGGCTGTTCAGCCTGGAGAAGAGAAGGCTCCAGGGAGACCTTAGAGCAGCCTTCCAGTACCTGAAATCAGGAAGGACTTTTGACAAGGGCTGTAGTGACGGGATGAGAGGGAAGGGATTGAAGCTTGAGGAGGGTAGATTGAGACTGGAGATTAGGAAGAAATTCTTTGCAGTGAGGGTGGTGAGACACTGGTACAGGTTGCACAGGGAGGTTTTGGATGGCCCCTCCCTGGAGGTGTTCAAGGCCAGGCTGGATGAGGCCTTGAGCAACCTGGGCTGGTGGGAGGTGTCCCTGCCCTTGGCAGGGAGGTTGGAACTGGATGATCTTTAAGTTCCTTTACAAACCAAACCATTCTATGAATCTATGTACTACTGACTTGACCTTTCATTCCCTTCTCTGTGTCCTTGTTTTGCCTCTCCTGGCTTGGCCTCTGGCTAATACAGCTCCCACTGAGGACTTCCCTAACTTTTGTGTTGGCAATACAAAACCTCTGCAGAGTCAGAAGCAGGTTTCCAGATGAGTAGCTCTTTTCAATGAGGATGTCACTTTTCATAAGAAGGAGTGGAAGGGGAATGACTTTTGGGTATGAGGATGTCTGCCAAAGCTGTGAGGAAGTTCCCTGTTGGACAGCTGGTGAGAAGAAGGGTTTGTGGTTTACAGGGCAAGTGCCAAAGCATCCAGCTGCTGAAAAGGTACCACTGAGAATCCATTCCCTCTCATCACTACAATATGCCTTTGCAAAAAGTCCCTCCCTGGCTTTCTTGTATCCCCCTTCAAGTACTGGAAGGCTGCTCTAGGGTCTCCCTGGAGCCCTCTCTTCTCCAGCCTGGACAGCCCCAACTCTCAGCCTGTCTCCATAGGGGGAGGATCTCCAGCCCTCTGATCATCTTTGTGGCCTCCTTTGGACCCCCTCCATCAGCTCCATGTCTCTCTTATGCTGGGGGCACCAGAACTGGAGGCAGTGCTGCAGGTGGGGTCTCAGAGCAGAGCAGAGGAGAGGGACAGAATCCCCTCCTTGTGCTGCTGCTCTCCCTGCTTTGGATGGGGATGAGTGCTCAGATCTTTGCTGACTACAACTCTTCCAAATACCTCCCAGCAGGAGCTTTGCTTAATGAAGGAGCTGCACTGATTTTTTTTTGTTCTAACTCAGCTAAATCAGCTTTCATAAGTGCAAGGTTATTAAAAATCCCTACCAAGCCAGAAGACAAAAGTGTAACATAGATTTTAATTTGCAAGGCTTTGGGGGTTTCTATAGCTGGAGCTTATAGAGTAGAATAGAATAGAATAGAATAGAATAGAATAGAATAGAATAGAATAGAATAGAATAGAATAGAATAGAATAGAATGGAATGGAATGGAATGGAATGGAATGGAATGGCTCAGCTGGTAGCGCATCGGACCCTTAATGAAAAGGTTGTGAGTTCAAGCCTGCAGTGGGCAGTAGTGTCCTCCCTACCCTAGTCATGAGGTCTATGGTGACAGGTTGGACTCGATGATCTTTGAGGTCTCTTCCAACCTTAGGAATACTGAATACTGAAATGGAATGGAATGGATAGGATAGGATAGGATAGGATAGGATAGGATAGGATAGGATAGGATAGGATAGGATAGGATAGGATAGGATAGAATGGAATGGAATGGAATAGAATAGACCATGTTGGAAGAGACCTTCAAGATCATCGAGTCCAACCTACCATCCAACACCATCTCATCAACTAAACCATGGCACCAAGCACCCTATCCAGTCTCTTCTTAAACACTTCCAGTGATGGCAACTCCACCACCTCCCCAGGCAGCCCATTCCAAAGGGCAATCACTCTCTTTGTGTAGAATTTCTTCCTAACATCCAGTCTGAATCTCCCCTGGCACAGCTTGAGACTGTGTCCTCTTGTTCTGGTGCTGCTTGCCGGGGAGAAGAGACCAACCCCCACCTGTCTACAACCTCCCTTCAGGGAGTTGGAGAGAGCAAGAAGGTCTCCCCTGAGCCTCCTCTTCTCCAGGCTAAGCAACCCCAGCTCCCTCAGTCTCTCCTCACAGGGCTGTGCTCCAGACCCCTCCCCAGCCTTGTTGCCCTTCTCTGGACACCTTCCAGCATCTCAACATCTTTCCTAACCTGAGGGGCCCAGAACTGGACACAGGACTCAAGGTGTGGCCTAACCAGTGCTGAGCACAGGGCACAATGACTTCCCTGATCCTGCTGGCCACACTGTTCCTGATGCAGGCCAGGATGCCATTGGCCTTGTTGGCTACCTGGGCACACTGCTGGCTCATGTTCATCTGCTGTCAACCAGCACCCCCAGGTCCCTCTCTGCCTGGCTGCTCTCAGCCACTCTGACCCCAGCCTGTAGCACTGCCTGGGGTTGCTGTGGCCAATGTGCAGCACCTGGCACTTGGATGTGTTCAATCTCCTGCCCTTGGCCTCTGCCCATCTGCTCTTTGTGTTCAAATATTCATGCAAGGCAATTTCAGGTCCACTTGGAAGAATCCAGCTGGGATCCAATGACAGATTAAAAAAATAAATAAATAACCCCCCCAAAAATAAGAATAAAAGATGAAAATAATATTTCACAGGGAGTATCTTAAACACCAGGGCTGTGGTTTTAACTTGCTTTAAAGGCAATAAATCCACAGTGATTTTACTCTTCCCCCTTTTCTCTCCTTTCCCTCCTCTCCACAGCCATATTTTGTAGCTTTTTTCCTTTCTTCTATAATTATCCTTCCTTTCCACTTGCTCTGTTCCCACAAATCATATCTGCATGCTATCTTTGGATTGCAACCCTGCTGGAATATTTCATGTGATAGTAGTAAAAACACCAACAATTACTCATGAGATAGCAAGATGGAAAACAATTAATATGTCAGGATATCTGTATCCCATTAGGAGTGGGATTACGTTTCTGCTCCCTTTGGCTTCCATTCGCATCCTCTGCCTTTGGAAGGCTCAGCAAGCCCAGCACACTCCTGTGCTTGTGACTGAAAGCTGTGCTGTAGGCTGCAGAGGAATCAATTCAGGCAGTCATTTGTTTTTTATTGTCATCACAGAGCATTTTTTATTCTCTGCCCACAAATGTTCTGGGTAAGCTGTTGCAGGGGCCTCTGAGGGAACAGCTGCAAGCAGGCATCTTGCTCACCCCTGGCCTTGGCTTCAGAAGGTTGTGCTCGGCATTCAGCAGCAGGCACAACTGAGCTCAGAGAGTCGTAGGATCATAGGATGGTCCAGGCCAGAAGGGACCTCCAAAGGTCATCCAGTCTGACCTCCCCACAGTCAGCAGGGACATCCCCAACTAGATCAGGCTGCCCAGGAGCAAAACCTTGAATATCTGCAGGGAAGGGGCCTCAACCATCTCCCTAGGCAGCCTGTTCCAGTGTTCCAGCACCCTCATGGTAAAGAACTTGTTCCTAACATCCAATCTAAATTTGCTCTGCTCTAGTTTGAAGCCATTGTCCCTCATCCTGTCCCTGCAGGCCTTTGCCAACAGTCCCTCTGCAGCCTTCTTGTAGCCCCCATCAGGTACTGGCAGGCTGCTATTAGGTCTCCCTGGAGCCTTCTCTTCTCCAGGCTGAACACTCCCAGCTCCCTCAGCCTGTCCTTGTGGCAGAGGTGCTCCAACTCCCTGATCATTTTCCTCTGGACCCTCTCCATCAGGTCCATGTCCTTCCTATATTGAGGGCTCCAGACCTGTACACAGCACTCCAGGAGAGATCTCAGCAGAGCAAAGTGGCAGAATCACCTCTCTGGGACTGCTGTCAATGCTGCTTTGGATGCAGCCCAGGCTGCTATTAGCCTTCTGGGCTGCAAGCTCACACTGCCTGCTCCTGTCCAGCACATGCAAAGCCTTCTCTACAGGCAGATGTTTTTGCAGTTGAGCCTTGAACTGGCCCACTGGTGCAGTGTGACATGACCTTTGGTTACACTTTACCACCAAGCTATTTGCCTCCCTCAGTGCTCAAGAGATGAGAGTGCACTGGGAGGGGGATTGGGTTGGACAGTGAGGGAAATGACTGACTTGGGGTATCTCAGGATGTTAGGGGTTGGAAGATCACAGGGTGTTATGGGTTGGAAGGGACCTCTGGATGTGCTTCTGTGAGGCCTGTCCTGAGTGATCCTGCTCTGGCAGGGGGTTGGACTGGATGATCTCTGGAGGTCCCTTCTGTCCCCTAACATTCTGTGATTCTGATAAGTCAATATGACCAACAGATCCCAGGATGTTAGGGGTTGGAAGGGACCTTCAGATCTTCAAGTCCACACTGCCCTGACAGGGCAGGGCCATAGAGGCCAGTGAAGGTCACACAGGACATATCCAGACAGGGCTGGAAAGGCTCCAGAAAAGGAGACTCCACAACCTCTCTGGGCAGCGTGCTCCAGGGCTCCATCACCCTCACCATACAGAAGTTTTTCCTTGTCCTATTGCTGGGCACCACCAAAGAGAGACCATCACTCTCCTCCTGACACCCACCCCTCAGGTATTGATAGACATTGATCAGATCCCTCTCAGCCTTCTCCTCTCCAGATCAAACAGCCCCAGGGCTCTCAGTCTTTATTGACAGCAGAGATGTCCCTCAGTCATTCTCATAGCTCTCTGCTGGACTCTCTCCAGCAGATCCCTGTCTCTCTTGAACTGGGGAGCCCCAAACTGAACCCAGTGTTCCAGATGTGGCTCAGGGATGCTCTCTGTGGTATTTCTGTTTCAGTGGCTGTTGGAACAAGCAAAAAAAAAAGCTGCTGAAACTGAAGCTTTCAGGATATGTGTGAGTGGTCTTTTGGCCAAGCCGAGTGCCACTGTAGACAGCAAGACTTTTCTGTCTGAAGCAGCCAGGGAATTTCTGTGTTTTGCTGAGTTAGTCCAATAGGCCAGGCCATTAATTATACATTTGGAATCCTGAGGTTTCGTTTGCAGCAGCACTGAGCAATCCCAGCTGCAGCTGACGTCACTGAGAGCTGTGCTTTGGACGTGCAGAGCCCAGCTTCATGCCAAGTTCCCTCTAAAGTCAGCCCCTCCACGTCTCCTATTGCTCTCTGCAGTGAACATTTGCTTTTGCCCTGAATTGTCTTGGGTTCTGCTTGCCCTGTTTGCCACCCTGCCTCCCTGCACTCCTAGATTTCTGAGCTCTCAGGTGCTGCTACAAAAAGCATCACAGTGCAGCCTGCTCTCTGCAGAGAGATCTGCACAGGTTCAGTCCATGGGCTGAGCTCAACACAATGAGGTTTAACAGGACCGAGGGCTGGGTCCTGCACTTTGGTCACAACAACCCCAAGCAATGCTGCAGGCTTGGAGCAGAGTGGCTGGAAAGCAGCCTGGTGGAAAAGGATCTAGGGGTGCTGGTGGACACTGAGCTGGACATGAGCCAGCAGTGTGCCCAGGTGGCCAAGAAGGCCAATAGCATCCTGGCCTGGGTCCAAGCCAGTGTCCAGCAGGAGTAGGGCAGTGATGGTGCCCCTGAACTCAGCCCTGGTGATGCCACAGCTTGAGCACTGGGTTCAGTTCTGGGCACCACAGCGTAGGAAACACATTAAGGTGCTGGAGAGTGTCCAGAGAAGAGCAACTAGGCTGGGGAGGGGTTTAGAAGGCCATCATATGAGGAGCAGCTGATGGAACTGGGGTTGTTTAGCCTGGAAATCTTACTGCTCTCTACAGCTCCCTGAAAGGAGGTTGGAATGAGGCTGGTGTTGAGCTCTTCTCCCAGGTAACCAGCAATAGGATGAAAGGAAATGGGCTGAAGTTGTGCCAGGAGAGGTTTATGTTGGACATGAGGAAAAACTTCCTTACTGAGAGAGTGGTGAGGGGTTGGAACAGGCTGCTTGGGGAAGTGGTGGAATCCCCATCCCTGGAGGCGTTCAAGGAGCTGTAGATGTGGAGCTTCAAGATGTAGTTTTGTGGTCATGGTAGCTGGGTTATGGTTGGATTCCATGATCCTAAAGGTCTTTTCCAGCCTCAATGGTTTGCTGATTCTGTCATTCCAACAGGAACTATGTAAGAGAGGGAATTTTCATCCTGCATGGGGTGTGAGGTCAAAATCTCAACAACAATGACAAAGGAGGGTACAGCACAAGTATCTCTGTCCATCCACTGCCATTATCCACCTGATCTCACCAAAAATAATCTTTATCTTGTGGCAGAGAAGGGCCATGAGGATGAGCAGAGGGCTGGAGCTGCTCTGCTATGGAGACAGACTGAGAGAGTTGGGGTTGTTCAGTCTGGAGAAGAGAAGGCTCCCAGGAGACCTTCTTGTGGCCTTGCAGTATCTGAAGGAGGCTACAAGAAAGCTGGGGAGGGACTTTTGAGGGTGTCAGGGAGTGATAGGACTGGGGGGAATGGAACAAAACTAGAAATGGGTAGATTGAGATTGGATGTTAGGAAGAATTTGTTCCCCATGAGGGTGGTGAGAGCCTGGCACAGGTTGCCCAGGGAGGTGGTGGAAGCCTCCTGCCTGGAGGTTTTTGCAGCCAGGCTGGATGTGACTGTGAGCAACCTGCTGTAGTGTGAGGTGTCCCTGCCCATGGTAGGGGGGTTGGAACTGGCTGATCTTTGTGGTCCCTTCCAACCCTAACAACTGTGTGCTGTCCTGATCATGTCACAGCAACCCTCTGCTATTTACCAGAGGCCAAACTGATACTGCCTGACCGCCTTAGCTCTGGAATCTCCCTCTTCTCCTGCCTTTTGCCAGCACTCAGCAGGGCTCAGGCAGCAGGTCTGAGATGTCTGAGAGATGTCAGGACAACCTGAACCGATCTGCCTGTCGGAATCCTGCCCAAGCCTTTCTGTTTGCATTTTTGCCTTGCAGAGAACACTTGCAGCAGCAAACGCCTGGACCTGGTCTTCATCATCGACAGCTCCCGCAGCGTCCGGCCCTACGACTTCGAGAAAGTGAAGGAGTTCATCCTGAGCATCTTGCAGTTCCTGGACGTCAGGCCCGAGGCCACCCGCGTGGGGCTGCTGCAGTACGGCAGCACGGTCAAGCAGGAGTTCTCCCTGCGGACCTTCCGGCGCCGGCAGGAGGCGGAGCGGGCGGTGCGCAGGATGCTGCGCCTGGCCACGGGCACCATGACCGGCCTGGCGCTGCAGTACGCCCTCAGCATCGCCTTCTCCGAGCCCGAGGGAGCGCGCCCCCCGCGCCAGAACGTGCCCCGCATCATCGTCATCGTCACCGACGGCAGGCCGCAGGACCCGGTGGCGGAGATTGCCGCCCGGGCGCGGAACGCCGGCATCTTGATCTTCGCCGTCGGGGTGGGGAGGGTGGACATGAACACCCTGAAGGCCATCGGCAGCGAGCCCCACGAGGAGCACGTCTTCCTGGTGGCTAACTTCAGCCAGATTGAGACACTCACCTCCGCCTTCCAGACCAGGCTGTGCGGTAAGGGCTTTGTCTGGAGCTGTGAGAGCCTGGAGGGAAGTTAAACACAAAACAGGATCTCAGTGGTGGTTGCTGTAGGATCTGAGAATGGGCTGGGCTCTCCCAGGCAGCCAGCTCCAGAACAAGAGCTGTGCCAGGGGAGGTTGAGGCTGGAGGTGAGGAGAAAGTTCGTCCCAGAAAGAGTGATTGGCCATTGGGATGTGCTGCCCAGGGAGGTGGTGGAGTCCCCATCCCTGGAGGTGTTCAAGAGGGGATTGGATGTGGCACTTGGAGCCACGGTTTAGTCATGAGGTGTTGGGTGGCAGGATGGAATTGATGATCCTTGAGGTCATTTCCAACTTTATTGATTCTATGGTTTACTCATGAGGTGTTGGGTGGCAGGATGGAATTGATGATCCTTGAGGTCATTTCCAACTTTATTGATTCTATGGTTTACTCATGAGGTGTTGGGTGACAGGTTGGACATGATGATCCTTGAGGTCTCTTCCAACCTTATTGATTCTATGGTCTAGTCATGAGGTCTGTGGTGACAGGTTGGACTTGATGATCCTTGAGGTCTCTTCCAACCTTGGTGATTCTGTGTGATTCTGTGAATATCTGCAGTAGCTCTGCACATGGCCTGTGTGCTACAGAGGGCATGAGGTGGGTTCCTTTCTATGATTCTATGGTTAGAAGGGACCCCCAGAGGTCATCTATCCAACCCCCCCTGCAGTCAGGAGGGGCATCCTCCACTAGAGTTGCTGTCCAGTTCTGGACCCTTCAGTTCAAGAAGGACCTCAGGGAACTTTGTCTACTCCCCTTTCCCATACTTATTCTTCCCCATTAAATCAGTTTCCCATCAGGCAGGTTGATGAGAATACTGCATAAGACTTGTTCTACTCTGCCCTGCTGAGCCTGCATCTGGAATATTGTGTCCAGTTCTGGGCCCCTCACTTCAAGAAGGACCTCAGGGAACTGCTTGAGAGAGTCCAGCACAGAGCCACAAAGCTGCTGCAGGCAGTGAAACATCTCCCTGTGAGCACAGGCTGAGGGAGCTGAGGCTTGGAGCAGAGGAGCCTGAGGGTGACCTCATGGCTGGGGATAAAGATGTGCAGGGCAGTGTGGGGAGGATGGAACCAGGCTCTGCTCAGGGATGTCCAAGGACAGCACAAGGGGCACTGGGGGCAAGCTGGAGCAGAGGAGGTGCCACAGGAACAGAAGGGGAAACGTTTTCCCTGTGAGGGTGGCAGATCCCTGGAGCAGGCTGTCCAGAGAGGTTGTGGAGTCTCCTCTGTAGACATTCCAACCCCACCTGGATGTGTTCCTGTGTGACATGCCCTGGGTGACCCGCCCTGGGTGACCCTGCTGTGGCAGGGGGGTTGGACTGGATGATCTCTGGAGGTCCCTTCCCACCCCTAACATTCTGTGATTGTTTCTGAGTTATCTATTTTTTTCTTCCACTCTGTGTGCTTAATATAATTTTCTTTTGGAGGTTTATTTTTTCCTGAGATATAATTATGAAAGACTTTAAGAGAGATTTGGCACTGAGCTGATTTTCAGCAGAGTCTAGCAGAAGAATGCAGGGGGAGACTGAATGCTCACTCATCTTTGGGGCTGCTTTTGCCAGAAAAGAACTGAGGCTCATTGTCAGGGTGGTGTCTGGAGAATTTTCCTTACTTGGTCTTTTCCACAACTGTTTCAAAGAGCACCAGGGCTCCAGCTGAACTGCATCAGCACAAAGGCCCAGCACAGACATTCACCAGATAATAGATTGGTTCCTGTTTATTCCTTGCTGTACTATCAGCTGGCCTGATAACTTCCATTTAACAGCAAGAAAAAAAGAGCAAACTAAATGTGGGCTGAGAGTTTCAATGGAAGGAGCAGCCAATGCTTCAAAACTTCATCCTACTGCATTTTGCTCTTTGAGTTTTAGGAACAAATGCAGCACAAATCCTGGCCTGCATCAGGAACAGTGTGGCCAGCAGGAGCAGGGAGGTCATTGTGCCCTGTGCTCAGCACTGGTTAGGCCACACCTTGAGTCCTGTGTCCAGTTCTGGGCTCCCAAATTTAAGAAGGACATTGAGACTCTTGAATGTGTCCAGAGAAGGGCAACAAAGCTGGGGAGGGGTCTGGAGCACAGCCCTGTGAGGAGAGGCTGAGGGAGCTGGGGTTGCTTAGCCTGGAGAAGAGGAGGCTCAGGGGAGACCTTCTTGCTCTCTCCAACTCCCTGAAGGGAGGTTGTAGCCAGGTGGGGGTTGGTCTCTTCTCCCAGACAACCAGCACCAGAACAAGAGGACTCAGTCTCAAGCTGTGCCAGGAGAGGTTTAGGCTGGATGTGAGGAGAAAGTTCTTCCCAGCAAGAGAGATTGGTCATTGGAATGTGCTGCCCAGGGAGGTGGTGGAGTCCCCATCCCTGGAGGTGTTGAAGAGGGGATTGGATGTGGCACTTGGAGCCATGGTTTGGTCATCAGGAGGTGTTAGGTATTGGGTAAAAGGTTGGACTTAATCTCTGAGGTCTTTTCCACCCTGGTTGATTCTATGATAAATGGCACTGACTTGATTGTCTTCTGACTGAACAGTGTCCAGTAAATATGCTGAAGTTGTATAGCTCACTTTTAATCCAAACAGATGTGATCCCAAATAGCACACACACCTCCTGCAGAGGGAGGGGTGGAGGTGACAAGAAGTGGCTGCTGCCTCTTTCTCTGAGGGTTGTCTCCACACCTTTTGCTGTGTCAGGAATTGAAGGTGATACCTGAAAATGCACTTAAAAAACCAAGGCCCAGATCAACACAGAATTTCAGGTGTTAGATTCTTATTGCAGAATCACAGAATGTTAGGGGCTGGAAGGGACCTCAAAAGCTCATCCAGTCCAACCCCCCTGCCAGAGCAGGGTCACCTAGATCAGATCACACAGGAACACATCCAGGTGGGTTTGGAATATCTCCAGAGAGGGCTCTGCCACCCTCACAGGGAAAACAATCTTCCTCCTGTTTCCATGGAACTTCCTCTGCCTCAGCTTCCACCAGTGCCCCTTGTGCTGTCCTTGGGCATCACCCAGCAGAGCCTGGCTCCAGCCTCTGGGCACTCACCCTGCACATCTTTATCTACAGCAATGAGGTCACTCTCAGGCTCCTCCTCTCCAAGCTACAGAGCCCTCAGGCTCTCCCTCAGGCTCTACTCATGAGGAAGATGTTCCACTCCTCTAATCATCTTTGTGGCTCTGAGCTGAACTCTTTCATGCAGTTCCCTGAGGTCCTTCCTGAACTGAGGGGCCCAGAACTGGACACAATACTCCAGATTTAGGTACAGTTTAAGTACTACATTGCAGGTAGGGTCCTCAGTATTCTTTTGAGGCTGGGCTGTGAAGCAGTGTTCAGCTCACTGAATTTCAAGAGAGCAATGTAAGCATCCACAAGTGTCCTTCCTAGGGCTCCTGCATTCACCACAAGCTGTGCTTCCTAGAGTTCCTGCATTCATAGAATAATAATGGTCTAGGTTGGAAGGGATCTCCAAAGGTCATCCAGTCCAGCACCTTGCAGTCAGCAGGGACATCCCCAGCTAGATCAGGTTGCCCAGAGCCCTGGTAGTTCTCACCTTGAATATCTCCAGGGATTCCTCCCAGACATGTGGCTAGTTTTAAGTCCTCCCCAGCAGGGACTCAGAGGCAGTATCATTACAGTGGAGCTGAACATCTGGACACTTTGTCCTTTGCTAGAGCAACTGGAGGCAGACCTCTGGTCAATTCTTCTGGCAGGCAGAACACTGGGATGCTTCATGATATGGGAAAAGGTCTCCTGTGGAGACAGACTGAGAGAGTTGTGGTTGTTCGATTTGGAGAGGAGAAGGCTCTTAGGAGACCTTCTTGTGGCCTTGCGGTATCTGCAGGGGGCTCCAAGAAAGCTGGGGAGGGACTTTTGAGGGTGTCAGGGAGTGATAGGACTGGGGGGAATGGAGCAAAACTAGAAGTGGGGAGATTGAGATTGGATGTTAGGAAGAAGTTGTTCCCAGGAGGGTGGTGAGAGCCTGGCACAGGTTGCCCAGGGAGGTGGTGGAAGCCTCCTGCCTGGAGGTGTTTGCAGCCAGGCTGGCTGTGGCTGTGAGCAACCTGCTGTAGTGTGAGGTGTCCCTGGGCATGGCAGGGGGGTTGGAACTGGCTGAGCCTTGAAGTCCCTTCTGTTTTTAGACTAAGACACCAGTCACAGCTCTAGAGCCTTTGCTTGTGGAGGAGAGGGTCCTGCCTTCTTGCAAACCCAGATTCAGGTGACTCCAGCTCAGCACATGCAGTGTGAAGGTTGAAGCTTGCTTGAAGATAATGGTGTTTTTGTCTTACCCAAAGTCAGATGAGGACCTTGTGGCATAGAGGTGAATCATATTCACAGGAATCACAGAATCACAGAGTGGAAGAGACCTTCAAATCATCCATTCCAACCTTCCACCCAGCACTGAAGAGTCAATACTAAACCATGTCCCTAAGTGCCAGGCCCCAGAAATTGAATGTTCCCCAGAACAGTTTGTACTTAAATTCTATTTTCTCCATCTCAATGTGGTAAGGCTGTTTCATTGTCTTCCTGGGCCCACCAAGTAATTAGTGCTTTGTTTAGATCTGCATTCCACATGTAATTTCATGTCCCAGAGCATGCCACCAGTGTCAACCAGAATGAGCAGCTCCCCAGGAGCCAGCAGTGCCCTCATGCAGCCCAGCAGGCAGCTGTGTGCTGGGCTGCAGCCAGAGGAGTGTGGGCAGCAGGGCAAGAGAGGGGATTCTGCCCCTTGAGGCTGCTCTGCTGAGACCCCACCTCCAATCCTGCCTCCAGTTCTGGTGTCACCACCAAAAGAAAGACACAGAGCTGCTGGAGTGAGACCAGAGGAGGCCACAAGGATGATCCAAGGGCTGGAGCAGCTCTGCTGTGAGGATAGGCTGAGGGAGCTGGGGGTGTTCAGCCTGGTGAAGAGAAGACTCTGGGGGGACCTTAGTGCTGCCTGCCAATAGCTGAAGGGATCCTCCAAGAAGGCTTCAGAGGGACTTTTCCTGAGGGTGTCTGGAGACAGGACATAGGGGAATGCTTTGAAGCTGAGGGAGAGCAGGGTTAGCCTGGAGCTGAGGAAGAAGTTCTTCAGTGTGAGGGTAGTGAGACTCTGGAACAGGCTGCCCAGGGAGGCTGCCTGCTACCTGGGGGTGTCCAAGGCCAGGCTGAATGAGGCCTTGAGCAGCTGAGTGTAATTGAGAGGTGTCCTTGGGCATGTTGGGGAGGTTGGAGTAGATGACCTCTGAGGTCCTTTCCATCCTGAGCCATTCTGTGATTCTATGATTAAATTCCTACTTTGAGGCATAAATGCAGAGCACTCTCGGGTAAGGTCTTAGGGGCAGAAGCTTCCATTTTCCTCTGTGCTGTCAACACTGCCTGTGAAATGTCTAAGCTAGTTCTATGAAATGTAGTCATCTTCTTTGTTGGCTTTTATTCCCCTAATTGAATTTTGTGACCACAAGCTAGCCAAGCCCAGCAGTTAAATAATCTTTTCCTTTGTCTGTTTCAGTGCCCCACATGTGCAGTGTCGTTGAGCATGGCTGTGATCACTTCTGCATCAACACTCCTGGCTCCTACACCTGCAGATGTAAACAAGGATACATTCTGAATGCTGACCACAAGACCTGCAGCAGTAGGTTCTCTTTTCTTACCTTGTTCATGCTCCCAAAGAGTGGGTTTTGGTAGGCTCCTAAAGAGGGACTGAGCTCTAATTGATGGCAATCAACAGAAAGAGTGAAAGAGAGGAAGTTCTCTTTCTTGTTTCATGTAAGACCTTCCCCAAGCTCATTACACAGAGCTCTGCAGAGCTGCACTGCAACTCCATGACATCTCATGTGGGCATTGTTGGGGTAGGAAGGTCAAGGGTGAAGCAACAATGAAAGCTAGAACTGTTTCTGTCAGAGATTCACAGAATGGTTTAGGCTGGAAGGGACCGTAAAGATCATCCAGTTCCAACTCTTCCTGCCATGGGCAGGGACACCTCACACCAGCCCAGGTTGCTCAAGGTCTCATGCAACCTGGCCTTGAACACCTCCAGGCATGGGGCATTCATAACCTCCCTGGGCAACCTGTTAACTTTCTCACCAGCCTCTTCACAGGGGAGATGTTCAAGTCCCCTAAGCATCCTCCTGGCTCTCCCTTGGACTCTCTCCAGCAGGTCTCTGTCTCTCTTGAACTGGGGAGCCCAGAACTGGACACAGGATTGCAGCTGTGGTCTCAGCAGGGCAGAGCAGAGGGGGAGAAGAACCTCCCCAGCCCTGCTGGCCACACTTTGCTTGCTGCACCCCAGGATGCCATTGGCTCTCTTGGCCACAAGGGCACTTTGCTGTCCCATGCAGAACTTGCTGCCCACCAGCACTCCAAGGTCTTTCTCCATGGAGCTGCTCTGCAGCAGGACAGCTCCTAAGCTGTCCTGGTGCCTGCTGTTATTCCTCCCCAGATGCAGGACCCTGCATTTGTCCTTCTTGAACTCCATGAGGTTTGCCTGCACCCAGCTCTCAGCCTGTCCAGCTGTGGTTGGATGGCAGCACAGCCTGGCAGGTGTCAGCCACATTTAGGCACTGCAGTGCTTCAGAGTACAGATTAATTTCCCAGAGAGGTTTGGAACTGTGGAGAGCTTTCCTACTGCTTTTCCATGCACAGCAGCTCTCACTGTGCTCCCCTCTCTACGATTTTTCAAAGCCCATTGCTGCACTGCTTTACTCTTTTTTTCCCATGGCTGAACACTCAGTCTGACAGTAGTTTTTGCCCCCTGACACAGGATTTGCTTGACTGAGTGCTTGCTTTGATCATCACTCAGATGATACCAGTCTGCACTTTGTTAAATAGGGAAGGGAATCATTCTCCAAGGCTGCAACAACGCATGGTGTTCACACCTCTCTCATTTCGCCATTAACCTGGGGCAGAGCAGCCTCCTAATATTTCTCCTCATCCCTCTGACACAGCTAAACCCAGGGTTTGTTGTATCCTGTCCAGGCAATCACAGCACAATCAAGCATCTGCTGCTGGTGCACTTAGCTGTGCAAAGCAGCCTGTGTTGTTGGCACCAAATGACAAAGGCTTGAGCCTAGAAACATGATGGTTTGAGCAACTGCAAAAACAGGGCAGAGGATGACTGAGCCAGAGCTGAGCTTCCAAAGCACTTAACAGCTGCTCTCAGCTCAGAACTTAGCAGGGCAAATGTTAACATCAGGTTGAAAAGCTGCCCAACAGTGTTACAGAATCACACAGAACTGTCAGGGTGGAAGAGACCTCAAGGATCAGCCAGTTCCAACTCTCTTGCCATGGCCAGGGACACCTCACACTTGATCAGCTTGCTCACAGCCACATCCAGCCTGGCTGCAAAAACCTCAGGGATGAGGCTTCCACAACTTCCCTGGGCAACCTCTTCCAGTGTCCCACCACCCTCATGGGGAAGAACTTCTTCCTAAGGTCTAATCTAATTCTGCCCTCCTCTAGCTTAGAATCATAGAATAGAATCATAGAATCAATAAGGTTGGAAGAGACCTCAGAGATCATCAAGCCCAACCTGTCACGCAACACCTCATGACTACTAAACCATGGCTTCAAGTGCCATGTCCAATCCCCTTTTGAACACCTCCAGGGACAGAGACCCCACCATCTCCCTGGGCCGCACATCCTAATGGCCAATTACTCTTTCTGGGAAGAACTTTCTCCTCATCTCCAGTCCAAACTTCCCCTGGCGCAGATTGAGACTGTGTCCTCTTGTTCTGGTGCTGGTTGCCTAGGAGAAGAGTCCAACCCGCACCTGGCTACAACCACCCCTCAGGTAGTTGTAGAGAGCCTCCTCTTCTCCAGATCCATTCCATGGCTTGGATCCATTTCCCCTAGTCATGTCACTACCCTGAAAAGTCCCTCCCCAGCTTGTGGGTCCTACTGAGAGCATGGTGAGAGCAGCCAGAGCCGTGCTGGATGCTGCAGGGCCACCAGAGAAAGCAAAAGCTGATATCTGTACATTTCACACTAAGTCATGTCACAGCTGAGCTTGGAAAGACTTTCCTGAAGCTAGCTTTGTGTGATGGACAAACCTTCAAAGGCAACAGACAGCTTCAGGTCTTGTGATTAAAATGTTTTCATTAAGATGATTTGATTGACGACATTTGGTGCCATGGTTTAGTCATGGGGTCTGTGGGGACAGGTTGGACTTGATGATCTTTGAGGTCTCTTCCAACCTTGGTGATTCTGTGATTCTGTGACTTGATCATAGGAAGCTCCATCTCAACATGAGAAGCAACTTCTTTACTTTGAGGGTGGCAGAGCCCAGGAGCAGGCTGCCCAGAGAGGTTGTGGAGGCCCCTCCTCTGGAGATACTCAAAACCCACCTGGATGTGGAGAGGTTCCAAGAGTTTCAGAGAGGAGGAGAGGTTCAGAGAGGTTCAGAAAGGAGAGGAGAGGAGAGAAGGGGAGAGGAGAGGAGAGGTTCGGAGAGGAGAGGAGAGGTTCAGAGAGGAGAGGTTCAGAGAGGAGAGGAGGGGAGAGGCGAGGAGAGGCGAGGAGAGGCGAGGAGAGGCGAGGCGAGGCGAGGCGAGGCGAGGCGAGGCGAGGCGAGGCGAGGCGAGGCGAGGCGAGGCGAGGAGAGGAGAGGAGAGGAGAGGAGAGGAGAGGAGAGGAGAGGAGAGGAGAGGAGAGGAGAGGAGAGGAGAGGAGAGGAGAGGAGAGGAGAGGAGAGGAGAGGAGAGGAGAGGAGAGGAGAGGAGAGGAGAGGAGAGGAGAGGAGAGGAGAGGAGAGGAGAGGAGAGGAGAAAAGGAAGGAAGAGAAATGAAAAAAGAAGAAAAAGAAGAAAAGAGAAAAGAAAGAGAAAAGAGGAAAGGATGGAAGAGAAAGAAAAGGAGAAGAAAAAGAAAGGAAGAAGGGGGGGAAAGGGCAACTGTGCTATTTTCCAGAAAGAAAAAATAGGGAAAAAAAAAAGTTCTTTTGTTTTGAAGGCAAAACATTCTTCCATTCATTTAATTAAGATTGTTTTGCTGCTCCTTTGCCATCCTCTGCTCTAATTTCTAGAGCAGAGCGGAGCCAGACCCTGGCTAGTTTGTGCTGTTTTGGCTGTTTTACCTCCTTACACCACATTGGTTTCCCTTCATCTCTTCCATTCTTCTCCAGAGGTCTTCAAACCACACCTGAGTGTCCAAAATAGGACAGAAATAATGAAAAAGGGGAAATGGAGCTGGAAAATGCTCTGCTTGTTCTCCTGGAACAAGAGAGTTACCCAACTGTTTCATGCCGTTCATCCTGCTGCACGATATGAAGCAGAGCTGTGAAAGCGAGTTTGTGTTTGCTTGGCTGCTTTCCTCAAACGTGATCCAACAGTGTGTGTGGGGGTTATAGCTGGAAAGGATCATTGATGTGTTGAACCTGATTCTGGGCCCCTTGCTGCAAGAATGATCTGGAGGTGCTGGAGCAGGTCCAGAGGAGAGCAACCAGATTGGGGAAGGGACTGGAGGGAAAGCCTGATGAGGAGAGGCTGAGATAGCTGGGGGTGCTCAGCCTGGAGGAGACTCAGGGGGGACCTTATCACACTCTACAGCTACCTGAAGGGAAGCTGTAGTCAGGTCTAGGTTGGGCTCTTCCAGGCAACTTGTGAGGGCATGGCCTGAAGCTGTGCCAGGGGAGGTTTAGGTTGGATGTTAGGAAGCACTTCCTCATGGAAAGGGGAATCAGACACTGGGATATGCTGCCCAGGGAGGTTGTGGAGTCACTGTCCCTGGAGGTGTTTAAGGACAGATTGGATGTGGCACTCAGTGCCATGGTCTGGTCGATGTGGTGGTGTTAGGTCACAGGCTGGACTGGATGATCTCAGAGGTCTATGCCAGCCTCAATTATTCTGTGTGATTCTGTGAATGTTCTTTTGCTTTCCACGGATCTCTCTGGAGAAACTTGGGGGGAGAGGGGGGCTCAAAATTCTTCCATGTGTTGAAAAGAAAGCCCAGTGTGCTTTGTAGAGCCAGGTGCTGACCTCATCTATTCATTCAGTAATTTTCCTAATGGGCTCTTTTACTTCTGAGGGCTGACTTGCTCTGTGTTTTGCACTAAACTGAAAACTCCTAAAACCCAGGAGTTAAATATCCCCAGTTCTCCTGATGTTACATTTGCCTTGCCTTTCCCCTTCCAACCTCATCACTGTTGGCCCATCAGTAGACATTGGCCCACCAATAGTCACTGGCCCATCAGTAGGCATTGGCCCATCAGTAGTCACTGGCCCATCAGTAGTCACTGGTCCATCAGTAGTCACTGGTCCATCAGTAGTTACTGGCCCATCAGTAGTCATTGACTCATCAGTAATCATCGGCCCATCAATATTTATTTGCCTATTGGTAGTCATTGACTCATCAATAGTCATTGGCCCATCAGTAGGCATTGGTCCACAGTAGGCATTGGTCCAGCAGTAGTACTGGCCCATCAGTAGTCACTGGCCCATCAGTAGTCATTGGCCCATCAGTAGTTACTGACCCATCAGTAGTCATTGACTCATCAACAGTCATTGGCCCATCAGTAGTCACTGACCCATCAATAGTCATTGACTCATCAACAGTCATTGGCTCATCAATAGTCATTGACCGATCAGTAGTCACTGGTCCATCAGTAGTCACTGGTCCATCAGTAGTCATTGACTCATCGATAGTCATTGGCCCATCAATAGTCATTGGCCCATCAATAGTCATTGGCCCATCAGTAGGCATTGGTCCAGCAGTAGTCATTGGCCCATCAATAGTCATTGGCCCATCAGTAGGCATTGGTCCATCAGTAGTCATTGACTCATCGATAGTCATTGGCCCATCAATAGTCATTGGCCCATCAGTAGGCATTGGTCCAGCAGTAGTCATTGACTCATCGATAGTCATTGGCCCATCAATAGTCATTGGCCCATCAGTAGGCATTGGTCCAGCAGTAGTCATTGGCCCATCAGTAGTCACTGGTCCATCAGTAGTCATTGACTCATCGATAGTCATTGGCCCATCAATAGTCATTGGCCCATCAGTAGGCATTGGTCCAGCAGTAGTCACTGGCCCATCAGTAGTCACTGGCCCATCAGTAGTCATTGACTCATCGATAGTCATTGGCTCATCAACAGTCATTGGCCCATCAGTATCATGGCCCATCAGTAGTCACTGGCCCATCAGTAGCCATTGGCTTCAGCTGCAGGCAGGAGCTCCTCAGTGATGGCTGCTGCTGGCTTTCACGGTTTGACAGGACGCTGGCATCACCTCTGTTAAAATGAGCTTGTCTCTGGAGAGCTGTTGGTAGCTTCCTGCAGTTGGGGTTTTGCATCCACAGGCTGCCTGTGCCTTACAGAAGGTGAAGGATGTTCATGTGCCTGCCATTCTGTGTTGTAGCTCAGGACCTGTGTGCCGTGGAGCAGCACGACTGTGAGCAGATCTGCGTCAACACGCCTGGCTCCTATGTCTGCCAGTGTTATGAGGGCTATGAGCTGCATGCAAATGGGAAGAACTGTCTCGGTGAGTATGAGTTGGGCCATTCCCATTTGATCTTCACCCCAAAGAGAAATCCAGTGCACTATTGTGTCCAGTTCTGGGCCCTTCACTTCAAGAAGGACCACAGGGAATAACTTGTGAGAGTCCAGCACAGAGCCACAAAGCTGCTGCAGGCAGTGGAACATCTCCCTGTGAGGACAGGCTGAGGGAGCTGGGGCTTGGAGCAGAGGAGCCTGAGGGTGACCTCATTGCTGGGGATAAAGATGTGCAGGGCAGTGTGGGGAGGATGGAGCCAGGCTCTGCTCAGGGATGTCCAAGGACAGCACAAGGGGCACTGGGGGCAGAGGCATTCAGAAGGGGAAACCTTTTCCCTGTGAGGGTGGCAGATCCCTGGAGCAGGCTGCCCAGAGAGGTTGTGGAGTCTCCTTCTCTGGAGACATTCAAACCCACTTGGATGTGTTCCTGTGTGAGCTGCCCTGGGTGATGCTGCTCTGGCAGGGGGGTTGGCCTGATGATCTCTGGAGGTCCCTTCCACCCTCTAACATTCTGTGTGCGTCAAATTAATAGTTTATTCACACAATTGTGAGGGTTGGAAGGGACCTCAAAGATCAGCCAGTTCCAACCCCCCTGCCATGGCCAGGGACACCTCACACTACAGCAGCTTGCTCACAGCCACAGCCAGCCTGGCTGCAAAAACCTCCAGGCATGAGGCTTCCACCACCTCCCTGGGCAACCTGTGCCAGTCTCTCACCACCCTCATGGGGAGCAACTTCTTCCTAACATCCAAGCTGAATCTACCCACTTCTAGTTTTGTTCCATCCCCCCCAGTCCTATCACTCCCTGACACCCTCAAAAGTCCCTCCCCAGATTTCTTGTATCCCCCTTCAGATCCTGGAAGGCCACCAGAAGGTCTCCTGGGAGCCTTCTCTTCTCCAGAATGAACAACCCCAACTCTCTCAGTCTGTCCTCACAGGAGAAGAGCTCCAGCCCTCTGCTCATCCTCGTGGCCCTTCTCTGGACATGTATCTCCATGCCCTCTCCCCTTTCCAGACTAGATGACCTTGCCTAAATATCTTAGCACACCTTTGCAAAGAGAGGGAAGGAAACTGATTCATCAAAACAAATTACTGCCTCCTCCTCAAGTAGTTTGGGAGGCTCAGGAGTATAAATTAATGAAACCAGAATGACTCAGCTGGCAAAGCAGGGGAACCTGTGTCCTGAAACGGCTGTGAAGCTGAGCACATTGACTGTCTCCTGCAGGAAGAATCAGGCAATTTTGTCTAGTGTAAAAGCCTGGCAGCTCTTTGGGGAGAGAACACCTGCTTTGTGGCTTGGCTTTCAGTTCTTCCCAGACTCTCTTTGTGCAGAAAGAGCTTAATCTGCAAAGAAATGATAATAATACTAATTAAACCAAAAACAATGAATTAACTTCATTAGCACTTTGGAATGGACCTGAGTGAGTCAGCTCTGCAGAAATTGTCTCATTGCCCTTCAGGAATCTGCCTGGTAAATCTGGAAGTGTGAAATCAGTGACTGTCCTGCCCATGATGTTTTGTTCCTGTCATCCAAAAAGTATTACATGAGCAAAACAGCAACGGTGAACATCAGCCTCAAGCTCTCAGGCTGCTTCCTAGCTGCAACTGCTTTGTGCAGGATGAATCTGGAGCACATTAGAGAGAGTGAATGTAGAGGGATGGTCCTTTAGTGCAGGAGGGATTGCCATGGGTCTCCTTTATACTCAGGCCATGGAAACGGCTCTTAAGAACAAATACAGCTGGGAAGCAAGGAAGGAAAAGTAGAAGCAATCCCAGGACTGGGACAGGAGGCAGAGCTGAATGAAACAAACTTTGCTACGCCCTGGTGTACAGTGTGAACATCTGGACAGAGTTACTGACAAGCATGGCTTCCAGTTCTGAGAAATCATGTTGAGAAGGCTCCTGGCAGTCCAAGAGCTGATAGATGTTCAGAGGGTAGGAGAGGTGACCCAGGAGTGACATCAAATCTGATTTATCCACTGGAGAAAGGCTCTTCATGACAGAGGTCTTGTCAGCTTTCCCTCACTCCCAGCTGCTGTGTGTAACTAGTGCCATGCTGGTTCCAGTTTGGATTTGCTCACTGCTCATCTTGTTCTTTTTCAGTTGTTGACTACTGTGCTTTGGATAACCAAGGCTGCCAACACGAATGTGTAAACACTGAGGACTCCTATTACTGTAGATGCTACCCAGGCTTCCTTTTAAACCCAGACAAAAGAACCTGCAGAAGTAAGTTGTGCTGAGGTTGAATTATGAGCAGTTTTGTACTTCTTCTGTCTTCCACTTCTCAGCAGTGATATTCCCACTGGTCCCTGGAGCACTGAACAGTGTATCAGGTGGAGACAATGTTAGGAGTGCCCTGGAAGCCAAAAGTCTTGCAGGGCAATGCAAGTTGCAAGTTGTGTTGGGATTAGTTTGGCTTTTGAGGGGAAGAGCTAAGAGTACAGGTGAAAAACAAGGTAGCAGGAGAGCTCTTTGGAGCAAAAGTGTCCCCTGATTCCCATATGTTATGAATCATAGATTCATAGAGTGCTTTGGGTTGGAAGGGACCTTAAAGATCACCTAGTTCCACCTCCCCACCCCCACCATGGGCAGGGACGCCTTCCACCAGCCCAAGTTGCTCAAGGCCTCATCCAGCCTGGCCTCGAACATCTCCAGGCATCGATGGGGCTTCTTCCACCTCCCTGGGCAACCTGTTCCAGGGTCTGATGATGACTGTCCTGCACTGTCTAATGAGCAGCACTCAAAAGCAGGTTTGTGTGTTTATTACAGCTCAGATCTACCTTGCTCTGAGTGAAACAAAGAGGTAGCTTTGCTGAGGCAATGTGTGGCACTTAGCTGCAGAATGCTGAGACACATTTAAGATTCTCACTTCTGCATGCAGTGCTTGTGCACTTGAGGTGTAGCTAAGCAAGGCAGGGATTGGGGGTGGGAGGAAAGGAATGGAATGGAATGGAATGGAATGGAATGGAATGGAATGGAATAGAATAGACCAGACCAGGTTGGAATAGACCTTCAAGATCATCCTGTCCAAGAACATTATGTTGTCATGGTTTGAGACAATATGGTAAAACAAGTCAGGATGGCACCTAGGGGAAAAATAAAAGCCTAAAGAAAACAAAGTAAAGGATCTCTCCTGAGGAACTGTATTGTTCACTGACACCATTTTTCTCCCCACCTTCTAGGACCAGACTACTGTGCTCTTGAGGACCATGGTTGTGAACAGGAATGTGTTAATGCAGATGATTCCTATTTCTGTCGGTGCCAAGAAGGGTTTAGACTTAATCCAGATAAGAAAACATGCAAAAGTGAGTAATCCTTTGGACAAAACAAAGCTCATCTGCTTGCAGTTCTTAAACCTGCAGTCAAAAGTTTCCCTGCTGAAGGGATAGAAGTTTTCTCCGTGATGAAGGTTGAAACAAATGTTTCTTTACAAAGCGGAGCTTTAACTGCGCCAGTCATGCTGGGAAAACAGTTTGCTTGGTTTGCAGCCTAGGTGTGGGGGATTAGAGGTTTGCTGAAAAGATCTGTGCAAAGCTGAAGAGTGACAGAGTGGCTCAAACCCACAGATTCTTAGATTGGCTTAGGCTGGAAGAAGGGAGCCTCAAAGGGCAGCTAGTCCAACCCCCCCTTCACTCAGCAGGGACACCTCCAACTAGAGCAGGCTGCAGAGGGACACATCCAGTCTCATCTTCTATGTTTCCAAGCTTGCAGCTTCAACCACATCCCTGGGCAGCCTGTTCCAGTATTTCTCCACTCTCACTGTGCAGAACTCCCTCCTGATGGCCAACCTAAATCTGCCCTGCTCCAGTTTCAAACCATTGCCCTCATCCTATCCCCACAGCCCTTCTGAACAGTCCCTCCCAGCCTTCCTGTAGGTCCCCTTCAGATATTGAAATGCTTCCCTAAGCTTTCCCCAGAGCCTTCTCCTCTCCAGGCTGAACAGCCCACATTCTTTCAGCATGTCTTTAACAGCAGAGGTTCTCCAGCCCTCTGATCATCTTGGTGGCCTCCTCAGAACCCACTCCAGCAGGTCCATGTCTCTCCTGTGTTGGGGGCCTCAGAGCTGGACACAGTAAGGTCAATCACTTGAAACTTTCTGACCTTGTCTTGTAGTGCCACAAGCAGCTTTAAGGAATTAAATGAATTCACCTTGCTTGGCCCAGTTTCTTTAGCCAAGGACAGATGTTTGACATTAGCAGAATGAACTAAGCTGACCAAGTGACTCAGTTCTTGTGGGGGGAGCAATGTATTGCTGATATTTCATAGAATCATAGAATCAATAAGAGATCATCAAGTCCAACTTGTTACCCAACACCTAATGACTAACTAAACCATGGCTCCAAGTGCCACATCCAGTCCCTTTTGGAACACCTCCAGGGATGGTGACTCCACCACCTCCCTGGGCAGCACATTCCAATGGCCAATCTCTCTGGGAAGAACTTTCTCCTCACCTCCAGCCTAAACCTCCCCTGGTGCAGCTTGAGACTATGTCCTCTTGTTCTGGTGCTGGCTGCCTGGGAGAAGAGACCAACCCCCACCTGGCTACAACCTCCCTTCAGGGAGTTGTGTAGAGCAAGAAGGTCTCCCCTGAGCCTCCTCTTCTCCAGGCTAAGCAACCCCAGCTCCCTCAGCCTCTCCTCATAGGGCTGTGCTCCAGACCCCTTCCCAGCCTCGTTGCCCTTCTCTGGACACATTCAAGTGTCTCAATGTCCTTCCTAAACTGAGAGGCCCAGAACTGGACACAGGACTCAAGTTGTGGCCTAACCAGTGCTGAATAAAGAGGTTGCCTGGAGCAGCATCATTATAGATCTAGACACTCCTAACCTTTGGAAGTTCTGGAACTGTGGTGTTGTTTTTGCTTTTTCACCCTTAAACTTGCATTCCCAAGAAGCATCATTGTGTACAGAGTGCTGTTTCTCCAGCACTCCCTGCTAGCCTGGCTTTTATTGTCCCTGTGGAATTTTAGTACATTCAGGGGGTTTAGAGATTGGAAGAAAGACTGAGAGACCTGAGGCTGTTTAGTTTGGAGACGAGAAGGCTGAGAGAGGATCTGACCAATGTCTATCACTATCTGAGGGGTGGGTGTCGGGATGAAGGTGATGGTCTCTTTTTGGTGGTGCCCAGTGATAGGACAAGGAACAAGCTGGAACTCAGGACATTCCATGTCAACATGAGGAGACACTTCTGTGTGGTGAGGGTGGCAGAGCCCTGGAGCAGGCTGCCCAGAGTGGTTGTGGAGTCTCCTTCTCTGGAGACATTCAAAACCTCCTCAATGTGTTCCTGTGTAACCTACTCTAGGTGATGCTGCTCTGGCAGGGGGTTGGAATGGATGATCTCTGGAGGTCACATCCAACCCTTAACATCCTGTGATCCTGTGTCCAGTTCTGGGCCCCTCAGTTTAGGAAATATGTTGACTTGCTGGAATGTGTCCAGAGGAGAGCAACAAAGCTGGGGAGGAGTTTGGAGCACAGCCCTGTGAGGAGAGGCTGAGGGAGCTGGGGTTGCTTAGCCTGGAGAAGAGGAGGCTCAGGGGAGACCTTCTTGCTCTCTCCAACTCCCTGAAGAGAGGTTGTAGCCAGGTGGGGGTTGGTCTCTTCTCCCAGGCAACCAGCACCAGAACAAGAGGACACAGTCTCAAACTGTGCCAGGGGAGGGGTAGACTGGATGTTAGGAAAAAATTCTTGATAGAGAGAGTGATTGCCTATTGGAATGTGCTGCCCAGGGAGGTGGTGGAGTCACCATCCCTGAAGGTGTTTAGCAGGAGACTTGATAGGGTGCTTGGTGCCATGGTTTAGGCGATTAGGTGGTGTTGGGTGATAGGTTGGACGTGATGATCTTGAAGGTCTCTTCCAACCTGGATTATTCTATTCTATTCTATTCTATTCTATTCTATTCTATTCTATTCTATTCTATTCTATTCTATTCTATTCTATTCTATTCTATTCCATTCCATTCCATTCCATTCCATTCCATTCCATTCCATTCCATTCCATTCCATTCCATGTTTCTAGTTATGCTGATTTCTCAAGGCTGCTGAGGAGCAGCTTGACAATTACTCCCCTCTTTGAAAAAGTGAACTGAGAGGTGCTGCATCAGAACCCAAAGTATTTTAAGTCTGGAATATTTAAGGTTAGACTTTACAGCAGTGTGGGTGTTTGGGTGCTGTAAAAGCCCCAAACAGATGCAGTTTCTCACAGAGTTCTTTTCTTTCCCACAATTCTTTCTGAGCTCTCAGAGCCTCTTCAGGATGATGTAAGCTCTTGGAAAAAAAAGAAACCAAACCAGGAGAATCTTCCAACTGGAACTTGCTCAAGCTAGTGAAAACACCTTAGCTTTGCTTGTTCAAGCCAATGTCATCTCTGTGTAGGAAGTTAAACCTGGACCAAATACTAGGGGGGGGGGGGGAGGAAAAAGTGTTGCTTGGTTAAATAAACAGCACAATTTAGAATGAAGTCATTTTAAATTAAGTAGAGCAATGGGTTTTATGTAAGCAAATAGCTGCAGACGTGCCCTTCCACATCTGTAAATCATCTGCTAATGCAGACAGAGGAGAGTGTGTTTGTGTCTGGTGGAACACCACTACATTTGATCAAGTTAAGCTGAAGTGGTTTGTGCCTGTGTCACAGAATGGCTTAGCTAGGAGGGGACCTCAAAGCTCATGTATTGCAACCTCCTCAACGTGGGCAGGGACACCTCTCAACAAGACTCAGCTGCTCAAGGCCTCATCCAGCCTGGCCTTGAACACCCCCAGGCAGGAGGCAGCCACAGACTCCCTGGGCAAGCTGTTCCAGAGTCTCACCACCCTCACACAGAAACTTCTTCCTCAGCTCCAGTCTAACCCTGCTCTCCCTCAGCTTCAAACCATTCCCCCTTGGCCTGTCTCTAGACACCCTCAGGAAAAGTCCCTCTGCAGCCTTCCTCTAGGATCCCTTCAGGTACTGGAATGAAGCTCTAAGGTCCCCCCAGAATCTTCTCTTCTCCAGGCTGAACACCCCCAGCTCCCTCAACTGATCCTCACAGCAGAGGTGCTCCAGCCCTTGGATCCTCCAGGAAGGCTGCAGAAGCTCAGAGTAGCTGAGCACTTTGTCCAGTTCTGGAGCCCCTAGGACAGGGAGGATCTGGAGGTGCTGGAAGGTGTCCAGAGAAGGGCCACAAGGATGAGCAGAGGGCTGGAGCTGCTCTGCTATGGAGACAGACTGAGAGAGTTGGGGCTGTTCAGTCTGGAGAAGAGAAGGCTCTGAGGAGACCTTCTTGTGGCCTTACAGTATCTGAAGGGGGCTACAAGAAAGCTGGGGAGGGACTTTTGAGGGTGTCAGGGAGTGATAGGACTGGGGGGAATGGAGCAAAACTAGAAGTGAATAGATTCAGCTTGGATGTTAGGAAGAAGTTGTTCCCCATGAGGGTGGTGAGAGACTGGCACAGGTTGCCCAGGGAGGTGGTGGAAGCCTCCTGCCTGGAGGTGTTTGCAGCCAGGCTGGATGTGGCTGTGAGCAACCTGCTGTAGTGTGAGGTGTCCCTGCCCATGGCAGGGGGGTTGGAACTGGCTGATCCTTGATGTCCCTTCCAACCCTGATAATTCTGTAATTCTTCATCGAGTTTGTTACCTGCCACATGGGGTTGTTGAGTTCATGTGGGTGCTGTTAAGTAACTCAAGCTGCTGAAGCAGGTGGGGATGCTGCACAGCTGTGCTGATCTTTTTGCCTGGCTCTCTGAAGGCCTCACCTGCTAAGCACAGCGTGGCAGCGCTTGTGTCTGTGGCTCCAATGTGATGTCTTCAACTGTTCTCACCAATCAACAGGGGTGGACCACTGTGCTGAGAGCAACCATGGCTGTGAGCAGCTGTGCCTAAACACTGATACCTCCTATGTCTGTCAGTGCACTGAAGGATTTATCATCAACGAGGACCTAAAGACCTGCACACGTAAGTCTCGTGATGTTAGGAAGAAGTTCTTCCCAGCAAGAGAGACTGGCCATGGGGATGTGCTGCCCAGGGAGGTGCTGGAGTCACCATCACCGGAGGTGCTTATGGGGAGACTGGATGAGGCATTTGGTGCCATGGTTTAGTTGATTAGATGGACTTTTCCAAACTGGTTAATTCTATAATTCTATTCTATTCTATTCTTGTGGTGGTAAACCTCCTTTGCTGGACAGATGGGCAGAGTCCAACAGGATGGCATTCAACAAGTCCAAGTGCTGGGTGCTGCACTTTGGCCACAACACCCCCAGGCAGAGCTATAGGCTGGGGTCAGAGTGGCTGGAGAGCAGCCAGGCAGAAAGGGACCTGGGGGTACTGGTTGACAGCAGCTGAACATGAGCCTGCAGTGTGCCCTGCTTGGCCAAGAAGGCCAATGGCATCCTGGCCTGCATCAGGAACAGTGTGGCCAGCAGGAGCAGGGAAGTCATTCTGCCCTGTGCTCAGCACTGGTTAGACCACACCTTGAGTCCTGTGTCCAGTTCTGGGCCCCTCAATGTATGAAAGACATTGAGACTCTTGAAGGTGTCCAGAGAAGGGCAACAAAGCTGGGGAGGGGTCTGGAGCACAGCCCTGTGAGGAGAGGCTGAGGGAGCTGGGGTTGCTTAGCCTGGAGAAGAGGAGGCTCAGGGGAGACCTTCTTGCTCTCTGCAACTCCCTGAAGGGAGGTTGTAGCCAGGAGGGGGTTGGTCTCTTCTCCCAGGCAAGCAGCACCAGAACAAGAGTACACAGTCTCAAGCTGTGCCAGGGGAAGTTTAGGCTGGAGGTGAGGAGAAAGTTCTTCATAGAAAGAGTAATTCGTCATTGGGATGTGCTGCCCAGGGAGGTGGTGGAGTCCCCATCCCTGGAGGTGTTCAAAAAAGGCTTGGATGTGGCACTTGGAGCCATGGTTTATTTGTCAGGAAGTGTTAGGTATTAGGTAATAGGTTGGACTTGATGATCTCTGAGGTCCTTTCCAACCTTATAGATTCTCTGATTCTATGATTCCTTAACCTTGTTCCTTTCCTCACAGGGCAGAGGAATTTATTCTTACAGGCTTACCTTCTGTTTATTCTTACAGACTGCATGCTGACAATACTTCAGCCATGGCTGGAAAGCAGAAACAGACAGGGGGAATGGAAAATGAAAAGACCCAGGGGAGGGTCCAGTCAGGATAACTGTAAATGCTCAGAGATTTGGAAGAGCTTTGTAAGATCCAGGTGTTGAGGACAGTTTTTCAATGGCATTCCAAATGTGTCTGACCAACAGGTCAGTGTCCCCCAGGGCAAACTGCATCAGCTTACCTGGGCTCAGAGGAGAGTGAGAGTCCCACACTGGGCTTCATATTTTGTGTGGAAGCCCTTAAGAAGGGGGCAAAATCTGTCCTGACAGCTCCCCCTGCCCCCTTTTGTCAGTCTCATGCTCATTGAGAAGCATTGCAGATACACAGATGGCTGAATTGCCTCCTTCAGTGGGCAAAATACTTACATGGGAAGGGTCAGGGGAAGTGGAATGTGAATTCATTTTGCCTGTTGCCTTTTCCTGGACCTCTTTGATGAGAAGGATTTGGCCACTTTTGCTCCAGGCTAAGGTGGTACAGTGTTTTTCAAGCTTGAGTGTTGGAGCAGCTCCAAGGCTTGCTCCTTTGCTTGCACTCAGGCAGCACAGTTCTAGAGCCCTCACAATGCAATTGCTCAGCCACAGAAATGATCTAGGGAGAGGTGAGGCAAATCAGCAAAGGAAAATTTGTCCTTAAACTTATTTTTGCCTCCATGCTATTCCCCCCACCCCCATCCAATAACTTCAGAGACTTGGGTTTTACAGCTGCAGCTCTAATAGAAAAGCAGAAGCAGTGTACATGGAGCAGTGACAGGGCCTGGAGCCTAACCCCTGCTTGAGACACCTGAAGGCTGTGTGCCATTCAGAGAGACTGAGAGCTGGGCAGAGAGGAGACTAATGAGGTTCAAGAAGGATCAGTGCAGAGTTCTGCAGCTGGGGAGGAAGAATAAACTGCAGCAGTACAGGTGGGGAGGGGATCTGCTGGAGAGCAGCCCTGTGGAGAAGGAGCTGGGAGTGCTGGTGGCCAGCAAGCTCTGCCTGGGACAGCAGTGCGCCCTGGATTTCCTTGCTCATATGCCATGCAACTACTAGAGGCTAAAACCCAGTGATGTGTTGATCTGGTTTTTTTGTGGTTGCTAACTGTGATTGCTCCTGCAGGAGTTGACTATTGTGCCCTGAGTGATCATGGCTGTGAACACTTGTGTGTGAGTGGGGACAGATCTTACACCTGTCAGTGCCTGGAAGGCTACAAGCTGCGGAGTGACGGCAAAACCTGCAGACGTAAGTGAGCACCCAGCAGCTCCCAGCTGGATTTGTACTGCACACCTACAAGGCAGGAGGGGATCTGCTGGAGAGCAGCCCTGGGGAGAAGGACCTGGGAGTGCTGGTGGACAGCAAGTTCTTCATGGGACAGCAATGTGCCCTGGGGGCCAAGAAGGCCAATGGGATCCTGGGCTGCATTCAGAGGAGTGTGTCCAGCAGAGCCAGGGAGGTTCTCCTCCCCCTCTACTCTGCCCTGAGGAGACCTCCCCTGGAATATTGCATCCAGCTCTGGGCTCCCCAGTTCAGGAGGGACAGGGATCTGCTGGAGAGAGTCCAAGGGAGGGCTACAAGGAAGCTGAAGGGACTGGAGCACTGCCTGGTGAGGAGAGGCTGAGAGCCCTGGGGCTGTTTAGTCTGGAGAGGAGAAGACTGAGAGGGGATCTGATCAATGTCTATCAATAGCTGAGGGTCAGGTTCAAGGACAGGCTCTGCTCAGTTGTGTCCTGGGATAGAACAAGGGGCAATGGATGGAAACTACAGCACAGGAGGTTCCACCTCAGCATGAGGAGGAACTTCTTGATTGTGAGGGTCACAGAGCCCTGGAGCAGGCTGCCCAGAGAGGTTGTGGAGTCTCCTTCTCTGGAGCCTTTCCATCCCTGCCTGGATGTGTTCCTGTGTGACCTGTGCTGGATTCTCTGGTCCTGCTCTGGCAGGGGGGGTGGACTGGATGATCTCCAGAGGTCCCTTCCAACCCCTAACATCCTGTGTGACCCTGTGAAGAAGTTTGTAGCCTAGGGTTTGATTGCCTGAACACTGCTGTCCAGTGGCATTTGAAACTGTCAAGGACTCTAAGAGTTCATTGTTTCCCCTTTGGTATCCTATTTGCCAGCAGTATGCCAACACCTTGGATATGTTACAGCATCCATAATGGTACTGGCTGAACACTTCCAGGCAGCTCAATCACACCCTGATCGTTTGTGTCCTTGAAAAAGCAGCCCTGGAATTGGACTCCTGTGGATTCAAAACTATTTCATTCTGACTTAAACCTTGCAAAGGACAGCTGTAATTGTCTTCTCAAATCCAGGCACAAATATTCTGCTTCTGAAGTCTTACACACAGCATGAAGCTTGCAACAGGAGTAAGGGAAAGTTCATTTTGTCCAGCATGGGGTAAGGATGATTGCAAAAGGGATAGGATTGCAATACAGATGTGAGGCTTTATGCAGCTGGGATGAATGGCAGATACCAAGAAAAAGAATCCAATGCCAATTTTTTTTCTCCAGTTTTATACTTTTGATCCCTAAGCCAGAGGAGGCTTAGGTTGGTTTTTATAGCTGGAAAGGATCATTGATGTGTTGAACCTGATTCTGGGCCCCTCGCTGCAAGAATGATCTGGAGGTGCTGGAGCAGGTCCAGAGGAGAGCAACCAGACTGGGGAAGGGACTGGAGGGAAAGCCTGATGAGGAGAGGCTGAGGGAGCTGAGGGTGCTCAGCCTGGAGGAGACTCAGGGAGGAACTTACCACTCTCTACAGCTACCTGAAGGGAAGCTGTAGTCAGGTGTAGGTTGGGCTCTTCTCCCAGACAACTTGTGAGGGCATGGCCTGAAGCTGTGCCAGGGGAGGTTTAGGTTGGATGTTAGGAAGCACTTCCTCATGGAAAGGGGAATCAGACACTGGGATGTGCTGCCCAGGGAGGTGGTGGAGTCACTGTCCCTGGAGGTGTTTAAGGACAGATTGGATGTGGCACTCAGTGCCATGGTCTAATTGATCTGGTGGTGTAAGGTCATAGACTGGACTGGATGATCTCAGAGGTCTATGCCAGCCACTGTGAAAGAAGGATCATTGATAAGTCTCTGAAAAACACACAGGCATTGAGTATTTTGTAACTGTAAGCCCAAAACATAGCCACAGATCTCATCAGCTTTCTGTTACAGCTGGAAACAGGAGGGGCTATAGATTCATAGAGTCATGGAGTGGCTTGGGTTGGCAGGGAACTTAAAGATCACCTAGTGCCACCCCTCCTGCCATGGGCAAGGACACCTCCCACCAGCCCAGGCTGCTCAAGGCCTCATCCAACCTGGCCTTGAACACCCCCAGGAAGGGGACATCCACAGCCTCCCTGAGTAGCCTGTTCCAATGTCTCACTGCAAAGAATTTAATAATCTCCAGTCTAAATCTACCCTCCTCAGGCTTCAATCCATTGCTTCTCATCCTATCACTACAGCCCTTGTCAAAAGTCCCTCCCCAGCTCTCCTGTAGCCCCTTCAGGTACTGGAAGGCTGCTTTAAGGTCTCCCCAGAGCCTTCTCTTCTTCAGCCTGAACAGCCCCAGCTCTTCCAGCCTGCCTTCATAGGGGAAGTTCTCCAGCCCTCTGATCATCTTTGTGGGCTCCACAGGACCCACTGCAGCAGCTCCATGTCTGTCTTATGCTGAGGGCAGCAGAACTGCAGTGAGGGCAGTGCTGCAGGTGGGGTCTCAGCAGAGCAGAGCAGAGGGGCAGAATCCCCTCCCTCGTTCTCTTGGATGAGCCCAGGAAAAATACAGCTGAGTGCAGTCTGCTAGCAAGGACAAAGAGCATTCAGCATCTGGGAACTGTAAGACTTTGAACATCTCACCCTTAGCTAACTCACCTCACTTTTTTTTTCATCTATTAAATTCTTCCCAGGTAAAAATGTCTGCAAATCAGTCAGCCATGGCTGTGAGCACATTTGTGTTAGTGCTGACAGCTCCTACAGCTGCAAGTGTCACGAGGGATTCATACTGAGAGAAGATGGCAAGACCTGCAGAAGTGAGTGACCACTATCTACTGAACATTTTACCATGTGCATCAGGCAAGGAAAGAAACCTTTCTGCCCCTCTCACTGAAAAATACAACAAAAACCCAAACCAAGACCCCCCACCCCCTACCCCCACCCCCAAACATTCATTTTGAGGATGAGCAGAGAGCTGGAGCTGCTCTGCTATGGAGACAGACTGAGAGAGTTGGGGCTGTTCAGTCTGGAGAAGAGAAGGCTCCCAGGAGACCTTCTTGTGGCCTTCCAGGATCTGAAGGGGGCTCCAAGAAAGCTGGGGAGGGACTTTTGAGGGTGTCAGGGAGTGATAGGACTGGGGGGGATGGAGCAAAACTAGAAATGAGTAGATTGAGATTGGATGTTAGGAAGAAGTTGTTCCCCATGAGGGTGGTGAGAGACTGGCACAGGTTGCCCAAGGAGGTGGTGGAAGCCTCATGCCTGGAGGTATTTGCAGCCAGGCTGGCTGTGGCTGTGAGCAAGCTGCTGTAGTGTGAGGTGTCCCTGGCCATGGCAGGGGAGTTGGAACTGGCTGATCCTTGAGGTCCCTTCCAACCCTGACAATTTTATGATATCTGCATTCTTTTACCATCTTTGCATTCATGCAAACCCTATTTTTGTATCAATCATTCCCAGGACAGGACATCTGCCAGTCAGTCAGCCATGGCTGTGAGCATGCCTGTGTTAGTGAAGGGAACTCCTATGTTTGCAAGTGTCATGAGGGTTTTCTGCTGAGAGAAGATGGGAAAACCTGCAGGAGTAAGTATCACAGAGTCACACAATGTGTGGTCTGGAGAAGAGCAGCCTGAGAGGAGGTCTTCTCCATTCTGATCAGTATTTACAGGGCAGGTGTCCACAGGATGGTGCTGGGCTCTTTTCAGGGATGCCCAGTGACAGGACAAGGGACAATGGGCACAAACTGCAACCCAGGAGGTTCCACTTAAACCAAGGGAAAGCTTATTTCCTGTGAGGCTGCTGGAGCAGGCTGCCCAGGCTGATTGTGGAGTCTCCTTCTCAGGAGGCTTCCAAAACCCAGCTGGACACATTCAGAGAATCACAGAATGTTAGGGGCTGGAAGGGATCTCGAAAGATCATCCAGTCCAACTCTCCTGCCAGTGCAGGATCACACAGGAATGCATCCAGTCAGGGCTTGAATGTCTTCAGAGCAGGAGACTCCACAGCCTCTCTGGGCAGCCTGCTCCAGGGCTCTGCAGCCCTCACAGGGAAAATGTTTTGCCTTCTGTCCCTGTGGAGCCTCCTTTGTTCCCACTTGCCCCCAGTGCCCCTTGTCCTGTCCTTGGACATCCCTGTACTCTGATACTGACTGAGACTTTCCTCTGCAGTGTGTAGGTCTGTGGAAGTGTTCTACCAAATCCAATAACAAGAGATTATTATTATAACAGAGGAGTAGCACTGGAGCACCTGCTGGCAGCTTGTAGGAGGCTCTGTGGACAGAAAGGGTATTCTAAACTCCAAACTGACATGCCTGGAGTCTAAACAGACTTGAGATTTTTCAGGTGCCAGGACTTGGAAGTGTTTGCTGCCAACAGAACTAATAAAGCTGCTACTTCTCCAAGCCCTGTGAGGAGAGGCTGAGGGAGCTGGGGTTGTTTAGCCTGGAGAAGAGGAGGCTCAGGGGAGACCTCATTGCTCTCTACAACTCCCTGAATGGATGTTGTAGCCAGGTGGGGGTTGGTCTCTTCTCCTAGGCAACCAACACCAGAACAAGAGGACACAGTCTCAAGCTGTGCCAGAGGAGGTTTAGGTTGGAGGTGAGGAGAAAGTTCTTCCCAGAAAGAGAGATTGGCCATTGGGATGTGCTGCCCAGGGAGGTGGTGGAGTCACCATCACTGGAGGTGTTCAAGAGGGGATTGGATGTGGCACTTGGAGCCATGGTTTAGTAGTCATGAGGTGTTGGGTGACAGGTTGGACTTGATGATCTCTGAGGTCCTTTCCAACCTTATTGATTCTATGATTCTCTGTCTGTACATCTGCTTTAACCAAACACCTCAACTCCTCTCAGGTAAAGACATCTGCAGTGCAGCTGACCACGGCTGTGAGCATCTTTGTGTCAGTGCTGATGAGTCCTACATCTGCCAGTGTTCTGAGGGATTTGCACTAAGGGAAGATGGGAAAACCTGTAGGAGTAAGTCTCCTTTATCCTCAGCAGGTGTCCTTTGTCAGCTGTGCATTCACAGACATCTTTTCAATACTGGCAACCAAGACAACACCAAGTTGGGAGCAGGAGTTGATCTGTTAGAGGGTAGGAGAGCTCTGCAGAGGGACCTTGCCAGGCTGGACAGATGGGCAGAGTCCAACAGGATGGCATTCAACAAGTCCAAGTGCTGAGTGCTGCACTTTGGCCACAACAACCCCAGGCAGAGCTACAGGCTGGGGTCAGAGTGGCTGGAGAGCAGCCAGGTAGGAAGGGACCTGGGGGTACTGGTTGACAGCAGCTGAACATGAGCCAGCAGTGTGCCCAGGTGGCCAAGAAGGCCAATGACATCCTGGCCTGCATCAGGAACAGTGTGGCCAGCAGGAGCAGGGAGGTCATTCTGCCCTGTGCTCAGCACTGGTTAGGCCACACCTTGAGTCCTGTGTCCAGTTCTGGGCTCCTCAGTTTAAGAAGGACATTGAGAGACTTGAATGTGTCCAGAGAAGGGCAATGAGGCTGGGGAGGGGTCTGGAGCACAGCCCTGTGAGGAGAGGCTGAGGGAGCTGGGGTTGCTTAGTCTGGAGAAGAGGAGGCTCAGGGGAGACCTTCTTGCTCTCTACTACTCCCTGAAGGGAGGTTGCAGCCAGGAGGAGGAGGTTGGTCTCTTCTCCCAGGCAACCAGCACCAGAACAAGAGGACACAGTCTCAAGCTGTGCCAGGGGAGGTTTAGGCTGGAGGTGAGGAGAAAGTTCTTCCCAGAAAGAGTAATTGGCCACTGGAATGTGCTGCCCAGGGAGGTGGTGGAGTCCCCATCCCTGGAGGTGTTCAAGAGGGGATTGGATGTGGCACTTGGTGCCATGGTTTAGTTGATCAGATGGTGTTGGGTGGCAGGTTGGACTTGATGATCTCTGAAGTCTTTTCCAACCTTACTGGTTCTATGATTCTATGATTTATTTACTTATATTCTCCTTTCTTTCCAGACAAAGATGTTTGCAATTCTGTTGACCATGGATGTGAGCATGTTTGTGTGAACACTGACAGTTCATACACCTGCCAGTGCTATGAGGGTTTTGTCTTGAGGGAAGATAAGAAAACATGTAGAAGTAAGTTGGTTTGATGTTACTCTGCTTTTTTGTTGCTGTTGTTTTGCACTCACAGGGCTACTGAAGAAACATCTTGGACTGAAGAAACATCTTGTGTTAGGGGCAGGGCTTCTTGTGGGCAGTTTTGCCAGCCAAAAGGAGGCTATATTCTATATTTATTAGAAACTTACTAATTTTAGCCTTAAAAGTCCTGGAAATCACAGAATGTAGCTGGGTGGAAGAGACCCTCAAGCTCATCCACCCAGCACTGGAAGGGTCAACACTAAACCATGTCTCTGAGCACCCACACACTGCTGAAACACCTCCAGGGATGGTGACTCCAGCACTGCCCTAGGCAGACCATGCCAGTGGCTGAGCACCCTCTCTGGGAAGAAATATTTCCTAGCATCCAGCCTGAACCTCCCCTGCTGCAGCTTGGAGCCATTTCCTCTGGGCCTGTCTCTTGCCACCAAGGAGCAGAGGCTGCCCCCTCCTTGCTCCAACCTCCCTTCAGGAAGCTGTAGAAAGCAATGAGGTCTCCCTCAGCCTCCTCTGCTCCAGTCTGAACACCCCCAGCTCCCTCAGCCCCTTCTCAGAGCCCAGCTGCTCCAGAGCCTTCTCCAGCCTCCTTGCCCTCCTCTGAGCACTCTCCAGCCCCTCAATGTCCTTCCTGGGGTGAGGAGCCCAGAACTGAACACAACACTCAAGGTGTGGCCTCCCCAGTGCTGAGCACACGCTCTCATTCATCCAGCTGTAGTAATTAAAATCTCAATTATTCCTAGGTAAGGACATCTGCAGGTCAGTCAGTCATGGCTGTGAACACCTCTGCATTAACACTGATGACTCCTACACTTGCCAGTGCCATGATGGGTTCGTACTGAGGCAGGATGGGAGGACGTGCCGAAGTAAGTACCTCAGTGAGAAGACAACACATTTCATTTTCCTCTTGTGAGCAGATTATGCACTGGTTCATAGCTCTCACAAGAGGACATTGCTCTCTATAGATCACACACAATCACAGAATCACACAATGGTAGGGGTTGGAAGGGAGCTCAAAAGCTCATCCAGCCCACGCCCCCTGCCAGAGCAGGGTCACCCAGGGCAGGTCACATAGGAACACATCCAGGCGGGTTGGAATGTTTCCAGAGCAGAGACTCCACAACCTCTCTGGGCAGCCTGCTCCAGGGATCTGCCACCCTCACAGGGAAAAAGTTTCCCCTTTTGTTCCTGTGGCACCTCCTCTGCTCCAGCTTGCCCCCAGTGCCCCTTGTGCTGTCCTTGGACATCCCTGAGCAGAGCCTGGCTCCATCCTCCCCACACTGCCCTGCACATCTTTATCACCAGCAATGAGGTCACCCTCAGGCGCCTCTGCTCCAAGCTCCAATCCCCACCTGCCTCAGCCTGTCCTCACAGGGAGATGTTCCACTGCCTGCAGCAGCTTTGTGGCTCTGTGCTGGACTCTCTCAGGCATTTCCCTGAGGTCCTTCTTGACCTGAGGAGCCCAGAACTGGACACAATATTCCAGATGTGTCCTCAGCAGGGCAGTGCAGACAGGGAGGAGAGGCTCTCTCAAGCTAAGAAATGCAGAATGCTGCTAGATGAGCCCACTTCCTTCCATACTTTCTCCCCATCTATCCTTCTTGACAGGGTTTTTAACCAACTGGTTTTACCCATTGCAGTCATACAAATAGTCCCTTCAGATCTCAGCAATACCAGCTGGATGTTAATTATCCTCATATCAACAGTTCCTATTCTTCTGAGGTTTGTTTATGCAGAGTGTACTGGTGTAAGGATGTAAAGAATTCTTTTGCTTCCCATCCTGTGGTGTTTTGATTCATTTTGGAGTTTTAGCAGCAGGAATTTGTGCTCAATGGCTGCAAAGTTATTTCCTCCTTTCAATTTTACAGCTCTTCATTCAAAGTCCTTCTCCTTGCTCTAGTCAGTTTAATCCTGAAATGACACTGGAGGAGGTTGCCCAGGGAGGTGGTGGAAGCCTCATGCCTGGAGGTTTGGGCAGCCAGGCTGGCTGTGGCTGTGAGCAAGCTGCTGTAGTGTGAGGTGTCCCTGCCCATGGCGGGGGGGTTGGAACTGGCTGAGCCTTGAGGTCCCTTCCAACCCTGGCAATTCTATGATTTCTTGTCAGTAGGATGCCATCTCCACCATGCAACTCCTTCTGCTCAGGTGCTAAGGAATTCATGCTCCATGTAAGCTTAGCCATTTAATCAGCCAAGTTGCTTGCAGTTTCATAGACTCATAGAATCAATAAGGTTGGAAAAGACTTCAGAGATCATCAAGTCCAACCTGCCACCCAACACCATCTGATCAACTAAACCATGGCTCCAAGTGCCACATCCAATCCCCTCTTGAACACCTCCAGGGATGGGGACTCCACCACCTCCCTGGGCAGCACATTCCAATGGCCAATCTCCCTTTCTGGGAAGAACTTTCTCCTCACCTCCAGCCTAAACCTCCCCTGGCACAGCTTGAGACTGTGTCCTCTTGTTCTGGTGATGCTTGCCTGGGAGAAGAGACCAACTCCACCTGGCTACAACCTCCCTTCAGGGAGTTGTAGAGAGCAAGAAGGTCTCCCCTGAGCCTCCTCTTCTCCAGGCTAAGCAACCCCAGCTCCCTCAGCCTCTCCTCACAGGGCTGTGCTCCAAACCCTTCCCCAGCATTGTTGCCCTTCTCTGGACACATTCAAGTGTCTCAATGTCCTTCTTACATTGAGGGGCCCAGAACTGGACACAGCACTCATGATTTGCAGGCTTCCATTTTTCTGTGCTCATGGGATTACCCCCATGGGTTTTGGGGGCTGTAATAACACTAGTTGAGCTCACAAAGCACGTCAGCTACTGTCTGTCTGTTCCCAGGCAAGGATATCTGCACATCAGTGAGCCATGGCTGTGAGCATGCTTGTGTCAGCGCTGGTGAGTCCTATGTCTGTACCTGTCAGGAGGGATTCCTGCTAAGAGAAGATGGGAAAACCTGCAAAAGTAAGTAGTAAGCTGCTTGTGCATCAGCACACTCTCCATCTGCAGCTGGTGTAGAAGTGCACTGAGCAGCAGGAGCTGGCATCTGTTTGCAGGTAAGGATCTCTGCAGAGCGCTGAGGCACGGCTGTGAGCACCTCTGTGTTAATACTGAGGACTCCTACATCTGCCAGTGCCATGATGGGTTCCTGCTGGCAGAAGATGGGAAAACCTGCAGAAGTGAGCAGCATCAGGACTTAATTTGATGAATTACAGACCCAATGGAGGCCTCAGCTTGATGTATGCTGACTACCAACTCTTGTGTTTGCAGAGAAGGATGCTTGCAGTTGGCTCGAGCACGGCTGTGAGCAGCTCTGTGTGAGCACTGGAGATTCATACACCTGCAGGTGTCATGAGAAGTTCACACTGAATGAGGATGGAAAGACCTGTAGATGTGAGTAGCCTGAGCTGCAGAAGTGTGTTCTTATGTGAGGCTTTTAAGTGTTGTGTTTTCACATGTGTGTGTTTGTGGGGTCCAGCTAGTTGAGTCACAGAATGGCCCTCAGGAGGGGAATCATCTGCTAACAGGGACAGAGGAGAGTGTGTTTGTGTCTGATGGAACACCACTACATTTGATCAAGTTAAGCTGAAGTGGTTTGTGCCTATGTCACAGAATGGCTTAGCTAGGAGGGGACCTCAAAGCTCATCTGCTCCAACCTCCCCACCATGGGCAGGGACACCTCTCAACAGGACTCAGCTGCTCAAGGCCTCATCCAGCCTGGCCTTGAACACCCCCAGGCAGGAGGCAGCCCCAGCCTCCCTGGGCAACCTGTTCCAGAGTCTCAGCACCCTCACACTGAGAAACTTCTTCCTCAGCTCCAGTCTCACCCTGCTCTCCCTCAGCTTCAAACCATTCCCCCTTGGCCTGTCTCTAGACACCCTCATGGAAACTCCCTCTGCAGCCTTCTTCTAGGATCCCTTCAGGGACTGGAAGGCAGCTCTAAGGTCCCCCTGGAGTCTTCTCTTCTCCAGGCTGACCACCCCCAGCTCCCTCAACTGATCCTCATAGCAGAGGTGCTCCAGCCCTTGGATGATCCTTGTGGCCTCCTCTGGACTGATTTGAGCTGGTTAATGAAAAGTAATCTCTAAAGAACCTCACCTCACAGACTCCCTCCACTCTTCTCAGATCAGGATGTCTGCAACTCAGTGGACCATGGCTGTGAACACATTTGTGTTAATATGGATGATTCCTATGTCTGCAAGTGCCATGAGGACTTCGTCTTGAGGGAGGATGGAAAAACTTGTAGGAGTAAGTTACTAAATCTTTGTTTTGTGCTTCCTGATCTGGTAATGAAATGCACTGTGTAATCACAGAACCACACAAGGTTAGGGGTTGGAAGGGACCTCCAGAGATCAGCCAGGCTAACCCCCCTGCCACAGCAGCATCACCCAGGGCAAGTCACACAGGAACACATCCAGAGGGGGTTGGAATGTCTCCAGAGCAGGAGACTCCACAACCTCTCTGGGCAGCCTGCTCCAGGGATCTGCCACCCTCACAGGGAAAAAGTTTCCCCTTTCTGTTCCTGTGGCACCTCCTCTGCTCCAGCTTGCCCCCAGTGCCCCTTGTGCTGTCCTTGGACATCCCTGAGCAGAGCCTGGCTCCATCCTCCCCACACTGCCCTGCACATCTTTATCCCCAGCAATGAGGTCACCCTCAGGCTCCTCTGCTCCAAGCTCCAAGCCCCAGCTGCCTCAGCCTGTCCTCACAGGGAGATGTTCCACTGCCTGCAGCAGCTTTGTGGCTCTGTGCTGGACTCTCTCAAGCAGTTCCCTGAGGTCCTTCCCGACCTGAGGAGCCCAGAACTAGACACAATACTCCAGATGTGTCCTCATCAGGGCAGAGTAGAGGGACAGGAGAACCTCTCTCCACTTACTTGCCACAGCCCTTCTAATCCACCCCAGGATGCCCTTGGCCTTCTTGGCCACGAGGCCACGCTGCTGGCTCATGGCTTCTGTCCACCAGGACTCCCAGGTCCCTCTCTCCAATGGTGTTATTTGTGTCTCCATTATAGAACCACCCCCCTGAGGGTGAGCTCCTTCAGGGGGTATTACTGCCATCATTTTGCACGGAGTGGCAGTTCTTTACCCAGCTCACCAGGCTACAGGCAATTTTTGCTATTCCAAGGGAAAACAAATACCTACAAAACACTCAGCCAGGGCTGTGAACAGCTCTGTGTTCCACCTGCTGATTCCCACACATGTCAGTGTCACAGGGGACTTATGCTGAGGTGAGGCAGAAGGTGCTGGAGTGAGTGGGAGGAACTTTGATGGGGCTGTGCTCTCTCATGAAGGAAATCACAGCCTTCATTCCGCTCCAAGCTTTGCCAGGCCAGAATTGCTCTAATAAGGAAACTCTTTTCCCAATTCCCAGGTAAAGACCTGTGTAAATCCATTGCCCATGGCTGTGAGCATCTGTGCATCAGTGATGGCAACTGGTACAGCTGCCAGTGCCCCGCTGGCTTTGTGCTGAGACAGGATGGCAAGAGCTGCCGAGGTGAGGCGGTGGGGGGGTGGGTGGGTGTCAGCCACGCTCCTCTGGCCCTGCTGGACGAGTGAGCCAAGGTCATGCACTCCTCAGCTGTCACCTTTGGAGGCTGAATTTCCAGAGATTCACAGAATGGCTCAGGTGGGAAGGGACCTCACAGATCATTCACTCCAAACCCCCTGCCCTGGGCAGGGACTCATCCAACTCAGCCTTGAACACCTCCAGGGAGGGGGCATCCATCACCTCCCTGGGCAACCTGTGCCAGTGTCTCACCACCCTCACTGGAAAGGATTTCTTCATCTCCAGTCTCAATCTGCCCTCCTCAGGCTTCAATGCATTCCCTCTCATCCTATCTTCCAGTATCTGAAGGGGGCCTACAGGAAGGCTGGGGAAGGACTTCTCAGGATCTCAGGTAGTGATAGGACTAGGGGGAATGGAATGAAGCTGGAGGTGGGGAGATTCAGGCTGGAGGTGAGGAGGAAGTTCTTCCCCATGAGAGTGGTGAAGCCCTGGAATGGGTTGTCCAGGGAGGTGGTCGAGGCCCCGTCCCTGGAGGTGTTTAAGGCCAGGCTGGATGAGGCTGTGGCCAGGCTGATCTAGTGTGGGGTGTCCCTGCCCATGGCAGGGGGGTTGGAACTAGATGATCCTTGTGGTCCCTTCCAACCCTGACTGATACTATGATACTATCGCTACAGACCCTTGTCAGAAGTCCCTTCCCTAAGCTGTAAATATGTTCAACAAAATCCACAGCAATATTTCCATTTTTTTCCTAGCTGAAGATGTCTGCAAATCAGTTGCCCATGGCTGTGAGCATACCTGTGTCAATAATGATGATTCCTACATCTGCAAGTGCCAGGAGGGATATGTCCTAAAAGAGGATCAGAAAACATGCAGAAGTAAGTACATTTTACCTAGGAGGAATGGTTTGAAGCTGAGGGAGAGCAGGGTCAGACTGGAGCTGAGGAAGAAGTTCTTCAGTGTGAGGTGAGTGAAACTCTGGAATAGGCTGCCCAGGGAGGCTGTGGCTGTCTCCTCCTTGGGGGTATTCAAGGCCAGGTTGGCTGAGGGCTTGGGCAGCTGAAACTAGTTGAGAGGTGTCCCTGCCCACGGTGGGGAGGTTGGAGGAGATGATCACTGAGCTCCCTTCCAACCTGAGCCATTCTGTGGTTCTTTGAGTTCTAAGATGACCTCACTACAAAAAGTGCCTCACTTCAAAACTGATTTGATACTTGAAAAGCCCAAAGCATAGGTGAGTGTGATGGGAAATGCCTTGAACAAATCATTTGATGCTCCTGTGAGCAAAAACCTGACAGGCTGGAAGAGTTGTTTGCTGCAGCATCAAGCACACCAACAATTCTTTCCAAACCTCAGGCATACAGTCAAAATGAAACCTTATCATCAAGGAACATGCACTTCACTCAGAGTCATGTACTTTGGAGCTCTTCATGGAATCACAAAAGGTTAGGGGTTGGAAAGGACCTCAAAAGATCACCCAGTCTAAGCCCCCTGCCAGAGCAGCATCACCCAGGGCAGGTCACACAGGAACACATCCAGGTGGGTTTGGAAAGTCTCCAGAGCAGGAGACTCCACAACCTCTCTGGGCAGCCTGCTCCAGGGCTCTGCCACCCTCACAGGGAAAATGTTTTCCCTTCTGTTCCTGTGGCACCTCCTCTGCTCCAGCTTGCCCCCAGTGCCCCTTGTGCTGTCCTTGGACATCCCTGAGCAGAGCCTGGCTCCATCCTCCCCACACTGCCTTGCACATCTTTATCACCAGCCATGAGGTCACCCTCAGGCTCCTCTGCTCCAAGCCCCAGCTCCCTCAGCCTGGCCTCACAGGGAGATGTTCCACCGCCTGCAGCAGCTTTGTGGCTCTGTGCTGGACTCTCTCAGGCATTTCCCTGAGGTCCTTCCCGACCTGAGGAGCCCAGAACTGGACACAATATTCCAGATGTGTCCTCAGCAGGGCAGAGTAGAGGGGAAGGAGAACCTCTCAACCTCTATACCCCATTTTCAAATACCATTCATTCCATTTGCTTCCCTTCCAACCTGTCCTGCTTAGAGCATGATGTGCATTTATCACATCACCCTTGAACACTCAGAGGAGAAACTCTTCTGCTGGAACTGACTAAAAACATTCATTCTGCAGAAACAGATGCCTTGGGGAGACTTACTCACAAAAGGATGGTAACATGCTCATGGCTGATCTCAGTCCTAACTAAAACCATGCCCCATGAACTGCTTCCCTGTCTTTATGAAGTGATCTTGACATAGTTCTCATATTCATTGCATTTCCATCACCTTAGTACATTGAATCATAGGCTGGTTTGGATGTAGGCTGTACACAACCCCTTCAGACACACTGGCAAAGTCAGATGGGCCAGGATGATCACCTCTGGATGATCAGGGGGTTGGAGCACCTCTGCTACAAGGACAGGCTGAACTTCTGCTGGGCTACTGCTTTGAAAAACCTGCTGTGCCCAGAAAATGTCAAATGTGTTCTCCATGGTACTCAGCAGAAGTCCTTGTATTGAAGTGCTCCATTGGGGAGACAGACAAATTAGAAGGGAAGTCAGCATGGGGCTTGAAGCATGGGGGGCTGGAGCAGCTCTGCTATGAGGACAGGTTGAGGGAGCTGGGGGTGTTCAGCCAGCAGAAGAGAAGGCTCCAGGGAGACCTAATAGCAGCCTGCTAGTACCTGAAGGAGGCTACAAGAAGGATGGAGAGAGACTGTTTGCAAAGGCCTGCAGGGACAGGACAAGGGGCAATGGCTTCAAACTAGAGCAGAGCAGATTTAGATTGGATGTTAGGAGCAAGTTCTTCACTATGAGGGTGCTGGAACACTGGAACAGCTTGCCCAGGGTGGTGGTTGGGGTCCCATCCCTGGAGATATTCAAGGTGAGGCTCAACAGGGTTCTGGGCAACCTGATCTAGTTGAGGGTGTCCCTGCTGACTGTAGAGGGGGTTGGACTGGATGACCATTGGAGATCCCATCCAACCCAGACACTTCTCTGGTTCTCTGAGCTGTGAGTGGGTGCAGTCTCCCAGCTGCCTTTCTGGGGGCTGTGCAGCTTTCTGACGCTATGAAGGTTCTGCTGCTTGTCCCACAGGGTGCACTGAAGGCCCCATTGACCTGGTGTTTGTCATTGATGGCTCAAAAAGCCTGGGGGAGGACAACTTTGAGACTGTCAAACAGTTTGTCACAAGCATCTTGGATTCCCTTGAGATTTCCCCCAAAGCCGCTCGGGTCGGGCTGCTGCAGTACTCCACGGAGGTGCGCACAGAGTTCTCCCTGCGGCAGTTCGGCTCAGCCAAGGACATGAAGAAAGCCGTGGCACAAATGAAGTACATGGGGAGAGGCTCCATGACAGGGCTGGCCCTCAGGCAGATGTTTGAGAGGAGTTTCACAGAAGCAGAAGGAGCCAGACCACTTTCAGCTCGTGTGCCTCGCATCTCCATCGTGTTCACAGACGGACGAGCCCAGGATGAAGTCTCGGAGTGGGCGACCAGAGCCAAGCGAAGCGGTGAGTGAGATGTGCTTACACAGCTGCACACATTGCTCTGGCCGGGAAGGGACCCTCCAAGGGCAGCAGCAGGGAAACCTCCAACTACAGCAGGCTGCAGAGGGCCACAGCCAGCCTGAGCTTGAATGTCTCCAGGGACAGGGCCTCAACCACATCCCTGGGCAGCCTGTTCCAGTGTTTCCCCACTCTCACTGTGCAGAACTTCCTCCTGATGGCAAACCTAAATCTCCCCTGCTCCACTTTCAAACCACTGCCCTTCATCCTATCCGCACAGGCCCTTCTGAACAGCCTGTGTCCATCTTTGGAGCCCTCAACACAGGAAGGACATGGACCTGATGGAGAGGAGGCCACAAAAACAATCAGGGGGTTGGAGCAGCTCTGCTATGAGGACAGGCTGAGGGAGCTGGGGGTGTTCAGCCTGGAGAAGAGAAGGTTCTAAGGACATCTAATAGCAGTCTGCCACTACCTGAAGGGGGCTACAAGAAGGGTGCAGAGAGACTGTTTGCAAAGCCCTGCAGAGATAGGATGAGGGGCAATGGCTTCAAACTAGAGCAGAGCAGATTTAGATTGGATGTTAGGAACAAGTTCTGCACAATGAGGGTGGTGGAACACCACAACAGGTTGCCCAGGGAGGTGGTTGAGGCCCCATCCCTGGAGATATTTACAGTAAGGCCTGACAGGCTTTGAGCAGCCTGCTCTATTGGAGGATGTCCCTGCTGACTGCAGGGTGGTTGGACTACAAGAACTATGGAGGTCCCTTCCAACACATTCTATGACTCTCTCTAACTTCAGTCTATTAAGGGGCTGAACTGTTCAGCTTTGAAGTTCCCCAGCAGAGACATTCCTCATGCTCACCCATCCTCACTCTCTAGAATGAGTTATGTTGTCCAGTTCTGGGCTCCTCAATTTAAGAAGGACATTGAGACACTTGAAGGTGTCTGGAGGAGGGCAACAAAGCTGGGGAGGGGTCTGGAGCACAGCCCTGTGAGGAGAGGCTGAGGGAGCTGGGGCTGCTTAGCCAGCAGAAGAGGAGGCTCAGGGGAGACCTTCTTGCTCTCTCCAGCTCCCTGAAGGGAGGTTGTAGCCAGGTGGGGGTTGGTCTCTTCTCCCAGGCAACCAGCACCAGAACAAGAGGACACAGTCTCAAGCTGTGCCAGGGGAGGTTTAGGCTGGAGGTGAGGAGAAAGTTCTTCATAGCAAGAGAGATTGGCCATTGGAATGTGCTGCCCAGGGAGGAGGTGGAGTCCCTGTCTCTGCAGGTGTTAAAGAGGGGATTGGATGTGGCACTTGGAGCCATGGTTTAGTTAGTCAGGAGGTGTTGGGTGATAGGTTGGACTTGATGATCTCTGAGGTCTTTTCCAACCTTACTGATTCTGATTCTCTGACAATGTTCCTTTTTTCCTGTCAGCAAACAAGGATTCAGGACTGCTGCTGTCATCCTCATGTGCACCTTCTTTTGCACCCAGGTATCATTATCTATGCCATTGGAATAGGGAAAGCCATTGAGGAAGAGCTGCTGGAAATTGCATCAGAGCCTTCATACAAACATCTCTTCTATGCTGAGGATTTCACAGCTTTGGAGGACATAAGTGAAGAGCTCAGAGCCCAGATCTGTGAAGGTAACAATATTCCCCTTTTGTTGAGAGGGAAGAGGAATAAATGCTCATAGATTTCATTTGTTTGTTTGCAGGCCTGAAAGAACAACTAAGGGAATGTGAGCTTGGACAAGAGCTGTTTAGACAGACAGGACAGCATGTCATAGTCATAGAAGTTTGGGTTGGAAGGGACCTTAAAGGTCATCTAGTTCCAACCCCCCCTGCCCTTGGCAGGGCCACCTTCCACTAGCCCAGGTTGCTTAAGGCCTCTCCACTCACACATACACAGGTTTTAAGCTTAGAATCATAGAATATTAGGGGTTGGAAGGGACCTCCAGAGGTCAGCCAGTCCAATATCCCTGCCAGAGCAGCACCACCCAGGGTAGTCTGCACAGGAATGCCTTCAGGTGGGGTTGGAAAGGCTCCAGAGAAGGAGACTCCACAACCTCTCTGGGCAGCCTGCTCCAGGGCTCTGCCACCCTCACTGCAAAGAAGTTTCTCCTCATGTTGAGCTGAAACCTTCTCTGTTCAAGTTTGTATCCATTGGTCCTTGGCTTATTCCTGTGCACTACCCAAAAGAGCTTGGCCCCCTCCACTTGACAGCCACCCCTCACACATTGATGGACATTGATCAGATCCCCTCTCAGCCTTCTCTTCTCCAGACTAAACAGCCCCAGGGCTCTCAGTCTCTCTTCACAGGGGAGATGCTCAAGTCCCCTAAGCATCCTTGTGGCTCTCCCTTGGACTCTCTCCAGCAGGTCTCTGTCTCTCTTTAACTGGGGAGCCCAAAACTGGACACAGGATTGCAGGTGTGGCCTCAGCAGGGCAGAGCAGAGGGGGAGAAGAACCTCCCTAGCCCTGCCAAGGCTGGAAGTGCTGCTGTCAGGTTCCTCACTGGTTAGCAAACCCCAGAGCTCGCTGGTGGAAATGCAGCCTCCTTCAGGCACCCACGCTGCTGTTTAGCAGCCACCAGCTGGAAAACTTGGGCTTTTTAACTTCAGGACTGATATAAAAACTAAGGCAATCCTGCCCCTTGGTGGCAGGCTCTGGGCTGCAGGTCTAGTAGCTGGGCAGAGCCTCCCTGCTGCTGTCCTCTCACCAACAGGAACTGCCTCATGCCTGGCAACTGATGACTGCCCCAGCCTTGTTTTTCTGGATACTCCAGGCCTACCTATTGCTCATCAACTCACTCCACCAGAAGTTTTGCCTCCAAGCTGAAACACGTTGTGGGGTTTGTTTTGGTTGATAGGTTTGGTTTCCCTTCCCTTTTGTTTTGGTTTACAGCCTGTTTTTTCCCCCTCCTTTGCAAGAGCACTAGTTTCACTTTTACTCCAGCCTGCATCTTTAGCTGAGGACTTCTGAGGCTGCAGCCTGTCAGGGGCTGGGAAACCCTCTGAACTTCATGGGTTCCACTGACAAGGCCTGTCTCATCCCTGCTCCCAGCTGTGGAGGGGCTGCATGTTCCCAAGTAAAGCAGAAGCCCTCCTAATCTCCTTTTCCCTTTTATTCTGCAAGAGAGCAGCAGCTTTGGACAAGAGCTGCTGGTTATTAGTAATTCTTAATTACTACTGTTGAAAAGAAAGAGGTAGCTCTCTCCTTTGCTGCCTCACAGAAATTCAGGCAGAAGGTTGCCCTTCATTGCCTTGCTTCATTTCTCACCCCACTGGAAGCAGTGAGGAGGCTACAGCCATGTCCTGCCTACTGCACACTCATCATGATTGCCTCTTCACCCCTGCTCTGAGCCTTATGGGAGCCTCTCATGACATGGCCACATAACTCTTTGTGTCACCAGACCCCAGCCCTGGTCAGATGACAGAACATTCTGTTCTCCTTCCAAGCTGCAGGTGGTTCTCCTGGCTGCAAATAGACACAGAATCACAGAATATTAGGGGATGGAAGGGACCTGCTGGCCACACTTTGCTTGCTGCACCCCAGGATGCCATTGGCTCTCTTGGCCCCAAGGGCACATTGCTGTCCCATGCAGAACTTGCTGCCCACCAGCACTCCAAGGCCTTTCTCCTTGGAGCTGCTCTCCAGCAGGACAGCTCCTAAGCTGTCCTGGTGCCTGCTGTTACTCCTCCCCAGGTGCAGGACCCTGCGCTTGTCCTTCTTGAACTTCATGAGGTTTGCCTGCACCCAGCTCTCAGCCTGTCCAGCTGACAGGGACAAACACACCAAGCCAGTGGCAAGAACCAGCTCTGTTTCCAGGCAATGGGAACAGTTCTATTGCTGCTTTTGCAATCTCATTTCCTTTGGCCATTTCTTTCTACACCAGCCTTGAAAGAGTCACCTCAGCAGCAGGATCCATCATCTGGGAGGCTTCCTAAGACTGCTCCACAGCCTTCAGGTGGGCTGTTTTAACTCAGTGTCTTGCTGCCTCCCCGTTGCTCCTTTGTGCTGCCTTCTGTAGAGAAGCCTAACAATTCACCTGTGAGTGACCTGCTCCCCCCATTCCCCTTCCCACCCCCCTCCAAGCCACCTTCCTTTTGCAGTTCAGATCTGCTTTGTACAAAACCACCACGTGTGTCTCGCTCTAACAAGTGCATGGCTGCTGCTCCTTACATCATCCAAACCAATCCCTTGATGGGGAGCTTGCATTGCACCACTCTCTGCTGGGGGTTTTAAAGCATCTTCAGCTTTCAGTCACTTCTGTTTCTTCCTCACAGGAACTTTTCACCACCTCCCTTCCAGTTCCGCAACCCACAGCTTCAATCATGTGTCCAGCAAATGCAGCCTAACAGCTCAGCTTCCCTCACATCCTTGCATCCCCCTGCTCCTCTCCAGCACAGATCCTCACTGCAAGCAGTGAGATTCTAACTAAGAAGAACTCAGTGCATGTGACTGGAAAGCAAACCACAGATAACAGCTCTGTGATTAAATGCAGTGGGTTTGATTTTTAGACTTTTGGGGGGTTTCCTGCAGGACCTGACTCAGCCACCATAGCCATCACAGATGTCATTGCCTGTCCCAACCTTGCAGTACACCACAAGTACCTTTTTGAGGCTGGTCACACTCACTCCACCACAGGTAATCAGCTTACCTTTGTCTAGAACCACCCAGCCTGCTCTCTTGAATGCACAGCCCTGCCTTAGGGACCCTTTCCTCTGGTGACAAAAACAGCCCCAGAGCATTCACAGAATCTTAGGGGTTGCAAGGCACCTCATCCAGTCCAACCCCCTGCCCCTGCCAGAGCAGGATTATCCTGGCCAAGTCACACAGGAACAAACTCAGGTGGGGTTTGAATGTGTCCAGAGCAGGAGACTCCACAACCTCTCTGGGCAGCCTGCCCATGGGCTCTGCCACCCTCACTGCAAAGAAGTTTCTCCTCATGTTGAGCTGAAACCTTCTCTGTTCAAGTTTGTATCCATTGGTCCTTGGCTTATTGCTGTGCACCACCCAAAAGAGCTTGGCCCCCTCCACTTGACACCCAGCCCTCACATATTGATAGACATTGATCAGATCCCCTCTCAGCCTTCTCTTCTCCAGACTGAACAGCCCCAGGGCTCTCAGCCTCTCTTCACAGGGGTGTTGCCACCCTCATAGTAGAAAGGTTTCTCCTTATGTTCACTATGCTCCAGCTTCCTTTGGATGTTGGCATGTGCTGGGTAGAGGAAGCTGTGTTAAACCTGCCCTGCATTTCCAAGTCCTTGCCAGAGAGTCACAGAATCCCTAAGGCTGGAAAAGACCTTTAAGGTCATCCAGTCTGACCACAACCCAAGTACCAGGTCCTGCCCCATCCCATTTGGTTTGTTCTGCATTTAGCCAATGCTTCACTGTTTGATTGGTTTGTTGTTTGGTGGCTCTTTTTTTCTTCCCAGCAAAAGCCTCAAAAGATAAAGAGCAGTGCAAATGTGAAAACCTTGTGACCTTCCAGAACTATGCAACCAGTGAGGTCAAGAAACTCACCCAGCGCTATATCCTTTCACGTGTGAGAGGCGAGGGGGCAGCTGCAACAGGAATGAGGACACCGCCATCTGAGCAGCCTCCTGAGCCCAAATCAATCTGCTGCAGGGAAAAGCTCAGGAATCCCTCTGGAGTAGTTACTCTGCCAAAAAGCAAGGCTTGAAATCTGCCTCTTTCCTAGAGTTGTCAGGGTTGGGAGGGACCTCAAGGCTCAGCCACTTCCAACCCCCCTGCCATGGGCAGGGACACCTCACACTACAGCAGCTTGCTCACAGCCACAGCCAGCCTGGCTGCAAACACCTCTAGGCAGGAAGCTTCCACCACCTCCCTGGGCAACCTGTGCCAGTCTCTCACCACCCTCATAGGGAACAACTTCTTCCTAACATCCAAGCTCAATCTACCCATTTCTACTTTTGCTCCATTCCCCCCAGTCCTATCACTCCCTGACACCCTCAAAAGTCCCTCCCCAGCTTTCTTGTAGCCCCCTTCAGATACTGGAAGACCACAAGGTCTCCTCAGAGCCTTCTCTCTCTTCTCCAGACTGAACAACCCCAACTCCCTCAGTCTGTCTCCAGAGCAGAGCAGTTCCAGCCCTCTGCTCATCCTCATGGCCTCAAGGCTCTGGACACCTTCCAGCACCTCCAGATCCTTCCTGTACCAGGGGCTCCAGAACTGGACAGAGTGCTCCAGGTGTGGTCTCAGCAGAGTGGAGCAGAGGGGGAGAATCCCCTCCCTGGCCCTGCTGGCCACACTTCTCTTGCTGCAGCCCAGGCTCTGCTTGGCTTTCTGGGCTGCACGCTCACTGCTGGCTCCTGTTGAGCTTCTCCTCCACCAGCACCCCCAAGGCCTTTTGTTCAGGGCTGCTCTCAAGCCAGTCCCTGCCCAGCCTCTAGCAGTGCTTGGGATTGCCCCGACCCAGCTGCAGGAGCTTGCCTTTGGTCTTGTTGAACTTGATGAGGTTGTCTTGGGCCCAGCTCTGCAGCCTGTCCAGGTCCCTCTAGACAGGAACATAGTAAGAAGGATCTTTGAATAACCACTAACAGCAAACCCTTTCAGGGGCAGCACAGGCATGACTGGTCAAATCCAAGAGTCAGACTCTCTGGGTTGTTTCTTCAGAGGGTGTTGACACAGATAATCTTTAACTGCCTTCTGTTGATGCAAAATTCATCAGCCCTCTGAACTCATTTGCAGTATTGTTTGAAACAACTGGCTGCATCTGGTGCTCCACCACGCAGTGCAGGAGGGAAGCAGCTGCTGTGTTCTGCCTCCTGCAGCCAGTAGATGCCAAGTGCAGGCTGGCACCTCTCCTGCCAGGCCAGTCTTTGCAAGGCAACTGTCAGCACAGCAGCCTCAGTAGGCTTGACACAACTTCCAGAATAGAGAATTAACCAGGTTGGAAAAGACCCTTGAGATCATCAAGTCTAACCTGCAACACTTAGTTTAGGCTGGAGGTGAGGAGAAAGTTCTTCCCAGAGAGAGTTGTTAGCCATTGGAATGTGCTGCCCAGGGAGGTGGTGGAGTGCCCATCCCTGGAGGTGTTCAAGAGGGGATTGGATGTGGCACTTGGTGCCATGGTTTAGTAGTCATGAGATCTTGGCTGACAGGTTGGACTTGATGATCTTTGAGGTCTTTTCCAACCTTGTTGATTGTATGATTCTGTGATCTCCCAGCTGTTTAGCTTCCCTTTAGGACAGAGCAGAAGTGGCAGGTCTCAGAAGCAGCACCCTGAGCTCCCTTGTCCAGGAGTCTGTTAATGACTAGAGCTTCAGAGAGGGAGCTCAGCTCAGCTGGACAAGGGAGTAGCACATCATAAACTGCTGGCAAAGAGGGGAACCAAGAGAAAGAGCAGCACTGCACCACAGCCAGCAGCCCCTCTTCTTCTGTTCATGCATCCCATCAGTAGCTCTTTCCTTAACCTCTGCCTACTGGAAGAGATGACCAAGAGGATGGAAGAGCTGGAGAACAGGCTAAAATCCTGACCAAACCAAAGGGCATCCTGCACTCTTTTATTTATACATACAAAATGGTCAGAGCTGTTTTCTTAAACTGGCTCCAAGTGAAACAAACAAACACCAGCTCGTGGTGGCTGAAGCTGAGAGGGTTTTTGGTTTGGATCCGTGCACCTGTACCCTGGGTTCTTGCATTGATTGCAGAGAAGAAATGTTGCCATTTTTTTATATGATATAAACAATTCAGTACCTAGCAACAGCAAAATAAAATCCAAGTCTAACTCAGCAGAACTAAAGACCTGAAAGAAGCTATGCAAAACAATAAAATGCTGTTATTTTTGTGAAGTGAAACCTCCCTCTTTTGAAGTACTTTCAGGGGATGAATTTATCTGGCTTGGTTTCCTGCATTTCCCTCCTCTACCTCCACTAGGCTCTGCTGGTCTGTTTTAAGCACCCTCTGTGAGGTTCTGGATCTACACCTAGAAAACAGAACAAGTGGGACAGCACTCACAGCAGTGTGGTTTCACTTCAGAGCGGCTCAGGTTGGAAGGCACCTCAGAGTGCATCTGCTCCAACCTCCCCACCATGGGCAGGGACACCTCTCAACTAGACTCAGCTGCTCAAGGCCTGGATGCAGCCTGGCCTTATACATCCCCAGGAAAGAGGCAGCCACAGCCTCCCTGGGCAGCCTATGCCAGAGTCTCACCACCCTCACACTGAAGAACTTCTTCCTCAGCTCCAGTCTAACCCTGCTCTCCCTCAGCTTCAAACCATTCCCCCTTGTCCTGTCTCTAGACACCCTCAGGAAAAGTCCCTCTGCAGCCTTCCTGGAGGATCCTTTCAGGTACTGGAAGGCAGCTCTAAGGTCCCCCCTGAAGCCTTCTCTCCTCCAGGCTGAACACCCCCAGTTCCCTCAGCCTGTACTCACAGCAGAGGTGCTCCAGCCCCCTGGTCATTTTCATGTCCCTTCTCTGGAGCTGCTCCATCAGCTCCATGTCCTTCCTATATTGAGGGCTCCACAACTGCACACAGTACTGCAGGTGAGGTCTCACCAGAGCAAAGTGGCAGAATCACCTCTCTGGATCTGCTGGCAATGCTGCTTTGGATGCAACCCAGGCTGTCATACATCATGCTGGCAGCTATCCTCTGCCATGTGACAGACCCACAGAATGACAAGAGTGTTAGGGGTTGGAAGAGACCTCCAGAGATCATCAAGTCCAACCCCCCTGCCAAAGCAGGGCCATATTCTCTTGCAAGACAAAGTAGATGGATAATGTGCCTTAGGTGCTTTGTGATTAACTCGGTAAAACAGTCTGATTCTTAAATGCAAGTAAACCCTTTGGGATCTCCCACCAACAGCCCAAATTTGCTGCTGTACCTCCCAGCATGCCTTAGCTTTGCAGTAGCACACCACACCAAACAACTAAGGCAACTGTAGCCTGTTGGGAACGGGCAACATACTTGCCACAACCAAGCCTTCCTCCACTTACCTCTTGAGATGCAGGCAAAGCTTTGTCTTGTGCAATTACTGCCAACAGGCAACACAGCAGGGGTAACCAACCTCCATCCCTTTCAAAGACAGGCAAAGCTTTGTCCTGTGCAGTTGCTGCCAAAAGAACAGGCAACACAGCAGTGGTAACCAACCTCCATTCCTTTCAAAGACATAGGCAAAGCTTTGTCCTGTGCAGTTGCTGCCAACAGAACAATAGAGTTTCTTCCCTAAACCCAGCAAGGGTATAATACAAATGGGGTTTGTTTTCTTAAAACACATCTGTAACCAGTTTTATTGTAGAAACAACACCTTTACAGCATTTACTTCTCACTGGTTTGCTCTGGCATGCTTCTGATGATGTCAGAGTCACCTGGAAAACAAGAAGAAGAAAAAGAGGACTCTCAGAATGCTCAGTAAAATAAAACCATGATTAACCCACCACACTGATGCTACAAACAGGTTATCAGCTTCAAAGCAACACAAAGCCTTTTCACAATGCTTGTGCAGCTGTGACTAGCATTCACAAAGCCAGTCCTAGAGCAGCAGTCTAGTCCTGGAGGACACAATGCAGTTTTGCTCTAGCGAATGTCTAGCCTCCCCTGGCCACCGATGCCAGGACAGCGAGAATTATTCGCAGGGCGCCTGGCACACAGCAGCCAGCGCTTTGCCTCTGGGGCAGCAAACACAACCAGAGTCACTCTCCTCTGAGAAGATTCTGGAGAGAGGATGGAAAGTCACCTCAGCAGCAGACCATGCCAGGAATTTGAGAAAATCTGTGCTACCACAGCACAGAACCACTGAAGCACTCAGGTTGGGAAAGAGCCTCAGGGTCACCAAGTCCAACCATTAGCCCTGCTCTGCAAGGGTCACCCCTAAACCAGAGCCCCAAGCACCACATCCAAACCACCTTCAAACACATCCAGGCTTGGGGACTCCACTACCTCCCTGGGCAGCTCATTCCAGTGCCTGACCACTCTGTCCCTGAAAATATTTTTCCTGCTGTCCAGTCCAAACCTCCCCTGATGCAGCTTGAGGCCATTCCCTCTTGTCCTGTCACCAATTTCCTGTGAGAAGAGACCAGCAGCAGCCTCTCCACAAGGTCCTTTCAGGGAGTTGTAGACAGCAATGAGGTCTCCCCTCAGCCTCCTCTCTTTCACACTAACCATCCCCAGCTCCTTCAGTTGCTCTTCATCACATTTCTTCTCCAGGCCCTTCACAGCTTCCTTGCCCTCCTCTGCCCTGGCTCCAGCACCTCCACAGCTCTCCTGTATTGAGATGCCCAAACCTGGACACAAGACTCCAGGTGTGGCCTCCCCAGAGCTGAGTACAAGAGGACAATCAGCTCCCTGCTGCTGCTGGACACAGCATTGCTGATCCCAGCCAGGATGCCTGTGGCTGTCTTGGCCACCTGGGCACACTGTTGGCTTATATTCAGCTTCTTGTCAATTGCACACAGACTCACAGATACCAAACTGCAGTTGGTCTTCACTCCTGGATCAGCATCCAGCTGTCTGTGGGTTATTTTGGTATGGATCATTCCGGGTACCAGGACAATTCACAACCCTTTGCCTTAGATTAAGCCAAATCAAACAAGGCATGGAATGAGCTGCCCAAGAAGGTGGTGGAGTCCCCAAGCCTGGATGTGTTTAAAGGTGGTTTGGACGTGGTGCCTGGGGCTATGGTTTAGGGGTGACCATGGTAGAGGAGGGTTAATGGTTGGACTTTGTGATCCTGAGGGGTCTTTTCCAACCTGAATGCTTCTGTGAAACAGCATGTAGCACAAGCTCATGTTCTACCTGATGTGTTCAGAAACAGATTCATACAATGGTTTAGATTGGAAGAGACCTTAAAGGTCATCTAGTTTCAACCCCACTGCCATAGGCAGGGACACCTTCCACCAGACCAGGTTGCTCAAGGATTCATCCAGCCTGGCCTTCAACACCTCCAGGGAGGGGGCATTCATGAAGTTGGTTCTCAGCCACTGAAGCATCAGTACAGACCAACAGAGGGCCACAGGGTTTGGCAGTATGAGGAGCTAAATGCAAACATAAGCAGCAGGAATTTCAAGTCCTAAGAACCTGAGACTCAGGAAAGAACAGGATCTTAGTCAGAGGAAATTATAACTTCACATTAAACTTGACATAAAAGGACAGGGAAGTTCTTTCAGTACAAGGGTGGTGAGACTCTGGAATGGGTTGCTCTGGGAGGTTGTGCATGGTGTTCAAGGCCTCGAGTCTAGCGGAGAGGTGTCCCTGCTCACAGGAGGGCAGTTGCAGTAGATCCCTGAGGTGCTTTCCAACCTTGGCCATTCTATGATGCTGCGACAGCAGAGCGTGTCATCACCCCTGCAGGCCAGTGCTCAGTGCTGCTCCCCAGAGGTGAATGGAGGAGGCAGGGGCAGGCCCCCGTGTGGGGAGCAGAGCGGCAGAGCCGTACCTGGGTCGATGATGGCCAGCGTGCAGACCCTGTAGTACTTGCCGCAGGCGGTGCCCAGCTCGATGTTGTTGCCGCTGTAGTGGTGGACGCCAGTCTTGGCCAGCATGGCGTAGTACTCGATCTCTGACTTCCTGTGGCCAGGGAGAGGGCAGTTAGCACTGACAGACCTGACCAGCTGGTACACAGCAAGAGCAGCTCTGGCTCCATCACTCAGACCTTCCCTGACAACATCAGAGCATCACCCAATGGCAGGGGCTGGGAGGGAACCCAGAGCTCATCCAGTCCAACCCCTCTGCCAGAGCAGCACCACCCAGGGCAGGTCACACAGGAACACATCCAGGTGGGTTTGGAAAGCCTCCAGAGAAGGAGACTCCATAACCTCTCTGGGCAGCCTGCTCCAGGGCTCTGCCACCCTCACTGGAAAGAAGTGTCTCCATGCTGAGATGGAACCTCCTGTGTTCCAGCTTGTACCCACGGCTCCTTGGCCTATCACTGGGCACCACTGAGAAGAGACCATCACCTCCATCCTGACACCCACCCTTCAGGTACTGTTAGACATTGATCAGATCCCCTCTCAGCCTTCTCTCAAGACTAAACAACCCCAGGGCTCTCAGTCATTCCTCCTAGCAGAGATGTTCAAGCCCTCCAGTCAGCCTCATAGCTCTGTCTCTCAAAGTGGGGAGCCCAAAACTGGCTGCTGCTGGCTGCCAAGGGAACTTGGCATTTTTCTTCTCCATCATCTGTTTTCCTTCTGTTATGATTCCCACCAGGAGACTCTAGTTGTCAAAACTGTTGCTCAAACACTTTCAGGATCTCTACAAACGTGCTGCCTACTTTAAACAGCCCTCTGCCATTCCTCAAGCAGCTTATCTTGGTTTTCTGTATTTAGTTGCTTGACCCTGTCTTGAGGACAGAAAAAACCCAGAAATTCAACTAACTGGTGGACAACAAGTTCTGCATGGGACAGCAATGTGCCCTGGGGGCCAAGAAGGCCAATGGGATCCTGGGCTGCATTCAGAGGAGTGTGTCCAGCAGAGCCAGGGAGGTTCTCCTCCCCCTCTACTCTGCCCTGCTGAGACCTCACCTGGAATATTGCATCCAGCTCTGGGCTCCCCAGTTCAAGAGGGACAGAGATCTGCTGGAGAGAGTCCAAGGGAGGGCTACAAGGATGCTGAAGGGACTGCAGCACTGCCTGGGGAGGAGAGGCTGAGAGCCCTGGGGCTGTTTAGTCTGGAGAGAAGACTGAGAGAGAATCTGATCAATGTCTATCAATAGCTGAGGGGTGGGGGTCAAGAGGGAGGGAACAGGGACAGTCTCTGCTCACTTGTGCCCTGGGATAGGATAAGGAGGAATGGATATAAACTACAGCACAGGAAGTTCCACTTCAACATGAGGAGGAACTTCTTGACTGTTAGGGTCCCAGAGCCCTGGAGCAGGCTGCCCAGAGAGGTTGTGGAGTCTCCTCTGGATCCTTTCCATCCCTGCCTGGATGTGTTCCTGGGTGACCTGTGCTGGATTCTCTGGTCCTGCTCTGGCAGTGGGGTTGGACTGGAACATCTCCAGAGGTCCCTTCCAACCCCTAACATCCTGGGATCCTGTGAACTCTTTGGACTGGAAAGATACAGCAAACACTGGGAAGCATTTGAACACATCCAGACCTAAAATCCTTGTACACCAAACTGATCATCACTTTAACTTCAGAGCACCAACAGCCAGCAAAGCATTTTGCATTCTTAAGTCAGGGCAGCAATAAACATGAAGTAAACTCTGGTTTTGCACCCAAAACATGAAGTACACTCTGTATTTGTACCCCAAACAAACAGAAAAAGAATGCCTTGATGAGAATGAGCCTTTCACACATCTGCTTACCTCAAAGCAGGGCAGTTGTTGGCGAGGATGACCAACTTGGCTTTGCCCTGCCTGATCATTTTGAGAGTCTGTTTGTAGCCTAGCACATATTTACCACTTTTCATAACCAGCTGCAGCCTGGAGTTTATGGACTCTAGGGACTTTTTCTGTAAGAACAGACAAAGGAAAGCATTAGTGCTGTGTTAGCCTACAGTCTGCAAAACTGCTGGAGAAAGTACAGAAGCCAAGGAGCTCCAAATCTCAGCAAACTTTTACTCATTTCTGCATGATCTGCAACGTGGAGGAAGGAAAAACAGCCTTCCACAGCAGTATGCTTGTGGGCAAGGGATGAGGTTGCCAGTACGGTGTTTCCACGACCTCACAAACGTCTCTGCTCCTCATGGATCTTACAATGGGACAGTACATCCTGAAGCACTGCTGCTTCTGTCTGCTCTAGCCGTTAAAATCCAGGTGCATTCGACAAGCCTTTACCAAAGCTCTGCTCGCTGAGGGCAAGTAAACAGCACTGCGCTGCAGACCTAGGCCAGGTCTGGAGCATTTCTCAAGCGGTTAGCAGAAACGTGATCAGAAGCAACAGGAGGAGGCAGGCCGGCAGGAGAGCACGGTGCTCCTGACAAGCGCTTGCAAGGAAGGAAACCACCATCGAGACAGACGCCCCTACCTTCCAGAGCCGCTCAAAGAGAGAGACAGGAACATGGCAGGAAAGGCAAGTTTGAAGCTCCGCACGCACTAGGATCTCGGCACCGGCTCCCCCTTCCTCCAGCTAGCACGGGGGGGCCCTCCAGCAGCTCAGGGTAGTGCACGGAAGGACCCCGAGGCCAGAAACGCCGGCGGGAGGCAGCTGCAGGGTACGGCCGGCAGCCCGCGCGAGGAGGGCAGGCCCTGAGCTGAGGGTCGCGACAAGGGTCTGGGCCCAGGCCGCTGCCAGCCCCAGCCGGGGCCCTCGCTGCGCCTCGCCGCCCCGCGCCGCGCCCCGCGCCGTGCCTCACCGCCCCGCGCCGCGCGCCGGCGGAGCCCGCGCCGCCGCCACGTGAGCCCCGCTCCCACTCACCGTCTTCTTCGCGGCCACCATGGTGCTGCCTCGCGCGGGCTCGGGCGGTAACTGGAACACAAGGGGGAACGCGGGGAGGCGTTAGCACCCGGCAAGCGGCTCCCCCGGCCCGCCCGCGCCGCCCCGGCCGAGCCCCACTCACCGGAGACGCTGCGCCAAGATGGACGGGCAGCAGGAAAGGGCCGAGCTCCCGGCGGGCACCGCGCCTCGCGCCACGCCGCTCTCGCGAGAGCCGCCCGCCCCAGCGCGCCTGCGCCAACCGCTTCCGCCAGCCTCACTGCCGCTACCCCCAGCGGCAGGCGGCAGCCTCACCACAGCTCCTCCCAGCGGCAGGCGGCAGCCTCACCACAGCTCCCCCCAGCGGCAGGCGGCAGCCTCACAACCGCTCCCCCTCCAGCGGCAGTCGACAGCCTTACAACAGCTCCCCCCAGCGGCACTCGACAGCCTCACAACCGCTCCCCCCCAGCGGCAGGCGGCAGCCTCACAACAGCTCCCCCTAGCGGCAGGCAGCAGCCTCCCAACCGCTCCCCCTCAGCGGCAGGCGGCAGCCTCACAACCGGCAGTATAGCTTCAGCTCTCCTTCAGCTGCCAGAGGGCACACACTAACACGAGAGACAAGATTCCACCCACGAAAGAAGACTGATGATTTGAAGAGCCAGGCCTACATCTTTATTTTACCAATAGGACCAAAGCATACTGCATCAATAGGATGAAAAATGTGCAGAATTACAACCTTGGGCTCTCTTACATGTTTTGTGTAACCAACAGCTCTGCACAATTACACAGCAACATTCTGTGAACACCTGCATCCATTCTCCCTCCCTTTGGCACTTGCCAGGCCTATTCAAAGCAACAGGCTGTGCTCCCTGATAATCATCACAATTAAATGCAAATGGAGATGTCTTCATCTGGATTCTCACGGGGTCATGCAAGCAGCAAACCACCTCACCTTGTCAGGCAGAAAAATGCAGCTCTTTGCTTCAGATTGCTGGGCCATTGGAACCATGGGATCATAGGATGTTAGGGGTTGGAAGGGAACTTCCAACATCAGCAAGTCCAACCCCCCTGCAGAGCAGGACCATAGAATCTAGCACAGCTCACACATCCAGAGGGTAGATGGACCAGATGGACAGATAGGCAGAGTCCAACATGATGACCTTCAACAAGTCCAAGTGCTGGGTGCTGCACTTTGGCCACAGCAACCCCATGCAGTGCTACAGGCTGGGGTCAGAGTGGCTGAGAGCAGCCAGGCAGAAAGGGACCTGGGGGTGCTGGTTGACAGCAGTTGAACATGAGCCAGCAGTGTGCCCAGCTGGCCAAGAAGGCCAATGGCATCCTGGCCTGCATCAGGAATAGTGTGCCAGCAGGAGCAGGGAAGTCATTGTGCCCTGTGCTCAGCACTGGTTAGGCCACACCTTGAGTCCTGTGTCCAGTTCTGGGCCCCTCAATGTAAGAAGGACATTGAGACACTTGAATGTGTCCAGAGAAGGGCAACAAGGCTGGGGAGGGGTCTGGAGCACAGCCCTGTGAGGAGAGGCTGAGGGAGCTGGGGTTGCTTAGCCTGGTGGATGTGGGGAGGCCTGTGGATGTGGTCTACCTAGACTTCAGCAAGGCCTTTGACACCGTCCCCCACAGCAAACTGCTGACTAAGCTGTCAGCCTGTGGATTGGACCACTACACTCTGTGCTGGGTTAGGAACTGGCTGGAGGGCCGGGCCCAGAGAGTGGTCGTGAACGGTGCCGCATCCAGCTGGAGGCCAGGCACCAGTGGTGTGCCCCAGGGATCAGTGCTGGGCCCTGTGCTCTTCAACATATTCGTTGATGATCTGGATGAAGGGGTAGAGTCAGTCATCAGCAAGTTTGCAGATGACACAAAGTTAGGGGCAGATGTTAGTCAATTAGAGGGTAGAAAGGCTCTGCAGAGGGACCTCGACCGACTGGAAAGATGGGCAGAGTCCAATGGGATGGCTTTCAACAAGTCCAAGTGCCGAGTGCTGCACTTTGGCTACGGCAATCCCATGCAGAGCTACAGGCTGGGGTCAGAGTGGCTGAGAGCTCCCAAACAGAGAGGGACCTGGGGGTGCTGATCGACAGCCACCTGAATATGAGCCAGCAGTGTGCTCAGGTGGCCAGGAGGGCCAATAGCATTCTGGCCTGCATTAGGAATAGTGTGGCCAGCAGGAGCAGGGAGGTCATAGTGCCCTGTACTCTGCTTTGGTTAGGCCGCACCTTGAGTACTGTGTCCAGTTCTGGGCTCCTCAGTTTAAGAAGGACATTGAGACACTTGAGCGTGTCCAGAGAAGGGCAACAAGGCTGGGGAGAGGCCTTGAACACAAGCCCTATGAGGAGAGGCTGAGGGAGCTGGGATTGTTTAGCCTGGAGAAGAGGAGGCTCAGGGGTGACCTTATTGCCCTCTACAACTACCTGAAGGGTGGTTGTAGCCAGGAGGGAGTTGGCCTCTTCTCCCAGGCAACCAGCACCAGAACAAGAGGACACAGTCTCAAGCTGCGCCAGGGGAGGTTCAGACTCGAGGTGAGGAGGAAGTTCTTCACCGAGCGAGTCATTCGGCATTGGAATGTGCTGCCCAGGGAGGTGGTTGAGTCATCGACCCTGGAGGCGTTCAAGGGGAGATTGGACGTGGCACTTGGTGCCATGGTCTAGTCATGGGGTCTGTGTTGATAGGTTGGACTCGATGATCCTCGAGGTCCTTTCCAACCTAAGTGATACTGTGATACTGTGATACTGTGAGAAGAGGAGGCTCAGGGGAGACCTTCTTGCTCTCTCCAACTCCCTGAAGGGTAGTTGTAGGCAGGTGGGGGTTAGTCTCTTCTCCCAGGCAAGCAGCACCAGAACAAGAGGACACAGTCTCAAGCTGTTCCAGGGGAAGTTTAGGCTGGAGGTGAGGAGAAAGTTCTTCCCAGAAAGAGAGATTGGCCATTGGGATGTGCTGCCCAGGGAGGTGGTGGAGTCACCATCCCTGGAGGTGTTGAAGAAGGGATTGGATGTGGCACTTGGAGCCATGGTTTAATAGTCATGAGGTCTGTGTTGACAGCTTGGACTTGATGATCTCTGAGGTCTTTTCCAACCTTGTCGATTCTATGATTCTATGATTCTATTCCCAGTGCCGTGCCAGGTCAGGTGCCCTGCATGCTGTCATCCAGGCTAATCCTGGGTGAAGCAGCTTCACTTCCCTCCAAGGCTCAGGGTTCTCTGCACTTCAGTCTTCCAGGAGCTGCAGGTACCGCTGAGAAGGGCTGGAGTGACCACCAGATGTCAGTGGTCCTCCAGGGTTACACTTCGGTGTGCCTCTCAGATCTGCAGCAGAACACCACGGTTTGAAAAGCAACTCCTGATCTCAGCATGGCGTGGATGTGAGCATCCCCATCAGGCTAGCAGTGCCTCAAGAGATCTTCAACTCCTTTGGTCTGCTGCAGGTTGCTTCTCCCATGCCCATCACTCCTTTGGTCTGCTGCAGGTTGCTTCTCCCTTACCTATCATTTATGTTTGAGTCAACTCTTTCCAGCGGTGCTCAGGGACAGGAAAAGGGGCAAATGAGCACAAAGTAGAACCCAGGAGGTACTCAGCACTGGCTAGGTCACACCTTGAGTCCTATGTCCAGTTCTGGGCTCCTCAATTTAGGAAGGACATTAGGACTCTTGAATATCTCCAGAGAAGGGCAACAAGACTGGGGAGGGGTCTGGAGCACAGCCCTGTGAGGAGAGGCTGAGGCAGCTGGGGTTGCTTAGCCTGGAGAAGAGGAGGCTCAGGGGAGACCTTCTTGCTCTACACAACTCCCTGAAGGGAGGTTGTAGCCAGGTGGGGGTTGGTCTCTTCTCCCAGGCAAGCAGCACCAGAACAAGAGGACACAGTCTCAAGCTGTGTCAGGGGAAGTTTAGGCTGGAGGTGAGGAGAAAGTTCTTCCCAGGAAGAGTAATTTGCCTTTGGAATGTGCTGCCCAGGGAGGTGGTGGAGTCTCTGTCCCTGGAGGTGTTCAAGAGGGGATTGGATGTGGCACTTGGAGCCATGGTTTATCTGTCAGGAGGTGTTAGGTACTAGGGACTATATTGGACTTGATGATCTCTGAGGTCTTTTCCACCCTGGTTGATTCTGTGATTCTATGACTCTCTGATTCTATGATTCCATGCCTCTGTGACTACAGAGGGGGTTGGACTAAATGACCTTTTGAAGTCCTTTCCAACCCAAACAATTCCATGATGATTCTATGAACCTGTGGCAGAGCTTGGAGCCCTGGTTTAGTTCTTGCCTGTTTATTCAGCCATTTGGTTGCTACTTCTTTTTGCTGCCCCAAGCACTGTGTGCAGCATGGATTTCTCTGCAGGTGGCAGCCAAAGGCTCATCCAGGACTAAATTCCTCAAACCAGGATGAAGTTTAGAAGCTCTTGTGCTGTGTATGGCTCTTTGTGCAGGATTCCTTTTACAGGGGTGTGTGTGTGTGTAAAGTTTCTTTGTAGCCTGGCTTCTTTCCTTTGCTCTAATACCTCTGGACACTACCGAGACTGAGAACACCATCACTCTTCTGCTTTTCAGTTGTTGTTTGCTCTATCACTCCTCAGCTATATTTTATATCAGATGTTGGTACGTGGCACCTGCTCAAGAAACACCAAGACCACTTCCTAGCCTGGTTTCTGTCTTCTTTGCCAAGTCAAACCAAGCACCTTGGAGGCCCACGCAGTATTGTTCTGATGCTGTCCAAGGAGGGAAGCCTCTGGTGTTTCAGTTCAGAAAGTGTTCAGTAGGTTGTCTGGAGTAATTTGCCATTGGAATGTGCTGCCCAGGGAGGGGGTGGAGTCCCCATCCCTGGAGGTGTTCAAAAAGGGATTTTAGCCTGGAGAAGAGGAGGCTCAGGGGAGACCTTTTTGCTCTCTACAACTCCCTGAAGGGAGGCTGTAACCAGGTGGGGATTGGTCTCTTCTCCCAGGCAACCATCACCAGAACAAGAGGACACAGTCTCAAGCTGTGCCAGGGGAAGTTTAGGCTGGAAGTGAGGAGAAAGTTCTTCACAGAGAGAGCTGTTGGCCATTGGAATGTGCTGCCCAGGGAGGTGGTGGAGTTCCCATCCCTGGAGTTGTTCAAGAGGGGATTTGAAGTGGCACATGGTGCCATGGTTTAGTCATGAGGTGCTGGGTGATAGGTTGGACTTGATGATCTTTGAGGTCTTTTCCAACCTTGGTGATTCTGTGTGTGATGTGGCACTTGGAGCCATGGCTTAGTTAGTCATGAGGTGTTGGGTGATAGGTTGGGCTTGATGATCTCTGAGGTCTTTTCCAACCTTATTGATTCAATGATTCTATGAGTGTCTCTGGAAGCAACAGTTGTACTGAGAGTTTCTTTGGTTATGTGTCTGGTGTGTGTGTGCCTGAGGCTGGGCAGGAGCCATTCAATCATCTGAAAAGGCCATTTAAAGGAGGGCAAGCAGGTTTTGTGTTTTCAGTTAATCCATAAAAACAAACAAACAAATTGGAGGAGCAGACAGTTCAGGTGTCCCTAAAGTGACCAATAAGGGATTGCAGCCCTTGGACACCATGTTCCATGTAATGCTGAGGAGCCACCAGGGTCATGCCTCTTCTTCTCTCTTCTTCAATGGCCAGCACATCTGAAGAGGAGTCTGTCCCGTCTGCCTTCAATCTTCATCCATGAGTTCCTGAATCCAGCTCAATAATCCAGCTCCTGAATCTGGATCCTGTCTGCTGCTGAGTGCAGCCTGGGACTTCTGCCACAGCATCAGTGGTGACAGTGACCAATTGCCATCAGGGGCTGGGTTCAATATTGGTTTGTAGCTATTTGTATCTGTTTGATTCCATTATTTTCATTAAAGATGGTTTAGTTTCTTTCCCACCCCATCAATCTCTCTCCCTTACTCCCTTTCTCTTTGCTTTGGGAGTCAGAGGGGTTCATAGAGAGCACCTGGAACTCGTTTGGTGGCCAGTCCAGCCCTGCCCTTTGACAGATAGATGCCACAGCCATCTGACATGCAAGTCTGAACATGGCCTGTACCACAGGTCCTTTCTAGCACAGAGTCTTTCTAGCAAGTGTTCATCAGCATGGTAAGACAGAGGCTTAACCACACGGCCTGCTGCTATGGGATGCACAGGGTGCATGCACAGGTTTCTGGGTCGGGTTTTGTCTCATGCTCTGAGGACCATGGTGCTGCACAGGACTGGATGGAAAATGAACATCAGGGTGTGTAAAGATAGTAGAAATCAAGTGAAAAAGTAGGTGTGCTGCTAAATGGATTTTTAAAATCTGCTCTAGAAAAGAATGGATCCCAGGATCTCAGGGTGCTAGGGTTTGGAAGGGACCTCTGGAGATCTTCCAGTCCAACCCCCCTGCCAGAGCAGGACCAGAGAATCCAGCACAGGTCACACAGGAACACATCCAGACAGGGAGGGAAAGGCTCCAGAGAAGGAGACTCCACAACCTCTCTGGGCAGCCTGCTCCAGGGTTCTGTCACCCTCACAGTCAAGAAGTTCCTCCTGTTGAGGTGGAACCTCCTGTGCTGTAGTTTATATGCACTACCTCATGTCCTGTCACAGGGTGCAACTGAGCAGAGCCTGTCCCTGTCCTTTCCTTCCTGACCCCCAGCCCTCAGCTATTGATAGACATTGATCAGATCCCTGGCAGTGCTCCAGTCCCTTCAGCATCCTTGTAGCCCTCCCTTGGACTCTCTGCAGCAGATCTCTGTTCCTCCTGAACTGGGGAGCCCAGAGCTGGATGCAATACTCCAGATGGGGCCTCCCCAGGGCAGAGTAGGAGGGGAGGAGAACCTCCCTGGATCTACTGGACACAATGGAGACGACTTTCTTTTCTTCTGCTCAAGACATGGCAGGAGTTCAGATGTACTCCTGGGAATGCTCCTAAACCCTTTTTCTGGCCAGCGTCAGACTCAAACTTGCTCATGTGGAGGCTGTGATGAGCTCACAGTTGGAGTACCCTGGAGTGGATCTCACAGGAGAAATTCCATCCTGGACAGTTAAAGCCTTCCTGATTCTTCCTGTATGTGTTTAAATAGAATCATAAAATCAATAAGATTGGAAAAGACCTCAAGGATCATCAAATCCAACCTGTCACCCAACACCTCCTGACTAACTAAACCATGGCACCAAGTGCCACATCCAATCCCCTCTTGAACAACTCCAGGGATGAGGACTCCACCACCTCCCTGGGCAGCACATCCCAATGGCTAACAACTCTCTCTGGGAAGAACTTTCTGCTCACCTCCAGCCTCAAATGGATGTTTTGAAGCTACTGTGTCTCATCAACCTCTTGTTTTCTTGCAGAGGAGTGGGTTTTGATTCTCCTGTACCAACAGGAAAAAACCCCACACCCAACCAGCAACAAAAAGCTGCCTAGAGCTGAGTGCACGCACAGGTCTGCTTCCACATCTCCACAACAAGCCTGCTGCCTTCCCAGGCAATGCTGCTGGTGGAATTTTCCTTCTCCTTGGGTGGCTGAGGTTGACTGACTGTGAGTTTTATAACAGCACCTGAGGCAGGCAGTAATCACAGCAACATGCACTGTCTGGAGCCCATTACTCTTCGCCTGCTGCAGTTTTGCTGGGTGGCTGCAAACACCCAACCGACCAAAAACGTGCCCCAAAGAGTTCTGCTTCACACTCATCCTGAAATGCTGGGTGCTGGGGGTGAATCATTGTTCAATTGGGAGGTGATTCATTCTGGGTCTTACTAATGAAAAGCTTTTTTGTTGATTTGTAATGAAAATCTATTCCCCACCCCCTGTTCTTAGTCCCTCTCTTCCACTCTCCTGCAAGCAGCAGCCACGGTGCCTGGAATAAATGGATTTAGCTTTTGAGCATTTGCTGTGTCTGAAGTGATGCTTTTAACCTCTCAGCTGGGCTGAGAAATGTGTTTTGGGGTTGGTTGGATGTTTTTTTTAATTCAGTTTTCCTAGTGTTCTGTTGTCTGTTGAAACCTGTGCTCTGGTGAGTTCAGTGTGGCTTTCCTGAAGAAGAGGGTATCCCAAACCAACCTCATGAGGTTCAACAAGACCGAGTGCAAGCTCCTGCAGCTGGGCCAGGGCAATCCCAAGCACTGATATAGGTTGGGCAGGGTCTGGCTTGAGAGCAGCCCTGAAGAAAAGGCCTTGGGGGTGCTGGGGGAGGAGAAGCTCAACAGGAGCCAGCAGTGAGCACTTGCAGCCCAGAGAGCCAAGCAGAGCCTGGGCTGCAGCAAGAGAAGCGTGGCCAGCAGGGCCAGGGAGGGGATTCTGCCCCTCTGCTCCACCCTGGTGAAGCCCCACCTGGAGCTCTGTGTCCAGTTCTGGAGCCCCTAGGACAGGAAGGATCTGGAGGTGCTGGAAGGTGTCCAGAGAAGGGCCACGAGGATGAGCAGAGGGCTGGAGCTGCTCTGCTGTGGAAACAGATGGAAAGAGTTCGGGTGGTTTGGTGTGGAGAAGAGAAGGCTGTGAGGAGACCTTCTTGTGGCCTTCCAGGATCTGAAGGGGGCTCCAAGAAAGCTGGGGAGGGACTTTTGAGGGTGTCAGGGAGTGATAGGACTGGGGGGAATGGATGCCAGCTAGAGGAGGGCAGATTGAGCTTGGATGTTAGGAAGAAGTTGTTCCCCATGAGGGTGGTGAGAGACTGACAGAGGTTGCCCAGGGAGGTGGTGGAAGCCTCCTGCCTGGAGGGTTTTTCAGCCAGGCTGGATGTGGCTGTGAGCAACCTGTGTGACGTGTCCTTGGCCATGACAGGGCGGGTTGGACCTGGCTGATCCTTGAGGTCCCTTCCAACCCTGACAGTTCTGTGATTCTATAATTTCCAGGAGTGCTCAGGAGATGTTCACAGCATGAGGAGTTCCTGTGCCTCCCTGCAGATCAGCAGTCATCTCCAGTGAGGCCTGGATGGAGACTGGGCTGACAGGCTCAGGCTGCACTCCTTAAGCAGATGAGAAATCAATGAAGCAGTTCAGGAGAGTTTTGTGGTGTGCCTGTAGAAGGGCAGAGAGTAGGAAAAACAGCAACACCACCTGGGAGAGATTATGAGAAGGGGGGAAATGACTCGCTTAGCTGGGAGGTCTGTCCAGTTGTGAATGTAATTTTATTTTAAAGATGCAGTTTCACATGGAAACTTTGACTTTGGAGCAGGCAGCTGTGGTGAGCTCTTGGTCAAGGGTGTTTTGCATGAAACTGGCAGGGTGTCATCAGCCAGTGAGTGGCTGTTGCACAGCAACAAACTTCCACACTGAAGCTTAGATGAGGAGCAACTTAGACTGAACACACAGTGGAAAGATCAGAGGAAAGGCAGACTGAGGGAGTTAGGGCTGGTCAGCATGGAGAGGAGAAGGCTCCAGGCAGACCTCAGAGCAGCCTTCCAGTATGTGAGGGGGGCTACAGGAGAGCTGGGGAAGGACTTCTGACAAGGGCTGGGACTGACAGGATGAGGGGGAATGGGTCCCAGCTAGAGGAGGGCAGATTCAGCTTGGGTATTAGGAAGAAGTTGTTCCCCATGAGGGTGGTGAGAGACTGGCACAGGTTGCCCAGGGAGGTGGTGGAAGCCTCATGCCTGGAGGTGTTTGCAGCCAGGCTGGCTGTGGCTGTGAGCAACCTGCTGTAGTGTGAGGTGTCCCTGGCCATGGCAGGGGGGTTGGACCTGGCTGATCCTTGAGGTCCCTTCCAACCCTGACAATTCTGTGATTCCATGATTCTGCCACTGCTGAATCTACAACCTGAGTGTCCGGGCAGTTCAGGCAAGCCCAGTTCTCTGGAAGACAGAGGAGATAGCATGTCAGGTCCATTAGCCTGCGTGAGGAGAAGATGGAAATTGCCTGGATGGACTCATGCAGCATCTTTGAGGTCCCTTCCAACCCTAACAATAATTCTAATTGCCACTTCTAGAATCATCCAAATGACCTCCTCCAAGCTTAGACTTTCCCCCAGGATTTCACTTTGTGTCCTTTGCCAAGCTAACGAGCAGGCAGCTTGAGGAGACAGCTTGCCATACATATCCCTAGCCTATTTCCTGCACATTTATTTGATTCCTACATTTCAGAGGGGGAGATTCCTCCTCCCTGGAGGTGTTCAAGGCCAGGTTGGATGAGGCCTTAAGCAACCTGGGCTAGTGTGAGGTGTCCCTGCCAATGGCAGGGGGGTTGGACCTAGATGATCCTTAAGGTCCCTTCCAACCTAAACCATTCTATGAATCAGCTCTACAGGAATAAAATGATGACAGTCCCAAAGGACATCACTGAAGGCAAAAACAACCCCTGCAGATGCACTGATTTGTGCTCACAGTTATGTCCATCTTAACCCCCACTTAGTTTGGACATAACTGAAAGCTGGCTTTGAGTCTGTCCTGGACCTCCCTGTAGTGCTGTACTTGCTTTGTGCAGCTGATCTTTAAACTAACAGAGCCAGAAGGAAGAGAGGGCTGGTTTGGAGTGAGTCTCAGTAAAGGGAGGCACCTCCAACAAAGAGGTTTTGTGTCCAGGGATTTCAGTTCCTTTGTCTGCAAGCTGTGAAAGCTGTGTGCCGGCCTCCTGTGTTAAAAATGAAAGCAAAGCAGCAATGGTTGAGTTTTCCCCTTGTGCCTGGCAATCAGCTGCTGCTGAACAGTTTTCAGTTTTCATCTGACACTGCAGCATTGATAACCCAAGCTGGGATGGAACAGCTGCAGCCTGGACCTGTCTGATACAGCACTGAAGACATCACAGAATCACAGAAACATTCAGGTTGGAGCAGATCCTCAGGATCACCAAGTCCAGCCATTAACCCTGCCCTGCAAGGGCCACCCCTAAACCATAGCCCCAAGCACCACATCCAAACCACCCTTAAGCACACCCAGGCCTGAGGACTCCACCACCTCCCTGGACAGCTCATTCCAGTGCCTGACCACTCTTGATGGGAAAAATATTTTCCTACTGTCCATGCATACGTCTTTGCAGCTGGAGTCAGCTTTGGAGCCCTCACTCCAAGAAGGACATTGAGGGGCTGGAGCAGGTCCAGAGAAGGGCAACAAAGCTGGGGAATGGTCTGGAGAACAGGGCTGGGGAGGAGCAGCTGAGGGAGCTGGGGGTGTTCAGTCTGGAGATGAAGAAGCTGAGGGGAGACCTCATTGCTCTCTACAGCTCCCTGGAGGGAGGTTGGGATAAGCTGGGTGTTGGGCTCTTCTCTGCAGTATCAGGGAGGTGATGGAGTCCCCATCCCTGGAAGTGTTCAAAAAAGGCTTGGGTGTGGCACTTGGAGCCACGGTTTAGTTGTCAGGAAGTGCTGGGTGTTAGGTAATAGGTTGGACTTGATGATCTCTGAGGTCTTTTCCAACCTGGCTAATTCTATTCTATTCTATTCTATTCTATTCTATTCTATTCTATTCTATTCTATTCTATTCTATTCTATTCTATTCTATTCTATTCTATTCTATTCTATTCTATTCTATTCTATTCTATTCTATTCTATTCTGTCAGGGAGGGAGAGGGAAGAAAGGGACTGGTCTGAATTTGTGCCAAGGGATGTTCGGGTTGGAGATTAGGAAATATTTCTTTGCAGCTGGGGTAAGTCTTGAGCCTCTCTCTCCAAGAAGGACATTGAGGGGCTGGAGCAGGTCCAGAGAAGGGCAACAAAGCTGGGGAAGGGTCTGGAGAACAGGGCTGGGGAGGAGCAGCTGAGGGAGCTGGGGGTGTTCAGTCTGGAAAAGAGGAGGCTGAGGGGAAACCTCAGTGCTCTCTACAAGTCCTTGGAAGGAGGTTGGAGCCAGGTGGGGGTTGGGCTTTTTATCTAAGGAATAGGGCAAGAGGAAATGGTCTCAAGTGGTAGCAAGGGAGATTTAGTTTGGATATTAAGAAAAAACTCTTCACAAAAAGGGCTGTCAAGCACTGGAGCACGCCTCCTTCACAGACAGGGAGAGTGCTCTGTGGAGACTGCAACAGCTGGGGGCAGGAGTTGATCTGCTGGAGGGTAGAGAGGCTCTGCAGAGGGATCTCGACAGGCTGGGTAGATGGGCAGAGTCCAAGGGCATGAGATTGAACACATCCAAGTGCCAGGTTCTGCACATTGGCCACAGCAACCCCATGCAGAGCTACAGGCTGGGGTCAGAGTGGCTGAGAGCAGCCAGGCAGAGAGGGACCTGGGGGTGCTGGTTGATGGTAGGCTGAACATGAGCCTGCAGTGTGCCCAGGCAGCCAAGAGGGCCAATGGCATCCTGGCCTGCATCAAGAACAGCGTGGCCAGCAGGAGCAGGGAGGTCATTCTGCCCCTGTACACTGCACTGGTTAGGCCACACCTTGAGTCCTGTGTCCAGTTCTGGGCCCTTCAGTTTAGGAAGGAGGTTGACTTGCTGGAAGGTGTCCAGAGAAGGGCAACGAAGTTGGTGAGGGGTTTGGAACACAGCCCTGTGAGGAAAGACTGAGGGAGCTGGGGTTGCTCAGCCTGGACTCAGGGGTGACCTTCTTGCTCTCTACAACTACCTGAAGGGAGGTTGTAGACAGGCAGAGGTTGGTCTCTTCTCCCAGGCAGCCAGTACCAGAATGAAAGGACACAGTCTCAGGCTGCACCAGGGGAGGTTTAGGCTGGAGGTTAGGAAGAAGTTCTATACATAGAGAGTGATTGCCCATTGGAATGTGCTGCTTGGGGAGGTGGTGGAGTCACCATCACTGGAGGTGTTCAGGAGGAGACTTGATGGGGTGCTTGGTGCCATGGGTTAGTTGTTTAGGTGGGTTGGATTGGTTGATGGGTTGGACACAATGATCTTGAAGGTCTCTTCCAACCTGGTCTATTCTATTCTATTCTATTCTTTTGTCTCTTGGAGTCTATCCAGTTTCTCCAGTTTGATGTTCAAGAGGGAGAGAAAAACGGTAAGGTGTGCTGAGACTCACCTTGGTGTTGAGGCACATTTGGGAGAATCCTGATTATTAATCACAGAGTTATCAGGCTTGGAAGGGATGTCAAGAATGATCTACTTCCAACCCCCCTGCCATGGGCAGGAACACTTCACACTAGATCAGGTTGCCCAGAGCCTTATCACAGAATGTTAGGGGGTGGAAGGGACCTCCAGAGATCATCCAGTCCAATTTCCCTGCCACAGCAGGAGCACCTAGAGCAGATCAGACAGGAACTGCGCCAGGCAGGTCTTGAATATCTCCAGAGAAGGAGACTCCACAACCCCCCTGGGCAGCCTCTTCCAGTATTCTGTCACCCTCACAGGGAAAAAAGTTCTTCCTCCTCTTTCCATGGAACTTCCTCTGCCTCAGCTTCCACCAGTGCCCTTTGTCCTGTCCTTGGGCATCACCCAGCAGAGCCTGGCTCCAGCCTCTGGGCACTCACACTGCACATCTTTATCAACAAGAATGAGGTCACCCTCAGGCTCCTCCTCTCCAAGCTACAGAGCCCTCAGCTCCCTCAGGCTTTCCTCATCAGGAAGATGTTCCACTCCTTTCATCATCTTTGTGGCTCTGTGCTGGACTCTTCCCCTCTTGACCTGAGGAGCCCAGAACTGGACACAATATTCCAGATGTGGCCTCACCAGGGCAGAGCAGAGGGGCAGGAGAACCTCTCTGGACCTACTCACCACAGCCCTTCTAATCCACCCCAGGATGCCCTTGGCCTTCTTGGCCACATGAACACATTGCTAGTTCACGGTCACACTTCCATTCACCAGGACTCCCAGGTCCTTTTCCTCTTCACTGCTCTACCAATGAAGTACCCACACCTAATCTTGCCTCCTCTGTATTGCTTTGGGCCAGAGATGTGCAATGAACTTATCACAAGAGGTGGGGTAACTCCTGTGCCCTTCCTTCCAGGCTTGTTCTAATCCATCAGAATGGCTGTGAAGATGGAAACCTCTCCCTGGAAGTGTTCCAAGTTCAGGCTGGATGAACCTTTGAGCCACCTGGTCCAGTGGAAGGCGTCTCTTCCAAAGGCACAGGGGGTTGGAACTAGATGATCTTTAAGGTCTTTTCCAACACAGCCCATTCTATGCTTCTCAGTCATTTCCTCTGCTCTTCATTGCTGAGACACAGGCTTAGCTTGGGCCCTCTGTATTAAAGAGGCTTGTAGCTCATTGGGCACACAATCTACACTGCAGGCTTCAGGTTCACCCTCAACATGAGGAAGAACTTCTGTACTGTGAGGGTCCCAGAGTACTGCAACAGGCTGCCCAGAGAGATTGTGGAGTCTCCTTCTCTGGAGCCTTTCCAGCCCTGTCTGGATGTATTCCTGTGTGACCTGTGCTGGATTCTCTGGTCCTGCTGTGGCAGGGGATTGGACTGGAAGATCTCCAGAAGTCCCTTCCAACCTCTAACATCCTAGCATCCTGTGAACTACTGCTAAATCAAAGACAGCCTGCCTCACCAGGCTGGCCAGCCTGCTGCCAGAGGTGCCCTTGCCTCTTCCAGACAGGTGTATTCCATCCCTTCCTAACAGCATATAGACATCAAAGAGTGTCCCAAGTCACAGCAATGCAGGCTTCAAGGGTTCTTGAGAGACTGCAGCTGTCACTTGCCAGCACAGCAAGCACCATCCTATACATCCTCTCATGGTCACAAGCCAGGCAGAGGAGCTGCCACAGAAGTGGGGAGTGAAAGAGCTGTCTCAAGGCTGTGGGCTTCACATCTGCAACAATATTTTGGCTGCTTTTCACTTGCTCTGATTCTCAATGTGAGATTTTGTGTGTGTGTGTGGACAAAGGTCTGCCCAATCAATAGGAACCTTGACTCCTAAAGCAAATTAAGGCATTTCAAACCAGTTATCCCATGGCTTAAATGCCAAGGGATGAGAAATTCTGCAGTGCAGTGCTTGAACACATAAATCCAGCAAACTGGAAAGCATTTGGAGAGAGATCATTGAAATGTAACCACACAGCTTCTGAGCAGAAAGGGCAGCAAGGTGAGAATTCTCCCCAAGCCCATGGAACTGCTCAGTGTTACCCATGAAGCTGATCCTGCTTGCTCAGCACATTAAAGAGCTTCAAACAAACCAGCCCTGCCAACCCAGGTCGACCATGACCAAGGAGGATTGAACTGAGTTTGCAGCTGAAGTAAAATCACTGCTGCCTGTGATAGGATATCCCCCTGGAGCACCTCACTGCAGCACACCCTCTCTGCTACTGCTTCCAGAGAGGGCAGCTGAGCCAAGGAACCTGCCTGGTAGCCCTGCTGGGGAGAATGCTTGGAGCAGATGGTTGAGTGGCAATGGCAAATGGAGCTCTAAGCACTCTCTGCTCTTTCACGAATGCTGCCAGAGTGCCATCAGTCCATATTTTAGCAGCAGCAGCCTTGTGCTTTCCTTCCTTGGATGGAGAGCAGCCAGGCAGAAAGGGACCTGGGGGTGCTGGTTGACAGCAGCTGAACATGAGCCAGCAGTGTGCCCAGCTGGCCAAGAAGGCCAATGGCATCCTGGACTGCATCAGGAAGAGTGTGGCCAGCAGGAGCAGGGTGGTCATAGTGCCCTGTGCTCAGCACTGGTTAGGCCACACCTTGAATCCTGTGTCCAGTTCTGGGCTCCTCAGTTTAAGAAGGACATTGAGACACTTGAATGTGTCCAGAGAAGGGCAACAAAGCTGGGGAGGGGTCTGGAGCACAGCCCTGTGAGGAGAGGCTGAGGGAGCTGGGGTTGCTTAGCCTGGAGAAGAGGAGGCTCAGGGGAGACCTCATTGCTGTCTACAACTCCCTGAAGGGAGGTTGTAGCCAGGAGGGGGTTGGTCTCTTCTCCCAGGTAGCCAGCCCCAGAACAAGAGGACACAGTCTCAAGTTGTGCCAGGGGAGGTTTAGGATGGATGTTAGGAAGAAATTCTTCCAGCAAGAGAGATTGGCCATTGGGATGTGCTGCCCAGGGAGGTGGTGGAGTCACCATTACTGAAGGTGTTTAAGAAGAGCCTGGATGAGGCACTTGGTGCCATGGTTTAGTTGATTAGGTGGTGTTGGGTAATAGGTTGGACTCAGTGATCTCAGAGTTCTTTTCCAACCTGGATAATGCTATTCTATTCTATTCTATTCTATTCTATTCTATTCTATTCTATTCTATTCTATTCTATTCTATTCTATTCTATTCTATTCTATTCTATTCTATTCTATTCTGTTATATTCCATTCCATTCCATTCCATTCCATTCCATTCCATTCCATTCCATTCCATTCCATTCCATTCCATTCCATTCCATTCTCTTTTTGGTGGTGCCCAGTGATAGGACAAGGAACAATGAGTAGCATACAGGAGATTCCACCTCACTGTCAGGAGAAACTTTTGTGTGTAGATAACAGATTCCTGGAGCAGGCTGCCCAGAGAGGTTGTGAAGTCTCTCTGTCTGGAGCCTTTCCAAACCCAACTGGATGTGTTCCTGTGTGACCTGTCCTGGGTCATGCTGCTCTGGCAGTGGGGCTAGACTGGATGATTTCTGGATGTCCCTTCCAATACTAACATTCTGTGTGATTCTGTGACCCAGGGATCCTTGCTACCCCCTCCCTATTTATAACATGGTCTTATGGAGAGAAAAAGAAATACCTAAGTCACTGTCCTTAACACTTTGCCCAAAGAGGGGTGGTGCAGTACCCCTAATGGCTTGATGTGTAGTGGAGACTTTATTTGAGTGGGGAACTGGCTTGAGAGCAGCCCTGAAGAAAAGGCCTTGGGGGTGCAGGTGGAGGAGAAGCTCAACAGGAGCCAGCAGTGAGCACTTGCAGCCCAGAGAGCCAAGCAGAGCCTGGGCTGCAGCAAGAGAAGTGTGGCCAGCAGGGCCAGGGAGGGGATTCTGCCCCTCTGCTCCACTCTGCTGAGACCACACCTGGAGCACTGTGTCCAGTTCTGGAGCCCCTAGGACAAGAAGGATCTGGAGGTGCTGGAAGGTGTCCAGAGAAGGGCCATGAGGATGAGCAGAGGGCTGGAGCTGCTCTGCTCTGGAGACAGACTGAGAGAGTTGGGGCTGTTCAGTCTGGAGAAGAGAAGGCTCTGAGGAGACTTCATTGTGGCCTTCCAGTATCTGAAGGGGGCTCCAAGGAAGCTGGGGAGGGACTTTTGAGGGTGTCAGGGAGGGATAGGACTGGGGGGAATGGAGCAAAACTAGAAATGGGGAGATTGAGCTTGGATGTTAGGAAGAAGTTGTTCCCCATGAGAGTGTGAGAGACTGGCACAGGTTGCCCAGGGAGATGGTGGAAGCCTCCTGCCTGGAGGTGTTTGCAGCCAGGCTGGCTGTGGCTGTGAGCAAGCTGCTGTAGTGTGAGGTGTCCCTGGCCATGGCAGGGGGGTTGGAAGTGGCTGATCCTTGAGGTCCCTTCCAACCCTGACAATGCTGTGATTCCATGATTCTGCCACTGCTGAATCTACAACTTGAGTGTCCGGGCAGTTCAGGCAAGCCCAGTTCTCTGGAAGACAGAGGAGATAGCATGTCAGGTCCATTAGCCTGCGTGAGGAGAAGATGGAAATTGCCTGGATGGACTCATGCAGCATCTTTGAGGTCCCTTCCAACCCTAACAATGATTCTAATTGCCACTTCTAGAATCATCCAAATGACCTCCTCCAAGCTTAGACTTTCCCCCAGGATTTCACTTTGTGTCATTTGCCAAGCTCATGAGCAGGCAGCTTGAGGAGACAGCTTGCCATACATATCCCTAGCCTATTTCCTGCACATTTATTTGATTCCTACATTTCAGGGGAGGGGGGGAATAGGCCAAGCAATCATTCTGATGTAGAGAGATGCATCTAAGACTACATCTCCTCCTTTACTATTTCTTTGCATGCCCTGATCCAGATTTCTCTTGGCTGGGTTTGTTTCCTTATTGCAGGTGATTTAGGGGGGAGTCCATGGCCTTTGGGTACTTTTGCTGACCAGCTCTGGACTTTTACAGTCAAATTAATGGGCTCTGGAGAAGTGGGGAAGGTACACCCTGAGTTATTAAACATTCTGAGTTATTAAACAAGGGCTTAATGTTTGGAGTGTTTATATTAAAACAATAAACAGTCCACACACTGAGGGGGGGGAAAGAAAAGAACAGAGTAAGGATCAGCTTGAAGAAGATACCCAAAGGAGGATTTTTCTCTCTGTGTAAGCAAATCCCTTGGAAGCAATTCTGCCTGGATTGTTCCAAGGAGAAATGAGGTCACATTTGGCCTGCACGACTTTATTGTCAGGGTAACCTGCTCCTTTGGCTCCTCCTGCTCAGCTCTGGGTCTGGCTTTTTGTGTGTGCTTGTGTGCACTTTCTCACTGACAGCACATGGGGAGAGCCCTGCAAAGGAGCTGACTGTTGGGCTTTAATTCCTGTATCACTGTGGGTTCTTCCTCTGTTGCTGCAGGTGCTTTGGCAAGCTGTGGGCCAAAAAAAGTTACTGAATGTTTAGGCTTCTTTGATCTTGGCATTCATTTTGGTTTCTTTTTCAAGCAAACCTATTTCCAGCACTAGAGGCTGTTCTGTTTTGTAGGCTCTGGAGCCTGTGTTGTAGAAAACAGGCTTCCAACAATAACAACTGTGCAAAGTAATTTCAAAGTAACCTCCTATTATCTAGTTGACAAGGAACAAAGAACATTAGTGCTGGAAATCCAACATTTAAGAGCTCTTTGGCCTTTTTCAGTTCAAGAAGAACCTCAGGGAACTGCTTGAAAGAGTCCAGCGCTGAGCCACAAACATGCTGCAGGCAGTGGAAGATCTCCCTGTGAGGACAAGCTGGGGGAGCTGGGGCTTGGAGCAGAGGAGCCTGAGGGTGACCTCATTGCTGGGGATAAAGATGTGCAGGGCAGTGTGGGGAGGGTGGAGCCAGGCTCTGCTCAGGGATGTCCTTGAATCCTGTGTCCAGGTCTGGGACCCGCAATTTAAGAAGGACATTGAGACACTTGAACATGTCCAGAGAAGGGCAATGAGGCTGGGGAGGGGTCTGGAGCACAGCCCTGTGAGGAGAGGCTGAGGGAGCTGGGGTTGCTTAGCCTGGAGACGAGGAGGCTCAGGGGAGACCTTCTTGCTGAAGGGAGGTTGTAGCCAGGTGGGGTTTGGTCTCTTCTCCCAGGCACCCAGCACCAGAACAAGAGGACACAGTCTCAAGCTACATCCAAGGGAAGTTTAGGGTGGAGGTGAGAAGAATGTTCTTTACAGAGCAATTTGCCTTTGGGATGTGCTGCCCAGGGAGGTGGTGGAGTCCCCATCCCTGGAGGTGTTCAAGAGGGGATTGGATGTGGCACTTGGAGCCATGGTTTAGTAGTCATGAGGTGTTGGGTGACAGGTTGGACTTGATGATCTCTGAGGTCTTTTCCAACCTTATTAATTCTATGATTCTGTGATTCTATGTCCAAGGACAGGCCAAGGGGCACTGGGGGCAAGCTGGAGCAGAGGAGGTGCCACAGGAACAGAAGGGAAAACTTTTTCCCTGTGAGGGTCACAGAGCCCTGGAGCAGGCTGCCCAGAGAGGTTATGGAGTTTCCTCTGCAGACATTCAAACCCCACCTGGATGTGTTCCTGTGTGACCTGTCCTGGGTGATCCAGCTCTGGCTGATCTCTGGAGGTGCCTTCCAACCCCTAACATTCTGTGGTTCTGTGATTCAAGAGCAAAAAGTGGACGTGTGATTCAGCTGTGGTCTTGTGCTTTTTTGAGAGCTTTATTATCAGTCTGATGCTGAAAATGTCACCATGGGTGCCATAGTTATCAGTGCAGTTATCAGGTACCTATGAGGTAGCTATTAGTGCCCTTAACTGTTACTCTATGGTCTACACACAGCCTCAGTGGATGTCAACTTTGCCCCTGTATCCTCACACTTGTATGAGTTCAGACTTTATGCTATTTCTATGCTTCATACAATACTCTGAGCCAAGCCAATGTATGTTCCACACCAGAGGTGTGCAATCCTCTCCCAGCATCACAGGGATGAAGAGCAAGCAGAGTCCCACACAGCGAGGTGTATAAAGCCCACAGGGCAAAATGGTTTCAAACTAGAGCAGAGCAGATTTAGATTGGATGTTAGGAGCAGGTTCTGCACCATGAGGGTGGTGAAATACTGGAACAGGTTGCCCAGGGTGGTGGCTGGGGCTCCATCTCTGGAGATATTCAAGGTGAGGCTCAACAGGGCTCTGGGCAGCCTGATCTAGTTGAGGATGTTCCTGCTGAGTGCAGAGGGGTTTGGACTGGATGACCTTTGGAAGTCCCTTCCAACCCAAACCATTCTGTGGTTCTGTGATTTGTTGATTCATTGATTCATTGATTGTATGGTTGTATGATGCTGTGATTCTGTGATTCTATGATCTTGAACTGGAGATGTTTTCTAAGATGGCTTTGAGGTTGCACAGGTCTGAGCCCTGGACCAGGGACTGCTCCAGACTCCACCACAACTTGTGAAACAAGAAGGCTCTGTTCTTAGCAAAGGCCCTTGTGAAGCATGGATCTGGTGACAACACAGCTCAGAAATCTGAATGGACAGATCCCAGAAATAGAATGGAATGGAATGGAATGGAATGGAATGGAATGGAATGGAATGGAATAGAATAGAATAGAATAGAATAGAATAGAATAGAATAGAATAGAATAGAATAGAATAGAATAGAATAGAATAGAATAGAATAGAATTAACCAGGTTGGAAGAGACCTTTGAGATCATCAAGTCCAGCCTATCACCCAACACCATCTAATCAACTAAACCACAGCACTAAGTGCCTCAACTAGTCTCTTTCTAAACACCTCCAGGGATGGTGACTCCACCACCTCCCTGGGCAGCACATCACAATTGCCAATTACTCTTTCTGGGAAGAACTTTCTCCTCACCCCCAGCCTAAACCTCCCCTGGTGCAACTAGAGACTGTGTCCTCTTGTTCTGGTGCTGGTTGCCTGGGAGAAGAGACCAACCCCTTCCTGGCTACAGCCTCCCTTCAGGGAGTTGTAGAGAGCAAGAAGGTCTCTCCTGAGCCTCCTCTTCTCCAGGCTAAGCAACCCCAGCTCCCTCAGCCTCTCCTCACAGGACTGTGCTCCAGACCCCTCCCCAGTTTTGTTGCCCTTCTCTGGACACCTTCCAGCATCTCAACATCTTTCTTAAACTGAGGAGCCCAGAACTGGACACAGGACTCAAGGTGTGGCCTAAGCAGTGCTGAGTACAGATCCCAGGATATTAGGGGTTGGAAGGGAACTCCAGAGATCATTGAGTCCAACCTCCCACCCCCAGCCAGAGCAGGACAAGTGGAAATTAAGACACTTGAGATGGAAGCAAAACTGCTTCAGCTTAAGTTCTAAGCTAAGTTGTGAAGGCAGTGGCATTTCAAACCCAATTAACAAGGTTATTTAATAAGCTGAGCTGGCATTGTGCAAATGGAGAACAGGAAAGAGGAGGGGAAGAAGCTCTGAGTAATGTCAAACCCCTTGGCACAGCCTGAGCGCTGTTAGAAGGCTGGGGGCTGATTTGAAAGGAAAAGTAATTAAGCCCGTGGAGGTAACAAGGCAAACCAGGATAAAATGCAACATAAGGGTTACCAGAGCCCCATCTCGAAGTTTAGCCCAATATTTTTCTTTCATAAAAATGGATTTCATTTTCTTTGTTTCTGACTAGGGAAATGCAGGAGATCTGCCTGGATTTCAGGCACGTGTTTGATTTGCTGCCATGGAGGAAATGAGCAGTCAAACTGAAATAAAAGGGGACTGGGGAGACAAGTGGCAAGGTGAGGAAGGAACTGGCTGAGGGAGCTGGGGTTGTTTAGCCTGGAGAAGAGGAGGCTCAGGGGAGACCTTCTTGCTCTCTACAACTCTCTGAAGGGAGGTTGTAGCCAGGTGGGGGTTGGTCTCTTCTCCCAGGCAAGCAGCACCAGAACAAGAGGACACAGTCTCAAGCTGCTCCAGGAGAAGTTTAGGGTGGAGGTGAGGAGAAAGTTCTTCCCAGAGAGAGTTGTTAGCCATTGGGATGTGCTGCCCAGGGAGGGGGTGGAGTCCCCATCCATGGAGGTGTTCAAGAGGGGATTGGATGTGGCACTTGGTGCCATGGTTTAGTAGTCATGAGGTGTTGGGTGACAGATCTTTGAGGTCTCTTCCAACCTTATAGATTCTATGATTCTATGAACAAGAAAAACTGTGTGGGATTTGCATAGGAGGGAGCTCCCAAGCTAAAGGGAAGTTCCTAGAGACATTCATAAAGGATCTGTGTGGGACCAATCTCACCTGGAGTTCTGCATCCAGCTCTAGAGCCCTCAACAGAAGTAGGGCATGGACCTGATGGAGAGTGGCCAGAGGAGAGCCACAAAGGCGATCTGTGCTCTGGAGCACCTCTGCTACGAGGACAGGCTGAGGGAGCTGGGGGTGTTCAGCCTGGAGAAGAGAAGGCTCCAGGGAGACCTAATAGCAGCCTGCCAGTACTACAAGAAGGCTGCAGAGGGACTGTTTGCAAAGGCCTGCAGGGATAGGACGAGGGAAAATGGCTTGAAATGAGAGAAGAGAAGATTTAGATTGGATGTTAGGAGCAGGTTCTGCACCATGAGGGTGGTGGAACACTGCAGTAGGTTGCCCAGGGAGGTGGTTGGGGTTCCATCCCTGGAGATATTCAAGGTGAGGCTTGACAGGGTTCAGAGCAACCTGATCTAGTTGAAGATGTCCGTGATGAGTGCAGGGGGTTGGACTGGGTGACCTTTGGAGGTCCCTTCCAACCTAAACCAGTCTATGACTGTGTAATTCTATAATATCTTCAGTAGAAATCACTAGCTGAGAAAGAGAGCAGTGACTTAAGAGCAACCTGCTGATGACCCAGGACGGTGATTGTCCACACTTGAAGGCCAAACACTATTTTAGAGGGGAATCAGCCTGGCTTGCAACCAAGGTCTTCCTAGACTGCCTTTCCCAAAGAAGGTTTGGCAGGTGAGAGGCAGCTGGCCATAGGCTTGCAAGGTCCTTTCACCTCCCACCTGAATGTTTGACAGCAGCTGAACGTGAGCCAACAGTGTGCCCAGCTGGCCAAGAAGGCCAATGGTCTCCTGGCCTGCATCAGGAACAGTGTGGCCAGCAGGAGCAGGGAGGTCATTGTGCCCTGTGCTCAGCACTGGTTAGGCCACACCTTGAGTCCTGTGTCCAGTTCTGGGCCACACAGTTTAGGAAAGATGTTGAGATGCTGGAAGGTGTCCAGAGAAGGGCAACAAAGCTGGGGAGGGGTCTGGAGCACAGCCCTGTGAGGAGAGGCTGAGGGAGCTGGGGTTGCTTAGCCTGGAGAAGAGGAGGCTCAGGAGAGACCTTCTTGCTCTACACAACTCCCTGAAGGGAGGTTGTAGCCAGGAGGGGGTTGATCTCTTGTCCCAGGTAATCAGCACCAGAAGAAGAGGACACAGTCTCAAGCTGTGCCAGGGGAAGTTTAGGCTGGATGTTAGGAAGAAATTGTTCATAGAAAGAGAGATTGGCCATTGGAATGTGCTGCCCAGGGAGGTGGTGGAGTCCCCATCCCTGGAGGTGTTTAGGAAGAGCCTGGATGAGGCTCTTGGTGCCATGGTTTAGTTGATCAGATGGTGTTGGATGATAGGTTGGACTTGATGATCTCTGAGGTCTTTTCCAACCTAGTTAATCTGTATTCTCTATTCTTAGCAGGTCCTGTGCTCCTGGCAGGGCATCACCAGTAACATCCACTGGAGCCCCAGAGCAGCACCAGCTCAGAGCTGTGTCCAAGGCAACATGCTCAGCCTCTCTGCAGGGCACAGGAACTCTGGCAGAGTGCTGTATGAAGGCTTTTATACGGCTCCTGGGTCAGAGCTGGCTTGCAGCTGCCCAGCTTGGCACTGGGACTCAGATGTAGACAAAGCCTAAGCTAGCTTGGCTGGTCCAGCCCTACCCAAGTGAAGGCTGAGCAGAAATTGGATTATGTGGTAATTGCAGGAATGGAATTATACTAAATTGTTTCCTTAAATAAAAGGGAGCTGGATTTGATGCTCCCTCCAGTCCTATCTCCTAAGCTTTTAAGTCATGCCTAACTGCCTCTGTGACTCTTTTGGCAGCCAGACCTTGCCAGGATGGTCTGTGGCCAAAGGCTGTACACCTAATTAATTCTTCAAGAGAGGTGGAATGGAGCTTCTGCCACCTCTGTGCAACTTTGTGCTGCTGGAGGAGTCTCTGCAGTCTAGATGGAATAGACAGCAAGAAACAGCTTTGGCAGAAGCTGAGCACAGCTCACTGAGAGCAGCCCAAGAAACAGCAAGGGAGGGGAATCTCTGCCTGAAAGAGGCCATAGGCTTACTTGAAGGAGCCAGGGAATCAGCTCTTTGGTAGCAAGGCCATGTGGCTGTGCTGGAGAAAGGGAGAGCTATGGCCTGGGTTTATGTGGCAAGGGTTTGGCAGCAGGGGGACTACAGTGGTGCCTTCTGTGAGAAGCTGCAAAAAGCTTACTCTGTGTCTGATAGAGCCAGTGCAAGCCCCTGGCCAAGGCTGAGCCATGCCAGTGCCAGCACCTCTGGGATAACACATTTAAGAGGGAGGAAAAAACCTGTGCAGGTGCAGCTGGAGAGAAGACTGAGAGTGTGAGAGAGAAACAACCCTGCCGACACAGAGCTCAGCGAAGGAGGAGGGGGAGGAGGTGCTCCAGCCACTGTACAACCCCAGGTCTGAGGGTCTGGATGCTTGCATGAGGCTGTGACCCGATGGGATAGGCTTTTGGCAGGACTTGTGGACCCATGGAGAGAGAGGAGCCCAGGGAGAGAGAGGAGACCAGGGAGAGAGAGGAAGCCATGGAGAGAGAGGAGCCCAGGGAGAGAGAGGAGCCCATGGAGAGAGAGGAGCCCAGGGAAAGAGAGGAGACCAGGGAGAGAGAGGAGACCAGGGAGAGAGAGGAAGCCATAGAGAGAGAGGAGACCAGAGAGAGAGAGGAGACCAGGGAGTGAGAGGAAGCCATGGAGAGAGAGGAGACCAGAGAGAGAGAGGAAGCCATGGAGAAAGAGGAGACCAGGGAATGAGAGGAAGCCATGGAGAGAGAGGAGACCAGGGAGAAAGAGGAAGCCATGGAGAAAGAGGAGACCAGGGAGTGAGAGGAAGCCATGGAGAGAGAGGAGCCCATGGAGAGAGAGGAAGCTATGGAGAGAGAGGAAGCCATGGAGAGAGAGGAGACCAGGGAGAAAGAGGAAGCCATGGAGAAAGAGGAGACCAGGGAGTGAGAGGAAGCCATGGAGAGAGAGGAGCCCATGGAGAGAGAGGAAGCTATAGAGAGAGAGGAAGCCATGGAGAGAGAGGAGCCCATGGAGAGAGAGGAAGCCATGGAGAGAGAGGAGCCCATGGAGAGAGAGGAAGCCATGGAGAGAGAGGAGCCCATGGAGAGAGAGGAAGCCATGGAGAGAGAGGAAGCCATGGAGAGAGAGGAGCCCATGGAGAGAGTGGAGCCCATGGAGAGAGTGGAGCCCATGGTGGAGCAGTTTTGCTGGCAGGACCTGTGAGCTCGTGGGGGACACACACCCTGGAGCAGTCTGTTGCTGAAGCCATGGAGGAGATGCATGCAGAGGGAGCAGCAGCAGCTGTGTGATGAACTGGCCATAACTCCCCTTCCCTGACTGTGCTGCCTGGAGGGGAAAAGGCAGAGAAAACTGGGAGTAGAGTTAAGCCCAGGAAGAAGAGAGGGGTGAGGGGGAGGTGTGTGTTTGGTTTTATTTCTCATTAACCTACCCTGATTAGATTGGTAGCAAATGAAATTGATTTCACCCCCCAGACCAAGTCTGTTTTGCCTGTGACCATCATTTGTGAATGACCTCTCCCTGCCCTTATCCCACTAACCTTTGGTTACTTTTTCCCCCTCTCATGCCCAGTTGAGAAGGGGGAGGTGATAGAGCAGCTTTGGTGGGCACCTGGCATCCAGCCAGGGTCAGCTCCCCACAAGGCAGCAGGAAAAGATGGTCAAGCTTGTGTTTGGGAGAAGCTCAAGGCTTCTGACATGAGCCAGCAATGGTCCCTGGCAGCCCAGCAGGCAGCTGTGTGCTGAGCTGCAGCCAAAGCAGGGAGAGCAGCAGCACAGGGAGGGGATTCTGCTCCTCTGCTCTGCTCTGCTGAGACCCCACCTGCAGCACTGCCTCCAGTTCTGGTGCCCCCAGCACAAGAAGGACATGGAGCAGGCCCAGGGGAGGCCAGAAAGATGATGAGAGGTCTGGAGAACCTCTCCTTTGGGGACAGGCTGGGAGAGCTGGGACTGTTCAGCCTGGAGAAGGCTCCAGGGAGACCTTAGAGCAGCCTTCCAGTACCTGAAGGGGGCTCCAGGAGAGCTGGGGAGGGACTTCTGACAAGGGCTGGGAGTGACAGGATGAGGGACAATGGCGCTGGGTTGGAAGAGGGCAGATTGAGACTGGAAATGAGGGAGAAATTCTTTGCACAATTGTCCTGTAAAGAAACCTTTCCAAAGCAGCTGGAGCAGCCTGCCAGGGCAGGTGACCTGCACACAGCCACGCTGCAGTGCTTCCTGCACCTCCAGTAGAGAGGGTGGCAAAGAGCATGGGGCTGCAGCTGGCCAGACCTTTCCTACACCCTGCTGGATGACAGGCAGGATCTGAAATGTCAGTGCTGGGCAGGCTTTGGTTAGGAGCTTGCCAGTTTTCCCAGTCAGTGCCTTTCCCTCCTCCTTGCCAGGCATCTGAAGGGTGGATTGAGGACTGGGGAGCCCCAGCATTTCCAGATAGCTGGAGAAACTGTCCCTCCTGAGAGCAAGCATCTCTGTGCCTGGGGATGGGAACTTTGTGATGACTTTCCCTGTGACATGTCTCTGCCCCAGATCTACTGCATGAATCACAGAGCATAGAAGATATCTGGTTGGAAGAGACCTCCAAGCCCATCCAGTCCAACCCTCCACCCAGTGTTGAAGGGTCAACTCTAAACCATGCTGCTAAGCACCACACTGCTCGAACACCTCCAGGGATGGTGACTCCAGCACTGCCCAGGGCAGGCTGTTCCAATGTTTGAGAACCTTCTCTGGGAAGAAATATTTCCTAGCATCCAGCCTGAACCTCCCCTGCTGCAGCTTGGAGCCATTTCCTCTGCTCCTGTCACTTGACATCATGGAGCAGAGCCTGCCCCCTCCTTGCTCCAACCTCCCTTCAGGTCTGACATCAGGTTGAAGGTCCCAGGCCCTTCAAGTCCCTCAGCTCTGGACTTCTACTGTTTGAGCTGCTCATGATCTAGCAGGATCTAGTAGCCTGCTGGGCATGCAGCTGGCCACCACTCACCCACTGGAGCCTGGTCTGCAACAATGCACAGCTGCTGCTGTCCCCAATCATTGTGCTGGATGCAGTTTGGTGACTGCCAGGGATCTTAGGGCACACATTTCACTTGGAAACACCTTGTTGTGGGAGTGGTTCTGAGAAGAAACATGGCTGGCTTTCAGTGCCGGGAAAATTTTCCAGTGCTTGACTTTTCCTCCCAAAGCAGGGTGAAAAAAAATGTTCTGGTAATTGGGAAATGATCAGAGAATGGAAACTCATCCCCCAGGCCAAGTCTATTTATGAGCAGACTAAGTCAAGGACTCATCTACCAACTCCAGGCTGCTTAGCCTTTAATTGGATTGGAAGTCTGAGCTGTTGTGTTGTCCTTCTGCTTTGCTTTCCATAACCTCCTTGAGGTTCTTCCTACCTTCCTTTGGATGTGATAGCTCTTGGAATCCACTAAGAAAGCATGCCAAAGAGTGGCAGTTCCAGGGAGGTTCTCCTTCATCTCTACTCTGCCCTACTGAGACCTCACCTGGAATATTGCATCCAGCTCTGGGCTCTCCAGTTCAGGAGGGACAGGGATCTGCTGGAGAGAGTCCAAGGGAGGCTACAAGGATGCTGAAGAGACTGGGGCACTGCCTGGTGAGGAGAGGCTGAGAGCCCTGGGGCTGTTTAGTCTGGAGAGGAGAAGATTGAGAGGGGATCTGATCAATGTCTATCAATATCTGGGGGCTGGGGGTCAAGAAGGAGGAGACAGAGACAGGCTCTGCTCAGCTGTGCCCTGTGATAGGACAAGGGGCAATGGATGGATACTACAGTGCAGGAGGTTCCACCTCAACATGAGGAGGAATTTCTTGACTTTGAGGGTCACAGAGCCCTGGAGCCCTGGAGGTTGTGGAGTCTCCTTCTCTGGAGCCTTTCCATCCCTGCCTGGATATGTTCCTGTGTGACCTGTGCTGGATTCTCTGGTCCTGATCTGGCAGGGGGGTTGGACTGGATGATCTCCAGAGGTCCCTTCCAACCCCTAACATCCTGGGATGCTGTGAGCTGGTTTTCTTGTGGGACTGTATATGGCACCTGAAGACTTCCACTTCAGCTAGTGGTCCCTCCTCTCCTCTAGTGAGAACACTTTGGATTGAATTATTAAAGGCATTAAGAAAACCCCAAAGGGCAAATATTGAAACTGAATGGTTGTTGTTTAGATCTTCCTCATCAGTGTGGGCTTATGCTCAGAATGTCTGATGGGGTCATGCAAATGAGGACCACCCTTGATTCAGTGCTTCATTTTGGGTCTTGGTACCTGAAGGGGGCTACAGGAGGGCTGGGGAGGGACTTTTGTCAAGGGCTGGGAGTGACAGGCTGAGAGACAATGGGTTTGAGCTGGGAGGGGGCAGACTGGGCCTGGAGACTAGGAGGAAATTCTTTAGAATGAGGCTGGTGAGACACTGGCACAGGCTGCCCAGGGAGGCTGTGGCTGCCTCCTCCCTGGAGGTGCTCAAGGCCAGGTTAGATGAGGCCTTGAGCAACCTGGGCTGGCGGGAGGGGTCCCTGCCTGTGGCAGGGGGTTGGGACTGGATGATCTTTAATACCCCTTCCATCCTAAGCCATTCTGTGATTCCATCATGCTAGGATCTGGCCTGCAGTCAGGAGTGCTGTTTCCTTGTGCACCTTTCAGAGGATGTCTGCTGGTCTCGCTTTGTGTTTTCGAGTCGTTAGGCTGCGCTCCGTGTTTTTGCCAGATGTCAAAATACAGCTGCTCCAGGGAGAGATTACACTGAGTGCACTGGGGGAAAGAAGGGAAAAAAAGAAGTAGTAATTGGCAAGTGATGCAACACTGTGGAAAAGAGAAAGAGATTTGGATGGAGCTGGGGAAAAAATATAAAAGAGGGAAAGGAAAAAGAGTAACCTTGCGTCATGCAGCCAGGGGTGAGGTGGGCTCCGCTCTGCATCCCGCAGTGCTGCTCCACTCCCACCACACTGCCGGTGGGAAGGCTGAGCAGCAGGGCAGGGAGGACAGGCCTAGGTAAAAGGGGAGCAGTTGTGGATCTGTTAGAGGGTAGGAGAGCTCTGCAGAGGGACCTTGACAGCCTGGATAGATGGGCAGAGTCCAACAGGATGGCACTGAACAAGTCCAAGTGCCAGGTGCTGCACTTTGGCCACAACAACCCCATGCAGTGCTACAGGCTGGGGTCAGAGTGGCTGGAGAGCAGCCAGGCAGAAAGGGACCTGGGGGTACTGGTTGACAGCAGCTGGACATGAGCCAGCAGTGTGCCCAGGGGGCCAAAAAGGCCAATGGCATCCTGGCCTGCATCAGGAACAGTGTGGCCAGCAGGAGCAGGGAGGTCATTGTGCCCTGTGCTCAGCACTGGTTAGGCCACACCTTGAGTCCTGTGTCCAGTTCTGGGCTCCTCAATTTAAGAAGGACATTGAGACTCTTGAATGTGTCCAGAGAAGGGCAACAAGGCTGGGGAGGGGTCTGGAGCACAGCCCTGTGAGGAGAGGCTGAGGGAGCTGGGGTTGCTTAGCCTGGAGAAGAGGAGGCTCAGGGGAGACCTTCTTGCTCTCTCCAACTCCCTGAAGGGAGGTTGTAGCCAGGTAGGAGTTGGTCTCTTCTCCCAGGCAACCAGCACCAGAACAAGAGGACACAATCTCAAGCTGTGCCAGGGGAAGTTTAGGGTGGAGGTGAGGAGAAAGTTCTTCCCAGAAAGAGTAATTGGCCATTGGAATGTGCTGCCCTGGGAGGTGGTGGAGTCGCCATCCCTGGAGGTGTTCAAGAGGGGATTGGATGTGGCACTTGGAGCCATGGTTTAGTTGTCAGGAGGTGTTAGGTATTAGATAATAAGTTGGACTTGATGATCTCTGAGGTCTTTTCCAACCTTATTGATTCTATGATTCTATGATCCCTCTGATCGCTCAGCGCTGGTGTCTGAGTCCTGGGCTTTCAGTGCACCTCAGAGACCGTGGAAGTGAGTGCTGCAGAGCGGGGCAAGTGAGCTGGGTGCTGATGTTAAACAGCTACCCACTTCCTAAGGCAGCAGCTGCTCAGGGTGGGGGCTGTCCCATCTGTCAATTCATGAAGCAGGAGAGGACACGGGTTCAGAGGCTCCCCGTGTCCCTGCACATGTTCCATGGCCAAAGCTGCTCAGGGCTGGTGTGTGCAGCCTGGGCACCCGCGGTGCCCCGTGCCAGCCTCAGGCTCCCCAGGCAGGCTGCTTCAGCACTGCAGCCAGACTGCAGCCTGCTCCTCACAGCTGCTCAGACAGCAGCCTGGCCACCACTCCTGCCACACCAGTCACTGCCTGGGTGGCCAAGAAGGCCACCAGCCTCCTGTCCTGGATCAGTAACAGTGTGGCCAGCAGGATCAGGGCAGTGATGATTGCCTCTGCTCAGCACTGCTGAGGCCACACCTTGAGTCCTGGGTTCAGCTTTGGGGCCCTAACTACAAGGAGGACATTGAGGGGCTGGAGTGAGTCTAGAGAAGAGCAACAAGGCTGGGGAAGTGTCTGGAGAACAGGGCTGGGGAGGAGCAGCTGAGGGACCTGGGGTTGTTTAGTCTGGAGAAGAGGAGGCTGAGGGGAGACCTCATTGCTCTCTACAGCTCCCTGGAGGGAGGTTGGGATAAGCTGGGTGTTGGGCTCTTCTCTGCAGTATCAGGGAGGTGATGGAGTCCCCATCCCTGGAGGTGTTCCAAAAAGGCTTGGGTGTGGCACTTGGAGCCATGGTTTAGTTGTCAGGAGGTGTTGGGAGTTGAGTAATAGGTTGGACTTGATGATCTCTGAGGTCTTTTCCAACCCAGTTGATTCTATTCTATTCTATTCTATTCTATTCTATTCTATTCTATTCTATTCTATTCTATTCTATTCTATTCTATTCTTTTCTATTTCTATTTCTATTTCTATTTCTATTTCTATTCTAATTCTAGTCTAGTCTAGTCTAGTCTTAATCTATTCTATTCTATTCTATTCTATTCTATTCTATTCTATTCTATTTCTATTTCTATTTCTATTCTAATTCTAGTCTAGTCTAGTCTAGTCTAGTCTTAATCTATTCCTATTCTATTCTATTCTATTCTATTCTATTCTATTCCTTTTCTATTCTCTCAGGTGATAGAAAGAGAAGGAATGGTCTGAATTTGTGCCAGGGGAGGTTCAGGTTGGAGATCAGGAAGAATCTCTTTGCTGCAAGAGTGCTCAGGGATTGGCACAGGCTGCCCACGGAGGTGGTGGAGTCCTCATCCCTTGAAGTGTTCAAGAAACCTGTGGCCATGGCTCTCTGGGACATGGTTTGGTGGCTGTGGTGGTGTTGGGTTGAAAGCTGAACTCAGTGACCTTAAAGGTCTTTTCCAACCAAAAGAATTCTCTGGTTCTGTGAGAGGAGAGGTTCTCCAGGACAGGGGGGGTGGGAAGTGGGGGATAAAAGAAAGGGAATGTGAATGTAGTCCATCAGAGCCTGTGGAATCTGCTCCTTCTCGGTGCAGCCTGTTCTGCAAGCCTTGGCAGCACTTCTGTCTAGCTGCTGGTTATGAGAACTCACTCTGTGCATGAAAGAACTTCCCCCATGGCATCCTGTGTGACGTGCTTTGGCCAGGGCTCTGCCTTGGATGTGAGGTAAGATGTGAGTGAGGAAACCTTCCCTGCGCTCCACCCTTCCATGGGAGGATTTGCATCACCCGGCCTGGAGCGCTGGAAGGAGAACCCCTCCCTGCGGTCGCACATCTGTCCCGGGGCAGAGGCTGCGCCCGAGGCCGCCTGGCTCGGCCGCTGGAGGTCAGTGTCCCGGAGCGGAACGGAACGGAACGGACGCAGCTTTCCCCGGCTCTTGGGTAATCCCTCAGGCCGGGAAGCGCTGTCCCGGCCCTCCCACACGTCTCTGTGCTGGTGAGCATTTGTCATCCTGGCTTCGTGGGAACGCCAGCAGGCAGGGGCCGTGCTGCTGAGCCCGGAGCACAGCCAGTACCCACAGCTCAGCTCAGGAGGCTGCCCCCTTGCTAGCTGCACTTTGCTGATCTCACTGCATGACGTGACACCAGGGCAGGAGGTCAGCAAAGCCAGCAGGAACAGTAAGCTTGGAGCAGAGGAGCCTGAGGGTGACCTCATGGCTGGGGATAAAGATGTGCAGGGCAGTGTGGGGAGGATGGAGCCAGGCTCTGCTCAGGGATGTCCAAGGACAGCACAAGGGGCACTGGGGGCAAGCTGGAGCAGAGGAGGTGCCACAGGAACAGAAGGAAAAAGATTTTCCCTGTGAGGGTGGCAGATCCCTGGAGCAGGCTGCCCAGAGAGGTTGTGGAGTCTCCTCTGGAGACATTCCAACCCCACCTGGATGCATTCCTGTGTGACCTGCCCTGGGTGATGCTGCTCTGGCAGGAGGGTTGGCCTGGATGATCTCTGGAGGTCTCTCCCAACTCCTCACATTCTGTGATTGTGTGATTGCCTGATGGGACATCACTGACCCAGAGCTCTGAGACCACTCCTGGCTCTTCCATTGGCATGGTTGTCCTTGGCCACCCCCTGCCCCCCAGAGCCCTTCCCTCCTGCTCATGCTGAGAAGGTGGGGTAGGTGGGAAGGGAGAAGCAGGAGCATGCTCCTTGCAGTTCCTTTCTTCTCTCCAGGCTGATGTGATTTGGAGAGTCTCCAAATAAAGTGTTCCACAGAATCACAGAATGCTTTGGGTTGGAAGGGACCTTAAAGATTGTAACCCCCAGCCATGGGCAGGGATACTTCCCACCAGCCCAGGTTGCTCAAGGCCTCATCCAGGCTGGCCTTGCACACCTGCAGGGAGAGGGCATGCACAACCCCACCTGGTGTACCTCACCAGTGGGCAGTACCTAGAGATACTGCCTCTAGTGCTTCCCAGCCTGGTGAACTGCTTCAGTCATGATCTAGATGATGGAGCAGAGCACTCTCAGCATGAGGAACAGCAATAATTGTTTCCAGTGAGGGTGGCAGAGCCCTGGAGCAGACTGCCCAGAGAGGTTGTGGAGTCTCCTTCTCTAAAGGTCTTCAAAAGCTGCCTGGATGTGTTCCTGTGTGACCTGTCCTGAGTGGTCCTGCTTTACGGGGGGGTGGACTGGATGCTTCCTGGAGGTGCCTTCCCAATCTGTGATTCTGTGCTAGAGTTCTGGGAAGAGTGGCTGATGCACCAGGAGGTTGTGCCTCATCCAGCCTGACCTTACACACATTTAGGTATGAGACACCCACAACTTCTCTGGGCAACCCATTCCAGTCTCTCACCACCCTCATAGTAAAGAACTTCTTCCTAATGTCTACCCTGTTCAAGTTTCAAACCATTGCCCCTCATCCTATCACCACAGACCCCTACTAGAACTCCCTCCCCATTTCAGTGACTGGAAGACAGTTATTAGGTCTCCCTGCAACCTTCTCTTCACCAGACTGAACATCCTTAGCTCCCTCAGTATGTGACAACTTTTCTTTGCTGCTGGAAGTTCTCCACTTGTAAAAACCAGGTGCCTCAGAAAACTGCCCAGCTGATCACTGGCTGGCCATGGGGGTACTTTGAAGGCCTCCTGGGAAAGGAAATAGCAAAGGTGTCTCCTGTGGTACATTGAAACACAAGCAGAGTCATAGAATCATAGAACTGTTAGGATTGGAAGGGACCTCAAGGCTCAGCCAGTTCCAACCCCCCTGCCATGGCCAGGGACACCTCACACTACAGCAGGTTGCACACAGCCACGTCCAGCCTGGCTGCAAAAACCTCCAGGGATGAAGCTTCCACCACCTCCCTGGGAAACCTGTTCCAGTTCTGGGTCCCTCAGTTTAGGAAGGAGGTTGACTTGCTGGAAGGTGTCCAGAGAAGGGCAACAAAGCTGAGGAGGGGTCTGGAGCACAGCCCTGTGAGGAGAGGCTGAGGGAGCTGGGGTTGCTTGGCCTGGAGAAGAGGAGGCTCAGGGGAGACCTTCTTGCTGTCTACAACTACCTGGAAGGAGGTTGTAGCCAGGTGGGGGTTGGTCTCTTCTCCGAGGCACCCAGCACCAGAACAAGAGGACACAGTCTCAAGCTGTGCCAGGGGAGGCTTAGGCTGGATGTTAGGAAGGAGTTCTTCCCAGTAAGAGAGATTGGCCATTGGAATGTGCTGCCCAGGGAGGTGGTGGAGTCACCATCCCTGGAGGTGTTTAGAAGCAGACTGGATGAGGTGCTTGGTGCCATGATTTAGTTGATTAGATGGTGTTGGGTGATAGGTTGGACTTGATGATCTCAAAGGTCTTTTCCTACCTGGTCAATTCAATTCAATTCAATTCAATTCAATTCAATTCAATTCAATTCAATTCAATTCAATTCAATTCAATTCAATTTTATTCTATTCTATTCTGTGTCTCACCACCCTCATAGGGAAGAACTTCTTCCTGATGTTAACAGCCTCAGGACTGAGGAGGGTTCAGCTTCCACATGTTCCACTGTTATTTTATGTCTTCAGGGGCAGCAGTCCATGGCCACTTTGATCCTGGGGTATCATTTGAGTTAAACAGTAGGAGAGAGGTTCTAGAGTGTAACTTCAAACCCCCTTCCTTGCCAGCATTCTGCCCCAAGAAGTGTTCACTCCATTTTTTAATCAGGGCCAAACTGTCAGTAATTCTCTTTGCTGCTTGCTTGACCTTTCTTAAAGCTGCCCTCTCTCCCAAGGGCTTCAGACTGTTTCTGTGTTCCATGGGCTCCATTACAACACACCCACTGCAGCATCCTGCAGCTCATTAGCCCTCTGTGTCATGGCTCTTGTGAGTGGGCTGTGTTTGGGTGGTGGCTCCCCACAGTCCACTCTTCTGCACTTCAACAGGAGCTTCACTCCTTCCCTCATTAAAAGATGACTGCCAGCAGCAGCAAAGTTTCCACCAGAGCACGGGAAGGAGACAATGGAGGCCATTGAAGACTCACAGACTCGTGTGACCACAGCTCTAGAGCTTCCTTGCCCTCAAAAAGGAGCAAACATTTATGGTGAGAGACAGTTTAGGAAAGATGTTGAGATGCTGGAAGGTGTCCAGAGAAGGGCAACAAAGCTGGGAAGGGGTCTGGAGCACAGCCCTGTGAGGAGTGGCTGAGGGAGCTGGGGTTGATTAGCCTGGAGAAGAGGAGGCTCAGGGGAGACCTTCTTGCTCTACACAACTCCCTGAAGGGAGTTTGTAGCCAGGTGGGGGTTGGTCTCTTCTCCCAGGCACTCAGCACCAGAACAAGAGGACACAGTCTCAAGCTGTGTCAGGGGAAGAAAGAGTAATTGGCCATTGGGATGTGCTGCCCAGGGTGGTGGTGGAGTCACCATCCCTGGAGGTGTTTAGGAAGAGCCTGGATAGGGCACTTGGTGCCATGGTTTAGTTGATTAGATGGTGTTGGGTGATAGGTTGGACTCGATGATCTCTGAGTTATTTTCCAATCTGGTTAATTCAATTCAATTCAATTCAATTCAGTTCAATTCAATTCAATTCAATTCAATTCAATTCAATTCAATTCAATTCAATTCAATTCTATTCTGTAAGTTACAGGGATGGGTTAATTGGTGCTCCTCAGGGGGAAGTTCTGGGTCCAGTCTTGTCCAATATCTTCAGCAATGTCATGTATGAAGGGGCAGAGTGGACCCTCAGCAAGTTTGCTGATGATACCAGCCTGGGAGGGGTGGCTGACACCCCATCAGGCTATGCTGCCCTCCAGTGAGACTTGGCCAGGCTGCAAAGCTGGACAGAGGGGAACCTCATGAAGTTACAGAATCACAGAATGTTAGGGTCTGGAAGAGACCTCAAAAACTCATCCAGCCCAACCCCCCTGCCAGAGCAGGATCACCCAGGGCAGGTCACACAGGAGCATATCCAGGCAGCTCTTGAATCTCTCCAGAAAGTAAGACTCCACACCCCCCCTGGGCAGCTCTGTCACCCTCACAGGGAAAAAAAATTCCTCAACAAGGACAAGTGTAGGGTGCTGCACCCTGGGAGGAACAACCTCCTGCACTAGTGCAGGTGAGGGGTGACCTGCTGGGAAGCAGCTCTGCATAGAAGGACCTGGGAGTGTGTAGTGGTTTGAGCCTTAACTGGGAGTTAAAAGCTCAAATGGGGAAAAGGCTGAGAATCTCTTCCCCACTCCCCCCTTCCTCCCTCCAAACAGGGAGAGGGGGAAAAAAAAAAGGGTAAGGAGCAAATCCACTAAACAACAATCTGGGGTCAGCTTGGAAGTAGAGAGGCGAAGAATTTTTCTTTAAATTATGTATATGACAATAACAGAAAAAAAAGTTCACAAGGGCAAGGAACAAGAATGGATGGGAGGGGGACAGAAAAGAATAATACAAAACCAGTCTTTCTCTGAGAAGGTGCAGAGGCAGCAGGGAAAAGGATCAGGTCCGGCCACGTGGCTGAGGAGCAGGAATAAAACCTTTATTTAGAATAAACCTTTGTTTAGAATAAACCAAACCAGGTTGGAAAAGACCTTCAAGATCATCGTGTCCAACCCATCAACCAATCCAACCCACCCAAACAGCTAACCCATGGCACCAAGCACCCCATCAAGTCTCCTCCTGAACACCTCCAATGACGGCGACTCCACCACCTCCCCAGGCAGCCCATTCCAATGGGCAATCACTCTCTCTGTATAGAACTTCTTCCTAACATCCAACCTAAACCTCCCCTGGTGCAGCCTGAGACTGTATCCTCTTGTTCTGGTACTGGGTGCCTGGGAGAAGAGACCATCATCAGCCTGTCTACAACCTCCCTTCAGGTTGTTGTAGAGAGTGATAAGGTCACCCCTGAGTCTCCTCTTCTCCAGGCTGAGCAGCCCCAGCTGCCTCAGTCTTTCCTCATAGGGCTGTGTTCCAAACCCCTCACCAACTTTGTTGCTCTTCTCTGGACTCGTTCCAGCAAGTCAACCTCCTTCCTAAACTGAGGAGCCCAGAACTGGACACAGGACTCAAGGTGTGGCCTAACCAGTGCAGTGTACAGGGGCAGAATGACCTCCCTGCTCCTGCTGGCCACACTGTTCCTGATGGAGGGCAGCTTCAGTAGCTCTCATCCAGCAGAGGCAGGAGCCAAAAGGAGATCCAACAGCTATGATGTCCTGCTTTTTGTACCCTAGCTGGGCAGGGAGGGGGGAGTGGAACAGACTCAGCTTTCCCAGGGGAAATGCCCTGCAGGGAGGGTAAAGTACCTGCAAGCCCTCCACCCTGCTTTGTTCTTTTGTTTTCAGAAAAGGGCATTAACCCACCACAGAGTGCTAGTGGATGAGTTCCCCATAAGCCAGCGAAGTGCCCTTGTGGCCAGGAAGGCTAATGGCATACTGGAGTCATGAAGAAGAGTGTGGCCAACAATAGAGGAAGGTTCTCCTTTCCCTCTACACTGCCCTTGTAGGACCACATATGGAGTATTGTGTCCAGTTCTGGGCTCCCCAGTTCAAGAGAAACAGAGAACTATTGGAGGGAGTCTAACAGAGGGTTACAAAGATGCTTGGAGCATCTCTCTTACAAGGAGAGGCTGAGGGACCTGGGGCTGTTTGGTCTGGAGAAGAGCAGCCTGAGAGGAGGTCTTCTCCATTCTGATCAGTATTTGCAGGGCAGGTGTCCACAGGATGGTGCTGGGCTCTTTTCAGGGATGCCCAGTGACAGGACAAGGGACAATGGGCACAAACTGCAACCCAGGAGGTTCCACTTAAGCCAAGGGAAAGCTTATTTCCTGTGAGGCTGCTGGAGCAGGCTGCCCAGGCTGATTGTGGAGTCTCCTTGTCAGGAGGCTTCCAAAACCCAGCTGGACACATTCAGAGAATCACAGAATCACAGAAGGTTAAGGGCTGGAAGAGACCTCCAGAGATCAGGAAGTCCAGCCCCCCTTGAATAGCAGGATCACCCAGGGCAGGCCACACAGGAATGCAGGTTTTGAAGATCTCTAGGGAAGGAGATTCCACAGCCTCTCTGGGCAGCCTGCTGCAGGGCTCCAGCACCTTCACAGTAAAGAAGATGGAATTTCCTGTGATTGAGTTCACTTCCATTGCCCCTTGTTCTATCCCTGGGTGTCACTGAATGAGCTTGGCTGCATCCCTCTGACAGCCACCCTTCAGATAGTTGTAGACATTGATCAGGTTCCCTCTCAGCCTTCTCTTCTCCAGGCTAAACAGCGCCAGGGCTCTCAGCCTTTCCTTATGCTCCAGTCCCTTATCCATCCTTGTAGCTCTCTGCTGAACTCTCCCAAGCAATTCTCTGTCCCTCTTGAACTGAGGATCCCAGAACTGGACACAGTACTCCAGATGTGGTCTAGCTAGGGCTGTTTAGAGGAAGAGGAGAACCTACATCGACCTGCTGGCCACACTCCACTTAAGGCACCCAAGCTTACCATTGGCCTTCTTACTCACCAGGGCACATTGCTGTGCCATGGGTAACATTATCAACCAGGATGCCAAGGTCCTGCTCTACAGAGCTACTTTCCAGCAAGTCAGCTCCCAATTTGTCCTGGTGTATGGTGTTGTTCCTCCCCATGTGCAGGACCCTACAAGTACCCTTATTTGATTTCATCTTTGCCCAGCTCTCCAGCCTGCCCAAGTCTCACTGGGACCTGTAGCAGACTCTGGCTTTGGACAGAAAGCAAGCTGTGACGGCAGCCAATGCTGGGTCAGGTGGGGGTACATACAAAGGATAACAATACCACCAGGCTGAGAGAAGGTGATTTTTATGCCCTCAGTTGGAAGACCTGTTGAGATGCAACAACAGGAAACTCATGGAGAGAAGGGGGGACCTTTCTCTAACTAAATCATCAGCAAGTTTGCAGATGACACCAAGTTAGGGGCAGATGTTAGTCAGTTAGAGGGTGGAAAGGCTCTGCAGAGGGACCTCGACTGACTGGACAGATGGGCAGAGTCCAATGAGATGTCATTCAACAAGTCCAAGTGCTGGGTGCTGCACTTTGGCTATGGCTATCCCATGCAGAGCTACAGGCTGGGGTCAGAGTGGCTGAGAGCTCCCAGAGAGGGACCTGGGGGTGCTGATCGACAGCCACCTGAATATGAGCCAACAGTGTGCCCAGGTGGCCAAGAGGGCCAATGGCATCCTGGCCTGCATTAGGAATAGTGTGGCCAGCAGGAGCAGGGAGGTCATAGTGCCCTGTACTCTGCTCTGGTTAGGCCACACCTTGAGTCCTGTGTCCAGTTCTGGGCTCCTCAGTTTAAGAAGGACATTGAAACACTTGAACGTGTCCAGAGAAGGGCAACAAGGCTGGGGGGAGGCCTTGAGCACAGCCCTGTGAGGAGAGGCTGAGGGAGCTGGGGCTGCTTAGCCTGGAGAAGAGGAGGCTCAGGGGTGACCTCATTGCCCTCTACAACTACCTGAAAGGTGGTTGTAGCCAGGAAGGGGTTGGCCTCTTCTCCCAGGCAACCAGCACCAGAACAAGGGGACACAGTCTCAAGCTGCGCCAGGGGAGGTTTAGACTCGAGGTGAGGAGGAAGTTCTTCACCGAGCGAGTCATTCGGCATTGGAATGGGTTGCCCAGGGAGGTGGTGGAGTCATCGACCCTGGAGGCGTTCAAGGGGAGATTGGACGTGGCACTTGGTGCCATGGTCTAGTCATGGGGTCTGTGTTGATAGGTTGGACTCGATGATCCTCGAGGTCCTTTCCAACCTAAGTGATACTGTGATACTGTGATACTGTAAATAGAATGAGTCACAGCAATAGGTTGGAAGTGAACTGAGCATATCTTCTGGCAGCACTTCAGCTCTGTCCTGTGGTCTAAATGCACCTGAGTGAGCAGCTGCATGGAGAAAGACCTTGGAGTGCTGGTGGACAGCAAGTTCTGCATGGGACAGCAATGTGCCCTGGTGGCCAAGAGAGCCAATGGCATCCTGGGGTGCAGCAAGCAAAGTGTGGCCAGCAGGGCTAGGGAGGTTCTTCTCCCCCTCTGCTCTGCCCTGCTGAGACCACACCTGCAATCCTGTGTCCAGTTTGTGCTATAGCATGCTTAGATTTATAGCTTCTGGTTGATGATCCCCAGCACAGCTGCTGGTTGATTTACCCCATGTGGTGTTACAGGCTGGGGTCAGAGTGGCTGGAGAGCAATCAGGCAGAAAGGGACCTGGGGGTACTGGTTGACAGCAGCTGAACATGAGCCAGCAGTGTGCCCAGCTGGCCAAGAAGGCCAATGGCATCATAGCCTGCATCAGGAACAGTGTGGCCAGCAGAAGCAGGGAGGTCATTGTGCCCTGTGCTCAGCATTGGTTAGGCCACACCTTGAGTCCTGTGTCCAGTTTAAGAAGGACATTGAGACTCCAGAGAAGGGCAACAAAGCTGGGGAGGGGTTTGGAGCACAGCCCTGTGAGGAGAGGCTGAGGGAGCTGGGGTTGCTTAGCCTGGAGAAGAGGAGGCTCAGGGGAGACCTTCTTGCTCTCTACAACTCCCTGAAGGGAGGTTGTAGCCAGGTGGGGGTTGGTCTCTTCTCCCAGGCACCCAGCACCAGAACAAGAGGACACAGTCTCAAGCTGTGTCAGGGGAAGTTTAGGCTGGAGGTGAGGAGAAAGTTCTTCCCAGAAAGAGAGATTGGCCATTGAAATGTGCTGCTCTCTACACTTCCCTGGAGGGAAGTTGGGATAAGCTGGGTGTTGGGTGCTTCTCTGCAGTATCAGGGAAGTGGTGGAGTCACCATCCCTGGAGGTGTTCCAAAAAGGCTTGGATGTGGCACTTGGAGCCATGGTTTAGTTGTCAGGAGGTGTTGGGAGTTGAGTAATAGGTTGGACTTGATGATCTCTGAGGTCTTTCCCAGCCTGGCCGATTCTATGAATCTATGATTCTGTGTCTCCAGCCAGGACCTCTATTGGAGTGCTCAAGTGATGCTTAAGTTATTGTGTCAGTCTGGCTCTTGAACATCCACTGGAGGCCTTCAGTCCCTTGGTTAGACAACTGAGAGTGAATGGGTGGGAAAAGCTTCAAGAGTTTGGGGTGGTGGGGGGTTGGGTGGCTCTTTGTGTGTGTGTGTGTGTGTGTCCAGGAGAGTACAATTTAACTGAAGAGAAAAAAAAACCCAAACAACTAGATTTTGACTCACTTGAAGATATTTTAATGACCAAGTGTAAAGGGACCATTAGCAGAGTTGCAGATGGTTTGAGTGAGGTGGCTGAGTTACAGTAAGAGCTACATGAACTTTTACCCTGAGCTCAAACCAAGATCTTTCTCCCTTCCCTTCAGTCTTTTTTCCTCTCTTGCTGTACTAAGTTGTTTAGTTAAACTTTTGGTTTGTTTCTTTTCCTGTTCCTACGCCTCCTTAGCCCCCATATTTTTTTCTTTTTCAGCTGGGGCTAGGACTCAGCTACCACCAGGAAGGCTGATTTATGAGAATCACAGCCAGCTTCTCTTCTGTGTTGGCCAAATCTGTCCCCGTTGCAGCAATTGCAGAGTCCCAGCAGCCTTCCTAAGCTTTTCCATTTGCAGACTGCTCCTGGATTTTGCTACCAGGGAAAGGAGGTGAGAACCTTTCTCTTGCAGTCAGCAGGGATGTGAGGCTCCTGTCTGAAATGGCAATTCTCCCTAGAAGGGGCTCCTCAGAAATGTTGCACCAAGGTTTTCCCAGCATTTCCAGTCCACTGCATTCATTCTGAAGACCACTTTGACCCCTTCGGCTCTCTCCCTTCCCTGTGTTACTCTCCTGAGCATGACTCACTCATTCTAAGCTCCACTGAATCCTGTTCAACATCTTCATCAATGACATTGATGAGGGGACAGACAGAGTCTGCTCAGCAAGTTTGCTGGCAATACCAAGCTGGGAGGCTTGGCTGAGACACCTGGAGGCTGTGTGGCCATTCAGAGACTTGGACAGACTGAGAGCTGGGCAGAGAGGAACCTAAGGAGGTTCAACAAGGATCAGTGCAGAGTCCTGCAACCTGGGGAGGAAGAATCAACTGCAGCAGTACAGGCTGGGAGGGGATCTGCTGGAGAGCAGCCCTATGGAGAATGACCTGGGAGTGCTGGTGGACCACAAGTTCTGCATGGGACAGCAATGTGCCCTGGGGACCAAGAAGGCCAAGGGGATCCTGGGCTGCATTCAGAGGAGTGTGTCCAGCAGAGCCAGGGAGGTTCTCCTCCCCCTCTGCCCTGCTGAGACCTCCCCTGGAATACTGCATCCAGCTCTGGGCTCCCCAGCTCAAGAGGGACAGGGATCTGCTGGAGAGAGTCCAAGGGAGGGCTCCAAGGATGCTGAAGGGACTGGAGCACGGCCTGGTGAGGAGATGCTGAGAGCCCTGGGGCTGTTTAGTCTGGAGAGGAGAAGACTGAGAGGGGATCTGATCAATGTCTATCAATATCTGAGGGCTGGGGGTCATGAAGGAAGGGACAGGGACAGGCTCTGCTTAGTTGCACCCTGGGATAGGACAAGGGGCAATGGATATAAACTCCAACACAGGAGGTTCCACCTCAACATGAGGAGGAACTTCTTGACTGTGAGGGTGACAGAGTCCTGGAACAGGCTGGCCAGGGAGGTTGTGGAGTCTCCCTCTCTGGAGACTTTGCAGCCCTGTCTGGATGTGTTCCTGTGTGACCTGTGCTGAACTCTCTGGTCCTGCTCTGGCAGGGGTTGGACTGGAAGATCTCCAGAGGTCCCTTCCAACCCCTGACATCCTGGGATCCTGTGAATCTGATGGATAGCTCTTCAGAATTTCCTTTCAGCCTGCTACCCTCCTTATCATTTCTCCCTGCCTCTCCTCATCACCTCATGCTTTCTTTCCCAGATCACATCCTGCTTTCTTTCCCAGATCACATCCTGCTCACCTCTGTTCGTTGTTTCCTAATTCTTGCCTCTATAGTCTCTGCATTTTCCTAAGCACCAAACCCTGCTCCACCAACTCACACAGGAATCTCCATTGGGAAGGCAGAAGGAAGCAGGTGGAGGTGGGCTGCAGGTACAGCTGCATACAGGGGATCTTCCTAAAGAGCTGTTCATTTTCATTGGCTGCCTTGGGATGTACACAGCCTGGTTAATGATAGAGCAGCAGGGATGGAGAATTTGAAGAAGAAGCAATACTGGAGAAAAGGTGCACCAGTGGCAGATAAACAAAAAGATGGCTCAGAAGGCCACCAGCATCCTGGCCTAGATCAGCAATAGAGTGGCCAGCAGCACCAGGAAACTGATTGTCCCCTCTGTACTCAGCACTGGGGAGCCCACATTTGTGAGTTCTGGGTTCAATTTGTCCACTCCAAGGAGGACATTGAGGTGCTGGAGTGGGTCCACAGATGGACCACAAAGCTGGGGAAGGGTCTGGAGGACAAGGCTGGTGAGGAGCAGCTGAGGGGAAGGGTCTGGAGGACAGGGCTGGTGAGGAGCAGCTGAGGGGAAGGGTCTGGAGGACAGGGCTGGTGAGGAGCAGCTGAGGGGAAGGGTCTGGAGGACAGGGCTGGTGAGGAGCAGCTGAGGGGAAGGGTCTGGAGGACAGGGCTGGTGAGGAGCAGCTGAGGGGAAGGGTCTGGAGGACAGGGCTGGTGAGAAGCAGCTGAGGGGAAGGGTCTGGAGGACAGGGCTGGTGAAGAGCATCTGAGGGAGCTGTGGTTGTCTAGTCAGGAGAAAGGGATGCTGAGGGGAGACCTCATTGACCTCTACAATTTCCTGAAAGGAGATTGGAACCAGGTAGGTGTTGGTCTCTTCTCCCATCTGACAAGATGAGAGGAAATGGCCTCAAGTTGCACCAGGGGAGCTTTAGGTTAGATATGAGAAGAAACTTCTTCCCTGAAAGGCTTCTCAACCAGGAACAGGCTGCCCAGGGAGGTGGTTGAGTCCCCATCCCTGGAGGTATTTCAGGTAGGCAGAGATGTGGTGCTGAGGGACATGGTTTAGCCTCAGCTTTGGTAGAGCTGAATAACCATTGGACTGGCTGATCTGAGAGGCCTTTTCCAACCAAAATGATTCTGTGCTTCTACTCTGTGGAGGGATGGGCAGGAAAGAACAGAGACAGCAACCACTGTGCTTTCAGCTGTCCAATGTAATTTTTTTTTCCCCCAGCAATGAGAAAAGCTCCAGCTCTGTGGCTGGAACTTGGAATCTCTTCTTTGAGCTCCTTAAAGTGAAACAAAATTATTCTACCAGCTGGGAGACACGCTTTGGCCTCTCCTCGCACATAGGCTCCCTCCTTCACCTTACTCTTGGACTGTAGCAACACATGAATGGAAAGCTGGCCAGCTGAGATGCCTGGAGATGCTTTCAGCTACCAGATTTGCTACAGCTGTGCAGAAGTCCTGCTCTGCCCCAACCACTTAACCCATTATTCATTCACAGAATCACACAATCACAGAATCACCAAGGTTGGAAGAGACCTCAAAGATCAAGTCCAACCTGTCACTGCAGACCTCATGACTAAACCATGGCTCCAAGTGCCACATCCAATCCCCTCTTGAGCACCTCCAGGGATGGTGACTCCACCACCTCCCTGGGCAGCACATCCCAATGGCTAACAACTCCCTCAGTGAAGAACTTTCTCCTCACCTCCAGCCTAAACTTCCCCTGGCACAGCTTAAGACTGTGTCCTCTTGTTCTGGTGCTGGTTGCTTGAGAGAAGAGAGCAACCCCCTCCTGGCTACAACCTCCCTTCAGGTAGTTGTAGGAAGGGAAGGGAAATAAGTAGAAGGGAAGGGAAAGTAGAGCAATTTAATTTTACATAGGCAGATCATGGTGGCTGTGACTGACTCAGGAATATAGCCAGTGCAGGAAGATTCGAGATGCCAGGCCAGCAAGGCACTGTACCATGAAGCTGGTGGAACACTGGAACAGGCTTCAAAGGGAGGTGGTTGAGGCTTCTTCCCTGGAGATATTCAAGGTGAGGCTCGAGAGGGCTCTGGGCAACCTGATCTAGTTGAGGATGTCCCTGATGAGTGCAGAGGGGTTTGGACTGGATGAGGTGCCTTCCAACCCAGACCATTCTGTGATTTTATGATTCTGTTGTTCTATGATTCTGTGACTCTATGCTTCTGTGGTTCTGTGATTCTGTGTCTCTATGATTCTGTGACTCTATGATTCTGTGACTCTATGATTCTGTGATTCTGTGGCTCCATGATTCTGTGTATCTGTGATTCTATGGTTCTATGATCCTCTGATTCTATGATTCTGTGACTCTGTGATTCTGTGGTTCTGTGATTCTATGACTCTGTGATTCTTTGGTTCTATGGTTCTGTTACTCTGTGATTCTGTGGTGCTATGATTCTGTGATTCTATCAATGATAGTAGAATCATGGAATCATTTGGGTTGGAAGAGCCCTTTTAGATCAGTCCAACCATTCTGTAACTCTGCCAAGGCTGGGGCTAACCCATGGCCCTCAGCACCACATCTCCGCCCCTCTGAAACACCTCCCGGGATGGGGATTCAACCACCTCCCTGGGGGAGCTGTTCCAGGAGGTGAGGACCTTTCATGGAAGAAGTTTCTTACAATGTCCATTGCACACTTTATTGAAATTTAGTGTCTTGACTGCTCCTGTTCTGAACATCAGCCTAGAGCCTGAATGTTTGGTTGGGATGGGACCTTACATCCCCATTCCAGACACATGAAGCAGGACCAATGATAACAGAGTATCCTTGGATGATGTGGGCAAATGCCATTTTCTACCACTGGCACTCCCAAGTGGTGGGACATGAAATAGTTTTGATGTAGAAAAGGTGATTCTCAGTAATGTAATGCTGAATACACTGTACCTCACAGTGGGGCTTAGGTCCCAGTATCATGGTATCACAGTATCACTAAGGTTGGAAGAGACCTCGAGGATCATCGAGTCCAACCTGTCACCACAGACCTCATGACTAAACCATGGCACCAAGTGCCACATCCAATCCCCTCTTGAACACCTCCAGGGTCGGTGACTCCACCACCTCCCCAGGCAGCACATTCCAATGGCTAACAACTCTCTCTGGGAAGAACTTTCTCCTCACCTCCAGCCTAAACTTCCCCTGGCGCAGCTTGAGACTGGTCCATGGACACACCACTGCTATCTCACAGTATCACAGAGTGTTAGGGGTTGGAAGGGACCTCTGGAGATCAGCCAGTCCAACCCCCCTGCCAAAGCAGCATCACGCAGGGCAGGTCACACAGGAACACATCCAAATGGGTTTGGAATGTTTCCAGAGCAGGAGACTCCACAACCTCTCTGGGCAGCCTGTTCCAGGGCTCTGGCACCCTCACTACAAAGAAGTGTCTCCTCATGTTGAGGTGGAAGCTCCTGGGTTCCAATTTGTGCCCCTTGCCTCTTGTCCTATCAGGACACCAAAGCAAAGCTGCTTGACACCTGTCCCTCAGGTATTGATAGACATTGATCAGATGCCCTCTCAGCCCTCTTCTCTACAGCCTAAGCAGCCCCAGGTCCCTCAGTCTTTCTTCACAGCAGAGATGTTCCAGTCCCCAAATCATCCTCATAGCCTCTGTTGGTCTCTCTCCAGCAGGTCTCTGTGTTGAACTGGGAAGCCCAAAACCGGACACAGTATTGTAGGTGTGGTCTCAGCAGGGCAGAGGAGAAGGGTGGGGAGCAGAACCACCCTAGCCCTGCTGGCCACACTTTTCTTGCCACACCCCAGGATCCCACTAGCCCTCTTGGGCACTTTGCTCACCCATGGGGAACTTGCTGCCCACTAGGACTCCGAGGTCTTTCTCCATGAAGCTGCTTTCCAGCAGGACAACTTCTAGTCTGTCCTGGTGCCTGCTGTTATTCCTCCCCAGATGCGTGGTTGATGAGCAGCCCTAAGGAAGAACAAAGCCTGCAGCTGCCTGCCCAAAACACAACCTGCTGTGGCCTCACATTCATCTGACCAGAGGAAGCTTCCTGCACTCCGCTCTGCACTATTTACCGGCGTGGGGCTAGAGAGTGAGTGTGGAAGGGTCAGTGGCACCATGGATGTTTTTGTAACTCCCCATCAGAAGTGGGAGGAATTCTGGCTTTTCCTTTTTGGGATCAGCTTTCTCCACTTGTGAAGGAGTTCACCAGGCTGCAGAGCAAAGCTAACTTTGCCTGCAAGAAGATAAGAGATAAGTCCCTTCAGACATCTTCCGCTGGTGCCCAGGCTAGCGCAGGCTGCTTCTGAGGGGGGAGGAATTTCACACAGTGAAGATCAACCTTCCCCCCACACCCCCCTTTTATTTTATTCCTTTTTTTTTTAAGTGTTAAAGAGCCAAAGAAAGACAAATAAAAATTGGTCTCATTTTCTTCTCACAAGAAGGGGGCCAGATACTCAGCTGGTCTGTATTAGTACTCTTGAACTCTTTGGAGTGATGCTGATTAGAACCATCTGAAGACCCTGTCTGGGCTGTCTTGCTGCTTCCACAGAAGGGAATGAAATAGATCTCCTCAGCTCTCAGTAGGGCTAAAAAGAAGCTGTACTCCAGGGGGCATTTTAGCAGCTAGGAGCAAGACAGAAGGAATGTGGTGACACTTTCTGACATGGAAGGTAGCAAAGTATCACAGAATCACAGAAACATTCAGGTTGCAAAAGACCCTCAGGATCACCAAGTCCAACCATTAACCCTGCTCTACAAGGCTCACCCCTAAACCACAGCCCCAAGCACCACGTCCAAACCACCTTTAAACACACCCAGGGTTGGGGACTCCACCACCTCCCTGGGCAGCTCATTCCAGTGCCTGACCACTCTTGATGGGAAAAATTCTTCCTACTCTCCAGGCTAAACCTATCCTGGTGCAGCTTGAGGCCATTCCCTCTTGTCCTATCACTAATTCCCTGTGAGTAGATACCTGCACCAACCTCTCCACAAGGTCCTTTCAGGTAGCTGCAGAGAGCCATGAGGTCTCCCCCTCAGCCTCCTCTTTTCCAAACCAAACAGCCCCAGCTCCTTCAAGTTGCTCTTCATAAGATGTGGAAAAAATTACCAATTGAGTGACAGATTTAAAAGCTTGAAGGCTCTGGTTTGGAAGCAAGAATGGAGTTGGGTCTGGCATCAACAGCTGCCTCTTTTTTTGTTGTTAATTTTTTTCTGAGTGAGTGTTTTGATTCAGCTTTATTAATGAACCATTTACTCAACCTGCTGGTTTGTGTTTTGGTTTGGTTTGGTGTTTTTTTTCCTCCCCAGATAATTGTAAATCATAAAAATCTCTGCTAGGTGGCTCTTTAAAATGAATATTGTGAAGAAGAAGAGAAAAAGAAAGTCTTGGCGAGGCAAAAATAGATCTTGAGCGTCTTTTGTAGGAGTGCTGTGAGCAGCTACAAGAAAATAGTCCTGGACAAAGCACTGAAGAGTTTTGAGCTCCTTGCCTACTCAACAGGATTTGGCACAGAATCACAGAATGGTAAGGGGTGGAAGGGACCTCCAGAGATCATTCAGTCCAACACCCCTGCCAGAGCAGCATCACCCAGGGCAGATCACACAGGAAGGCATCCAGGTGGATGCCTCCACAACCCACCCTGGGCATCCTGCTCCTGTTTCGGTTTACTTGTTCAAATTTGGGGGCCCACTGTACCTAGCAGGGATTAGAAGAGTTTTCTACTCCCTGAGCATAGAGACATAGAATCAATAAGGTTGGGAAAGACCTCAGAGATCATCAAGTCCAACCTGTCACCTAGCACCTAATGACTACTAAACCATGGCTCCAAGTGCCACATCCAGTCCCCTCCTGAGCACCTCCAGGGATGGGGACTCCACCACCTCCCTGGGCAGCACATTCCAATGACCAATCTCTCTTTCTGGGAAGAACTTCTTCCTAACATCCAGCCTAAACCTCCCCTGGCACAGCTTGAGACTGTGTCCTCTTGTTCTGGTGCTGGTTGCCTGGCAGAAGAGACCAACCCCCACCTGGCTACAACCTCCTGTCAGGGAGTTGGAGAGAGAAAGGTCTCTCCTGAGCCTCCTCTTCTCTAGGCTAATCAACCCCAGCTCCCTTGGCCTCTCCTCACAGGGCTGTGCTCCAGACCCCTCCCCAGCTTTGTTGCCCTTCTATCCTGTCACACCATGGCTCTGTCCTGTCCTACTCTGGCTCTGTCCTGTCCCATTGTGGCTCTGTCTTGTCCCACCATGGCTCTGTCCTGTCCTACTCTGGCTCTGCCCTGTCCCATTGTGGCTCTGTCCTGTCCTACTCTGGTTCTGTCCTGTCCTACTCTGGCTCTGTCCTGTCCTACTCTGGCTCTGTCCTGTCCTGTTGTGGCTCTGTCCTGTCCTGTTGTGGCTCTATCCTGTCACACCATGGCTTTGTCCTGTCCTATTGTGGCTCTGTCCTGCCCCACCATGGCTTTGTCCTGTCCCATTGTGGCTCTGTCCTGTCACACCATGGCTTTGTCATGTCCCATTGTGGCTCTGTCCTGTCCCACCATGGCTCTGTCCTGTCCCATTGTGGCTTTGTCCTGTCCCACCATGGCTTTGTCCTGTCCCACTGTGTCTCTGTCCTGCTCCACCATGGCTCTGTGCTGTCAGCAGCCCAGTGAGCAGAAGGAACCCCAAACCCCACCCTGCTACTAAATGTCTTTTTAGCTGCCTGGACCAGCTAGCTCTTCAGGGAGCAGCTGGTCTTGGGGGGACTGTCTTGTTCCTCATGAGGCCAGCAAAGCACAGAGCTCATCTGTAGCCCTAGGTAAAGTTTTCTGGGGTTCAGGTTGTTTTTTCCAGTCTTTTGCCATTGCAAATACTCTCTTTTCTCAAGCAGGCTCCATGTGGCAGCTGCAAAAGGCAGGGGAAGGGCTGCTTGTGACTCCTCAGAGCTGGCATTTGAAAAGGAGCTAAAATCAAGCCAGCCTGAAGGGAGTGGTTTAGCTTTTATTTTTATCTCCCTCCTGGGAAAGGAATGTTAAATATAATTCAGAGCTGAATTTGCTCTTCTCTCCCATGCTGCCTTTGTTCTAGTGTGAACACTTTTAATCCTGATGCACCAAGGGAGAATAGGATTCCCTGCTCTTGGTTTTTTCCCTCCCCTTTTTTTTTCTCTCAGGAGCAGAGATGCTGTTTGTGACTACAAAGGAGAGGTGGAAGTGTCTTTTTCTTTAAGCTGTAAGTCATGGAATCATAGAATGGTTGGGCCAGAAGGGACCTCCAAAGCTCATCCAGTCCAACACCCTGCAGTCAGCAGGGACATCCTCAACTAGATCAGGTTGCTCAGAGCCCTGTTGAGCCTCACCTTGAGTATCTCCAGGGATGGGACCTCAACCACCTCCCTGGGCATCCTGCTCCAGTGTTCCACCACCCTCATGGGGCAGAACTTGTTCCTCACATCCAATCTAAATCTGCCCTTCTCTAGTTTGAAGCCATTGCCCCTCGTCCTGTCCCTGCAGGCCTTTGCAAACAATCTCTCTCCATCCTCTTTTTAGCCCCCTTCAGGTACTGGCAGGCTGCTATTAGGTCTCCCTGGAGCCTTCTCTTCTCCAGACTGAACACCCCCAGCGCCCTCAGCCTGTCCTCATAGCAGAGGTGCTCCAACCCCTTGATCATTTTCATGGTCTTCTGTGGACCTCTCCATCAGGTTCATCTCCTTCCTATGTTGAGGGCTCCAGACCTGGATGCAGTACTCCAGGTGAGGTCTCACCAGAACAAAGTAAATCCTACCACCACCCCCCTCAAAAAAAAACACCCCAAAAAAGCCAAAAGTGATATTTATTCTTGTTTTAATAGAAGTCTTTTTCTTCTGACAGGAGAAATGAGCATGAGAAAAATTTGCCTGCACAGAAATCAGCAGGAACTGCAGCATAATGTGGGATAGGTTTTCCCTTTCTTCCCTTTCCCTCCCTGGCCTTGTAATTCATTAAGTGTTATTGGGTACTGAGCTGAAAAAAAACAAAGGGCAAAACAAAAACCAACCCCAACCCAACCACACTGGGAATTTCAAAGGGTACAGAATTGCTTCAAGTCTAAGCTCCCCTTGACTTTTGGTGGGAGCTGTGCTGCCATCCTGCTCTCTTCCCCCTCCCCTGTTAAACCAAAGCCCTCAGTGCTGTCCCAGATGGATGCTCGCCTTCCCCCAACAGCCCAGAGGCACAGCTCTGCCTTTTGGAAGTCATTGTGTAATGTGTGGGGCTTGGTGTAAAGGCTCAGGGTTTCAGTTCTAGCAGGCAGTGATTTCTCTCATTTATTCAGTTTTTTTCCCTCCCTGGTTCAGGGGGCCTGGAAGGAGATGAAGGCCTCCCCTAAAGGAGAGCACACCCAGCTTTACAGCTTTGCAGGCTGTCTGACTGGTGGCTTTTAAACACAGGCTCTGGCTTGCTCCTGAACCCACCCTGATCAAGCCTTTTGTTATGAGGAGGAGGAGGATGTACATAGCTGAAAACTCCCTTACAAAGGGAGAGCTCTCTCCTACAGGCTGAACCACTCCTGGTGGGGTCTGAAGAGGGGTTGTGTGCCCCTGGTGATCACAGAGTTGTCCTGGTTTTATCACCATTGAGCCCAACCATTATCTAACTCTACCATATCCCTGCCTCTTTGAAACACCTGCAAGCTTGGGGATTCAAACACCTCCCTGGACAGCCTGAGAACCCTTTCAGTCAAGAAGTTTCTTCTCATATCCAATCTAAACCTCCCCTGGTGCAATGTAAGACCATTTCCTCTCATCCTGTCACTCATTACTAGGGAGAAGAGATGAACCCCAAACTCACTCCAGCCTCCTTTCAGGGAACTGTAGAGAGCAATGAGGTCTTCCTGCAGCCTCCTCTTCTCCAGACTAAACACTCCCAGCTCCCTCAGCTGCTCCTTCCCAGCCCTGTTCTCCAGACCCTTCCCCAGCTTCATTGCCCTTTTCTTGACCTGCTCCAGTATCTCAATGTCCTTCTTGGAGTGAGGGCCCCCACACTGTACCCAGGACTCAAGGTGTGGCCTCCCCAGTGCTGAGCAGAGGAGTGTGGTGGGTTGAAAACTTCAACCAACATAAAACTGCCAGACCAGATCTGTGGAAATTTTTTCTAGGCACAGCCTAAAACTACTACCAGGGGACGATCACTGCCCTGCTCCTGCTGGCCACACTCTCACTGACCCAGGCCAGGATGCCATTGGCCTTCTTGGCCACCTGGGCACACTGCAGGCTCATCTTTCTGCCCTGGGCAACTTTCCAGCCACTCTGCTGCAAGCCTGGAGTGTTCATAGGCTTGTTGTGAACCAAGTGCAGGATCCAGCACTTGGTCTTGTTGAAGCTCACACAGCTGAATATATCCCTGCTGGGATCTGGCACCACTCAGCATGCAGACCAACACTGCTTGACTCAAATGAAGCCATGGTTGGGCTGGGAATGGTGTTTCACAGGAGATGCTCTATGGACAGGCACAAAATGATCAGATGGTGTTAGGTGATGGCTTGGACTTGATGATCTCTGAGATCTTTTCCAACCTGGTTAATTCTATTCTATTCTATTCTATTCTATTTTATTCTATTCTATTCTATTCTATTCTATTCTATTCTATTCTATTCTATTCTATTCTATTCTATTCTATTCCATTCCATTCCATTCCATTCCATTCCATTCCATTCCATTCCATTCCATTCCATTCCATTCCATTCCATTCCAGAGTTGGTGTGTGGTTTTGGCATGCTTGGCCTTGGCTGAGGCTCCCTGAGCTACCCTCTTGCTGGTGCCATCTGGGTTTTGCCCAGGGAGTTTTCTCTCTTCAGAGCCTGCAGATTCATTTTCAGCCTGTGTGAGCTTCCCAGAAGATGAAGGTGGCCCTGGTGCCCTCTGCAGCAGATGTGGCTGTGCTTGCTTCAGTTTAGAACCTCAGATGATTCACTGCCTGCCCTTATTCTGGGAAACACAATGGGGAAAGCCCCATTCCCTGCCTTTGAGCACAAGAGACAGGACAAGGCTGTCATCAGGCAACCAGGAACAATGACATCCTGGCCTGCATCAGGAAGGGTGTAGGCTGCAGGAGCAGGGAGGTCATTGTGCCCTGTACTCAGCACTGGTTAGGCCACACCTTAAGTCCTGTGTCCAGTTCTGGGCTCCTCAGTTTAAGAAGGACATTGAGACTCTTGAATGTGTCCAGAGAAGGGCAATGAGGCTGGGGAGAGGTTTGGAGCACAGCCTTGTGAGGAGTGGCTGAGGGAGCTGGGGTTGCTTAGCCTGGAGAGGGACTTATTGCACAGCCAAGATGCACCAAGGATCCTGGTGACACACAGAGAGCTTTGTTCCTGGTGACAATGCTGTACTTTGGGTTTATAGAATCAGGCAGGCTCTTTGATTGGAGAAGACTGTTGTAATTATCCATTCCAATCACGTGAAAGCATCGTGGAATTGTTTCTGATGGAAAGGCCCTTCAAGATCCACCAGTCACACAGAATCACAGAATCACCAAGGTTGGAAGAGTCCAACCACTCTCTCTCTCTACCAAGGTTGGGGCTAATCCATGGCCCTCAGGACCACATCTCTGCCTCTTTGGAGCACCTCCAGAGATGAGGATTCAACCACCTCCCTGGGATGCTTCTTCCAGTGGTTGAGAACCTTTGGATTTAAGAAGAGTTTATAATAATAATAACAATAATAACAATAATAACAATAATAATAATAATAATAATAATAAACAGCCAGGTTGGAAGAGACCTTCAAGATCATCGCGTCCAACCCATCAACCAATCCAACCCTCCTAAACAACTAACCCATGGCACCAAGCACCCCATCAAGTCTCCTCCTGAACACCTCCAATGATGGTTGCTCCACCACCTCCTTGGGTAGCCCATTCCAATGGGCAATCACTCTCTCTGTATAGAACTTCTTCCTAACATCCAACCTAAACCTCCTCTGGTGCAGCCTGAGGCCATTTCTTCTCCTCCTATCACTTGTCACTTGCAACAAAAGACCAACCCCCACCTGGCTCCAACCTCCTTTCAGGGAGCTATAGAGACCAATGAGGTCTCCCTCAGCCTCCTCTTCTCCAGACTGAACAGCCACAGCTCCCTCAGCTGCTCCTCCCCAGCCCTGTTCTCCAGATCTTTCCCCAGCTTCATTGCTCTTCTCTGGACAAGCTCCAGCACCTCCATGTCCTTCTTGGAGTCAGACCCCCAAAACTGAACCCAGCCTTCAAGTTGTGGCCTCACCAGTGCTGAGTCCAGGGGAGCAGTCTTATGTGGGGAGAAAAGAGTTCACCTGCAGCTTTGTTCCAGTCCCAAGCTCAAACAACTTGGATTCTCAATGGGCAAAGGCAGAGCTTTTCAAAAGTGGTTTTGAAAGAAGGAAAACCAAATTGATTCTCTGCATCTATACCAAAGTGAAGGCTGCCTATGGTCTGCTTCTGGCAAGGAAGGTGCTTCTGTTGGTACAACCAAATGAGCCTGTGAGGAGCCACAATGGTCATCAATGGCCTGAGAGCACCGTTGCACCTTCTTTGCTTGGATTTTGTGACCCATCAAGGCAAATAAATTCCCCATCTGTTTGGAAACTATTAACTGCATTTCTCTCTCTTCAGCCTGCAAGACACCACCCTGTGATTTATTGCAGCAGAAAAGCAGAAGAGTCAGAGACTCTGAGGATGTCGACTGTCTGGAAGTATCTGGTTCAAGGCCATTGTTATTAGGGTAATTTGGGGTCAGCAGTCTGGCTGGGGAGGAGAAGCATCACTTCACCTCACCTCACAGCCTCCTTAGTCTAATATCTGTGAACCTTCCTGTCCTTAAAGACTGTCATTCCCACACTTGTGTTCATTAATCATCATGCAAGAAGGCTGCAGAGGGACTGTTTCCAAAGTCCTGCAGTGACTCCTTAAGAGCAAGCTCTGCACCATGAGGGTGGTGCAACACTGCAACAGGTTGCCCAGGGAGGTGGTTGAGGCTCCATCCCTGAAAGTATTCAAGGTGAGGCTCAACAGGGCTCTGGGCAACTGATCCCATTGAGGATGTCCCTGCTGAGTGCAGGGGGGGTGGATTGGATGCCCTTTGGAGGTCCCTTCCAACCCAGACCATTCTGTCATTCTATAATTCTATGATGCCAAATCAGAAGCAGACTCCAGAACATTTTCTGCCTCAAAAGAGGTGACAATTTGTCTGTTTGTCTGCAGTTCTGCTCCCTTTTCTTCTCTGGCTACTGAATGTCTTTGAAAGGGTGTTTGAGCACTGCTTGCAAATGCAACCCACAAGACTGGAAGAATCCAAGTGAAATCCATGTGGCATTGTAATTGCTTGCTCCTGCTGTATATGGCCCCAGTGGCTCTGTGTCCCAGTGCCTTTTGAAATAGCTTTGTCTGACCAGCTTGGGAAAGAGCCCAAAGAATTTGTTTCTGAGTCTTGTGTCTAGTCACAGTTACAGTCTGCATTTATGCCTCTGTTCACAGCATCAAAGAATGGTAGTGGTTGGAAGAAACCTTGAAAGATCATCCAGCCCAATCCCCCTGCAGGATCACACAGGAACACATCCAGCTGGGTTTGGAAAGGCTCCAGGGAAGGAGACTCCACAATCTCCCTGGGCAGCCTGCTCCAGGGCTCTGTGACCCTCAAGGGAAAAAGTTTTCCCTTCTGTTCCTGTGGCACCTCCTCTGCTCCAGCTTGCCCCCAGTGCCTCTTGTCCTGTCCTTGGACATAGAATCACAGAATCATAGAATCAATAAGGTTGGAAAAGACCTCAGAGATCATCAAGTCCAACCTGTCACCCAACACCATCTAATCAACTCAACCATGGCAACAAGTACCATGTCCAATCCCCTCTTGAACACCTCCAGGGATGGTGACTCCACCACCTCCCTGGGCAGCACATTCCAATGGCCAATTACTCTCTCTGTAAAGAACATTCTTCTCACTTCCACCCTAAACTTCCCTTGGATGCAGCTTGAGACTGTGTCCTCTTGTTCTGGTGCTGAGTGCCTGGGAGAAGAGACCAAGCCCCACCTGGCTACAACCTCCGTTCAGGGAGTTGGAGAGAGCAAGAAGGTCTCCACTGAACCTCCTCTTCTCCAGGCTAAGCAACCCCAGCTCCCTCAGCTTCTCCTCACAAGGCTGTGCTCCAGACCCCTCCCCAGCCTTGTTGCCCTTCTCTGGACATGTCCAAGTGTCTCAACGTCCTTCTTAAATTGGGCCCCTTGTCCTGTCCTTGGACACCCCTGAGCAGAGCCTGGCTCAATCCTCCCCTGCCCTGCACATCTTCATCACCAGCAATGAGGTCACCCTCAGGCTCCTCTTCTCCAAGCTCCAAGCCCCAGCTCCCTCAGCCTGTCCTCACAGGGAGATGTTCCACTGTCTGCAGCAGCTTTGTGGCTCTGTGCTGGACTCACTCAAGTAATTCCCTGAGGTCCTTCTTGAAGTGAAAGGCCCAGAACTGGACACAGTATTCCAGATGTGTCCTCAGGAGGGCAGAGTTGAGGGGGTGGAGAACCTTTCTTCACCTACTAACCACAGCACCAGAACAAGAGGACACAGTCTCAAGCTGTGCCAGGGGAGGTTTAGGCTGGATGTTAGGAAGAAATTCTTCACATAAAGAGAGATTGCCCATTGGAATGTGCTGCCCAGGGAGGTGGTGGAGTCACCATCACTAGAGGTGTTTAGGAAGAGACTGGATGAGGCCCTTAGTGCCTTGGTTTAGTTGATTAGATGGTGTTGGGTGATAGGTTGGACTTGATGATCTCGAAGCTCTCATCCAACCTGGTCTGGTCTGGTCTGGTCTGGTCTGGTCTGGTCTGGTCTGGTCTATTCTATTCTATTCTATTCTATTCTATTCTATTCTATTCTATTCTATTCTATTCTATTCTATTCTATTCTATTCTATTCTATTCTATTCCCCAGGACTCCCTTGGCCTTCATGGCTGCAAGGGCACCTTGCTGGCTCATGGACATCCTTCTGTCCACCAGGACCCCCAGGTCCCTCTCCCCTGTGCTACTCACATTTGAAATCATCCTGATACTAGTCTAGGACTGAACCAGAGGAGAGGATATGCTGCAAAGTCATCATAAAGGATGAATGAAGCACTTGGACAGTCCAGATTTATTTTCCTCCTATCACTTTTTTTTTCTGTCTTTTCCACTTTCTTTTTCATATTGAGAAAGGGTTTCATTCCTGGCTCACTTCAGAAGGAAGGTTATCAATTTTATCAATGTATTCTGGCCAAGAAATAATTTGGTTAATTCAGAGGCCACAGTTTGAAGTGCTTGAATTCCCACAACAGGTGGAGAATATGGTGAATTCTGAATGAGGCCTCATATTTGATTGACAAGTTCTTACCTTTTCTCTCCTTAAAAGAATCCTAATTGTCTAAGTGCTTTCTAACAAGGGCCAGAGAACTTTTATTGCTTGGTTGTGTTTTGTTTTGTTTTTTAGCAGAAGGATAGAGAGTCACAGAATCAACCAGGGTGGAAAAGACCTCAGAGATCATCAAGTCCAACCTATCACCTAACACCTTCTAACAATGAAACCATGGCTCCAAGTGCCACATCCAATCCATTTTTGAACACCTGCAGGGATGGGGACTCCACCACCTCCCTGGACAGCACATTCCAATGGGCAATTCCTCCTTCTGTGAAGAACTTTCTCCTCAATTCCAGCCTGGCACAGCTTGAGACTGTGTCCTCTTGTTCTGGTGCTGGTTGCCTGGGAGAAGAGACCAACTCCCACCTGGCTACAACCTCCCTTCAGGGAGTTGGAGAGAGCAAGAAGGTCTCCCCTGAGCCTCCTCTTCTCCAGGCTAAGCAACCCCAGCTCCCTCAGCCTCTCCTCACAGGGCTGTGCTCCTGACCCCTCCCCAGCCTCATTGCCCTTCTCTGGACACGTTCAAGAGTCTCAATGTCCTTCTTAAACTGAGGAGCCCAGAACTGGACACAGGACTCAAGGTGTGGCCTAACCAGTGCTGAGTACAGGGCACAATGACCTCCCTGCTCCTGCAGCCTACACTCTTCCTGATGCAGGCCAGGATGTCGCTGTTCCTGGTTGCCTGATGACAGCCTTGTTCTGTCTCTTGTGCTCAAAGGCAGGGAATGGGGCTTTCCCCATTGTGTTTCCCAGAATAAGGGCAGGCAGTGAATCATCTGAGGTTCTAAACTGAAGCAAGCACAGCCACATCTGCTGCAGAGGGCACCAGGGCCACCTTCATCTTCTGGGAAGCTCACACAGGCTGAAAATGAATCTGCAGGCTCTGAAGAGAGAAAACTCCCTGGGCAAAACCCAAATGGCACCAGCAAGAGGGTAGCTCAGGGAGCCTCAGCCAAGGCCAAGCATGCCAAAACCACACACCAACTCTGGAATGGAATGGAATGGAATGGAATGGAATGGAATGGAATGGAATGGAATGGAATGGAATGGAATGGAATGGACCAGGTTGGAAGAGACCTTTGAGATCATCAGGTTCTTCACTGAGAGTTGTTAGCCATTGGAATGTGCTGCCCAGGGAGGTGGTGGAGTCCCCATCCCTGGCAGTGTTCGAGAAGGGATTGGATGTGGCACTCAGTGCCATAGTTTAGTCATGAGGTCTGTGGTGAAGGGTTGGACTTGCTGAGCCACTTGGACACTCACAGGTCCATGGGACCAGATGGGATCCATGCTAGGGTGCTGAGAGACCTGGCAGATGAGCTGCCATCTCTGCCCATCTGTCCAGCCTGGCAAGGTCCCTCTGCAGAGCTCTCCTACCCTCTAGCAGATCAACTCCTGCCCCCAGTTGGTGTCATCTGCAAACTAACTGGTGATGGACTCAATGCCTTCATCCAGATCATCAGTGAAGATACTAAAGAGGATGGGGCTCAGCACTGATCCCTGGGGTCATTACTAGTGCCTGGCTGCCAGCTGGATGTGGCACCATTCACCACCACTCCCTGGGCACAGCCCTCCAGCCAGTTCCTAACCCATCAAAATAAGGAGATAAACCAAACCAGCAGCTTGGCAAACACTGACATGGAAAATCCCTCCTCCCCCCCCAAAAAAAAAGAAGGGTTTATAAATACACACTGTCTGTGGAACTGACAGCAGCTGGAGTGGCTTTGCAGCCAAGTGCCTTGACACCACTTCTTCAATGCAGACTCCAGTAATAAAGTCTGAATCCCTGCTAAGTCAGGAAGCTCTGAGATGGTGCATTGAAAAAAACCCAACAGAAACCCACAACCTCTTGAGGCTGCTTTCTTTCCTTCAGCACCTGAAGATACTGCAGATTTAAGACTGTCTGCTGTCAGTCTGATGGGTGAGTTATTGAGGTTAACAGCAGACAATGAAGATTGGTAACTGGCCAGACTGGAATTTTGGTATTTCTGGAATCATTCCCTGCTGAGGCCACATCTGGAATATTGTGTCCAGTTCTGGGCCACTCAGGTCAGGAAGGACCTCAGGGAACTGCTTGAGAGAGTCCAGCACAGAGCCACAAAGATGATGAAGGCAGTGGAACATCTTCCTTAGGAGGAGAGCCTGAGGGAGCTCAGGGCTCTGTGGCTTGGAGAGGAGGAGCCTGAGGGTGACCTCATTGATGTTGATAAAGATGTGCAGGGTGAGTGCCCAGAGGCTGGAGCCAGGCTCTGCTGGGTGATGCCCAAGGACAGCACAGGGGGCACTGGTGGATGTTGAGGCATAGGAAGTGCCATGGAAACAGGAGGAAGAATTATTTCACTGTGAGGGTGACAGAGCCCTGGAACAGGCTGTCCAGGGGGGTTGTGGAGTCTCCCGCTCTGGAGATATTCCAAACCCACCTGGCTGTGTTCCTGTGTGACCTGCCCTGGATGATGCTGCTCTGGCAGGGGTTTGGACTGGATGATCTCTGGAGCTGCCTTCCAACCTCTAATGTTCACTGATTCTATGACTATCCAGGGAGGCAGGGGAGAGAAGAGGAGCAGGGTGAGGAAGAGCCCAAGAGGAAACTCTAACAGGCTTCTCCCTCTCCTGGGCAAACTTCCTCTTTACACTTAGTGTGATGGTGTGGGATACACCTGCAGCCAACTCCACCCAGCTGTGCTGACTGACTCAGAGCTGCTGGTGGCCTGCAGCCCATGGTGGCCTGCAGCCCATGGTGGCCTGGCATTCTGGACAACCATCTTCATTTCACACAGAATTACAGAACTGTTTTGGTTGGAAGTGACCTCTAAGATCATCCAGTCCAGCCCTCAACCCAGCATCCCCTTGGCCATCAAACCATGTCCCCAGGTGCCATGGCCACGGGTTTCTTGAACACCTCCAGCAATGGTGACTCCACCACCTCCCTGGGCAGCCTGTTCCAATCCCTGACCACTCGTGAAGCAAAGAAACTCTTCCTAACCTCCAACCTAACCCTCCCCTGGCACAATTTCAGCCTCTGTTGTCAAAACACTTCTAAGACAGATTTGTGCCACTGTAGCTGTGGAACAAGAAAAGCACTCAGTGTTGCAAGACATTTGCAGGCCTGGTGTCACTCAGATCTCCTGTACATGTCCAGTGAAGTAACCTCTTGGAGTAATTGTGGCAGCAGGAGGAATTCCACAAACAGCTGGCAGTAGTGTTCCAGGCTGGGGTCAGAGTGGCTGGAGAGCAGCCAGGCAGAGAGGGACCTGGGGGTACTGGTTGACAGCAGCTGAACATGAGCCAGCAGTGTGCCCAGCTGGCCAAGAAGGCCAATGGCATCCTGGCCTGCATCAGGAACAGTGTGGCCAGCAGGAGCAGGGAGGTCATTGTGCCCTGTACTCTGCACTGGTTAGGCCACACCTTGAGTCCTGTGTCCAGTTCTGGGCTCCCCAGTTTAGGAAAGATGTTGAGATGCTGGAAGGTGTCCAGAGAAGGGCAACAAAGCTGGGGAGGGGTCTGGAGCACAGCCCTGTGAGGAGAGGCTGAGGGAGCTGGGGTTGCTTAGCCTGGAGAAGAGGAGGCTCAGGGCAGACCTTCTTGCCCTCTACAACTCCCTGAAGGGAGGTTGTAGCCAGGTGGGGGTTGGTCTCTTCTCCCAGGCAGCCAGCACCAGAACAAGAGGACACAGTCTCAAGCTGCACCAGGGGAGGTTTAGGGTGGGTGTCAGGAAGAATTTCTTCCCAGAAAGAGTAATTGGCCATTGGAATGTGCTGCCCAGGGAGGTGGTGGAGTCACCATCACTGGAAGTGTTTAGGAAGAGACTGGATGGGGTGCTTGGTGCCATGGTTTAGTTGATTAGATGGTGTTGGGTGATAGGTTAGACTCAATGATCTCTGAGGTCTTTTCCAACCTGGTTAATTCTATTCTATTCTATTCTATTCTATTCTATTCTATTCTATTCTATTCTATTCTATTCTATTCTATTCTATTCTATTCTATTCTATTCTATTCTATCCTATCCTATCCTATCCTATCCTATCCTATCCTATCCTATCCTATCCTATCCTATCCTATCCTATTCATCTGGAGACCAGTGTGTCTTGGGAAAAGAATGAAGCTGATGGTATTGCTATTTTAGTCACTTTAGTACCAAGCTGGTAGCTGTTGTGGAAAGAGGTGGTGTAATGAAGAATGACAGAAACATTCAGGATGACCAAGTCCAACCATTACCCCTACTCTGCAGGTTTAGGGTCACTCCTAAACCATATCCCCAAGCACCACATTCAAACCAACTCTAAACAATCCAGTGCTGGTGACTCCACCACCTCCCTGGGCAGCTCACTCCAGTGCCTGACCACTCCTTCCATGAAAAATCTTTTCCTGCTGTCCAGTCTAAACCTCCCCAGTCACAGCTTGAGGCCATTCCCTCTTGTTCTGTCACTAATTACCTGTGAGTAGAGACCAGCACCAACCTCTCCACAAGGTCCTTTCAGGGGGTTGCAGAGAGCCATGAGGTCTCCTCTCAGCCCCCTCTTTTTCACACAAACCATCCCCAGCTCCTTCAGTTGCTCTTCATCAGATTTATTAGCCAGGTCTCCAAGAAGGTAAGAAAACTTCAAGCATTTAATTCTCTCAGTAGCATTCTGAACTATGACCACTGGAAACCACAGAAGCTTTACTGCTTTCTGGTTTTCTTTTGACTCATTTCACAATTTCTTTTGTTACTGACAGCTGTTTATTGCATTTGGCTCACTGGTCTTTCATCACCCTGTGCTAGTCTGGCCTCTGTTTACTGCTTTAACTCCTACCTCTCAGGGGGAACAATAGGAATAGGAACAGGCTGCCCAGGGAGGTGGTGTAGTCCCCATCCTTGAGGGGGCTCAAGAAAGGCTTCTTCCAGAGAAGGGCAACAAAGCTGGGGAGGGGTCTGGAGCACAGCCCTGTGAGGAGAGGCTGAGGGAGCTGGGGTTGCTTAGTCTGGAGAAGAAGAAGCTCAGGGGAGAGCTTCTTGCTCTCTCCAGCTCCCTGAAGGGAGGTTGTAGCCAGGTGGGGGTTGGTCTCTTCTCCCAGTCTGAAAGAATTTGAGCTGTTTTCAGAGGAGAAGGCTCTGGGGAAAGCTTAGGGAAGCATTTCAATGTCTGAAGGGGACCTACAGTCAGGCTGGGGAGGGACTGTTCAGAAGGGGCTGTGGGGATAGGATGAGGGGCAATGGTTTGAAGCTGGAGCAGGGCAGAGTTAAGTTGGCCATCAGGAGGAAGTTCTGCACAGTGAGAGTGGTGAAATACTGCAACAGGCTGCCCAGGGATATGGTTGAGGCCCTGTCCCTGGAGACATTCAAGCTCAGACTGGATGTGGCTCTGTACAGCCTGCTTTAGTTGGAGGTGTCCCTGCTGCCTGCAGGGGAGTTGACCAAGCTGCCCTTTGAGGGTCCCTTCCAGCCCAATGTAATCTGTGAAATAAATTCATTCTTCTTCAGTGCCCCCAAACATTTAGTTCATCAAGAAGGTGGTGGTCAGAGCAGTCAGGCATTGGTCAGGGGTGGATTTGCTGGTTTCAGCTCTTCTCTTTGCCCAGCAGGGCTGAGCTATCTCATTACTGGGCAATTATTTCCCCCCAGACTGCTCTGGGTGAGAGTATTAAGCAGAACCACTTATAAAGAGTGAGCTTTTAAAAATAGATCTCAGAGCTCTGAAAGTTCTGGAAGTCATGGTGGCTCTGGCATGTGGCTGAGTGGAAAAGTCATTTGCATTATTGTTCCTGTCAAAAGAAATATTGCTTGGGTTTTTTTTTCCCCATCTGCCTCACACTGACAACTTACATTTTGAATACCAGCTCCCCAGAGATGTGATTTTCTTTCACAGAACCACACAATTACTGAGGCTGGGAAAGACCTCTGAGATCATCAAGTCCAGCCTATGACCTAACACCACCACATCAGCTAAACCCTGCCACCAAGTGCCACATCCAATCTGTCCATAAAGACCTCCAGTGACGGCAACTCCACCACCTCCCTGGGCAGCCCATCCCAGTGCCTAACCAGCATTTCTCTGAGGAATTGCTTCCTAAAATCCAACCTAAACCTCCCCTGGCACAGCTTCAGGCCATGCCTTCTTGTCCTGTCATGAGTTGCCTGGGAGCAGAGCCTGACCCCCACCTGACTACAGCTTCCCTTCAGGTAGTTGTGGAGAGTGATAAGGTCCCCTCTGAGCCTCCTCTTCTCCAGGCTGAGCACCCCCAGCTCCCTCAGCCTCTCCTCATCAGACTTTCCCTCCAGCCCCCTCCCCACTCTGGTCACTCTCCTCTGGACCTGCTCCAGCACCTCAAGGTCCTTCCTGCAGTGAGTGCCCAGAGCTGCACACAGTGCTGGAGATGAGGCTTTGCTGGAGACTAGCCTGCATCTGTCTGTCCTTAACAACAAAGCCCCTTGGTACAGAAAGCAACAAAACACTCTGCCCACAGTGCAAATGAACCTTTTAGAGGAAGGGAGATAAAGATGATGCATGCAGTGCTTTCCTGAATATGCCATGACCACCTTTGGATGCTTGCTCCTTCTGAGGTGCCAAGCCCCCTGCTATGACTGGAAATTGAAGCAGCTCTAAGTCTCCTGGACTCTGACTTCTTACTTGGTTATAGACACAGAAAGACTGTGTCCTTTTTTTTGTCCTGTTAGAGGGTAGGAGAGCTCTGCAGAGGGACCTTGCCAGGCTGGACAGATGGGAAGAGCCCAATATGATGGCATTCAACAAGTCCAAGTGCTGGGTGCTGCACTTTGGCCACAGCAACCCCAGGCAGGCCACAGGCTGGGGTCAGAGTGGACCATAGAATCCAGCACAGGTCACACAGGACCACATCCAGACAGGGCTGAGAAGTCTCCAGAGAAGGAGACTCCACAACCTCTCTGGGCAGCCTGCTCCAAGGCTCCAGCACTCTCACAGCAAAGAAGTTTATCCTCCTATTTAACTGAAATGCTCTGAGTTCCAGTTTGTGCTCATTGCCCCTTGTCCTGTCACTGAGCACCACTGAGGAAAGCCCAGCCCCATCCTTTTCCCTCCCACCCTTTTGCTCTTGCTGATCATTAATCAGATCCCCTCTCAGGCTGCTCTTCTCCAGGCAAAACAGCCCCAGGTCTCTCAAACCTTCTCACAGAGATTCTCCAGGAACCTTTGTAGCCTCCACTGGACTCTCTCCAGTAGTTTTCTGCCTCTCCTGAATTTGGCAGCCCAGAACTGGTCACAATACTCCAAATGTGGCCTTGCTAGGGCAGGGTGGAGGGGGAGGATAATCTCCCTCAACCTGCTGGCCACACTCTTCTTGATGTACCCCAGGAGGTCATTTGCATTCTTGGCCATGAGGGCGCAATGCTGGCTCGTGGTGACCTTGCTGTTTACCATGACTCCCAGGTCCTTCTCTTCAGAGTTGTTTTCCAGCAGGTCAGCCTCTCACCTGTCCTGGTGCAGGGCTTATTCCTCCCCAGGTGCAGGATTCTACACTTGCCCTTGCTGAATTTCATAGAATCATAGAATAAGGTTGGAAAAGACCTCAGAGATCATCAAGTCCAACCTATCACCCAACACTTCCTGACTGACTAAACCATGGCTCCAAGGGCCACATCCAATCCCCTCTTGAACATCTCTAGAGACAGTGACTCCACCACCTCCCTGGGCAGCACATTTGTGCCAATTACTCTTTCTGGGAAGAACTTTCATGAGGTTCCTCTCTGCCTCAGCCTGGCCAGGTCTCACTGGAGGGCTGCACAGCCTGATAGGGTGTCAGTCACCTCTCCCAGGTTGGTATCATCAGCAAACTTGCTGAGGGTCCACTCTATCCCTTCATACATGGCACTGATAAACACATTGAACAAGACTGGACCCAGTACTGGTCAAGAATGAAGTTTGAAATCACAAGTTCCTGCTGCCACCTCAGGGTGATAAATTCACTTACCCCAGGGGCTCTTGCCTGGTCAGGCCCAGTATCAGATCTTGCCTTGCTCTTCATTTCAGCACTTTTTAATCAACATAGAATCATAGAATGGTTTGGTATGGAAGGCATCTCCAAAGGTCATCCAGTCCAACCCGCCCTGCCACCAGCAGGGACATCCCCAAGTAGATCAGGCTGCCCAGAGCCCTCTTGAGCCTCACCTTGAATATCTCCAGGGATGGAGCCTCAACAACCTCCCTGGGCAACCTGCTCCAGTGTTCCATCTTTGGAAACCTCTCTCTTGGCAGAGACTGAAGCCCCCTAGCTGACACTTTCCCCAGCAACCCTCTGAGGAGTACACAGTAGGAATGCTTCAAATGGTTAAAACCCAGCTGAGCCATAAGCTGCTGGGAAAGGGCTCTCACAAGGGGATATTCAGCTGTACAAAGAACAGGGATATACTGAGGTGGGATTGAGGGCACTGGGAGGGACTGAGATAGATTGGGAGGGGATTGGGAGTCACTAGAAGGGCAGTGGGAGGAACTGGGATGGGACTGGGGGTGACTATGAGGGGACTGAGGGGCACTAGGAGCAACTTGTATATACTGGGATGGGAAGGTACTGGGAGGGGATCAGAAAGCACTGAGATGGTCTGGGAGTGGACTGGAAGACACCAGGACATACTAGGAGAGGACTGGGTGGAACTCGGAGGCACTGGGAAGGGCCTGAGGGGCACTGGTATGGACGGAGATATCCTGAGAGGGTACTGGGAGACTCTGGGATATACTAGAAGAGAAGAAAGTTCTTCCCAGAGAGAGTTGTTAGCCATTGGAATGTGCTGCCCAGGGAGGTGGTGGAGTCCCCATCCCTGGAGGTGTTCAAGAGGGGATTGGATGTGGCACTTGGTGCCATGGTTTAGTCATGAGGTCTGTGGTGACAGGTTGGACTTGATGATCTTTGAGGTCTTTTCCAACTTTATTGCTTCTATGATTCTAAGATGCTGGGAGGGCACTGGCAGGGCCTGGGCCATACTGGTGGAGGCTGGGAATATCCTGGCAGTCCGAGGTGCAGTGCTGAAGGCAGGGTGCCTGAGGCCCAGCAGAAGATAAGAGGTTGACACAAGCCATGCTGACAGCTCTGACACAAGCAGGGAGGCACAGGCTGATGTTTCAAGTTATTGCTGGAGAGCTCCCAGCCTGGAGAGCAGCATTCCAAGCCCTGCCTCCCACTGCAGGGTACAGCACTTCAAATATCGAGTAAAAGAGGCAGTTCAGCATCATCTCTCTCCTTCCCTTTTAGCTGCAAGGAGCTTTTATAGGAAAATTGCTTTTGGTTATCTTTTAGATTGTGTTAAATCCAGCAACAGTTCTGCTGGGATGGAAAGAGATGATGGAGTTGCTGGTTTGGAGTTCCTGCATGTCCTGTGGCTAGTCATCTCTATCCAGTTTCCTGCAGGAGAAAAGAAGAGAAGTGTTCAAAGAATGGTCAGGGAAGAGAAAAATTAAAGCCACAAACCAGAACTGTGCTTGAGGTGCTGACTCACCTTCCACATGATACAAGGCTGAGTGAGCTGGGGTTGTTCAGCCTGGAGAAGAATCATAGAATCAATAAGGTTGGAAAAGGCCTCAAGGATCATCAAGTCCAACCTGTCACCCAACACCTCATGACTACTAAACCATGGCTCCAAGTGCCACATCCAATCCCCTCCTGAACACCTCCAGGAATGGGGACTCCACCACCTCCCTGGGCAGCACATTCCAATGGCTAACAACTCTCTCTGGGAAGAACTTTCTCCTCACCTCTAGCCTAAACTTCTCCTGGTACAGCTTGAGACTGTGTCCTCTTGTTCTGGTGGTGGTTGCCTGGGAGAAGAGACCAACCCCCACCTGGCTACAACCTCCCTTCAGGGAGTTGGAGACAGCAAGAAGGTCTCCCCTGAGCCTCCTCTTCTCCAGGCTAAGCAACCCCAGCTCCCTCAGCCTCTCCTCACAGGGCTGTGCTCCAGACCCCTCCCCAGCTTTGTTGTCTTCACAGCAGAGGTGCTTCAACCCTCTGATCATTTTTGTGGCCTCCTCTGGACCTGCTCCATCAGGTCCATGTCTCTCATGTGCTGGGGGCCCCAGAGCTGGACACAGCCCTGCAGGTGTGGGCTGACCAGAGCAGAGTAGAGGGGCAGAATCCCTTCTCTTCATCTCTGGCCACACTGCTTTTGATGCAAACCAGGCTGTCATTGGCCTTCTGTGCTGCCAGTGCCCATTGCTGGCTCCTGCCCAGCTTCGTGGCCACCAGCATCCCCAAGTCTTTTCCTGTACCTTTTCCCAGTGACCTTTCCTGAGTGCAGGCACCACAGCGGGCAGACATGCAAGTGTTAAAAGAGGAGCAGGAGAAACTGAATCCTTGGTTGCTTATCTTAGTCTTACACAACAGTCAGCAGATCAAATCAAATCATTCTTCACTCCAGGCTCGAGCCTGCTGCTGAAGTTCTCAGTGGGAGGAGGGAAGGAAGCCTAAAACTGACAGAAGTGCAAGGATGGCAAAGGCTTAGTGGCAGTTCCATTCCCGGCCCTCGAGAAGACATTGTTCTTTTTCTCACTGTTATTCTAACAGTTATCTTGGAAATCTTGTTCCCCAGGGAGTTGTCCTTAAAAGATTTGCAGCCCTGAGCAGAATCTGGATGGGAACACACTCAGACTTCCTGGCATTGAGCAGAGAAGGCTCCAGACCCTTGGCTGCAATGGAAGTTCTGGCTCTGTAATTTTTTTCACCTTTATTTTAATTCCACCCCCCCCGCCCCCCCCCACCCCCCTTTTATCAGTCCTGCCTCTGCAGCTGCCTTCCCTTCATCTGGTGATTTGCTGCAGTCAGATGGTGCTCAGCAAGCTGCTGCTCCACAGGATGCTGTGCTGCTCTGTGATTGGGGTATGCTGCCAGACTGATGCAGGGAGTGCTCCTCTCCTCTTGGCTTCTCTCCTCATCCCACAGCCAGACAAAGCTCAGCTGCCATACTGGGGCTGCCTGTGCCCAGCATCTCAGGTTTCTCTCCTCTTTGACTAGATGTGAGAGTTTTACTAGGTCTAGACTGACTAAGTGAGGGGGTGGAGAGTGCCCCCAGCACATTTGATGATGGTACCAAGCTGGGAGGAGTGGCTGGTGCAGCAGAGGGTTGTGTGGCCATGCAGGGCACTCTGGACAGGCTGGAACACTGAGCAAAGGGCAACCTCATGAGGTTCAACAAGGGTAAGCATAGAGCTCTGCACCTGGGGAGGAACAATACCAGGGCAGGTGAGGGGTGAGCTGCTGGAAAACAGCTCCACAGAGAAGGACCTGGGAGTGCTGGTGGGCAAGAGATTATCCCTGGGACAGCAAGATGCCCTGGTGGCCAAGAGGGAAAATAGAATAGAATTAACCAGGTTGGAAAAGATCTTCAAGATCATGGAGTCCAACCTATCACCCAGCACCATCTAATCAACTAAACCATGGCACCAAGTGCCTCATCCAGGCTCTTCCTAAACACCTCCAGTGATGGTGACTCCACCACCTCCCTGGGCAGCACATTCCAATGGCCAATCTCTCTCTCTATGAAGAATTTCATCCTAACACCCAGCCTAAACCTCCCTTGGCACAGCTTGAGACTGTGTCCTCTTGTTCTGGTGCTGGTTGCCTGGGAGAAGAGACCAACCCCCACCTGGCTACAACCTCCCTTCATGGAGTTGTAGATAGCAGATTGAAAGCAGTCTGCATGCTTGTGAAGTGTTGAAAGGAAGAGGTAAAAGAAAGAGGCCTTTAGACCAGAAGCTAGGCATAAAATTAAGTGAAATTTTCTATGCCAGCTTTGAATTTAATACTAAGACACATCAGAGCCTCAGTTCAACAGCAAGCTTAAGCATTCTGCCTCTCTTCTTATTAGCTCAGTGTCACTTCAGTCATTTAATTGGAATTAATTTTGGGTCTCAGGCAAAAGAGAATTTCAGATGTCTTTAACTTTTAAGCCCATGAGTGCTGGGACTGAAATACCTCTGAGTAAGTACATGATTGCCATCTGCAAACTTCCTGAGGTTTTTTTCTTCCTGCCTCTCACCCTTTTTCACAGGATCACAGAATCACAGAGTGTTAGGGGCTGGAAGGAACCTCCAGAGATCATCCAGTCCAACCCCCTGCCAGAGCAGGAGCACCCAGGGCAGATCACACAGGAACACATCTAGGTGGGTTTTGAATCTCTCCAGAGCAGGAGACTCCACAACCCCCCTGGGCAGCCTGTTCCAGTCTTCTGTCACCCACACAGGGAAAAAATTCTTCCTCCTGTTTCCATGGAACTTCCTCTGCCTCAGCTTCCACCAGTGCCCCTTGTGCTGTCATTGGGCATCACCCAGCAGAGCCTGGCTCCAGCCTCTGGGCACTCACCCTGCACATCTTTATCAACAGCAATGAGGTCACCCTTCAGGATCCTCTTCTCCAAGCTACAGAGCCCTCAGCTCCCTCAGGCTCTCCTCCTAAGGAAGATGTTCCACTCTCATCATCTTTGTGGCTCTGTGCTGGACTCTCTCAAGCAGCTCCCTTCCCCTCTTGACCTGAGGTGCCCAGAACTGGACACAATATTCCAGATGTGGCCCCACCAGCACAGAGTAGAAGTGCAGGAGAGCCTCTCTGGACCTACTCACCACAGCCCTTCTAATCCACCCCAGGATGTCCTTGGCCTTCTTGGCCACAAGGACACATTGCTGGCTCATGGTCAACCTCCCATCCACCAGGACCCCCAGGTCCTTTGGCTCTTCACTGCTCTCCAGCAGCTCAGTCCCCAACCTGTCCTGCTCCATGGGGTTGTTCTTTCTTGTCACACAAACACTTTGGCAGCTTTCAGCAGAGCTGTGAAAATTTGGAATTTGCTTAATTAGAGGTAAGTAAGTAAGAACTGAAGGCAGATTTCTATTCAAGACATATTTGAACCATACCAGTTGATAGGCAGACAAGCCAAAGCAATAATCCCTTCCTCACTTTTCAGATGACAAATGTAGTGAGTGCTTAAATTGTTGAGACAGCTTGGAAAATCACAGGATGTTAGGGGCTGGAAGTGACCTTGAAAGCTCATCCAGTCCAAAGGAGGAGCACTGAGAGGAAGTCACACAGCAATACATCCAGACAGGACTTGAAAGGCTCCAGAGAAGGAGACTCCACAACCTCTCTGGGCAGCCTATTCCAGGGCTCTGTCACCCTCACGCAAAGTAGTTTTCCCTTGTGCTGAGATGGAACTTCCTGTGTTGCAGTTTGTGTTCGTTGCAGTTTGTGTTCGTTGCCCCATGTCCTGTGGCAGGCCACCACTGAAAACAGCCTGGCCCCTTCTATTTTTATAAACATTAACAAGGTCTCCTCTCAGCTTTCTCTTCTCCAGGCTCAACAGCCCCAGGTCTGTCAACCTTTCCTCCTCAGGATCCCAGGATGTTTCCCAAAGAGGAAAGAATTAGGAAACAAAGAACAGAGGTGAGCAGGATGTGATCTGGAAAAGAAGGCAGAAGGAAAGCATGAGGTGATGAGGGAGAAATGATGAGGAGGGTAGCAGGCTGAAAGGAAATTCTGAAGAACTGTCTACCAGATTCACAGGATCACAGGGTCCCAGGATGTTAGGGGTTGGAAGGGACCTCTGGAGATCTGTCAGTCCAACCCCTCTGCCAGAGCAGGACCAGAGAATCCAGCACAGGTCACACAGGAACACATCCAGACAGGGATGGAAAGTCCCCAGAGAAAGAGACTCCACAACATTAGACAGATGTTCCAGACCCTTTATTACCCTCACAGCCTTCACTGGACTCTCTCTAGTGTATCCCTGTCCCTCTTGAACTGGGGAGCCCAGAAATGGACACAGTACTCCAGATGCCAGCTTCTCAGTGTGCTGTTAGATTAAATAAAGTGTATGCATGGGATGCATGGGCATGCCATTGCTTCCCTGCAGGCCAGTTGGAAGAGGTCAATACTTTTAAACATCTCACTCTCTCTATTTGAAGCTTTTCATATAGAAATCATAGAATGATAGAATTGTTAGGGTTAGAAGGGACCTCAAGGATCAGCCAGTTCCAATCCCCCTGCCATGGCCAGGGACACCTCACACTACAGCAGGTTGCTCACAGCCACAGCCAGCCTGGCTGCAAACACCTCCTGGCAGGAGGCTCCCACCACCTCCCTGGGCAACCTGTGCCAGGCTCTCACCACCCTCATGGGGAACAACTTCTTCCTCACATCCAATCTCAATCTACCCATTTCTAGTTTTGCTCCATCCCCCCCAGTCCTATCACTCCCTAACACCCTCAAAGTCCCTCCCCAGCTTTCTTGGAGCCCCCTTCACATACTGGAAGGCCACAATGAGGTCTCCTTGGAGCCTTCTCTTCTCCAGGCTGAACAGCCCCAACTTTCTCAGTCTGTCTCCATAGACTGACTTATCTTTCCCCTTAGAACCTGTCCCAGGATTGTCCAAGGTCCTCTGGTGGATGAGCCAAGGAACAGCTGTGGCTTCTCTGGTTCATAGTTATGTACTTGGTCTCCTTCTGGTCTCATTCTCCTATCAGAAAAATTTACCACGTTTGGAAAGGTAAAGCTACAAAAGCAAATCAAGATGCAGTGTTCTTAAACAACTCATCATTTCATTATCTTCTTGGCAGGGACATCAGTCAAAGATATCAGAGCCTGCAAAAGCACCAGGGCCAGTTCAAACAAAGCAGCTTTTCTAACTGGGATTATGCCAGGTCCCTTTTCCATGAAAAGTCCTTTGGTGTCATTTCTGCTTTTCTCTCTATAATGTGCACAAAAAGGAGAGGACTTGGAGTGGTGGTTGCTTGTCATGACACTTCAGGTGTCTTGCTTGGGTGTGGATGCCATTTCCGTTGCAATGACTGGTGAGCAGCCCCATGGAGAAGGAGCTGGGAGTGCTGGTGGACAACAAGTTCTGCATGGGACAGCAATGTGCCCTGGGGACCAAGAAGCCCAACAGGATCTTGGGCTGCATTCAGAGGAGTGTGTTCAGCAGAGCCAGGGAGGTTCTCCTCCCCCTCTACTCTGCCCTGGGGAGACCTCACCTGGAATATTGCATCCAGTTCTGGGCTCCCCAGTTCAAGAGGGACAGGGATCTTCTGGAGAGAGTCCGAGGGAGGGCTACCAGGATGCTGAAGGGACTGCAGCACTGCCTGGTGAGGAGAGGCTGAGAGCCCTGGGGCTGTTTAGTCTGGAGAGGAGAAGATTGAGAGGGGATCTGATCAATGTCTATCAATAGCTGAGGGCTGGGGCTCAGAAGGGATGGGACAGACTCTGCTCTCTTGCTCCCTGTGATGGGACAAGGGGCAACGGATGTAAGCTGCAGCACAGGAGGTTCCACCTCAACACAAGGGGGAAATTCTTCACTGTGAGGGTCACAGGGCACTGGAACAGGCTGCCCAGAGAGTCTGTGGAGACTCCTTCTCTAGAGCCTTTCCATCCCTGTCTGGATGTGTTCCTGTGTGACCTGTGCTGGATTCTCTGGTCCTGCTCTGACAGGGGGCTCGGTCTCGATGATCTCTTTGGGTGCCTTCCAACCTCTAACATCCTGTGAGCCTGTGACTCAGGCAGAGGAATGGATTTACAGTAGATGACTGCTCCTGGAAAGAAGGTGGCTTGTAACCATTACTTTATATGTGTGGCATAATTAAGAATAGTTAGTCCACCTGCCCTTTACACCAGTTAAACCAAAAAGGCAGAATCAGTCACAGAATCACAGAAAACATCTGGTTGGAAGAAATCTCCAAGCTCACCCAGTCCAACCCTCAACGCAGCACTGCAGGGTCAGCACTAAACCATGTCCCTAAGCACCAGCTCCACACACTGCTTGAATATCTCCAGGGATGGGGCCTCAACCACCTCCCTGGGCAACCTGTTCCAGTGTTCCACCACCCTCACAATGAAGAACTTGTTCCTACATGGTCTTTCTAGATGTAGGAGGGGTCCTTCCAAAAAGGATCACAGTAGTCTGATAAATTCCTTTGAAAGCTGCCAGTAGAATTATTTCAAACATTTCAACAGGACTGTTGAAGGCAGCAAACTGTCTTTTCATGGACTTCAATATGTATTATTGCAATTATCCATGATGTTCTCCATGCAAAATCATTTTGTACAGGATGCAAGAAAGAAGGGATTTTGTTTCCCACCTTTTTGCAGTGTTTGCCTATTGGCAAGATCTCAGGGTGTTAGGGGTTGGAAGGGATCTCTGGAGATCTTCAATTCCAACCCTAATGCTAGAGCAGGACCATAGGATCCAGCACAGGTGAGTTGGTGGAGCAGGGTTTGGTGCTTAGGAAAATGCAGAGAATATAGAGGAAATAATTGGGAAGCAAAGAACAGAGGTGAGCAGGATGTGATCTGGGAAAGAAAGCATGAGGTGATGAGGAGAGGCAGGGAAATTCTGAAGAACTATCTACCAGATTCACAGAATCACAGGATCCCAGGATGTTAGGGGTTGGAAGGGACCTCTGGAGAACTGTCAGTCCAACCCCACTGCCAGAGCAGGACCAGAGAATCCAGCACAGGTCACACAGGAACACATCCAGACAGAGATGGAAAGGCTCCAGAGAAGGAGACTCCACAACCTCTCTGGGCAGCCTGCTCCAGGGCTCTGTGAAGAAGTTTCTCCTCATGCTGAGATGGAACCTCCTGTGCTGGAGTTTCCATCCATTGCCCCTTGTCCTATTACAGGACACAACTGAGCAGAGCCTGTCCCTGTCTCCTCCTTCCTGACCCCTAGCCCTCAGACATTGATCAGATCCCCTCTCAGTCTTCTCCTCTCCAGACTAAACAGCCCCAGGGCTCTCAGCCTCTCCTCCCCAGGCAGTGCTGCAGCCCCTTCAGCATCCTTGTAGCCCTCCCTTGGACTCTCTCCAGCAGATCCCTGTCCCTCTTGAACTGGGGAGCCCAGAACTGGATGCAATATTCCAGGTGAGGACTCCTCAGGTCAGAGCAGAGGGGGAGGAGAACCTCCCTGGATCTGCTGGACACACTCCTCTGAATGCAGCCCAAGATCCTGTTGGCCTTCTTGGTCCCCAGGGCACATTGCTGTCCCATGCAGAACTTGTCCACCAGCACTCCCAAGTCCTTCTCCACAGGGCTGCTCTCCAGCAGATCCCCTCCCAGCCTGTACTGCTGCACTTTATTCTTCCTTATCCAGGTGCAGGACTCTGCACTTCTCCTTGTTGAACCTGATTTGGTTCCTCTCTGCACATTGCTGTCCCAGGCAGAACTTGTTGTCCACCAGGGTTCTGAGGTCATGCAGACTTGGAAGACAGGCAATGTCCACGTCAGAACATGTATTTTTGGATGGGAAAGGTCCAGTACTATTATTTCAACAGAAATAACATCTCCCAGGTTCCTGAAGGGATCCAAAGTCAAGGTTGCTGCACTGAAGACAGTGACCTGGGCACATCTCATTCTGTGGGCTCTGTGGTGTTTAAAACAGGACACAGTCTCGAGATAACCTTCTGTGATGCTGTGACCAAAGCACTGCTTTCAAAACAGTTCAAAAGAAAACAGAAACCAGAGAATAAGCAGATGAACAGAAATCATTTAATACTCTGTGAAAGAAATGAATAGCTACTCAACATTTAACTTGGAGAGGGCTTGCCAGAAAGGGCTGCAGTAAGCTTTTCAGCAGTTGACAGCTGGCTGAGGATCAGCCATCAGGGCAAGGGAAGTGATTGCCTCTTGTAGTCAGTGGGGAGGCCACACCTTGAGACCTGGGTTCAGTTTTGGAGCCCTCACTCAAAGAAAGACCTTGAGGTGTTGAGGCATGTCCAGAGAAGGGCAACAAAGCTGGGGAGGGATCTGGAGTACAGGGCTGGTGGGGAGCAGTTGAGGGAACTGGGAGAAGAGAATGCTGGGGAGACACCATCTGATTCTCTATGACTCCTTGAAAGGAGGTTGGGCCAAGTGGAGGTTGGTCTGGTCCCTAGGAACAAGTGACAGGATGAGAGGAAACAGCCTCAAGTTGCACCAGAGACGGTTTAGGCTGTTTATGTGAAGAAACTTGACTGAAAGTGTTTTCAACCACTGGCACAGGCTGCCCAGGCAGGTGATTGAACCCCCAACCTTGGAGGTGTTTCAAAGAGGCAGAGATGTGGTGATACCCCACCTGGAGCACTGTGTCCAGTTCTGGAGCCCCTAGGACAGGAAGGATCTGGAGGTGCTGGAAGGTGTCCAGAGAAGGGCCATGAGGATGAGCAGAGGGCTGGAGCTGCTCTGCTCTGGAGACAGACTGAGAGAGTTGGGGCTGTTCAGTCTGGAGAAGAGAAGGCTCTGAAGAGACCTCATTGTGGCCTTCCAGTATCTGAAGGGGGCTCCAAGAAAGCTGGGGAGGGATGTTTTAGGGTGCCAGGGAGTGATAGGACTGGGGGGAATGGAGCAAAACCAGAAATGGGTAGATTGAGCTTGGATGTTAGGAAGAAGTTGTTCCCCATGAGGGTGGTGAGAGCCTGGCACAGGTTGCCCAGGGAGGTGGTGGAAGCCTCCTGCCTGGAGGTGTTTGCAGCCAGGCTGGCTGTGGCTGTGAGCAAGCTGCTGTAGTGTGAGGTGTCCCTGTCCATGGCAGGGGGGTTGGAAGTGGCTGATCCTTTAGGTCCCTTCCAAGCCTGACAATTCTATCTTTCTGGGACTGAAAGGGATTTCAACCACTGGCACAGGCTGCCCAGGGAGGTGGTTGAATCCCCATCCTTGGAGCCATTTTAAAGAGGCAGAGATATGGTGCTGAGGGACCTTGGTAGAGTTAGAGAATGGTTGGACTGGATGACCTTACAGGGCTTTTCCAAACAAAACAACTCTATGATGGCATCATCCTCTCTAGAATTCTCTGTGTGTCTTTGCTACCTGCTCTTTAGATCTGGAGAAGCTTTCCCCCACTCTTTCAGTACCACATCTAGAGTTTGGGTGCCTGACATAGGAACTCAAGAACTGCTAGATGCCTGTAAGAGGACGGAGTGATGGGACATCCTTGAAGAGGCAGGAGAGGGTCTCACTAAATGGAACTTTAGGAGACTCTCTACAAGCTAAGGGACTGTTGAAATAACAAAAAGGTGGAGAAAAAGTGGGCTGAATCATAGAATCATTAAGGTTGGAAAAGACCTCAGAGATCATCAAGTCCAACCTATCACCCAACACCTCATGACTAACTAAACCATGGCTTCAAGTGCCACATCCAATCCCCTCTTGAACACCTCCAGGGATGGGGACTCCACCACCTCCCTAGGCAGCACATTCTGTGATGTGTTTCCCACTGCACCCTGGTGGGGCAGGCTGCCTCCTTCAGCCAGGCTCACAGGAATGCTCCTGTTGCTTGCAGGCTTGGGAAGAACAGTGCTGCTGCTTCAGCACCAGGGCTGTGCAGCCTTGCCTGCTGGAAGGGGGACAAAAGGGAGGGACAGCTTTTGCCAGACTCATCCTCCAGAAACAAGAAGTGTAAAGCTCTGGGGCTTTCTACAAGGCCTTGTAGTGAGAGGATGAGGGCTGATGGCTTTGAGCAGGAAAAGGGAGAGTTAGAGTGTGACATTAAAGCAAGGACATTAAAACTCTCTGTCCTGTGCTCACCAGGCATGGCTAAACCACATTTTCCACAAGCAAAAGGTTTCAGTTGCTATTTAGCAGCAGAGGGGTTAGGTTCCTTGAATTACCTTCTGGTCTGAAGCATACTATAAGAGCTTCCACCTTAATGTAGTACAGAATAGAGAATTAACCAGCTTGGAGAAGACCTTGGAGATCATCCAGTCCAACCTGTCACCCAACACCATCTAATCAACTAAACCATGGCTCCAAGTGCCACATCCAATCCATTTTATAACATCTCCAGGGATGGTGACTCCACCACCTCCCTGGGCAGCACATTCCAATGGCCAATCTCTCTTTCTGGGAAGAACTTCTTCCTCACCTCCAGCCTAAACCTCCCCTGGCAGAGCTTGAGACTGTGCCCTCTTGTTCTGGTGCTGGTTGCCTGGGAGAAGAGACCAACCCCCACCTGGCTACAACCTCCCCTTGAGCTGGTGCCTGCTTTCCTTGCTCTGTGGCTATCACACTGAAGTCAGCAGGATTTTCCTGCTCTAGTTGTGAACAGAATTTGGCCCTCAAATGAGACAAACATCTGGAACAATGAGGAGTTTATTTACACAGCCACCAACTTCCTCGAGCTCCGAGGATATCAAGGCAGGGCTCAGGAGAGTAAACCACAATAACAAATAAAAGAGATGAGAAATAAATGAGGGCTTCATAGGATACAGAAAACAGCTTGGAAGAAAAGAGAGGTTTTCTCCAAGAAAAACTTCAATTCAGTTGAAGTGGACAGTGAAGAACAAGCCAGCAATGGGTACAAGGAGGCAAAGTGGAAAACTCTAGCAGAACATTAGAGGGGAGATTACTTTGGAGGTTAGAAAGTGGCAAGTAGGGAGAAGGAAAGAGATTTCTCAGAATCACAGAATTATCCACGTTGGAAAAGACCTCAAAGACCATCAAGTCCAACCTAACACCCAACACCTTCTGATCAACTAAACCATGGCACCAAGTGCCTCATCCAGTCTGGTTTTAAATGCTTCCAGGGATGGGGACTCCACCACCTCCCTGGGCAGCACATTCCAATGACTAACAACTCTCTTTGGGAAGAACTTTCTCCTCACCTCCAGCCTAAACTTCCCCTGGTGCAGCTTGAGACTGTGTCCTCTCGTTCTGGTGCTGGTTGTCTGGCAGAAGAGACCAACCCCCACCTGGCTACAACCTCCCTTCAGGGAGTTGGAGAGAGCAAGAAGGTCTCCCCTGAGCCTCCTCCTCTCCAGGCTAAGCAACCCCAGCTCCCTCAGCCTCTCCTCACAGGGCTGTGCTCCAGACCCCTCCCCAGCCTTGTTGCCCTTCTCTGGACACATTCAAGAGTCTCAATGTCCTTCTTCAATCGAGGGGCCCAGAACCGGACACAGGACTCAAGGTGTGGCCTAACCAGTGCTGAGTACAGGGCAGAATGAGCTCCCTGCTCCTGCTGGCCATGTTATTCCTGATGCAGGCCATTGGCCTTCTTGGCCAGCTGGGCACACTGCTGGCTCATGTTCAGCTGCCATCAATCATCACCCCCAGGTCCCTTTCTGCCTGGCTGCTCTCAGCCACTCTGACCCCAGCCTGTAGCTCTGCATGGGGTTGCTGTGGCCAAAGTGCAGCACCCAGCACTTGTATTCAGTATTCAGTTGGACTTGTTGAATGCCATCCTGTTGGACTCTGCCCATCTGTCCAGCCTGGCAAGGTCCCTCTGCAGAGCTCTCCTCCCCTCTATCAGATCAACACCTCCAGGCTAAGCTGGAGCACAAGCAGGTATACATTTCACAGGGGACCAAGTGCAGGATATGGGTGGAAAATAACTCCGGAGTGTGTTCAGTCTTCAAGCAGCACTCCAAAGGAGCCCTTGGTGGCCAGCCAAAGGATCCAGTATTTAGTTTGTCAGCCTTCCCACTGATTTCCAGCCAGTCTTCCACAGGTTTTGTTTTTTTCCCTTGCCCCTTCACATTTGTTTTGCTTTTGTCCAACGCTTGTGGCACTTCTCAGAATTAGATGCAGCCCAGTCAGAGCATCAGTCCACTTAATGAAGAGGTGAGGTCAGACTCTGGTTTCTGCAATACCCATTTATGGAATAAGAGGAAAAAGGGCATCTTTTTTCTTTTTTTTTTTTCTCTGTAGTGTGGTAGTTTTCTTCCATAGCTTTCCAGGAGTTGAAGGGGGCTACAGGGGAGCTGGCCAGGGACTTTTGACAAAGGCATGGAGTGGGAGGACAAGAGCTGGTGGCTTCAAACTGGAAGAAGCTCCATTTAGGTGAGACACAGGGAAGAAATTCTTCTCCCTGAGGGTGGTGAGGCACTGGTTACCCAGAGAAGCTGTGGAGGTTGCAAGCCTGGAAGTGTTCCAAGCCAGGTTGGGCAGGGCCTTGATCGATGTGGTCTAGCAGGAGGTGTCCCTGTCGCAGAATCACCAAATCACCAAGGTTGGAAGAGGCCTCAAAGATCATCCAGTCCAACCTGTCACCACAGACCTCATGACTAAACCATGGCACCAAGTGCCAGGTCCAATCCCCTCTTGAACACCTCCAGGGATGGTGACTCCACTACCTCCCTGGGCAGCACATCCCAATGGTTAACAACTCTCTCTGGGAAGAACTTTCTCCTCACCTCCAGCCTAAACGTCCCCTGGTGCAGCTTGGGACTGTGTCCTCTTGTTCTGGTGCTGGTTGCTTGAGAGAAGAGACCAACCCCTCCTGGCTACAACCTCCCTTCAGGGAGTTGGAGAGAGCAATGAGGTCTCCCCTGAGCCTCCTCTTCTCCAGGCTAAGCAACCCCATCTCCCTCACCCTCTTCTTGTAGGGCTTGTGCTCAAGGCCTCTCACCAGCCTCCATGGCAGGGAGGTTGGAACTGGATGATCTTTAAGGTCCCTTCCATTTCAAACTGTTCTATGCTTCTGTGATCCAGTGATGTGAAGCCTGCAAGTAGGATGAGGGCTGAACACAAGCAGCTGCCATGGAACACATTTCCTCAGATATAAATCCACACTAGAATTAATTGGGATGCTGTTAACTGTACTGCAGTTAATCTAATCAATTATGGTCAACATATTTATGGTTTAAAAGTACTTAAGATCATTTTTGGAGGCTCCAAGCCTCGATGTGTTCAAGTCAGTTTGGCTGGGACCCAGAGCAACCTGGTCTAGTAGGATTTGTCCCTGTCTATGGCAGGGAGGTTGGAACCGGGTGATCTTTGAGGTCTTTTCCAAAATGATTCTATGACTGCTAAGAACTCCTGACTCAGCACAGTCTCTGGCAAAGCTTCTTGACCAAGTACATCCAGGGCTGCAGCGAGAGAAGTGTGGCCAGCAGGGCCAGGGAGGTGAGTCTCCCCCTCTGCTCCACTCTGCTGAAACCCCACCTGGAGGTCTGTGTCCAGTTCTGGAGCCCCTAGGACAGGAAGGATCTGGAGGTGCTGGAAGGTGCCCAGAGAAGGGCCATGAGGATGATAGAATAGAATAGAATAGAATAGAATAGAATAGAATAGAATAGAATAGAATAGAATAGAATAGAATAGAATAGAATAGAATAGAATAGAATAGAATAGACCAGGTTGGAAGAGACCTTCAAGATCATTGTGTCCAACCCATCAACCAATCCAACACCACCTAAACAACTAACCCATGGTACCAAGCACCCCATCAAGTCTCCTCTTGAACACCTCCAATGATGGGGACTCCACCACCTCCCCAGGCAGCCCATTCCAATGGGCAATCACTCTCTCTGTATAGAACTTCTTCCTAACATCCAGCCTAAACCTCCCCTGGTGCAGTCTGAGACTGTGTCCTCTTGTTCTGGTGCTGGGTGCCTGGGAGAAGAGACCAACCCCCTCCTGTCTACAGCCTCCCTTCAGGTAGTTGTAGAGAGCAATAAGGTCACCCCTGAGTCTCCTCCTCTCCAGGCTGAGCAACCCCAGCTCCCTCAGCCTCTCCTCACAGGGCTGTGCTCCAGACCCCTCCCCAGCCTTGTTGCCCTTCTCTGGACACCTTCCAGCAACTCAACATCTTTCCTAAACTGAGGAGCCCAGAACTGGACACAGGACTCGAAGCGTGGCCTAACCAGTGCTGAGCACAGGGCACAATGACTTCCCTGCTCCTGCTGGCCACACTCTTCCTGATGCAGGCCAGGAGGCCATTGGCCCTCTTGGCTGCCTGGGCACACTGCTGTCTCATGTTCAGCTGCCATCAACCAGTATCCCCAGGTCCCTCTCTTCCTGGCTGCTCTCAGCCACTCTGACCCCAGCCTGTAGCTCTGCATGGGGTTGTTGTGGCCAATGTGCAGCACCCAGCACTAGGACTTGTTCAATGCCACCATGTTGCACTCTGCCAATCTGTCCAGCCTGGCAAGGTCCCTCTGCAGAGCTCTCCAACCCTCTAACAGATCAACTCCTGCCCCCAGCTTGGTGTCATCTGCAAACTTACTGATGATGGACTCAATGCCCTCATCCAGATCATCAGTAAAGGATGAACAGGATGGGGCCCAGCACTGATCCCTGGGGCACACCACTAGTGCCTGGCTGCCAGCTGGATGTGGCACCATTCACCACCACTCTCTGGGCTCCATCACAGGAAGGAAAAGGTCAGCAACATGTTGCGAGGTGACAAATTCTACCTTATGTAACACAAGAAGCAGCTGATTGGGAGTTAGGCTTTCAGCTTCCCTACGTATGTTCAGGACACTATTGTTCTCCCTAATAAAATCCATGCCCTGTTAGTCATCAGCTTTTGAAGAACACTCAGAAGCATGTGTGCTCCAAAACACATGGAGTGAGGAGAAGGGACAGGACTGCTCTTAGCCTCCAAGGAGGGGTGGGGATGGGGGGGAAAATCTGCTAGCCTGTTTTTGAAGGAATTTCTATCTAATGCTTTGGGAAGCTAATGACAGCAAGAATTACAGCACTGCATCCAGCTCTGGAGCCCTCAACGCAGGAAGGACATGGACCTGATGGAGCAGGTCTAGAGGAGGGCTGCAAAAATGATCAGGGGGTTGGAGCACCTCTGCTATGAGCACAGGCTGAGGGAGCTGGGGGTGTTCAGCCTGGAGAAGGCTCTGGGGAGACATAATAGTAACTTTCCAGTTCCTGAAGGGAGCTAGAAGAATGATGGAGAGAGACTGTTTACAGTGATAAGACAAGGGCCAATGGCTTCAAAGTGGAGAAGAGCAGATTTAGATAGGATGTTAGGAACAAGTCCTGCACCATGAGGGTGCTGGAACTCTGCAACGGGTTGCCCAGGGAGGTGGTTGGGGCTCCATCCCGTGAGATATTCAAGGTCAGGCTCAAGAGGACTCTGGGGAACCTGATCTAGTTGGGGATGTCCCTGCTGACTGCAGGGGGGTTGGACTGGATGAGCTTTGAAGGTCCCTTCCAACCCAAACCATTCTGTGATTTTATGGTTCTATGATTCTAAAGCAGTTGTGAGATGAGCTCTGGGAATACTATATGATACTACTATGATACTATAGTGGTGAAACCCTGGAATGTGTTGTCCAGGGAGGTGGTCGAGGCCCTGTCCCTGGAGGTGTTTAAGAGCAGGCTGGATGAGGCTCTGGCCAGGCTGATCTAGTGTGGTGTGTCCCTGCCCATGGCAGGGTGGTTGGAACTAGATGATCCTTGTGATCCCTTCCAACCCTGATTGACACTATGATTCTATGTTACTATGATACCTTTGAGGCAAAGGTATCACGGTGCAACTTAGGCTGGAAGGGACCTCAGAGATCACCTTCTCTAACCCTCCTACTATGAGGGGGTTGGAGTAGATGACTTTAAGATGTCCCTTTCAACCCAGACCATTCCATGATTCTACAGGAAAATTAACATTTAAACCCAGGATATCCACTGAAGCTTGGAAACTCAGAGAGAGACATAAAAATGAGGGATCCTCCAAAGCCAAGCTGCTGTTTCCCATTTGAATAATCTCCCAACACTCTGCATGTATGCAAATCCAGCTTTGGAGTGCAGTGTATGAGCAGAGATTGCTGGCTTCAAGATTCCTTTGCCTCTCATTTTTCCAGGAAAGAGAAACAAAACACTGCTCAGCCACACCAGGCTGCAGGTCTCAGTCCAGCTCCTCCTGTGCAGCAGACCACTGCCAGGTATATCAAAGACGAAGAGTGGCATCGTTGTTTCCCTCCCAGTTTGCACTTTTGGGCTCTATAGTATCATAGAATCAGTTAGGGTTGGAAGGGACCACAAGGATCAGCTAGTGCCATGGGCAGGGACACCCCACACTAGATCAGCCTGGCCAGAGCCTCAGCCAGCCTGGGCTTAAACACCTCCAGGGACAGGGCCTCAACCACCTCCCTGGACAACCCATTCCAGGGCTTCACCACTCTCATGGGCAAAAACTTCCTCCTCACCTCCAGCCTGAATCTCCCCAGCTCCAGCTTCATTCCATTCCCCCTAGTCCTATCACTACCTGAGATCCTGAGCAGTCCCTCCCCAGCCTTCCTGTAGCCCCCTTCAGATACTGGAAGGCCACAATGAGGTCACCTGGGAGCCTTCTCTTCTGCAGACTGAACAGCCCCAACTCCTTCAGTCTGTCCTCACAGGAGAGGTGCTCCAGCCCTCTGCTCATCCTCCTGGCCCTTCTCTGGACACCTTCCAGCACCTCCACATCCCTCTTGCAATAGGGGCTCCAGAACTGGAGGCAGTACTCCAGGTGGGGTCTCCCCAGAGCTGAGCAGAGGGGGAGGATCACCTCCCTTGCCCTGCTGGCCACACTTCTCCTGATGCAGCCCAGGATCTGATTGGCTTTCTGGGCTGCAAGTGCACACTGAGAGCTCCTGTTGAGCTTCTCCTCCCCCAGCACCCCCAAGTCTCTCTCCTCAGGGCTACTTTCCAGCCAGTCCCTGCCCAGACTGGATTTGTGCCTGGGATTGCCTCCACCCAGATGCAGGACCCTGCCCTTGGTCTTGTTGAGGCTTTCAGAGTAAAATAGTGCCTGAGCAAGCAGGCTCTTTAGGGAACTGTTTGGCTGATGAAAGTCATAGAATCATAGAATGTGTTGGGTTGGAAGGGACCTTAAAGGTCATCCAAGTTCCACCCCCCCTGCCATGGGCAGGGACACTTTCCACCAGCCCAGGTTGCTGAAAGCTCTATCCAGCCTGGCCTTGAACACCTCCAGAGAGTGCAACCTCCATGGAAAACCTGTTCCAGTGTCTCACCACCCTCACTGGAAAGACTTTCTTCCTAATCTCCAGTCTAAATCTCCCCTTTTCCAGCTTAAAGCTGTTGCCTCCTTACCTTGTCACTCCAAGCCCTTGTCAAAGGACCCCTAATTTTGTATTTTCTCCAGGGAGGTTAAACAAAAACCCATCCAACAAATAATAAAAGTAACTTTTTAATTGTTATTAGCAATCATAGTAATAACAATGGCAGTAATAGTAGTAAAAGAAATAAAAAGGGAGTGTGGCTATTAAAAAATGGGGCTAGGAGAAAGTCCCAGAGCTTAACACTTCTTCCCTTGTGTTTTCTTTCTGCCTCTTTCCTCCTGTCCAGCTGACTCTCTTCATTAGTTTCTGCATTTTAGCTTTATGTGACTCAGAGTTATTTCTGTTCTGAGTTCCTTATTGCTCTGAATTTGGCCTTCAGGAGTAAGGCAACAGTTACACCTGCTTCAGTTTGCCTCAAAGCCCAAAACACTTGCCCCATTTTCTCTCTGATGGCTCTGCAGAAACAGCTGTGTCAGCACTCTGCTGCTTCTCAGTTTAGCAAAGATGTTGAGCTGCTGGCAGCTAAGCTGGGGAGGGGTCTGGAGCACAGCCCTGTGAGGAGAGGCTGAGGGAGCTGGGGTTGCTTAGCCTGGAGAAGAGGAGGCTCAGGGGAGACCTTCTTGCTCTCTACAACTCCCTGAAGGGAGGTTGTAGCCAGGTGGGGGTTGGTCTCTTCTCCCAGGCAACCAGCACCAGAACACGAGGGCACAGTCTCAAGCTGTGCCAGGGGAGGTTTAGGCTGGAGGTGAGGAAGAAGTTCTTCCCAGCAAGAGAGATTGGCCATTGGAATGTGCTGCCCAGGGAGGTGTTAGAGTCACCATCCCTGGAGATATTAAAAAATGGATTGGATGTGGCACTTGGTGCCATGGTTTAGTTGATTAGATGGTGTTGGGTGACAGGTTGGACTGGATGATCTCCAAGGTCTTCTCCAAGCTGGTTAATTCTCTATTCTGTACTACATTAAGGTGGAAGCTGTTACAGTATGCTTCAGACCAGAAGGTAATTCAAGGAACCTAACCCCTCTGCTGCTAAATAGCAACTGAAACCTTTTGCTTGTGGAATATGTGGTTTAGCCATGCCTGGTGAGCACAGGACAGAGAGTTTTAATGTCCTTGCTTTAATGTCACACTCTAACTCTCCCTTTTCCTGCTCAAAGCCATCAGCCCTCATCCTCTCACTACAAGGCCTTGTAGAAAGCCCCAGAGCTTTACATTTCTTGTTTCTGGAGGATGAGTCTGGCAAAAGCTGTCCCTCCCTTTTGTCCCCCTTCCAGCAGGCAAGGCTGCACAGCCCTGGTGCTGAAGCAGCAGCACTGTTCTTCCCAAGCCTGCAAGCAACAGGAGCATTCCTGTGAGCCTGGCTGAAGGAGGCAGCCTGCCCCACCAGGGTGCAGTGGGAAACAGATCACAGAATCACAGAATCAGTAATGTTAGAAAAGACCTCAAAGATCATCAAGTCCAACCTGTCAGCCAACACCTCATGACTAATTAAACCAAGACTCCAAGTGCCACATCCAATCCTCTCATGAACACCTCCAGTGATGGTGACCCCACCACCTCCCTGGGCAGCACATTCCAATGGCCAATCTCTCTTTCTGGGAAGAAATTTCTCCTCACCTCCAGCCTAAACCTCCCCTGGCACAGCTTGAGACTGTGTCCTCTTGTTCTGGTGTTGGGTGCCTGGCAGAAGAGACCAACCCTCTCCTGGCTACAACCTCCCTTCAGGGAGTTGTAGACAGCAAGAAGGTCTCCCCTGAGCCTCCTCTTCTGCAGGCTAAGCAACCCCAGCTCCCTCAGCCTCTCCTCACAGGGCTGTGCTCCAGACCCCTCCCCAGCTTTGTTGCCCTTCTCTGGACACCTTCAAGTGTCTCAATGTCCTTCTTAGACTGATGAGTCCTGAACTGGACACAGGACTCAAGGTGTGGCCTAACCAGTGCTGAGTACAGGGCAGAATGACTTCCCTGCTCCTGCTGGCCATGCTATTCCTGATGCAGGCCAGGATGCCATTAGTCTTCTTGGCCCTCTGCGTGCACTGCTGGCTCATGTTCAGATGTCTCATTTGTGGAAAGAGCACTAACTGATGCAGCCTGCAGACCTTTTCCTCCAGTGGCTATGTGAAGGTCTTAATAAATGGGCGTGAGGAAGGCATTACCCTGTCCTAGGTAACTATTGTTGCCTCACCTATTTGTTTTCCAAGCCCAAAGAACAGAGGTTTCAAAGCTGTGTTATCAGGATGTAATCCCTAAGTCAGCTCCTCTGAGGCACTTTCTGTACCAGCTGCTATCTTCCCCATTCCAAACAACAGATACTGCAAATAAAATAAATACAATTAAAAGGAAAAATGAATTTGTTATGTTTGGGGCTTTCCCACAGACTATTTTTAAACAATGACTTTTGAAGAACTGTGCTGGCCACCTTTCAACTGCTCACAAGTTAAAGCCCTGAGGATTCTTGGGTGAAGCTCTTTACTTCTCAGTGAGGCAATCAGAATGTCTTGCCTGAACTGAGGGGCCCAGAGCTGGACACAATATTCCAGATGTGGCCTCAGCAGGGCAGAGCAGAGGTGCAGGAGAACCTCTCTCAGCCTACTCACCACAGCCCTTCTAATCCACCCCAGGATGCCCTTGGCCTTCTTGGCCACAAGAGCACATTGCTGGCTCATGGTCAACCTCCCACCCCTTAGGACCCCCAGGTCCTTTTGCCCTTCACTGCTCTCCAGCACCTCAGTCCCTAACCTGTCCTGCTCCATGGGGTTGTTCCTTCCCCTTGCCCTTGTTGAATTCAATTTCTGCCCAGCTCTCAGCCTGTCCAGGTCTGGCTGAATGGCAGCACCACCCTCCTGTGTCAGCCACTCCACCCAGCTTGGTGCCATCAGCAAACTTGCTGACAGTGCTCTCTGTGCCCTCATCCAGGTCATTGATGAATATATTGAAGGTCATTGGTCCCAGTAGTGACCCCTGAGGGACTCCACTAGACACAGGCCTCCAACTAGCCTCTGTCCCATATATTCAACACTCTCCTGGATGTGTTACTGTGTGATCTGGTGTAGGTGCTCCTGCTCTGGCAGGGGGTTGGACTGGATGAGCTTTCGAGGTCCCTTCCAGCCCCTGACATTCTGTGATTCTGTGATGTCTGAGCAAGCTTTGTGCTTAGTTGTCCCAGAGAAGATGGGGATATGAATGCCACTGCCACCCCCAGGCTTGAGAAATGGACCAGTGCCAAGTGCATGAAGTTCAACAAGTCCAAGTACAAGGTCCTGCAGCTGGGTCAGGCCAACCCCAGGCACAAATCCAGGCTGGGTTCAGAGTGGGTTGAGAGCAGCTCTGAAGAAAGAGACTTGGGGGTGTTGGCTGCTGAGCAGCTCCCCAGGAGCCAGCAGTGCCCTCATGCAGCCCAGCAGGCAGCTGTGTGCTGGGCTGCAGCCAGAGGAGTGTGGGCAGCAGGGCATGAGAGGGGATTCTACCCCTTGACTCTGCTCTGCTGAGACCTCACCTCCAATCCTGCCTCCAGTTCTGGTGTCCCCAGCAGAAGGAGGACACAGAGCTGCTGGAGTGAGGCCAGAGGAGGCCACAAGGATGATCCAAGGGCTGGAGCAGCTCTGCTATGAGGACAGGCTGAGGGAGATGTGGGAGACTCTGGGGAGATCTTATAGCTGCCTTCCATTTCCTGAAGGAAGGCTGCAGGGGGGCTTTTCATAAACATGTCTAGGAACAGGACAAAAGTGATGGCTTGAAGCTGAGAGAGAGCAGGGTTAGACTGGAGCTGAGGAAGTTGTTCTTCAGTCTGAGGGTGGCGAGACTTTGGGATGAGTTGCCCAGAGAGGTTGTGAATGTCTCCTCCCTGGAGGTGTTTCAAAGCCAGGCTGGATGAGGCCTTGAGCCCATAGCAGGAGAGTTGATGATCTCTGAGGTCCCTTCCAGCCTAAACTGCTCTATGATACCTTTGCCTCAGAGGTATTCCCAGAGCTCACCTCATAACTGTTTCAGAATCAATGAATCATAAAATCACAGAATGGTTTGGGTTGGAAGGGACCTCTAAAGGTCCAAACCCCTCTGCACTCATCAGGGACATCCTCAACTAGATCAGGTTGCCCAGAGTCCTCTCAAGCCTGACCTTGAATATCTCCAGGGATGGAGCCCCAGCCACCTCCTGAGCAACCTGTTGCAGCATTCCACCACCCTCATGGTGCAGAACATTTTCCTAACATCCAATCTAAATCTGCTCTGCTCTCTTTGTAAATCATTGTCCCTGGTCCTGTCCCTGCAGGCCTTTGCAAACAGTCTCTCTGCAGCTTTTTTTGTAGCCCTTCAGGTACTGCCAGGCTGCTATTAGGTCCCCCTGGAACCTTCTGCTCTCCAGGGTCCCTCAGCCTGCCCTTGTAGCAGAGGTGCTCCAACCCCCTGATCATTTTCATGGCCATCCTCTGGACCTACTCCATCAGATCCATGTTCTTCTTATACCGAAGGCTCCAGACCTGCAAAAAGTACTCCAGGTGAGGTCTCCCCAGAGCAGAGCAAAGTGGCAAAACCACCTCTCTGGCTCTGCTGGCAAGGTCAGCTCTGCAGAGCACTTGCACACATGCTTATGGGACCCCAGGACTCTAAAGACTTTTTGAGACCAGGCTGCAGAATTGGGCAGCTGGAATGAGGATTCTTTTGTCTAAGCTGCTAATAAAACCTTGGCTGCTGGTGGTGTACTTCTGATAACAGAAGTTTTGAGCACAAATTTGGCAGGAGGTAGAGATAATAGGAACATTATCAGTGATTGATGGCATGCAATGGAAGGCAACCTGACAGAAACCATCTTTGGGGTCCCACAGGGGAGTAAATGCAATGAGAAGGACAGTGATCCAAATTCTTAGCAGTCTGGGGGGGGTTTAACCTGTGGGGGGTAGGAGAGGGCAACACATTCTGCACAGCCTCGAGATTTTGAGAGGAGACTTATTGCTAGGCTGTATTTAACACTGCAGTTGGCTTTTCCAAGGGGCTCTGCAGTTTTCACACAGGAGATGAAGTCTGTCAAAAGCTGCAGGCCACAAGGGAAGATTTTCTAAGAACAACTCAGTGTCCACAAGATTAATGCTTCAGAAATAGAAACCATCTGCAGCTCTGGGTAGTGCTGAGCTGTAAATTGATTTGACAGGCCTGGCTAACCTGGTTGGGATGCATCTTGATTCAGCTTTTCTATCTGGAAGCTACATCTCTGTTCTCTGAGCTGTGATTTCACCCTGGTGATTTGTGTCTATGATTGGGTATTTGTTTAAGGTACAGAGTGGGTTTTCTTTTGGTCAGCAACACTGACAGTGGGATGGAGACACCTGCAGCAACTTTGTGGCTGACACCAAGCTGTGTGGTGCAGCTGACAGGCTGGAGGGAGGGGATCCATCCAGAGGGACCTGGATAGATTGCAGAGCTTGCCCAAGGCAACCTCATAAGGTTCAACAAGGCCAAGTGCAAGGTCCTGCACCTGTGTAAGGGCAACTCCAAGTACAAATCCAGGCTGGGTGAGGAGTGGCTCAAGAGCAGACTGGAGATACCCTTGGGGGTGTCAGTTGATGACAAACTCCCCAGCAGCCAGCAATGGTCCCTGGCAGCACAGCAGGCAGCTGTGTGCTGAGCTGCAGCCAAAGCAGGGAGGGCAGCAGCACAGGGAGGGGATTCTGCCCCTCTGCTCTGCTCTGCTGAGACCCCACCTGCAGCACTGCCTTCAGTTCTGGTGCCCCCAGCACAAGAGAGACATGGAGCTGATGGAGAGGGTCCAGAGTGCCACAAAGATAAACAGAGGGCTGGAGAATCTTGCCTGTGGAGGCAGGCTGAGAGAGTTGGGGCTGTTCAGCCTGGAGAAGAGAAGGCTCCAGGGAGACCTTCAAGCAGCCTTCCAGTACCTGAAGCATCCTACAAGAAAGCTAGGGAGGAATGTTTTACAAGGGCTTGTGGCGGGATGAGAGGGAATGGATTGAAGCTTGAGGAAGGCAAATTGAGACTGGAGATTAGGAAGGAATTCTTTCCAGTGAGGGTGGTGAGACACTGGAACAGGTTGCCCAGGGAGGTTTTGGATGGCCCCTCCCTGGAGGTGTTCAAGGCCAGGCTGGATGAGTCACTGTATCCCCTGGTTTAGCAGAAGGTGTCCCTGCCCATGGCAGAGGGATTGGAACTAGATGATCTTCAAAGTCTCTTCCAACCCAAGCTGTTCTATGGATCTATGACTCCATTCCTTTGGAACCCAACAGCACCCCTAAGCAGCACTGTGCCATGCCAGCTGTGGTAAGGAAGGAACACACAGTTGGAACTGGACCTATCTGTAACTGCAATGACTGGTTTAGTGTTGGCTAACAGGATGGATGATATCCCCATGGCATCACTTTGGACACTTCTGAGAGGATGTTTGGTTTCAGTTCACCTATTTAACAGGTCACCAACTGCAGGTTTCATCTGCCCATGCCATACTGATATTTGGTTAACTTCTTTGTAACTGTATTTGTTCCTAGCAGCACAGACACTCACTGAAACTCATTTGAAAAGAGCCAAGAATAAAACCCTGATGTCTACTGGAAGTATCTTGAACAACTTAGATAACCTAAGAGCTCAGTCTTGATTTGGAAAGGGGGAAATATCTCACCATGCTTCAGATGAAGGCAGAAAAGCATGGAGGAAAATCCAGTGTAGGTCAAACTTCCTGTTTCTGGCCAACAGCCTCCCTCTTGGACTAGAAGAATAATTTGTTGGCCATAGATGTTGTCTGTGTTAGGTCATTGCCATCCTTTTTTGGTGCTTACAAGTTGGTCTGGTCCGGGCCCCAGCTTCTCAGTCTTGAGGTGTTGGGTGACAGGTTGGACTTGAAGATCTCTGAGGTCTTTCCCAACCTTATGGATTCTATGATTCTGATGTGTTGTACAATGGAAAAAGAGAGGAGAAGGGCCTCATAGCCTGGGTTTCAAACAAACTGCACTGGAGAAGCCTGTTGGGGAGCTCTGCTGGTACAGATGGCTCCTGAAGCCTCCTCACATATAGGCAGGAGCAGATAAGCTTAAGTCACCTGTGCATTCACAGAATCCATCAGGTTGTAAGAGACCTCAGAGATCATCAAGTCCAACCTATTGCCTAATACCCAACACCTCCTGACAACTAAACCATGGCTCCAAGGGCCACATCCAAGCCTTTTTTGAACACCTCCAGGGATGGTGACTCCACCACCTCCCTGGGCAGCACATTCCAATGACCAATCTCTCTTGCTGGGAAGAACTTTCTCCTCACTTCCAGCCTAAACCTCCCCTGGCACAGCTTGAGACTGTGTCCTCTTGTTCTGGTGCTGGTTGCCTGGGAGAAGAGACCAACCCCCTTCTGGCTACAACCTCCCTTCAGGGAGTTGTAGAGGGCAAGAAGGTCTCCCCTGAGCCTCCTCTTCTCCAGGCTAAGCAACCCCAGCTCCCTCAGCCTCTCCTCACAGTGCTGTGCTCCAGACCCCTCCCCAGCCTCATTGCCCTTCTCTGGACACATTCAAGTATCTCAATGTCCTTCTTAAACTGAGGAGCCCAGAACTGGGCACAGGACTCACACATGACCTTGGTCATTGTAAGCCATTAACCAGCACAGTTGTCTAGCTCTCCAGCATATTTTTTGGGGGGTTGACTCATTTCATGTTTTTATTAGTTCCTTTACTTTTGGAAGGAATTGCCTTTTGGTTGGCTTCAAAGCCAAGGTTTAGCTGAGCATTACATCAGGCGGCTTCCAACCCCTTGGGAGATGGCCAGTGCATATGGATGTATTAAACAGCACAGCAGAGGAAGAGAGAGAGAGCGCCTCTGCTGAGAAAGGCAGTTTCAGTGTGAGCAGTCTCAGTTCACATTTTAATATTCTCACTGAGCCAGACTCTTCCATATGCTGCATGTCTGAGGGGTAGGAGTTTGAGGTAGGGCTGTGTGCATTTGGTACTTCCTCCTGATGCATGTGGTTGGCTTGCAGCGTTCTCTGCTGTCGTTACAGCTGCCCCTGCAAGCTGATCTGTGTCATAAGCACAGGATCACAGAATGTTAGGGGTTGGAAGGGTCCTCCAGAGACCATCCAGTCCAACCCCCCTGCCAGAGCAGGATCACCTAGAGCAGATCACACAGGAACACATCCAGATGGGTCTTGAATATGTCCAGAGAGGGAGACTCCACAACCCCCCCAGGCAGCCTGTTCCAGTCACCTTCATGTTTGCTGTGGGATTCAGAGGTGTGGTGGTGCCTCCATCCTACAGCTGGGGCACTGAGACACAGAATCATTGAATAGATTGGGTTGGAAGGGACCTTTAGAGGTCACCTAGTCCAACCCCTCTGCAATGAGCAGGGTCTTGCCCAACTAGACCAGGTTGCTTAGGACCTCGTCAAGCCTGACCTTGAGTATATCCAGGGATGGAGCCTCCACCACCTTTCTGGGCAACCTCTTCCATTGTTCCACCAGCCTCATAGTCAAGAACTTCTTCCTAATGTCTAATCTAAATCTACCCTGCTCTAGCCTCTCCTCCAGTCCCAACAACTCTACCACCAAAACATGAGAACAACTGAAAGTCCTTGTTAGAATAAAATAAACCAGGTAGGAAAAGACCTTTGAGAGTATGGAGTTCAGCCTATCATCCAACACCATCTGATCAACTAAGCCATGGCACCAAGTGCCTCATCCTGGCTGTTCTTAAACACCTCCAGTGATGGTGACTCCACCACCTCCCTGGGCAGCACATTCCAATGGCCAATCGCTCTTTCTGGGAAGAGTTTCTTCCCTAACATTGCATCAAAGAACCATAGAATCAATAAGGTTGGAAAAGACCTCAGGGATCATCAAGTCCAACCTATCAGCCAAAACCTCCCGACAACTAAACCATGGCTCCAAGTGCCACATCCAATCCCTTCTTGAACACCTCCAGGGACAATGACTCCACCACCTCCCTGGGCAGCACATTCCAATGGCCAATTACTCTTGCTGGGAAGAACTTTCTCCTCACCTCCAACCTAAATCTCCCCTGGCACAGCTTCAGACTGTGTCCTCTTGTGCTGGCTGCCTGCGAGAAGAGACCAATCCCCTCCTGGCTACAACCTCCTTCCAGGTAGTTGTAGAGAGCAATGAGGTCTCCCTTGAGCCTTCTCTTCTCCAGGCTAAGCAACCCCAGCTCCCTCAGCCTCTCCTCACAGGGCTGTGCTCCAGACCCCTCCCCAGCCTTGTTGCCTTTCTCTGGACACCTTCCAGCAGCTCAACATCTTCCCTAAACTGAGGAGCCCAGAACTGGACACCTCTCTGCCACCAAAAGAAGAGAATTGATCAATGTCAATTATTAAAGCCACAGAAATGCATCTAGAAGTGATTTGTCTATGCAAATGCTGGAGGCCTGCCTGATGGGAAAGATGGGTTTCATTTAGAAGTGGGAGGAGAGGGAACAAATTAACTAAAGGTCTTCTGGGGCATGTTTGTGGTGGCGTAGTTTTGACTTTAGGGTGTGGTACAATAGTTCTGGCTCCCTCTCTGGTTTTTAACAAGCAGGCTGACTGCCCATAGCACAGAGTGATATCAAAATGTGCATCACACTTCAGGGATGTGCATCACCATAGCACCTTGGCAGGCCTGCTTCTAGAGCGTGAAGACAACCAAGAGGATTTATTTTCACCATGGAATTCGGGAGCTCAAATGATACCCAGCTGTGGCACAACCTTCCCCTGTGCTGACATCTGTCATGTACTTGCAGCTGGGACACTGCCTTTAGCCCAGGAAGAGGTGGGGTAGCTTCTCCTAGCAGTTACTCAGTGTAGATTGGAGTGAGTGCTGATCCAGAACAGTGTGGCTTAGCCAGGAGCCATAGGGGAACTATAAACTAATCAAATAAAACCAGAGGATAGAATCACAGATTCAATGCCTAGATTAGAAAAGACCTCGAAGGTCACTGAGCCAAATCATTAAGCTAACACTGACAAGCCCTTGACTAAACCATGTCCCTAAGGACTGCATCAACACAGCTTTTAAATACCTCCAAGGATGGTGACTGCCCCACTGCCCTGGGCAAGCCCTTCTGATGCCTGATAACCCTCTCAGTGAAGAAATTCTTGCTAATATCCCACCTGAACTTCCCTTGCCACAGCTTGAGGCCATTCCCTCTCATCCTATTGCTAGCTACCAGGGAGAGCAGACCAGCACCCATCTCATTCCAGCTTCCTTTCAGGGAGCAGTACAGAGCCACGAGGCTTTCCTCAGCTTCCACTTCTCCAGCCTAAGGAATTTCAGTTCTCCTAATCAGTTCCTCACAAGACCTTGTCTCCAGACCTTCCACCAGCTTTGCTGCTCTTCTTTGGGCATCCTACAGAACCTCAATGGCTCTGCTGGAGAGAGAAACCCAAAACTGAATCCAACACTTGAGCTATGGCCTCCCAAGCACTGAGCGCAGGGGGACAACCACATCCCTACTCCTGCTGGCCACACTGTTCCTGATACAGGCCAGGGTGCTGTCTGCCTTCTTGGCCACCAGAATCATTAACCTTGGAAATGACTTCTAAGATCATCAACTCCAGCTGTCATACCGCCATAACCACTAAGCCATGCCCTGCAGGGCCATTTCTACCCCGTTTGGAAATGTGCAGTTCAAGTGCAACAACCTTCTCTTTGCAGCCACTCTCAGAGTGATGGAAAACAAAGCGAGAACAAAAGCTAAGAGCCAGAATCTGCCTCATGAAACCGTCCTCCAGGCAGCTAACATCAGAGAATATCCTGTATTTCATCTCAAGTCTTGTGTCCTGTCCTCCCATGTGGTATACAGGTATGGGAGCTGTGTTGCTGTTGCAAAGGAAAAGCTGCAGAGATGAGGCAGAGAAGCCTTGAAGAATGTTGGGGAAAATGGAGAGACTAATTGTCACAGAATTGTCAGGGTTGGAAGGGACCTCAAGGATTATCTAGATCCAAGCCCCTGCCACCTCACACTACAGCAGGTTGCTCACAGCCACATCCAGCCTGCCCTTAAAAGCTTCCAGGCATGAGGCTTCCACCACCTCCACTGGACACCTCTTCCAGTGTCTCACCACCCTCGGGGGAAGAACTTCTTCCTAAGGTCTAATCCAAATCTCCCTTCCTTCAGCATGGATTCATTCCCCCCAGTCCTATCACTCCCTGACACCCTCAAAAGTCCCTCCCCAGATTTCTTGGAGCCCCCTGCAGATACTGGAAGGCCACAAGAAGATCTCCTGGGAGCCTTCTCTTCTCCAGACTGAACAACCCCAACTCTCTCAGTCTGTCTCCATAGCAGAGCAGCTCCAGCCCTCTGATCATCCTCATGGCCCTTCTCTGGACACCTTCCAGCACCTCCAGATCCTTTCTGTCCTAGGGACTCCAGAACTGGACACAGAGCTCCAGCTGTGGTCTCATCAGAGTGGAGCAGAGGGGCAAAATCCCCTCCCTGGCCCTGCTGGCCACACTTCTCTTGCTGCAGCCCAGGCTTTCTGGGCTGCAAGTGCTCACTGCTGGCTCCTGTTGAGCTTCTCATCCCCCAGCACCCCCAAGGCCTTTTCTTCAGGGCTGCTCTCAAGCCAGTCCCTGCCCAGCCTATATCAGTGCCTATACATGTGAAAAGGAGGATGAAGACTAAGGCACTTTGGGAGGCATCATCTTACTAATCACTAAAAATAGCAGCTGAAGCTAAGGGACATCTTGTTTGCCTAGCAAGAGGAACAGCTTTCTGCAGAAGTGCCTCTCACTGCTGCATGTTCCTGTTCAGTCTGCATCTGGCTGTCAGGAACCAGTCGAAGATTTAAGTGGTGCCTGTAATTGAAAACACATTGATGAGACTTTCCTTGTTTCATTTAATACTTCAGCACTCCTTAGAGGTTTCCAGAAGAGCTAACACAGGGCAAAGAGCCACTGGGCCCGAGACTCTACCCAGGAATGCAGACAGCCCCTGCTTAAAGGGCTGTAAGAATACTCAAAGGATTAAAATGAACTGCCACAGTGTTATGACCAGAGGGCTGGCAGCCTTAACACATAAAGCTGAGAGGGAAGACTTAAGGGAGACCTTATTGCCATGGACCAGTACATAAAGGGTGGCTAGGAGGAGCTTGGAGACTCCCTCTCTAGAAGGGGTCCCATGGAAAAGACAAGATACTGCTGGGGAGATTCCCTTGGGCTCCAGAGGAAAGTGTTTCCCCCTGGGAACATTGAGACCCTGGAATCCCAGATTCACAGAATTCCAGGTTGGAAGGGACCTCAAGGATCATCCAGTGCAACCTTTCAGGGGAAGATTACAGTTGACATGAACTTGTAACTGCCTAATGTAGGGGAATCCACCACCTCCCTTGGGAGTTTCTTCCAATGTTTCATAGTTCAAATGGTGAGGAAAAAATCCTGGCATCCAGTGAGAATCTTCCCAGTAGCAGCCTGTCCCTATCTCCCCCACTCTTTGCCATGGGACTCCATGTACAGAGGGAGTCTCCCTCCTCATGAGAGTGGCCTTTTATGTGCTTGTCCATGATTATGAGGTCCTCTTCAGCCTTCTCAAGGCTGAACAAGCCCATCTCTCTCAGCCTGCCTTCCTTCCTTCCTATGACAGGGCTCCCAGTCCCCTGATCATTCTTGTGGCCCTTCCCTGGACCCTTTCCAGCCTGCCCACATCCTTCTTGTGCAGCAGGGACCAAACCTGTGCACAGTGCTCAAGGTGTGGCCTGCCCAGCACTGAGCAGAGTGAGACGACATCTTTATCCCTGCCTGTGATACCCTGACTGATGCAACCAAGCATCCTGCTGGCTTGCTTCTCCCCTGCAGCTCACTGTTCGCTCCTGCTGAGCTTTCTGTCCACCAAGACCCCCAGGTCCCTCTCCACAGTGCTGCTCTCCAGCCAGGTGGCTCCCAGCCTGAGCTGCATTCCTGGGTTGTTTATTCCCAAGTGCAAGACCCTGCATTTGACCTCATTAAACTTCATACAATCATCTCCCAAGGGGAGCAGTGGAGTTCCCTGCAGTGGGCATTCTGAACACTCAGCTTGCCAGGGTGCCGGGCCAGCTCATTTCTACTACACCACCACCTAGAAAGGTTAGAGCAGATGATCCTTGGGGGCCCTTCCAACCTGGCATCCTGGGATTCTGTGGCTGTTATACAGAAGCACAGGCACAACATGCAGGGTAACAGTAACAGAAGGTTTGTAAGTGCAAGGTAGCAGTCTGGGGGGATATTCACAGCTGAGACTTCTGCCCCCTTTCTCTGCAGCCTGTGACAAGAAAGGAGCTACATCAGGCTCAGTCTAAGTCACCCTTTCCTGGAACATCCTTCTCTTTATTAGCTACAGAGGGAGCCTAGTTGGACCTGGATCCCACCAGTACTGCACATTAATTTGCTAGGCATCCTTTGTGATGTGTGTCATATTCCAGCTCCTTTCACAGCCCCCTGCTAATTTTTCACAGTGATGGATGGCCTTACAGAGCTGAAAAGCCAGGTTTTGGTCCCTGGTGTGTCAGTATTTCACTCAGAACCGTTTGTCATTCCTGATTTCCCAGTGCACTGTGTTACTAAGTTTTACTGCTAGCCTAAAGAATGTTGGACTCCCTTTCCCTTTGCATTGTGTGAGTTGTATTTGGCCATAGACCCCTCTGAAGTTTTAACTGTGTGCTTTGCTGCCTGGAGCAGGAATGATTATAAACCCAGGGTACTCTGAACAGCTCACCTGGTTGGGCTAAGATTTACACAGAGAAACTGATCTGCATGGTTAGGTTACTATTTTTATGGTTTACCTTAGTCTTTTTATTGCTTTAACCTTCACAGATGCACAAGTTACATTGTGTTGGAAGGGACCCTCAAAGGATATCTTGCCCAACCCCCCTGCAGGCAGCAGGGAGACCTCCAACTAGAGCAGGCTGCACAGGAACACATCCAGTCTGAGCTTGAATGTCTCCAGGGACAGGGCCTCAACCACATCCCTGTTCCAGTATTTCACCACTCTGACTGTGCAGAACTCCCTTCTGGTGTCCAACCTAAATCTGCCCTGCTCCAGTTTCAAACCATTGCCCCTTGTTCTATCACTCCAAGCCATCTAAACAGTCCCTCCTCAGCCTTCTTGTAAGTCCCCTTCAGATATTCAAATGTTGCTCTTAAGTCTGCCCAGAGCCTTCTCTTCTCCAGGCTGAACCACCCCACCTCACAAAGCCTGTCTTCATAACAGAGGTGCCCCAGCCTCCTGTCTTGGCCCAGAGAGGGAAAGAGCCTCAGTTCTTTTGGATATTCTCATGTTATGAAATTAGAGGCACAAATGAGGCCAAAATATTAACAGCCAGGCTATTTATTACACAAATAAAGTAGATGGACCAGAAGGGGGGAGAGAGAGTGAGAGAAGAGGAAAGCAATTATATTACCACACCCCTCACCCCCCAAGACAGTTTGGGTCTGCAGAGGAAGGCTGATGAGGCTTTGGCTGTAGAGGAGATGTTGGGTCTGCAGAGGAAGGCTGATGAGACTTTGGCTGTAGAGGAGATGTTGGGTCTGCAGAGGAAGGCTGATGAGGCTTTGGCTGTAGAGGAGATGTTGGGTCTGCAGAGGAAGGCTGCTGAGGCTTTGGCTGTAGAGGAGATGTTGGGTCTGCAGAGGAAGGCTGCTGAGGCTTTGGCTGTAGAGGAGATGTTGGGTCTGCAGAGGAAGGCTGCTGAGGCTTTGGCTGTAGAGGAGATATTGGGTCTGCAGAGGAAGGCTGCTGCAGCTTTGGCTGTAGAGGAGATGTTGTCCTCTGAGCAGCCTTTTCAGCTCCATGAGTTGCAGCAGGCAGAACTTAGGACACAGAGAGAGGGTTCCTCTTGGTCTACTTCTTCCAGGCTACATGGTGATGTCTCTGTCATTTTTTCTCTCCTGGTTTTTCTTCAGAGCAGCATTGCCCCAGGCTTGCCCTTCTCTGTTTTCTTTACCAGTGGCATTTTCCAGGTCTTTTTCTTCTGTGTTTTCCTTCTCCTGAGCCAGTGAGCAATCCTTATCTATGCACCTTCCTGAGAGTCCTTCCAGTGGCTCTGCCCAGTGCACATCGGCTATTGTCTGGGCAAGCACCAAAGGTGATTTTGTCTTTGTTGAGTCACATCAAGAGAGACAAGATTTAATCTCTCACACCGTCTGATCACCTTGGTGGCCTCCTCTGGCTCCACTCTGTCAGCTCTATCTCTGTCTTGTGTTGGAGGTGCCACAGCTGGACCCGGTAGGGGTTGTGGGATGAACAACTTAGCCATTGTTAAAATGACTTTTCACTCTTACCCAGAAGAGCATTGCAGAGCTCAGCAGGGTGCATGTAGCCACCTCCATCAAGGGTCATGGATAAAGCTCACTTTTGGTATGTCTTGGATTCTGCTTTCACTTCATTCTCTTAACTATGGAGAACCAGCTTTATTGCTACGGATCTCACAGAAGCCTCTGCCATGAATGATGGAGTGTAGGGACCTGGAATCATAGAATCATTTAGGTGTGAAAAGACCTTTAGGGTCATCACATCCAACCATTCCAGAGAAGGGCAACGAGGCTGGTGAGAGGCCTTGAACACAAGCCCTGTGAGGAGAGGCTGAGGGAGCTGGGATTGTTTAGCCTGGAGAAGAGGAGGCTCAGGGGTGACCTCATTGCCCTCTACAACTACCTGAAAGGTGGTTGTAGCCAGGAGGGGGTTGGCCTCTTCTCCCAGGCAACCAGCACCAGAACAAGGGGACACAGTCTCAAGCTGCACCAGGGGAGGTTCAGACTCGAGGTGAGGAGGAAGTTCTTCACCGAGCGAGTCATTCGGCATTGGAATGGGTTGCCCAGGGAGGTGGTTGAGTCATCGACCCTGGAGGCGTTCAAGGGGAGATTGGACGTGGCACTTGGTGCCATGGTCTAGTCATGGGGTCTGTGGTGTCAGGTTGGACTCGATGATCCTCGAGGTCCTTTCCAACCTAAGTGATACTGTGATACTGTGATACCAAGGCTGGGGCTAACCCATGTCCCTCAGCACCATAAGTCTCATGAGGAGCAACTGAAGGAGCTGGGGATAGTTAGCTTGGAAAAGAGGAAGCTGAGGGAAAGACCTCATGGCTCTCTGCAACTACCTGAAAGGAGATTGTGGAAGGGCTGGTTCTTGTCTCTTCTCACAGGTAATTAGTGATAGGACAAGACAGAATGGCCTCAAGCTGCAACTGAGAAGGTTTAAACAGGACTGTAGGAAAAAGTTTTCCCAGCAAGAGTGGTCAGGCACTGGAATGTGTTGCTCAGGGAGGCAGTAGAGTCACCAACCCTAGATGAGCTTAAAGGTAGCTTGAATGTGGTGCTTAGGGATATGATTCAGGGATGAACCTTGTAGAGGAGGATTAATGATTGGACTTAGTGAGCCTGAGGATCTTTTCCAACCTGAACATTTCTATGACTCATCTTCCCAAAGCTGCTCCTTCACCACCACCACCATCCCCCCTCTTTCTATTCCCAAAGCATCCCCTGCTCCCTCTGCACCATTCTCTACCCTGCCTAAACAGCTTCTGCTCCACCACCACCATTTTTGCACCCAACCCAGAGCCAGGGGAAAGACCCTCAACCAGCCAAGAGACCACACAGAGGAGCTCAGCCCCAGCAAGGAGCCCCAGCCAGCACCTGTGGGTGATATTGGAGCAGTCATCAATCCTGGCCCTAACAACCGGGGGGCCACCAGGCCCCCCGGCCTTTGTTGTCACCACCACCATCACCCAGTGTGCACCATGGGCACTCACCAGAGATGAGAGGAGGCTCCTCAGCCCAGATGGGCTCAGCTTAGAGCTCCTGCCTTTCCTGGGGGGGATTAAAAAGGGGAGTGGGTGGGGAGGGCAAAGTGGCCACACCTGGGGTGGGAGGAGACTGCAACAGAGCCCAGGTGCTCTGGGATGTGAGAGGGAAAAGGGGGAAAATGAGCTGGGTGGGGTGGAAAAGGGGCAGATATGGTGGGACAGGAGAGGTGATAGTGAAAGGAGGGGATTTTAAAATAACCCCATTTTCCATAAATCTTTCATAATGCACAACTGCAGCCCATGGTTTGCTTTGCCTTCATGCAAAAAGAACAAACCCAGCGATACTTCATAAAATGACGCACAAATCAAGGTTGCACCTTGAATATTTGGTTCAATTTTGGGCCCCTCAATATCTAAGGATCCTTCTTGGATACTGAGTTGCTTGAGTGTGTCCAGAGAAGGGCAGCAAAGCTGATGAAGGGTCTGGAGAGCAGGGCTGACTGGGGAGGAGCAGCTGAGGGATCTGGGGTAGTTCACCCTGGAGAAAAGGAGGCTGAGGGGAGACCTCATTGCTCTCTACCCTGAAAGGAGGTTGCAGTGAGGTGGGGGTTGGTGTCTGCTCTCTAGTATCAGGTGATAGAATAAGAGGAAATGGCCTGACATTGTGCCAGGGGAGAGTTAGGTTGGAGATGAGAAAAAAATTCTTTATTGCAAGAGTGGTCAGGCATTGGAACAGGCTGCCCAGGGAGGTGGTGGAGTCAGCATCCCTGGAGGTGTTCAATAAAGGTGTGGCCATGGCACTTGAGGACATAGTTTAAGGGTCATGGAGGTGTGGGGCTGCTGGTTGGACTGGATTATCTTGGAGAGCTTTTCCAACCAAGATGATTCTGTGATTTCTACACATCTCTGCCTCTTTGAAACACCTCCATGGATGGGGATTCAAGCACCTCTTTAAGAATCCTGTTCCAGTGGTTGAGAACCCCTTCAGTGAAGAAGGTTTAAACCTCCCCTGGTGCAACTTGAGGCCATTTCCTCTCATTCTTGTTCCTAAAGAGACCAACACCCACCCAGTTCCAACCTCCTTTCAGGGAGTTGCAGAGAGCCATGAGGTCTCCCCTCAGCCTCCTCTCTTTCACACTAACCATCCCCAGCTCCTTCAGTTGCTCTTCATCACATTTCTTCTCCAGGCCCTTCACAGCTTCCTTGCCCTCCTCTGCCCTGGCTCCAGCACCTCCACAGCTCTCCTGTATTGAGGTGCCCAAACCTGGACACAAGACTCCAGGTGTGCCCCCCCAGAGCTGAGTACAAGAGGACAATCATCTCCCTGCTCCTGCTGGACACAGCATTGCTGATCCCAGCCAGGATGCCTTTGGCTTTCTTGGCCACCTGGGCACACTGCTGGCTCCTGTTCAGCCCCTTGTCCCTTAGCATCCCCAGGTCCCTTTCTGCCAGGCAGTTTCCAGCCACAGTGCCCCAGGCCTGGAGCGTTGCTTGGGGTTGTTGTGCCCCAAGTGCAGGACCTGGCACTTGGCCCTGTCAAAGAGCCCTGGGGGTTTTGGATAGACACTCAGGTGGTGAGAAGGGAAGTGCTGGGAGGCCTTTGGGTGTGCTGTAAAGGACTCTGTACACTTTGGGATTCTTTTCCACTGTGATTTGTAGTCTCTGTAAAACACCAATTGAGTTTCCATTTAAACTTTCCATCACTTTCCAATCCATTTGTGTGAGTGTCATTCTTTTGCCCCTTTCAGGGGCAACAGAGGATCTGTCCAGCCTCAAACCAGGACAAAAGGACAGGGTGAGAAGGGAAAAAAATGTACCAAAGGTCAGTAATAACACAGAAGCAATTTTAATAAAAATGAGGGGGAAAAGCAATAGACAGTGCTGAAGCAAAAGCAGAGAGAGAGATATTAGTCTCCACTTCCCATCAGCAGGGCTCTCAAAGTTTGGTTGTTCCTTAGGAGGACAGACACCATGGACAAATCCCCACTTCCTTCTTTCACTTCATTCTTCTATCTGAGCTGATCTCATAGGGCACGGAGTACCTCTTTGGCCAGTCTGGGTCAGCTGGCTCAGCCCTGTCCCCTCCCAAGACCCTGCCCAAAACTGAACCAAATATTCAAGGTGCATCCTTGATTTGTGCTTCACTTTATGAAGTATCGCTGGGTTTGTTCTTTTTGCATGAAGGCAAAGCAAACCATGAGCTGCAGCTGTGCATCATGGAAGACTTATGGAAAAGACAGTTATTTTTGAATCCCCTCCTTTCACCACCACCTCTCCTTTCCCACCATCTCTGCCCCTTTTCCACCCCACCTGCACCTTTTCCCCCTCACATCCCAGAGCACCTGGGCTCTGTTGCAGTCTCCTCCCACCCCAGGTGTGGCCACTTTGCCCTCCCCACCCACTCCCCTTTTTAATCCCCCCCAGGAAAGGCAGGAGCTCTAAGCTGAGCCCATCTGGGCTGAGGAGCCTCCTCTCATCCCTGGTGAGTGCCCATGGTGCACACTGGGTGATGGTGGTGGTGACAACAAAGGCCGGGGGGCCTGGTGGCCCCCCGGTTGTTAGGGCCAGGATTGATGACTGCTTCAATATCATCCACAGGTGCTGGCTGGGGCTCCTTGCTGGGGCTGAGCTCCTCTGTGTGGTCTCTTGGCTGGTTGAGGGTCTTTCCCCTGGCTCTGGGTTGGGTGCAAAAATGGTGGTGGTGGAACAGAAGCTGTTTAGGCAGGATGAAGGATGGAATAGAGACATCAGGAGCTGCTCTGGGAATAGAAAGAGGGGGGATGGTGGTGGAGCAGGAGCTGCTTTGGGAAGATGTATCATAGGAACATTCAGGTTGGAAAAGGCCATCAGCTAGTTTGTCCCCAAGAATTCTATGGGAAGTACTGCCTCCAGTGTTTTCAGAAGCCTAGGTAGACAATACTCACAGCCTTTCCCTCATCCAACAGTTATGTAATCCTGTCTTAGAAAGAGCTCAGGTTGGTCCCAGGCAGCCAGCACCAGAACAAGAGGACACAGTCTCAAGCTGTACCAGGGCAAGTTTAGGCTGGAGGTGAGAGGGAAGTTCTTCCCAGAAAGAGTAATTGGCCATTGGAATGTGCTGCCCAGGGAGGTGGTGGAGTCACCATCCCTGAAGGTGTTCAAAAAAGGCTTGGATGTGGCCCTTGGAGCCATGGTTTAGTTGTCAGGAGGTGTTGGGCATTGGGTAATAGGTTGGACTTGATGATTTCTGAGGTCTTTTCCAGTCTGGCTGATTCTGTGGTCAGGCAGGACCTGCATTTCATAGACACAGGCTGACTGGGCCTGATCCCCTGGTTGTTCTCTGTGGTGTGTAATGGCTCTTGAGGTATCACAGTATCACCAAAGTTGGAAGAGACCTCAAAGATCATCGAGTCCAACCTGTGACCACAGATCTCATGACTAGACCATGGCACCAAGTGCCACGTCCAATCCCCTCTTGAACACCTCCAGGGATGGGGACTCCACCCCCTCCCTGGGCAGCACATTCCAATGGCTAACAACTCCCTCTGGGAAGAACTTTCTCCTCACCTGCAGCCTAAGCTTCCCCTGGTGCAGCTTGAGTGATCTGCTTCATGACTTTCCCTGGTACTGAGGTCAGGCTGACAGCTCTATAGTTTCCCAGATCCTCCTTCCTTCCTCTCTTGTAGGTGGGAGTAACATTTGCTCCCCTTCAGTCTGTTGGCACCTCTCCAGTTAAGTCAAGGCTTTGGGTGCATAATGGAAAGTGCCTTGGTGAACACTTCCCAACTCCCTCAGCACCCTTGGGTGTAGCCCATCCAGCCCCATAGACTTGTGTGCATCTAAGTGGTGTAGCAGGTCACTGACCACTGCTGACCTCATTCTGATTCCCTTCCCTGACTCCTAGTTCCTGAGGCTGGGTGTCCAGGGAACTGCTGGATCCAGTGCTAAAGACCAAGGCCAAGCAGGCATTGAGCACCTCAGCCTTCTCATCCTTAGTCACTGTTTCCCTCTGCATCCACCAAAGGATGGAGGTTTTCTCTATTCCTGCTTTTGTTGTTAATGAGTTTACAGAAACATTTCTTATTAACCTGGACACCTACATGGCTGCTCACAACCTCTGTCTGGATACCCACCTCCATTAGAGGTTGGAAGGCACCTCAAGATCTTTGGGTCTAAGCCCCCCCCCCCCCCCCCCCACTAAAGCAGGATCACTTAGGGTAGTCTGTGCAGGAATGCATCCAGGAGGGTTTTGAAAGTCTCCAGAGCAGGAGACTCCACAACCTCTCTGGGCAGCCTGCTCCAGGGCTCTGGGACCCTCACAATAAAGAAGATCCTCCTAATATTGAGGTGGAATCTCCTGTGCTGTAGTTCCCATCCATTGCCCATTGTCCTATCCGATGGCACAAGTGAGCAGAGCCTGTACCCTCCTTCTTGACCCCCAGCCCTCAGGTATTTATAGACATTGATTAAATCCTCCTCCCATGTTAACTACCTGGCCACAAGGAGAACATTTCAACTCCTGAGCGAATCTCCTTGTTTTCAGTTCCTCTGATCAGCAGCAGGGGGGCTCCTGGTCCAAGGAAAGGGAAGGTCAGGTCAGCAAAGCTCTGGAGTTGAAGTGTGCACAGTACACAGAGATCTTCAGCTGCCAAACACTGACAGAAGGCGGCTACCCAGAGATGGGCTGACTGAAACTGGGCTAAGTGCTATGCTTAGAGGCTCCTAACATTGAAACTTCTCTTAAAGCTTCCTCCATAAAGTGAAAAAATTATCACAGAACCATAGAATCATTAAGGTTGGGGAAAAAACTCTAAGAACATGGACTCAAACCATCAACCTAACAATACCATGACCACTAAACCATGGTGGTGCTGGGTTCAAGTCAGTGATCTTCAAGGTCATAGAATCAATAAGGTTGGAAAAGACCTCTGAGATCACCAAATCCAACCTATCAATCAACACCTCATGACTAACTAAGCCATGGCTCCGAGTGCCTCATCCAATCCCCTCTTGAACACCTCCAGGGATGGTGACTCCACCACCTCCCTGGGCAGCACATTCCAATGGCTAACAACTCTCTCAGTGAACAACTTTCTCCTCACCTCCAGCCTAAACCTCCCCTGGCACAGCTTGAGACTGTGTCCTCTTGTTCTGGTGCTGGGTGCCTGGGAGAAGAGACCAACCCCCACCTGGCTACAACCTCCCTTCAGGGAGTTGTAGAGAGCAAGAAGGTCTCCCCTGAGCCTCCTCTTCTCCAGGCTAAGCAACCCCAGCTCCCTCAGCCTCTCCTCACAGGGCTGTGCTCCAGACCCCTCCCCAGCCTTGTTGCCCTTCTCTGGACACCTTCAAGAGTCTCAATGTCCTTCTTAAACCGAGGAGCCCCAAACTGGACACAGGACTCAAGGTGTGGCCTACCCAGTGCTGAGTACAGGCACAGTGATCTTCAAGGTCATTTCCATCTGAAACAATTCTTTCATTCTATGACTACATGTCTTTGCTTAGTGCCCTGTTTCTACTTAAGAAGCCATAATCACATTTTGCCTGCTATTCAGGGTGCTGTTTCCACATCATCTTTGTTTAAGTTCTTCTCCAGGACCTGTCCATTTGCAGAGCAGCCTCCCTGCTGCTGGAGAGCCCCTACATGTTTTTTAAACCTTAGCAGCAGCAGTGCTGTTTTGTTTGGATCCAATGCTACAGATCCATGGCTGTCTCAATACCTTCTGCTTTCCTGTTGCAGTAACATCTCCTCTTTCGGCTCCAGCTATGTTCAGATCATCTTTTCCCAGTGCCTCCATCCAAGCTGTGAAATCAGTTAGGAACTGCCTTTTCCTGAGGTGTCTTTGTGTGTGCATGCCTCTTAAACTCTGGATGCACTCAGCCCACTGCTTCTGAACTGTGGTGATGGCCCTACCTCCTGCTTGCACTCTGCAACCCTTCTTAGGTTACAGCTTTTACATTTGTCTTGGAGCTAGGATGCCTGGAGTGCTTTTGGGGCAGATTAAAGAGTTGTGAGTCCCCCACTCAAACTTTCCTAGGAAATCAACATTTTATGGGGTGTGTAAAAAAAGCAGTGATGCTGAACATTTTCCTGTGTTTTCAGCATACATTTTTGGAACCAAAGTAAGAAATACCAAGTAATTCTGGGAGCTATTTGGTGAAGCTCTACAGAAAACTGCCTTAGATTGGATGTTTGCTTGGTTTTTTTTTTCCTGCAAAGCTTTGCTCAAGATGATTTCTGCTTGGATAATGCACTTTGGCCACAACAACCCCATGCAGTGCTACAGGCTGGGGGCAGAGTGGCTGGAGAGCAGCCAGGCAGAAGGGGACCTGGGGGTACTGGTCGATAGTAGGCTAAACATGAGCCTGCAGTGTGCTCAAGCAGCCAAGAAGGCCAATGGCATCCTGGCCTGCATCAGGAAGAGTGTGGCCAGCAGGAGCAGGGAGGTCATTGTGCCCTGTGCTCAGCACTGGTTAGGCCACACCTTGAGTCCTGTGTCCAGTTCTGGGCTCCTCAGTTTAGGAAGGAGGTTGACTTGCTGGAACGAGTCCAGAGAAGGGCAACAAAGCTGGGGAGGGGTTTGGAGCACAGCCCTGTGAGGAGAGGCTGAGGGAGCTGGGGTTGCTCAGCCTGGAGAAGAGGAGACTCAGGGGTGACCTTCTTGCTCTCTACAACTCCCTGAAGGGAGGTTGTAGACAGGCAGAGGTTGGTCTCTTCTCCCAGGCAAGCAGCACCAGAACAAGAGGACACAGTCTCAAGCTGTGCCAGGGGAGGTATAGGTTGGATGTTAGGAGGAAATTCTACACAGAGAGAGTAATTAGCCATTGGAATGTGCTGCCCAGGGAGGTGGTGGAGTCCCCATCATTGGTGGTGTTCAGAAGGAGACTTGATGGGATGTTTGGTGCCATGGTTTCATTGATTAGGTGGTGTTGGATGATAGGTTGGATATGATGATCTTGAAGGTCTCTTCCAACCTGGTTTATTCTGTTCTAATGAGTTAGCTATATTGGTGCTATCAGGGAAAGTGATGGCACAAAACAATAGAACTGCAGAATCAGAATTCTTTTGTTGTTTGGAAGAGGCCTCTAAGGTCATCCAGTCCTATCATCAACCCTACACCACCATGGCTATCCAACCCTGTCCCCAAATACCATGGCCACAGGTTTCTTGGAGGCCTCCAGGGATAGTGGTTCCAGTGCCTGATACTAGGGGGAAAAGACCAACCCATACCTCACTTCAACCTCTGCTCTTGACTAGAAAGAACCCTTATTTTCCTAACCTGTGGCTGTTTCCTCTAAATCAATATCTGAATCATCCCTATACCTAGCTTTGTATTAGGGTTAGGCTCAAGGCTTCATCCAACCTGGCCTCCAGGGAGGGGACACCCACAGCCTCCCTGGGCAACCTGTTCCTGTGTCTCACCACCCTCAGTATAGAGAACTTCCTCCTAATCTCCAGTCTGAATCTGCCCTCCTCAATGTTAAAGCCATTGCCCTTTGTCCTGTCACTACAAGCACTTGTCAAAAGTCCCTTCCTGGCTTTCTTGCAGGCCCCCTTCAGGTACTGGAAGGCTTCTATAAGGTCTCCCTGGAGCTTTCTCCAGGCTGAACAACCCCAATTCTTTCAGCCTGTCCCCAAAGAGGAGGTTCTTCAGCCCTCTGATCATCTTTGTGGCCTCCTCTGGACCCTCTCCATCTGTTCCATGTCCTTCCTGTGTTGGGAGCACCAGAACTAGATGCAGAGCTCCAGGTGGGGTATTCCCAGAGCAGATCAGAGAGGCAGAATTCCCTTTCTGTGCTGCTGCTCACTCTGCTTTTGATGCAGCCCAGCACATGGCTGGCTTCTGGACTGCAAGCAACCATTGCTGGCTCATGGGGAGTTTGTCACCCACTGACACTGAGGTTTGTGAGCACTTCTGACTGAGTGCTGTCTTCCAGAGAGACCTTCCTTTAGAGCTTTATATCTGCTTCTCTTACAGTGGGACACTGCAGTGCATCTGGTGACCTGAACACTTCATCTGGAGATGAAGTGTTGTTGACTGATGTAGGAAGGAGATCTCTTTTGCAACTGTCTGCTGAATTCTACCTTCTCCCAGGCAACTCATGTATTGATTTTGACATAAAAAGTGTCAGCACTAAACTGCCTGAACCATAAACCTACAGAGGGTCTGAAGCATGACAAGAGGGTATATAGGAAATGGAGAATAAGTGAAGTCATGAAGGAATGGAATGGAATAAACCAGGTTGGAAGAGACCTTCAAGATCATCCTGTCCAAGCTATCATCCAACACCACCTAATCAATTAAACCATGCAACCAAGCACCCTATCAAGTCTCCTCCTGAACACCTCCAGTGATGCTGCCTCCCTGGCCAGCCCATTCCAATGGGCAATCACTCTTGGGTATAAAAAGGAAACTAAGGATAATTCTAAGCAGCCCCATTGAAAGAGATAAGGGACTAAAACTGGTTGTACCAAAACAATCTCTTCCCTTCTTGTTTCTTTGCTCTGAGAGAGATACTAACTGGCTTCTGCTTGCCCTTGGCTGCATTGTTTTGGCTAAGTCTAACATCCCTCTGCTCCTTTCTCTTTTGCACAGGGGGGTAAGGTGGAGGCAGAAGTTAGTAGACCAGGGGGAATTGTTGTGCTGTTTATTAATTGCAAGCACCTGCCAATATTTTCAATCCTGTGTATTGTGTACACATTCATTGCATTCCATTGTAGCTTGTAGTTCTGCTTGTAAACACAGCTTTCATTTGCTTCCAGCTGAGCTGGTCTGGCAAACTTAATGTTGGGGGGAGGGGGTGGGAATTTTCAACCCACCACAGAAGAGGTTGCAAGTTCAATTGCAGGAGAACAACCTAGACATTAGAAAGCACTTTCTAACATTGAGGTTAGCCAGGCTCTGGAAAAGAGTCTCTGGGGAGATTGTGAAATGCATCATTGGAGGCCTTTCCAAAAGAACAAAATAGTCCATTGACAGGGAGAAGCTGCTGGAGTCTTCCCCAGCTTCAGTGATTCTGTGCCACCATCATTTATGTCTTTTCTGCCTCACAGATCATAGAACTGTCAGGGTTGGAAGGGACCTCAAGGATCAGCCAGCTCCAACCCCCTGCCACCTCACACTACAACAGGCTGCTCACAGCCACATCCAGCCTGGCTGCAAAAACCTCCAGGCAGGAGGCTTCCACCACCTCCCTGGGCAACCTGTGCCAGTCTCTCACCACCCTCATGGGGAACAACTTCTTCCTAACATCCAAGCTGAATCTCCTCATTTCCAGCTCTTCTCCTGACCTGACAGCCTAAAATGCAGTGTGGCCTTTAAAATATTCTGCCTTGGAAGATGAAATGAGCAGATATTTAGTTATCTCCTAGTTCAACAGTCAACAGATATTATGATACTTTTCTTCTAAAACCCCTTCCCTTTTGGCATAAGATGTTTAAAGGATGATATCTGTCAAGGGTTAGGGCTGGGCTGACCTCTAAAGGAAGCGACAGATTCTGCCTGTGAATACCTTAGGGAATAAGGGAGAGAGGCTGATGGACTTCAAAAGGAAAACAGCTTTATGGAAATGGCAGCAATAAAATGACCTGTATGGAAATAGGCACAAATCAATAGCACATCCAAATCCTGATGGCAACTGCTCACTGTCGGCACTGACGCTGTGGGCAGGCACCGGGGAAGTCTGACTGGGCTCAGCAGCATATGGCAAGCAGATTGAGGAGCTGGATTCTGGAACTCATGGATGGTGGTGGGATTAGAACCTGTGCCTCAGAAACCAGAGGAGAGCACAAATCATAGAATCACAAAACATTAGAGGTTGGAACGGACCTTCAGAGATCATCCAATCCAACCCCCCTGCCAGAGCAGCATCACCCACGGAGGTCTGCACAGGAATGCATCCAGGTGGGGTTGGAAAGGCTTCAGAGAAGGAGACTCCACAACCTCTCTGGGCAGTCTGCTCCAGGGCTCTGCCACCCTCATTGCAAAGAAGCTTCTGCTCACAATGAGCTGAAACCTTCTCTGTTCAAGCTTGAACCTGTTGTTCCTTGTCCTATTACTGCACACCACCCAAAAGAGCTTGGCCCCCTCCACTTGACACCCACCCCTCACATATTGATAGACACTGATCAGATCCCCTCTCAGCCTTCTCTTCTCCAGACTAAACAGCCCCAGGGCTCTCAGTCTCTCTTCAGAGGGGAGATGCTCAAGTCCCCAGCTAAAGAGAATAACCTTTATTTAGAATAAACCAAACCAGGTTGGAAGAGACCTTCAACATCATTGTGTCCAACCCATCAACCAATCCAACCCACCCAAACAACTGACCCATGGCACCAAGCACCCCATCAAGTCTCCTCCTGAACACCTCCAGTGATGGTGACTCCACCACCTCCCCAGGCAGCCCATTCCAATGGGCAATCACTCTTTCTGTATAGAACTTCTTCCTAATATCCAACCTGAACCTCCCCTGGCACAGCCTGAGACTGTGTCCTCTTGTTCTGGTACTGGCTGCCTGGGAGAAGAGACCATCATCTGCCTGTCTACAACCTCCCTTCAGGTAGTTGTAGAGAGTGATAAGGTCACCCCTGAGTCTCCTCTTCTCCAGGCTGAGCAACCCCAGCTCCCTCAGTCTTTCCTCATACGGCTTGTGCTCCAAACCCCTCACCAACTTCGTTGCCCTTCTCTGGACTCGTTCCAGCAAGTCAGCCTCCTTCCTAAAACTGAGGGGCCCAGAACTGGAACTATTTGTCCTTCCCCCTGATGATTTCATAATGATTAAGCTGCCTGTGATTTGTATCTTGGCTCCAATTGTTACTTTGGGTGATTTGTAATGTCATGGAGAATATCAGAGCTCTGTTTGCACTTCTATAAATAGATGGGAGGGGAGACCTCATGGCTCTCTGCTGCTCCTTGGAAGGAGGTGGCAGTGAGGTGGGGGTTGGTCTCTTCTCCCTATGATCAGGTGGTAGAAGGAGAGGAAATAGCCTGGAATTGTGCCAGGGGAGGGTTAGGTTGGATATTAGGAAGAATTTCTTTGTAGCAAGGCATTGAAAGAGGCTTCCCTATCCCTGAAGGTGGTCAAGAAATATGTGGCCATGGCAATTAGGGACAAGATTTATTGGCCATGGTGGTGTTGGGTTGATGGTTGGAGTGCAGGATCTTTGAGCTCTCTTCCAACTGAAACAACTGTATGGTTCTGTGATTCTATCCAAATAGCTACAGGTAATAAACCCAAACTGTTCTCTCCAATTGCTTTCTATCATTAGTGGACACGCTGATAAAAAAAGACAGGGTCAGAGAGCTGGGCAGAGAGGAACCAAATGATGTTCAACAAGGATCAGTGCAGAGTCCTGCACCTGGGGAGGAAGAATAAACTGCAGCAGTACAGGCTCGGAGGTGATCTGCTGGAGAGCAGCCCTGGGGAGAAGGAGCTGGGAGTGCTGGTGGACAACAAGTTCTGCATGGGACAGCAATGTGCCCTGGGGGCCAAGAAGGCCAAGGGGATCCTGGGCTGCATTCAGAGGAGTGTGTCCAGCAGAGCCAGGGAAGTTCTCCTCCCCCTCTACTCTGCCCTGGGGAGACCTCCCCTGGAATACTGCATCTAGTTCTGGGCTCCCCAGTTCAAGAAAGACAGGGATCTGCTGGAGTGAGTCGAAAGGAGGGCTACAAGGATGCTGAAGGGACTGGAGACTGCCTGGTAAGGAGAGGCTGAGAGCCCTGAGGCTGTTTAGTCTGGAGAAGATTGAGAGGGGATCTGATCAATGTCTATCACTATCTGAGGGCTGAGGGTCAAAAGGGAGAGGACAGGGGCAGGCTCTGCTCAGTTGTGCAAGGGGATAGGACAAGGGGCAATGGATATAAATTACAGCACAGGAGGTTCCACCTCAACAGGAGGAGGAACTTCTTCACTGTGAGGGTCCCAGTCACTGGAAGAGGCTGCCCAGAGAGGTTGTGGAGTATCCCTCTCTGGAGCCTTTCCATCCCTGTCTGGATGTGTTCCTGTGTGACCTGTGCTGGATTCTGTGGCCCTGCTCTGTTAGGGGGGTTGGGCTGGAAGATCTCCAGAGGTCCCTTCCAACCCCTAACATCCTGTGCCTCTCACTTTATTTTGTTTTAAATGTGCAATTTCTCCTGGGTTTGTGCCACATGAAAAAGGTGATGCAGCACTCGAAACACACTTGCAGCAAACATTTAGGGCCCAGGCTAAAAAGACTAAAGCACAACCAACTCAAATAAGCCAAAGCCATCCCAAAACCTTTGCTACACAACAACTAAGAATGAGGTATGTGGAGTTGAGAGTTGGTGGGGCTTTTTTTTTTGGGGGGGGTGGGGGAAGGAGGGTTCAAGCAGTCAGATTTATTTTCAACCCACTCCCATCATAGTACATTTTGGCTTTGTGTCCTGTGCAACAATAAAAGTGGCAATATGTTGAAGCAGAAACCATCAGGTGAGAAAGTAAAGTCTGTTTTCTGGTTTTTATGTGGCCTTTTGGGCTTGGATTTTTTTTGGTTGTAATTTGCTATCCAAATACTCTAATCAAAACCTCCTTTCTGCGTTCAGGGCCAGCCAACAAGAGGTTGGGTTGGAAATAATGAAAGCACACTCCAGGAAGTTGTGTGAGATCAAATGTTAAATGAGAACTTCAACCATGAATAAGTTTTTTGTGTGCCCTTTCTTTTTTTTTTTCTTTCTTCCCTTTTTTAATGTATTATTATTTTATATAGGGAATTTGAGAAAATGTGAGAGACATAAACATTTTTAACCCAAATGAAAAACCCCTTTTATCCCACAGAACCCTGCTTTGTAAGAGAAAAAAAAGAAGTTCAACACAATTGCAAATCACAGAATGGTCTGGGTTGGAGGGAACCTCCAAAGCTCATCTAGTGCAACCCCCTCTCTAGTTAGCAGGAACATCTTCAACTAGAGCAGGTTGAACTGAGCCTTGTTAAGCCTGACCTTGAATATCTCCAGGGATGGTGCATCAGCTACAGAATCACAGAATGTGAGGGGCTGGAGGGAACCCCAAAAGCTCATCCAGTCCAACCCCCTTGCCTGACCAGGGTCACCTATGCCTGATCACACAGGAACACATCCAGGGGGGTTTGGAATATCTCCAGAGCAGGAGACTCCACAACCCCCCTGGGCAGCCTGTTCCAGTCTTCTGTCACCCTCACAGGGAAAAAAATTCTTCCTCCTGTTTCCATGGAACTTCCTCTGCCTCAGCTTCCACCACTGCCCCTTGTGCTGTCCTTGGGCATCACCCAGCAGAGCCTGGCTCCAGCCTCTGGGCACTCACTCTGCACATCTTATCAACAGCAATGAGGTCACCCTCAGGCTCCTCCTCTCCAAGCTACAGGGCCCTCAGCTCCCTCAGGTTCATCTCATGAAGAAGATGTTCCACTGCCTTCATCATCTTTGTGGCTCTGTGCTGGACTCTTTCAAGCAGTTCCCTGAGGTCCTTCCTGAACTGAAGGGCCCAGACTTCCCTGGGCAATCTCTTCCAGTGTTCCACCACCCTCATAGTAAAGAACTTTTTGCTAACATCCAATCTCAATTTGCCTTTCTTTCATTTCAAGCCATTGTCCCTCATCCTGTCCCTGCAGGCCTTTGCAAACAGTCCCTCTGCAGCCTTCTTGCAGCCCCCTTCAGGTACTGGCAGGCTGCTATTAGGTCTGCCCAGATCCTTCTCTTCTCCAGGCTGAACATCTCCAGCTCCCTCAGCCTGTCCTCCTTACAAAAGATGAGAAGCAGTTTGGGACTTTGTCCCTGGTTTCACAGACCTGTCCCTTTGACAGAGTTCTGCAGTCACTCTTGTGATTGTAAAGCTGTGACACTGCTAGGATCTCTCTGCTACTTTGTGTTTGAAAACTCATCCCTTGACGACAGCCGCAACGACATCAGACCTCTGAAATCCACACCTACGACACGTTAGTGTGACAGACCTCTGCACTCTTTGCAGCATGGCTTCATTGGCTTTTAGTGAACACCACAGCTCTCTGAAGACAAGGGCACATCAGTGTGGTGGTTTGAGCCTTAACTGGGAGTTAAGAGCTCAGATGGGGGCAAGGCTGAGAATCCCTCCCCTGCTCCCCACCTCCTCTTTCCTGATTGAGAGGAAAAGAGAGGGAAGGAGCAAATCCACCAAGAAATAATTTGGAGTTGGCTTGGAAGTAGAGAGGTAAAGAATTTTCTTTAAACAGTGTACGTGTGTATATATATATATATATGCAGGGGGGGAGGGCTTGTAAGAGCTCTCCCCTCCCTGCTGGGTGTTTTCCGCCTGGGAAACAGTTAATCTGTTCCAATTCCCCCTCCCTTTCCAGCAAGGGCATAAAGAGGAGGACACTGCAGCCCTTAGCTCTCTTGGGCCCTGCCCTTGCTTGGACAAGAACTGCTGGTGGCTCCCTGCTTCTCTGCCATGCGGTCAGGCCTGATCCTTCTCCCTGCTGCCTCCATGCCTCTTCAGAGAGACTGGTTTTGTATTCTTGGGTTTTTTTTTCCTCTCCCATCCATCCTTGTTCCTTGCCCTTGTGAACCTTACCTGTTGTTGTTATATATCTATATCTACTTCCAAGCCGACTCCAAATTATTTCTTGGAGGATTTGCTCCTTCCCTTTCTTTTTTCCTCTCTGTTGGGAAGGAGGAGGAGGGATCAGGGGAGGGATTCTCAGCCTTGCCCCCATCTGAGCTCTTAAGTCCCAGTTAAGGCTCAAGCCACCAAGATATATATGTAACAATAACAGGAAGGGTTCATAAGGGTAAGGAACAAGTATGGATGGGGAAAAAATAAGAATACAAAACCAGGCTCTTAGGAGAAGTGTGGATGTAGCAGGGAGAAGGACCAGGCTTGACCACGTATCAGAGAAGCAGGAAGCCAGCAGCAGTCCTAATCCAGGCAAAAGCAGGGCAAGAGAGCTAATGGCTGCAGTATCTTGATTTTTATAGGCTTGCTGGACAGGGAGGGGGAGTGGAGAACACTAACTCTGTTTCCCAGTGGGAAAACACCCTCCAGGGAGGGCAATGCCCTCACAAGCCCTCCCTCTGCCCTGCTTTCAGGATGGGCATAACCCATCACAATCAGCTAGAGGAGAAGCTTAGGACAGATACAGCCCTCAAATTAGCATCATCTCTGTGACAGGGAAAAACTGTCACAGGAAAAAGGAAAAACTAGCCAGAGAATCACAGAGTCATTTGGGTTGGAAAAGGCCTCCAAGATCATTGAGTCCAACCATTATCCAATTCTTCCAAGTCTGGTGCTTTGTCACGTTGGATCTCACATAAGCCTCTGCCATGGAAGATGGAGTGTAGGCACATGGAATCATAGAATCATTTGGGTCCAAAAAGATCTTTAGGGTCATCACATCCAACCATTCTCTATGTCTACCAAGGCTGCTGCTAAGCCATGGTCTTCAGCATCACATTTCTGCCTCTGAAACACTTCCAGATGATGAAGGCAGTGGAACATCTTCCTCATGGGGAGAGCCTGAGGGAGCTGAGGGCTCTGGAGCTTGGAGAGGAGGAGCCTGAGGGTGACCTCATTCCTGTTGATAAAGATGTGCAGGGTGAGTGCCCAGAGGCTGGAGCCAGGCTCTGCTGGGTGATGCCCAAGGACAGCACAAGGGGCACTGGTGGAAGTTGAGGCATAGGAAGTTCCATGGAAACAAGAGGAAGAATTTTTTCCCTGTGAGGGTGACAGAAGACTGGAACAGGCTGCCCAGGGGGGTTGTGGAGTCTCCTGCTCTGGAGAGATTCAAAACCCACCTGTGTGATCCACATAGGTGACCCTGCTCTGGCAGGGGAGTTGGACTTTGTGAGTGTTTGAGGTCCCTTCCAGCTCCTAAGATTCTGTGATCAAAATCCAAACTGGGACTTAAGAGATTCTGACATAGGGCATGGAAGAACCTCCACTGATCTGCTGGTCACCTTCTTCTTAAACTCTTAGTATTGTTCATGTACTAATTTGGCACAAAGGGTCCTGAAACTTCATCATAGACAAGAAAAATGCAGAAACTAATTCACAGCTCATCTATGTGAGCAATTCTGATGTGGGGCTTAACAGAAGACCTAGCTACCTATTTCAAAAGCTTTACCTGTCCATGATGTCAACAGAGCAAATGCTAGGAAAAGGAAGATCATGCATCAGGATCCCCTTGGAAGAGGCATTGGGGAACATGGATCTTAACCACTAAGTTGAAGAGCAGTAGACCAAGCCCCATGGCAAATTCAGTGTTCAGATTAAGTGGCAGTCCGGTTTTACCTTGCACTGAGCTGGAACAGCAAGTCCAAGGCACAGAAAACCTTGGCTACCCCATTTCTTTCTGTACATGCTGCCCATGGCGGGGCAATACATGGTCTAACCCTGCTGTCTTCTGGCAGCATCTCCCAGCAGCTTCAATGAGACTGCAAAGCTGATGGAGACACAAGGTCAAAGCCTCATTTGCTGCTCACGCCAGTGGGGGTATCTCCTGGATGCCTTCAGAACAGAGAAGCTGGAACAGGTTGCCCAGGGAAGTTGGTGGCAGCCCCATCCCTGGAGGATTTTAAGGCCAGGCTGGAAGTGGCTCTGGGCAACCTGATCTGGCGTGAGGTGTCTCTGCCTATGGCAGGGGGGTTGGGACTGGCTGATCCTTGAGGTCCCTTCCAACCCTGACAATTCCATGAAATTCAAGAGCCTCAGTTACTGCTGTTTACTAAGAGGCAACATCTGGCAGCCCTTTCAGTGCACACAGCAGCTGAAACAGAGCAGTGGAAACGCTCCCTTTGTCCAGTGCCTCTGAAAAACCTGAAAGCAGCTTGAGAAATGTTTGAAATCAGCTTGACAGCAACGATGCTGTGGCTCACAGCAGGCTGCTGCCACATCCCTCAGGCAGCAGATGACACAAATGCTAGCTGAGCCCCTGCAGGAAACCTGAGAGGCTGTATTTTTAGCAGAGTGCTGGCAGAAGCCAGGATTATGTAAGTTTTAAACCAAAGATTGCTTGCCTTCCTGAACTGCAGTTCACAAATGTAATTACAGGATCTCAGGATGTTAGGGGTTGGAAGGGACCTCCAAAGATCACTGAGTCCAACCCCCCTGCCAGAGCAGGACCAGAGCATCCACTGCAGGTCACACAGGAACACATAAAGATGGGTTTTGAAAGTCTCCAGAGAAGAAGACTTCACAACCTCTCTGGGCAGCCTGCTCCAGGGCTCTGTGACCCTCACAGTCAAGAGGTTTCTCCTCCTGTTGAGGTGGAACCTCCTGTGCTGGAGTTTCCATCCATTGCCCCTTGTCCTATCACAAGGTGCAACTGAGCAGAGCCTGTCCCCTCCCTCTTGACCCCCAGCCCTCAGAACTTGTCTCATCCAGAACTTGTTGTTCTGCCCCAGCGCTCCAGGTCCTTCTCTGCAGGGCTGCCTTCCAGCAGATAACCTCCAAACCTGTACTGCTGCAGTTTATTCTTCCTTCCCAGGTGCAGGACTCTGCACATTTTAGCTGCCCAAAGTGTAGCTGGCTTTGAAATAGAGGACTAGAACAGTGCCCAGTGTTATCTTTCATTTCACAGGAGCCACATTTTGTGTGTTTCTCAGCTGTGAGATACAACTCTGCAGCCTTCCTGTAGCCCCCTTTGGGTACTGGCAGGCTGCTATTAGGTCTTCCTGGAGCCTTCTCTTCTCCAGGCTGAACACCCCCAGCTCCCTCAGCCTGTCCTCGTAGCAGAGGTGCTCCAACCCCCTGATCATTCACCCAACCCAGAGTCTTTACAAAGTGTTGCCAGAGGCCTGCAGGGCTTTCATCAGGCATGTCCTCATCTAATCTAATGCCCCAGGAACCCCCAGGTTTATTTCTGCTGAAACAGCAAACACTGCAAAGCAGAACTCCCTGCAAGATACTGCCTCCTTTGTTCTCTGCCCTAAGCTGTGCCTTTCTCTGAAAGGTAGAGCTGCCCTGTCAGGAATCAGTTAGCTTTTCCTGACAGTTGTTTGGACATATGGCAGCAGTCCCATGGAATTCTCTGTTGCTGTTAGATTTCAGTGTTTTAGGGAAAATGGCTTTTCTGACTCTGTTGCCATCTTTAGGCTGTCCCTTTTTAACTCTAAACATTTCCCTTCAGGATGAATTGGATGTGTCACTTCCACAGGCATGGTTTATTTCATCTTGTGCCACGGCATTGCCACGCTTGGAAAAGTCCTGTGAGATCATCCAGTCCAACCACTCTCGAACTCTGCCAAGGCTGGGGTTAAACCATGGCCCTCAGCACCACATCTCTGCCTCTTTGAAACACCTCCAGTAGATGGTGACTGCACCACCACCCTGGACAGCCTCTGCCAGTGATTGAGAACCCTTTCAATCAAGAACTTTCTTCCAGTATACAGCCTAAACCTCCCCTGGGGTAACTTAAGGACAATTTTTCTCTTCCTATCACTTGCTACTAGGGAGAAGAGGCCAATCCCCACCTCACTCCTACCTCCTTTCAGGGAGCTGTAAAGAGCAATGAGGTCTCCCTCAGCCTCCTCTTCTCCAGACTAAACATCCCCAGCTCCCTCAGCTGCTCCTTCCCAGCCCTGTTCTCCAGATCCTTCTCCAGCTTTGTTGCCTTTCTCTGGACTTTCTCCAGCACCTCAATGTCCTTCTTGGAGTGAGAGTCTCCAAAACTGAACTCAGTATTCAAGGGGCTGAGTACAGGGGGGCAAGTAGGGGAAGAAAGGGACAGTAGAGTTGGAAGGAACCCTAAGGATCAGCCAGCCATGGCCAGGGACACCTCACACTACAGCAGGTTGCTCACAGCCACAGCCAGCCTGGCTGCAAACACCTCCAGGCAGGAGGCTTCCACCACCTCCCTGGGCAACCTGTGCCAGTCTCTCACCATCCTCTTGGGGAAGAACTTCTTCCTAACATCCAATCTCAATCTACCCACTTCTAGTTTTGTTCCATTCCCCCCAGTCCTGTCACTCCCTGACACCCTAAAATGCCTTTCCTGCACTCTTTCCCTCTCTCTCTCTCCATTTCCCTCTCCCTCTCCCTTCTTCTGTTCCATCCACATTATTCTGTTAATAAATAGCCTGGCTGTTGATGTTTTGGCCTCATTTGTGCCTTCAATTTCATAACACAGGGATGTTAAAAAAGAACTGAGTCTCCCTTCTGCCTCCAGATCAAGACACACAGATTGGAACAGGCTGCTCAGGGAACTGCTTGGATCTCCATCCCTGGGTGTATGTAAAAGCCATCTGGAGATGGTGCTCAAGGATGTGGTGTAGTAGTGGCCCTGGTAGTGTTAGACAATGGTTGGACTCAATAGTTTTGAAAGTCTTTTCCAAGCATGGGGATTGATTCTGTGATCCTGTGAGAGTGATCCTCCAGGAGGGTGGAGCAGCTAACACAAATGAAGGTATCTCAGGTCTTGTGCAGGGTAATGGTTACTCACTCCCCACACAAGGCTAGCAAGCAAGCTGGATCTGTTTCACTTACCAGGCAGGTAGAAATGACTGGTAAGGAGAGTGTCCAGGTCTAATTTCATAACTGTCTCAAAAAGGATATTAGGACCAAGCAGAGACTCTACCAAAATGGGGATAAAAGGACTGGTAAGCCAAGAAACTTTGTCTTAAAGGTCAGGAAGGATAAAGCAGGCTGCCAAAAGCCAAGCTGTGTTAGCACTTGTAAGGGATATTCACACATGCAGAAGAAGCTCCTTCCAATGCAGGCATACAGAAGGAAATTGATGCTTTGTGCACTGTGCTAAGAGACAAATGGGAAGCAAATGAATTATGTTCCAAGAAACTAAGTTAATTATTTGCTTCAGCTGTGATAGAAAGAAAATGAAGTGCTTAAAATAATCCAGTTGCAAGGCCTGTAGAATATCTGTTCCATGGAGTCTCTAAAGAGGCATATGAAACCCTAGATGGAATAACTAAAATGGCCAATAAATATGTCAGCAAGGATTCAGCACAATGCAGCTAGAAAAGAGCAGAGAGCTAGGAGGAAAGAAAATGATCTGGTACATCTATTTCCATTGCTATGTTTTCAATAACACTCAGTGATATGAGACTGGAAAGGTATGAGCCAGTGTGTGCCTAGGTGGCCAAGAAGGCCACCAACATCCTGGCCTGGATCAGGAATAGTGTGGCGAGCAGGAGCAGGGAAGTGATTGTCCTCCTGTGCTAAGAACTGGGGAGGCCACACCTCGAATGCTGGGCTCAGTTTTGGGCTCCTCACTGCAAGACAGTCGTTGAGGAGCTGGAGCAGGTCCAGAGAAGGGCAACAACCTGGGGAGGGGTCTGGAGAACAGGGCTGGTGAGGAGTGGCTGAGGGACCTGGGGGTGTTTAGTCTGTAGAAGGGGAGGGAGAGGGGAGAACTCATTGCTCTCTGCAACTCCCTGAGAGGAGGCTGGAGTGTGTTGGATGTTGGCCTCTTCTCTCTAGGCACCCTGGCATGCACTAAGGATAGTGTGGCCAGCAGGAGCAGGGAAGTCATTGTGCCCTGTACTCAGCACTGGTTAGGCCACACCTTGAGTCCTGTGTCCAGTTCTGGGCCCATCAGTTTAGGAAGGACATTGAGACTCTTGAATGTGTCCAGGGAAGGGCAACAAAGCTGGGGAGGGGTCTGGAGCACAGCCCTGTGAGGAGAGGCTGAGGGAGCTGGGGTTGCTTAGCCTGGAGAAGAGGAGGCTCAGGGGAGACCTTCTTGCTCTCTCCAACTACCTGAAGGGAGGTTGTAGCCAGGTGGGGGTTGGTCTCTTTTCCCAGGCACCCAGCACCAGAACAAGAGGACACAGTCTCAAGCTGTGCCAGGGGAAGTTTAGGCTGGAGGTGAGGAGAAAGTTCTTCCCAGAGAGAGTTGTTAGCCATTGAAATGTGCTGCCCAGGGAGGTAGTGGAGTCATCGTCCTTGGAGGTATTCAAAAGGGGATTGGATTGGCATTTGAAGCCATGGTTTAGTCATGAGGTCAGTGGTGACAGGTTGGACTTGGTGATCTTTGAGGTCTCTTCCAACCTTGGTGATTCTGTGAAATGATAGAACAGAACCTCTGCCTGAAGGGGACCTACAAGAAAGCTGGGAAGGGGCATTTGACAAAGGCTTGTAAGTGACAGGACGAGGGGCAATGGCTGTGAGCTGCAAGAGGGGAGATTGAGACTGGAGATGAGGAAGAAATTCTGTACAATGAGGGTGGTGAGACACTGGAACAGGCTGCCTGGGGAGATTGTGTATGGCCCCTCCATGAAGGTGTTCAAAGTCAGGCTGGATGAGGCTCTGAGCAATCTGGATTGGTGTGGGGTGTCCCTGCCCATGGCAGGGAGGTTGGAAGTGGATGATCTTTAAGGTCCCTTCCAACTGAAACTGTTCTATGAATCTATGAACCTATGATGGCCTCAAGAAATGGCCTCAAGTTCTACCAGGAGAGGTTTAGTTTGGCTATGAGAAGAAAGTTCATGTCTGAAAGATTTCTCATCCACTGAAAGAGGCTGCCCAGGGAGGTGGTTGTATCCTTGTCCCTGGAGGTGTGTCAGAGGCAGAGATGTGGTGTTGAGGGTCATGGTTTAGCCCCAGCTTGGGAGAGCTAGAGAATGGTTGGAATGGATGATCAGAAAGGGCTTTCCCAACCAAAATGATTCTATGGTTCTGTGATGGTGTGTCTAAAAAGGGCTTGAGGTGATACACAACCTGCATTTACATCTAGATCATGCTAAATCAATGTGTGAAAAACACAGAAATTCTAGGTAAAGGATGTAGAGACAGCCTGCCTGTGGAAAAAAAGTGTTAATATAGCATTACAGATCAAATTAGAGGCAAAACTGGAGAGGGTGGTGATTGGAAGAGGAGCTACCAACATATAATCCCAGGATGTTAGGGGTTGGAAGGGACCTCCAAAGATCTTCCAGTCAAACACCCCTGCCAGAGCATGACCATAGAATGCAGTGCAGGTTGCATAGGAATGCATTCAGATGGGTCTTGGAAGTCTCCAGACAAGGAGAATCCACAACCTCCCTGGGCAGCCTGCTCCAGGGCTCTGGGACCCTCACAGTCAAGAAGTTCCTCCTCATGTTGAGGTGGAACCTCCTGTGCTGGAGTTTCCATTCATTGCCCCTTGTCCTATCCCATGGCACTACTGACCAGAGCCTGTCCTGTTGTCCTCTCCCTCCTGACCCCCACCCCTCAGATATTGATAGACATTGATCAGATCCCCTCTCAGTCTTCTCCTCTCCAGACTAAACAGCCCCAGGGCTCTCAGCCTCTCCTCACCAGGCAGTGCTGCAGTCCCTTCAGCATCCTTGTAGCCCTCCCTTGGACTCTCTCCAGCAGATCCCTGTCCCTCTTGAACTGGGGAGCCCAGAGCTGGATGCAATATTCCAGGGGAGGTCTCACCAGGGCAGAGTAGAGGGGGAGGAGAAACTGCCTAGATCTGCTGGACACACTCCTCTGAGTGCAGCCCAGGATCCCATTGGCCTTCTTGGCCAATGAAAAGAGACTGTTCTGCAACAGGCTGACAGTTGCATAAAGCAAAGCAGCAGGAAGGAGAGTATCTTGTGCTTCAACACACCCTGCTGTGCTGGTTAAGAGGGAGAAGCCTCTCTTTTCCATCTTCTGCAATCTGAAGGATGGGAGAAATCAGGGCTTGGCTCCTCTTCTGCAGATAGGAAAGACCTTTGTGATCATCGAGTCCAACCTATCACCCAACACCATCTGATCAACCAAACCATGGCACTAAGTCCTTCATCCAGGCTCTCCCTGAACACCTCCAGTGATGGTGACTCCACCACCTCCCTCCGCAGCACATTACAATGGCCATTCCCTTGTCCTGTCACTCCAGGCCTTTGCAAATAGCCTCTCTCCATCCTTCCTATAGCCCCCCTCAGGTCCTGGCAGGCTGCTATGAGGTCTCCCTGGAGCCTTCTCTTCTCCAGGCTGAACACCCCCAGCTCCCTCAGCCTGTCCTTGTAGCAGAGGTGCTCCAGCTCCCTGATCATCTTCATGGCCCTCTTCTGGACCTGTTGCATCAGGTCCATGTTCTTGCTGCTGTGACACACATCAGGCTGGACCACCTGGGCTACTCTTCTTGGTGAAACATATCCAGCCATGAAAAAAAATCAGCAGAAGACAGCCAGTAAGTTAACAGAGAAAAACCTTAGTTCCCATGGAGAATTAGCCTCTCAAGGACTAGTCAAGAGGAAGGATTATCTTTCCAGTGATGGCTTTTGTATGTCTTGGCTGATTTAATTAAGAGGAGAAACAACAAAGCCACAACAGTGACGGACCTCTCAAAGATGAAAATGGTCACCGCAGCTACAGACATGCAGCTGATTTGTGTGTGTGTGTGTCACTGATCTTAACAGCAGTTACTGTTGACATTGGCTGTGGAGAAATGAAAACATGAACTTGTTCCTGACTAGACTGAGAGGCAGTGTGGGTTTCTTATCTTATTTACTAAGAACAACTGCTTCAAAGGCTTTGAACTAGCTCAGTTTACACGTTAGCACTGCCCAGCTCTCTGTGCTGTCACCGTCAGTCTCCACTGTCTCTGCAGTCACAAATTCTTTCCTCAGTGCTTAGGAAGGATTTCTGTGTGGAAACTGGCAGACTGCAAACTCTTTCCCAAGATCCCAGGTTTCTCCTGAGGGAAAGCAATGAGAAAATGCTGTGATTCCCATGAGAAGGGGAGACTTTGGCAGGGCCTTGCGGGTCTCTTGGTGGGAAGCGAAGGGTTCCAATGTTTGTTGTAATCTCTTCCTGAGAGAGATGTATTTTAAGCTATGAATTGCATTTCTGCCTCAGAGATGGACATTGGAATAATTCAATGTTTTACATCTTCATGGAAGAAAAAAACCTGGCAACCTCTTCCAGTGTCTCACCACTCTCACAGAAATTCTTTCCATGGAGGGTGGTGAGACACTGGAACAGGTTGCTCAGGAAGGTTGTGGATGTCTCCTCCCTGGAGGTATTCAAGGCCAGGTTGGATGAAGCCTTGAGTGACCTGGGCTGGTGGGAGGTGTCCCTGCCCATGGCAGGGATTTGGAACTGGATGACTGTTAAGGTCTCTTCCAACCCAACCCATTCCATGAATCTATGAACTGTATGAAAACCTTTTATCATGCATGGTTGGTGTTTTAAGGACTTCTGTTCAATCCAGAGGTGGTGGGGTTTTGGCACCATCCATTTACAGGTGAACTCGGACGGTGTGCCTGTATCCTCTTTGTTAACCAAGGGGCAAAACTGCAGCTGTAAACCAGAATGTTTCATTGAATGGCTCAGGCTGGAAAGGACCTGAGAGATATCTACTCCACCCCCCCTGCCATGGGCAGGGATGCCTCTCAGCTAGACTTGACTGCTCAAGGCCTCATCCAGCCTGGCCTGGAACACCTCCATGGAGGAGGAATCCACAACCTCCCTGGGCAGCCTATTCTGGAGTCTCACCACACACATACTGAAGAACTTCTTCCTCAGCTCCAGTCTAACCCTGCTCTCCCTCAGCTTCAAACCATTCCCCCTTGGCCTGTCTCTAGCCACCCTTATGGAAAGTCCTTCTACAGCCTTCCCGTAGGATCCCTTCAGCTATTTGAAAGCAGCTCTAAGATCCCCCAAAATTCTGTTTCCAACAGAATCTGAAGGAATCACCTTTTTTTTTACTGGCACTTTACTTTTTACACACTGGTAGCTGCTGTCTTTAAATAACTAATACTACATTAGTTAACATTTGGAATAATAGAACTGTCTGTCAGCTGGGATAGTGTATTCCATTGAAGGATTGAAGCATTTCTGGTATTCAACTCCTCTTATGAATCTCTTCTTTTTGTTTTTTCAAGAGCTTCTAGCAGGAGCTCCTTTAGGACTGGTGGGAGTTCATAACTAGCACTCAGCACTGGTTAGGCCACACTTTGAGTCCTGTGTCCAGTTCTGGGCTCCTCAGTTTAGGAAAGATGTTGAGTTGCTGGAAGGTTTCCAGAGAAGGGCAACAAAGCTGGGGAGGGGTCTGGAGCACTGAAGTTCTTCATAGAAAGAGTTATTGGCCATTGGAATGTGCTGCCCTGGGAGGTGGTGGAGTCGCCATCACTGGAGATGTTTTCAAGAGCCTGGATGAGGCACTTGGTGCCATGGTTTAGTTGATTAGATGGTATTGGGTGATAGGTTGGACTTGATCTCAAAGGTCTCTTCCAACCTGATCTGGTCTAGTCTAGTCTAGTCTAGTCTATTTCCAACGTGCTGTAAGGAGAGCACAGGTAGTCTGAGTTAATTAGAAACCTAGGAGCTGCTCTATGCCAACAGTAGATGTAACATACCTGGGACCAATTCTGTTTAACATCTTTATTGATGATCTTGACAAGGACACAGAAAGGATCAGCAGTGAGGTTGTGGACAACACCAAGGTAGGTGGAGTGTTGATCTGCACCAGGGCAGGGAGGGTCTGCAGAGGGATTTGGATAGATTGGATCCGTGGTCAGTGTTAACAGGATGAGCTTCAACAAGGCCAAGTGCCAAGTCCTGCACTTGGGTCACAACAACCCCAAGCAATGCTCCAGGCCTGGGGCACTGTGGCTGGAAACTGCCTGGCAGAAAGGGACCTGGGGATGCTAAGGGACAAGGGGCTGAACAGGAGGCAGCAGTGTGCCCAGGTGGCCAAGAAAGCCAATGGCATCCTGGCTGGGATCAGCAATGCTGTGTCCAGCAGGAGCAGGGAGCTGATTGTCCTCTTGTACTCAGCTCTGGGGAGGCCACACCTGGAGTCTTGTGTCCAGGTTTGGGCACCTCAATACAGGAGAGCTGTGGAGGTGCTGGAGCCAGGGCAGAGGAGGGCAAGGAAGCTGTGAAGGGCCTGGAGAAGAAATGTGATGAAGAGCAACTGAAGGAGCTGGGGATGGTTAGTGTGAAAGAGAGGAGGCTGAGGGGAGACCTCATGGCTCTCTGCAACTGCCTGAAAGGAGGTTGTGGCAAGGTTGGTTCTGTTCTCTTCTCACAGGTAATTAGTGATAGAGCAAGAGGGAATGGCCTCAAGCTGTGACTAGGGAGGTTTAGACTGGACAGCAGGAAAAAATGTTTCCGAGTGAGAGTGGTCAGGCACGGGAATGAGCTGCCCAGGGAGGTGGTGGAGTCCCCAAGCCTGGATGTGTTTGAAGGTGGTTTGGATGTGGTGCTTGGGGATGTGGTTTAGGAGTGACCCTTGCAGAGTAGGGTTAATGGTTGGACTTGGTGATCCTGAGGGATTTTTCCAATTTGACTGTTTCTGTGTGATTCTGTGATCCTTACTTTCTTTTTCAGCCTTTCTGATTCCTCCTGTCTCTGCAGCACCTGGCATTTCCCCTGTGTCATGGGTAAGCCTCAGGACCGAGGATTCATCTTCAAAAACCACCAAGTGCTATAGCCAGCCTCTGATAAGAGAGATTTCCAACCTCCTCCTTCTACTGTTCACTGGGAAAGTGGTAACCTATTGGCAATGTCAGCTCATGATGTCACTTGTGGCACTAAATAAACACAGGAACAGCCACTCTCTGCTAATAATTTAATGGGGTCACTTGTTTCTTTGACTTCTCTTGCTTTGGCCCCTCCTTTTTGGGTGCAGTCCCTGCTTTGCTGTCCCACGTTTCCCGACACCTCTTTTGAAACAGTTCATTTGACAGCTGCTTTCTTGCTGCTAGCCACAGTCATGCTGCTCTGCTCCTTAAAGCTGTACATCTGGTTGAAACTTTTCCTCCAGTGAGAGCTTGCCAGGTCTGCTGTTGATTTGCACTGTTCCACAAACTTCAGGGTTTTGTTGGGGTTTCTTTTTAGGGGGTGGTGGTGGGGGAACAATGGCTCTCACTGAGCTCAGCCAGATCTCCACCTTCACTGAAGGTATTTGACCTCCTGCTGAGCAATAACTGGAGAGGAATGTTCCAACAGAGAGAACATTTCTTGTGTGGGGATGGTCCTTCTCTTTTTCTCTTCCACCTAGTCAGCATTTTTTTGTTAGCCTTGTAAACAGAAGACCCAAACAGTAATGGAGCTTAATTTTGCTATAAACCATCCAAATGCCTTCAGTGGGTTTACAAATTACCCCTTCTGCTGCTTTACAGGATGATCATTTTTTAAATGGAGGTATATAAAGCTCCTCTCCAAACACCCCCCAGCCCTCAACTCGCCTCCCCTCCCCTCCCCTCCCCTCCCCTCCCCTCCCTACCCCCCTTTCCTTTGACTTTTTTTCTTTTTGGAAAGCACATCTGGGCAGCTGTACAGATTTGAAAGAGCAAAGCTAAACAAAAACTGGGCCTGATGCCCAGAGAAACCAACTCTAATAAAACCTGGGCAAAATAAACTATCCCAAATAGGAAGAGCTAGATAGGAGCAAAAATCATGTGTGTAGACCTGCCCAAGGACACAGCCTGTGGAGCAGGATGAGTTTGCACTGAGCAGGGTTGCTTGGACAGGAGACACACCAAGGTATAAGCCCTGATATAGGTTGGTGAGGGACTGGCTTGAGAGCAGCCCTGGAGAAAAGGCCTTGGGGGTGCTGGTGGATGAGAGGCTCAACAGGAGCCAGCAGTGAGCACTTGCTGCCCAGAAAGCCAAGCAGAGCCTGGGCTGCAGCAAGAGAAGTGCGGCCAGCAGGGCCAGGGAGGGGAGTCTCCCCTTCTGCTCCACTCTGCTGAGACCACACCTGGAGCTCTGTGTCTAGTTCTGGAGCCCCTAGGACAGGAAGGATCTGGAGGTGCTGGAAGATATCCAGAGAAGGGCCACGAGGATGAGCAGAGGGCTGGAGCTGCTCTGCTATGGAGACAGACTGAGGGAGTTGGGGCTGTTCAGTCTGGAGAAGAGAAGGCTCTTAAGAGGCCTAATTGTGGCCTTCCAGTATCTGAAGGGGGCTCCAAGAAATCTGAGGAGGGACTTTTGAGGGTGTCAGGGAGTGATAGACTAGACTAGGCTAGACTAGACTAGACTAGACCAGGTTGGAAGAGACCTTCAAGATCATTGTGTCCAACCTATCATCCAACACCACCTAAACAACTAAACCATGGCACCAAACACCCCATCAAGTTTCCTCCTGAACACCTTCAGTGATGGTGACTCCACCACCTCCCTGGGCAGCACATTCCAATGGGCAATCACTCTCAATGGAGCAAAACTAGAAATGGGTAGATTGAGATTGGATGTTAGGAAGTTTTTCCCCATGAGGGTGGTGAGAGACTGGCACAGGTTGCCCAGGGAGGTGGTGGAAGCCTCATGCCTGGAGGTTTTTGCAGGAAAAATGTGATGTCTCTGCCACGGCCCCTGAAAGCACCTTGTTTCCCAGATACACAGATTGCATTGCAATGGAAGGGACCCTTAAAGGGCATCTTGTCCATCCCCCCTGCACTCAGCAGGGGAATCTCCACCAAGAGCAGGCTGTCCAGGGACACATCCAGGCTGATCTTCAATGACTCCAAACATGCAGCTTCCACCATATTCCGGGGCAGCCTGTTGCAGTATTTCACCACTCTCACTGTGCACAATTTCCTCCTGATGGCCAACCTCAATCTCCCCTGCTTCAGTTTCACACCATAGCCCCTCATCCTATCCCCACAGCCCTTCTGAACAGTCCCTCCCCAGCCTTCCTGGAGGTCCCCTTCAGATATTGAAATGCAGCTCTAAGGTCTCCTTGGAGCTTTCTCTTCTCCAGACTAAGCAACCCCAACTCTCCCAGCCTGTGCCCGTATCAGAGGTGCTCCAGCCCTCATTTCAAGCCCCAAAGCTCTGGATGCTCTATCAGCTTACCAGTATGAGCAGCTTAGGTGAAGGTAGTCTGTCTGGTGAAGGCAGGATTAGATCTTGCCCTCTTGTTTTTCCCCACACTAAGCAACTGCAAATTGCTTACACAAGGAACTGACACATCAGGCATGACAGCTCTAACCTCTGGAATATACCCTGCTCCAGATACTGTGAGACTGACTTACAAGCATGAGATTGTAATAGCAATATTTTTTCAGTGCCTTTCACTAGCAATCTGAACCTTTCAGCTCTCCTGGCCTGGTTTATAACGTGTCCTACATCCCTCAGGAGGGTAAACTGCAATTAGAAGAAACTGAAACCCCAAATTCTCTGGGACTAAGATGCTCATAACTGCAGGGTTCTGCAAAAAAAACACAGTTACAAAAGCTGGAATGTGTCTTTGCTTGGGACTTAGCAGGCATGAAGTGCCCATTTTCTGAGCTTACCAGATGGCTTGTGGCTGAATGCACTTGAAAGCCCATTAGGGTACTATCAAAGCCATTAAGTTGGTGGGGCTTTCATAAAAGGAGTGATCTGTTTCCTAACCTACAGACATTGAGGTGCTGGAGCAGGTCCAGAGGAGGGCAACAAAGCTGGGGAAGGGTCTGGAGAACAGGGCTGAGGAGGAGCACCTGAGAGAACTGGGGGTGTTTAGTCTAGAGAGGAGGAGGCTGAGGGGAGACCTCAACCCCACCTGGAGTACTGCCTCCAGTTCTGGAGCCCCTATTACAAAAGGGATGTGGAGGTGTTGGAAGGTGTCCAGAGAAGGGCCAGGAGGATGAGCAGAGGGCTGGAGCACCTCTCCTATGAGGACAGACTGAAGGAGTTGGGGCTGTTCAGTCTGGAGAAGAGAAGGCTCCCAGGTGACCTCATTGTGGCCTTCCAGTATCTGAAGGGGGCTACAGGAAGGCTGGGGAGGGACTGCTCAGGATCTCAGGTAGTGCTAGGACTAGGGGGAATGGAATGAAGCTGGAGGTGGGGAGATTCAGGCTGGAGGTGAGGAGGAAGTTCTTCCCCAGGAGAGTGGTGAAGCCCTGGAATGGGTTGTCCAGGGAGGTGGTTGAGGCCCTGTCCCTGGAGGTGTTTAAGCCCAGGCTGGCTGAGGCTGTGGCCAGGCTGATCTAGTGTGGGGTGTCCCTGCCCATGGCAGGGGGGTTGGAACTAGATGATCCTTGTGGTCCCTTCCAACCCTGAATGATACTATGATACTGTTCTCTACATCTCCTTCAAAGGAAGTTGCAGTGTGGTCTCTTCTCCCTAGTATCAAGTGATAGAATGAGAGGAAATTACCTGAAATTGTGCCAGGGGAGGTTCAGGTTGGAGTTCAGGAAAAATTTGTTTGCTGTAAGAGTGGTCAGAGATTGGAACAGGCTGCCCAGGGTGGTGGTGGAGTCAGTGTCCATGAAGGTGATCAAGAAACCTGTGGTCTCCCTGAAAGGAGGTTATAGTGAGGTGGAGGTTGGACTCTTTGTCCAAGTAACTAACTCCAGGTCAAGATGAAATGGCACCAAGGCAGGTTTAGGTTGGATATGGTGAAACATTTCTTTGTTGCAAGAGTGGTCAGGGATTGGAGCATGCTGCCCATGGTGGAGTCACTGTCCCTGGAGGCATTCAAGAAACCAACGTGGCCATGGCACTTGGGGACATGGTTTAATGGGCATGGTGGTGCTGGGTTGATAGTTGGACTCCATGATCTTGGAGGTCCTGCCCAACCTTAGTGATTCTGTGATTCTAACCTGCAGGATTGTTTGGTCTTTACAGTTGGGTGAAAGAAAAGCATTGTGAGCAGCAGCCAGTTTATCATCTTGGTGTTCTCATCATCTCTCACAGAACTGTGCATGATCTTAATGTCATCTAGAAGCAAAAGGAGCCTCCCTGAGCCAAGCAGGGGTTGGGCCCGTCTTCTTGGATGGTTTGACAGAGTTTCTTTGGCTTGTGTCACAAGTGGTAATCCCAGCTGATACACCTTCAGCAGTCCTACAGCAGGCACAGCCTCCCCATTCTGCTTCCAGTTGCACCTCCTTATCCTGCTGGATGCTGAAGCAGATCCAGAGGAAGGCCACAAAGATGGTCAGAAGGCGGGAGCACCTCTCCGAGACTGAGGGAGCTGGGGTTGCTTAGCCTGGAGAAGAGGAGACTCAGGGGAGACCTTCTTGCCCTCTACAACTACCTGAAGGGAGGTTGTAGCCAGGTGGAGGTTGGTCTCTTCTCCCAGGCAACCAGCACCAGAACAAGAGGACACAGTCTCAAGCTGTGCCAGGGGAGGTTTAATCTGGAGGTTAGGAAGAAGTTCTTCCTAGAAAGAGAGATTGGCCACTGGAATGTGCTGCCCAGGGAGGTGGTGGAGTCACCATCACTGGAGGTGTTCAGGAGGAGACTTGATAGGGTGCTTGGTTGCATGGTTTAGTTGATTAGATGGTGTTGGATGATAGGTTGGACATGATGATCTTGAAGGTCTCTTCCAACCTGGTCTGGTCTAGTCTATTCTATTCTATTCTATTCTATTCTATTCTATTCTATTCTATTCTATTCTATTCTATTCTATTCTATTCTATTCTATTCTATTCTATTCTATTCTATTCTATTCTATTCTATTCTATTCCTGCAAAGACAGGTTGAAAGAATGGGGGCTGTTCAGCCTGGAGAAAAGAAGGCTCTGGGGAGGCCTTAGAGCTACATTTCAGTATCTGAAGGGGACCTACAGGAAGGCTGGGGAGGGACTGTTCAGAAGGGCTGTGGGGATAGGATGAGGGGCAAGGGTTTGAAAATGAAGCAGGGGAGATTGAGGTTGGCCATCAGAAGGAAGTTCTGCATAGTCAGAGTGGTGAAATACTGGAACAGGCTGCCCAGGGATGTGCTTGAAGCTACATGCTTGGAGATACCAGCACCAGAACAAGAGGACACAGTCTCAAGCTGCACCAGGAGAGGTTTAGACTCGAGGTGAGGAGGAAGTTCTTCACCGAGTGAGTCATTCGTCATTGGAATGTGCTGCCCAGGAAGGTGGTGGAGATTGGATGTGGCACTTGGTGCCATGGTCTAGTCATGGGGTCTGTGTTGATCGGTTGGACTCGATGATCCTCGAGGTCCTTTCCAACCTAAGTGATACTGTGATACTGAAGATCAGCCTGGATATGGCCCTGTGCAGCCTGCTGTAGCTGGAGGTGTCCCTGCTGAGCACAGGGGGGTTGGCGAAGATGACCTTTGAGGCCCCCTTCTGACCCAGTGCAATCTGTGACTCCATGACCCCTCCTTCCCCGAGCTCCCTTCCACCCTCGCTCCCTCCTCACTTCCCGTAATTCCCTCTTTCCCTCCCTGTCCTCTAATTTCTATCTAAACCAGAGTTTATTCAATTTGTACTTGGAAGAGGAGAGCTGATCTGGGTTCCAGTAAGTGAAGCGACCATCTGATCGGTGTCTTACCAGCCCCTCCCCGCCTCGGTCCTTACGTTTCTACTCCACTGCCTTCATTAAGCCTTCTCTATATTTGGAGAACATTTACTTTGCCCTCTGCTCAAAGTTTTTATCTCTGCTGGCCTGTGTTTGTAGGACACCCTGTGTACTTTTCAGGAGTAACCTCAATTTCCTTGACAGGCTCTACTTGTTGTTTGCCTGCCTGTCTCTCACATGATGTTATCTGCTCCCTTAGTGCTCCTCTTTGGTTTCCAACCTGAAACGAAGGCAAACATGGAGTCAGTTTTATTAGGATTTCCACTAACTCCACTGAGCTCTCTCACAACCTCCCCCCCCAAACTGTGTATTTCCTATTGCATTTATTTTACCCAGCAGGCAAACCAAACCATTAATCAGTCAGATTTATATGACCTGAAGTATCAGGTCCTGGCAACCACGACCTTACTCCTGGACAGTGTTTAAGCATGTGATTAGCTTTGAGCAGATACTTAGCTCCTATTTTTTTCTTTTGACAGAGGAATGTAAGCACATCTGCTTCCTAAGGAGGCTCATTTCTACTGAAGCTAGTGCAAGGTTTTCTCTGACTCTAAACTGACCTGGATCAGACTTTGGTTTCTTGAAGATACTCTGTAAAAAAATAGAAATAAAAGGATTTTAAAAGCATTTAATTAGAGTGAAAATAATTGGTCTCCTCAAAGCAATCACCATTTATGTCTCACTCTGTCACAGTGCCCTAGAGTGTATTCTGTTAAGCTCCATAGTTTTGTATGGGATGGGATGGGATGGGATGGGATGGGATGGGATGGGTTGGGATGGGATGGGATGGAATGGAAAAGAATGGAATAGAATAGAATAGAATAGAATAGAATAGAATAGAATAGAATAGAATAGAATAGAATAGAATAGAATAGAATAGAATAGAATAGAATGGATTAGAGTAGAGTGGAGTAGAGTAGAGTAGAATTAACCAGGTTGGAAGAGAACTTTGAGATCATCGAGTCCAACCTATCACCCAACACCATCTAATCAACTAAACCATGGCTCCAAGTGCCTCATCCAGGCTCTTCACAAACATCTCCAGTGATGGTGACTCCACCACCTCCCTGGGCAGCACATTCCAATGGCCAATCTCTTTCTATGAAGAACTTCTTCCTAACATCCAGCCTAAACCTCCCCTGGCACAGCTTGAGACTGTGCCCTCTTGTTCTGGTGCTGGTTGTCTGGAAGAAGAGACCAACCCCCACCTGGCTACAACCTCCCTTCAGGGAGTTGGAGAGAGCAAGAAGGTCTCCCCTGAGCCTTCTCTTCTCCAGGCTAAGCAACCCCAGCTCCCTCAGCCTCTCCTCACAGGGCTGTGCTCCAAACCCCTCCCCAGCTTTGTTGCCCTTCTCTGGACACCTTCCAGCATCTCAACATCTTTCTTGAACTGAGGGGCCCAGAACTGGAGACAGCACAGGTGTTCAAGAACAGGTTGGAATGAGGCTTTGAGCAGCCTGGGCTGGTGGAAGGTTTCCCTGCCCATGGCAGTGGGGTTGGAACTGGATGATCCTTGAGGTCCCTTCCAACCTAAACCACTCTATGGATCCATGAATCTTGAAAAGCTTTCCCAATCCAAACCATTCTTTGCTTCAGGGACATTTCTGTGCTGTGATTTAAGTAACCATTAAAGGGGGAATTGAAACCCTCACTTAATTGAAATGTGACCAAAGACTTCTAGGGGAGTTTTGGTCAATGCTTACCTGTCACAGAAGTGTTGTGCATGTGCAGTTCACTTACTTTGGAGTCCTCATAGCAGAAAATGGCTTCTTCTGAAGACAAGACTTTAGAAGTATACTAGTTTTTATTTGTAAACACAGTGTTTTCAGTATTTTAGCAAGTATTTTTGCTCCAAGTTTGGGACAACACAACTTTCATAGCAGTCATCAGGTTGACAGTTGACTGAGCATGAATCTGCAGTCCCCAGGTGGCCAAGAAGGCATCCTGACTTGGATCAGGAACAGGGTGGGCAGCAGGGACAAGAGGTGACCATCCCCCTGTGCTCAGCACTGGGGAGGCCAAACCTTGAGTGTTGTGTTCAGCTCTGGGCTCCTCACTCCAGGAAGGACATTGAGGGGCTGGAGAGTGTCCAGAGAAGGGCAATGAGGCTGGAGAAGGGTCTGGAGCAGCTGGGCTCTGAGGAGGGGCTGAGGGAGCTGGGGGTGTTCAGCCTGGAGCAGAGAAGGCTCTGGGGAGAACTACTAGCAGCCTGCCAGTACCTGAAGGGGGCTCCAAGAAGGCTGCAGAGAGACTGTTAGCAAAGGATTGCAGTGACAGGACCAGGGGCAATGGTTTCAAATGAGAGAAGAGTAGATTTAGATTGGATGTTAGGAACAAGTTCTGTACCATGAGGGTGGTGGAACACTGGAAGAGGTTGCCCAGGGAGGTGCTTGAGGTCCCATCCCTGGAGATATTCAAGGTAAGGCTGGACAGGGCTCTGAGCAACCTGATCCAGTTGAGGATGTCCCTGCTGAGTGCAGAGGTGATTGGACTGGATGACCTTTGGAGGTCCCTTCCAACCCAAAGGATTCTATGAAATGTAACAGATTTATGGATTATCCATTTCAAATGTATGCTTTTTAAAACCCCCATAGTACTCTGTCAACCCTGGTAACTACCTATTGGTCTGTGTTCTATGTGGAGTATGGTTTGGATGTGTGTTCTGCTCTTCCACTGACATACTATGCTTAAATATTAAGTGTTGGCTTATATCTCATCCAACAAAAAGGACAGCAGAACTCCTACTCTGACTGCTTGTGAAAGGCTTCCTCTATAACCTCAGCATCCATCACACTTTTCCAGGAATTCACTCTTCTTTTTTTCCCCAGTACTGTTATTTTTCTTTGCAATATGATTTTGCTATAATTTGATGATGGACCTAACCAGGTTTATGCCTCCAAAGATTCACAGATGGAATGAGATAGGAATTTGATCGGTGGACTCTCCAGTGCATCAGGGCCACAAGGATGATCAGAAGGCTGGAGCACCTCTCCTATGAGGATAGACGGAGAGAGTTGGGGTTGTTCAGTCTGGAGAAGAGAAGGCTCCAAGGAGACCTTCTTGTGGTCTTTCAGTATCTGAAGGGAGCTACAAGAAAACTGGGGAGGGACTTGTGAGGGTGTCAGGGAGTGATAGGACTGGAGGGAATAGAGCAAAACTAGAAATGGATAGATTCAGCTTGGATGTTAGGAAGAAGTTGTTCCCCATGAGGGTGGTGAGAGCCTGGCACAGGTTGCCCAGGGAGGTGGTGGAAGCCTCCTGCCTGGAGGTTTTTGCAGCCAGGCTGGCTGTGGCTGTGAGCAAGCTGCTGTAGTGTGAGATGTCCCTGCCCATGGCAGGGGGGTTGGAACTGGCTGATCCTTGAGGTCCCTTCCAACCCTGACAGCTCTATGATTCTGTGGTTGGATGATTGCATGCAAACGGAAGTGGCCAACTGCTTGATGTTCAGATGGAGACAGTTGACAAGTAGTGTCCCTCAAGGGTCTATATTGGGACCAGTGCTGTTCAATACCTCTATCAATAGCATATACAGTGAGATTGAGGCACCTTCAGCAAGTTTGCAGACGATACCAAGCTGAGTGGTGTGGGTGATCACTCTGCAGGACAGGATGTTTGTCATCCAGAGGGATCTGGACAGGCAGGAGAGGTGAGCTGAGGAGAATCTTATGAAGTTTGATAAGACAAAGTGCAAGGTCCTGCACCTAGGTCAGGGCAACCCTCAATATCTGCCCAGGCTGAGAGCAGTCCTGCAGAGAAAGGACTTCGAGGTGCTGGTAGAGGAGAAGCTGTACAGGAGCCAGCAATGGGCACTGGCAGTCCAGAAGGAGAGTGGCAGCCTGGGCTGCATCCAAAGCAACATAGCCAGAGATGGAAAGAGGGGATCCTGCCCCTCTGCTCTGGGGAGACCTCACCTGCAGTGCTGTGTCCAGCTATGGGGCTTCAAACACAAGAGCTACTGGAATGGATGCAGAGGAAGCCAGCAAGATGCTCAGAGGGATGGAGCACCGCTCCTGTGAGGACAGGCTGCAAAAGTTTAAGCTATTCAGCTTGGAGAAGAGAAGGCTTTGAGCAGACCTTAGAGCTGCATTTCAGTATCTGAAGGGGACCTCCAGGAAGGCTGGGGAGGGACTGTTCAGAAGGGTCTGTGGGGATAAGACAAAGGGCAAGGGTTTGAAACTGGAGCATGGCAGAGTTAGGTTGGCCATCAGGAGGAAGTTCTGCACAGTGAGAGTGGAGAAATACTGGAACAGGCTGCCCAGGGATGTGGTTGAAGCTGCATGTTTGGAGACATTGAAGATCAGCCTGGATGTGTCCCTGGGCAGCCTGCTCTTGGTGGAGATTCCCCTGCTGAGTGCAGGGAGGATGGACAAGATGCCCTTTGAAGGTCCTTTCCGACCCAATGCAAGCTGTGCATCTCCAAACCTGTGAGTCACGGATCTTGGAGATACCGCCCTGGAGTCACGCCAGTGAAGGAAGCAGAGGAAGTGACCAGGACCACTAGAGAGAGCTCTCCTAACAACACACTTCTTCTCCCCCACGAAGATCCCTGCAATCAGTCCAGGCACTTCACTGAGTTCCAGGCAGATTTTGCCACTTACCTGCAGCCAGATCCCAAGTTAAATATAGCTTCACGCAAGGCTTCAGCCTGACCTGGCGTAGAGCAGACAAGAAGATTATAGAGCCATGAGCTATTAGCAGGCTGGATTTATGAAGTGAAAACTGTGCAACACAAATGTTGACTATTTTTTGTGGACCAGTTACAAAAGCAATTGGGAAGCAGGAAAGAGGATATCATCTGGGGTTTGGTAGAGCATTCGATCCCATGCCTGACAAAAGCTTGCTTCTCAAATGGGTTCCAGTTGGCTTCAGTCTGAGCTCCGTCACATGGGCTTGAAACTTGGCATCCAGAACACAAAACAGGATGCCAAGCAACAATATCTTGAGCTGCCCAGGGTGGGTGCCACAGGGCTCTCCTGAAGGTGTTCTCTTCTTTTAAACCTGCATACGCGACCTGGAATGGAAACAGAAGTGTGGTAATGAAATTCACAGCTGATGGTAAAGTGCAGGTTGTGCCAGTAACAGTCCAGAGAGGTAAATAGTAGTGGGTCCTAGGGGAAAAAAAATAGGCACGTGGGCCAAGAATAATGAAAAGAGAGTCAGGTTGGCAAACTGCAAGTGGTGGGGGAAATTAGCTGGAGATACACACTCAACAAGAAGGCTTAATCTGGACAGGTATGATGCAGATGTAGAAACCTGAGGTGGGACAGGACAAGGAGTGAAATAATCACACATAGAATCACACATAGAAAACATCCAGCTGGAAGAGACCTCCAAGCTCATTCAGCCCCACCTTCCATCCAGCACTGAAGGGTCAACCCTAAACCGTTTCCCTAAGCAGCAGGTCCACAGCTGCTTGACCTCCTCCAGGGATGGTGACTCCAGCACTGCCCTGGGCAGACCATTCCAGGGGCTGAGAACTTTCTCTGGGAAGAAATATTTCCTAGCATCCAGCCTGAACCTCCCCTGCTGCAGCTTGGAGCCATTTCCTCTGCTCCTGTCTCTTGCTACCAAAGAGAAGAGGCTGCCACCTCCTTGATCTAATGTGTGAGTCTGTAAAGGAAGAGCAGCCTCTGCTAAATGTCTCTTCCCAACAAGGCTGAAGGAGTGGTATCTGGAATATTTTGGTTGCTCCTAGGTGTTTCACAATCACAACATGTAAAAGAAAATCTTGATTTTAATGGGGGGATCATATGCTGGCATTGTAGAAGCTGCACCTCATCTAGCAACATCACCTCATTACCCTTTATATTCAAGGGTAAAAAGAGCAAGGAGGCAGAAAGCAGGTGACCTACAGCACCTCCTGGTTCTGTTTATCTTAAAAACCTACCTGCTAGGGGATAAATTGCATCTTTCTACCACTGGAAAAGAACCCTGTGATGATGAACTGCCAGGCTTGGAGCAAGTGCAATTGCATTTGCTTCATTCTACCCACTCCAGCCCCTTCTGTCAGGATGGAACACAAATAGAAGTGGGGAGATTCAGCTTGGATGTTAGGAAGTTGTTCCCCATGGGCGTGGTGAGACACTGGAAGAGGTTGCCCAGGGCAGTGGTGGAAGCCTCATCCCTGGGGATTTTTGCAGCCAGGCTGGCTGTGGCTGTGAGCAACCTGCTGTAGTGTAAGGTGTCCCTGGGCATGGCAGGGGGGGTTGGAACTGGCTGATCCTTGAGGTCACTTCCAACCCTGACAATTCTATGATTCTGTGATGAAAGGCCAGAAACAGCTTCATAGCAGGATTGCTTCTGAATGCCCCAGCCAGAAGGCAGCTTATCCCTGAGATCTTGTTGGCCTCACAGAGCTTGCACTCCCAGGTGCCCAGTGGTCCAGCTACAGGAGCCTGCTACTCTTCCTCATCCCAATCAAATGGCATGGGAGTTTGGCTGTAGCAAACATGAATCTGTTCCTACATCTCAATATCTGAAGGGGACCTGCAGGAAGCCTGGGGAGGGTCTGTGTAGAAGGGCCTGTGGGGATAGGATGAGTGGCTTAGTCTGAAATTGGAGTAGTCAGTGCAAACACCTAGTAGATCCTCATTGCTGCTTCATTGTTCTCTGCAGCTGCCTGGAAGGAGGTTGGAATGAGCTGGGGGTTGGTCTATTCTCCCTAATCTCAGGTGGTAGAAGAAGAGGAAATGGCCTGAAATTGTGCCAGAGGAGGTTTGGGTTAGACATTAGAAAAAAATTCTCTGCTGCAAGAGTGGTCAGGGACTGGAACAGGCTGCCCAGGGAGGTGCTGCAGTCACCATCCCGGGAGGAGTTCAAGGAACATGTGGCCATGGCATTCAGGGGTGCGGTTTAAAGGCCAGGGGGGTGTTGGGCTGATGGTTGGACTGGATGATTTTAGAGGTCTATTCCAACTGAAACAATTCTATGATTCTGTGATTGTTACAGCATGGAGTTAACTCTGTGGCTGCACCAGACTGAAAAGTCTGCTAGGTTCCACCTCTGTTGCTCTTGGTGTCTCTTTCAGATGTGATGTTTTCATTCTTCAGGTAGATGCTGGCCTGGACTTGAAAGATGGCACAGAATAGACACTTATGTTGCTCAGCCTCAAAACCAGTTGTTTGATAGCAGCTGCTTTCAACTTTGGTGGCTCTCCAGCATCCTTTTCACAAAGCCTTGTAGGGATAGGAGGAGGAGCAATGGATTGAAGCTTGAGGAGGGCAGATTTAGACTGGAGGTTAGGAAGAAATTCTTCACAGTGAGGGTGGGGAGGCACTGGAACAGGTTGTGGATGCCTCCTCCCTGGAGGTGTTCAAGGCCAGGTTGGATCAGGCTGTGAGCAACCTGGGCTGGTGGGAAGTACTCCTGCTCATGGCAGGAGGCATGGAACTGGATGACCTTTAAGACCCCCTCCAGCCCAAACCATTCTGTGATTCTGTGGAGGAGCCCATCTGAACCTGATGCTGTTTAAGACATCCAAACCTGAGATGTAAGCAGCTCTCTTGGCACAAAAGAGCCTTGGCATGCAGCAGATGAAGTCTCAGCATGTTTCTGGGCTCATCAAAAACCCAACAAAGCCCTTTGCATTTCCTCAGTGGGAAATTTTGGGCTCAGTCTGACAGAAATTAAAGCTTTCACTTTGAGAATTCAGAACCTTTTGGCATTTGCCACCAGGAAGATGGAGGGGGAGCACCTGAGGGAATTGGTTTCATCGCTGTTAGAGACTGGAATGGAGGATTCGATGATTTCCCTTCTTGTTTCCATAGTGCTCATGAGTTCCTCATGGGATACCTGACAGGAGATCCAATGTGGAAATTCTCTCCTTCCCACAGGTTCCTCATGAGATACCTGACAGGAGATCCAGTGTGGAAATTCTCTCCTTCCCACAGGTTCCTCATGGGATACCTGACAGGAGATCCAGTGTGGAAATTCTCTCCTAACCCCAGGTACCTCATGGGATACCTGACAGGAGATCCAATGTGGAAATTCTCTCCTTCCCACAGGTTCTACCTGACAGGAGATCCAGTGTGGAAATTCTCTCCTTCCCACAGGTTCCTCATGAGATACCTGACAGGGGATCCAGTGTGGAAATTCTCTCCTTCCCACAGGTTCCTCATGAGATACCTGACAGGGGATCCAGTGTGGAAATTCTCTCCTAACCCCAGGTACCTCATGGGATACCTGACAGGAGATCCAGTGTGGAAATTCTCTCCTTCCCACAAGTTCCTCATGGGATACCTGACAGGGGATCTGGTGTGGAAATTCTCTCCTTCCCACAGGTTCCTCATGGGATACCTGACAGGGGATCCAGTGTGGAAATTCTCTCCTTCCCACAGGTTCCTCATGGGATACCTGACAGGAGATCTGGTGTGGAAATTCTCTCCTTCCCACAGGTTCCTCATGGGATACCTGACAGGAGATCCAGTGTGGAAATTCTCTCCTTCCCACAGGTTCCTCATGGGATACCTGACAGGGGATCCACTATGGAAATTCTCTCCTTCCCTCAAGTTTTGTTATGGAATACCTGACAGGAGATCTGGTGTGGAAATTGTCTCCTGCCCTGAAGCACCATGAAATACAGGTTACTGGTAGAAACAATAATCTATGTGACAGAGCAAAACCAACTCTGAGTGAATTGTAAGAAGGACTCTATTCCAGGGAAAAAATCCTCTTCTAGAGAAGCCTAAAAAACTAAAGAGATGGTTTAAAAACAATGTTACAGTTGGAAGGATATGGACCTGGTGGAGTGAGTCCAGAGGAGAGCCATGAAGATGACTGGTGGGGGGTGGAACGCTTCTCCTGTGAGGACAGGCTGAGGGAGCTGGGGATGTTCAGCCTGGAGAAGAGAAGGCTTCAGGGGGAACTAATAGCAGCCTGCCAGTGCCTGAAGGGGGTTACAGGAAGGATGGAGAGAGACAGTTTGCAAAGGCCTGCAGGGACAGGATGAGGGGCAGTGGCTTCAAACAAGAGAGCAGATTTAGATTGGATGTTAAGAACCAGTTCTTTACTATGAGGGGTGGTGGAACACTGGAACAGGTTGCCCAGGGAGGTAGCTGAGGCCTGGGGATATTCAAAGTGAAGCTCAACAGGGCTCTGTGCAACCTGCTGCTTTTTGACTGCAGAGGGGGTTGGATTGGATGAACTTTGGAGGTCCCTTCGAATCCAAACCATTCTATGATTCTATAAAAAGTATACTTACTGTTGAAAACAAGTCCTATTTAGTTAAAGAGTAGTATCTGCTCTTGCTAAAGGCTTCATTCTGATCAACGCTGTCTTGGCAGATGTAAGAACTCTGGATACACACAGACTAAGCCTGGGAGAGGGAGTGAGGTTATTGTAGTGCTGGCAGCCAGGTTGGCATCAGATGGATTCTTTCAGGAACAGTCAAATTGTAAACTGGCAGAAATGTTCATAGAATCATAAAATGGTTGGAAGGGACCTTAAAGATCATCTAGCTCCAACCTCCTGTCACAGGCAGAGGGAAACCTGCCACTAGACCAGGTTGCTCATCTGGCCTGGTTCTGAACACCTCCAGGGAGGGGTCATCCAAAACCTCCCTGGGCAACCTGTTCCAGTGTCTCACCACCCGCACTGGAAAGAATTCCTTCCTAATCTCCAGTCTGAATTTGCCTTCCTCAAGCTTCAATCCATTCCCTCTTAGCCTATCACAAGCCCTTGTAAAACATTCCTCCCTAGCTTTCTTGTAGGATGCTTCAGGTACTGGAAGGCTGCTCTAAGGTCTCCCTGGAGCCTTCTCTTCTCCAGGCTGAACAGCCCCAACTCTCCCAGCCTGTCCCCACAGGCAAGATTCTCCAGCCCTCTGTTTGTCTTTGTGGCACTCTGGACCCTCTCCATCAGCTCCATGTCTCTCTTGTGCTGGGGGCACCAGAACTGGTGGCAGTGCTGCAGGTGGGGTCTCAGCAGAGCAGAGCAGAGGGACAGAATCCCCTCCCTGTGCTGCTGCCCTCCCTGCTTTGGCTGCAGCTCAGCACACAGCTGCCTGCTGTGCTGCCAGGGGCCACTGCTGGCTCCTGGGGAGTTTGTCATCAACTGACGCCCCCAAGGACGCTTCCTCCAGGTTGCTCTTGAGCCACAACTTGTCCAGTTTGGATTTGTGCTTGGGGCTGCTGCGGCCCAGGTGCAGGAACCTTGCTCTTGACCCTGCTGAACTTCATGAGGTTGGCTTGGGCCCAGCTTTGCAGCCTGTCCAATTCTCTCTCTCCGTTCTGCTGAGTGAGCTCCCTACACAGACAACACCTCATCATTTATTTACAGAGTAGATGATTTCTACCACTTTAGTGCTGTTTTCTTTCTTTGCAGTGCCTGTCCTAGATGCAGCTAAATCCCTTTCTACCTTGCCAATATTTTTTAAAACTCATTTTATTCTCTGTCTTCAATAAAACCAAATGTGTAGGTTTCCTACATGTGTCAGCATCTCTCCCCAGCACATCTCCCCCCATCACAAACATCTTTTGCTTGCCACAGCTCCCATTCAAAAGAAGGCATTTTCCATATACCCTCAGAAGCTGCTTTTTCCTTCCACCAGCTTTCATTCCTCTTTCTTTTCACAGAAGCAGACCATCGTGGATAGGTGGAGGTTGATCTCTTCTCCCAGGCAGCCAGCACCAGAACAAGAGAGGACACAGTCTCAAGCTGTGCCAGGGGAGGTTTAGGCTGGAGGTTAGGAAGAAGTTCTTCCTAGAAAGAGAGATTGGTCATGGGAATGTGCTGCCCAGGGAGGTGGTGGAGTCACCATCATTGGAGGTGTTCAGAAGGAGACTTGATGGGGTGCTTGGTGCCATGGTTTAGTTGATTAGGTGGTGTTGGATGACAGGTTGGATGCGATGATCTTGAAGGTCTCTTCCAACCTGGTCTGGTCTGGTCTGGTCTGTTCTGTTCTACTCTACTCTACTCTACTCTACTCTACTCTACTCTACTCTACTCTACTCTACTCTACTCTACTCTACTCTACTCTACTCTATTCTATTCTATTCTATTCTATTCTATTCTATTCTATTCTATTCTATTCTATTCTACCCTATTCTGCTCTGCTCTGCTCTGCTCTGTTCTATCACATCACAGAATTTTAGGGGCTGGGAGGGACTTCAAAAGCTCATCCTGTCCAACTCCCCTGCCAGAGCAGGATCATCCAGGGCAGATCATACAGAAACACATCCAGGCGGGTTTCAAATCTCTCCAGAGAGGGAGACTCCACAACCCCCCTGGGCAGCCTGTTCCAGGGCTCTGTCACCCTCACAGGGAAAGAATTTTCCTCGTGCTTCCATGGAACTTCCTATGCCTCAGCTTCCACCAGTGCCCCTTGTGCTGTCCTTGGGCATCACCCAGCAGAGCCTGGCTCCAGCCTCTGGGCACTCACCCTGCACATCTTTATCAACAGCAATGAGGTCACCTCTCAGGCACCTCCTCTCCAAGCTACAGGGCCCTCAGCTCCCTCAGGCTCTCCTCCTAAGGAAGATGTTCCACTCCCTTCATCATCTTTGTGGCTCTGTGCTGGACTCTCTAAGCAGCTCCCTGAGGTCCTTCCTGAACTGAGGGGCCCAGTTCTCTGCAGCTCCTCCACTCTACTGTATTCCTACTCCCTGGCTTTCTGACCAACATTTCTTCCCCTGCAGCCCATTTCTCAAATTCTTCTCTCCCTTGCTGGAGCATATGGAAATGATTTTATTTTGCTGCAGACCTGTTCCAAGTTCACCCACCTAAAACTCCTGAATTCTCTTTACTGGCTCTTTGCATAAAACTCAGGTTCTGGGGCCTAAATGTGGTAGCTGATGTCTTTTGGCAGGATTCCTGACTTTTCTCCTGCCAATGTCCTTGTTAGTAGGTCCTGGCGTGAGTAGCACAGATCTGGGCTTCAGAGCTTCTCCAAGGTGGTCAAGCAAGCAGGTATGATATAAAATCCATAGCCCATACAGCCCCTCAACTGCTTTTCCAGGGCTAGCAGTCAGGCTCAGCAGCTTTTGTTCTTCTATGGCAATGAGTGAACAGCCATAGATTCATAGAATCAATAAGGTTGGAACAGACCTCAGAGATCATCAAGTCCAACCTATTCACCCAACACCTCATGACTACTAGACCATGGCACCAAGTGCCACATCCAATCCCCTCTTGAACACCTCCAGGTATGAGGACTCCACCACTTCTCTAGGCAGCACATTCCAATAGCCAATCTCTCTTGCTGGGAAGAAATTTCTCCTCACCTCCAGCCTAAACCTCCCCTGGCACAGATTGAGACTGTGTCCTCTTGTTCTGGTGCTGGTTGCCTGGGAGAAGAGACCAACCCCCACCTGACTACAACCTCCCTTCAAGGAGTTGTAGACAGCAAGAAGGTCTCCCCTGAGCCTCCTCTTCTCCAGGCTAATCAATCCCAGCTCCTTCAGCCTCTCTCAGCCTCACAGAATGGTTAGTATCATAGTATCAGGTTCTTTAGAGGGACCTAGAAGATCATTCAGTGCCAACCCCCTCACCATGGGCAGAGACACCTTCTGCTGGATCAGGCTGCTCAAAGTCCCATCCAACCTGAGCACCTCCAGGGAGGGGGCATCCACAACTTCTCTGGGAAATGTGTTCCAGTGTCTCACCATCCTCACAGCAAAGTATTTTTTTCCTAATAGCACATCTAAGTTTCCCCTTTTCCACTTTGAAATCATCTCCCCTAATTTTATTGTTGATAAAGACTCCCTGATAAAGTGTTCCTCACCCTCTTGCTTGTAGGCCCCTTTTTATGTACTGGAAGGCCTCTTTAAGGTTTATCTGAGCCTTCTCTTCTCCAGATTGAACAACCCCTGATCATCTTCATGGTCCTCCTCTGGACCCACTCAAGTAGCTCCACATCTTATGCAGGCAGCCCCAGAGCTGGATGCAGTACTGCAGATGGGGGCTTAGAAGATGCTTCCTTTGATGGAATCAAAGGTTTCAAATCTCTTGAGCTATCATAATCATGATGGAAGATGCTCCATATGCTACATCATTGCAGTGTATTAGCAGAAAAACCTAAGGGAAGCCTAAGGAGGCAGGTAGACTGTTCATGGATGGATAGATGACATTGATGGACACCATCCTGTTAACTAATTAAGGATTATTAACTGCAGCACCTTGTGGCCTCACCAGCAAAAAGAAGGGCTGTGGTCATTAGGTCAAGAGAGGATCTCCTGTCCCACTACTCTGCCCTGCTGGGACCACATCTGGAATATTGTGTCCAGTTCTGGGCACCTCAGGTCAAGAAGAACCTCAGGGAACTGCTTGAGAGAGTCCAGCACAGAGCCGCAAAGATGATGAAGGCAGTGGAACATCTTCCTTATGAGGAGAGCCTGAGGGATCTGAGGGCTCTGTAGCTTGGAGAGGAGGAGCCTGAGGGTGACCTCATTGCTGTTAATAAAGATGTGCAGGGTGAGTGCCCAGAGGCTGGAGCCAGGCTCTGCTGGGTGATGCCCAAGGACAGCACAAGGGGCACTGGTGGAAGCTGAGGCAGAGGAAGTTCCATGGAAACAGGAGGAAGAACTTTTTCCCTGTGAGGATGACAGAGCCCTGGGACAGGCTGCCCAGGGGGGTTGTGGAGTCTGCCTCTGGAGATATTCAAAACCCACCTGGATGTGTTCCTGTGTGACCTGCCCTGGGTGATGCTGCTCTGGCAGGGGGGTTGGACTGGATGATCTCTGGAGGTCCCTTCCAGCCCCTAACATTCTGTGATTCTGTGAAAAAAAAACCCTCTCAATTCCTGTTCCATGCCTTTGGGCTGACTTTGCAGGTGTCTTCCAAGGGGGAGTCCACTTAACTCATCCCCAGAACTGGCTTCGAAGCTATGCCCTGAGTTGCAGGAAATGTCTCAAATAATCCTTGTTTGTTTAGAGAGAATTCCTTTTGGAAGAAAACATTTCTTCCCCAACGTGGGGGCCAAGGGTATTTTCATAAACTTTAACCAAAAGTTGTGTTCTGAAAATACATTTTCAGTAAAAAGAGTTTATTTTGGACTGAGATGGCCTTCATGTTTTTTAGCATGTGAACAAAATGATCTATTTTTTTTTTCTTCTGAGTCCTCCAGCATTCATCTGCTGCTTTTTTTTCCCCCCATTTCAGAGAACACACAAGGAAAAGACCACTGAAAAAGAACATTTCAATGTGCTCCTCTTTTATGCAGGCAGACTGAGAGAGTTGGGGCTGTTCAGTCTGCAGAAGAGAAGGCTCTGAGGAGACCTTTTTGTGGTCTTCCAGGATCTGAAGGGGGCTACAAGAAAGCTGGGGAGGGACTTTTGAGGGTTTCAGGGAGTGATAGGACTGGGGGGGGATGGAGCAAAACTAGAAATGGGTAGATTGAGCTTGGATGTGAGGAAGAAGTTGTTCCCTATGAGGGTGGTGAGAGACTGGCACAGGTTGCCCAGGGAGGTGGTGGAAGCCTCCTGCCTGGAGGTGTTTGCAGCCAGGCTGGCTGTGGCTGTGAGCAAGCTGCTGTAGTGTGAGGTGTCCCTGGCCATGGCAGGGGGTTGGAACTGGCTGATCCTTCAGGTCCCTTGCAACTCTGACAATTCTGTGATTCAATTCTATGATTCTATGAGTTGAATGTGAGAGGAATTCAGCTCCATGCCTTTATTCCCACTCACAACTACTATTTCCTTCTCCTCTCCAAACAAGGAGACCCCCTGCCTCTTTTTGCCTTGGTCAACCATAACTGGTGCACTTCACAAGTCCTAATCCAAAAGTCTGAGTCTGTCAATGGTCACTTTCTTGCAGGCTCTGGAGAGCAGATACATACTGCAGCAAATATAAGCAATGTGACACACTCCACAGAATCAAAGAATCTCAATGCTTGGACAAGCCCTCTAAGATCACCCAGCCCAGCCATCAACCCACCACCACCATGGCCACTAAACAGTGTCCCCAAGGGTCAGGTCCACAAGTTTCTTGAACACCTCCAGGGATGGTGACTCCACCACCTCCCTGGGCAGCCTGTTCCTATGCCTGGCAGCTCTTTTAGTCAAGAATTGTTTCTTAAGATCCAACCTAACCTCCCCCTAGTGAAACTCGAGGCCTTTTTTTTCTCATCTTGTCAGTTGTTACTGGACAGAAGAGAGCAATCCTTGCCTAACTCCAACCTCCTTTCAGGGAGTTGTAAAGAGTGAGAAGGTTTCACCTCAGCCTCATTTTCTCCAGGCTAAACAAGCTCAAGTTCTCAGCCAGTCCTGTTCTTCACCAGCTTTGTTGCCCTTCTCTGGACCCACTCCAGCACCAGTGGAACATCTTCCGTAGGAGGAGCCTCAGGGGGCTGTGTAGCTTGGAGAGGAGGAGCCTGAGGGTGACCTCATTCCTGTTGATAAAGATGTGCAGGGTGAGTGCCCAGAGGCTGGAGCCAGGCTCTGCTGAGTGATGCCCAAGGACAGCACAAGGGGCAGTGGTGGAAGCTGAGGCAGAGGAAGTTCCATGGAAACAGGAGGAAGACTTTTTTCCTGTGAGGGTGACAGAGCCCTGGGACAGGCTGTCCAGGGGGGTTGTGGAGTCTCAATCTCTGGAGATGTTCAAAACCCACCTGGCTGTGTTCCTGTGTGACCTGCCCTGTGTGCTCCTGCTCTGGCAGGGGGGTTGGACTGGATGAGCTTTTGAGTTCCCTTCCAGCCCCTAACATTCTGTGATTCTATGTCCTTTGTGGAGTGAGGGCCCCAAAATTGAGCCAGTAGTTGAAGTGCCCTCACCAGTGCTAAGTACAGAAGGAGACATATTTGCTGCTGTTGCAGCACATGCTCAGGGCTTTGAAATGTGTCCTTCCTTAATGACCTCTGGTCTGAAGGCTCAGCCATGCTAACTGCTCTGACACAGTCACACCAATGGCACTGTGAGGAACCAAGAAGGTGATAGGAATAGGAAATAACAGAATCACACAATGGTCCAGGCCAGAAGGGACACCCAAAGCTCATCCAGTCTGACCTCCCCAAACTCAGCAGGGACATCTTCAACCAGATCAGGTTGCCCAGAGCCCTGTCAAAACTTGCCTTGAATATTTCCAGGGAAGGAGCCTCAACCACCTCCCTGGGCAACCTGTTCCAGTGTTCCAGCACCTCATGGTGCAGAATGTGTTCCTAGCACCCAATCTAAATCTACTCCTCTCTAGTTTGAAGCCATTGCCCCTCATCCTGTCCCTGCAGGCCTTTGCAAACAGCCCCTCTGCAACTTTCCTGTAGCTCCCTTCAGGTAATGGCAGGCTGCTATTAGGTCTTCCTGGAGCCTTCTCTTCTCCAAGCTGAACACCCCCAGCTCCCTCAGCCTCCCCTCTTAGCAGAGCTGCTCCAACTCCCTGATCATTTTCTTGGCCCTCTTCTAGACCTACTCCATCAGGTCCATGTCCTTCCTATATTGAGGACTCCAGACCTGTACACAGCCGTCCAGGTGAAGTCTCAGCAGAGCATAGTCAAATGGCAAAATCAGTATGAAAGACAGGAGGTTTGCTCTGGCATTTGTGAGGGCATTTCTTTTCTTCCAAAGCATTTCCTGAAAATGAAACAAGGCTGTGTTGCAGCAGGCATTTTTCTGCCAGCTATTTTTATCACTGTAGACACTGGAGAAACAGCAAAACTGTCTGCCATTCCCTGCTCTATTGACTCAGCCTGAGCCTTTTGGAAGCTCTTTGTAAACTCCTGCACTGGGTGACGCTGGATTGGATGCAGTGTTTCTGTGGACTGAGAAATCAGGGATCTAACTCCCAGCCACAGCAAACAGCTGCAGGTGTTGCTGTACAGGACTCTGCTGCTGAACAACAGCAGGGCAGGTTGTTTTCTGCCTGTCTGAAATGGGAGCAGCCTCAAGTGTGGGGAGCACGATGTGTCTGCTGGGTAGGGCAGGTACTCGCTTGCCAGTGGAATGGAATGGAATGGAATGGAATGGAATAGAATAGAATAGAATAGAATAGAATAGAATAGAATAGAATAGAATAGAATAGAATAGAATAGAATAGAATAGAATAGAATTAACCAGGTTGGAAAAGACCTAAGAGATCATCAAGTCCAACCTATCACCCAGCACCATGTAATCAACTAAACCATGGCACCAAGCACCCCATCCAGTCTCTTCCTAAACACCTCCAGTGATGGTGACTCCTCCACCTCCCTGGGCAGCACATTCCAATGGCCAATAACTCTCTCTATGAAGAATTTCTTCCTAACATCCAGCCTAAACCTCCCCTGGCACAGCTTGAGACTGTGTCCTCTTGTTCTGGTGCTGGTTGCCTGGGAGAAGAGACCAACCCCCACCTGGCTACAACCTCCCTTCAGGGAGTTGTAGAGAGCAAGAAGGTCTCCCCTGAGCCTCTTCTTCTCCAGGCTAAGCAACCCCAGCTCCCTCAGCCTCTCCTCACAGACCCACAGTCTGTGCTCCAGACCTCTCACCAGCCTTGTTGCCCTTCTCTGGACACCTTACAGCAACTCAACATCTTCAGTTCCCCTTCCTGAGAGGTGTAAAGGGATTAATGAAGTTCTGTCTCAGGAGGGCTCTATGGTGTGGTGAATATAGCAATTGTTGCTGTACAGGTCTCTGTTGCTGAACAACAGCAGGACAGGATGTTTTCTGCCTGCCTGAGAAGGGAGCAGCCTGAGGTGTGGGAGGTACGACGTGTCTGCTGGGTAGGGCAGGTACTCACTTGCCTATCATTGAGTTCCCCTTCCTGAGAGGTGTAAAGGGATTAATGTGTTTCAGTCTCAGGACTGCTCTATGGTGTGGTGAATAAAGCATCTCTAAATGGTCATGCAAGAAGGGTCATCCCTATTCGCTGGAACGAGTCCAGAGAAGGGCAACAAAGTTGGTGAGGGGTTTGGAACACAAGCCCTATGAGGAGAGGCTGAGGGAGCTGGGTCTGCTTTGCCTGGAGAAGAGGAGACTCAGGGGTGACCTTATTGCCCTCTACAACTACCTGAAGGGAGGTTGTAGACAGGCAGAGGCTGGTCTCTTCTCCTAGGCACCCAGCACCAGAACAAGAGGACACAGTCTCAGGCTGTGCCAGGGCAGGTTCAGGCTGGAGGTCAGGAGGAAGTTTTACACAGAGAGAGTGATTGCCCATTGGAATGGACTGCCCCGGGAGGTGGAGGAATCGCCATCACTGAAGGTGTTCAGGAGGAGACTTGACAGGGTGCTTGGTGCCATGGTTTAGTTGATTAGGTGGTGTTGGGTGATAGGTTGGACGCAATGATCTTGAAGGTCTCTTCCAACCTGGTCTGGTCTATTCTATCCTATCCTATTCTATTCTATTCTATTCTATTCTATTCTATTCTATTCTATTCTATTCTATTCTAATGAGGGTTTTTTCCAGAGCAGCAATAATTAGTGATGGAATTGGATGATTAACACTGCAGCACTCCTGCAGCTGATGTTATTTAACTGTTCACGTGTCAGAAACTAATAACAGACTCATTTAGGTTCCTAAAGACGTCTAAGATCATCAAGTCCGATGACTGGTGCTAAACTCAGCACCACATCTCCTCCTCTTTTCAATACCTCCAGGGATGGGGATTCAACCTGGGCAGCCTGTGCCAGTGATTGAGAACACTTTCAGTCAAGAAGTTTCTTCTCATATCCAGCCTAAACCTCCTCTGCTGCAGCTTGAGGCCATTACCTCTCATCCTCTCACTTGCTGTTAAAGAGGATAGACCAACCCCCATCTGGCTTCAATCTCCTTCAATACAAAGGAAATACAACTGACCTACTGCATCATAACAAAACAATTACACACTGTAGAAGTAGAATCATGGAACCACAGAATTGTCAGGGCTGGAAGGGACCTCAAGGATCAGCCAGTTCCAACCCTCCTGCAGGGACACCTCACACTACAGCAGGCTGCCCACAGCCACATCCAGCCTGGCCTTAAGAACCTTCAGGTATGAGGCTTCCACCACCTCCCTGGGCAACCTGTGCCAGTCTCTCACCACCCTCATGGGGAAGAATCTGAATCTACCCATTTCTAGTTTTGCTCCATTCCCCCCAGTCCTATCACTCCCTGACACCCTCAAAAGTCCCTCCCCAGCTTTCTTGGGGCCCCCTTCAGGTACTGGAAGGCCACAAGAAGGTCTCCTAAGAGCCTTCTCTTCTCCAGACTGAACAGCCCCAACTCTCTCAGTCTGTCTCCATGGCAGAGCAGCTCCAGCCCTCTGCTCATCCTCATGGCCCTTCTCTGGACACCTTCCAGCACCTCCAGATCCTTCCTGTCCTAGGGGCTCCAGAACTGGACACAGTGCTCCAGGTGGGGTCTCAGCAGAGTGGATCAGAGGGGGAGAATCCCCTCCCTGGCCCTGCTGGCCACACTCTTCTTGCTGCAAACCAGGCTCTGCTTGGCTCTCTGGGCTGCAAATATTCACTGCTGGCTCCTATTGAGCCTCTCCTCCACCAGCACCTCAAGGCCTTTTCTTCAGGGCTGCTCTCAAGCCAGTCCCTGCCCAGCATATATGGGTGCCTGGGATTGCCTTGACCCAGCTGCAGGACCTTGTACTTGATCTTGTTGAACCTCATGAGGTTGACTAGGGCTCAGCTCTGCAGCCTCTCCAGGTCCCTCTGGATGGATCCCTTGCCCCCAGCCTGTCAGCTCCCCCACACAGCTTGGTGTAGTAGTTGATTAAACTGAGTTAGCTGCCCCTTTTTCCTAGGTAATCCTGATAAACTGCATGTTCTCCTCCTCAGATTCTCCTGTGTTTGCTTTGCTGTGCAGCAGCACAGGGCCAGCATGGCAGTGTGAGCTGATTAGGCAGGCTGTGTGTCCTCAAGCCGAGTCACAGACGTGAACTCAAAGGAATAAGAAGCCTTCTCCCTTTCCTAGTATTGTTGTGTGCTTTCACTTAGCCCAGCTCTGGGAGATGTAATAAAATAAACAGATTGTTTTTGAACAGCTGTTGTGGTGGTGGTGGTGTGCATGGGAACAGCTGATACATCAGGGAACAGTTTAAGACCCGGCACAACAATAATATTTCATTTGGAAGCAGCCCACTCGTGATTTACACCTAACGCTGCTCTCACTCTGACAGGCAGCCAAATGTTACAGAGGAAAATATCCAGGGAGTCTTCTGGGGTTTGGAACAGCACAGTAGAGCTGTGGAGAGGAGAGGAGAGGAGAGCATGAAGGGTGGAAGACACCTTACCGAGCTAGGCTTCAGGCGTGCACTTCGATCGATTGCAGTGGGCTTGTTGACAGCAGCTTGGAGCCACTCTCCAAAGCTTTTAAAGCCCCATATATCTTTAGTAACTAGTCCTGCTTTGGGAGTGGGAGCTTCAAAGGTGTCTAAGAGAACTAAATATTAAATTCCTTGGAAGTTTGACTCCTGAGCTAGCACTCAAAGAGCCTGATCCAACAGGGCCCTCTTGGAGCTCTGAGCACAGAGTCCCTTGCTGGATCGATATTTATGGCAGCTTCCGAATCTCTCCCATGCTGTGCCAGCTGCTAAAGCTCCAGAGAGTTGCACCTCTGCTTCAAGGACAGGCTGAGGGAGCTGAGGGTCTTGGGCCTGGAGAAGCAGAGGCTCTGGGGAGACCTAATAGCAGCCTGCCAATACCTGAAGGAGGCTACCAGAAGGCTGCAGAGAGACTGTTTGCAAAGGCCTGCAGGGACAGGATGAGGGACAATGGTTTTAAAATGGAGAAGAGATTTAGATTATCTGTTAGGAACACATTCTGCACCATGAGGGTGGTAGAACACTGAAAGAGGTTGCTTGAGGAGGTGGTTGGGGCTCCATCCCTGGAGATACTCAAGGTAAGACTTGACAGAGCTGTGGGCAACCTGGCCTAGTTGGGGATGTCCCTGCTGACTGCAGAGGGATTGGACTGGCTTTGGACGTCCCTTCCAACCCAGACCGTTCTGTAGTTCAGTGATTCTACTACCTCCTGGCAACCTAGTGCAGACTGTAAGCAGTGGACTAGACTGCAAGCAGTGGTCCAGACTGCTGGAGAGCACTCTTGATGTACCTGGTTCCTATTTCTTTGCTTTGGGGATGATAACAACTCTCTGTCCTCTGCTAACAACCTAGCACAGTTGATAAGCAGGGGACAGAGCACTGAGGCACACCCTCTTGATGTACCTGGCTCCTACTTCTCCTACTCTCTGGGGACAATAACAGCAATCAATTAACCTTCTGGCAGCTTAGTGCACCTGTGTGTGGGTTATGGCTCAGAGCAGGGATATTAGAAGCCCAAGTTCTGGGAATGCACAACTGGTGGACAATGGAGAAGTACTTGAACCAGAGTGAGCTGTCTCAGACCCTATAATTAGTGCTGGTAAGCAAGCCCATGTGAGCAGCTGTGGATGGCAGCAGGCTGTAAGCAGCACCTCCCCAGCGCTGGGACACTCCTCAGCATTGTCTGCTGGCAAAGCTGATGGGAGGTCAGGGTGACTCAACTGGCTCAAGACTCAGTTATTGCCCTTTGAGGATTTGCATCTTGAGGATTTGCTTCAGGCTGAATGAGGGGAATTTTATCCATGAGCTAACCTCTCCCATCCAACTTCTCTACATATCTATGGGCTTGGACTATACACATTGACCTTCACCAGTATGGGTGCCTGGTTCCATTTCACTGCATCCAAATACTCCTCTCTGTTTGTGTGTGCTTCTGTGCTTGCTTTTTATACTTCTAGAAGTACTTTGATTTAGGACATCTCAGAGCAAGACAGGCTGAAGCTGTCCATTCCCCAGCCTGTAATTAAGTCAGTATTATATTGCAGCATACTTTACTGACTGACTTCTCAGTCTTTACAGTGGGTAATCACTGAGTGCTGCTAAAATTCAGGGTTTGATTTCATAGCATAATAGAATCAGAATCACTGAATGGTTTGTGTTGGAATGGACCCAAAAGATCATCCAGTTCCAACCCTTCTGCCATGGGCAGAAACACCTCACACCAGCCCAAGTTACTCCAGGTCTTATCCAACCTGGCCTTGAACTCCTCCAGGGAGAGGACATGCATGACCTCCTGGGCAACATGTTCCAGTGTCTCACCACCCTCACTGTAAAGAATTTCTTCCTAATCTCTGCCCTTTTCCATCTAAAAGGTCCTTCTTGAACTGAGGGGCCCAGAACTGGACACCGTATTGCAGTTGTGGCCTCAGCAGGGCAGAGTAGAGGGGCAGGAGAACCTCTCTCCACCTCCTAACCACAGCCCTTCTAATCCACCCCAGGATGCCTCTGGCCTTTTTGGCCACAAGGACACATTGCTAGCTCATGGGCATCCACCAGGACCCCCAGGTCCTTTTCCCCTATGCTGCTCTCCAGTAGATCAGTCCCCAACCTACCTTGCTCTGTGGGGTTGTTCTTTCCCAGGCGCCAGACTCTTCCCTTGCCCTTGTTGAATACCATTCCATTTCTCCCTGCCCAACTCTCAGCCTGTCCAGGTCTGGCTGAATGGTAGCACCACCCTCCTGCCTCAGCCACTGCACCCAGTTTGGTGCCATAGACTTGATAGGGTGCTTGGTGCCATGGTTTAGTTGATTAGGTGGTGTTGGATGATAGGTTGGATGCAGTGGTCTTGCAAGTCTCTTCCAGTCTGGTCTGGTCTGGTCTATTCTATTCTATTCCATTCCATTCCATTCCATTCCATTCCATTCCAGGTATGTTCACAAATTAGCACACTTGCTGACAGTGCTCTCAGTGCCCTCATCCAGGTCATTCATTATGATGAATACATAAAAAAGGGATTGGAAGAATTATTGGCCATTGGAATGTGCTGCCCAGGGAGGTGGTGGAGTCCCCATCCCTGGAGGTGTCAAGAGGGGATTGGATGTGGCACTTGGAGCCATGGTTTAGTTGTCATGAGGTGTTGGGTGATAGATTCGACTTAATGATCTCTGAGGTCTTTTCCAGCCTTATTGTTTCTATATTGAAGAGCACTGGTGCCAGTAGTGACTCCTGAGGGAGTCCACTAGACACAGGCCTCCAACTAGACTCTGTCCCATTGACCACAACTCTCTGACTTCTTCCCTTCCAACCACTTCCCATCCCAAAGTGAAGGTGTAGCCGTTTCATTTTGAAAGCCTGTAGTGTGTGTGTGCTCTGCTGATGCACTCAGTTGGATGTGATGGGTGGTAGTATAAGCAGAAAAAAGGGAAAAAAAAAGAAGAAAGGAATGGCCTGCATTGAAGCACAGCTTTATTTTGTGAAGCCAAACATTTCTTAAGAGCTCTGCAAGGAGCTGTTTCAGAGGTTGACTTAGAGAGCGGATCCGGAGGCAGGTCCTGCGGTAATCCTCCAGCTCCTGCCAAAGCCCGCGGTGGGTCACAGCTCCCAGCACAGCACAGCTAGCCTGGCTCCTTGAGGAGGTGTTTTAATGTTCCTGGAGTGGCTAGTGCACTGCCTGATGGAAATACCTGTGCCCCTGCCAGGATGGAGCCAAACCAAACGCTCATAAGCCTGGGATACCCTAGAGTTGATCTTATTACCAAGCTCCCAAATAAAACTCCAACGGTTACGACTTCCTTTTGCCTTAACTTCTGTGCAAAAAATGAAATAAGATAAAAATAACAATAAAAATAAGGAGGGAAAATAGAAAAAAACAACAAACCCAAAGGAATCCACTTTTTTAGATGTTACAGCATCCCTTAGCTGGACACCTGGAAGGCAGTCAGCCCTCCAGAGAAGCCTGAGCGAGAGATGTGATTCCTTCCTCTTCCTTGTCCACACAAACACAAAGCACACCCCATGCCCTACCACTGAAGACCCAGAAATGCATTCCAAGTGTTTGCAGTTTCTTGCTTGGCAGGAGGTTGACTGCCTTGGATGAAATGGGCTTTCCAGGATGAAATTGCCTTTCCAGCCTGCTCTCAGTCCACAGCTTGAAACAGAATTGGTGGTTTAAAATGCTTTTTATTTTTAAGGCAGGGATTCTTTCTTTTTAGTCTTTTCTCTTCCTCCCACCCCCAGGAACATTGGTGATTTTAATGTGTGTCCAGCAGTTCCAGAGAGGTTCTGCTCCCCCTCTACTCTGCCCTGGGGAGACCTCACCTGGAATAGTGCATCCAGTCCAGTCCTAGGCTCCCCAGCTCAAGAGGGACAGGGATCTGCTGGAGAGAGTCCAAGGGAGGGCTACAAGGATGCTGAAGGGACTGCAGCACTGCCTGGTGAGGAGAGGCTGAGAGCCCTGGGGCTGTTCAGTCTGGAGAAGAAAAGACTGAGAGGGCATGTGATCAATGTCTATTAATAGCTGAGGGCTGGGGGTCAGGAGGGAGGGGAGAGCCTCTGCTCACTTGTGTCTTATCATAGGACAAGGGACAATGGATGGAAACTACAGCACAGGAGGTTCCACTTCAACATGAGGAGGAACTTCTTGACTGTGAGGGTGGCAGAGCCCTGGAGCAGGCTGCCCAGAGAGGTTGTGGAGTCTCCTTCTCTGGAGACTTCCAAGACCCATCTGGATGCATTCTTATGCTACCTGCACTGCATTCTATGGTCTTGCTCTGGCAGGGGTGTTTGACTGGAAGATCTTTGGAGGTTCCTTCCAACCATTGAATGGCAAACCATTTGAGTTCAATTTGCTTTCCGCTTTCATCCAGAAGATTGCCAGGAGGTTTAAAACATCCAAGTGCTATCTGAACACAGCTCTCCAAAGTGCCCTGAAGAATGAGAGTGAAGCTAGACTTTGCCATTCGAGCTCTGTGGCATAGTATTTATCACACCCTAGGGTATGGTGCAGGAGGTTTTTTGATACTGTTTGGCCCTTGAAATATTTAAGTTATTCACATTATTTCTTTAAATAAACACTGAAAGTATTTACTTCCTGATCTGACCTCTAAACAGTGAGGGCAAAAATGTTAATAAAGAGCAGTAAGTAAGCAGTAAGTAAGGAGTAAGTAAAGAGCAGTAAGTAGAAAGAAAGAAAAAATTCACACACCCCCCACATCCCCTGAAAGTGTGGAAGGTTGGACAGGACCTTGACATCCACTTGATTTAGGAGGAGGTGTCCCTGCCCATGGCAGGGGGGTGGAAATAGAAGCTTTCTAAGGTCCCTTCCAACCCATTCTAGGATTCTCTGAACTGTAGCTCTTCCATATGGATGTAATCCTTCCACAACAATCATGAGATGACCAAAAATCCTACCCAATTCAGTCTCAAGCTGCACCGGGGAGGTTCAGGCTGGATGTTAGGAAGAAGTTCTTCACAGAGAGAGTGATTGCCCATTGGAATGGGCTGCCTGGGGAGGTGGTGGAGTCGCCATCATTGGAGGTGTTCAGGAGGAGACTTGATGGGGTCCTCGAGGACCTCAAGGACTTGAAGGAACCGCAAGGACCATATAATTCCAACCCCCCTGCCATGGGCAGGGACACCTCACACTACAGCAGGTTGCTCACAGCCACAGCCAGCCTGGCTGCAAAAACCTCCAGGCATGAGGCTTCCACCACCTCCCTGGGCAACCTGTGCCAGGCTTTCACCACCCTCATGGGGAAGAACTTCTTCCTAACATCCAATCTCAATCTACCCATTTCTAGTTTTGCTCCATCCCCAGTCTCTAAATAACAGAAATGTAGAATGGCTGAGTAGCAGACTAGGAAGTAATTTGCCAATGCAAAGAGATCTTAGGAAGATTCAGCTCTCCTAATATTCTCAGGATATCTTCATTTGGTGCTGTGAGCAGAGTACATGGCACAGTTCACCCTGAGGTCCAAGCTTAAGTCACCCCACTGCGGACCTGGGTACAGCATGCTGCAAGTTGTTTTCAGGACACTTGCCCAGCAGTGTTGTGGAAACAGAAGAAAAGAATAGGCTTAGGGAGGCCTGATGGCTTCTGAGTCAGGTTGGATGTTAGGAAGAAGTTCTATACAGAAAGAGTGATTGCCCATTGGAATGGGCTGCCCAGGGAGGTGGTGGAGTCCCCATCACTGGAGGTGCTCAGGAGGAGACTTGATGGGGTGCTTGGTGCCATGGGTTAGTTGTTTGGGTGGGTTGGATTGGTTGTTGGGTTGGACATGATGATCTTGAAGGTCTCTTCCAACCTGGTTTGGTTTATTGGTTTATTTATCCTCACTTGGGATCAGTAGAAGGGCAAAAGATGACTACTTGTGATGGGTTAAGAATTCCCCCCCAACATTAAATTTGCCAGAGCAGCTCAGCTGGAAGCAAATGCAAGCTGCATTTACAAGCAGAGCTACAATCTGCAATGGAATGCAATGGATATGAATACAATATACAGGACTGACAATATTGGCAGGGATGCACAATTAACAAACAGCACAGGGACCCCCCTGGCCAAGGACCAGGGGAGCTGCAACAGCTTCTCCCCCCTGACTCCCCCTTGCCCCCTGTACAAAAGGGACAAGTGAAAGAGAAGGCTCCGAGGTGACCTAATTGTCGCCTTCCAGTATCTGAAGGGGGCCTACAGGAAGGCTGGGGAAGGACTTCTCAGGATATCAGGTAGTGATAGGACTAGGGGGAATGGAATGAAGCTGGAGGTGGGGAGATTCAGGCTGGATGTGAGGAGGAGGTTCTTCACCATGAGAGTGGTGAAACCCTGGAATGGGTTGTCCAGGGAGGTGGTCGAGGCCCCGTCCCTGGGGGTGTTTAAGAGCAGGCTGGATGAGGCTCTGTCCAGCCTGATCTAGTGTGGGGTGTCCCTGCCCATGGCAGGGGGGTTGGAACTAGATGATCCTTGTGGTCCCTTCCAACCCTGAATGAAACTATGAAACTATGAAACTATAAAAGGAGCAGAGAGATGTTAGACTTAGCCTAAACAATGCACCCAAGGGCAAGCAGAAGCCAGCAGAAGCACAAAGTTGGTATCTCCCAGCCTGAGGAAGCCAGAAGAGAGAGGAAATTGTTTACATTACTAGCTTAAGTTGGTTATCATTCCAATGGGTTGTTTAGAACTCTTGTTCTTTTCCTTTTTACACCCAATAGTGATTTATTCATATTTTTACTACTCTTCTGTCCAAGATCTGTGAAAGAAAAAGCTGTTTATTTAAAGGCATAGCCTAAAACTACCACATTAGACCCATTAGGTGCAGCAAGAAAAATCTGCTGAAGCCACCTGGAGAGCTCAGGAGAGTGGTGATGAGGAATTTGGCAGAGGTTCAAATCCCTGGTGACAAAATAGATTCCTCTTGTGAAGAACTCCTGTCCTTCCAGTCACTGTCAAGAGAGGTCAGGGCAAAGAGCATCACTGGGCTTGGTTGTCTTCTCTGAACCTCTTTCTAAGCTCCCAGTATAGATATACCAAAGAAACCCTCACTCACGATGGGGAGCTGGGGGTGTTCAGCCTGGAGAAGAGGAGGCTCTGGGGGGGACCTAATAGCAGCCTGCTAGTACCTGAAGGGGGCTACAGGAAGGCTGCAGAGGGACTGTTTGCAAAAGCCTGCAGGGACAGGTCAAGGGGCAATGGCTTGAAATAAGAGAAGAGCAGATTTAGATTGGATGTTATGAACAAGTTCTGCACCATGAGGGTGGTGGAACAGTGCAGCAGGTTGCCCAGGGAGGTGCCCCATCCCTAGAGATATTCAAGGTGAGGCTCAAGGAGGCCCTGGGTAACATAATCTATGTTGAAGATTTCAGTATTCAGTGTTCCTAAGGTTGGAAGGGACCTGAAAGATCATTGAGTCCAGCCTGTCACCACAGACCTCATGACTAGGGTAGGGAGGACACTACTGCCCACTGCAGGCTTGAACTCACGACCTTCCCATTAGGGGTCTGATGCACTACTAACTGAGCCACCGGAGTTGTTCCCTGCTGAGTGCGGGGAGGTCAGACTGGATGAGCTTTGGTGGTCCCTTCCAACCAGGACCATTCCATGATTCTGTGATTTGACTCCCCCATGTTGATGTGTTGACATGACATGAGGGGGCTGGAACCCTGGAACAGGTTGCCCAGGGAGATGGTTGAGTCCCCATCCCTGGAGATATTCAAGGTGAGTCTCAACAGGGCTCTGAGCAACCTGATCTAGTTGAAGATGTCCCTGGTGACTGCAGAGGGGTGTGGACTGGATGACCTTTGGAGGTCCCTTCCAACCCAGAGCACTCTGTGATTCTATGACTGTATGATTCTGTGATTCTATGACTGTATGATTCTGTGATTCCTTCCAATTCACCCTTCCCTCATGGTAAAACAATATTCAGTTCCTTAGGTTTTTAAGGTCCAAATGATGTGTCTTGTTCTCCTGGCAGAATTTAGAGAGATGTGAAAAACCCAGTGATGATAAGGTTGCTCTCAGGGGGGCTGGGGGCAGGGGTTGACTCCCATGTTTTTGGAGCAGCTCCCAGGAAAACACAGTGTCCAGTGCAGATGACCAACAGCAATCAAGAAATAAAAGTTTCAATCAGAATGCTAGCTGTCTCTGAGTTTAAAAACTCCTGCCTTAGTCATGGCTCTGAGGCCTGTGTTTGTATTTTGAATCATTTCTCCTTGGTTTATTGACAAAAATAACATTTTGCTACATTCTATTTTCTCCAGAGCCAGAAAAACTCTAAAAGCTGGAGCTGCATGGCTGCTTCTACCTTTCCCTTCCAAAACTTGAGATTGTGAGAAGCCTTTTTTTTTTGGAGGGGGTGGGGGGTGGTTATTTTTCTCTTGTGTGTGTGTCATTAGACTAAGCAGCAGTTTGGGGACTTCTTAAAGACAATCTAAGGTTTACCCCTTGCTGTCCTACAACAAAACTTTGTGGCCAGCTCTGGGCCCCTCAGTTTAGGAAAGATGTTGACTTGCTGGAAGGTGTCCAGAGAAGGGCAACAAAGTTGGGGAGGGGTTTGGAGCACAGCCCTGTGAGGAGAGGCTGAGGGAGCTGGGGTTGCTTAGCCTGGAGAAGAGGAGACTCAGGGGTGACCTCATTGCTCTCTCCAACTCCCTGAAGGGAGGTTGTAGCCAGGTGGGGGTTGGTCTCTTCTCCCAGGCAACAAGAGGACACAGTCTCAAGCTGTGCCAGGGGAGGTTTAGACTGGATGTTATGAAGAAGTTCTTCCCAGCAAGAGTGATTGCCCATTGGAATGTACTGCCTGGGGAGGTGGTGTAGTTGCCATCACTGGAGGTGTTTAGGAGGAGACTTGATAGGGTGCTTGGTGCCATGGTTTAGTTGATGGTGTTGGATGATAGGTTGGACTTGATGATCTTGAAGGTCTCTTCCTACCTGGTTTGGTCTATTCTATTCTATTCTATTCTATTCTATTCTATTCTATTCTATTCTATTCTATTCCATTCCATTCCATTCCATTCCATTCCATTCCACTCTATTCTATTCTATTCTATTCTATTCTATTCTATTCTATTCTATTCTATTCTATTCTATTCTATTCTATTCTATTCTGCCCTCATGCAGCCCAGCAGGCAGCTGTGTGCTGGGCTGCAGCCAGAGGAGTGTGGGCAGCAGGGCAAGAGGGGATTCTGCCCCTTGACTCTGCTCTGCTGAAACCTCACCTCCAATCCTGCCTCCAGTTCTGCTGTCCCCATCACAAGAAGGACACAGAGCTGCTGGAGTGAGTCCAGAGGAGGTCACAAAGATGATCCAAGGGCTGGAGCAGCTCTGCTGTGAAGATAGGTTGAGGGAGCTGGGGGTGTTCAGCCTGGAGAAGAGAAGACTCTGGGGGGACCTTAGAGCTGCCTTCCAGTACCTGAAGGGATCCTCCAGGGTGGCTGCAGAGGGACTTTTCATGAGGATGCCTGGAGACAGGACAAGAGGGAATGGTTTGAAGCTGAGGAAGAACAGGGCTAGACTGGAACTGAGGAAGAAGTTCTTCAGTGTGAGGGTGGTCAGACTCTGGAACAGGTTGCTCAGGGAGGTTGTGGATAGCTCCTTCCTGGAAGCATTTAAGGCCAGGCTGGATGAGGCCTTGAGCAAGCAAGTGTAGTTGAGAGGCTTCCCTGCCCATGGCAGGGAGGTTGGAGTAGATGATCTCTAGAGTCCCTTCCAACCTAGGCCATTGTCTGATAGGACTCTATGAAAGCTATACCTCAAACAATGAAGATTTGGTAAGTTTTACAGCAGTATTTCATGCTGGGCTCAACATTTCTGCTACAGAGGTGTAACTCTTTGCAAACATGATCAGGTTTCTCTTCCTGCATGCTTTTTCCTTAAGTTTTAAGGACTTAAATTATTAGGTACCATGTAATAAATCTTCCTCTGAAGAGAAAACCAAAGGAGACATGAACATTAGCAGTGCAAGTCCTAGGGATTTGTGAACCTTCTACTTGGTGGCTGTCCCAAAAGCTTCTCAAAGTGCATTTTCTCTCCAGTTTCAGAAAGGTATAAAGTCAGCACAGGTCAGCTGAAAATCACTGTTTAGGTGGAAAATCACTTCAAGAGCATGCCTGAAATGAAAGCACACAGTGAAGAAAGAGTACTTAGAAAGAGGTCTCAGATTCACAGGCTCACACAGTTGCACAGCTTTCATTGGGTTGGGAAGGACCCTCAAAGGACATCCTGTCCAACCCCTCTGCACTCAGCAGGGACACCTCCAAACTAGATCAGGATGCCCAGGGCCACATCCAGTCTGAGCTTCAATGTATCCAGGGATGTTGCTTCAACATCTCCTGATCCAGTGCCTCACCACCTTCACTGTGCAGAACATCCTCCTGATGTCCAACCTGTATCTGCCCTCATTGTCCCTCATCCTATCCCCACAGGCCCTTCTGAGCAGTCCCTCCCCAGCCTTTCTGGAGGTTCCCTTCAGAGCCTTCTCTTCTCCAGGTGGAACAGCCCCAACGCTCTCAGCCTGTTCCCATAGCAGAGGTTCTCCAGCCCTCTGATCAGCTTTGTGGCCCTCCTCTGGACCCACTCCAGCAGGTCCATGTCTCTCTTGTGTTTGAGTCCCCATGGGTGGACACAGTACTGCCAGTAAGGTCTCAGCAGAGCAGAGCAGGAGGGCCAAAATCACCTCCCCTGACCTCCTGGCCACTGCCATTTGCCTTCTGGGCTGCCAGTGCCCATTGCTGGCTGATGTCCAGCTGCTCACCCACCAGCACTCCCATGCATTTCCTGCAGGGCTGATCTTCAATCCCCCAGCCTGGACTGATATCAAGGGCTGGCCTGACCTGTGTGCAGGACCTTGCACTCTGCCTTTCTGAACCTTCACTTGGAAGATTCACGAACTGTTTGATAAATACTGTCTCAGTGTGGGGATGCTTTTCCCACAAGTGAATGCTGCTGCTGATTAATGTCAGCTACCTGTACACTCTGAGGTGTGGAATAGTGACAACCATCACCTGGGATGTGAACTCGAGCAGTGGCAGTGGCCTCCAGTAGCTTCTTTGGTGTGGAGCCACCATTAATTTGTGGCAATTTTGGGGTGAGCACATCAGAGTAAATCAGCAGCTAAAAAGATGGAGCAGTTAGCAATACCTCATACACTGATGGGAAATGTTTCTTCCAGAATAACTCCTTGGGTTTTATTAAGCCAACTGGAATAAGGAAGCTTGGAAGTTCATTTAAAATACATTTCCACAGAAAAACTGCATGGCATTTGTGTCATATGGCTTCAGACTGCCTTGGCCACTCAGTTTCTCCTTGAAGGTGGAGCTTCAGGCATCTCAAACCTCCTCCTTGTTTTCTCTTGGCAATGTCAGTGTAGTACCTTCAGTTTCAAAGAATGTGCTTAATCATTGAATCAGAGAGTCACAGATTGTTAGGGGCTGGAAGGGACCTCCAAAGATCAGCCAGCCTGATTTCCCTGCCAGAGCAGGAGCACCCAGGGCAGGTCACACAGGAACACATCCAGGTGGGTTTTGAGTCTCTTCAGAGAGGGAGACTCCACAACCCCCCTGGGCAGCCTGCTCCAGGGCTCTGTCACCCTCACAGGAAAAGATTCTTCCTCCTGTTTCCATGGAACTTCCTCTGCCTCAGCTTCCACCAGTGCCCCTTGTGCTGGCATTGGGCATCACCCAGCAGAGCCTGGCTCCAGCCTCTGGGCACTCACCCTGCACATCTTTATCAACAGCAATGAGGTCACCCTCAGGCTCCTCCTCTCCAAGCTACAGAGCCCTCAGCTCCCTCAGGCTCTCTCTTAAAGATGTTCCACTCCCTCCATCATCTTTGTGGCTCTGTGCTGGACTTTTTTAAGCAGTTCCCTGAGTTCCTTCTTGACCTGAGGGGCCCAGAACTGGACACAATATTCCAGATGTGGCCTCAGCAGGGCAGAGCAGAGTTGCAGGAGAACCTCTCTGGACCTACTGACCACAGCCCTCCTAATCCACCCCAGGATGCTCTTGGCCTTCTTGGCCACCAGGGCACATTGCTGGCTCATGGTCAACCTCCCATCCACCAGGACCCCCAGGTCATTTTCCCCCTCACTGCTCTCCATCAGCTCAGTCCCCAACCTCTTCTGCTCCGTGGGGTTGCTCTTTCCTAGGTGCAAGACTCTCCTCTTGCCCTTCTTGAATTCCATTCCATTTCTGCCCAGCTCTCAGCCTGTGCAGGTCTGGCTGAATGGCAGCACCACCCTCCTGTGTCAGCCACTCCACCCAGCTTGGTGCCATCAGCAAACTTGCTGACAGTGCTCTCTGTGCACTTATCCAGGTCATTGATGAATATATTGAAGAGCACTGGTCCCAGTAGTGACCCCTGAGGGACTCCATTAGGCACAGGACTCCAACTATACTCTGTCCCATTGACCACAGCTCTCTGACTTCTTCCCTTCAAGCAGTTCCCATCCACCTCACTCCCTGCCCATCCAGTCCACACTGCCTCAGTGTAGCTGTGAGGATGCTGTGGGAGGCAGTGTCAAATGCTGTACTGAAGTCAAGACAAACCACTGCCACTGCTCTACCATGCTGCAGTAATTCACACCTTACTATGGCTGCTAGTGCTGGCACTAGTTTGGGATGATTCCTTTTTTTAGGCTTTAGCAAATACACATGCCAAGCTTCTTGCAGAGTGTGCAGGAACTATCATGGCAAGTGGTTTCCAGTGGTTTTGAAGAGGCAAGGTTGCAGTTAGGTGCCAAAAGCAGAGCAGAAAGTCTTGCTCCTTACTGATGCTAACCCAAGCGTGAGAGAGCAACAGCTCTGCCCTTCAGTGAGGCAAACTGATGAGCCGGGTGAAAGACTCAGGTTTCATCAAGGAGAGATGGAAACATCAAAGAACAGAAGAAATAATTTCCAGCCCAACATTTGACGTGGCATAAAAGATATTTACCTCTTCTTCTGCTTGTTAATGTCCTTTTGTTGTTTTAAATGAGCCATTTACTCACAGTTTAGATTAAACAGTTGTGGCCAAGAAGGTGAGGGAAAGAGTTCTCCTCTCCCTCTATTCTGCCCTGCTGAGGCTAAGCCTGGACTATTATGTCCATAGAATCATAGAAACAACTAGGTTGGAAAAGACCTCAGAGATCATCAAGTCCAACCTATCACCCAACACCTCATGACTAACTAAACCATGGCTCCAAGTGCCACATCCAATCCCCTCTTGAACACCTCCAGGGATGGGGACTCCACCACCTCCCTGGGCAGCACATTCCAATGGCCAATTACTCTTTCTGTGAAGAACTTTCTCCTCACTTCCAGCCTAAACTTCCCCTGGCACAGCTTGAGACTGTGTCCTCTTGTTCTGTCACAGGTCCAGTTCTGGACTACCCAGTTCAAGAGAGACAGGGAGAGAGTGTCTCTCCCTTCCTTTCTCGAGTACTGGGGTGAGTCCAGTGGAGGGCCAGGAAGATGCTAAGGGGACTGCAGCACCTCTGTGACACAGGGAAGCTGAGAGCCCTGGGGCTTTTTAGTCTGGAGAAGAGCAGACTCAGAGGGGGTCTAATCAATGCTGATCAATAGCTGAGGGGCAGGAGAGTGAGACCAGGCTCTTCAAGACCCATCTGGATGCATTCCTGTGTTGGATTCTCTGGTCCTGCTCTGGCAGGGATGTTGGACTCAATGATCTTTGGAGGTCCCTTCCAATCCCTAACATCCTAGGATCCTGGGAACCTGGGATCTTCTCAGGGCTGCCCAGTGACAGGACAAGGGACACTGGGCATTAACTGAAGTCGAGGAAGTTCCACCTCAACAGGGTGGTGAGAGACTGGCACAGGTTGCCCAGGGAGGTGGTGGAAGCCTCATGCCTGGAGGTGTTTGCAGCCAGGCTGGATGTGGCTGTGAGCAACCTGCTGTAGTGTGAGGTGTCCCTGGCCATGGCAGGGGGGTTGGAACTGGCTGATCCTTGAGGTCCCTTCCAACCCTGGCAATTCTGTGATTCTATAAGGGAAAACTTGGGTGTGAGGCTTCCCAGAAAAGTTGTGGAATCTCCTTCTCTGGAGACATTCCAAACCTGCCTGGCCATTGTGATCCTGGGCAAGCTGCTCTGCTTGAGCAGGGAGGGGTGGGCTGGATGATCTCCAAGAGGTCCCTTCCAACCCCCAGCATGCTGGGCTCCTGTGATTAAATGACAAGGGGTATTTCCAGTTAATCTCAGCAAGAGGCTGGTGCTGCTCCTTAAGCCAGTTCATGCATCACACTGCTCTGCTTTGTCCAGCTGCTCATATAAATGATGATCTGTTGAAGTGTATCTCTCTTGGCAATGCATGAAGCTGGCAAGGCTTTCTGGACTGTCCTGTGCAATTGCTTTATGAACAAGCACACCATTCTCTGTCCCAGCACTCCCTGCTCTGCATTAAAACAGCCCTGCAAACATCCAGCCCTGCAAACATCTTTCTCTGAGAGCTTCAGCTAAACAAATCTTTTGTTGCAGGGATCAAGACTTGCAGTGATTGTGGCTTCTGTTTTGTCAGGGCTGAGAAGTTTGTTTTAAAATGTTGAGATGGGAAAATTAAACTTATTTGAGAAGGAGCAAGGCAATCAATCCAGGCTGGGTGCAGAGGGGGTTGAGAGCAGCCCTGAAGAAAGAGGCTTGGGGGTGTTGATTGAGGAGAAGCTCCCCAAGAGCCAGCAGTGCCCTCATGCAGCCCAGCAGGCAGCAGTTTGTCTGCTTAGGAAAGTAGCAGGCTCACTTCAGAACTCCTTGATATTTAATAAGCCTGGAGCCTTATGCTGCTTTTTGCAGCAAAGCCTCACTCACCTGAGGCCAGGGATCCATCCAGAAGGATCTTGAGAAGCTTGAGAAGTGTGTCAGTGCCAAGTGCATCAAGTTCAACAAGTCCAAGTACAAGGTCCTGTAGCTGGGTCAGGCCAACCCCAGGCACAAATCCAGGCTGGGTGCAGAATGGGTTGAGAGCAGCTCTGAAGAAAGAGACTTGGGGGTGCTGGGTGCTGAGCAGCTCCCCAGGAGCCAGCAGTGCCCTCATGCAGCCCAGCAGGCAGCTGTGTGCTGGGCTGCAGCCAGAGGAGTGTGGGCAGCAGGGCAAGAGAGGGGATTCTGCCCCTTGACTCTGCCCTGCTGAGACCCCACCTCCAATCCTGCCTCCAGCTCTGGTGTCCCCAGCAGAAAAATCACAGAATCTTCCAAGCTGGAAAGGACCTCCAAGATCATGAAGTCCAGATGTTTTGCCCACTCCACCAAGTCTGTCACTAGACCATGTCCCCAGACCAGGGGATGGTCACTCAACCACCTCCTTGGGCAGCCTCTTCCAGTGCCTGACCACCCTTTCCATGAAAGTTTTTTCCTAATGTCCAGCCCAGACCTCTCCTGGCGCAGCTTGAGGCCATCCTTAGTTACTTGTGAGACGATACCAGTGCCTGCCTCTCTACAACATCCTGTCAGGTAGCTGTAGAGCAATGAGGTCTCCCCTCAGCATTCTTCTCTGGAGACTAACCAGCCCCAGCTCCTTCAGCCACTCCAACCCTGACAATTCTATGATTCTAAGACTGCTATGCTGGAGCACAGTATCACAGTCTCACAGTATCACCAAGGTTGGAAGAGACCAACCTGTCACAGACCTCATGACTAGACCATGGCTTCAAGTACCACATCCAATCCCCTCTTGAACACCTCCAGGGATGGGGACTCCACTACCTCCCTGGGCAGCACATTCCAATCACCAACAACTCTCTCAGTGAAGAACTTTCTCCTCACCTTGAGCCTAAACCTCCCCTGGTGCAGCTTGAGACTGTGTCCTCTTGTTCTGGTGTTGCTTGCCTGGCAGAAGAGACCAACCCCCACCTGGCTACAACCTCCCTTCAGGGAGTTGGAGAGAGCAATGAGGTCACCCCTGAGCCTCCTCTTCTCCAGGCTAAGCAACCCCAGCTCCCTCAGCCTCTCCTCACAGGGCTGTGCTCCAGACCCTTCCCCAGCCTCATTGCCCTTCTCTGGACACGCTCAAGTGTCTCAATGTCCTTCTTAAACTGAAGGGCCCAGAACTGGACACAGGACTCAAGGTGTGGCCTAACCAAAGCAGAGTACAGGGGCACAATGACCTCCCTGCTCCTGCTGGCCACACTATTGCTGATGCAGACCAAGATGCCATTGGCCCTCTTGGCCACCTGGGCACACTGCTGGCTCATATTCAGGTGGCTGTCGATCAGCACACCCAGGTCCCTCTCTGTTTGGGAGCTCTCAGCCACTCTGACCCCAGCCTGTAGCTCTGCATGGGGTTGCCATAGCCAAAGTGCAGCACCTGGCACTTGGACTTGTTGAAAGCCATCCCATTGGACTCTGCCCATCTGTCCAGTCGGTCGAGGTCCCTCTGCAGAGCCTTTCTACCCTCTAACTGACTAACATCTGCTCCTAACTTGGTGTCATCTGCAAACTTGCTGATGACTGACTCTACCCCCTCATCCAGATCATCGATGAAGATGTTGAAGAGCACAGGGCCCAGCACTGATCCCTGGGGGACACCACTGGTGCCTGGCCACCAGCTGGATGTGGCACCGTTCACTACCACTCTCTGGGCTCAGCCTCCAGCCAGTTCCTAACCCAGCTCAGAGTGCTGCTGTCCAAGCCATGGGCTGACAGCTTAGCCGGCAGTTTGCTGTGGGGGATGATGTCAAAGGCCTTGCTGAGGTCCAGATAGACCATATCCACAGGCCTCCCCACATCCACCAGGCAGTCACCTGATCATAGAAGGAGATCAGGTTGGACAGGCAGTCTGTGTTTGCTTGTACAGATGATTTTCTGAAGCCAGAAAGTGTGAAAAGAAGCAAAGATTTTTGCACTTGTACTACTTCAGCTGTTGCCCTGTGCTCAGCCCATCCTGCCCTGCACCTCTGCTGCAGCATTTTGGTTTTACCAGACTTAGAGGATCGTGCTGAACCTCTAGAAATGCCTCTTTTTTTCCCCTTCTTGTTTTCTTTTTCTTCTTTAAGATAATTTCAAATGATGCTTTGGAAGGGAAAATGGTGTAAGAAAAATAGCCAAAAATATATATAATCTCCTCTTCTGTGTCACTTTATTTATGGCACCACAACTCACTGATGGCACAGCGCAGAGATTATAAACACAGCACTCAGGGCTTAATCATTCCCATCAGCAGCGATTTCCCTCATCCTCAGATGGCCTTAAATGTTCCATCTTTAAGCTGACACAGCACACACTACCAGAGTGGTGCCTGTTTGTTGAGAAATACAGCCCTTGGCTAAAAAAGAAGTGCTGCTCACCAGCGTGTAACCCCACAATTTATAATAACCAAATGGGACCTACGCAGGGTTGGAAGGGACCTCAAGGATCAGCCAGTTCCAACCCCCCTGCCATGGCCAGGGACACCTCACACTACAGCAGGTTGCTCACAGCCACAGCCAGCCTGGACAAAAAAACCTCCAGGCATGAGGCTTCCACCACCTCCCTGGGCAACCTGTGCCAGTCTCTCACCACCCTGTTGAGGTGGAACTTCCTTGATTTCAGTTAGTGCCCAGTGTCCCTTGTTCTGTCACTGGGCAGCCCTGAGAAGGTCCCAGGGGTTGCTTAGCCTGGAGACCTTATTGCTCTCTACAACTCCCTGAAGGGAGGTTGTATCCAAGTGGGGGTTGGTCTCTTCTCCCAGGCAATCAGCACCAGAACAAGAGGACACAGTCTCAAGCTGTGCCAGGGGAGGTTTAGGCTGGATGTTAGGAAAAGTTCTTCATAGGGAAAGTAATTGCCTATTGGAATGTGCTGCCCAGGGAGGTGGTGGAGTCATCATCCCTGGAGGTGTTTAGGAAGAGACTTGATAGGGTGCTTGGTGCCATGGTTTAGTTGATTAGATGGTGTTGGGTGATAAGTTGGACTCGATGATCTCCAAGGTCTTTTCCAACCTGGTTAATTCTATTCTATTCTATTCTATTCTATTCTATTCTATTCTATTCTATTCTATTCTATTCTATTCTATTCTATTCTATTCCATTCCATTCCATTCCATTCCATTCCATTCCATTCCATTCCATTCCATTCCATGTAAGGCCTCAACAGGGCAGAGCAGTGAATTATAAAAGGTTTCAGAGCAAGATTCAGTAGGACAAGATTTGGCTTAGCTGCATTTGTCCTTCTAAGTCAGCAATGAATCCCTGGCCCTGAATTATTTTGGAGGATCAGGTTTTCCCATAATGTACTTGACTAAGTATAGGCCTGAAGGAGCTTGGGAGGCACTTTTGACAAGGGCTTGTAGTAACATGGTGAGAGGCAATGGGTTTGAGCTGGGAGAGGGGAGATTGAGACTGGAGATGAGAAAGAAATTCTGTACAGTGAGAGTGGAAGAGGTTGCCCAGGGAGGCTGTGGATGGCCCCTCCCTGGAGGTGTTCAAGGCCAGGTTGGATGAAGCCTTGAGCAACCTGGGCTGGTAGATAGTGTCCCTGCCCATGGCAGGGGTTTGGAACTGGATGATCTTTAAGGTCCTTTCCAACCTCAACCATTCTGTGAACCTCTGCATTAAAGCTCACACCCAACTCTGCAGAAGGATGGAAGTGTTTTTCTGGGTGTTTGAGCTGCATTCTAACCTGAATCCTCCTATTCAGCCTCCTTATATTCCCCCCACTGATTGAGTGGCAGTGACAGGTTTGGGGTTGACAGGGTTTAGTCTAATATTTAATCTAGTTTTCAATTAAGTGGGGTTTTTTTTGTTGTTGTTGTTTCTTTGGGAGCTTTTTTTGGGGTGGGGGAGTGGGGAGGGTGCTTGTTTTTTTTCCTTCCACTGCGGAAAATCTTTTGTGCTGACAGAGGCACAGGTGGCTTTGCACAAAGAGATGAAAGATCAGCTCATGGTAATGGTCGTGGATTGCCATGCTCGTGTGAGCTTAGCAGCCTAATGCACAAAAGATGTTCATCTCCCTGGGTGCATCTGCAGCCTGCACCTGCAAGCAGCTGTTGACTTGCTGGCAGCTGCAGCTGCTGTGATCTGCCTGGTATCTGACTTAGGAGCTTTAGTCTCACCGATTTCCAGTGTGGCTCTGCTGATGTAGACAGCTTTAATGGGCAGTTAATGAAACTGCAAATCAAATGTCAGGAAAAATCCTCTTTTTTCCCTAAAATCAAGGGAAGGGAAGGGAAGGGAAGGGAAGGGAAGGGAAGGGAAGGGAAGGGAAGGGAAGGGAAGGGAAGGGAAGGGAAGGGAAGGGAAGGGAAGGGAAGGGAAGGGAAGGGAAGGGAATTAACCAGGTTGGAAAAGACCTTCGAGGTCATCAAGTCCAACCCATCACCCACACAGACTGAAATGACTCTGTGAACAAGATCACAGAGACCCAGAGTCACAGAATGGCAGGGATTGGAAGGGACCTCTGAAGATCTTCCAGTCCAAATCTTCTGCTAAAGCTAGAGGAAATCACAGAGGAATGCATCCAGGTAAGTTTGGAATGCCTAAAGAGATGGAGACTCCACAGCCTTTCTGGGCAGCCTGTTCCAGATCTCTGTGACCCTCACAGTAAAGAAGTTCCTCCACGTGTTGAGGTGGAACCTCCTGTGCCCTAGTTTCCATCCATTGCCCCTTGTCCTATCACAGAACAGAGCCTGTTCCCTCCCTCATGACCCCCAGCCCTCAGATATTTCTAAACATTGATTAAATCCCCTCTCAGCCTTCTCTTCTCTAGACTAAAAAGCCACAGGGCTTGGAACCTCTCCTCATAGGGCACACTGGCTCTTAAAAACCCAAGGTTTCACTTTCAGTAGAGATGTCTAAATTCAGGGTCCAAAAAATGCCAACAGAAGGACTGAAATAAAAGTTGTAGCTTATGCATGCAGAGAGAAATTAAAATGATCAGGGGGTTGGAGCACTTCTGCTACAAGGGCAGGCTGAGGGAGCTGGGGGTGTTCAGCCTGGAGAAAAGAAAGCTCCAGGGAGCCTGCCAGTACCTGAAGGGGGTTACAGGAAGGATGGAGAGAGACTGTTTGCAAAGGCCTGCAGGGATGGGACCAAGGGCAATGGCTTCAAACTAGAGAAGAGCAGATTTAGGTTGGATGTTAGGAAAAAGTTCTTTACTATGAGGGTGGTGAATACTGGAATGGGTTGCCCAGGGAGGTGGTTGAGGCTCTTTCCCTGGAGATATTCAAGGTGAGGCTCAACAGGGCTCTGAGCAACCTCATCTAGTTGGGAATGTCCCTGCTGAGTGTGGAGAGGTCAGACTGGATGAGCTTTGGTGGTCCCTCCCATCCTGAACCATTCTATCATTCTATGATTCTCTGACTCTGTGATTCCATGATTCTAGGATTCCACAATTCTATGATTCCATGATTCTAGGATTCTGTGATTCTGTTCCTGTGTCTAGCTTGTAAAACCCTCTCTAATCTTCCTAGGTTAGGGCCATTATGCAACACCAAATAGTTATTGGTTCATGAATAAAAAGAACACACACCCAGGTACCACACAAGCACAGATGCCAGATGGAACCCCAGCAGTGCACCTTAACATGAGCTGTGCCTCCCTCCACTTCCCTGGAACTCAGTCATTTGCATGTGTGCTTCAAAATGAGATTGTGGAATCACTCTGCTTAGCACTACATTAAAATGTCTGATGAAGCCATGGCTTCCTTTTACTAAATGAAAAGCTTTATTTTTTTGTTGTTCTTTTAACAGGTTATATTTTATGAACTTGAACTTGGATCAGGAAAGGAAGGTCGTTTTCTTACCCCAAAACCAGTATTGTTTTATGCAGCAGGAAACCAAACCAAACCAATATAAAACAAACCAATATAAACCAAACCAATATAAACCAAGCCAAACCAATATAATCCAAACCAATATTAACCAAATCAAAGCAATATAAACCAAACCAATACAAACCAAACTAAACCACACCAATGAAACCAAACCAATATAAATTAAACCAAACCAAAACAATATAAACCAAATCAAACCAAACCAAGCCAAACCAATATAAATCAAACCAAGCCAAACCAATATAAACCAAAGCAAACCAATATTAACCAAATCAAAGCAAACCAATATAAATTAAACCAAACCAATATAAACCAAACCAATATAAACCAATTCAAACCAATATTAACCAAATCAAAGCAAACCAACGTAAATTAAACCAAACCAATATAAACCAAACCAATATAAACCAATTCAAACCAATATTAACCAAATCAAAGCAAACCAATATAAATTAAACCAAACCAATATAAATCAAACCAGTATAAATGAAACCAAACCAATATAAACCTAACCAAATCAATATAAACCAAGCCAAAACAATATAATCCATACCAAACCAATATTAACCAAATCAAAGCAAACCAATATAAATGAAACCAAACCAACATAAGCCAAACCAATATAAACCAATTCAAACCAATATAATCCAAATCAAACCAATATAAGAAAAATAAAACCAAACCAATATAAATCAAACGAATATAAATGAAACCAAACCAATATAAACCTAACCAAATCAATACAAACCAAGCCAAAACAATATAATCCATACCAAACCAATATCAACCAAATCAAGCCAAGACAAACCAATATAAACCAAACCAATATAAACCAAACCAATATAAACCAAATCAAAACAATATAAACCAAATCTAACCAAACCAGTATAAACCAAATCAATATAAATCAAACCAAAATAAACCAAATCAAACCAAACCAATATAAACTAGGCCAAACCAATATAATCCAAACCAATATTAACCAAATCAAACCAACCCAATAGAAACCAAACCAAACTAAACCAATATAAACCAAATCAAACCAAACCAATATAAACCAAACTAAACCAATATAAACCAAATCAAACCAAACCAATATAAACCAAACCACACCAATACAAACCAAATCAAGCCAAACCAACCCAATATAAACCAAACCAATATAAAACAAATCAAACTAAACCAAACCAAACCAATATAAACCAAACCACACCAATATAAACCAAATCAAGCCAAACCAAACAAATATAAACCAAACCAATACAAACCAAATAAATGCAAACCAATATAAACCAAACCAATATAAACCAAATCAAACTAAACCAAACTAAACCAAACCAATATAAGCCAAACCAAACCAATATAAACCAAATCAAACTAAACCAAACTAAACCAAACCAATATAAGCCAAACCAAACCAATGTAAACCAAACCAATATAAACCACATCAAACCAAACCAACCAATATAAAACAAACCAAACCAAACTAAACCAAACCCAACCTATATAAACCAATCCAAAACAATTTAAACCAAATCAAACCAAAACAATACAAACCAAACCAAGCTGATATAAACCAAACCAATATAAACCAATCCAAAACAATTTAAACCAAATCAAACCAAAACAATATAAACCAAACCAAGCTGATATAAACCAAACCAATATAAACCAATCCAAAACAATTCCAACCAAATCAAACCAAAACAATATAAACCAAACCAAGCTGATATAAACCAAACCAATATAAACCAATCCAAAACAATTCCAACCAAATCAAACCAAAACAATATAAACCAAACCAAGCTGATATAAACCAAACCAATATAAAACAAATCAAACCAAACCAGTATAAACCAAACCAATACAAAACAACACAGGACAAAACAAACCCAGGAAGCAACACTCAGAAGGGCAGCAAAGCTTAATATTAGTGCTCTGCCTCTTGTGAATACAGAAGGTGGAATTCCAATTTGCATTTGCATCACTTGGCAAACCCTCTGTAAAAACAAACCCAACACCACCATTCCCTCCACCCCTCTTTCCCCCCCTCATCCCCCCAAATATTTTGTCTAGTTGTATTACCAGAGATCTTTGTCAGAGATCTGTGCTTGAGGTCAAAGAGGCCATTGTGTTGCCTGTGTTCATGAAAGTGTAAATAATCCAACAGCCTGACATGAGGAGAAAGTGCCTCCTTTAGGTTTTGCCAGGTTTTGTTGGGTTTTGGTTTTGTTGGTTTTTTTTTTCTTCCCAAATTGAAGGCAGATGTGGTCAGGGGAACACTCCTGAGGACAGAAGGCAATCTCCAAATGAAGCAGTGGAAGAAGTCCCCTTCCTGTGGCAATATTTTTAATTCAGGCGACATAAAGAGTTGAAATGCATCTCTCTTCAAATCTGTCACAGTGTCACAGTATCAGAGTACATTAGAGGTTGGAAGGGACCTCCAGAGATCAGCCAGTCCAACCCCTCTGCCACAGTAGCATCACCCAGGGAGGTCTGCACAGGAATGCATCCAGGTGGGGTTGGAAAGTCTCCAGAGAAGGAGACTCCACAACCTCTCTGGGCAGTCTGCTCCAGGGCTCTGCCATCCTCACTGCAAAGAAGTTTCTCCTCATGTTGAGCTGAAACCTTCTCTGTTCAAGCTTGAACCTCTTGTTCCTTGTCATATTCCTGTGCACCACCCAAAAGAGCTTGGTCCCCTCCACTTGACACCCACCCCTCACATATTGATAGACATTGATCAGATCCCTTCTCAGCCTTCTCTTCTCCACACTAAAAAGCCCCAGGGCTCTCAGTCTCTCTTCACAGGGGAGATGCTCAAGTGCTCTAAGCATCCTCATGGATCTCCCTTGGACTCTCTCCAGCAGGTCTCTGTCTCTCTTGAACTGGGGAGCCCAGAACTGGACACAGGATTGCAGCTGTGGTCTCAGCAGGGCAGAGCAGAGGGGGAGAAGAACCTCCCTAGCCCTGCTGGCCACACTTTGCTTGCTGCACCCCAGGATGCCATTGGCGCTCTTGGCTACTCGGGCACATTGCTGTCCCATGCAGAACTTGCTGTCCACCAGCACTCCAAGGTCTTTCTCCATGGAGCTGCTCTCCATCGGGGCAGCTCCTAAGCTGTCCTGGTGCCTGCTGTCATTCCTCCCCAGAGGCAGGACCCTGCACTTGTCCTTCTTGAACTCCATGAGGTTTGCCTGCACCCAGCTCTCAGCCTGTCCAGATGTGGCTGGATGGCAGCACAGCCTGACAGGTGCCAGCCTCCCCCCAGTTTGGTATCATCAATGAACTTGCTGAGGGTACTCTCAATCTTTCAGCCCTCTGGCCTGACTCAGTTCCAAGAGGTCCATGGTGAGCATGTTTAGATGATATACAAAATAGAAAACAAATGAAAAGAAGTTGATTTGCCAAAGTGATTGGGGAAAGTGCACCAAAAATGTTCAGGAGCAAAACCATGCAAGGCAAAAATCCCAGAGATAACTCAGGATCAAATATGTGGCTGACCATAGAAGCATGGAATGGGTTGGGTTGGAAGGGACCTTAAAGATCATCTAGTTCCAACAGCCATGCCATAGGCATGGACACCTCCTACTAGACCAGGTTGCTTAAGGACCCATCCTGCCTGGTTTGAAACACTTCCAGGATTGCAGCCTTCACAGCTTCTCTGGGCAGAGCCTCACCACCCTTATGGGGCAGAATTTCTTCCTAATATTCAATCTAATTGGAGCTTCTTCCAGTTCGAAGCCATCACCCCCTAGTCCTGTTACTCCACACCCTCGTGATAATCCTTCTCCAGCTCTCCTGTAGGCCTCTTCAGGTACTGGCAGGCTGCTCTAAGGTCTCTCCACAGCTTTCTCTTTTCCAGGCTGAACAACTCCATGCTAGTGACCTTCTTTTTCTCTACACATTGTTAGGGTTGAAGCCCTCAATATAGGAAGGACATGGACCTGATGGAGCAGGTCCTGAGGAGGGCCTCGAAAATGATCAGGGGCTTGGAAAACCTCTGCTACAAGCCTAGGGAGCTGGGGGTGTTCAGCCTGGAGAAAAGAAGAGGGAGACCTAATAGCAGCCTGCCAGTACCTGAAGGGGGCTACAGAAAGGATGGAGAGAGACTGTTTGCAAAGGCCTGCAGGGACAGGACCAAGGGCAGAGGTTCCTTCCAAACCCCAGCACTGTGTGTTTCTGTGATTCTGTGACTCTGTGGTTCACTGAATTACCTTAATAGAATCATAGAATTGTCAGGGTTGGAAGGGACCTCAAGGCTCAGCCAGTTCAAACTCCCCTGCCATGGCCAGGGACACCTCACACTACAGCAGCTTGCTCACAGCCACAGCCAGCCTGGCTGCAAACACCTCCAGGCAGGAGGCTTCCACCACCTCCCTGGGCAACCTGTGCCAGTCTCTCACCACCCTCATGGGGAACAACTTCTTCCAAACATCCAATCTCAATCTACCCATTTCTAGTTTTGCTCCATCCCCCCCAGTCCTATCACTACCTGGCACCCTAAAAAGTCCCTCCCCAGCTTTCTTGGAGCCCCCTTCAGATACTGGAAGGCCACAAGAAGGTCTCCTCAGAGCCTTCTCTTCTCCAGACTGAACAACCCCAACTCCCTCAGTCTGTCTCTGTAGCAGAGCAGCTCCAGCCCTCTGCTCATCCTCGTGGCCCTTCTCTGGACACCTTCCAGCACCTCCAGATCCTTCCTGTGCTAGGGGCTCCAGAACTGGACACAGAGCTCCAGCTGTGGTGTCCCCAGAGTAGAGCTGAGTGCGAGAATTACCTCCATTGACCTGCTGGCCACACTTCTCTTGCTGCAGCCCAGGCTCTGGTTGACAGCTACTTAATCTGAGTGGTGTTTTAAGATCAGAATTATTCAAATAAATGTTTTTTTAAGTTTATTTGACTACTTTGCCTAAGGACAAAGCCAAACTATCCCACATTGTTAACAAGCTTCTTTTACTCAGTCTAAAGCATTTGGGAACAGAACATGAAATCATATTAGAAATGAGAGGAACTTGACCAAAGTACCAAGAGAGTTAACAAGCTCTTCCTAAAGTGGGAAGAAGCCCTCTGTAGATAGAGGATTATTTCCCCTGGGTCCTAGTGTCATATATCATAGGGTTGAGATGAAGTTCAAAGTCAGATAAAGTCAATATCTTTGACCTTCTCTTAGCAAAACAAACACTGATGGTGAGCAGCAGTAACAGCTCCATAGCAATGAATGTTTTTCTTAAAAGATAGAGTCAGGGACTCTGCTTTCCCTCCATTTCTGAGGGTTGCTTTTTTCCTCTGCTGGTGGTGTTGGGCTGACTGTGGGGCTCAATGATCTTAGAAACATGGAATTGTCAGGGTTGGAAGGAACCTCAAGGATCATCTACTTCCAACCCCCCTGATACGGGCAGGGACACCTCACTCTGCATCAGGTTGCTCACAGCCACATCCAGCCTGGCTGCAAACACCTCCAGGCAGGAGGCTTCCACCACCTCCCTGGGCAACCTGTGCCAGGCTCTCACCACCCTCATGGGGAACAACTTCTTCCCAATATCCAATCTCAATCTATCAATTTCTGGCTTTCTTCCATTCCCCCCAGTCCTATCACTCCCTGACACCCTCAAAAGTCCCTCCCCAACTTTTTTGTAGCCCCCTTCAGATACTGGAAGGCCACAAGAAGGTCTCCTGGGAGCATTCTCTTCTCCAGACTGAACAACCCCAACTCCCTCTCTGTCTCCATAGCAGAGCAGCTCCAGCCCTCTGCTCATCCTCATGGCCCTTCTCTGGACACCTTCCAGTACCTCCAGATCCTTCCTGTCCTAGGGGCTCCAGAACTGGACACAGAGCTCCAGGTGTGGTCTCAGCAGAGTGGAGCAGAGGGGGAGAATCCCCTCCCTGGCCCTGCTAGCCACACATCTCTTCATGCAGCCCAGGAAGCCCTTAGAGGTCTTTTCCAACCTTAATGGCTCTAGGATTCAACCCTAGGCCTTAATAGTTTTCTGCTTAGTGCAAAGAGAAGAGAAAGAAAAAAAAGACAGAAGAATATCTGGAGACACAGGTTTGGACTTCAGCCTGAAGCTGTAAGCAGTAAGCTACTTGCCTAGAGTCACAAGGAATTTCAGCAGCTGATCCAGAAATTGATGCTACATTTTCTGCTTCCAATACAGTGAACTGGTCATGAAACCATAATGCCTTCAAAGTAAATATTTAGAAACTTTTTCAAGCTCAAATTCAATTTCCTTAAGCAAAGTTCTTTGGGGCATGTTCAGGTCAAACGTAATTTAGAAGGGTGGTTGTATTTTTTTGGTCACAGAAGATGAAGGAAGATGAATCCTCTGGAAGGCAAGGAAAACAGAGCAGAAAATAAGCACTCAGTCTTCAAAGGTGGTGTCATGTCTTCAATACTGCTATGATGCCAATGGCTTCCTGGCTTGGATCAGGAAAAGGGTGGGCAGCAGGGACAAGGAGGTGGTCATCCCCCTGTGCTCAGCACTGGAGCCTGTCCAGAGGATGGCAACGAGGCTGGAGAAGGACCTGGAGCACCTGGGTTATGAGGAGGGGCTGAGGGAGCTGGGGGCATTCAGGCTGGAGAAAAGGAGGCTGAGGGGAGACCTCATTGCTCTCTACAGCTCCCTGAAGGGAGGTTGGAGTGAGGAGAGGGCAGCCTCTGCTCCTTGGTGGCAAGAGACATAGAATAGAATCATAGAATTATAGAATCAATAAGGTTGGAAAAGACCTCAGAGAACATCAAGTCCAACCTGTCACTCAATACCTCATGACTACTAAAGCATGGCTCCAAGTGCCACATCCAATCCCCTCTTGAAACCTCCAGGGATGGTGACTCCACCACCTCCCTGGGCAGCAGATTCCAATGGCCAATTCCTCTTTCTGGGAAGAACTTTCTCCTCACCTCCAGCCTAAACTTCCCCTGGCACAGCTTGAGACTGTCTCCTCTTGTTCTAGTGCTGGCTGCCTGGGAGAAGAGACCAACCCCCTTCTGGCTGCAACCTCCCTTCAGGGAGTTGGAGAGAGCAAGAAGGTCTCCTCTGAGCCTCCTCTTCTCCAGGCTAAGCAACCCCAGCTCCCTCAGCCTCTCCTCACAGGGCTGTGCTCCAGACCCCTCCCCAGCCTCATTGCCCTTCTCTGGACACATTCAAGTGTCTCAATGTCCTTCTTCAATTGAGGAGCCCAGAACTGGACACAGGACTCAAGGTGTGGCCTAACCAGTGCTAAGCACAGGGCAGAATGACTTCCCTGCTGCTGCTGGCTACACTATTCTTGATGCAGGCCAGGATGCCATTGGCCTTCTTGGCCATCTGGGCACACTGCTGGCTCATATTCAGCTGCTGTCAATTGAAGGCCCCAGAACTGGACACAGGAGCAGAGGAAATGGTTCCAAGCTGCACCAGAAGAGGTTCAGGCTGGATGCTAGGAAGTATTTCTTCCCAGAGAGGGTTCTCAGCCATTGGCATGGTCTGTCCAGGACAGTGGAGGTGTTTAAGCAGTGTGTGGACCTGGTGCTTGGGGACATGGTTTAGGGCTGACCCTAAACTGGGTCAAGGATGTGACTGGATGAGCTTGGAGATCTCTTCCAAAAGAAAATAAAAAAAAAGAGAGAAATATTAAAAGTGTTGAAAATGACACAATGCTAGAATCTGAACCTGATTTGCAGGTGACAGATGTTGAACCCTCACTCAGCTATTATTCTTTTTCACTTGAGCACTCTTCAAAGGCTGAAAAATAGATGCTTCAGTCCAGCAGAAATGAAACATGAACTTCTGCCCTTGGAGTGAGAAGTGTTGCTTTATTGAGTCCTGGGATACACTGGATTTTCAAATGCATTTTTGATTATAAAGATGCTTAAAGCACCATATAAAGAGAAGACAATTATCAAAGAGCTTTTTGTGTGAGAGCACACAAAAAGATGCTTAGGCTTGGGTTGAAAAGGACCTGAAAGAACATCTAGTTCCAACCCCCATGCCATTTTCAGGGATACCTCCTACTAAGCCAGGGGGTTCAAGGCTCCATACTACCTACCCTTGAACAATTCCAGGCTTGGAGTTTCCATAACTGGTTAGGCCACACCTTGAGTCTTGTGTCCAGTTCTAGGCTCTTCAGTTTAAGAAAGACATTGAGACACTTGAATGTGTCCAGAGAAGGGCAAGGAGGCTGGGGAGGGGTCTGGAGCACAGCCCTGTGAGGAGAGGCTGAGGGAGCTGGGCTTGCTTAGCCTGGAGAAGAGGAGGCTCAGGGGAGACCTTATTGCTCTCTACTGTTTCCTGAAGGGAGGTTGTATCCAGGTGGGGGTTGGTCTCTTCTCCCAGGCAGCCAGCACCAGAACAAGAGGACACAGTCTCAAGCTGTGCCAGGGGAAGTTTAGGCTGGAGGTGAAGAGAAAGTTCTTCCCAGGAAGAGGAATTGGCCTTTGGAATGTGCTGCCCAGGGAGGTGGTGGAGTCACCATCACTGAAGGTGTTCAAAAAGGATTGGATGTGACACTTGAAGCTGTGATTTAGTTGTCATGAGTTATTGGGTGATAGGCTGGACTTCATGATGTTTGAGGTCTTTTCTATCCTTATTGATTCTATGATTCTAACTTCTCTGAGCAACATTTCCAGCATCTCAGCACCCTCAAAGGGAAGAATTTCTTCCTGATGTCTCATCTAAATCAGAGTGAGCTCACGAGGCAAGCACTGCAGACACTAATGCTTAGGGAGACTTTGGGTTGTAATTTCCCCCTCCCAGGAAGATAAGCACTGATGTGGTTATCCTTTTTCATTGCTCTGGGTCTGAGGAGATTCCTAAGTGAATGCTCAGAGCAGTGAAAAATGACACAAGAACCATAAGAAAGTCTGAACATTAGAATCATAGAGACACAGAATCATAGAATCCCAGAATCATAGAATCTTAGAATCATAGAATCACAGTATCAAAGAATGGTCTGGGTTGGAAGGGATCTCCAAAGGTCATCCAGTCCAACCCCCTCTGCAGTCAGCAGGGACATCCTCAACTAGACCAGGCTGCCCAGAGCCCTGTTGAGTCTGGGCCCAAGTCCGGAAAACGTATGCCTCATGTCACAGCCACACTCGGCCTCCTCAATTCTTAGCCCTTCTGTTTCCCTTCTCTGTGGCCAGTGGTTGCTGCTGATGTATTAGTGAGAAGAACTCTGCTTTTATCAGTGCCTCAGAGTGTGCTAATTACCTCATTTCTAAGAAATGTTGTGTTATGCCTGGCACAGCTCTTCAGCATCCACTCTACTCAGCAGTAATTTCTTGGCCAAGCAGAGTCCTCGCTATGTGTAATTAGCATTTCCTCCCATTACAAATAATTGTTCCTCATTTTCTGCTAATTCTTTTCTAGGGCTGTTGATACCTCTCCAGGAACAATAGACAAACCTGAGCAAATTGTTTCAGGAGCCTGCCATTGGCCAATTTTGTTATCGTTGCAACCCAATCCTGTGCCATTAGCTCCACAGAGTATTAAGAGCATTAATGCTTGTGCTTGGTGGAAGTTGGGAAATGCAGGGCAAGTGTTTAATGCTGAGAGTAAGGTTATCCATACTGTATTTGATCTCTCTTCTTGGTATAAAAGCTTTAATTCCTGGATGGGAGTTGTATATACAAGATATGTTGATCTATTGGAGAGAATCCAGCCTGAGATGAAGACACCAAAAGGAAGTGTTTGTATGGAAGCTGAGTGCTCAAGCCCCCAGTGTAGTCACCAAAGATATGGTCAAGACACAGGTTGGAAGAGTTGTTCAAGCAACCTGCCAAGGTGAGTGTCTGATGCAACTTGAGAGGTCCTCATCTGATCACCTCATGTACTTCAAAAAAGCACAGATCTCTTTAAGCTCTACATCACAGGATAGAGTCCTAGAGGAGCAGTTTAGGCTGGAAGGGACCTTTCAAGGCCTTATAGTCCAACCACCCTGCAGTCAGCAGGGAAATCTGAGCAAAGCCTTCAACACTGTCCCGCACCACATCCTGGTCTCCAGGCTGGTGACACATGGGTGTGATGGGTGACCACTAGATGGATACAGAACTGGCTTGATGGCCGCACCCAAAGAGTGGCTGTCAATGGCTCCATGTCCCAGTGGAGGCCAGGGACAAGCGGAGTCCCTCAGGGATCAGTCCTGGCACCAGGCTTGTTCAACATCTTTGTGGGTGCCATGGACAGTGGCATTGAGTGCACCCTCAGCAAGTTTGCTGATGACACCAAGCTGTGTGGTGCAGCAGACAGGCTGGAGGGAAGGGAGGCCATCCAGAGGGACCTGGACAGGCTGGAGAGGTGGGCACAAGCCAACCTCAGGAGGTTCAACAAGATCAAGTGCAGGGTCCTGCAGCTGGGTAGAGGCAATCCCAGGCACAAATCCAGGCTGGGCAGGGACTGGCTGGAAAGCAGCCCTGAGGAGAGAGACTTGGGGGTGTTGGTGGAGGAGAGGCTCAACAGGAGCTCTCAGTGTGCACTTGCAGCCCAGAAAGCAAATCAGATCCTGGGCTGCATCAGGAGAAGTGTGGCCAGCAGGACAAAGGAGGTGATTCTCCCCCTCTGCTCAGCTCTGGTGAGACCCCACCTGGAGTACTGCCTCCAGTTCTGGAGCCCCTATTACAAGAGGGATGTGGAGGTGCTGGAAGGTGTCCAGGGAAGGGCCAGGAGGATGATCATAGGGCTGGAGCACCTCTCCTGTGAGGACAGACTGAAGGAGTTGGGGCTGTTCAGTCTGGAGAAGAGAAGGCTCTGAGGAGACCTTCTTGTGGCCTTCCAGTATCTGAAGTGAGCTACAAAAAGGCTGGGGAGGGACTTTTGAAGGTGTCAGGGAGTGATAGGACTGGGGGGGATGGAACAAAACTAGAAATGGGTAGATTGAGATTGGTTATGAGGAAGAAGTTCTTCCCCATGAGGGTGGTGAGAGCCTGGCACAGGTTGCCCAGGGAGGTGGTGGAAGCCTCCTGCCTGGAGGTGTTTGCAGCCAGGCTGGCTGTGAGCAATCTGCTGTAGTGTGAGGTGTCCCTGCCCATGACAGGGGGGTTGGAACTGGCTGATCCTTGAGGTGCCTTCCAATCCTGACAATTCTATGATTCTAAGATGTTTTTCAGGAGTTAAGATAACTCCTTGCACACTCAGAATCTTAAACTGAAGACTCCCACTCTAGGCCCCAGTGGCTTATTTCAGACTTCACCTATGACAGTGCTGACGCTTCTGTCACCACCCTGCCAGAGGGAGGTAAATATTGCCCAAGACCTCCTCAATGAAGATGTTGTTTCCCATTCTCATTTCACTTCCTTTTCTTTTTTGTCCTTAATGTAGAGTTGGAAACCTATCTTCTTCCCCAGTTGGAAACCAATCTTCTTTCCCAGCATGACCCAGAGGTAGCAGTTGATCTATAATCTACAACCTGGTAGAGCTCAGATCAAGATACTGCTTGCTGCATGATTCTTGAGTAATTGAGTAACTATAGGTATGCTACTTAGCTTCTCAGTGCTTCATTGTCTCTGTATGATGGCTATCAGTGTGATGAAGCATCAAAAAGAAAAGGAAAAATACCAAAATATGTGCAACTTTTTGGTCATTTGTCTGTCTGGAGATATAGAACAGGGAAAGGAAAAATAAAAGCACTTTGGGTTCTATTTTATGAACAAATTCTATGGCTTAAAGTCATAATGTCAACTGTATCTGCAATACCAAGCAGGTATTTACTCTGCTCTGGTGAGACCTCACATGGAGTCTGGGTCTGGAGCCCTCAATATAGGAAGGACATGAACCTGATGGAGAGGGTCCAGAGGAGGGCCACAAAAATGATGAGGGGCTTGGAGCATCTCTGCTGTGAGGACAGGCTGAGGGAGCTGGCAGGGTTCAGCCTGGAGAAGAGAAGGCTCCAGGGAGACCTAATAGCAGCCTACCAGTACCTGAAGGGGGCTACAGGAAGGCTGCAGAGAGACTGTTTGCAAAGGCCTGCAGGGACAGGATGAGGGGCAATGGCTTCAAACTAGAGCAGAGCAGATTTAGATTGGATGCTAGGAAGAAGGTCATTACCATGAGGGTGGTGGAACACTGGAACATGTTTCCCAGGGTGGTGGTTGAGGCTTCTTCCCCGGAGATACTCAAGATGATGCTCAACAGGGCTCTGTGCAGCCTGATCTAGTTGAGGATGTCCCTGATGAGTGCAGAGGGGGTTGGACTGGATGAGCTTCGGAGGTCCCTTCCAACCCAGACCATTCTATCTTTCTATGATTCTATTTTTCTGTGATTCTATGATTTTATGATTCTATGATTCCAAGACTCCAAGATTCTAAGATTCTGTGATTCTAAGAGTCTAAGAGTCTAAGATTCTATGATTCTATGATTCTATTTTTCTGTGATTCTAGGCTTCTATGATTCTAAGATTCTATGATTGTAAGATTCTGTGACTCTACGAGTCTAAGATTCTGTGATTCTAAGAGTCTAAGATTCTATGATTCTATTTTTCTGTGGTTCTAAGATTCTATGATTCTGAGATTCTACTTCTAAATGTTTCAGGCTTCATTGTCGAATGTTAGCAGCCAGCACAAAGCTAATTTGGTGTAAGTGCACTGTCCTGAAACGTTGGCTTCTGCACAGTCATAATTCATTTACTAAAATAAAGGTCAGTCAAAATGATGGAGCTCCTGCTACTGTGTTGAGTAATGGATGATTAGAATTGGTATTGTTAATCCAAGGCATACACTGCAGAAGAACTCTTAAGTGCTGTGAGTCACCACTCCTGTTGTGCAATGAAGACAGAGTCGGTGTATTTCATAAACGTCTCTCCTGTTCTCTTTCACCCATGCCTCTGTACAGCCTGTCTTCCAACTCAGATCTAGATCTTATGCTAATACATTGTCTTGCCATTGCTGCTCTCTTTTTTTTCCCTGTGGCTGTTGTTTTTCCCTGTGCTTGAACACCATTTCTGTGAAAAAGTAGGCATTTCCTGGCCGGCCTGAACAGTCCACTCCGTTTCCTAGAACTCAGAGAGCCTTTCAAAAGATAAACGGAGTTATTTTTCTTTCTTAGTTTCTTCTGCATTCTTTCTCCTTCTTGATTGTATAAATTTCTTGGTTGCTAACATTTGCCAAGGTTAAGTACAAGAATTATTGCTTTTTCTTTCCTCCCCCCAGGCTGCTCAGTAACCATGTGGTGGTTGCCTTGGCTGGCACGTTGTGCTCTTAATTGGGTTTGCAGATATTTTGCCTCACCAACTTGTATCTCTATGTCTTTCCTGAGTGGGCTGAAGAGTCAGGAAATAGTTCTTTGCAGATGGCTCCACTCACCTCTCATTTTTCTCCTTACAAGACTGCAAACACCTGTGATGCTTCTTGCCTTCATCCTTCTTCATTTTATCCATTTCTCTCTTTGGTGTGGACCTTCATGAGGACCGTAGTGTGGCTTCACTGGTCTTGCTTGTTTATTTTCACTGCACTGCCTCATTTCTTTCAGAAGAAAACTGAATGCTCATACCTCTATGGCTGTCTTACATCAGAATCACAGAACCACAGAATCAACCAGGTTGGAAAAGACCTCAGAGATCACCAAGTCCAACCTATTACCTAATACCTAACACCTCCTTACAACAAAACCATGGCTCCAAGTGCCACATCCAATCCCCTCTTGAACACCTCCAGGGATGGGGACTCCACCACCTCCCTGGGCAACACATTCCAATGGCTAACAACTCTCTCTGGGAAGAACTTTCTCCTCACCTTCAGCCTAAAACTCTCCTGGTACAGCTTGAGACTGTGTCCTCTTGTTCTGGTGCTGGCTGCCTGGGAGAAGAGACCAACCCCCACCTGGCTACAACCTCCCTTCAGGAAACAGTAGACAGCAAGAAGGTCTCCTCTGAGCCTCCTCTTCTCCAGGCTAAGCAACCCCAGCTCCCTCAGCCTCTCCTCACAGGGCTGTGCTCCAGATCTCTCCCCAGCCTTGTTGCCCATCTCTGGACACATTCAAGTGTCTCAATGTCCTTCTTAAATTGAGGAACCCAGAACTGGACACAGTACTCAAGGTGTGGCCTAAACAGTGCTGAGCACAGGGCACAATGACTTCCCTGCTCCTGCTGGCCACACTATTGCTGATGCAGGCCAGGATGCCATTGGCCTGCTTGGCCAGCTGGGCACACTGCTGGCTCATGTTCAGCTGCTGTCAACCAGTATCCCCATATCCTTTCTGCCTGGCTGCTCTCCAGCCACTCTGACCCCAGCCTGTAGCTCTGCATGGGGTTGCTGTGGCCAAAGTGCAGCACCCAGCACTTGGACTTGTTCAGTGCCATCATGTTGGACTCTGCCCAGGTATCTTGGTTGTCAAGCTTGAGAGTTCCTGTTGCTCTTTCACTCTTTGCCACTGAACTGAGTACAACAGGCTTGGGTCATGGCACTCTCACAGCTTAAAGACTTCCATGTTCACCACAGAATTGTTGCTGTTGTGCTTGGTGCTGCTGCTCAGAACCTCTTTTTCTACGTTCAGATGAGAGGTTACACTGACTGCCAGTGAGACATGGAAACAAATAATTAGGCAATGACCACAAGTTATGGAAATAGAAGCAGTCTCACAAGCTGGCCCATTCTTAGGGAAGCACAGCTCAGTTTTGCAGCTGGGAATGTTGTATTTTACAACCTTCTCTTGCACATCCTAACTGTTCTGCGTAGGGCCCTGTGTCATAACAGGCTCCAGCTCCTGCCACAGGCTGAGTATGAGGAAACAATTACAGCAATCTTAAATGTGACTAACTGGTAAAAATCTACCTTCTGAACTTCCTGAGGTGTTACCCGGCTGCCTTCTTCTCTGGGATGATTTATTGCTGTTCAGATGAAATCAAAGCAGCTCAAAAGGAGATGAGAATCCTCCCCATTGTGTTGAAACAATAGGAGGACAGCTCTTGCCATTAAGATAAACAATTATGCACTTCATTTGAGGAGAGAGAAAATTGGGGAGGGGGTGGGGGGGGATACAAATCATCCATCATCTAGTCCTGCAAAGACAAATGATGTGTTAAAGTTTCCTGTACCGTCATGCAAAGGAATACCTGCGGCTGCATGGTGAGCAGCAGCTTGGGACATGCTGGGCAGTAGACCTGGCAACAGAGCTAAGTGATGATACTTGGTGCCTACTTAACCACCTCTCATCACAAGCTGCGCTATCAAACCCCTCGTTATTGGAGCCTTACAACACGTCTGCAGAAGACAATTCCACCATTGTAGCGATTGCACAGGGAGATTAAACGGCTGGGGTTAGGCCACACAGCGAGTGAGCAGCAGAGCCAAAAGGAGAGCGTGAGTGTTGGCTTCCAGCCCCCTGCTCTAACTACCGGACTTAGCTGCCTTAATACTTAATTCCCATATTGCTTCTCTAAATGCAGCTACTGGAAACGTCGGAGAGCCCTCGACGGGCTTTGGTGTAATACCAAACCAGTTGTGCTTCTCTCTGCCGGCTCCTTTAAGATGTCACAAAACACTGCAATGACTTTTCTTTCTTTTTATTATTTTTTTTTTCCCTCTCCAAGGGCCTCATTTTATGAGTTGCCCCAGGTTGCCGAGCCCCGGTGGGGGATCAGCCTGACATTGTGCTGCTCACATCCCCTGGCCCCAGAACACAATTGCTGGCTGCTGCTGCCTCTCTCTGCTAAGCTTTCGTCATGGCCTCAGCCTTATGCCCTCAGCTCTGCTGTCTGAGAAGCTGGACCATTCTGTGCTCAGAGCGTTCCAGCTATATGCTGCTTAACGGGAACCAGATGTCTCCCAGGCACCGGCCAGAGCTTTCTGTCCTGTCGCTCCCTTAGCTTCTCCCGGGCAGACCCCCAGGTAACCGAGACCGGCCAGCCGCGACCTGCCCGGAGTTTGCTGCCGGGTGCTCCGGGGGTGAGCAGGCGGAGGGAGGAGGCGAAAGGGAAGGGAAGCGGGCTGCGGGCCGGCGAGGAGGGAGGAGCGGCAGCCCGCCCTGCTCGACGATGGATGGACGCCACTCGCCTGCCCTGCCGCTGCCAGCCGGGCTCCGAGGGACACCTCCCGGCTCGCCGGGGCCCGCGCCCCACGGCGCAACACAGCGCGGAACGAGCCGGGGCGAGGAAGGGAGCGGGGGGACGGCGCTGCATGGGTTCCGTTTCCTGAGGTTGCAAACTTTCTGTGCTTCGCTCGGCTCCGGGGCCGCTCCGAGAGCTGCCTACCTTTGCCAAGCCAGAGTGATGCTCGTGAAATGAGGTGGGGAAGCGGTTGGGGGGGAGGGGAAACGACTGTGGAGAAAAACAAAGGTCGGACGTAGCGGATAAAGAGTCTCGCCGGTCGCCTCTTTGTAGTAGAGAACCTGGAGGTGTGACTGAAGAGCCAAACCACCTACACCCCAGGGATGCCACCCAATCGCTGCCTGTGTGCCGTGCAGAACTCCTCCCCTCTGGCTTGGCTGAGCGGAGACCTTCGGAGAAGCTGCCTGCTCTGGCTTCTACAGACTGTAACATATAAAAGCTGTTAGCAGCTCCCGTGGCCAGAAGCTTCAAAAGCAGCAGAGATTTGTTCTTGCTGGGGGGTTGTAATAAGAGACACTCCTTCACAAAGGTCCATGCCATCACATAGGAGAGTGCTGTAGATACTGGGAGAACAATAGGCTGTGGTTGTGGTTTTCTTTCTTATTTCTCTTGCTATTATCCAGAGGTAAGCCGTTCAGCTCACTCAGTTCGCTTTGCATGCAGCTTTAGCACTGCTCCTCACATGTGGTTGAAGCTAAGATTTGAATGCTGTCTCTCTGAGATGTCCTGCTGTCATGCTTTCTGTGCTGCCTTTTGCCTCCTGGTTTCTCTGTGCCACACTGTGTCACAAGGATCCATGCCTGGGAGGCAGGCAGAGGCTAGGATGGATTTTTTTTCCTTTTCGGAGTGGGGGTGGGAAATGTGCTGGGAGGTTTCTTGCAGCCTCCCCATTTCAGCCTCAGAGTGTGGTTTATGGGGTGATCTGGTGTGACAGCACTGTAGCTATTTCAGGAGCACCAGCTCTGGCCATGTAACTGATGGTGTGAGGATGCTGCTTCACTCGGTGTGCTTACAGCAAGGACACCTCCTCACTCCCTGTGATTACTGAAGGTTGCTCGGTAACACATCGCCCTGCCCGGATCGCTTTTATGGCTGAGCTGACAGGCAGATTCCTCTTTCTGCTCACAGCCTGTCAACGAGCCGTGCCTTGCTACCCAGGTGCACAGCGTCACATCTTTGACATCTTCTCTTCTACAGATCTGGTGCCTCCTGCCCTGGCTTGGTGCAGGGTACCTCTGTGGCCTGCCCTTCTCCCTTGGCTCCAAAATGACAGCGATTGCCGCAGTCAGCTGCGCGTTCTTCTTTTCCCTTCTCTGTGAAACAAGTGCATTCGTGGTACCCAATTCCACCGACCTGCCCCTGGCAGAGAAGAATTTCACTGAGGTGGAGGTGGCTTTGACAGCTCCCCTGGACTCTGCCAGCATGCCCAAGGCCAGGCGGAAGCGCTACATCTCGCAGAGCGACATGATTGCCATCCTCGATTACCACAACCAGGTCAGAGGCAAAGTCTTCCCACCTGCTTCCAACATGGAATACATGGTAAGTGAACTTTCTTTAGTCCCCAGCAAAACAAGCCCTGAGCCTGTGATTTCACTTTTCTCCAGCACTTTGGGAGGGTTTAGTTAAGCAGATAATTGGCTTCTAGCTCTTGCTGCTGACCAAAAAATGTTCTGTCCTTCCGTTTTTTATTGCAAGTTGCAGTAACTTAAGGAAGGAAAAGCTCAGTACTGAACTCTGAACCTTTTGCTTGCCCTGCTGAATGTTCCTTTCTGTGAGCAGACCCAGTGAAGCTTCTGGGACCCAAAGTAAAGGAGGTTGTGAGTTAACTGCTTGTTGGCCTGAGGCACAGGATGTGACCACAACATGGGATCACAGCCTTTAAAGTGCTAACCCTTAGCAGCCCCGTTGCTTTTGTGGAGTACACTGGAAGCCATTGCTCTGATGTGTGCAAAAACAAAGCCAGTGACCACTTGTCATTTCTCTCACCCACAATACATTTTGGAGGCTCCACTTCGCATTTCCCTCACCCACAATACTTGGAGGCTCTGTGGTGAGACTGTGCTTGCAGAGCTGTTCCTCTGATGCACTGCTTGTCTCCTGCTCATGTGTTTTACCTGCTTGCATGTTGCTGTGTGCACCTAATGCTTTCCTGATTTATTTTTGATTCCATCAGACAGTGCTGCTTTTAAATGCTGCTCTAGCATGGAGGGTTTCAGTCTGCTCAAAATGTTGTGTTTGTGGCTTTTCCCCTTATTGGTAGGTCCTCCTGACGTGAGCTATCTGTTCCTGCAGGTATGATAGAAGTTATTAATTCCCTGTGACTTCATACTTGGCCCCGGGAGCTGAAGCAGCATGTTTGCTATTTTGTGTGCCAGCTTTTGAATGCATTCATTCTGTGGAGCTCTCATGTTAAACATAGACTGGCCAGGCAAAAATTGTTTTGCCTTCTGAGTAAGCTATTCAGGGTTTTGAAAGCACAGACAAGTGGTGCCAGAAGTCGCAGCACTTCTTGTCTGACAACAGACGGTTAACAAGGTCTGAGAAACAGGACACCATCAGCCTGACATGTAAAAAGGGGGCTTATTGTAGTAACAACTCCTCCTTGTTAGCAGCTAGTGACTAACGATTTGGACATCTTTTTTTATCACAGCTGTTACCTAAAACCTGGCTCTGATCATACAATCTGCTTAGCACACCCCAGCAGCACCTCAAAATGCTGAGTGCGCTCGAAACGTGGCAGGGGGGCAGCCTGTGGCCATCCCATAGGCTGAGTTTGAAGCTTGGTTGAGTGGAAAGGTCAGAGACAAGAAAAAACAGAGAGGTTAGAAGTCAGGCTCAGTCATCATTTTCATTGCTCTGCTCTCCACTGACATTTCCTTTGATTCTGCATAAATAAACTTTGTTGTAATGTCTGAGGGAATGGCAGCCTACCATGCCCTTGCTTGGCTTGTGTGCTTTAGAAATGTGCTCCCACAGCTTGCTTAAGCCAAGCCAGCACCCTGACCTATTCCCAAGAGTTCTGAGAGACCAGTGTTCTTGAGTTCTTCTTTGAATTCCCCTTTGGATGACTTCATGTGTATAAACCACCCAGGTTTTACCGGTAGGGGCAGGAGATTCTGCTGCAGCTTTGCTCTGCAGAGAGGCTGTGAAAGGTTTAACACAAATGATGACACCAAGTTGGGTGGAGTGGGTCGGGAGGCACTACAGCGGGACTTGGGTAGGTTGGATCCATGGCCAGTGTTAACAGGATGAGCTTCAACAAGGCCAAGTGCCAGGTCCTGCACTTGGGGCACAACAACCCCAAGCAATGCTCCAGGCCTGGGGCAGTGTGACTGGAAACTGCCTGGCAGAAAGGCACCTGGGGATGCTAATGGACAAGGGGCTGAACAGGAGCCAGCAGTGTGCCCAGGTGGCCAAGAAAGCCAAAGGCATCCTGGCTGGGATCAGCAATGCTGTGTCCAGCTGGAGCAGGGAGCTGATTGTCCTCTTGTACTCAGCTCTGGGGAGGCCATGCCTGGAATCTTGTGTCCAGGTTTGGGCACCTCAACACAGGAGAGCTGTGGAGGTGCTGGAGCCAGGGCAGAGGAGGGCAAGGAAGCTGTGAAGGGCCTGGAGAAGAAATGTGAAGAGCAACTGAAGGAGCTGGGGATGGTTAGTGTGAAAGAGAGGAGGCTGAGGGGAGACCTCATTGCTGTCTACAACTCCCTGAAAGGACCTTGTGGAGAGGCTGCTGCTGGTCTCTTCTCACAGGTAATTAGTGATAGAGCAAGAGGGAATGGCCTCAAGCTGTGACTGGGGAGGTTTAGACTGGACAGTAGGAAAACCTTTTTCCCATCAAGAGTGGTCAGGCACTGGAATGAGCTGCCCAGGGAGGTGGTGGAGTCCTCAAGCCTGGATGTGTTTGCAGGTGGTTTGGCTGTGGTGCTTGGGGCTCTGGTTTAGGGGTGACCCTTGCAGAGCAGGGTTAATGGTTGGACTTGGTGATCCTGAGGGATTTTCCCAACCTGAATGCTTCTGTGATTCTGTGAAAATCAAGACTGAAACCATGCTCTTCATGCCATTGCTTTTACCAGTACCAACTAGCAAAAGGAGGTATCTGTGTCCCTATCAGCATCAGGTCTAAGGCTTTGTTTCATGCTTGGTTTCCCAGTCTTAAAGTACTTTGTGACTTCACGCTGTGCAGTTCAGAGCAGCATCTCAAGCTATGCAGGCAATGATTTTGGTTAGAAAAGCCCTTTAAGATCATCAAGTTCAACCAACTCTACTAAGAGTGGTGCTATAACCATGTCCCTCAGCACCATACCTCTGTGTGTGTAGATCCAAAGTGCAACTTCAACTTGGACCCCAAGTGGAAGCCAAGCCCTTTGGCACCAATTCCCTTTCACAATTTAGTCTTTGTGTGTCCTGTGTAACTTTACAGAGATAAAAGCCCAGTGAGTAACATCACACAGAGCTTGCTCTTCTGTCTGGCCTGTCAGCTTTTTATCCCTGTCACTACAGAGAGACTTTGGTAGGAAGGTCTTGAAGATGACATGGCGCTGTGAGCCATACCAAGACTGGAGCCCCCTCTGTCAATAATGCCTTTTCAAACTTGCTTAGCCATTTGCTGGTCTCTGTATGGCTTCAGAGCATCTCTTGTGTCCTATGGCAAGAGAATCTCATGACAGAAGATTGTCACTGTTGTATATGAAAGATGTTATACCACTGGAACAGGTTGCCAAGGGGGGTTGTGGATGCCCCCTCCCTGGAGGTGTTCATGGCCAGGTTGGATGAGGCCTTGAGCAACCTGGGCTGGTGACAAGGGTCCCTTCCCAAGGCAGGGGAGTTGAAACTACATGATAGGACTAGGGGGAATGGATCCAAGCTAGAGGAGGGCAGATTTAGATTAGATCTTAGGAAGAAGTTGTTCCCCCTGAGGGTGGTGAGAGACTGGCACAGGTTGCCCAGGGAGGTGGCGGAAGCCTCATCCCTAGTGGTTTTGCATCCAGGCTGGATGTGGCTGTGAGCAAGCTGCTGTAGTGTGAGGTGTCCCTGGCCATGGCAGGGGGGTTGGAACTGGCTGATCCTTGAGGTCTTTTCCAACCCTGACAGTTCTATGATTCTGTGATCTTCAGGGTCCCCTCCAATCTAAACCATTCTGTGAATCCATGATGGCCAACGCATTGTCACTACCAGCAGAGAAGGTACCCTGTGCTGAAAGACCATTACAGAGCATGTGCTCCTGTGCTGACCCTTATGGAAGAGTGAGTGGTAGTGATGGAAATGGCCTTTCTATTCCTCCTAATGATGGCTGAAAAGGATGTCCCATGTCAGAGAGCTGGAATTATTTACAGATGTGGCAGCTTGTGGAAATCTCTTGTAAGCGTGTGGAGGTAGAGAAGCCCTGAGCAGTTTGGAAGGCCAAGAGTGTCCACAGTCACATTAAATTGTGTTTTGTTCTTTTTTCCTAATTCAGTTAGGAGCTCTGCTCTTCTCATGAACTGCTGTATCTCATTTCTCCACTGTTCCCCTTGCTTTTTCTTCTCTACTGGTAAGAGCTCAGGGTTTAGCTGGACAGGTTGGTTCTTGTGATTCCAGTTCTGCACTGGAAGCACCATTGGGGGGTGCTTTTCTCCTTGACACATTCTGTTCTTTCCCTGCTGCAGTCTGTTTCTCACATGTTCAGTGCATTCATGGATACTTTGACCTCCTTGGATACTGTTCTGCCTGCCCCTGCTGTCTGGAGATTTAGTATGCAGTAAAGCTTTGGAGGAGAGGGCTTGAAGAGTGGCTTTGAGTGCACACGTGGTAGGCACTAGGGGGAAGTTCAGGTGAACACTGCAGTAGCTGAGCTGGAGGAGTGCTTCAGTTCTCTTTGGGAGATGCTGCTCTGAGTACTGCTCCAGCTTGTTGGTGTATGCAGTCCTCAAAGAAAGCAGACAGCTGGGAAGTCAAAAGCAATGTTGGGAGACATTGTTTGATGATAGAACCATAGAATCATTAAGGCTAGAAAAAACCTTTTAAGATCATTGAGCCTATCTGTAACCCAACTAAACTATAACCACTAACTAACTACCATAACCACTAAACTATATCCTGAAGCATCACATCTACAGCTCCTTGAACACCTCCAGGGATGGTGACTCCAGCACCTCCCTGGGCAGCCTGTTCCAGTGCTTCACCTGGTGCATCTTCAGCCCATTTCCTCTCTCCCTATCTCCAGTTAATTGAGAGGAGAGCCCAACACCAGCCTGACTCTAACCCTCCCCACTGGTTAGGCCATACCTTGAATACTGTGGCCAGTTATGGTCCCCCATCTGCAAACTTACTGATGATGGACTCAATCCCCTCATCCAGATCATCAATAAAGACATTGAACAGGATGGGGCCCAGCACTGATCCCTGGGGGACACCACTAGTGCCTGGCTGCCAGCTGGATGTGGCACCATTCACCATCACTCTCAGGGCTCTGCCCTCCAGCCAGTTCCTAACCCAGCTCAGAGTGCTGCTGTCCAAGCCAGGGGCTGACAACTTGGCCAGGAGTTTGCTATGCTGAAGTTCAGGCAGGCTACATCCACAGCCTGCCCCACATCCACCAGAAGGAGATCAGGTTGGTCAGGCAAGATCTGCCCCTCCTAAATCCATGCTGGCTGGGTCTGACCCCTTGGCCCTCCTGTAGGTGCTGTGTGATTGCACTCATGATGACCTCTTCCATAGTCTTGCCTGGCATGGAGGTCAACTGACAGGCCTGGAATTGCCTGGTCCATCCTTGCAGCCCTTCTTGTACATGGGCCACAGGAGTCACAGGAGAAATCTGTGCACTCTGCATGACCCAGCAGTGACCTTCTTGGCTGAGGCCACGCACTTTGCTTCCTGCCCATGAAGATCTACAGAGAACTTCCAAAGGCAGGCCAGAGAAGCAAGCAAAGAGCTCCTGTAGTGGGTCAGAAATGTCAATAACTGCATTATTATTATTTCACTCCCACGTTTGAAAGTCTTTGACAACATTTTCTTGCTGCCAAGTTGACCTTCAAAGTGCTCTTTGAATATTCAATAGGTGATGGGTAAGGCAGAAGGAGAAAAAAAAAAACCCAAACCCAACCCCTCTTCAGGTTTTCCACATTGAATGCCTCAAGGCTTTTATCTGGCCATGGGAAAAAAGGAGTTAATTTGGGGTTTCTCTCCAATTCCAAAGCACTGCTGATAAATAAGCCTCTCAACTTCTTCACCTAGTTTTTGCTGTTGTCAGTGTGGTTTCTTACAGACCATTCTAGATCTTAAAGGACATTTTGTTCTTATTTGCCCTGGCTCATCTACATGATCCCACTGAAACCATCCATGCCTGTGAGTAAAGGATTGCAGGGCTAGTTCCTTCAGGATTTATGGCTGAGGAGCTGGATAGGATCTCTCAATTCACATAGTTTATCCCTGCCCTGTTGCAGGACTTCCTTCTGCATTAAATACATATGGTTTTCATCTTGCCTCCTCCTGAACACAGAGAGTGATGCTGTCTCAGTCACATCTCCTGGCAAAAAAACAATCTCTGACATTAGGCATAGAAATTATTTCCAACTGCCTAACCTAAATATTTCACTCTAAACCTCAGATAATTAATCTTTATGTGCACTTTTTAGCTCCCCAACAGAATTCCTTTTCTTTCTAGTCTTCTTTTTTCCTTTTTTTTTTTCACTTCCAGTATTACCCTTTCCATATTTACTGACAGTTTTCTTGGCATCAATCAAGAGAATGATTCCTTAATTTCCATGCGTGTGCCTTAACAATACTGCTGCATAGAGCAGCAAACTGCAGTTGCTCTCCATTTACAGCTCCTTGCTTGACTCACTGAACAGCACCCTTGAGAGCCCCAGCAGATGGGGCCCACTGTTTGATCTCTGCATGTTTGAAGACACCAGTGCCATGATCTGGTGGAGGATTTCCTCCAGGAGTTACTTGGCAGCCTGCTTTTTCCTTTGAGTATCACAGAATCACCAAGGTTGGAAGAGACCTCAAAGATCATCAAGTCCTACCTGTCACCACAGACCTCATGACTACTAAACCATGGCACCAAGTGCCACATCCAATCCCCTCTTGAACACCTCCAGGGATGGGGACTCCACCACCTCCCTGGGCAGCACATTCCAATGGCTAACAACTCTCTCTGGGAAGAACTTTCTCCTCGCCTCGAGCCTAAACTTCCCCTGGCACAGCTTGAGACTGTGTCCTCTTGTTCTGGTGCTGTTTGCCTGGGAGAAGAGACCAACCCCCACCTGGCTACAACCTCCCTTCAGGGAGTTGTAGAATGTTAGGGGTTGGAAGGGACCTTGAAAGATTCTCCAGTCCAACCCCTGTAGCCCTGTTCCCTTAAATTCTACCCACATGGTGCAGGTTGAAAGGCAGGCATCAGATGAGGGGTCAGGTTTCAAAGATTTCAGTCTGCTTCTCATCATGCCAGAGCAGAGAGTGACACTTAGTATAGTCCACCTTAAGGGGCAATGGATATAAACTAGAGCACAGGAGGTTCCACCTCAACATGAGGAGGAACTTCTTCACTGTGAGGGTCACAGAGGACTGGGACAGGCTGCCAAGAGAGGTTGTGGAGTCTCCTTCTCTGGAGACTTTCTAGACCCATCTGGATGTGTTCCTGTGTGATCTGCCCTGGGTGAGCAGGGGGGGTTGGACTCAATGTTCTCTAGAGGTCCCTTCCAACCCTCACCATTCTGTGAGTCTGTGATGGTGAAACGTGCTCACTGGTTCCAGTTTCTCTTTCCTACCACTTGTGCTTCTGTTTAGCCAGTTGAGTATGTCCTTTCTGCCTGGTGTCATCATCATCCAGCACCAGGTGTGTCTGAAGATTGTGGGCTGATGAATTCTGGATTATCAGTGCTCTCAGAACAGCAGGGGGAAAAAGACAGAGAACTGATGTGGTTTACAAAGTTCCAGGCAGGACTGTTTGTCTGCATGCCAGCTTTGAAAGCAAGCAGTCATTTCACAGCACACTCAACCCTTGTCTACATGGAGGCAAGACACAGAACCATAGAATGGTTCATTGATTCCATGATTCATTGATCCATAGATGCTATGGTTCATTGATCCAATGATTCTGTGATTCATTGATCCAATGATTCTATGACTCATTGGTTCTATGATTCATTGATTCTGTTTCATTGTTTCTATGATTCTGATTGATTCATTGATTCTATAATTCAATGATTCTATGATTCACTGATTCTGTTTCATTGATTCTATGATTCTGATTCATTGATTCTATAATTCAATGACTCCATGATTCATTGATTCTGTTTCATTGATCCTATGATGCTGATTCATTGGTTCATTGATTCTATAATTCCATGACTCTATGATGCTACGATTAATTGATTCTGTGTTTCATTGGTTCTATGATTCTGATTCATTGATTCTATAATTCCATGATTCTATGATTCACTGATACTGTGTTTCATTGATTCTATGATTCTGATTCATTGATTCTATAATTCCATGATTCTATGATTCACTGATTCTGTGTTTCATTGGTTCTATGATTCTGATTCATTGATTCTATAATTCCATGATTCTATGATTCACTGATACTGTGTTTCATTGATTCTATGATTCTGATTCATTGATTCTATAATTCCATGATTCTATGATTCACTGATACTGTGTTTCATTGATTCTATGATTCTGATTCATTGATTCTGTAATTCAATGATTCTGTGTTTCATTGACTCTATGATTCTGATTCTATGATTCACTGATTCTGTGTTTCATTGACTCTATGATTCTGATTCATTGACTCATTGATTCTACAATTCTATGACTCTGTGATTCTGATTCATTGACTCATTGATTCTACAATTCTATGACTCTGTGATTCATTGAACCTGTGTTTGATTGATTCTATGATTCTGATTCATTGATTCTATAATTCCATGACTCTGATTCTATGATTCATTGATGCTATGATTCTATGACATGCAGGATGGTGCTCACTTTTCTGGCAGAAGTTCATCTGCAAGGGGCTAGGATCCCCTGTTTTAGTCTCAGTAACTCAGCTGGTGCTCCTCTGGGATCAAATCCAAGGGGATGCTAGCCAAATGAAGTACAAAAGCCACCAGCTGTGTTCAGAGCTGTTCAAGAGCTGAATAGAAAAGACCTTTCCTGGAAAGCACTCCTTGAAAAATCTGAAAAGCTTCCACAAAAATGCTGTTGTTGATGAGTATTGTGATAAAGAGTGACTGTGTTAAAACACCCTGATGGTGTTTCAGAAGAGAATATTTATATTATTTAAATTCAGTATTAGCAGAAAGCCTTCTAGGGGTTGAAGCAAGCAAACAAAACAAAACAACCTAGTGAAGTCTCGGATAGAAAAGCAGCCTGCCCAGAGCCCTCAGAATTAGACATTCCTCTATTATTAAATGTAGCACCTCTTGAACTTCTTGGCTGAAAACAGAGACAGGGCATTTTTGACAAGAGTCTTGATCCAAAGCACACAATGCTTCCTTTCACCCATGAATGGAGCTGATAGTAACCTTAAACCTCTCAGCATTTTTCTTCTCTTTCTCTACCTGAACATAAAATGCGAAAAGAACAGTCACACAACCACAGAATCACCCCATGAGGGTGGTGAGAGACTGGCACAGGTTGCCCAGGGAGGTGGTGGAAGCCTCATGCCTGGAGGTTTTTGCAGCCAGGCTGGATGTGGCTGTGAACAAGCTGCTGTAGTGTGAGGGGTCCCTGGCCATGGCAGGGGGGTTGGAAGTGGCTGATCCTTGAGGTCCCTTCCAACCCTGACAGCTCTATGATTGTGTAATTCCATGATTTTCTTTGTTGAAAAGCCTGGTGGCAACCACAGAAAAAAAAATGCAGACAACCTTTAGAAGGCACAAACTGACTGCTAACAGTGGTCAAGCTTCAAACCATGGCACTTTGAAAGTGGGTCAGACAGACATCCAGGAATATCAGCTCATGTATGAAACACAGACTTCAGTTTTCATAAGAGGAGGAGAAGGTTTCTTGGACATCTGTCTGATGATGCCCTGATTCCTTCTAAGGCAGCCCTTCTAATAGTGACCCCTTGAGAAGTGGGAATCAGGAGTTTGAAGGTTTGGTTGCAGCAGAGTAAATTGACTCTAAACCATTGCACAGCCTCACTTTGAGCCGCAGTGGAGTATTGGCCAAGCAGCTTGATGCATTCACCCTCTATTTATTTGCAGAAGGATGAGAGACAGACCTGTGATTCCCATGGAGATTTTTGTCTGTGGATGTCAGCGATTTGCTGTGTAAACTTTCTGATAGTTACCTAATGCAGCTGGGGAAAGGGCTTGCACATGTGGTGGGCACCCGCCACAGCCCGCGCGGTACAGCCGCGAGCAGGTGGCAGCTGAGAGCAAAAAGGAGTCGTGTTCCTAGAGAGAGGGAGAGAGAGCTTGGAGTTCAGATGACCTCAGAGCCCAAATAAATACATCAGGTTGGCCAGATCTGTCTGTGAATTCCAATGAGCTCATCTGTTTTCATCACACAGTATGGATTGAGAGAAAGGGAAGGCAAAGAGAGGAGGCTCTTGCAGTCACACCGCTGCAAAAGCATTCGGGGGGAAGGGCTGGGAGTTGTTCTGCACAATCAGAAACAGTCAGGTTGGAAAAGATCCTCAGGATCACCAAGTCCAATCATTTACCCTACTCTACAAGGCTCACCCCTAAACCACATCCCCAAGCACCACATCCAAGCCACCTTTAAACACATCCAGGGTTGGGGACTCCACCACCTCCCTGGGCAGCACAGTCCAGTGCCTGACCACTCTGTCCCTGAAAAAATGTTTCCTAATGTCCAGCCTAAACCTACCCAGTGGCAGTTTGAGGCCATTCCCTCTTGTTCTATCATTAATTAGCTGTGAGAAGAGACCAGCACCAACCTCTCCACAAGGTCCTTTCAGGTAGTTGTAGGCAGCAATTAGGTCTCACCTCAGTCTCCTCTTCTTCACACTAACCATCCCCAGCTCCTTCAGTTGCTCTTCCCCAGATTTATTCTCCAGGCTCTTCCCCAGCTTAAGGAAGCCCCCCTTTGCACTTGCTTTTAAGCTTTATGCCAGATATGGGGTAGTGGATGCGGTGATGGGTCCTGCAGAAAGCCTCTGAACCTGGAAATTCTTGCCTAGAGAAGGAAAGAAGGGGAGAAGCATTGCGAGGGGCTCTCACTGTCCCTGCAGGCTGCTGTGAGGTTTCTCAGAACAGCCAGCAGACGTGTGAGCAGCAAGGCTGGTGCGAGGCTGCACAGCTCAATGAGCCATGAGGACAAGACCTGCATGTTGGAGGGCAGAAGCCTACATCTGCTAATCCGCTCCGGGACTTGCTCTAGCAGCTGTGGCCTGCAGCTGCACAGATGGGCTGGACATGTCAGATTTCATCCTTCAGCTTCTCAGTGTTTTTCCAAGAGGAACAAATCCCTTGAACTGAGGTTTTATTCTTTCCCACTTGCTGCCATTCTGGAATTGAGAGCTTCTGATCTTCATCTGGGAAAACAAGCAAAAGCACAGGGCTAGGGGAGAATAAAACCAGAAGGCAGAGGTAGACAGGCTAATTTTTTTTTGACTGATCACTGCTGAAAGAAGGCTTTGCTGGCCACCCCTTTGAGGTCCCCAGGAACCACTGTGGCTTTGTCTGTACCAAATAACCTGAAGACATTAAAGTGAGCCCACAGTAATCCCATGTGGGTGACATACAGGATGCCCAACCTGGCAAACAAATTGCCAGCTTCTATTACTGCCATGACACAGGGTAGTGGAACACTGGAACTGGTTGCCCAGGGAGGTGGTTAAGGTCCTATCACTGGTGATATTCAAGGTGGGGCTGGACAGGACTCTGGGCAACCTGATATAGAATAGAATAGAATAGAATAGAATAGAATAGAATAGAATAGAATAGAATAGAATAGAATAGAATAGAATAGACCAGGTTGGAAGAGACCTTCAAGATCATCGTGTCCAACCTATCACCCAACACCACCCAACCAACTAAACCATGCAACCAAGCACCCTGTCAAGTCTCCTCCTGAACACCTCCAGCGATGGCAACCCCACCACCTCCCCGGGCAGCCCATTCCAGTGGGCAATCACTCTCTCTGTGTAAAACTTCCTCCTGACCTCCAGCCTGAACCTCCCCTGGTGCAGCCTGAGACTGTGTCCTCTAGTTGGGGGTGTCCCTGCTGACTGCAGGGGGGTTTGGACTGGATGATCTTTGGAACTCCATTTCAACCCGGACCATTCTGTGACTCTATGGTTGAATGGAGAGGCCTCAAATCACACATCCCAACAATTCATTTGCAATCTCATCATGTCACTGCAGTCATGTAAAGAAGCTGTTGAGGGGGAGAGTGATTAAGACAGCATAATTCATCTATTTGCTCTTAATTTCTGCTCAAACATCTGTCTGGTGTTTGTCCCTCCATCAGCCCGCTTGAGAAGCTGGTGACACCACTGCTATTGGAGAGGGGATTCCCATGCTGCCTAGTTTCCAGAGCTCAGGGAATTCCTGAGAGGGCCACCAGTGGTCTGGTTAAAATCCTTGGTTCACCACTGAGAAATCTGCAGAATAGAATCACAGAAGAGGTGACTGGGGGTAACCAACATGGCTTCAGCAAGGGCAAATTATGCTGATGAACTTGGTGGCCTTCTCTGATGGAGCTACAGCATCAGTGCGTAAGGGAAGAGCAACTGATGGAATCTGCCTGGGCTTGTTTAAGCCTTTGATGCTGTCCTGCATGACATCCTGGTCACCAAATTGGAACAGCATGGACTTGAGGGATGGAGTACTGGCTGGATAAGGAACTGGGTGGCTGGTTGCACTCACAGAGTTGTGGTCAATAGCTCAGTCTCCAGATGGAGACCAGTGACTAGTGGTGTCCATCAGGAGTCGATGCTGAATCCAGTGCTGTTTAATACCTTTATCAGTGACATGGGCACTGGGATGGAGGCACCCTCAGCAAGTCTGTGGATGGCACCAAGCTGTGTGGCTCAGTTGACATGTTGGAGGGAAGGGATCCATCCAGAGGGACCTGGACAGGCTGAAGAGATGGGCCTATGACAACCTCATGAAGTTCCACGAGACCAAGGTCCTGCACCTGAGTAACAGCAATCTCAAGCACAAATCCAGCCTGGCTGAGGAGTGACTCAAGAGCAGCCTGGAAAAGAAGGACTTAGGGGTCTCACTTGGTGGCAAACTTCCCAGGAGTCAGCAATGGTCATTGGCAGCCCAGCAGGCAGCTGTGTGCTGAGCTGCATCCAAAGCAGGGAGAGCAGCAGCACAGGGAGGGGATTCTGTCCCTCTGCTCTGCTCTGCTCTGCTCTGCTCTGCTCTGCTCTGCTGAGACCCCACCTGCAGCACTGCCTCCAGTTCTGGTGCCCCCAGCATAAAAGGGACATGGAGCTGCTGTAGCAGGTTCAGAGGAGGCATAAAATGCCCAAAGTCATACTGCACCTGGAAACTATCCACAGCCTTTGCCTGTGTGGCATACTTCTGTTTGACCTTCTGCTTGACCTCAGATATGAAAAACTGCTACACACACACTGTCTCTGGCTTTGGAGTCATAGCATCACAGAATTATCAGGGTTGGAAGGGACCTCAAGGATCAGCCAGTTCCAACCTCCCTGCCATGGCCAGGGACACCTCACACTACAGCAGCTTGCTCACAGCCACAGCCAGCCTGGCTGCAAACACCTTCAGGCAGGAGGCTTCCACCACCTCCCTGGGCAACCTGTGTCAGTCTCTCACCACCCTCCTGGGGAACAACTTCTTCCTAACATCCAATCTCAATCTAACCATTTCTAGTTGTGCTCCATTCCCCCCAGTCCTATCACTCCCTGACACCCTAAAACATCCCTCCCCAGCTTTCTTGGAGCCCACTTCAGATACTGGAAGGCCACAAGCAGGTCTCCTCAGAGCCTTCTCCTCTCCAGACTGAACAGCCCCAACTCTCTCAGTCTCCACAGCAGAGCAGCTCCAGCCCTCTGCTCATCCTCGTGGCCCTTCTCTGGACACCTTCCAGCACCTCCAGATCCTTCCTGTCCTAGGGGATGCAGTACTCCAGGTGCTCCTGGTGCAGTACTCCAGGGGCTCCTGAGGTCCTGTTTCAGATGTCTTAGGGATTTGTGGGTTGTGTGATACCTGTGTGGAATTTTCTCCCCCATGTGCCTCTCCTTCACTTTAACCTTCTCTCTGAGTCCCATCCAACATTTCCCTCCTCTCCACACATGGGTCTCCTAACACAGAAGAGACAATGCTAGGAGAATGCCTGTTCAGTGAAGGGCTTCTCCAGAAAAGCTAAGAGAGCTCTGAATCCTGGGCTTGCTCTGAGGATGTGGCCAGGAATTCTCTCCAGGGATAGGGTAAAATCCTGCTGGATTCTCTACATGCTGCTCCATGCAGTTCCCTGAACTCAAGTGGCTCCTTGCCTAGTGACAGCTCTGGTGTGCTATGGAAGCGTATTTGTGATTTCAGATGCTTGCTGCTTGCCTTCTTGCACTGTGATTATTATTTGTTGTTTTGTTTTGTTTTTTATGTTCTCCTGAGACCCAAATATCCTCCTGAGGATACTTTCTTTTGTCAGGTTTGGGATGAAACTCTGGCTAAATCTGCAGAGGCTTGGGCTGCTACGTGCATTTGGGACCATGGACCTTCCTACTTACTGAGATTCTTGGGGCAGAACCTGTCTGTGAGAACTGGAAGGTAGGCAGATGCTCTACAAAATAGCCTTCAAGCAGCCTTTGAGATCCAGATCTTAGACTGCTGCAAGTCTCATCCTGTACTGCAGCAATAAGTGAGATTAGCTATTATTGATTGACATGTGGAAAAACCTCTTTAATTTGAGGATGCTGAAGCACTGGAAGAGGCTACCCAGAGAGATTGTGGAGTCTCCTTCTCTGGAGACTTTCAAAACCCACCTGGGTGTGATCCTGTGTGACCTGATTGCCATGAAGCTGCAGCAGCAGGGGAGTTGTGCTAGATGACCTCTGGAGGTCCCTTCCAAACCCCACCATGCTGTGACTCTGTGATATCTGATATCCATCCATCTATGTTCATGTGCCTTGAATCACAGAACCCCAGAATGCTAGGGGTTGGAAGGGACCTCCAGAGATCAGCCAGTCCAACCCCCCTGCCAGAGCAGCATCACCCAGGGCAGGTCACACAGGAACACATCCAGGTGGGTCTGGAAAGTCTACAGAGCAGGAGACTCCACAACCTCTCTGGGCAGCCTGCTCCAGGGCTCTGCCACCCTCACAGGGAAAAAGTTTCCCCTTCTGTTCCTGTGGCACCTCCTCTGCTCCAGCTTGCCCCCAGTGCCCCTTGTGCTGTCCTTGGGCATCCCTGAGCAGAGCCTGGCTCCATCCTCCCCACACTGCCCTGCACATCGTTATCACCAGCAATGAGGTCACCCTGAGGCTCCTCTGTTCCAAGCTCCAAGCCCCAGCTGCCTCAGCCTGTCCTCACAGGGAGATGTTCCACTGCCTGCAGCAGCTTTGTGGCTCTGTGCTGGACACTCTCAAGCAGTTCTCTGAGGTCCTTCTTGACCTGAGGAGCCTAGAACTGGACACAATATTCCAGATGTTGTCTCACCATGGAAGGACAGAGGGGAAGCAGAACGTCTCTTGACCTACTCACCACAGCCTTTCTAATCCACCCCAGGATGCCCTTGGCCTTCTTGGCCACAAGAGCGCATTGCTGGCTCGTGGGCATCCCCCTGTCCACCAGGACGCTCAGGTCCTTTTCCCTAGAAATGTTCGCCCCAACCTTTACTGGTCCATGGGGTTATTACTCCCTAGATGCAAGACTATACCCTTGTCCTTTGTGAAATCCATCAACATCAAATCCATCAACATCCACCCAACTCTCCAGTCTGTCCAGGAGAACACTGCTGATAGTGCTCTGCCCCTAGTTGGGAAATGTGTTCATTAGGTGACTTCCATCAGAGGGAGCAGCTGCAGCAAGTTCCACAATGCCTCAATCTAACCTGCCACTTCTGTTGTCTGCCTTTGAAACCCTCCCAGGTATCGATCTATCCTCCAGCTGGTGAAGCCCTGGTATGATGAGGTGAAGGATTATGCTTTCCCCTACCCTCAGGACTGCAACCCCAGGTGCCCCATGCGCTGTTACGGACCCATGTGCACCCACTACACACAGGTGACAGAAATGACCTTCTTCTAGTCAAAGCTGCACTCTGTACTTGTTGCTCTCTCTCAAGCAGAGGTATAGCTGTATCTATCTATCTGTCTATCTATAAATTGCTACTTCTTTTCAATGTGGCCTTGACAAATCATAAATATTTATTCAGATGGTTTGGGCCACTTCCAATCGTATAGGCTGCGCCATCCACACCTGCCACAACATGAACGTCTGGGGAGCTGTTTGGAGACAAGCTGTCTACTTGGTATGCAACTATGCCCCCAAGTGAGTTGCTTGCTTTTCATATTGGTGATTTTTATACCTCGTGCATGCTTTAGCCCTGCCTCTCCCAGCAGCGCTGCCTCCTTTCTCCTGCAGCCTGACCTCTGTGCTTTCGCTGCTGGCTGCTCCGTCCTGCTGAGCTCACCGCTGGTCATAGAGCAGTGCATGGCTTGGGTATGGAAGGAAGGGAATCACAGGATCACTAAACTGTCCAGGTTGGAAGGGACCTCAAGGATCAGACAGTTCCAACCCTCCTGCCATGGCCAGGGACACCTCACACTACAGCAGCTTGCTCACAGCCACATCCAGCCTGGCTGCAAACACCTCCAGGCATGAGGCTTCCACCACCTCCCTGGGCAACCTGTGCCAGTCTCTCACCACCCTCATGAGGAACAACTTCTTCCTAACATCCAAGCTCAATCTCCCCATTTCTAGTTTTGCTCCATTCCCCCCAGTCCTATCACTCCCTGACACCCTCAAAAGTCCCTCCCCAGCTTTCTTGGAGCCCCCTGCAGATACTGCAAGGCCACAAGAAGGCCTCCTCAGAGCCTTCTCTTCTCCAGACTGAACAACCCTAACTCTCTCAGTCTGTCTCCAGAGCAGAGCAGCTCCAGCCCTCTGCTCATCCTGATGGCCCTTCTCTGGACACCTTCCAGTACCTCCAGATCCTTCCTGTCCTAGGGGCTCCAGAACTGGACACAGAGCTCCAGGTGTGGTCTCAGCAGAGTGGAGCAGAGGGGGAGAATCCCCTCCCTGGCCCTGCTGGCCACACTTCTCTTGCTGCAGCCCAGGCTCTGCTTGGCTCTCTGGGCTGCAAGTGCACACTACTGGCTCCTGTTGAGACATTGATCAGATCCCCTCTCAGCATTCTCTTCTGTCTAAACAGCCTTAGGTCTGTCAGTCTTTCTTCAAAGGAGAGATGTCCAAGTCCCTTCATCATCCCCACAGCTCTTTGTTGGACTCTCCAGCAGATCCCTGTCTTTCTTTAATGGAGTAGCCCAAAACTGGACACAGCACTCCAGGTGTGGTCTCACCAGGGCAGGTTTGAGTTAAGGACAGTGAACTTTGAGTCCTTGGGCACATATGTAGAAATCTCTTTGCCAGTCAGCAAAGGCTATGTCCTTCTGAGTAAGCTGCATGTCACAAACTCTTCTGAAGAAGAGGAGGGTGAACATTATAGCCCTGACCCCAGGTAGTAAGATTGGAATTTGGCAAGGGTTTAATATTTACAGCTTCAATAATCTTCACCACTCTGTATTGCTGAAAAATACATCCAAGTGCATCCACAATCAGGAGAGTAACAAAAGTGAAGGAAGGTAATGACAAAGTTTAAGAGAGGTCCTGCCCCTGGCTATTGAATGGCCTCACACACATCAGCCATACACTCTCCTGAGTCTTTCAGAGAGTGGTGATGAATGTTGCCACAGCCAGCTGGCAGCCAGGCAGCAGTGGTGTGCCCCAAGAATCAGTGCTGGGCCCTGTGCTCTTTAATATCTTTATTGATGATCTGGATGAGGGCATTGAGTCCATCATAAGTAAGTTTGCAGATGACACCAAGCTGGGGGCAGGAGTTGATCTGTTAGAGGGTGGAAGGGCTCTGCAGAGGGACCTCGACAGACTGGACAGATGGGCAGAGTCCAAGGGCAGGAGATTGAACACATCCAAGTGCCAGGTGCTGCACTTTGGCCACGACAACCCCAGGCAGTGCTACAGGCTGGGGACAGAGTGGCTGGAGAGCAGCCAGGCAGAGAGGGACCTGGGGGGACTGGTTGACAGCAGCTGAACATGAGCCAGCAGTGTACCCAGGGGACCAAGAAGGCAAATGGCCTCCTGACCTGGATCAGGAGCAGTGTGGCCAGCAGGAGCAGGGAAGTCATTGTGCCCTGTGCTCAGCACTGGTTAGGCCACACCTTGAGTCCTGTGTCCAGTTCTGGGCTCCTCAGTTTAGGAAAGATGTTGAGTTGCTGTAAGGTGTCCAGAGAAGGGCAACAAAGCTGGGGAGGGGTCTGGAGCACAGCCCTGTGAGGAGAGGCTGAGGGAGCTGGGGTTGCTTAGCCTGGAGAAGAGGAGGCTCAGGGGAGACCTTCTTGCTGTCTGCAACTCCCTGAAGGGAGGTTGTAGCCAGGTGGGGGTTGGTCTCTTCTCCCAGGCAACCAGCCCTAGAACAGGAGGACAGTCTCAAGCTGTGCCAGGGGAGGTTTAGGCTGGATGTTAGGAAGAAGTTCTTCCCAGCAAGAGAGATTGCCCATTGGAATATGCTGCCCAGGGAGGCGGTGGAGTCACCATCCCTGGAGGTGTTTAGGAAGAGACTGAATGGGGCGCTTGGTGAATGGTTTAGTTGATTACATGGTGTTGGGTGATAGGTTGGACATGATGTTCTTGAAGGTCTCTTCCAACCTGGTCTATTCTATTCTATTCTATTCTATTCTTCTATTCTATTCTATTCTATTCTATTCTATTCTATTCTATTCTATTCTATTCTATTCTATTCTATTCTATTCTATTCTCACCTTGCACAGACAATGAAGCCGAAAGCAGCCTTCAGCAGACCCTTTCTGGTTTCCCTTATCTGCTATCAACCCAAACACATCTGCTAATCTAAACTAAATATACCTCCTAAGCACTCAGCTTGCTGTACCCAGTTTGGAAGAGAAGTAGAAGGGAGAAAATTACTTGAGATTATTCCTATTTTCTTCCAAGGCACAACCCAGAGCTTTTGATTCCAATGTTATTGTCTGGGAGGTGGGATGAGGAAATGTTTCCTAAATAATGGCATTACTCACTGCTAGACCACGTCACATGCAAAGCAGGGGAAAGTTCTCTGCTCAGTGAGACAACACAGCTGAACAAAAAACATCTAATTTTAACATTATTTTTTTCCTCCCTGCCTACATTACATGAATCTCTAAAAGCCTGGGTATTAAGGTCTCTTCTCCTAGGCAGCCAGTACCAGAACAAGAGGACACAGTCTCAGGCTGCGCCAGGGGAGGTTTAGGTTGGATGTTAGGAAGAAGTTCTACACAGAGAGAGAGATTGCCCATTGGAATGGGCTGCCTGGGGAGGTGGTGGAGTCACCATCATTGGAGGTGTTCAGGAGGAGACTTGGTGGGGTGCTTGGTGCCATGGGTTAGTTGTTTAGGTGGGTTGGATTGGTTGATGGGTTGGACACGATGATCTTGAAGGTCTCTTCCAACCTGGTTATTTTTTTTTATTATTATTATTATTATTATTATTATTATTATTATTATTATTATTATTAATTATTATTATTATTATTATTATTATTATTATTATTATTATTATTATTATTATTATTATTATTATTATTAAAATTATTATTATTAAATAAGCACCTAAAAGCCTGGATGCTCTTTTCACATGGTCAGTCTCTAGACTTGCACCCCTTTGCCCCTGAGCTCTGTGACACAGCTCCATTGTAGTATCATCATAGTATCAGTCAGGGTTGGAAGGGACCACAAGGATCATCTCGTTCCAGCCCCCCTGCCATGGGCAGGGACACCCCACACTAGATCAGCCTGGCCAGAGCCTCATCCAGCCTGGCCTTAAACACCTCCAGGGACAGGGCCTCGACCACCTCCCTGGACAACCCATTCTAGGGCTTCACCACTCTCATGGGGAAGAACTTCTTCCTCACCTCCAGCCTGAATCTCCCCACCTCCAGCTTCATTCCATTCCCCCTAGTCCTGTCACTACCTGAGATCCTGAGCAGTCCCTCCCCAACCTTCAGATCAGATGGTGTTGGGTGATAGGTTGGACTTGATGATCTCTGAAGTCTTTTCCAACCTGGTTAATTCAGTATTCTCTCTTCTTCTGTATTCTGCATGGATGTTTGCTTTCAGCAGCAGGCCCCTTACAGGATATTGCTGAAGACATTGCATTTGATCACTCAGGATTGTTAAGGAGTTCTTTTTCTTCCTCACTGAAACCACTAAGCAATTCTTTGTTCTTTTATTACTATTATTATTATTATTATTATTATTATTATTATTATTATTATTATCATCATCATCATCATCATCATTATCATTATTATTATTATTTCCTTTTCTATTTTCAGGGGGAATTGGATTGGAGAAGCCCCATATAAAGTAGGAGTGCCATGCTCAGCTTGTCCTCCAAGCTATGGAGGTTCTTGTACTGACAATCTTTGTTTCCCAGGAGTGACATCAAACTACTTGTACTGGTTTAAATAAGTTAAGGTTTACATTGTTTTTTTTGGAAGAGAACCACCACAACCAAAAAGAGTAACAAGAAGCTTGTATATTGAATTTTGCACATATTATATATAGAGAGATACTGTAAGAATACTCCTGATGTTTTCCTTTTTTTTGTATGCTTTTGTATAATTAGCTTGCAAACCATAGGATAATTTGGTTCTAACACTTTGGGATTCTAAGGCTCTCCTTAACCCTGTTCAGGTTAAATTTTTGTGCCAAGAGAAGCAAGCTCCTTTCCACCTTAGGATTAGTTTCTGTTAAGTGCTGATTGAATGGTAGAATGCAAGTTCCTCTGAAAACACACCAGCTCCAGAAAGAGAAGGGTGATGGTTTAATGCTGGGCTTTACCAATGGAGCATGACATGCAAAGCAACAAACTGTCCTCACACTCTCAAGGATTCCTCTCATTGCCACCTGAGCTTCCACCTGCAATGGCAAGCAGAGAACAACCTTGCAGGACATTACCTACCTCACACACACCACCAGTGGCTTCATGGCTTTCCAGAGTCCAGCACACAGCAGCTGCTATCATCAATGATGATGCCTGTGGGCAGACAGGAAAATCAGGGGGAATGAGGAGCTACACTGGCCAAGGTGCCATGGCTGTTAACCTACCTTATCTACCTGGAAAGCTCCATCACTTCACATATGCTGGTGTAATGGAACAGCCTAACTGTACCTCCTTGTGTTGGTGAGCACAGTCAGAACGGTGTAATGGTGCTTTGCTTCCTCCTGTACAGGAAGAGAGACGTCAAGGTGCTAAAGTGTGTCCAGAGAAGGGCAACAAAGCTGGGGAAGGCTCTGGAGAACTAAGCTGGGGAGGAACAGCTGAGAGACATGGGGGTGTTTAGCCTGGAGAAGAGGAGGCTGAGGGGAGACCTCATTGCTCTCTACAACTCCCTGAAAGGAGGCTGGAACCATGCAGGTTTTGATCTCTTTTCCATAGTAGCAAGTGTTAGGACAAGAGAAAATGGCCTCAGTTTGCACCAGGTGAGGTTCAGGTTGGAGACAAGGAAAAATTTCTTTGCTGCAAGAATGGTCAGGGATTGGAACAAGCCTCCCAGGGGGGTGGTGGAGTTCCTGGAGGTGTTCAATCATGTGTGGCCATGGCACTTTGGGCCATGGTTTAGTGGCCGTGGTGGTGTTAGGTTGAAGGTTGGACTGGATGAGCTTGGAGGGCTTTCCCAACGCAACAACTCTCTTGATTCCCTGATTTCACTCGTGCTCCAGTGGCATGTGTCTTTAAGTCACTGATTCAGTCCTTTGGAGAGTGTTTGAGACAGTTTGTCACCAGAGTGGTGATGTAAAAAGACAGAGCAGAGGCTGAATTCTTCAGGTTGGTTAGTCTGTTTCTCCAGCAAGACAGCAGAATGGGATCTGCAGAGTATGAAGTGCAGCAGTCTCTCTCCTTCTGTCCATAATGTGATCCCTCAGAGAATGTCAGCAGCTGATCCATGGCTCTTCTGGTTAGTGGCCCTCCTGTGTCTGACAAGACAATGACCAGAGAGATGCATTTCTTAAAACATGCCTGTGCTTTAAGAGAACAGCACTTGGAATAGTCTACTTTCATGCCACTATAGGAGCTTTTCCTTTTGCTTTCACAGGGGCTTGGGCAGTGCTCAGTCAATCCAGCACTTTGGCTGAGCAAAATCCAGTCCTGTGGCAGGAGGGAAAGGCAACCTTTTTGCATCCTCTGTGTAAACATTGAAAGCTTTCAGTGACACAAAACTAGTAGGTGAGTCCCTGGTCCTCATCCAGCCCAGCTCTTAGCAAAGATTCATAGAATGGTTTGGCTTGGACGGCACCTTAAAGGTCACCCAGTTCCAACCCCCCTGCTGCCATGAGCAGGGACACTTTCCACTAGTCCACATCATCCAAGGCCTCATCCAACCCAGCCTTGAACACCTCCAGGGAGGGGACATCCACCATGCATGGGACAAACACATTTTTGTTCTGCATAAGAGATCTCTAGAGGTAAAGACAGCACAGTGAAGACACCCAGCAATTTGAAGTGCATCCAGCAATTGTCACTATTTTTAATTAAAACAAAAATCAAAGAAGGATAAAGAAAAGGGGGGAGGGAAAGGAAAGGAAAGGAAAGGAAAGGAAAGGAAAGGAAAGGAAAGGAAAGGAAAGGAAAGGAAAGGAAAGGAAAGGAAAGGAAAGGAAAGGAAAGGAAAGGAAAGGAAAGGAAAGGAAAGGAAAGGACAAATGAAAAGAAAAGAAAAAAGAAAAGAAAAGAAAAGAAAAGAAAAGAAAAGAAAAGAAAAGAAAAGAAAAGAAAAGAAAAGAAAAGAAAAGAAAAGAAAAGAAAAGAAAAGAAAAGAAAAGAAAAGAAAAGAAAAGAAAAGAAAAGAAAAGAAAAGAAGAAAAGAAAAGAAAGAAAATAACAAAAAAAAAGAAAAAAGAGAAGAGAAAAGAAAAGAAAAGAGAAAAAAAGAAAAGAAAAGAAAAGAAAAGAAAAGAAAAGAAAAGAAAAGAAAAGAAAAGAAAAGAAAAGAAAAGAAAAGAAAAGAAAAGAAAAGAAAAGAAAAGAAAAGAAAAGAAGAGAAAAGAAAGGAAAAGAAAAGAAAAGAAAAGAAAAGAAAAGAAAAGAAAAGAAAAGAAAAGAAAAGAAAAGAAAAGAAAAGAAAAGAAAGGAAAAGAAAAGAAAAGAAAAGAAAAGAAGAGAAAAGAAAAGAAGAGAAGAGAAAAGAAAAGAAAAAAGAAGAGAAAAAAGAAAAGAAAAGAAGAGAAGAGAAAAGAAAAGAAAAGAAGAGAAAAAAGAAAAGAAAAGAAAAGAAAAGAAAAGAAAAGAAAAGAAAAGAAAAGAAAAGAAAAGAAAAGAAAAGAAAAGAAAAGAAAAGAAAAGAAAAGAAAAGAAAAGAAAAGAAAAGAAAAGAAAAGAAAAGAAAAGAGAAAAGAAAAGAAAAGAAAAGAAAAGAAAAGAAAAGGAAAGAAAAGGAAAGAAAAGGAAAGAAAAGGAAAGAAAAGGAAAGAAAAGGAAAGAAAAGGAAAGAAAAGGAAAGAAAAGAAAAGAAAAGAAAAGAAAAGAAAAGAAAAGAAAAGAAAAGAAAAGAAAAGAAAAGAAAAGAAAAGAAAGAGAAAAGAAAAGAAAAGGTGGGAGGTTAATTCATGACTGTGCAACTCAGCTGCGATGATGATCACGGGTATCTGTGTTATCCTCTCTGTTGCTTTCTACCAGTACCTTGATTCTGTGTGGAACATTTTGTTTTCTGTTGAGTATAGCAAAACTTTGCTTTTTTTCTCTAAGCAAGCAGGTAGGCAGGTGTTGTTTTTGCTGTCCACAGCTGTTGCATGGTGGTGCTAGGGATTTACTGCTGTAATCACACTGTAACTGGCAGCAGCAAGAAGTGATCTGGGTATATAAAGCTTCTTCACCATGAGGGTGGTGAGACACTGGAACAGGTTGCCCAGGGAAGTGGTGCAAGCCTCATCCCTGGAGGTTTTTTGCAGCCAGGCTGGATGTGGCTCTGAGCAACTTGATCTAGTGTTGAGGGGTCCCTGCCTATGGCAGGGGGGGTTGGAACTGGCTGATCCTTGAGGTCCCTTCCAACCCTGACAATTCTATGATTCTAAGCTATTTCACACGAGCAGCTCCTGGGACAACCAGCCACAAGCACTCAAGAATAGTTTGGATTGAGGATTGCAGATGAAATTTTGCCCTTCCACTTCATTTAATAAGTAGATTACTCTGTTACCTCTTTGAACCACCCCAGTTTCTACCATCTTTTTGGTTGCTCTTGGGTCAGGCAGTGCCAATGCCAGCGAAGCTCTACTTTGGCAGTGTCAGTGCTGCCCAGCCGACTACCTGGCACCAAGTGCTGCTAGAGCAAAAGCACTGAGCTGTGTAGAAGACTTACTTCAGGTGTCTTTGGCACTGTATCTGCTCTGGGGAAGACTTCTGATGTCTCTGGCATTGCATCTGCTTGATGCCTCTGGCACTGCATATGCTGTGTTGAAGACTTCAGATGCCTTTGGCACTCTATCTGCTCTGATACGCTTGCTGAGTTCAAGGCTATGCTGAGGTGAACTATCCCCAGCTGAGGTTCTGAGAACCTTGGAGATTTGTGCTAATCCCTTCTGAGCAGAGAGCTGTGCCCCTAGAGACAGAGAAATTAGCTCAGGCTTCTGTTCCAAATATAAAATTATGAAAGTACACACAGGCTAAAATAAAGCTTCAAAATGTTTTCCCTCAAAATACTGAGAGGCAGAAGAGTAAAAATGAAGTCATTGAAATTGTTAATTATGGAGTGCAGTTGCTTCTAATATCTGCTTGTGGGGTTGTTTAGGGTTTTTTTATTGCCTCATTTAAAGATCTGAGATGATGGGTAGCAACTGATACCTTTTGGTGCTAACCTCTGTGTTCTGGTGCTGAAGTTCTACCTTAGTTTTTGGTGGAAGAGGAGGTTTATTTCTGATATTACCATATACACTCCAGCCCTGATGAGATCTCTTTCAGCTCGTCACAGAATCTACCACCAGGCCAGATGTGCTTTCAAAGTTCCTTTTGTGGTTGTTCCAGGCTCTAAGGAGAGGCTTTGCTGTGCATCAGTGATGGAAAATGTAGTCCAGTTCAAAACCAACACAAGCAGCACCCTCCTCCCCTCATCACAACAATGAAGTGCCTGTGGAAGAAATGATGGGGTTGGAGGAGGAAGACCTCTGAGCATCATGACTTCAGATGGATGCTGAGCAGGTTCCAGGCAACCCTTTGGGATAACAAATGACTTGAGATAATCTGAGCTTGCCCTCACACACTTACCCTTGGGAAGCTCTGTGTTCCTATTCTGTGAGATCAGTTTGTTCTCTGGATTTGAGATGTGGGTCAGGCCTCACTTAAAACCATGTCAGGTTTAATGTAACTTTTGCAGGACTGAGAAAGTTGGATGCCAGGAGAGCTTTATGGACAGCAAAACCAGGCTTCATGTGCCATCCCCTAGTCAACAATGGGAAATACCATGGGGGTCTGAAAGAGGAAATCTCCCAGAGCAAAAGTTCTTTATGCCCTGGGATCTAGCAGAAGGAGATACAGGAGTATCTCTGTCCAGTGGATGGGTAGACAGTTGGGTGGATCTAGAAAGCTGGGGAGGGATTTTTGAGGGTGTCAGGGAGTGATAGGACTGGAGGGAATGGAGCACAACTGGAAATGGGTAGATTCAGCTTGGATATTAGGAAGAAGCTGTTCCCCGTGAGGGTGGTGAGAGACTGGCACAGGTTGCCCAGGGAGGTGGTGGAAGCCTCATGCCTGGAGGTTTTTGCAGCCAGGCTGGCTGTGGCTGTGAGCAAGCTGCTGTAGTGTGAGGTGTCCCTGGCCATGGCAGGGGGGTTGGATCTGGCTGATCCTTGAGGCCCTTGAAACCTTGACAATTCGATGATTGTATAATCTACCGGTTCAGATGAGCTTGGAGCATCAGGAGGCAAGCATGGATGCCCTCTGGTGGTGGAGAAAGCCAGCACCTTGGCTTGATTGGAAAGGTCCGGAGGTTTTAGTGTCCTTTGAAACCAAGCCTATGCAAATGTAGTTCGTTTTGACACAGATTTGAAAGACAAATGGCTTGGTGTGGCTGTTTCCCGTGAGCAGTGAGGTCCTCCGGGAAACTTCTCCCTTTCTTAGCTTTCTGTTGGTACCCAACTCAGTCACTGTTGTGCTGGATGCTGGTTACCTATCACCCAAAGCTTTATGAATAACATAGACATTGAACTGCCAGCAGGAGAGTGTTCAGAGGTGTTAAATCAGGTGTGGCTCTTAAAAAGCAGGTGGTGGGGAACCTCACTGCTTGAATACCAAATTCTAATGATCAGTAATAGAAAGAGCTTTCAGGCCCCAATTACTCTTGGAACTTGCCCATTATTGCAAAGTTTTCAAGAGTAAGCTGCCCTTCTCCTCTTCTAGAATAAAATGGTCTCACAGAATCCAAGCACACAGCATTTTTATGGTGCTGTTGAAAACCATGCAAGACAGAAAATTCTGGTTGCCAGCTCATGATTGCTCTGATGGTCTACAAGTGCACCAGCTTTCCCTTTGGGATTCATGAGGAGAACACTGAATTTCTCTCAAGAGTTAGTGAAATAACCACAACCTTCTCCAACTGCTTTCTTTTGACAGAAAGATCAATTGAAACTCGAGGGAGAAAAAAATAGCAATGCAATGACCCATCTTGTTAATTCAACAGATGGGCAGCAGCCTACAGGGATGTGTCCAGAGAAGGGCCATCAGGATGAGCAGAGGGCTGGAGCTGCTCTGCTATGAGGACAGGCTGAGGGAATTGGGGTTGTTCAGCCTGGACAGGAGAAGGCTCTGAGGAGACCTAATTGTGGCCTTCCAGCATCTGAAGGGGGCTCCAAGAAAGCTGGGGAGGGACTTTTGAGGGTGTCAGGGAGTGATAGGACTGGGGGGAATGGAGCAAAACTAGAAGTGGGGAGATTGAGATTGGATGTTAGGAAGAAGTTGTTCCCCATGAGGGTGGTGAGAGACTGGCACAGGTTGCCCAGGGAGGTGGTGGAAGCCTCCTGCCTGGAGATGTTTGCAGCCAGGCTGGCTGTGGCTGTGAGCAACCTGCTGTAGTGTGAGGTGTCCCTGCTCATGGTAGCAGGGTTGGAGCTGGCTGAGCCTTGAGTTCCCTTCCAACCCTGACAGTTCTGTGATTCTACATGGATCATTCAAGAGAGCAGCACAAAACAATTCATTGCTATTGGCTATTTCAAGAATTTCCTGCTGCTTAAGCAGCAGCAGTTGCCCTTCAGAGCTGTGCTTCCAGCTGCAAACTCTACAGCTTCAGCAGGCCATCATGTGAGTCAGGGAGTCTCTTAGATGCAATATTTGAAGTCATCAATAAGCTTGTTCTTTGGGAGTGAATGGTAATATTGGAATGGAAGAGTTCTGAGGAGATGAACAGCCTGGTTTTGTTTGTTAACTGCTATTTCACATAGGGTGCTCTTACACAATGAAAATGGTGCTTAAAGGCAGGGTTCATTTGAGAAGCAAACCATCTCCAGGTGCTTTTTTTTTCCCATATGCAATAAGGGATGGATTTTCTGAAGAGTGAAGATGTTGAGGGTTGGCAAATGAGGCCACTTCTACCTTTCCTACCTGAACCCAAGCCGATTAAAACTGTTCAGTGTTCAGACAGCAAAATCTCCTCTTCTCATCATTTTTTGTTAATCATTTCCTTTTGGTTCTGAGCTGTTTGATAGTTGTGTGGGTGGGGTTGTGTCTGTTGGGGTATCTTCTTTGTCAGAGAAGAAAGCTTGTTGTCCAACAGGTCTGGCAGGGACCTAACCAATATCACATTACCTTTGTACTGTCCTATGAAGCTATCAACATCTTGCACCTGAGATACAAACTCCTACTCCTGTTTCAACTCCTAATGCTACAAAGCTATTAAAGAAAAAGAGATGTCAATCACTCTGATGTCTTTTGTAACATCTATGCATTTCAATAAAGAAGTAAATTAATCACTCCTTACACCTGCTGGTCTGTTGAGGCATCTTTTGGGTTTCTTCTGCTGGGTCGTTTCCTGAAGGAGACAAGTTGTGGTCTCTTCTCCCAGGCAACCAGCACCAGAACAAGAGGACACAGTCTCAAGCTGCACCAGGGCAAGTTTAGGCTGGAGGTAAAGACAAAGTTCTTCCCAGAAAGAGAGATTTGCCATTGGAATGTGCTGCCCAGGGAGGTAGTGGAGTCCCCATCCCTGGAGGTGTTCATAAATGGATTGGCTGTGGCACTTGGAGCCATGGTTTAGCTGTCAGGAGGTGTTAGGTATTAGGTACTAGGTTGGACTTGATGATCTCTGAGGTCTTTTCCAACCTTATTGATTCTATGGTTCTATCATTCTATGATTCTGTAAGTTTTCAGGGAGAAGTTGAAGGCCATAAATGGAATTTTAGTTCAGTTGCTTTTCACCTGAGCTCCATTATCTTCTTCAAATCTCTTTGTGTATCCACCTACATGGACAGGAGACTTTCTTTTGGTACTGAGAGCCTGAACTCGCTATCAGAGCTGGCTCAGAAAACCCAGTTGGGCCACAAAGCCAGCGTGTGCTGGGCTGCCCCAAAAGCAGTGTGGGCAGCAGTGAAGGGAGGGGATTCTGTCCTCTGCTTCACTGTGGTGAGACCCCACCTGTCCTCTGCCCAGCGCTGGAACCCCCAACAGAAGAAGGATGTGAAAATGTTAGAATCAGAATCATTCAGCTTGGAAAAGACCCTCAGGACCACCAAGTCCAGCCATTAATCCTACTCTACAAGGTTCACCCCTAAACCATATCCCCAAGCACCACATCCAAACCACCTTCAAACACATCCAGGCTTGGGGATTCCACCACCTCCCTGGGCAGCTCATTCCAATGCCTGACCACTCTTGATGGGAAACATTTTTTCCCTACTGTCCAGTCTAAACCTCCCCAGTCACAGCTTGAGGCCATTCCCTCTTGTTCTGTCACCTGTGAGAAGAGACCAGCACCAACCTCTCCACAAGGTCCTTTCAGGGAGTTGCAGAGAGCCAGGAGGTCTCCCCTCAGCCTCCTCTGCTTCACACTAACCATCCCCAGCTCCTTCAGTTGCTCTTCATCACATTTCTTCTCCAGGCCCTTCACAGCTTCCTTGCCCTCCTCTGCCCTGGCTCCAGCACCTCCACAGCTCTCCTGTATTGAGGTGCCCAAACCTGGACACAAGACTCCAGGTGTGGCCTCCACAGAGCTGAGTACAAGAGGACAATCAGCTCCCTGCTCCTGCTGGACACAGCATTGCTGATCCCAGCCAGGATGCCTTTGGCTTTCTTGGCCACCTGGGCACACTGCTGCCTCCTGTTCAGCCCCTTGTCCCTTAGCATCCCCAGGTCCCTTTCTGCCAGGCAGTTTCCATCCACCCTGCCCCAGGCCTGGAGCATTGCTTGGGGCTGTTGTGCCCCAAGTGCAGGACCTGGCACTTGGCCTTGCTGAAGCTCATCCTCTTAACACTGGCCCATTGATCCAAGTATCATTAAGTTCATGTAAGTATTGACACTATTTATGGATTTATCCTGTTAATACTGGCCATGGATCCAACCTATCCAAGTTCCTCTGCAGAGCCTCCCTACCCTGGTGCAGACCAACACTCCACCTACCTTGGTGTCATCTGTGAACTTACTGCTGACACACTCTGTGTCCTTCTCAAGCTCATCCATAAAGGTGGTCACTCCTCCTTGGGCATGTGTGGAAGCCTTGCTCGTGAGGGGCATGGGGGGCAGAGAGAGATGGAGTTCAGACACAGGCAGGTGTGAACTGATTATAAAAGATGTCTCCCTAGCAGTGAGACTTGAAGAGCGCTCTCCACCAGGATCAAAGCTCAGAAGGACCAGCAGGACCAGAGAGCCATCTTTGGATGCCTACATTGGTGGTAGCTATAAACCTCTTTCTCATTTCTCTCTTCACTTTATTTAACCTTTCCTCTTTCTCCTTTCACCTTTCCCTGCCTATCACATGCCAGCTTATGAGCAAACAATAAAGCTCTGTTGTTGACTGGAGTGAACCCCCTGGCTTGGTTGCCCTGAGTTTTTTGCACCTTGACACCACAGTAATGAACCATCATGAGGCCACCGCATGGACCCCAACACAGCTCATGTGGAAGGATTCTTGTGCCCTGATGGCACAGATGAGCTCCATCTGTCACCAGTAGAACCTGGTGCCATGAAAACTTCCCCATGGTCAAAACCCCCAAAGTTCTGTTGCTGGCACCAACGTCTAAGCCATGTGTTAACCACTTGGGTTTTCCTCTTTCCTTTGAAATCTCTCCCTGGCACTAGAGGGACTGAGGAGAACACCATCTGTGCTCCCCAGACCTCAAGTATCACAGTATCACAGTATCACAGTATCACAGTATCACTTAGGTCGGAAAGGACCTCGAGGATCATCGAGTCCAACCTATCAACACAGACCCCATGACTAGACCATGGCACCAAGTGCCACGTCCAATCTCCTCTTGAACGCCTCCAGGGTCGATGACTCCACCACCTCCCTGGGCAACCCATTCCAATGCCGAATGACTCGCTCGGTGAAGAATTTCCTCCTCACCTCGAGTCTGAACCTCCCCTGGCGCAGCTTGAGACTGTGTCCCCTTGTTCTGGTGCTGGTTGCCTGGGAGAAGAGGCCAACCCCTTCCTGGCTACAACCACCTTTCAGGTAGTTGTAGAGGGCAATGAGGTCACCCCTGAGCCTCCTCTTTTCCAGGCTAAACAATCCCAGCTCCCTCAGCCTCTCCTCACAGGGCTGTGTTCAAGGCCTCTCCCCAGCCTTGTTGCCCTTCTCTGGACACCTTCAAGTGTTTCGATGTCCTTCTTAAACTGAGGGGCCCAGAACTGGACACAGGACTCAAGGTGCAGCCTAACCAAAGCAGAGTACAGGGGCACTATGACCTCCCTGCTCCTGCTGGCCACACTATTCCTAATGCAGGCCAGGATGCTATTGGCCCTCCTGGCCACCTGGGCACACTGTTGGCTCATATTCAGGTGGCTGTCGATCAGCACACCCAGGTCCCTCTCTGTCTGGGAGCTCTCAGCCACTCTGACCCCAGCCTGTAGCTCTGCATGGGATTGCCGTAGCCAAAGTGCAGCACCTGGCACTTGGACTTGTTGAAAGCCATCCCATTGGACTCTGCCCATCTGTCCAGTCGGTCGAGATCCCTCTGCAGAGCCTTTCTACTCTCTAACTGACTAACATCTGCCCCTAACTTTGTGTCATCTGCAAACTTGCTGATGACTGACTCTACCCCTTCATCCAGATCATCGATGAATATGTTGAAGAGGACAGGGCCCAGCACTGATCCCTGGGGGACACCACTGGTGACTGGCCTCCAGCTGGCTGTGGCACCGTTCACTACCACTCTCTGGGCCCAGCCCAAAGGTTTTTCTAATCACTTTCATGCTCCTGCCCATGACCTCATCAGCCCCAATTTGCACAACCAGCAGTGGGTAATAGGCTGATGGCCTCACTAGAATGGGCAGACTCTTAGAAGTGTCCCTAACCCATGCTCCAGGTAGGCAGCAGACCTCCCTGTGGGATGGATCAGGCCTGCAAATCAGGTCCTCAGTTCCCCCTGGTAAGAGACTTCTTAGTGTATCAGGTAGGATAGAATAGGATAGGATAGGATAGGATAGGATAGGATAGGATAGGATAGGATAGGATAGGATAGGATAGGATAGGATAGGGTAGGGTAGGATAGGATAGGATAGGATAGGATAGAATAGAATAGAATAGAATAGAATAGAATAGACCAGACCAGACCAGGTTGGAAAAGATCTTTAAGATCATCAAGCCCAACCTACCACCCAACACCATCTAATCAACTAAACCATGGCAACAAGTGCCTCATCCAGTCCCCTCTTAAACACTTGCAGTGATGGTGACTCCACCACCTCCCTGGGCAGCACATTCCAATGGCCAATCTCTCTTTCTGGGAAGAATTTCTTCCTAACATCCAGTCTGAACCTCCCCTGGCACAGCTTGAGACTGTGTCCTCTTGTTCTGGTGCTGGGTGCCTGGGAGAAGAGACCAACCCCCACCTGGCTACAACCTCCCTTCAGGTGATAGGACTGGGGGGAATGGAGCAAAACTAGAAATGGGTAGATTCAGATTGAATGTTCAGAAGAAGTTGTTCCCCATGAGGGTTGTGAGAGACTGGGAGACATTGCCCAGGGAGGTGGTGGAAGCCTCATGCCTGGAGGTTTTTGCAGCCAGGCTGGCTGTGGCTGTGAGCAACCTGCTGTAGTGTGAGGTATCCCTGCCCATGGCAGGGGGGTTGGAAGTGGCTGAGCCTTGAGGTCCCTTCCAACCCTGACGATTCTGTGATTCCATCCTGAGCTATAGCTCCATCATTGTGAATCCTCTTTTCATCTGAGGCAAGACAGGTTGGTTTGTTTGTGGCCATGAAGCCTGGCAGTGTGCTTGCTCCACTGCATTTGTTTGTTTATTTATTTGGGTCCACAACATTTGAAAGCTTGTCTGCAAAGCTCCAAACTCTCTGAGGTCTTGCTCAATTTGCAGTCCACACCTCCGCAGTGACATCCTCAGGGTGCTGGTTTGCAGCCTGTTGTAGACATTGGCACCGGTGAGGTGATGGTAGCTTCCATGAACATGCACCTTGCAGGACGATGGGAGGTTTTTCCACCCAGATCACATCCAAAGTCTCCTCTGTCCTGGCAGTCTGGTGAAGTCCCCACAGACTGGAAAAGGGGAAACATTGCCCCCATCTTCAAAAAGGGCAAGAAGGAGGAACCAGGGAACTACAGGCCAGTCAGTCTCACCTCTGTGCCTGGAAAGATCATGGAACAGATCCTCCTGGAGTCACTACTCGCTCAAAAGAATAGTGAAGAGGTGATTGGGAACAGTCAGCATGGCTTTGCCAAGGGCAAATCCTGCCTGACCAACCTGGTGGCCTTCTATGAGCAGGTGACAAAATTAATAGACGAGGGGAGAGCAACTGATGTCATTTACCTGGACCTGAGCAAAGCCTTCGACACTGTCCCACACCACATCCTGGTCTCCAAACTGGTGACACATGGGTTTGATTGGTGGACCACTAGATGGATAAGGAACTGGCTTGATGGCCGCACCCAAAGAGTGGCTGTCAATGGCTCCATGTCCCAGTGGAGGCCAGTGACAAGTGGAGTCCCTCAGGGATCAGTCCTGGGACCTGTCTTATTCAACATCTTTGTGGGGGACATGGACAGTGGCATTGAGTGCACCCTCAGCAAGTTTGCTGATGACACCAAGCTGTGTGGTGCAGCAGACAGGCTGGAGGGAAGGGAGGCCATCCAGAGGGACCTGGACAGGCTGGAGAGGTGGGCACAGGCCAACCTCATGAAGTTCAATAAGAGCAAGTGCAGGGTCCTGCATCTGGGTCGAGGCAATCCCAGGCACAAATACAGGCTGGGCAGTGACTGGCTGGAGGATAGCCCTGAGGAGAGAGACTTGGGGGTGCTGGTGGACAAAAAGCTCAACATGAGCTCTCAATGTGCACTTGCAGCCCGCAAAGCCAATCAGATCCTGGGCTGCATCAGGAGAAGTGTGGCTAGCAGGTCGAGGGAGGTGATCCTCCCCCTCTACTCAGCCCTGGTGAGACCCCACCTGGAGTACTGTGTCCAGTTCTGGAGCCCCTATTACAAGAGGGATGTGGAGGTGCTGGAAGGTGTCCAGAGAAGGGCCACGAGGATGATCAGAGGGCTGGAGCACCTCTCCTATGAGGACAGACTGAAGGAGTTGGGGCTGTACAGTCTGCAGAAGAGAAGGCTCCGAGGTGACCTAATTGTGGCCTTCCAGTATCTGAAGGGGGCCTACAGGAAGGCTGGGGAAGGACTTCTCAGGATCTCAGGTAGTGATAGGACTAGGGGGAATGGAATGAAGCTGGAGGTGGGGAGATTCAGGCTAGATGTGAGGAGGAGGTTCTTCACCATGAGAGTGGTGAAACCCTGGAATGGGTTGTCCAGGGAGGTGGTCGAGGCCCCGTCCCTGGGGGTGTTTAAGAGCAGGCTGGATGAGGCTCTGTCCAGCCTGATCTAGTGTGGGGTGTCCCTGCCCATGGCAGGGGGGTTGGAACTAGATGATCCTTGTGGTCCCTTCCAACCCTGAATGAAACTATGAAACTATGAAACTATGAAGTGTGTACAGTTTTGGGGCCCTCACGTGGCATTGCTGGAATGTGTCCAGAGAAGGGCAGCAGAGCTGGTGCAGGGTCTGGAGAACAGGGCTGGTGACGAGCATCTGAGGGAACTTGGGGTTGTTTAGTCTGGAGAAGAGGAGGCTGAGGGGAGACCTCATTGCTCTCTACAGCTCCCTGAAAGGCTTCTGTGTTTGATTCTGTGAGTGATTCTGTGATTCTGTGAGTGATTCTGTGATTGACTCTGATTCAGTGATTCAGTGACTGATTCTGTGATTGATTCTGTGAGTGACTGAGTGATTCTGTGAGTGATTTTGTGATTGATTCTGTGATTGGTACTGTGATTGATTCCGTGATTCTAGTCCTTCTCTTCTCCACCCCTCCCTGGCAGAGAGTGCACTTTCTGCTTAGTGTGCTGTATACCACCAACAGTTCCTGTTTTCCAATGAATAACTGATGTGCCAAACACAACTGAGATGGCAGTCAGAAAAAACACCCACCCATATCTCCTTCTAGGTGTGTGGAACACGCACAGGCATGTGGGATTTTTTCCTATGGGCACTGCCAGCTTCCTGCTGATATTTCAAAGAGTGAAAACTATTTGGCATTAGCCATCTCCTGAAGGATTTTTTCCCTCACAGGTAGTGGAAAATGTTCCTCTTTTACATATCTGTTTGACTATTTGGGGTATGGCGATGAGAAAACCTGAGCATGCTGGGTTTCTGTAGGATCAGAGAATCATTTTGGTTGGGAAAGCCCTTTCTGATCATCCTGTTCAACCATTCTCTAACTATATTAAGGCTGAGGCTAAACCACATCAGCACACATCTGCTGATGTGCCTTACATAGCTACCTGAAGGGAGGTTGTAGCCAGGTGGGGGTTGGTCTCTTCTCCCAGGCAACCAGCACCACAACAAGAGGACACAGTCTCAAGCTGTGCCAGGGGAGGTTTAGGCTGGATGTTAGGAAGAAGTTCTTCCCAGAAAGAGAGATTGGCCATTGGAATGTGCTGCCCAGGGAGGTGGTGGAGTCACTATCCCTAGAGGTGCTTAGGAAGAGACTGGATGAGGAACTTGGTGCCATGGTTTGGTTGATTAGATGGTGTTGGGTGGTAGGCTAGACTTGATGATCTCAAAAGTCTTTTCCAACCTCCTCTATTCTATTCTATTCTATTCTATTCTATTCTATTCTATTCTATTCTATTCTATTCTATTCTATTCTATTCTATTCTATTCTATTCTATTCTATCTCTGCCTCTTTGAAACCTCCAGGGCTGGGGATTCAAGCACCACAGAATCAGAGAATCAGAGAGAATGATTCAGGTTGGATTGGATCTCTAAAGATCATCTAGTCCAAAGCCCCCTGCTGTTAGCAGGGACATCCTCCACTAGATCAGCTTGCTCAGAGCCTTTATCCAGTGTGGCCTTGAATATCTTCAGAAAAGGAACCTCAACCACCTCCCCGGGCAACCCATTCCAATATTCACCACCCTCATGGTGTTGTTCCTAACATCCAATCTAAATCTGCTCTTCTCTCATTTCAAACCATTGCCCCTGGTCCTGTCCCTGCAGGCCTTTGCAAACAGTCTCTCTGCAGAGGCTGCTATTAGGTCTCCCTGGAGTCTTCTCTTCTCCAGGCTGAACACCCCCAGCTCACTCAGCCTCTCCTTACAGCAGAGGTGCTCCAACCCCCTCATCATTTTTGTGGCCCTCCTCTGGACGCTCTCCATCAGGTCCATGTCCTTCCTATATTGAGGGCTCCAGACCTGCACACAGCACTTCAGGTGAGGTCTCACCAGAGCAAAGTGTCAGAATCACCTCTCTGGCTCTGCTGGCAATGCTGCTTTGGATGCAGCCCAGGAAGCCATTGGCCTTCTGTGCTGCAAGCTCACACTGCTGGCTATAAATGCTGCTTTGAGTTGCAAGGAGTTGCAAGGTTTGTTTGTCCTTTAGCATGAGGAAGAGGAGCCTGGCATGGCTGGGCATTACTCATAGAATCATAGAATCACAGGATCATTCAATCATAGAATCACAGAAGCATAAAATCACAGAATCATAAAACCACAGAATCACAGAATCATAAAACCACAGAATCACAGAACCACAGAGTCACAGAATCATGGAATCACAGAATCATAGAGTCACAGAATCATAGAATCACAGAATCATAGAGTCACAGAATCATAGAGTCACAGAATCACAGAATCATGGAGTCACAGAATCACAGAATCACAGAATCACAGAGTCACAGAATCACAGAATCACAGAGTCACAGAATCATAGAATCACAGAGTCACAGAATCATAGAATCACAGAATCATGGAATCACAGAATCATAGAATCACAGAATCATACAGTCACAGAATCACAGAATCATAGAGTCACAGAATCATAGAATCATAGAATCACAGAACCACAGAATAACAGAATCATAGAATCACAGAATCACAGAGTCACAGAATCATAGAATCACAGAATCATAGAATCACAGAATCATATAGTCACAGAATCACAGAACCACAGAATAACAGAATCATAGAATCACAGAATCACAGAGTCACAGAATCACAGAATCATAGAGTCCAGAAGCACAGAAGCACAGAATCACAAAATCACAGAATTACAGGATCACAGAATGGTTTGGGTTGGAAGGGACCTCTGAATGTCATTTAGAAGGTCAGATGTGGTTGCTTTTATGCCAGCTGTGTAGCTGAAAGGGTTACTGAGTGCATGTCTGGGCAGCAAGGAAGACAACGCAGCAGTGAAGTGGCGGTGGCAAGGCACAGGCTGCACCGTGCCTGTGTGTGTAAAAGCACAAGCAGAGCTGCAGATACTCCTCAGCTTTCACATTCCTCATCCATGACAAGCCTGGCAAACCTAACCCTCGCTGCACAGAATGTATCAATCCATAGAATTTACTTCATAACCTCTTCCCCGCTGTGTGACTCAGGCCAAGCCTCACCACGCGCGTGCGTTGGAAACCCCCTGACAAAAGCCAGCTGAGGGCTGAAATGTTGGGAATTTGCCCTCTTCACCTTTCTGAATAAATCTTTCTTTAAATGCAAGGGGAGGGGAAAAAAAAAAAATAGTCCTTTTGGCTTGGACTAGCTCAGCATGCTGAGTGTGCACAAACCGTGGCTGGAGTACTCCTGCACTGCTGGGATTTGTTTTTGCATTGCCTCCTTGTATTACAATCTCTGGGCTGGCCAGAGAGCTGGGGAGGGCCAGCTGTGAGCTCTCAGGAGATGCCAGGGGAAGGACCAATTTTTAACCAGCCTGTTCAGAAACTTAGAGCATTCCTGCAGAGGAGTGCAGCATTTGCCTGCCTGGAGAAGGGGTGCCAGGAAAGGCCTGAGTGCAGCGTTAGCTGTGTTTTCAGGGCCCTGTCGGCTGAGCTCATTCTTCATGGACCTCCAGGGAGTGCTCTGCAAGCCACACTTTGAGAACTGTTTATGCAAACCATGCCAAGTGAAAGCATGGTCTGAAAAACCCAGAGAAAATGGTTCTGTCTCTCTCCATCTGCCCCTAAGCTGTGCAATGAAAGCACTGGTGCTTGTTCCACTGCTCCTCCTGGCACCCAGGGTTATGGAAGCTGCAGGTCCATGAAGAGAGTTTAGAGCAAAAAAAAACCCCAAAACCCTGCCAACAGAAAAGCTAAGAGCAAGAGCTATGAGTGGTGTTAAAGCTGCTGCTACAACAGGAGGCTGCCACTTGATTTGCTGAATCATAGAGTTCTTGTGGTTGGAAAAGGCCTTTCAGATCCCTGAGTCCAACCATTCTCTAGCTCTGTGAAGGCTGAGGCTAACCCATGGCCCTGAGCACCACAGCTCTGCCTCTTTGAAACACCCCCAGGAGTGGGGATTCAACCACCTCCACTGTGCCAGTGGCTGAAGAACCCTTTCAGTCAAAAATTCTCTTTTAATGTCCAACCTAAACCTCACCTGGTGCAAACTGAGGCCATTTTCTCTTGTTCTAACACTTGCTACAATGGGAAAGAGATCAAAACCCACCTGGTTCCAGCCTCCTTTTAGGGAGCTGTAGAGAGCATGCTATGGGGTCTCCCCTCAGCCTCCTCTTCTCCAGACTGAACACCCCCAGGTCCCTCATCTGCTCCTCCCCAACCCTGTTCTCCAGACCCTTCACCGGCTTTGTTGCCCTCCTCTGGACCCACTCCAGCACCTCAGTGACCTCCTTGGAGTGAGGGCTCCAAAATTGAACCCAGTACATGAGGTGTAGCCTCCTCAGTGCTGAGTCCAGGGGGACAATCACTTTTGTGGTCCTCCTGGCCACACCATTGCTGATTCAGGACAGGATGCTGGTGCCTTTCATGGCCACCTAGGCACATGCTGGCTAATGTTCAGGCAGCTGTTGATCAACACCCCATCTGGATGCATTCCTGTGTGACCTGTGCTGGATTCTCTGGTCCTGCTCTGGCAGGGGGGTTGGACTTGATGATCTTCAGAGGTCCCTTCCAACCCCTAACATCCTGGGATCCTGTGACCCCCAGCTCCTTTTCTGTTAGGAGTTTCCAGCCACTCTGCCCCAAGGCTGGAGTTGTTGGGGTTGCTGCCTGTGGCTGTGGTCCAAGTGCAGGATCCAGAGTTGGCCTTGTTGAACCTCAGCCCTTTGGCCTCAGCCCGTTGATCCAGCCTGTTCAGACCTCTCTGCTGAGCCTATCCTTCCCACCTATTCCACTCAGCACAGATTCTCCTGGCTTCCACACCCTTAGGAGAAGAAAACTCCAGGATCTCTCTGTTTTGCCTGCCTCTCTGCTTACTCATCCTCTTGCTGTCCTGCTGCAGAATCCAGAGCCAGCACCCAGAGCAGAGGGGCAGAATCACCTCCCTCATCCTGCTGGTCACACTTCTTTGGAGGCAGCCCATGATATGAGTTAAAAAATCTCAAGAACAAACCCCAAAGAGCCCAAACTAAGGATTCCCCACACACTGAGCCTCCTTGTTCTCTGCTTGATGAGGTGTGAGTATCTTGAACGTGCTGTGAATCACTAAACCAAGGTGATTTCACCACCTCCTCCTTTTCCTCAAAGCAAAGTGTTCCAGACAGCTATCTGTAACCCCATGGGCTGCAGTGTTGCAGCTGGCATCACATCAGATCAGACAAGGCAGGCATCATCCTTCCAGCAGCCTCTGTCTGCCAAAGTGGATGCTGTGTGGGTTTTATTGCTGCTTAATTGTGCAGTATTTGTGTTGGGCTGGCAGTACAAAGGGTTGAGATGAAGCAATGTGTCCTCCTTTCCGCTACTCCTGGGCTCTTGATGATTGAAGTTTCTTTCAATTATGCCATTCCTGGTTGTGCAAGCTTCAGATTTCACCAGTTTACACTTCCCCTCATTAATTGTTAGCATACCTCATTGCAAAATCCTGGGAAGCAGCAGACTGTACACCACCTCATACTTCTTCTCTAAGCAGAGTGTATGAGGAGAGGCTGAGGGAGCTGGGATTGCTTAGCCTGGAGAAGAAGAGGCATCTGCTCAAGCACAGTAAGAGCACAACAGGCACCCTTGAGCATCTGCTCAAGCATAGTAAGAGCACAACAGGCACCCTTGAGCATCTGCTCAAGCACAGTAAGAGCATCACAGACACCCTGGAACATCTGCTCAAACACAGTAAGAGCACAACAGGCACCCTTGAGCATCTGCTCAAGCACAGTAAGAGCATCACAGACACCCTGGAACATCTGCTCAAACACAGTAAGAGCACCACAGGCACCCTTGAGCATCTGCTCAAGCACAGTAAGAGCACAACAAGTACCCTTGAGCATCTGCTCAGCTACAGTGAGGGCATCACAGGCACCCTTGAGCATCTGCTCAAGCACAGTAAGAGCATCACAGGTACCCTTGAGCATCTGCTCAAGCACAGTAAGAGCACAACAGGCACCCTTGAACATCTGCTCAAGCACAGTAAGAGCACCACAGGCGCCCTTGAGCATCTGCTCAAGCACAGTAAGAGCACCACAGGCACCCTTGAGCATCTGCTCAAGCACAGTAAGAGCACAACAGGCACCCTTGAGCATCTGCTCAAGCACAGTAAGAGCACAACAGGCACCCTTGAGCATCTGCTCAAGCACAGTAAGAGCACCACAGGCACCCTTGAGCATCTGCTCAAGCACAGTAAGAGCATCACAGGCGCCCTTGAGCATCTGCTCAAGCACAGTAAGAGCATCACAGGCACCCTTGAGCATCTGCTCAAGCACAGTAAGAGCATCACAGGCACCCTTGAGCATCTGCTCAAGCACAGTAAGAGCACCACAGGCACCCTTGAACATCTGCTCAAGCACAGTAAGAGCATCACAGGCACCCTTGAACATCTGCTCAAGCACAGTAAGAGCATCACAGGCACCCTTGAGCATCTGCTCAAGCACAGTAAGAGCACCACAGGCACCCTTGAACATCTGCTCATGCACAGTAAGAGCATCACAGGCACCCTTGAGCATCTGCTCAAGCACAGTAAGAGCACCACAGGCACCCTTGAACATCTGCTCAAGCACAGTAAGAGCACCACAGGCACCCTTGAGCATCTGCTCAAGCACAGTAAGAGCACCACAGGCACCCTTGAACATCTGCTCAAGCACAGTAAGAGCATCACAGGCACCCTTGAGCATCTGCTCAGCTACAGTGAAGGTATCACAGGCACCCTTGAGCATCTGCTCAAGCATTGTAAGAGCATCAGAGGCACCCTCGAGCATCTGCTCAGCTCTGCAAGAGGTGACTGCATCAGGGCCCACCTGGATTTACTGGGAAAAAATGCTGTAGTGGAGAGGTAGAAGTCTGAAGCTCCATGCTTTTGCTGTGGCTCTGAAAAGCCTCCACCTTTTTTACTTTCATTCTTTTTCTTGTTTTTCAGATCAGCTGCAGGCAGAGGGACCTGAAGTGCCCTGAAAGAATAGTTTGAAAGCCCTAAGTAAGCGCAAAGCAAACCCCCTACTGAGAAACACGAAGAGATGTTTATTTTCAAAGGCAAATAAGTGTTGGGTTCAAAACAATCTTGTATTTCCAACAGCTTTCTTTGCAGGGAGGAGGGGAGGGGAAAAGAAAGCATGAAAGTGCTGGCATGAAGGGCAAGGAGAAGAATGCAGGGTGAAGTGAACAAGGCTAAGGCTGTCATTATGAAGAACTCTAGAATTCGGTCTCCCTGGCCAAAACATACATCCACTAATTTAGAATGCTGCTCATGGGATGGCTGAGGATGGTGATAAAGCTAAATGGGTGTTAACTGGACATATCACAGAATCACCAAGAGACCTCAAAGATCATCAAGTCCAACCTGTCACCCAACACCTCATGACTAAACCATGGCACCAAGTGCTACATCCAATCCCCTCTTGAACCCCTCCAGGGATGGGGACTTCACCACCTCCCTGGGCAGCACATTCCAACAGCTAACAACTCTCTTTCTGGATGCAATATTCCAGGTGAGGTCTCCCCAGGGCAGAGTAGAGGGGGAGGAGAACCTCCCTGGCTCTGCTGGACACACTCCTCTGAATGCAGCCCAGGATCCCCTTGGCCTTCTTGGCCCCCAGGGCACATTGCTGTCCCATGCAGAACTTGCTGTCCACCAGCACTCCCAGGTCCTTCTCCCCAGGGCTGCTCTCCAGCAGATCCCTCCCAGCCTGTACTGCTGCAGTTTATTCTTTCCCAGGTGCACAAGACTTCACTACAAGAGTGGAGGGAATTTCAGGCAGTGAAGAGATGGAAAAGGCCACGCAGTTCCACCATGTGACTCCATTTGGAGTGCTGAGTAGAAGAGAGCCTCTTTTAACAGTACTCCAGCACCTCTGGAGAGTGGTGTAACACTGGAACAGGTTGCCCAGGCAGGTAATTATCACAGTATCACTAAGGTTGGAAGAGACCTTGAGGATCATCGAGTCCAACCTATCACCACAGACCTCATGACTAAACCATGGCACCAAGTGCCACATCCAATCCCCTCTTGAACACCTCCAGGGATGGGGACTCCACCACCTCCCAGGGCAGCACACTCCAATGACGAATGACTCTCTGTGTGAAGAACTTTCTCCTCACCTCGAGTCTAAACCTCCCCTGGCACAGCTTGAGACTGTGTCCTCTTGTTCTGGTGCTGGTTGCCTGGGAGAAGAGACCAACCCCCACCTGACTACAACCTCCCTTCAGGGAGTTGTAGACAGCAAGAAGGTCTCCCCTGAGCCTCCTCTTCTCCAGGCTAAACAATCCCAGCTCCCTCAGCCTCTCCTCATAGGGCTTGTGCTCAAATGTGTGCTTGATGCTCCATCCCTTAAGACATTCAATGTGAGGCTCAACAGGGCTCTGGGCAACCTGATCTAATTGGGGATGTCCCTGCTGGCTGAAGAGGGATTTGGACTGGGTGACCTTTGGGAGGCCTTTCCAACCCAGACCATTCTGTGGTTCTCTGCCTGGGCTCCTGCCTTTAACCTGGAGCTGTTTCACTGTGGAGGTGGCAGAAGGACATCATTAGCATGCTGTGGATTAAAGGGAGTGAAAAACTCCATCCTTTGTGTAAGGATGGGAACCCATCAATGGAATCAAACTTCCCATGGTGCTGAGCTTGCCATCTTGTTCCTGAAGAGATGGAGAATCACTTTTTTATGGGTTAGCAAGCAGAAAAGCAGAAGTCAGTACAATTAAGTGCTCCTTGGAAATAGACAGTGACCCTGGGTGTCCTCCAGGGATCAGTGCTGGGCCCCATCCTCTTTAATATCTTCATTGATGATCTGGATGAGGGGATTGAGTCAGTCATCAGCAGATTTGCAGGTGACACCAGGTTGGGAGCAGATGTTGATCTGTTAGAGGGTAGAACGGCTCTGCAGAGGGACCTTGACTGACTGGACAGATGGGCAGAGTCCAACAGGATGGTATTCAGCAAATCCAAGTGCCAGGTGCTGCACTTTGGCCACAACAACCCCAGGCAGAGCTACAGGCTGGGGTCAGAGTGACTTGAGAGCTGCCAGGCAGTGTGCCCAAGTGGCCAAGAAGGCCAATGGCATCCTGGCCTGCATCAGGAACAGTGTGGCCAGCAGGAGCAGGGAAGTCATTGTGCCCTGTGCTCAGCACTGGTTAGGACACACCTTGAGTCCTGTGTCCAGTTCTGGGCTCCTCAGTTTAGGAAAGATGTTGAGTTGCTGGAAGGTGTCCAGAGAAGGGCAACAAAGCTGGGGAGGGGTCTGGAGCACAGCCCTGTGAGGAGAGGCTGAGGGAGCTGGGGTTGCTTAGCCTGGAGAGGAGGAGGCTCAGGGGAGACCTTCTTGCCCTCTACAACTCCCTGAGGGGAGGTTGTAGCCAGGTGGGGGTTAGTCTCCTCCCAGGCAACCAGCACCAGAACAAGAGGACACAGTCTCAAGCTGTGCCAGGGGAGGCTTAGGCTGGATGTTAGGAAGAAGTTCTTCCCAGAAAGAGAGATTGCCCATTGGAATGTGCTGCCCAGGAAGGTGGTGGAGTCACCATCACTGGAGGCGTTTAGGAAGAGACTGAATGGGGTGCTTGGTGCATGGTTTAGTTGATTACATGGTGTTGGGTGATAGGTTGGACATGATGTTCTTGAAGGTCTCTTCCAACCTGGTCTATTCTATTCTATTCTATTCTATTCTATTCTATTCTATTCTATTCTATTCTATTCTATTCTATTCTTTCTATTCTATTCTATTCTATTCTATTCTATTCTATTCTATTCTATTCTATTCTATTCTATTCTATTCTATTCTATTCTATTCTATTCTATAGAATCCATCTGATGCCAACCTGGCTGCCAGCACTACAGTAACCTCACTCCCTCTTCCAGGCTCAGGCTGTGTGTATCCAGAGTTCTTACATCTGCCAAGACAGAATTGATCAGAATGAAGTCCTTAAAAAGAGCAAATACTACTGTTTAACTAAATAGGACTTGTTTTCAACAATAAGGATCCCATGGCAGGGATGATCTTTAAGGTCCCTTCCAACACAAACCTTTGGATAATTCTGTGATGAAATATATCACCCTGTGTATAGCAGACAGTCTTTCCTGTCATTTATTTCAAAGGCTTTTACTCAAAACATCCAGCTCTGGGCTCCCCAGGTCAAGAGGGACAGGGATTTGCTGGAGAGAGTCCAAGGGAGGGCTACAAGGATGCTGAAGGGACTGCAGCACTGCCTGGTGAGGAGAGGCTGAGAGCCCTGGGGCTGTTTAGTCTGGAGAGGAGAAGACTGAGAGGGCATTTAATAAATTTCTACAAATATCTGAGGGCTGGAGGTCAGGAGGGAGGGGACAGGCTCTGCTCACTTGCTCTCTGTGATAGGACAAGGAGCAAAGGATGTAAGCTGCAGCACAGGAGGTTCCACCTCAACACAAGGGGAAATTCTTTACTATAAGGATCCTAGAGCCCTGGAGTAGGCTGCCCAGAGAGGTTGTGGAGTCTCTTTCTCTGGAGCCTTTCCAGCCCTGTCTGGATGTGTTCCTGTGTGACCTGTGCTGGATTCCATGGTCCTGCTGTGGCAGGGGGGATGGACTGGATGATCTCCAGAGGTCTCATCCAACCCCTGACATCCTCTGATCCTGTGAAAACCAAAATTAAGTAATTTATTGACTGTTTTAATAAAGGTACAGATCAGCATAAGCCAGAAAAAAAAACAACAACAACACCCCCTCAAAATAAAACACCCCAAAAAATCCCAAACTTAACAAAAAACCCAAACCCAACAGAAAAAACAACCCCATATTATTACTGGAATGCATCACTTGACTGCTAAATATAAACTAGAGGCAAAATTAGAAAGTCTTAAGAATTTTCTGGTTGATATTCGATCCAAGCAGACAGTAGGAACAGATCAGAGCTTTCCAGAACACCAGATCAAGATCTGGCTTCAGGAGGAGGTATCTGAGTCACTTTCCAGTGTCCTTGTTCCAGGGTCTTCATAGCATTGTTGAATGTGGTGGTTTGAGCCTGAACTGGGAGTTAAGAGCTCAGATGGGGGCAAGGCTGAGAATCTCACCCCTGCTCCCCCCTCCTCCCTCCCAACAGAGAGGAAAAAAAAGGAAAGTGAAGGAACAAATCCACCAAGCAATAATTTGGAGTTGGCCTGGAAGCAGAGAGGTAAAGAGTTTTCTTTAAGCAATGTATATATAACAATAACAGGTAAGGTTCACAAGGGCAAGGAACAAGGATGGATGGGAGGGGGACAAAGAAGAAGAATACAAAACCAGTCTCTCCCTGAAGAGGCACAGAGGCAGCAGGGAGAAGGATCAGGCCCAACCACGTGGCAGAGGAGCAGGAAAGCAGCTGCAGTAGCTCTCATCCAGGAGAGGCAGGAACCAAAAAGCCCTAATGGCTGCAATGCCCTGTTTTTTATACCCTAGCTGGGCAGGGAGGGGGGAGTGGAACAGACTCAGTTTCCCAGGGGGAAAACGCCCTGCAGGGAGGGCAAAGCACTCGCAAGCCCTCCCCCCCTGCTTTGGATTTGCTTTCAGAATGGGCATTAACCCTCCACATTGAATCACACAATGCTTTGGGTTGGAAGAGACCTAAAAGATCATTCATTTCCAACCCCCTGTAGGGACATCTCCCACTACAGCAGGTTGCTCAAGGCCTCATCCAACCTGGTCTTGAACACCTCCAGGGAAGGGGCATCCACCACCTCCCTGGACAACCTGTGCCAGTGTCTCACTCCTTCACTGTCAAGAATTTATTCCGAAGTCTTCAAAGTCTTACCTCCTTTCTTGCCTGAAGGAAGCTTCAAATCTCAGCTGCAGGATGTTGTAGCATTGCAAACATTCTGCCGTGAGCCTTGGAGAATCTGCTCCACTGCACAGCAAGAATTAATCTGTGCAAGGGAAGGGTCCCAGTCTGCCCTTTCCCAGAGAGTGCCCTGACTCACTGGACAATCCTTCTCAAGTTTCATGCCTTTTAACCTTCAACACAAAATTCAATATTCAGTGGTACATGAGATGGATTGCAGCAAACAGGCTCCCCAACAGAGTTCAGAGGGTTGCCATCAGTGGCACAGAGGCCACATAGAGGTCTGTGGCCAGTGGTGCTCCCCAGGGATCAGTACTGGGTCCACTTTTGTTCAATATCTTTATCAATGACCTGGCTGAGGGCATTGAGAGTACCCTCAGCAATTCATTGATGATACCAAACTGGGGGGAGGCTGACACCTGTCAGGCTGTGCTGCCATCAAACCACATCTGGACAGGCTGAGAGCTGGGTGCAGGCAAACCTCATGGAGTTCAAGAAGGACAAATGCAGGGTCCTGCATCTGGGGAGGAATAACAGCAGGCACCAGGACAGCTTAGGAGCTGTCCTGCTGGAGAGCAGCTCCATGGAGAAAGACCTTGGAGTGCTGGTGGACAGCAAGTTCTGCATGGGACAGCAATGTGCCCTGGTGGCCAAGAGAGCCAATGGCATCCTGGGCTGCAGCAAGCAAAGTGTGGCCAGCAGGGCTAGGGAGGTTCTTCTCCCTCTCTGCTCTGCCCTGCTGAGACCACTCCTGCAATCCTGTGTCCAGTTCTGGGCTCCCCAGTTCAAGAGAGACAGAGACCTGCTGGAGAGAGTCCAAGGGAGAGCCATGAGGATGCTTAGGGGACTTGAGCATCTCCCCTGTGAAGAGAGACTGAGAGCCCTGGGGCTGTTTAGTCTGGAGAAGAGAAAGCTGAGAGGGGATCTGATCAATATCTATCAATATGTGAGGGGTGGGTGGCAAGTGAAGGGGGCCAAGCTCTTTTGGGTGGTGTGCAGTAATAGGACAAGGACCATTGGATACAAACTTGAACAGAGAAGGTTTCAGCTCAACATGAGGAGAAACTTCTTTGCAGTGAGGGTGGCAGAGCCCTGGAGCAGGCTGCCCAGAGAGGTTGTGGAGTCTCCTTCTCTGGAGGCCTTCCAACCCCACCTGGATGCATTCCTGTGCAGACTGTCCTGGGTGATGTGGCTCTGGCAGGGGACCTGGAGTGGCTGATCTCTGGAGGTCCCTTCTCTAACGTAATGTGATACTGTGATGAGAGCTACAAGAGAAAGTGACTACCTTGCAGTATGCCACAACGTAGCAGTTTGTCTCCTGAGAGTGGTAAAGAACTTCTGGTGAAGAAAGAGGGGAAAAAGAACTGCAAAGCACCTAGAGCTTTACTCTGGCCTGTGGAGTAAAGCAGGAGTTAGTCTTTCAGCTAGCTTGCAAGTGTGTAGGAAGTGGGGGATGTGAGGAGGTGGTGATAGGAGCTATCACCTCCCAGATCACACTGACTTTTGAAAGAAGTGCAGGAATGTAGCTTTTATCAGCCCTGAAGGAGCTGAGCTGTGAGAAAGGAACTCTGCAGTTTGCTGTTGTCAGATCCCAGAGAGATTTGTGCATACCTAGTAAACAGGGGCTGCTGCCATAGCAACACCAGCAGTGCCTTCTGAAGGGGCTATGTGCTGATAGTCCTTCCTGGTGTCCCTGTGTGACCTGTAACAGATTCTAGGGTCCTGCTCTGGCAGAGGGGTTGGACTCAATGATCTTCGATGGTCCCTTCCAACCCCTAATATCCTGGGATCCTGTGAACCCAAGAAGGCCAATGGGATCCTGGGCTGCATTCAGAGGAGTGTGTCCAGCAGAGCCAGGGAGGTTCTCCTCCCCCTCTACTCTGCCCTGCTGAGACCTCACCTGGAATATTGCATCCAGCTCTGGGCTCCCCAGTTCAAGAGGGACAGGGATCTGCTGGAGAGAGTCCAAGGGAGGGCTGCAAGGATGCTGAAGGGATTGGAACACTGCCTAATGAGGAGAAGCTGGGGGACCTGGGGCTTTTTAGTCTGGAAAAGAAAAGGCTTAGAGGGGATTTAGTAAATGTTTATTAATATCTGAGGGCTGGAGGTCAGGAGGGAGGGGACAGGCTCTGCTCATGTGCTCCCTGTGATAGGACAAGGGGCAATGGATGTAACCTGCAGCACTGGAGGTTCCACCTCAAGATGAGGAAGAACTTCTTTACTGTGAGGGTCCTAGAGCACTGGCACAGGCTGCCCAGAGAGATTGTGGAGTCTCCTTCTCTGGAGCCTTTCCATCCCTGCCTAGATATCTTCCTGTGTGACCTGTGCTGGATTCTGTGGTCCTGCTCTGACGGGGAGTCGGGGGGGTAGGCTCGATGATCTCCAGACTTTCCAACCCCTAACATCCTGGGATCCTGTGATTTACATTTCCAGCAAAGGTGACTTGTTGCCATCTTCTTCCTCACTTCATTTGGAACCTTGATGGCTCCTGGTGAAAGCCAGCCAGATGAAGCATTTTCTTCTCTCCAGTTCTAATATGCTCTTATGGAAAGCTGGCCAGGAAGGAGTCCATTGCTGGAGGTGACCTCTCTCGGTTGATTGGGAATTACACCCTTTAGAGGGTCCAGTGCTGGAGCTGCTGGTGCTGAGGGACCTCTCTTGGTTCATGAGAATTATAACTTGTCTCTCTTTTTAGGTTTGGTTCTCTTGTTTCCCCCTCAGATAAGAGTCAAAGCTTTGCTGCTTTGCCTTTTGCACCTTTCCTTTTCTGCAGTGCATCCACGACCTTGCTGTTGATTTGGCTCTATCACATCATATGAAGGCAGAAAACACTGAATCATTATGCATGAGGCAGGGCTGAGAAGAGGCTGCAAAGGAGACAGCAGCCAAGGAGAATGCTTCTCAGTTTAAAGAGGGACCAAGCACATCCCAGGGCTGCTGTCAAATATAGATCTCCTTCTGTACAGCCTCTGTCTCTATGTGAGGAGCTTTTCTTTTGCTTGACCTTCTGGTACCTGCTAATGATGTGATCACTGAAGTACACATGTGGTGCAATGAAAACACCCCCTCATACGTTTGTTGATCAGTCCTCCCTCTTACCTGACCTGGTGGAGTGGCTGTTTTAGCTCAGTGGATGGAGGTTTGTGGCTTTGGAAGCCACATTTAAATCCCAGTGCTGTGTTTGTGGTTGGTTGATGATCCTGGGGTGGGTGATCCTGTGGTCACAGATCATTAGGCCCTGTAGCCAGCAACTCTTATAGCACATCACCAAAAATTATACCCTCTGAACACAGCCATGTCTTCTGAACCATCTGCATATTTTAAATTACTCCTCTTTGGTGGATGGTGCCTGCTAAATTGGCCTGGCAAAGAGACTTTTAATGAGTTTTACCTTTTGGACATGTTTTCAGCATTGTATCTCTACATGCAGCAACTTTCTCAGGCTTGCTGATCAGCAGAAAGTATTTTAGGTCAATGCATCACAATAAACATCTATCAATATCTGAGGGCTGGGGGTCAGGAAGGAATGGACAGGGACAGCCTCTGCTCACTTGTGTCCTGTGACAGGACAAGGGGCAATGGATGAAAAATACAGCACAGGAGGTTCCACCTCAACATGAGGAGGAACTTTATTGTAAGGGTCCCAGAGCACTGGAACAGGCTGCCCAGAGAGGTTGTGGAGTCTCCTTCTCTGGAACCTTTCCAGCCCTGTCTGGATGTGCTCCTGTGTGACCTGTGCTGGATTCTATGGTCCTGCTCTGGCAGGGGGGTTGCATTCGATGATCTCCACAGGTTGCTTTCAATTCCCAACATCCTGGGATCCTGTGACAAGTGAAATAATTTGAGGGCATCTCCTATGTACAAAGAACACCTTGCCCCCACTGACCTCAGTCCCTGTGAGTACAAGAACATGTCAAAACTCAGATCAGGCACAAGAATAGCAAACAGGTCCAACCTTGCTCCTTTTTCCTCACACTGACCATTACAAAAGTTAACTACGTCCTTAACTGGCCATCATCAAATTCTCTGCAGAATTAATTCTGCTTATCTCTACCTAAAAGAGATATAGCTCAAGTCATAGAGCTGCTGCTTGTGGAGCAAAGCTGAAGAGCACACACCACAGGATGCTGCAGGTAAATACGAGCTGGATGTGCAATGCAGGCTGCAAGGTGAAGCTGCAACCTGAACTTACAGCAGCAACTGTGACTCACACAGCTGAGTAAATATTTTTTGGAGTCCATTTCTGCTCTACCAGAAGAGGTGGAGGCTGTCTTAGGACCCACAGAATCACAGAAACATTCAGTTTGGAAAAGAGCCTCAGGATGACCAAGTCCAACCATTAGCCCTACTCTGCAAGGGTCACCCCTAAACCATAGCCCCAAGCACCACAGCCAAACCACCTGTAAACACAGCCAGGCCTGGGGACTCCACCACCTCCCTGGGCAGCTCATTCCAGTGCCTGACCACTCTTGAGGGGAAACATTTTTTTCCTACTGTCCAGTATAAACCTCCCTAGTCACAGCTTGAGGCCATTCCCTCTTGTTCTATCAATGATTACCTGTGAGAAGAGACCAGCACCAACCTCTCCACAAGGTTCTTTCAGGCAGTTGCAGAGAGCCATGAGGTCTCCCCTCAGCCTCCTCTCTTTCACACTAACCATCCCCAGCTCCTTCAGTTGCTCTTCATCACATCTCTTCTCCAGGCCCTTCACAGCTTCCTTGCCCTCCTCTGCCCTGGCTCCAGCACCTCCACAGCTCTCCTGTATTGAGGTGCCCAAACCTGGACACCAGACTCCAGGTGTGGCCTCCCCAGAGCTGAGTGCAAGAGGACAATCAGCTCCCTGCTCCTGCTGGACACAGCATTGCTGATCCCAGCCAGGATGCCTTTGGCTTTCTTGGCCACCAGGGCACACTGCTGGCTCCTGTTCAGCCCCTTCTCCCTTAGCATCCCCAGGTCCCTTTCTGCCAGGCAGTTTCCAGCCACCCTGCCCCAGGCCTGGAGCATTGCTTGGGGTTGTTGTGCCCCAAGTGCAGGACCTGGCACTTGGCCTTGTTGAAGCTCCTCCTATTAACATTGGCCATGGATCCAACCTACCCAAGTCCCACTGTAGAGCCTACCTACCCTGTAGTTGCTGGCTATACATCTGCAAATGTTGGTTGAAATGGCCTGGCACTGAGCAGCTTCTCTCATGGGATAGAATAGTGAGACTGATGGCTTGGAGTTCTTTTCTTTTCTTTCTTCTCTCTCTTTCTTTAGCCTTTTGGGTTTGGTTTTGTTGGTTGGTTGGTTGGTTTGTGTGTGTTTCTGTGTGTGTATAACTATCTCTGAAAATCCAGATCATAGAAGCATATGGTTTGGAAAAGCTCTTTCAGATCATCCAGTCCAACCATTCTCTAACTCTGCCCAGGCTGGGGCTAACCCATGGCCCTCAGCACCACATCTCTGCCTCTTGGAAACACCTCCAGGGATGGGGATTCAACCACCTCCCTGGGCAGCCTGTTCCAATGGCTGAGACCCCTGCCAGTTAAGAAGTCTCTTCTCATATCCAACCTAAACCTCCCATGGTGCAAATTGAAGGTTTGTCCTCCCATCTTATCACTTCTTACTAGGAAGAAGAGACCAACCCCCCCTCTTTTTCCAGAGCTTCCTTTTCTTCTAGCTAAATAACCCCAGTTCCCTCAGCCAGCCATCTTCAGTCAGCTGCTGACCAGCACCCCCAGATCCCTTTCTGCTGGGCAGTTTCTCTGCCCCAAGCCTGGAGCATTCATGGAGGTTGTTGTGACCCAAGTTCAAAACCTGGCACTTGGCCTTGTTGAATCTCATCCCATTGGCTACAGTCCAGCCAGCCTATTCAGGCCTCTCTTCAGAGCCTTCCTACCCTCAAGCAGATAAACTCTCCCTGTCAAGCTTAGTGCCATCTGCAATCTTATTGAGGGTGCACTCAATCCCCTCATCCAGGTCACTGATAAAGGTATTGAAGAGAACTGACCCCAGCACTGAGCCCTGGAGAACACCACTGGTGCCTGGTCACCAGCTGAATTTAACTCCATCCCCAACCACTCTTTGGGCTCAGTCATCTGTCAGATTTTTCACCCAGAGAAGCCTCCACCCACCCAAACCATGAGCAGCCAGTTCCTCCAGGAAGATGATGTGGAACAGTGTCAAAGGCTTTACTGAAGTCCAGGTGAACAACATGTGCTACCTATGCTGTATTCTATGGTCCTGCTCTGGCAGGGAGGGTTGGACTGGATGATCTCCAGAAGCCCCTTCCCACCCCTAACATCCTGGGATCCTGTGATCCTAATGAACCAGAGAAGCAGATAAAGCCTTGAGCCCTGTCTGGAACATTTTGCACTAAGCTTATTCATGTTGAAGGTTAAGAAGTTGTGTAAAGAAGTGGTGTTTGTAGCTCCTCTGTTTACAAGCTGGGCTTGCAGGAACCATCAGTCTAGCAGCACTGAGTCCCAAGATGAAAAGAACCTTGTTAGGATTTGCACTTCTTTATATTTGGATGCAGGTTATGAGCTCAGTGGTTTTGCTGCTGCCTGCTGTGCTGATCATTTCCTACCTGACCCAATGTACACAATTCCCTGGCAAGTCTCAGGAGGAAATAAATCCCTCCTCAGTATTAGAAGGCCCTGTGTGTCTCTCCATCTGGTTCTGGCTAAATCCACTTGCTTCTGAATGCTCTTAGAATCATAGCATTGTCAGGGTTGGAAGGGACCTCAAGGATCAGCCAGTTCCAACCCCCCTGCCATGGCCAGGGACACCTCACACTACAGCAGGTTGCTCACAGCCACAGCCAGCCTGGCTGCAAACACCTCCAGGCAGGAGGCTTCCACCACCTCCCTGGGCAACCTCTGCCAGTCTCTCACCACCCTCATGGGGAACAACTTCTTCCTAACATCCAAGCTCAATTTACCCATTTCTAGTTTTGTTCCATTCCCCCCAGTCCTATCACTCCCTGACACCCTCAAAAGTCCTTCCCCAGCTTTCTTGGAGCCCCCTTCAGATACTGGAAGGTCACAATTAGGTCTCCTCGGAACCTTCTCTTCTCCAGACTGAACAGCCCCAACTCTCTCAGTCTGTCCTCATGGCAGAGCAGCTCCAGCCCTCTGCTCATCCTCATGGCCCTTCTCTGGACACCTTCCAGCACCTCCAGATCCTTCCTGTCCTAGGGGCTCCAGAACTGCTCCAGGTGGGGTCTCAGCAGAGTGGAGCAGAGGGGCAGAATCCCCTCCCTGGCCCTGCTGGCCACACTTCTCTTGCTGCAGCCCAGGCACTGCTTGGCTTTCTGGGCTGCAAGTGCTCACTGCTGGCTCCTGTTGAGCTTCTCCTCCACCAGCACCCCAAGTCCTTTACTTCAGGGCTGCTCTCAAGCCAGTCCCTGGCTCATCTCTGGATGAAAAGAGAGAAGGAAGTTCCTACTCTGCTCCCCTTTCCCTGGGCTGATCTCAGCTCAGAGGGAGCCGTTTGTTGAGACAGCGTGGGGGTTTTTCCCCCGCAGCACTCTAAACGCAGAGCTGCTCCTCAGCAAGGGGCCCTCGTTATTTTCACCTTCTAATTAATGTCCCCACGGAAGGTGCTTATTATGCTTGGCTCTGCCTGGTCTGTAATTCTGACAAATTAACGGATTGAGGGGCACCGTGCTGCTGCTGCTGCCTCCAGCCCTTTGTGGCTTCCCCCCATCTGAAAGAGCACATTAAAGCTGGATCCAGATTACAAATGTTTAATCTGGCAGAGCCCTTTGGTGGCTTCTAAAACAAACATTGTGTCATTAATATAGCAGCAGCCATAAATGGGACTGGCGACACAGAATGCTGTGTCTGGGGATATTTTCAAACTCTCTTTGGGGTCCTCAGCTGACCCCAGGATCCCTGTAGGTAGAGCAGCTCCACCTCTGCGCTAGCTAAATGCAACCCAAGAAGCTGAGGTTGTATTTTTAGCCTTTACTCTAAACTCTCAGGAGCTTGTGGCTTTGGGCGGGGGGAGGGGTTCGTGTTTTGTTTCGTTTTGCTTTGCTTTGCATTGAGAGCTTTAGTATGATCTGGACTTAAAGACTCCTTTTGCGGCTCAGGAGGAAACAGCACTCCGCTGGTCACTTTGGGGGAGGTTTTTACAATGGAGTTAAAAATAGCACGGCCCTTTCAAGGCCATTCAAGTGGAGGTGATGAGCCATAATGCCATTGTGTAGCACAGCTGATTGCACAAAGGCCAGCTTAGGCTTTTTGTTTGTTAGTTTGTTTGTTTGCAGCTGAATTGTTTGATCCGGTGCCACAGTGGATTCATTTTGTTTTTAACTATGCCTGCCGGTCGTTGACATGGTGCTCCAAGATCTATCATCTCCATCCAAACCACTGAGCCCTGAGAATGTTGTTGCAGGCAAGAGGTGTGGGCCAAAAAGATATGAATGTTGAACTTAGGAAAAAATGACTGCAGGCTAACTGACCTTCGGGGAGGGCAAAAAACCAACCAACATATAGCAAGAGAAAAACAAAACCAAAAAAGCATTACTGTTTTACCACCAAAGCAAAAAAATGCTGAATCTCTGTTGCAAACTGCACTGCAATGGCTGCTGCACTGCAGGGACCACAAAAGAGCAGGCCTGGGTCATGGGCTTCTGCTGCTGGATAGATTCACATTATGGCCTGGGTTGGAAGGGACCTTAAACATCACAGAATCACAGAATGTTAGGGGCTGGAAGGGAACTCAAAAGATCAGCCAGTCCAGCCCCTCTGCCAGAGCAGAATCACCCAGGGCAGATCACACAAGAACATAACCAGGTGGGTCTTGAATATCTCCAGAGAGGGAGACTCCACAACCTCTCTGGGCAGCCTGTCCCAGGGCTCTGACACCCTCACAGGGAAAAATTCTTCCTCCTGTTTCCATGGAACTTCCTCTGCCTCAGCTTCCACCAGTGGCCCTTGTGCTGTCCTTGGGCATCACCCAGCAGAGCCTGGCTCCAGCCTCTGGGCACTCACCCTGCACATCTTTGTGAACATTATAAAGATCATCCAGTCCCAATCCCATGGCAGGGATATGTCTAACTAAGCCCAGGTTGCTCAAGGCCTCATCCAACCTGGCTTTGAACACCTCCAGGGAGGGGACATCCACAGCCTCCCTGGGCAGCCTGTGCCAGTGTCTCAGCACCATGGTTAGAAAGTGGATGTATCATTTCTCTGCTATGAGATGTGATCATGTGCATGAGAGGTTTGGAGAAGAGAAGAGAAGAGAAGAGGAGAGGAGAGGAGAGGAGAGGAGAGGAGAGGAGAGGAGAGGAGAGGAGAGGAGAGGAGAGGAGAGGAGAGGAGAGGAGAGGAGAGGAGAGGAGAGGAGAGGAGAGGAGAGGAGAGGAGAGGAGAGGAGAGGAGAGGAGAGGAGAGGAGAGGAGAGGAGAGGAGAGGAGAGGAGAGGAGAGGAGAGGAGAGGAGAGGAGAGGAGAGGAGAGGAGAGGAGAGGAGAGGAGAGGAGAGGAGAGGAGAGGAGAGGAGAGGAGAGGAGAGGAGAGGAGAGGAGAGGAGAGGAGAGGAGAGGAGAGGAGAGGAGAGGAGAGGAGAGGAGAGGAGAGGAGAGGAGAGGAGAGGAGAGGAGAGGAGAGGAGAGGAGAGGAGAGGAGAGGAGAGGAGAGGAGAGGAGAGGAGAGGAGAGGAGAGGAGAGGAGAGGAGAGGAGAGGAGAGGAGAGGAGAGGAGAGGAGAGGAGAGGAGAGGAGAGGAGAGGAGAGGAGAGGAGAGGAGAGGAGAGAGAGAGGAGAGGAGAGGAGAGGAGAGGAGAGGAGAGGAGAGGAGAGGAGAGGAGAGGAGAGGAGAGGAGAGGAGAGGAGAGGAGAGGAGAGGAGAGGAGAGGAGAGGAGAGGAGAGGAGAGGAGAGGAGAGGAGAGGAGAGGAGAGGAGAGGAGAAGAGAAGAGAATTAACCAGGTTGGAAAAGACCTCTGAGATCATTGAGTCCAACCTATCACCCCAGTACCATCTAATCAACTAAACCATGGCACCAAGTGCCTCATCCAGGCTCTTCCTAAACACCTCCAGTGATGGTGACTCCACCACCTCCCTGGGCAGCACATTCCAATGGGCAATCTCTCTGTCTGGGAAGAATTTCTTCCTAACAGTATTTCACACCTTCTGCCCTTTCAGGTAGCTCCCAAATAGCAACCATTGCACTGGTGGCACTTTCCTTGGAAGGTCTTGCTAGACTGAAAGCAGCGCCACGAAAAGAAGACATCAGTGCTTTTTGTAGCTCAGAGTTCTTTCTGAAGAGCAAATAAGTTATCAGATTTAGCATCAAGCCTCGTAGCAACAAGGTCCTTAAGGGACAATCAGTCAGCAGCATGCAACCTTTGCTCTAAGATTTTCTGGAGAATCCTTGAAACTTGGGAGATTGCACACCACAGAAAACAACCTTCCTCTGACTCTAAATTCCCTTGATGGTTGCAAAACCTATGTCTCTGTGAAGCTGACACAAAACCATCAAGTACAGAAGTATGAGCCTATATATTTCTCAGAAGAGCAAGCACAGGAAGATCTTCTGCATACACTTAGTAGGGTCACTCTCCATCCTGAAGACACTGAAGAGATGATATTCTTTTGATGAAGGGAGAAGCTCTGGAAGCAATGTCTCATCACCTCAGCATCTGCAAGAGTGGGTCAGGAGGAGGGCAACAAAGATGATCAGAAGGCTGGAGAACCTCCCCTAAGGGGACAGGCTGAGGGAGCTGGGGACTGTTCAGCCTGGAGAAGAGGAGGCTCCAGGGAGACCTTAGAGCAGCCTTCCAGTACCTGAAGGGGGCTACAGGAGAGCTGGGGAGGGACTTTTTACACGGGCTGGGAGTGACAGGATGAGAGGCAATGGCTTTGAGCTGGAAGAGGGGAGAGTGAGACTGGAGATTAGGAAGAAATTCTTTGCAGCGAGGGTGGTGAGCACTGGAACAGATTGCCCAGGGAAGCTGTGGATTTCCCCTCCGTGAATGTGTTCAAGGCCAAGCTGGATGAAGCCTTCAGCAACCTGGGCTAGTGGAAGATGTCCCTGCCCATGGCAGAGGGTTGGAACTGGATGATCTTTAAGGTTGCTTCCAACCCAAACCATTCTGTGAATCTATGAATGTAATCATAAGAGAGGTAGAGACCTCTGTGAAAGAGGAGCGAAGAAAGGGGGAACAGATGCAGAGACAACACTCACCCAGAAATGTCTCAGTAAAGGCCAGAAGATGATGCAGGGGTAAATGTTAGATTCCCATGAGGCAGCAGCTCACAATCTAGAGGGAAGTGTAAGTTCAGTTCCTCTTAAAGAGGAGCATGGGGCAGCAGAAGGTCATGGTCACTGTAGAAGAGGTTTGAAACTAAAAACCAATCCCAAAGTCGAGGGATTTTCGGTGCTTCACTGCCATCTATTGAGCAGGAAGTGTATTGAGTGCTTCTGCGATTGACATTGATTAGAGCTCAGTAGAGAAATGAGCAGAGACTTCAGATCTGTGTCTCTGCACGAACCTAATCCAGGAATGATGAATTCTTCACAAAGCAGGGAAGGAAACACCTCCAGACTCTGATTGTCTTGTAAGAAATGCAAGTGAAACCACAATCTGCCACAGAATGTTAGGGGCTCAAAAGCTCATCCAGCCCAACCCCTCTGCCAGAGCAGGGTCACCCAGAGCAGATCACACAGGAACACAGCCAGGCAGGTCTTGAATCTCTCCAGAGAGGGATATTCCACAACTCCCCTGGGCAGCCTGTCCCAGGGCTCTGGCACACTCACAGTGAAAAAATTCTTCCTCATTTTCACATGGCACTTTCTATGCCTCGACTTCCACCAGTGCCCCTTGTGCTGGCATTGGGCATCACCCAGCAGAGCCTGGCTCCAGCCTCTGGGCACTCACCCTGCACATCTTTGTCAACATCAATGAGGTCACCCTCAGGCTCCTCCTCTCCAAGCTACAGAGCCCTCAGCTCCCTCAGGCTCTCCTCCTAAGGAAGATGTTCCACTCTCTTCATCATCTTTGTGGCTCTGTACTGGACTCTCTCAAGCAGTTCCCTGAGGTCCTTCCTGAACTGAGGTGCCCAGAACTGGACACAATATTCCAGATGTGGCCTCAGCAGGGCAGAGTAGAGTGGCAGAAGAACCTCTCTGGACCTGCTCACCACAGTCCTTCTAACCCACCCCAGGATGCCCTTGGCCTTCTTGGCCACCAGAGCACATTGCTGCCTCATGGTCAACCTCCCATCCACCAGGACCCTCAGGTCCTTTTCCATTTCACTGCTCTCCAGCAGCTCAGTCCCCAACCTCTCCTGCTCCATGGGGTTGTTCTTTCCCAAGTGCCAGACTCTCCCTTTGCCCTTGTTGAATTCCATTCCATTTCTCCCTGCCCAACTCTCAGCCTGTGCAGGTCTGGCTGAATGGCAGCACCCCCCTCCTGTGTCAGCCACTCCACCCAGCTTGGTGCCATCAGCAAACTTGCTGACAGTGCTCTCTGAAACCTTAGACCAGAAACTGGTATGTTAGTAGGATGAGAAAACAGGTTAAGGGTCTCGTGGAACTCCAGGAGAACAGGAAAATGGGAGATCCCTGAGTAGCCTCTCTTCCTGCAAAGAGAGTCAGCACAGGGCTTTCTCACTTCCACAGAGATCAAAGCAAGGAACTCTCATCACAGCAGTGGGGGTTATTTATGTAATGATTTGGGGTTTGCTTTTATTGCACTGCACTCAGGCAAATAAAAGTATTCTTCTTAAAAACAACCACCTCAAATCTCCTTTTATTCACAGACTTTGTTCCAGGCTGACACAGCTCATGGCATCACTTCTTCCTCTCTGATGTACAGAGTTATGAAGATATTTGTAGACATATTTAGACTTGCTCCTTGGGTGAGGTTAAAGTTAGGCTGCCCAGGGGGGTTGTGGAATCTCCTTCCCTGGAGATATTCAAAACCCACCTGGATGTGTTCCTGTGTGATCTGCTCTAGGTGATCCTGCTGTGGCAGGGGAGTTGGGACCACTCCTGTTTAACATCTGTATTCATGGGCTTTCCCCTGAGCCTCCCCTTCTCCAGGCTAAGCAACCCCAGTTCCCTCAGCCTCTCATAGGGTTTGTGCTCAAGGCCTCTCCCCAGCCTCGTTGCCCTTCTCTGGACACATTCAAGCGTCTCAATGTCCTTCTTAAACTGAGGAGCAATTATGTAAGAAGCTTGACAGCTAGCCCAAGCTAGATCTATCTAGTCACAACAGGAGAACATCAGGAGCTAACAGAGTCACAGAGCAGCAGATACCAAGCCCATGGAGAAGTTTCTTTCCTTCAAGCCAGCTCCAAGTGATAAGTTAAATATGGTTAGAGCTTAGTTCCCAAGGCAGGCACTTTGCAGCAATTTACCATGGAGACACTTTTGCCCCCATTTCCCAAAGGAAATCCGTTTCTGAACCACTTGCAATGGGAAATGGTGTTTCCAACAGCTCCCCATTCTGGTACCGAAGCATCCCACTCTGTCAGGGTTGGTGCCTGAGGCTGAACACATTTGCAACTGATTTCCAGGCAAAGCAATTAAGCTCCTTTAAAAAGGGGGAAGAAAAAGGAGTGAGACAATCTTTCAAATAATTTTTAATCTCGCCCCTACTCATCTGAGAATTCTGAGGCATTTCAAGCGCTCATGGCGTTTAGAGACGAGGCAGCAGCACGCTGCAGCGGAGCGGGAGGTACACACCGCTGCACGGCTGCGGTGCCCACAATTGAACACAAGGTGGCAGCACCGAGCACCCCCCGGCGTGCGCGGAGCCGCTCAGGGACAGGTAGGTAGGTAGGTAGGTAGGTAATTAGGTAGGTAGGTAGGTAGGTAGGTAAGTAGAGATAGATAGATAGATAGATAGATAGATAGATAGATAGATAGATAGATAGATAGATAGATAGATAGATAGATAGATAGATAGATAGATAGATAGATAGATAGATAGATAGATAGATAGATAGATAGATAGATAGGCAGGCTGAGGGAGGTGAGATTATTTAGCCCAGAGAAGAGGAGGCTCGGGGGAGACTTTCTTGCTCTCTCCAACTACCTGAAGGGAGGTTGTAGCTAGGAGGGGATTGGTCTCTTCTCCCAGGCACCCAGCACCAGAACAAGAGGACACAGTCTCAAGCTGTGCCAGGGGAAGTTTAGGCTCGACATGAGGAGAAAGTTCTTCACTGAGAGAGTCATTTGCCATTGGAATGTGCTGCCCAGGCAGTCACCATCCCTGGAGGTGTTCAAGAGGGGATTGGTTGTGGCACTTGGTGCCATGGTCTAGCCATGAGGTGTTGGGTGACAGGTTGGACTTGATGATCTTTGAGGTCTCTTCCAACCTTGGTGATTCTGTGATATGTAAATAGATAGATAGGTATATAGACAGATAGACAGACACATAGATAGATAGATGGATAAATAGTTAGATAGATAGATAGGTATATAGACAGACAGACACACAGATAGATAGATGGATGGATAGATAGATAGATAGATAGATAGATAGATAGATAGATAGATAGATAGAAAGATAGATAGATAGTAGAGGTCTTGCAACAGGGGAAGAGCACAGGCAGTGCCTGCCAGCTGCACATGCTGCTGGCATGTCAGAGCCACGGTAGGCATCGTTCCATGGAATCACAAAGCCTTGGAGAGGAGCTCCAGAGGCCAGAACATGCTTCAAGATGTCCTTCATGGAGCTCCCTGCCTTTCAGGATCTAGAGATGCTTTTGAAGACAACCCAAGGCGCCTCAGCAGGCTTTGAGTCTTTGTTTACTAACACCTGGTGAAACTGAACATCTTCTGACACCGAGGTGGTGTTTTTCCCACCAGCCCACAGGTCTTACACTGATTATTTCCAACATAAAATCAGTGTTTGCATTGATCCCTCCAGGAGGCTCCCCTGGAACAATGCCCAGGACAGAAGGTTGCTTTTGTGAGGGGACCCTTCTCTGTCCTTGGTAAGGGATGGTGTTTGAGATTCATCTGGCCATGGTGCAGGTTGGTTCAGAAGCCTGCAGAGTTTCATCCAAGTCCAAGCAAGCAGCTCCTGAGCAAAGGTTGCCATCCATCCACACCCACCCATCCAGGCCAACAAAACAGTTCAGTTCCCTTAGGGAAGTCATTGTGCCCCTGTACTCTGCATTGGTTAGGCCACACCTTGAGTTCTGTGTCCAGTTCTGGGCCCCAGTTTAGGAAGGACATTGAGACACTTGAAGGTGTCCAGAGAAGGGCAACAAGGCTGGGGAGAGGCCTTGAGCACAGCCCTGTGAGGAGAGGCTGAGGGAGCTGGGGTTGTTTAGCCTGGAGAAGAGGAGGCTCAGGGGTGACCTCATTGCCCTCTACAACTACCTGAAAGGTGGTTGTAGCCAGGAAGGGGTTGGTCTCTTCTCTCTAGCAACCTGCACCAGAACAAGAGGACACAGTCTCAAGCTGTGCCAGGGGAGGTTTAGGCTGGAGGTGAGGAGAAAGTTCTTCACTGAGAGAGTCATTTGTCATTGGAATGTGCTGCCCAGGGAGGTGGTGGAGTCCCCATCCCTGGAGGTGTTCAAGAGGGGATTGGATGTGGCACTTGGTGCCATGGTCTAGGCATGAGGTCTGTGGTGACAGGTTGGACTCTTTGGGATCTTTGAGGTCTCTTCCAACCTTGGTGATACTGTGTGACACTGTGTGACATAACTTGGTCACCGCACCCACCCATCCTCACCACAATCCAATGAGGACACGAGGCTGCTTCCAATCTCTGCTGTAAAGAGCAAGAAGAAACAAAGCAACATCTCAGCATTTTTCATGCTCTCAGAACATGCTGAAGCTCAGCCAGACACACACACAGCCACTTGCTACACCCCACTCACAAAACCCAGTTTCACCCAGAACACGCTCCACACAGTCAGGTATCCAACGAAATGTTTCTCTGTGTAAAAGAGAAGTGAAAACTTGTCAAGCAACAGAAGCTTTCTCACAGAGCTACAGACTGGTTTGAGTTAAAGGCACCAGCAAACGTCATCCAGTCCAACCCCCCTGCAAGTCAGCAGCAGCCTAGAGCAGGTTACTCACAGCGCCAAACAACCTGACCTGGAATGGTCCCAACAAGGAGGCAGGGTCTCACCACTCTCAGGGGGAAGAACTTTCTCAGATCTAGCAAATCTCCCTCTTGCAGTTCCAAACCATCACCCCTTGTCCTGTCCCAACTGAACGTGCTAAAAATAGGTCCCGGCTTTTCTTCTTAGCCCCGTTTAGCATTGAAGGTCTCCCTGGAGCCTTCTCTGCTCCAGGCTGAAGAACCCCAACTCTCTTCACCCTGGCCTCACAGCAGAGGGCTTACTCCCTCAATAGCCAAGGACTACCAAGCTGTCCACCCAGTTGCCCCATTCACCATCCTAGTTTCCCACCCCAGGCTACTCTCCCCCCACCCCTCCCAGTTAACTCACCCTGTTGCATGCACCCTCTGGAGCTATGGATTCCACAGTTGCCCCCTCCAGTTGCCCTCCCAGTTGCCCCCAGGGCTCCAGTGGGAACACTGGAAGTGGTGTCCAGCTGGCACTGGGAGCACTGGGGCTGGTTTCCAGCTGAAACTGGGAACACTGGAGCTGGTTTCCAGCTGGCACTGGGAGCACTGGGAGCACTGGGAGGGGAGAGAACTGCAGCGGGCGCCGCCCTTGTGCAGGGTGGGGCTGCGGAGGGGGTGCGGAGGCTCCGGCCTCCTCCGGGTCCCCTCCCGTCGGCCCGGGGTGGCGGCCGCGGCGCAGGCAGGATGCTGGGGGCACTGGTGGCGCTGGGGGGGGCACTGGTGGCGCTGGGGGGTGCGCCGGGAGCCGCGGGGCCGCCACCCTGTCCCCTGGGCCTAATGCCGGTGGCGGGGGGCGGCTGTGGGGACAGGGACGAGTGCCGAACGGCCGCCGTGTGCCACCACATGTGCCTCAACCACCGCGGCGGCTTTACCTGCCACTGCCACCGCGGCTACGTCTTGGCGCCCGACGGGGCCACCTGCCGCGCCCGGTCGCGCTCCGCGGGAGACAAGGGCTGGTGGCGGCGGCGGGGGCCGGGACCGACGGGCTGGCGGGACCGCGGCGGCAGGCGCCGGGCTTCGGCGGAGGCTTCGCGGCGGGACCCGCAGCCCGGCAGGCACCGGCTGCCGCAGGAAGGTCTGCACCGAGCGAGGCAGAGGGAGCTGCGGCCGGGCGAGGGGCGCGGGGACATGCCCCTGGATGTGCGACCGGGTGAGCAGCGGGGTCTGCACCAGGATTTGACCCGGGGTTTACGCCGCGACTCACACCCGCACACCGATCAGGAGTCGCAACTGCCGTGGCCCCGGGGTTTGCACGGGGACTCGCACCAGGTTTTGCACCAGGATTCGCAGGAGGCTTCGCATCAGGATGCCCACCAGGGATTGCACCAGGATGCCCACCAGGGATTGTACCAGGATGCCCACCAGGGATTGCACCAGGATACCCACCAGGGATTGTACCAGGATGCCCACCAGGGATTGCACCAGGATGCCCACCAGCGGTTGCACCAGGATGCCCACCAGGGATTGTACCAGGATGCCCACCAGGGATTGCACCAGGATGCCCACCAGGGATTGTACCAGGATGCCCACCAGGGATTGCACCAGGATGCCCACCAGCGGTTGCACCAGGATGCCCACCAGGGATTGTACCAGGGTGCCCACCAGGATTTGCACCAAGATGCCCACCAGGGGCTGCACCAGGATTCGCAGGAGGCTCCGCAGCAGGATCTGGGAGCTGGCAGGCACCGGGCGCTGCCGGAGGGCTGGCACGGCGGCAGGCAGCGGGAGCTGCGGCCGGGCGGGCACTGGGGTCTGCCTGCGGACTTGCGCCAGGACTCGCAGGCAAACACCCATCCGGATTCGCGGCTGCCTCGGCCCCAGGGTTCGCAGGGAGACTCGGGCGGGGTGTCGCACCAGGATTCCCACGCGGGTATGCAGGAGGACCCCTCCAGCGCACCCCTGGCACCTGGGACATACGGTGACACCCCACCGGCCGCCACCCGCCCTTACGGAGACGAGGACCCCGGTCCCTATGGGGATCCCTATACAGACCTGGAGGACCCTGACACACGGTCCTGGGACCCCAAGAGCTATGAGGAAGGCTCCTATACGGGCCCTGGCCATCCCTATGGGGATGAGGACCCTAACACAGGGCTGTGGGATACTGACACCTACGAGGAGAGCCCCTATACAGGTCCTGGCCATCCCCATGGGACCGAGGACCCCAACACGGGGCCGTGGTACCCTGACACCTATGAGGGTGGCCCCTATATGGGTGCTGCCCATCCCTACGGGACTGAGGACACCCACACAGGGCTGTGGGACCCTGAAACACAGCCATGGGACTCTGACATCTATGAGGACTCCTATATCGACACCTATGGGGATGAGGACCCTGAGGGGGAGGCCTGGGACCCCTATGTCCACCCCTCGGACCCATATGGAGACCCTGAGTCTGGGAGTCTACGTAGGGGCAGAGACCCCCAAACCAGGCCCTGGAACCCCTATGAAGAGCCTCATACAGACCCCTATAGGGTCCAAGATGCCTATAGGGATGGGGACCCTGAAACTGATCCCAGTGAGCCCTATAGAATCCAGGATCCTGAGACTGAGCCTGGGAACCTCTACAGAGCCCAGGACTCCCAGACTGAGCTCAGGGAGCCCTATCGAGTCTCAGATGCTGAGACTGAGCCCAGGGAGCCCCATAGAATATGGAACCCCCAAACAGATCCCAGGAACCCCTATAGAGCCCAGGACTCCCAGACAGAGCCCAGGAACCCCTATAGGGCCCAGGACTTCCAGACAGACCCCAGGAACCCCCATAGAATCTGGAAGCCCCAGACAGATCCCAGGGACCCCTATAGAGCCCAGGACTTCCAGACAGACCCCAGGGATCCCTATAGAGCCCAGGATTCCCAGACAGAGCCCAGGAACCCCTATAGGGCACAGGACTTCCAGACTGAGCCCAGGGACCCCCATAGAACCTGGAAGCCCCAGACAGACCCCAGGGACCCCTATAGAGCCCAGGACTCCCAGACAGACCTCAGGGACCCCTATAGAACCCAGGACTCCCAGAGAGACCCTAGGGACCCCAATAGAGTCTCAGATCCTGTGACTGAGCCCAGGGACCCCCATAGAACCTGGAACCCCCAGACAGACTCCAGGGACCCCTATATAGTCTCAGATCCTGAGACTGAGCTTGGGGACCCCCATAGGACCTGGAACCACTCTCAGACTGAACCCAGGGACTCCTATAGAGACAGAGACCCCCAGACTGAGGCTGAGGATCCCCATAGGACCTGGAACCACCAGGCTGACCCCAGGCACTCTTATAGATCCAGCCCTCCCCCAGTGCCCTATAGGGACCCCCAAGCTGTCCCCTCCATCACCAAGGATTCCTCTAGTGTCCTCCCTACCTCCAGGGTCCCCACAGCAGCTCCCCTAGTTCCTCCACCTAAGTCACAGCTGTCCCCAGTTGCCCCCTCAATTGCCACCCTCAGCAGCCCTGTAATTGTCCCACTTGCCTCCCCAGTTGCCCCAGTTACTTCCTCAGTTGCCCACCCCAAAACTAATGACCTCCCAGTTGCTTCCCCAACCTCCAGATCTCCCCTTCTCACAGTTACCCCCCTACTGGTCCCTCCCAGGGTGAAAAACTCCCCAGCTGCCCCTCCAGTTGTCCCTTCTGTTACCCTCCCAGTTGCCACACCTAGAGCCAAGGATCCCCCACTTCTTCCAGTTACTCCCCAAGTTACACTTCCCAGGGCCAAGGACCCTCCAGTTGCTCCAGTTACCCCTCCAGCTGCTCCAGTTACTCCTCCAGCTTCTCCAGTTACCCCTCCAGCTGCTCCAGTTACTCCTCCAGCTGCTCCAGTTACCCCTCCAGCTTCTCCAGTTACCCCTCCAGCTGCTCCAGTTACTCCTCCAGCTGCTCCAGTTACTCCTCCAGCTTCTCCAGTTACCCCTCCAGCTGCTCCAGTTACCCCTCCAGCTGACCCCGTGAAAGCCAACAGACCTTTGGGTGTCCCACAAGCCCCCAGAGCCCCTGCAGATGCCCCAGTTAAATCCCCAGTTGTCCTCTCTAGACCCCAGGACATCACAGTTGCCCCCAGTTCCCCCCCTATGGTTGCTGCCTCCAGAGCTAAGCCCCCCCCTGTTGCCCTAGTTCCCCCCTCAGTTGCCCCCACACAAGACAAGGACCCCATGGTCACTCCAGTTCCCCCCTCAGTTGTCCCCCCACAAGCCAAGGACCCCCCTGGTGCCCTAGGTACTCCTTCTATTACCACCCCATTTGCCCCTAGGGCTCCTCCTGGCTCCAAGTCCCCAGGGTCTCTTCGTGGGGGACTGCTGTTGGCACTGCCAGTGGCACTGGGGGGGATGCTGGTGGTCCTGGGAACACTGGGGACACTGAGAATGCTCTGCCGAACCCCCCCTCCGAGCTCCCAGAGGTGAGGGTCTTGGGGGGACACAGACACAAGCTGGGAGTGAACCCCCCCCCACCCCCGCCAAGACACGGGTTAACTGGGACAGAGACACCTCCCTAACTGGGAAAGGACCCTGACCCGGCATTTCCCCCTCAGGACTCCCACCAGTCCAGCTCCTACGCCCCCAAAGCCCCCCGAGGGAGGGGCAGGCATCAAGTCAATAAAGGGCTGAGCCCCCCTAACTGCTGGGTCCCCTCGGGGCCGGGGGAGAAGGGGTGGCGGGGGGGGGGGGGGGGGGGGGGCGGCGGGGAAGAGGGGCAGATCTGGGCGCTCGAATCCTTTTCTTGGGAGCGCTGTGGGGCGTTCCTGGGTTCCAGCAGCTCCCGCCGTCCCCCTTCCAGCTGTTGAGCGAATCCAGATGTCGGGGGGTGGAGGGGGTGCGGCCGCGGTGAGTCACGGCGGTGCTGGGACCGCGGGTCCGGGGGGATGGGGGGAGACGCCCTGTTTGCGGGGAGGGGGGGCCTGACCTGGGCCGGGAGCTGGGAGCATGGCGTGCACGGGGCAGCAGCTGGGCAGGAGCTCCTGAGTACCGTGTGCCCATGGCATGTCTGTGGTGTGCCCATGGCGTGTCTGTGGTGTGCCCACCCTGTGTGGCGTGTCTGTGGTGTGCCCACCCTGTGTGGTGTGTCCATGCTATGTCCATGGTGTGCCCATGGTGTGTCCATTGCATGTCCATGGTGTGTCCATGGTGTGCCCATGGTGTGTCCATTGCATGTCCATAGTGTGTCCATGGTGTGCCCATGGTGTGTCCATTGCATGTCCATGGTGTGTCCATGGTGTGCCCATGGTGTGTCCATTGCATGTCCATGGTGTGTCCATGGTGTGCCCATGGTGTGTCCATTGCATGTCCATAGTGTGTCCATGGTGTGCCCATGGTGTGTCCATTGCATGTCCATGGTGTGTCCATGGTGTGCCCATGGTGTGTCCATTGCATGTCCATAGTGTGTCCATGGTGTGCCCATGGTGTGTCCATTGCATGTCCATGGTGTGTCCATGGTGTGCCCATGGTGTGTCCATTGCATGTCCATAGTGTGTCCATGGTGTGCCCATGGTGTGTCCATTGCATGTCCATGGTGTGTCCATGGTGTGCTCATGGTGTGTCCATTGCATGTCCATAGTGTGTCCATGGTGTGCCCATGGTGTGCTCATTGCATGTCCATGGTGTGCCCATGGTGTGTCCATTGCATGTCCACATTATGTCCATGGAGCGCCCATGGTGTGTCCATTGCACGTCCATGGTGTGACCACTGGATGTCCATGGTGTGTCCATGGTGTGTCCATGGTATGTCCTTTACATGACCATGGTGTGACCACTGAATGTCCATGGTGTGTCCATGGTGTGACCATTGCATGACCATGGTGTGTCCATTGCATGTCTGTGGTGTGTCCATTGCATGACTATGGTGTGACCATTGCATGTCCATGGTGTGTCCATGGTGTGTCCCTGTTGTGAGGGCTGTGTGTGCTCGGTGTGTCCATGCCGTGTTTGCTGGCTGCTGTGCCTGTGGCCTGCCCATGCTGTGTGCCTGCTGTGTGCCAGCTGCTGCTCTGTCCCTGGCACGCTGGCTGTGTCCGTGCCGTGCCCGTGGCGTGTTCCTGGCACAGCCCCAAGTTCGTGGAGCGTGTGGCAGGTGGCTGGCACGAGGCTGGCGTGGGAATGGTGTGGGAATGGCGTGGGAATGGCGTGGGCACAGCACCTGCGTGCCTTGCCTGCGGTGTGACAGGGGCAAGTCTGCTGACCCCACACCCACACACACCTTTGCCCAGCTGGTGGCTGGTGGTGGCAGAGTGCTGGACCACAGGAGCCTCCAGTGCAGGGCTCCAGGACCACCCCTGTGGCCTTCCTCCACCCTGGCCACCATCCTCCTGGAGAAGACAGCTGTCTCCTTTGGTGGCCCTGACCACCTTCTCCAACAAGGGCAGACCAGAGGCTGTCCATGACCTAGGAGCAGTGTGGAGTCCTCTGAGCTGTCCCAGGACACTGAGGAGCTTCTCCAAGCCTTCATCCAGGTTCCTTCACCTGTGGTACTGGAAGTCACCTTGTGGTGCCCAGGTCATCTGCCACCACTTCTGTGACCACACCTTGCATGCTTCTGAATTTTGTGGTATCATAGTATCAGTCAGGGTTGGAAGGGACCACAAGGATCATCTAGCTCCAACCCCCCTGCCATGGGCAGGGACACCCCACACTAGATCAGCCTGGCCAGAGCCTCATCCAGCCTGGCCTTAAACACCTCCAGGGACAGGGCCTCAACCACCTCCCTGGACAACCCATTCCAGGGCTTCACCACTCTCATGGGGAAGAACTTCCTCCTCACCTCCAGCCTGAATCTCCCCACCTCCAGCTTCACTCCATTCCCCTTAGTCCTATCACTATCTGATATCCTGAGCAGTCCCTCCCCAGCCTTCCGGTAGCCCCCTGCAGATACTGGAAGGCCACAATGAGGTCACCTGGGAGCCTTCTCTTCTCCAGACTGAACAGCCCCAACTCCTTCAGTCTGTCCTCACAGGAGAGGTGCTCCAGCCCTCTGATCATCCTCCTGGCCCTTCTCTGGACACCTTCCAGCACCTCCAGATCCCTCTTGTAATAGGGGCTCCAGAACTGGACACAGTACTCCAGGTGGGGTCTCCCCAGTGCTGAGTAGAGGGGGAGGATCACCTCCCTTGCCCTGCTGGCCACACTTCTCCTGATGCAGCCCAGGATCTGATTGGCTTTCTGGGCTGCAAGTGCACACTGAGAGCTCCTGGTGAGCTTCTCCTCCACCAGCACCCTCAAGTCTCTCTCCTCAGGGCTACTTTCCAGCCAGTCACTGCCCAGCCTGGATTTGTGCCTGGGGCTGCCTCCACCCAGCTGCAGGACCCTGCCCTTGGTCTTGTTGAACCTCATGAGGTTGGCTTGTGCCCACCTCTCCAGCCTGTCCAGGTCCCTCTGGATGGCCTCCCTTCCCTCCAGCCTGTCTGCTGCACCACACAGCTTGGTGTCATCAGCAAACTCGCTGAGGGTGCACTCAGTGCCACTGTCCATGGCACCCAAAAGATGTTGAACAAGACAGGTCCCAGGACTGATCCTTGAGGGACTCCGCTTGTCCCTGGCCTCCCCTGGGACATGGAGCCATGGACAGCCTCTCTTTGGGTGCGGCCATCAAGCCAGTTCCTTATCCATCTAGTGGTCACCCATCAAACCCATGTGTCACCAGTTTGGAGACCAGGATGTGGTGTGGGACAGTGTCGAAGGCTTTGCTCAGGTCCAGGTAAATGACATCAGTTGCTCTCCCCTCAGCTATTAATTTTGTCACCTGCTCATAGAAGGCCACCAGCTTGGTCAGGCAGGATTTGCCCTTGGCAAAGCCATGCTGACTGTTCCAAATCACCTCTTCACTATTCTTCTGAGCCAGTAGTGACTCCAGGAGGATCTGCTCCATGATCTTTCCAGGCCCAGAGGTGAGACTGACTGGCCTGGAGTTCCCTGGTTCCTCCTTCTTACCCTTTTTGAAGATGGGGGCAATGTTTCCCCTTTTCCAGTCTGTGGGGACTGCCCCAGACTGCCATGACTTTTGAAATATAATAGAGAGGGGTTCAGCAACCTCATCTGCCAGTTCTCTCAGCACCCGTGGGTGTAACCCGTCGGGTCCCATGGACTTGAACACTTTCAGGTTCTTCAGATGATCACGAACCTGATCTGCACTTACCATGGGCAGTTCTTCCTCCCCGTCCCTGGCTTTGACTTCCATAACATCAGGAGTGTGGCTAGAGGCCCTTGCAGTGAAGACTGAGGTAAAGAAGTTATTAAGTACCTCAGCCTTTTCCTCATCCCTTGTGACCATGTCACCATTTTCCTTTCTGAGGGGGCCCACACCTTCCCTAGGCTTCTTCTTCCCATTAATATACCTGTAGAAGTTCTTAGTGTTCCCTTTAACCTCCCTGGCTAGATTCAATTCGAACTCTGCTTTGGCTTTCCTAACCAGGACTCTTGCTGCTTGGGCAGCTTCCTTATATCCCCCCTGTTCTACCTGTCCTTCTCTCCACTTCCTGTAGAGTTTCTTTTTAAGTAATAGTGTGTCCAGTAGCTCCTTGCTCATCCATGTGGCAATGCCAGCAATGAGCAGTGTGAGCAATCTGGTGGTGTAGGCTTAGAGCCTGACATGGCGGTAGGCCAAGCTCAGCATAAGTGCAGAGCCAGCTAGCAGTGTAGCAAAACAGTGCTGTGCCTGCAGCATGGAACTAAAACAGGGCACTGGTAGCTATAAACATGGAAAGTTATCTTGGGACAACAGGACATGCACCTGCATCAACAAACCTCGTGTGTCATTAGTAGTTGGACCAATAATCTGTAATAGTGCAATGGGAACCAATGGAGCCATGCCAACAAGGCTCTCCGAGTTTATATAAGTTGTAGCAGTTCCCTTGCTATGCACTTCTGCCCTTCCTTTCTCTTCTTCTTCTTTGCTTTACTTTACTGTGCTATACTCGCACCATAGCCCTGCACCATAGGCCTGCAACACTGGAACAATAAAGGAACAATACTGGATCATATTGGTCAGCCGTATTGATTCCAACCTCTGTTGTCGATACACCCAGGCAGGCCTCCTAGCATTCTTACCTGCTTTTCTCTCTGTTGGTATACAGAGCTCCTGGACACAGAGGAGGTGGTCCTTGAATACTGACCAGCTGTCCTGGGTCCCTCTTCCCTCCAGGGCTTTGTCCCACGACACTTTGGCTAGCAGATCCCTGAAGCCATCAAAATCTGCATGCCTAAAGTCTAGGGTGGTAAGCTTGGAATACTTCCTCCTGATTGCCCTGAGGAGATTCAACTGCTTCATGGTCACTGCAGCCAAGGCTGTCTCTGAGCTTACCAGCCCTTCCCTGTTGGTGAGAACAAGGTCCAGCATAGCACCATTTCTTGTGGGTTCCTCTACCATTTGGAGGAGGAAGTTGTCTTCTATGCAGTCCTGGAACATCCTGGATTGCTGGTGCCTTGCTGTGTTGTCCCTCCAGCAGATATCCGGGTGGTTGAAATCACCCATGAGGACCAGGGCTTGTGACCTGGAAGCCGCTTCTATTTGCCTGTGGAGGGCCTCATCTGCTTGGATCTGCTGGTCAGGTGGCCTGTAGGAGACCCCCACAGTAATATCTCCTTCCCCTGTCCTGCCTTTAATTTTAACCCATACGCTCTCAACTAGCTTATCATCCCTCCCCAGTTGGAGCTCCAATGATTCCAACTGGCTATTGACATAGAGGGCAACACCTCCTCCTCTCCTTCCCTGCCTGTCCTTCCTAAAGAGTTTATACCCATCTATCCCTACATTCCAGTCATGGGAATCATCCCACCAAGTGTCAGTAACAGCCACTATGTCGTGGCATCCCAGCAGCACAGTGGCCCTTAACTCATCCTGTTTGTTGCCCAAGCTGTGTGCATTCGCATAGAAGCACTTCAGCTGGTGTTCTTGGTCTTGCTCCTTGGCTCTTCCTCATTGGCCATAGTCTCTCATGCTCCCCACAACCCCTGAAGTTTCCTCACTTCTTTTAGCCCCCTAATTTCCAACCTAACCCAAGAACTCCCCAGGTACCATCCCAGATGCCCTCCCCGTCGCCCAGGAACAGCCTGGTTACCCCAGCAGCCCGCAGAGCCCTCTCATGGGTTTGGTAGCTGCAGAACTCCCACCAGCCCAGCCCCCACCCTCACAGCCTCCCGAGGGAGAGGCAGGGATCAAGGTCAACACAGAGCTGTACCCCCCCCCAACTGCTGGGTCCTTCGGGGGGAGAGACAGAGCCGGGGACGGGGGGAGGAGAGAGCCGAGATCTGGACCTTCGAATCATTTTGTCTCTCGGGCGCTGTGGGTGTGTTCCTGGGTCCCAGCAGCTCTCCCCGCCTCCCCCGCCAGCTGTTGAGCGAATCCAGATGTCGGGGGGTGGAGGGGGTGCGGCCGCGGTGAGTCACGGCGGTGCTGGGACCGCGGGTCCGGCGGGGATGGGGGAGGGAAGGGGAAACGCCCTCTGTGCGGGGAGGGAGAGCCTGACCTCATGGACCGGGAGCTGGGAGCGTGGTGTGCAGGAGCTGGGCAGGAGCTCATGAGCATGGTGTGCCCATGGCGTGTGTGTGGTGTGCCCATAAGGTGCCCATGGCGTGTGGTGTGCCCATGGCGTGTGTGGTGTGTCCATAAGGTGCTCATGGTGTGTGGTGTGCCCGTGGCTTGCCCATGGCGTGTGGTGTGTCCTTTCTGTGTCCCTTGTGTGTCCCTTGTGTGTCCATGGTGTGTCCATGGTGTGTGCATGGTGCCTGCTGGATGGCCTCCTCAGAACCTGTGTTCAGCTTGTGCCTGGCATGTGCCCGGTGTGTGCAGGACACTGCTGGCAGGTTCCCAGTGAGTCCCCTCCAAGTGAGTCTGCTCCTCAGCTCCCCGTGTTTGGGTGAGGGAGTTGAGTTTCCTGCAGCTCAGAGCTCTCCTTCCTCTCTCCTCCTCTGTGAGCACGCCTCTGCAGGACTTGGCGAAGCCCCAGCAGCTGGAGGGGAAAGCTGCACCCAGTGTGGACAGCGAGAGGGTCACTGACAACATGTTAATAGCAGGCCCTGTGTGAAGGTGCTGCATGACAGCGAGCAGGAGTCACTGGGTGAGATGGACAGCAATGAGATGCAGCTCTTTCTAAGGTGGCCTTATGCACCCAATAGCCTGGAAACAGCTGGGGGGGAGGGGCACCAAAACTTGCCATCTGGAGGCAGGATGGGGTGCACTCCAGTGCTGGCTCTGTGCTTGCTTTCAAGGTGTGATCAAGGTTGCTGCCACCAAGAGTTCTACAGCCCATCACGTGCCCAAGGGTGTCTCCATGTGTCTGAAGAACTTTCAGCTTTTCACTGGCAAGAAGATCAGCAAGGTGGGCATGCAGCTGGACCCACAGAGTCATGGAACCATAGAACTGTCAGGGTTGGAAGGGACCTCAAGGATTGTTCCATTCCAACCCCCCTGCCATGGGCAGGGACACCTCACACTACAGCAGGTTGCTCAGAGTCACACCCAGCAGCAAGCCTACTTACTCTTTCAGGTCAGGTAATATTGGTTGTGTTCAGAATATCTTTCCTTTTCATGCTTTTGCTATTTTCCTTATCATCCTCATTCTCTTCCTGTTCTAAGAGACATTACCTGCATCCTCCAGTACCAGCCAATCTGAGATACCTCAGGTCAGCCCTTACAGAAACATAGAATGGTCTGGGCCAGAGGGGACCTCCAACGCTCATCCAGTCTGACCTCCCCGCAGTCAGCAGGGACATCCCCAACTAGATCAGGTTGCCCAGGACCTCATCAAACTTCACCTTGAATACCTCCAGGGATGGGGCCTCAACCACCACCCTGGGCAGCCTGCTCCAGTGTTCCACCACTCTCATGGTACAGAACTTCTTCCTAACATCCAGTCTAAATCTGCTCTGCTCTAGTTTGAAGCCATTGTCCCTCATCCTGTCCCTGCAGGCCTTTGCAAACAGTCTCTCTCCATCCTTCCTGTAGCCCCCTTCAGGTACTGGCAGGCTGCTGTTAGATCTCCTTGGAGCCTTCTCTTCCCCAGGCTGAAAACCCCCAGCTCCCTCAGCCTGTCCTCATAGCAGAGCTGCTCCAACTCCCTGACCATTTTTGTGGCCTCCTCAGGACCCACTCCATCAGCTCCATGTCCTTCCTATATCAAGGGCTCCAGCCCTGCACACAGTACTGAAGGTGAGGTCTCAGCAGAGCAAAGTAGCAGAATCACCTCTCTGGCTCTGCTGGCAATGCTGCTTTGGATGCAGCCCAGGCTGCCATTGGCCTTCTGTGCTGCAAGCTCACACTGCCTGCTCATGTCCAGCTTCTTGTCCATCAGAATCCTTCCTGAGATTTAAGCTGCAAGGCCTGATAAATCAAACTCCCCCTTTGGCTGTGTTTTGTCCCTGCCACAGAAACTGCTGCAACAAGATGTCTGGACCCCAGAGGAGGTTGCAAGCACAGCCATTGGCAGAGATCTCTCTATTTTTCCCCAGGTGCTCTGATATAAAACCTGGAGAAAGGTCTTGCTCCTCACTGGCACCACCCCCCCCCCATGGCTTCTTCCCGGCAACAAGCAGACAGGATCTTCTCCCTACCAGAGGAACAGTGCCAGGGAGAGGGCACCCTGCCAGGGATTCCCTGCATAGGAAATATGATCTCCACAGCCAGTCTGTGGACACCACCACAGACTGTGACCACTCAACAGGCCTACAGCATCCTGGCTTAGATCAGTAACAGTGTGGCCAGCAGGACTAGAGAATCACAGAATGTTAGGGGCTGGAAGGGACCTCAAAAGCTCATCCAGTCCAACCCCCCTGCCAGAGCAGGAGCACCTAGAGCAGGTCACACAGGAACATATAGAGGCAGGTCTTGAATCTCTCCAGAGAGGAAGAATCCACAACCCCCCTGGGCAGCCTGTCCCAGGGCTCTGTCAACCTCACAGGGAAAAAATTCTTCCTCCTGTTTCCATGGAGCTTCCTCTGCCTCAACTTCCACCAGTGCCCCTTGTGCTGTCCTTGGGCATCACCCAGCAGAGCCTGGCTCCAGCCTCTTGGTACTCACCCTGCACATCTTTATCAACAGCAATGAGGTCACCCTCAGGCTCCTCCTCTCCAAGCTACAGAGCCCTCAGCTCCCTCAGGCTCTCCTCCTAAGGAAAATGTTCCACTCTCATCATCTTTGTGGCTCTGTGCTGGACTTTTTCAAGCAGTTCTCTGAGTTTCTTCTTGAACTGAGGTGCCCAGAACTGGACACAATATTCCAGATGTGGCCTCAGCAGGGCAGAGTAGAGGGGCAGGAGAACCTCTCTGGACCTACTCACCACAGCCCTTCTAATCCACCCCAGGATGCCCTTGGCCTTCTTGGCCACAAGAGCAAATTGCTGGCTCATGGTCAACCTCCCATCCACCAGGACCCCCAGGTCCTTTTCCTCTTCACTTCTCTCCAGCAGGTCAGTACCAACCTCTCCTGCTCCATGGGGTTGTTCTTTGCCAGCTGCAAGACTCCCTTTTCCCTTGTTGACCCTCATTACATTTCTCCCTGCCCGTGGGCAGAGGGGTAATTATTTCCTTGTACATAGGTGAGGCCACACCTCAAATAGTGGCTTCAGTTTTGGGACCCTCTCTACAAGAAGGACATTAAGGTGTTGGAGCAGGTCCAGAGAATGGCAAAGCAGCTGGGGAAAGGTCATAGAATCAATAAGACTGGAAAAGACCTCAGAGATCATCAAGTCCAATCTGTCACCCAACACCTCCTGACTAAACCATGGCACCTAATGCCACATCCAATCCCGTCTTGAACACCTCCAGGGATGGGGACTCCCCCACCTCCCTGGGCAGCACATTCCAATGGCAAACAACTCTCTCCATGAAGAACTTTCTCCTCACCTTGAGTCTAAACCTCCCCTGGCACAGCTTGAGACTGTGTCCTCTTGTTCTGGTGCTGGCTGCCTGGGAGAAGAGACCAACCCCCACCTGGCTACAACCTCCCTTCATGGAGTTGTAGAGAGCAGTAAGGTCTGCCCTGAGCCTCCTCTTCTCCAGGCTAAGCAACCCCAGCTTTTTGAAGAGTCATGGAGAACAGGAGAGGTACCTGATGACTGGATGAAAGCAAATGTCACTCCAGTCTTCAAAACAGGCAAGAGGGAGGACTCAGGTAATTACAGACCAGACAGCCTCACCTCCAGCCCTGGAAAGATGATGGAGCAGCTCAGCCTGGAGGTCACCTCTAATCACATGGAAGACAAGGAGGTTGTCAGGAGTAGCCAACGTGGATTTACCAAGGGGAGATCCTGTCTGACTGATCTGATGGCCTGCTATGAAACCATGACCAAATGTGTAGATGAGGGGAGAGCAGTGAATGTCATCTACCTTGACTTCAGTAAGGCTTCTGATACTGACTCTCATAATACCCTCATGGAAAAGCTCAAGAAACGTGGCATAGAGGTCACAGTGGTCAGTGAAGTGGATTGCAAAGAGGCTCCACAACAGAGTTCAGAGGGTTGTCATCAGTGGCACGGAGACCACTTGGAAGCCTGAGGCCAGTGGTGCTCCCCAGGGATCAGTACTGGGTCCTGTTTTGTTCAATATCTTTATCAATGACCTGGCTGAGGGCATTGAGAGTACCCTCAGCAATTCATTGATGATACCAAACTGGGGGGAGGCTGACACCTGTCAGGCTGTGCTGCCATCAAACCACATCTGGACAGGCTAAGAGCTGGGTGCAGGCAAACCTTGTGAAGTTCAAGAAGGGCAAATGCAGGGTCCTGCATCTGGGGAGGAACAACAGCAGGCACCAGCACAGCTTAGGAGCTGTCCTGCTGGAGAGCAGCTCCATGGAGAAAGACCTTGGAGTGCTGGTGGACAGCAAGTTCTGCATGGGACAGCAATGTGCCCTTGTGGCCAAGAGAGCCAATGGCATCCTGGGGTGCAGCAAGCAAAGTGTGGCCAGCAGGGCTAGGGAGGTTCTTCTCCCCCTCTGCTCTGCCCTGCTGAGACCACAGCTGCAATCCTGTGTCCAGTTCTGGGCTCCCCAGTTCAAGAGAGACAGAGACCTGCTGGAGAGAGTCCAAGGGAGAGCCATGAGGGTGATTAGGGGACTTGAGCATCTCCCCTGTGAAGAGAGACTGAGAGCCCTGGGGCTGTTTAGTCTGGAGAAGAGAAGGCTGAGAGGGGATCTGATCAATGTCTATCAATATGTGAGGGGTGGGTGGCAAGTGGAGGGGGCCAAGCTCTTTTGGGTGGTGCACAGGAATAAGTCAAGGAATAATGGATAGAAACTTGAACAGAGAAGGTTTCAGCTCAACATGAGGAGAAACTTCTTTAGAGTGAGTGTGCCAGAGCCCTGGAGCAGGCTGCCCAGAGAGGTTGTGGAGTCTCCTTCTTTTGGACTTTCCAACCCCACCTGGATGCATTCCTGTGTGGACTCCCCTGGGTGATGCTGCTGTGGCAGGGGGGTTGGACTAGATGATCTCTGGAGGTCTTTTCCAACCTTCAATGTTCTGTGGTACTGTGACAGTGCAGGTGACACAACAATAGGTGACTGTTCTGTAAAAGCTGCTGGCTGGGACATCACAGCTGAGTGCCCCTGGAGCAATAGGACCCATCGTGGGGTCACAGTCCCAGAAGAGCCTTGCAGCACCACCTCACTGCTAGCAGCCCACAGGAAGCCTCAGTGCTCCAGGAGGCAGGGGGCAGGTGAGCAGTGGGCAGGCAGGGAGCCTGGGGTGTTGGGAGGGGGGGCCCTGGGATGTGCCCTTCCTTGTAACCACTGTGCAGGAGAGTTTTTGAGCTGATGCCTGAGCATCTCTCTCTTCCTAGGCTGGGCACAGAAGACAGCCCTTGGGGAATGCAGTGCCTGGGCTGATGGACCCTGAGGAGTTTGTGGACCTCCCACTCGGGGTCAAGATCCCTGTGCCACCCAGGTCCAAGCCTGTCTTCACCAGAACAAGGCTGGGGGTAAAGGTAAAGGAATTGGGGTTGTTCAGTCTGGAGAAGAGAAGGCTCTGAGGAGACCTCCTTGTGGCCTTGCAGTATCTGAAGGGGGCTCCAAGAAAGCTGGGGAGGGACTTTTGAGGGTGTCAGGGAGTGACAGGACTGGGGGGAATGGAGCAAAACTAGAAATGGGTAGATTGAGATTGGATGTTAGGAAGTTCTTCCCCATGAGGGTGGTGAGACAGGTTGCCCAGGTGGCTCTGAGCAACCTGCTGCAGTGTGATGTGTTCCCTGGCCGTGGCAGGGGTTTGGAACTGGCTGATCCTTGAGGTCCCTTCCAACCCTGACAATTCTGTGGTTCTAATTAGTGGTAGAAATGCTCACTTTTTTTGCAGGTGGCTGTCATTTAGAGAAGGTCCTTGTGTCTACCTCCTCTCTAGCAGGAGCTGCAGCCCTTCAGTCAGAAAGGGCTGGGGAGCTGAAATGAGCTCCTGGATGCATGGTACCAAGAGAAAGAGGAGGACTTGCCCCTAGCAGTGCTGCAAGCTGGCCAGAGCTAGATGGAGAAAGGAGTGCTGGTGTCAGCTCTTTCACCTACCCTGACCTTTCCCCAGGGAGAGCTTGGCACCTCTGGGGAGCACAATCCCATTTTGCAGTGAGAGGGGAACTGCCAGAGGAAAAGGCATGGCCCAGGCGCAACGCTGGGTGCACTCTGCCCGCCTCTGCCCTGCAAGAGCTCCTCACATTCCTGAGGCAGCAGCACAGCATGCAGGCACAGGGCTTCTCCTCAACTAGAGTCCCGGAGGCAGAGAGCCCCTTTGGGAATCTGGCTGGGAAGTAAGCCAGGAGTTAGCCTCTGCCTCAGAGGGTTTGGGCAATCCCACCCTGTGTGCGGCAGGAGCTGGGCAGCTCGCTCAGGGCCTGCTGCTGTCTCCTGCCCCCGGGGATTCATGCTCTGGCACGTCTCTTCCAGCTCCACCAGCCCTGCGGCTATTTTGACCTGGGGGATCCCTACTGCCGCCTGCTCCGGCCCGAGTACAGCAGCCTGCACGACCCCTACCTGCGGCACTACCACAGCCGGAAGGACAACGTTCAGAGGCTGATGAGGCAGGGACACATAACCAGGGATGGCAAAGTAGGTTTTTGGAGCTCCCGGGGCCTGATACACTAAAGGGCTCCCTCCAAGTGGGGTGCCCCAAGCACGGAGAGAGTGTGAGCAGCTCCCTTCCTGCTCTGGGCTCAGGCTGGTTCAGGGGAGACAAATCAGCCACGCGGGTGGTTCCTCTCCTCATCCCTCCACAGGTGGTTTGCACCCTGAGGGAGTTCAATGAATACAGGCAGTATCTGACCAGCCGCAAGCTGGAGGCAGAGAAGGAGTACAAGAGAGAAGAGGTAGGCAGAGCAGTGTCCACAGGCACCTCTCAGCAGCATGCTGCCGAGGGCTGGGCCTTGATTTTGCTGGATCTTGGGGAATAAAGTGAGGGGTTGTGGGGAGGGTGGTCAGGGAGGAAGAGGTGAGAGCTGTGCTGGTGGGTTGGTCCTTGTGGGTCAGGGAAAGAACCACCCCTCCACCCATCTTGGACCTGAACTAGCACGGGGTGCTGGGGTGGGCCAGGAAGGAAGCACACATGAGGCTTGAGGGAAACTAGCCCTTTGCTCCTGCCCTCATCTCCTGGCTTGATCATAGAATCATACAATTGTCAGGCTTGGAAGGGACCTCAAGGATCAGCCAGTTCCAACCCCCCTGCATGGCCAGGGACACCTCACACTACAGCAGCTTGCTCACAGCCACAGCCAGCCTGGCTGCAAAAACCTCCAGGCATGAGGCTTCCACCCCCTCCCTGGGGAACCCAAAGCACTGTCTGGGCCCATGGGAAGGTAACCTCAGCATGCAGGGGCACAAGCCAAGTGTCCAGGCAACAACAATGAGTTTTACAACTACAACTTTCAGGAAAGGATTCGTCAACATCTGGCCAAGTTCAAGGATGCTGCCCAACTGCTGGAAGTTAGTGGCACTGCTTGCCTGCTGCATCCTCAGAAGCCATCTTGCCCACCTACCCCCAGGTGCACAAAGACCTCCCTCATATTTGAGCAATACAGAAGAGCAAAAGCACTCTTGGAGCAGCAGCAGCAGCTAATTGCTGGAGAAGAAGCTGCCCAAGGGGGAGAAGCCACCCAAGGGAGAGAAGTTGCTCAAAGGGGAAAAGCTGCTCAAAGGGGAGAAGCCACCCAAGGGAGAGAAGCTGCCCAAGGGGGAGAAGCCACCCAAGGGAGAGAAGTTGCTCAAAGGGGAAAAGCTGCTCAAAGGGGAGAAGCCACCCAAGGGAGAGAAGCTGCCCAAGGGGGAGAAGCCACCCAAGGGAGAGAAGTTGCTCAAAGGGGAAAAGCTGCTCAAAGGGGAGCAGCCACCCAAGGGAGAGAAGTTGCTCAAGAAGCTGCCAAATGGAAAGAAATTGCCCAAGGGGGAGAAACCACCCAAGGGGGAGAAACTGCCCAAAAGGGAAAAGCTGCTCAAAGGGGAGAAGCCACCCAAGGGAGAGAAGTTGCCCAAGGGGGAGAAGCTGCCCAAAGGGAAGAAGCCATCCAAGGGGGAGAAGCTGCCCAAGGGAGAGAAGTTGCCCAAGGGGAAGAAGCTGCCAAATGGAAAGAAGTTGCCCAAGGGGAAGAAGCCACCCATGGGGGAGATGATGCCCAAGGGGGAGAAGCTGCCCAAAGGGAAGAAGCCATCCAAGGGGGAGAAACCACCCAAGGGGGAGAAGCTGCCCAAAGGGGAGAAACCACCCAAGGGGAACAAGCTGCCCAAGAGGGAGAAGTCACCCAAGGGGGAGAAGCTGCCCAAGAGAGACAAGATACCCAAGGAGAAGTTGCCCAAGGGGAAGAAGCTGCCCGAGGGGGAGAAGCCACCCAAGGGGGAGAAGCTGCCCAAGGGGGAGAAGCTGCCCAAAGGGAAGAAGCCATCCAAGGGGGAGAAGCCACCCAAGGGGGAGAAGCTGCCCAAAGGGGAGAAACCACCCAAGGGGAACAAGCTGCCCAAGAGGGAGAATTCACCCAAGGGGGAGAAGCTGCCCAAGAGGGAGAAGCCACCCAAGGGGGAGAAGCTGCCCAAGGGAGAGAAGATGCCCAAGGAGAAGTTGCCCAAGGGGAAGAAGCTGCCCGAGGGGGAGAAGCCACCCAAGGGGGAGAAGCTGCCCAAGAGAGACAAGATGCTCAAGGAGAAGTTGCCCAAGGGGAAGAAGCTGCCCAAGAGAGACAAGATGCTCAAGGAGAAGTTGCCCAAGGGGAAGAAGCTGCCCAAGGGGGAGAAGCCACCCAAGGGGGAGAAGTTGCCCAAGGGGAAGAAGCTGCCCAAGGGGGAGAAGCCACCCAAGGGGGAGAAGCTGCCCAAGAGAGACAAGATGCTCAAGGAGAAGTTGCCCAAGGGGAAGAAGCTGCCCAAGGGGGAGAAGCCACCCAAGGGGGGAGAAGTTGTCCAAGGAGAAGTTGCCCAAGGGGAAGAAGCTGCCCAAGGGGGAAATCTGGAGGCAGAGGAGAAATCTGAGCAAGGAGCAGTTTTTTCACAGGCTTCCCCTGAACCTCACCCTGAGGCTTTTTCTCAGTTTGGAGGAGGCTCTAGGTGTCAATATTTGGAAATCCTGGAGCTTCCCAGGTGTAGTCTCTCCAACAGGCAGCTGCTGCCATCACAGATGCTTTCCCCAAGGGCAAGCACCGCTGATGTCCTGCATCTGAGCCGTGCCATTGCGCGGGAGATCATCCGTAATACCATCTCCAGAGATCAGCAGAGCCATGAGCAGACTGGGGCTGCCAGCGCCATCCTCTCTGAGGTGCCAGGAGCAGCAAAGGTAGAGAGAGGAATGCAGGCAAAGGCAAGAGCTGCAGCCCTAGCGAGCACTTTGGCTGCAAGGACCACTGTAAGTCAGATTGTGGATTCTGTATTGGAGCACATCTGTCAGCCCGGGCCTCCCCTGCCCCCCGAGCTGGAAGCTGGAAGCTGTAAAACCGCCCCCACGACGAGAAGGAAAGGAGAGCTGCGCCGCTTGAGGACCCCCTGCCCTCTCCAGGGGCCCGCAGCTGGGCCCCAGCCCCTCCCGCCGGCCGCTCCCAAAGCCCCCAGGGCCACGGGAGCGCGGCGCAGCCTTGTCCGAGGGGACCCCCAGCAGCCCACATGAGGAACGAGGCTGTTGGCTGGGTGGGGGACGGGGCGGGGTGGGGGGCCTGTGGGCTATGTTCTGAGAAAGAAGTTGCGTGGTGTGGCAAGAGAGAGCTGTCAGAGCGGCCGGGGCTGCTCCACCAAGCGGCAGAGACTTCGTTCCCTTGTGCTTGGCGATGAAGGGAGATCGCCTGCGCGGACCTGCCGGCGGCGTGGACAAAAGGAGTTGGCTGGCTGCCCGGGTGGGCACTGGGGCTGCCACCCAAACCCTCTGGAGCTCCCTCTGGGAGAGCTCCAGGGCTACACGTACGCTGTGCTTATTGTGTACATGTTCTCTTATTGCCAATAAATTATGTTGATTATTGATCAATACTGGGCTCTCAGTCATTAGCAGCAACAACCACTCTGTTCTGATCTTTGTCCCTCTTACACCCTCTGTCAGGCTAAGACCAAATTTTTCAGGGGGAGGTGAGATGCCTCTAACTTGAAGCCATCACCTCTCACCCGGTCACTATGCCTTGGTAAAAAGTCCCTCTCCAGCTGTCCAGTAGCCCACTTCAAATACTGGGCTGCAAGAAGGTCTCCCCAGAGCCTTCTCTTCTCCAGACTCAACAGCCCCAACTCTCTCAGTCTGTCTCCAGAGCAGAGCAGCTCCAGCCCTCTGCTCATCCTCATGGCCCTTCTCTGGACACCTTCCAGCACCTCCAGATCCTTCCTGTCCTAGGGGCTCCAGAACTGGACACAGAGCTCCAGCTGTGGTCTCAGCAGAGTGGAGAGGAAGAATCCCCTCCCTGGCCCTGCTGGCCACACTTCTCTTGCTGCAGTCCAGGCTCTGGCTGGATTTCTGGGCTGCAATTGCTCACTGCTGGCTCCTGTTGAGCTTCTCATCCACTGGTACCCCTAAGGCCTTTTCTTCAGGGCTGCTCTCCAGCCAGTCCCTGCCCAGCCTACATCGGTGCCTAGTGTTGCCTCAACCCATCCTCTCTTCATTCTGACAATGCTGGCTGTGCTTCAGCAAGTGTCTTCCATGCTTCAGGGAAGATACTTCAGACACAGCTGACTGAAAACCTCTGATTTTTCTCAGAGCCCTTTAAACTCTTCTTTTTGAATTCTCATTTAAGCTCTTATCAATTGGCTAATTTTTCTCATGGCTTTTACCTTTACCTCCCAAAGCCTGACCAGGATGAATTTCAGTTCAGATAGGATGTTCAGAAGGAATAGTTTGCGTTCATTTTCTGTTTCTGCCTGTCAGTGCCACCGTTTGCCTCAGAGCAGATGCAGCGCAGGAGAGAAATGGACACCGACTATGAGAGTCATTGGCTGGCGCGCAGTGACCGCCCTCTAGCGGACACAGCGGAGCACTACCACGCGTGCGCTGTGCGCCTTCACCGTGTCAGAGTACATTAGAAGTTGGAAGGGACCTCCAGAGATCAGCCAGTCCAATCCCCCTGCCACAGCAGCATCACCCAGTGTAGTCTGCACAGGAGCGCATCCAGGGGGGGTTGGAAAGTCTTCGGAGGAGACTCCACAACCTCTCTGCGCAGCCTGCTCCAGGGCTCTGCCACCCTCACTGGAAGGAAGTTTCTCTTCATGCTGAGCTGAAACCTTCTCTGTTCAAATTTGTATCCATTGGTCCTTTGCTTATTACTGTGCACCACCCAAAAGAGCTTGGCCCCCTCCACTTGACACCCACCCCTCACATATTGATAGACATTGATCAGATCCCCTCTCAGCCTTCTCTTCTCCAGACTAAACAGCCCCAGGGCTCTCAGTCTCTCTTCACAGGGGAGATGCTCAAGTCCCCTAATCATGGTCCTGGCAGAGCACTTAGCTGATGATGAGATGATGGAAAGGGGATTCCCATGGGGAATCACAGAATGGGCTGGGTTGGAAGGGTCTCCCACAGGTCATCCAGTCCAACTGCCTCTGCAGTCAGCAGGGACATCCCAAACTATATCAGGTTGCCCAGGGCTTCATCAAACTTCACCTTAAATGCCTCCAGGTATTGGGGCCTAAACCACCTCCCTGGGCAGCCTGCTCCAGTGTTTCACCACTCTCATGGTACAGAACTTCTTCCTAACATCCAATCTAAATGTGCTCTGCTCTAGTTTGAAGTCATTGGTCCTTGTCCTGTTCCTGCAAGCCTTTGCAAACAGTCTCTCTGCAGCCTTCCTGTAGCCCCATTCAGGTACTGGCAGGCTGCTATTAGGTCTCCCTGGAGCCTTCTCTTCTCCGGGCTGAACACCCCCAGCTCCATGTCCTTCCTATATTGAGGGCTCCAGACATGCACACAATACTGCAGGTGAGGTCTCAGCAGAGCCAAGTGTCAGAATCACCTCTCTGGCTCTGCTGGCAGTGCTGCTTTGGATGCAGCCCAGGCTGCCATTGGCCTTCTGTGCTGCAAGCTCACACTGCCTGCTCCTGTCCAGCTTCTTGTCCATCAGAATCCTTCCTGAGATTTAGGCTGCAAGGCCTGATAAATCAAACTCCCCCTTTGGCTGTGTTTTGTCTCTGCCACAGAAACTGCTGCAAGAAGATGTCTGGACCCTAGAGGAGGTTGCAAGCACAACCATAGGCAGAGATCTCTCTATTTTTCCCCAGGTGCTCTGATATAAAGCCTGGAGAAAGGTCTTGCTCCTCACTGGCACCATCACCCCCCCTTGACATCTTCCTGGCAACAAACAGGCAGGATCTGTGGACACCACACACCATGACCACTCAGCAGGCCAACAGCATCCTGGCTTAGATCAGTAACAGTGTGGCCAGCAGGACTAGAGAACCACAGAATGTTAGGGGCTGGAAGGGACCTCAAAAGATCATCCAGTCAGCAGGGGCATCAGCAACCGGAACAGGTTGCTCAGAGCCCTGTCGAGCCTCCCCTTATCTCCAGGGAAGGAGCCCCAACCACCTCCCTGGGCAACCTGTTCCAGTGTTCCACCACCCTCATGGTGCAGAACTTTTTCCATTGTGCCTTGTACTCAGCACTGGTTAGGCCACACCTTGAGTATTGTGTCCAGTTCTGGGCACCTCAGTTTAAGAAGGACATTGAGACTCTTGAACGTGTCCAGAGAAGGGCAACAAGGCTGGGGAGGGGTCTGGAGCACAGCCCTGTGAGGAGAGGCTGAGGGAGCTGGGGTTGCTTAACCTGGAGGAGGCTCAGGGCAGACCTTCTTGCTGTCTACAACTCCCTGAAGGGAGGTTGTAGCCAGGAGGGGGGTGGTCTCTTCTCCCAGGCAAGCAGAACCAGAACAAGAGAACACAGTCTTAAGCTGCACCAGGGGAAGTTTAGGCTGGAGGTGAGGAGAAATTTCTTTCCAGAGAGAGTGGTTAGCCATTGGAATGTGTTGCCCAGGGAGGTGGGGGAGTCCCCATCCCTGAAGGTGTTGAAGAGGGGATTTGATGTGGCACTTGGTGCCATGGTTTAGTCATGAGGTCTGTGGTGACAGGTTGGACTTGATGATCTTTGAGGTCTCTTCCAACCTTGGTGATTCAGTGATTCTGTGAACAGCTGAAGAGGTAGTGAGAGGTAACTGTGTTTGCCTGTGGTATCTTGGACACATGTCTGAGTTAGTAAGGCCTGGGCAGTGGTTTTTCTGCATGCTCTCCACAATCAATCTGAAGTAGTGTTTTTAACTGATTGGGAGCCTGCTTCAAAGGAAATTAAACTGATAAAGGGAAGAGGCCACACAGAGACAGAAAACATTAGCTGATAAGTGGTGAGTTACCTCCTGCATCTTCCTACGTAGTGAATCGAAGTCACTACTTGCATCTTCAGTCCCTGAAAGACCATGCCAGATTCACATAAAATGGGCCAGGAGCTGAGAAATGCAAAGTGCAGCCACCCCAGATGGATGGAAAAACGATTTAGGATCACCACAAACTGTGGTGTTCAGAAAACTGACCTACAGCTAATTCTAAGTTGTGGAGATAGCATCTTCTGCCTCTTAGATCACTCTGTTTGGATGCTAAGGGTCTAGTTATAAATAGGCTTGCAGAACAAACAGTGGCATTCATAACTGGTAGAGAGCTAAAAGTTATTCAAACAGCCCTTCACAATGAGTAATGTTAATGTTAATCACATCAAAAATTGATATTAACAGCTGCATATTGATTCGAGCTGTGAACCTTTCAATTCGTCCTGGAAAGGTGGGGAAGGGGAGGAACGTGGTAATCCTCATTTCTACCCCTTGCAAGGCATAAAATATTTGTTTTATAATGTGGAGTGAAGTCAGGGGCTCCAAGGCAAAGGTAGGTTCAAAGCCAGGTTGGATGGAGGCTTTGAGGAAGATGTCCTTGTCCATGGCAGGGGGTTGGAACTAGATAATATTTAAGGATCCTTCTAATCCAAACCATTCTGGGATTCTGTGATTGCCATTTTGAGTTGAAGGAAAAGTACCAACCCTTTTGGAAAGTCTTCAGATTCTTGGAATGATTGAAGTAGTCCTGGCAGAATCACAGAATTGTCAGGGCTGGAAGGGAGCTCAAGGATCAGGCAGTTCCAACCCCCCTGCATGGCCAGGGACACCTCACACTACAGCAGGTTGCTCACAGCCACAGCCAGCCTGGCTGCAAACACCTCCAGGCATGAGGCTTCCACCACCTCCCTGGGCAACCTGTGCCAGTCTCTCACCACCCTGGAAGGCCACAAGAAGATCTCCTCAGAGCCTTCTCTTCTCCAGACTCAACAACCACAACTCTCTCAGTCTGTCTTCACAGCAGAGGAGCTTCAGCCCTCAGATCATCCTCGTGGCCCTTCTCTGAAGGGGCCCCCAGGTCAAAGTTTATTCCACTCCCATTTCCTGTCCACAACCCTGTTTAAGAGGGGCAATTTCCTGCCTCTCTTTCTGTCTCCTGCCCTTGGTTCTCCACCACCCTGCTGCTGCCTCTGCGAGCTGCTAACCACATGGCCCAGCCTGCTCCACACGGTCCCAGACACCTTAGGGGGCTGCATCCAAAGAGAATCCACCTTCCACTGAGAGAATCCTTTGCCAGCTCTTGCCTGGTTTTGTATAGATTTTTATTTATCCCTCTCCCTTATACCTCTGTAACCTCCCTTTCACTTAAATACCATTTATTTTTTCATTCAACTTGCCTTTCTCACTTCCAAATCGATTCAAGGCTGTTCTGTGTTGTTTTACCTCTCTCTTCTCCTCCTGCCTAATTTTCATTCCCCACCAGGAAAAGGGGAGAGGGGAGGCAACCTCCGTCTGTTCCACTGGGATTTTGGGCTTAAACAGGAAAAGCTTAAACAGCTACAGGCTGCACACTAGGATGACCCAGGTGTAGAAATAATAGTCCCCAAAGAAGTTATAATAGTTGCCAAAGAGCCTTTCTTCTCTTGAGTCAAACTCAGAAAGGAGCAGAGAGTCAGAACAAAGCAAGCTCAATCTGACTGGCTCTCCCTAAGCTGTCTAGAGACAATCAGCGTGTCTGAAATGTGATACATGTGGAAGATGATAGCCTTAAAAAGACACTGGAGATGCATTTAAGGGTCTGTATCATTTGCTCACAATAGCCTGCTCAGAAACACACAGGGCCCAACTCCATTTGCCTTTCTCTCGTGGGGATTTCAATTCTGTCCCACAGAACTAAGTGCAAAAAATACACTGAACAATCTGAGGCCTGATGGATATCTTTCTACTGGACTCAAAATGAAAACAAAAAAAGCTTTTTAGCCTTTTATTACTATTTTTTTGAACTCCCCACTTGTAATTCCTGACTTTGGGTAGCTTCCTTTCTGACTGTTCATGCTGAATTTAGAATAGAATAGAATAGAATAGACCAAACCAGGTTGGAAGAGACCTTCAAGATCATCCTGTCCAACCCATCAACCAATCCAACCCACCTAAACAACTAACCCATGGCACCAAGCACCCCATCAAGTCTCCTCCTGAACACCTCCAGTGATGGTGACTCCACCAACTCCCCATGCAGCCCATTCCAATGGGCAATCACTCTCTCTGTATAGAACTTCTTCCTAACATCCAACCTAAACCTCCCCTGGCACAGAGTGAGACTGTGTCCTCTTGTTCTGGTGCTGGTTGCCTGGGAGAAGAGACCAACCTTCACCTGGCTACAACCTCCCTTCAGGGAGTTGTAGAGAGCAAGAAGGTCTCCCCTGAGCCTCCTCTTCTCCAGGCTAAGCAACCCCAGCTTCCTCAGCCTCTCCTCACAGGGCTGTGCTCCAGACCCCTCCCCAGCTTTGTTGCCCTTCTCTGGACACCTTCCAGCAAGTCAACCTCCTTCCTAAACTGAGTGGCCCAGAGCTGGACACAGTACTCGAGGTGTGGCCTAACCAGTGCAGCATACAGGGGCAGAATGACCTCCCTGCTCCTGCTGGCCACACTGTTCCTGGTGCAGGCCAGGATGCCATTTGCCCTCTTGGCTGTCTGGGCACACTGCAGGCTCATGTTCAGCCTACCTTCGATCAGCCTGTTTGATTATATGTCTTTGGAAAGCATATAAAAGGTTAATAAGCTTCTAATCAAAGAATCATAGAATCAAGAATCACAGAGCAGGAAAGTACTTCTGGACACATCTCAGTAGCAGCATTGGCATCAGCCTGCTTGTGGTGGTTTGAGCCTTAACTGGGATTTAAGAGCTCAGATGAGGGCCAAGGCGGAGAATCTCTCCCTCACTTCCCCCCTTCTCTTTCCTAACAGAGAGGAAAGAAAAAAAAGAAAGGGAAGGAGCAAATCTACCAAGAAATAATTTGGAGTCGGTTTGGAAGTAGAGAAGTAAAAATGGTCTTTAAACTATAGGGTTAGTCTCTTCTCCCAGGCAATCAGCACCAGAACAAGAGGACACAGTCTCAAGCTGTGCCAGGGGAGGTTTGGGCTGGGTGTCAGGAAGAAGTTCTTCATAGAAAGAGAGATTGGCCATTGGAATGTGCTGCCCAGGGAGGTGGTGGAGTCACCATCACTGGAGGTGTTTAGGAAGAGACTTGATGGATTGCTTGGTGCCATGGTTTAGTTGATTAGATGGTGTTGGGTGATAGGTTGGACGCAATGGTCTTTTCCAACTTGGTTAATTCTATTCTATTCTATTCTAGTCTAGTCTAGTCTAGGGTTAGGGTTAGGGTTAGGGTTAGGCTAGTCTAGTCTAGTCTAGTTTGTTCTAGTCTAGTCTAGTCTACCCTGTTCTACTCTATTCTACTCTATTCTGTTCTATTCACTTCTGTTTGGATCCTTTGAGATTCTCATATAGCAACCTGTGGTTTCTGGGCCCCACAGGGCACCAATATATGTCATAGATGCTGAAGCAGATGTTCAGATTGCAAGAGCTGGAAGGACATTCACATTAATTCAACCATTCTCAAGTCATCCAGTTCTCAATGCTTTTATTGGTATCATCCCCTTTTCATGGTGTCTATAACTCTTGCACACAGTGGTATCATAGAATGATAGAATCGACCGGGTTGGAAGAGACCTCAGAGATCATCAAGTCCAACCTATTACCTAATACCTAACACCTCCTGACACCTGAACCATGGCTCCAAGTGCCACATCCAATCTTTTTATGAACACCTCCAGGGATGGTGACTCCACCACCTCCCTGGGCAGCACATTCCAATGGCAAATTACTCTTTCTGGGAAGAACTTTCTCCTCACCTCCAGCCTAAACCTCCCCTGGCACAGCTTGAGACTGTGTCCTCTTGTTCTGGTGCAGGTTGCCTGGGAGAAGAGACCAACCCCCACCTGGCTACAACCTCCCTTCAGGGAGTTGTAGAGAGCAAGAAGGTCTCCCCTGAGCCTCCTCTTCTCCAGGCTAAGCAACCCCAGCTCCCTCAGCCTCTCCTCACAGGGCTGTGCTCCTGATCTCTCAGCAGACTCATTGCCCTGGTAAACACAAAGGAAACTGCAGAGAAGCAAAGTCAGTGCTCATGCTAATTTAGTCTTTCTCAAAGCATTTGTAATGAATTTTGAATTAAAAAAAATACAAAATTAAATCTTCTCTCCTGTTGGCTTTATGAGTTGTTACATTTGGAAACTTCCAAGGCAAACATTTGTAAGATCTGTGCTTGTGAAGGCTCTTAGCCTTAAACCCACTTGATAGGAAAGGCTCTGGTGTGTTTGCAGTGCATCTGTGCGCTCTGGCCTCAGGGTGGCATGACTGGTTCAGGAATCACTGCTGTCTGTGCAACTCCCTGATCTCTCAGGAGAGGCAAAGCCATCCTCCCAGCCTCTTTCTTCCTCCACAGAGAAAAGACGTTTTCTCTGAGTCAGGTACTTTGTTTGTTTGTTTGTTTCTAGAGAAGGCTGTGAAACATTAGCTTTGAAAACAACCAGTGGAATGCCAGCCTAGGAAAGCAACAGCAAACCCAGCTGGCTTTTCAGTGCTCCTCAAGGCCAATGGGATCCTGGGGTGCAGCAAGCAAAGTGTGGCCAGCAGGGCTAGGGAGGTTCTTCTCCCCCTCTACTCTGCCCTGCTGAGACCACAGCTGCAATCCTGTGTCCAGTTCTGGGCTCCCCAGTTCAAGAGAGACAGAGACCTGCTGGAGAGAGTCCAAGGGAGAGCCATGAGGATGCTTAGGGAACTTGAGCATCTCCCCTGTGAAGAGAGACTGAGAGCCCTGGGGCTGTTTAGTCTGGAGAAGAGAAGGCTGAGAGGGATCTGATCAATGTCTATCAAGATGTGAGGGCTGGGTGTCAAGTGGAGGGGGCCAAGCTTTTTTGGGTGGTGCACAGGAATAAGCCAAGGGCCAATGGATACAAATTTGAACAGAGAATTTTTCAGCTCAACATGAGGAGAAACTTCTTTGCAGTGATGGTGCCAGAGCCCTGGAGCAGGCTGCCCAGAGAGATTGTGGAGTCTCCTTCTCTGGAGCCTTTCCAACCCCACCTGGATGCATTCCTGTGCAGACTACCCTGGGTGATGCTGCTGTGGCCAAGGGGTTGGACTGGCTGATCTCTGGAGGTCACTTCCAAGCTCTAATGTACTCTGATACTGTAATATTGTGACGCTGTTTGAAGCTAGCTCAGTGAAGAGATTGTAGACAAGCAACATTTGTGCCTGTGCATGTTTTGATCTGCTCTGGCTTGTAGGATTTCTCCAACAATGTGTATGCAGGACACACATGCATTCCACCTAAAATGTTCTGCTAGCTGCCAAGTGTTCCATGACAGACTGACTCTGGCAAAAACTTGACTTTGAGTCTGCCCTAGTAAAACACAGGTCAAAGCCTTGTTCTGTTACAGCCAAAGCTAAAAATCTCAGAATCACAGAATCATTTTGGTTGGAAAAGATCTTTGAGATCTAATCAAACTCTACCAAGGCCAGTGCTAACTAACCCATGGCCCCCAGCACCACATCTCTACCTCTTTTAATCACCTCCAAGGATGGGGACTCAGCCACCTCCCTGGACAGCCTGTGCCAGTGGGTGAGAGCCCTCTCAGTGAGGAAGTTTCTTCTCATATCAAATCTAAACATCTCCTGTGCCAGCTTGAGGCTGTTTCTTCTTGTCCTGTCACTTGTTACTAGGGAGAAGAGACCAACACCCCCCTTGCTCCAACCTCCTTTCAGGGAGCTGTAGAGGGCAATGAGGTCTTCCCTAAGCCTTCTCTTTTCCACAGGGGAGGGGCCAGGCTCTGCTCAGTTGCACCCTGGGATAGGACAATGGGCAATGGATATAAACTACAGCACAGGAGGTTCCACCTCAACATGAGGAGGAACTTCTTGACTCTGAGGGTCACAGAGCACTGGAACAGGCTGCCCAGAGAGGTTGTGGAGTCTCCTTCTCTGGAGCCTTTCCAGCCCTGCCTGGATGTGTTCCTGTGTGACCTGTGCTGGATTCTCTGGTCCTGCTCTGGCAGCAGGGTTGGACTCAAAGATCTCCAGAGGTCCCTTCCAACCCCTAACATCCTGGGATCCTGTGAAGGACTTGTTGAAAAGCCCTTGCTCTTCAAAAGAGGGAGGCAATCTGATGCTTCTGTGGTAGATGGGAAAGCTGAGATTTGGGTAGAGACTGCATCAGGTCTTTGTCTTTCAGTAGACCCATGACAGTAATTTTTCCTTTCTCTGAACCACTGTGCACAAGAAATGGTTTTTGGCTGAACCAGTCTCTGCTTTGGCTTGGTCTGTGCCTATGAAGGCAGATACACAAAACCACAATATCTGGAGCAAACCCCTCACCTTCACATGCTGCTCATGACAGTGCCTATAGACTCAGGGTTATTTGACAGGGGTGTATTTTGCTCAGATAAGATTTTTTTTTCTTTTCAAAGCAAATGACTTATAAACTAATTTATCTTTATTCCTTTCCTTTTGTGTTGGGTATGGAATTGGAAATCTGTGCTGCACAGACAGTGAATTTGGCTAAGGAATTACTCCATGCTCAACTATGCCCTGTTGTTGTGTCATGCTACCACCCTGTTTTAAGAGACCACATTCTGCTCCTCTGTGGGATCTCTACCTCCTTCAGGTCACAGAATCACAGAATCATTCAGGTTGGAAAAGACCCTCAGGATCACCAAGGCCAACCATTAACCCTGCTCTACAAGGGTCACCCCTAAACCACATCCCCAAGCACCACATCCAAACCACCTTTAAACACATCCAGGCTTGGGGACTCCACCACCTCCCTGGGCAGCTCATTCCAGTGCCTGACCACTGTTGATGGGAAAAATGTTTTCCTACTGTCCAGTCTAAATCTACTCAGTCATAGCTTGAGGCCATTCCCTCTTGTCCTATCACTAATTACCTGTGAGAAGAGACCAGATCCAACCTCTCCACAGAAGTGAAGGCAGTGGAACATCTTCCTTAGGAGGAGAGCCTGAGGGAGCTGGGGTTGTGCAGCTTGGAGAGGAGGAGCCTGAGGGTGACCTCATTGCTGTTGATAAAGATGTGCAGGGTGAGTGCCCAGAGGCTGGAGCCAGGCTCTGCTGGGTGATGCCCAAGGACAGCACAAGGGGCACTGGTGAAGTTGAGGCATAGGAAGTTCCATGGAAACAGGAGGAAGAATTTTTTCCCTGTGAGGGTTACAGAGCCCTGGGACAGGCTGCCCAGGGGTGTTGTGGAGTCTCCCTCTCTGGAGGTATTCCAAACCCACCTGGATGTGTTCCTGTGTGACCTGTCCTAGGTGATCCTGCTCTGGCAGGGGGGGTTGGACTGGATAAGCTTTTGAGCTCCCTTCCAGCATTTAACATTCTGTGGTACTCTTATTGTGGGATTCTGTGAATGTGTGACCTGTGATCTGGATAGATGGGGCCTGTCATCCAACATAGCATATGGAGAATTGGTTTGTTTATGGTTTGCTTACTGATTCTAGGTGGCTATTTCACCTAGAGCAGGCATTTTGCTCCACTGAACCCCCAGGCACTGTGCACAAGTGACAGCAAAGGTGTAGCTCTCGGGCTTCTCCCAGGCAAATCTTGTATGGGCTGATATTTTACTCAGGGAATATAAAACCTTTTAAAAATAAGATACAGGATGTAAAATGTGCAATCCAGACATGTAGAGGGTCCTCCCTCTAATGAATAGAATAGAATAGAATAGAATAGAATAGAATAGAATAGAATAGAATAGAATAGAATAGAATAGAATAGACCAGACCAGGTTGGAAGAGACCTTCAAGATCATCCTGTCCAACCTATCATCCAACACCACCTAATCAACTAACCCATGGCACCAAGCACCCCATCAAGTCTCCTCCTGAACACCTCCAATGATGGTGACTCCACCACCTACCCGGGCAGCACATTCCAATGGGCAATCACTCTCTCTGTGTAGAACTTCCTCCTAACATCCAGCCTAAACCTTCCCTGGCTCAGCTTGAGACTGTGTCCTCTTGTTCTGGTGCTGCTTGCCTGGAAGAAGAGACCAGCCCCTGCCTGTCTACAACCTCCCTTCAGGGAGTTGGAGAGAGCAATAAGGTCACCCCTGAGCCTCCTCTTCTCCAGGCTAAGCAACCCCAGCTCCCTCATCCTCTCCTCATAGGTCTTATGCTCCAAACCCCTCACCAACCTTGTTGCCCTTCTCTGGACACCTTCCAGCAAGTCAACATCCTTCCTAAACTGAGGGGTCCAGAACTGGACACAGGACTCAAGGTGTGGCCTAAGCAGTGCAGTGTACAGGGGCAGAATGACCTCCCTGCTCCTGCTGGCCACACTGTTCCTGATGCAGGCCAGGAAGTGCTCACAACTGCCATTACAGCTCCGTTATTGGGAAGAAACACATCACAGCGCCAGAAACTGATGGGAAATGAGGACTAAACAACAACAACAGCAACAAAATAAAGAGAAGAATAAACTCTGAGATGTTTGGGCTGGGTTTTGTTTGGCAGGGGGGGGGGTGGGGTGGGGAAACCTTCTCTTTCAGTTCTATTTCCACGTCTTCTCTTTAACTAAATTAATTTCTGCGTGCTGTTGCAGAAAACCACAGCCAGTGAAATGCAGGCAGGCCCTTCCTTATCAGTGAACAGCTGTCCCCAGCTGCAGCATTTTCATTTTGAGAGGGATATAAGAGCAATACATTTTCACTGACAGCCATGCAGCCAAGCAGCCCTCCTGCTATAATAACTCGTCTGAGGTGTTTCTATTCATGGCTGCGCGCTGCCTATTCCAGGCGGCTGGGTTTTAGATCCACCTCGTTGGTTTGGGTTGGGTTTGTTTAGCATTGTTTAAAGAGAAGGTTGTCCCTTTCTGTTCATAATTTGAAAGCTCATTGTTTATTTGATTTTATTTGGTGTTATTGGGCTTTTCTCTTTGGGTGGTGCTGCCTGCTCGATGTGTTCCCGTTGTCCTACCAGCAGGCATTCCATCGTAACCAGGTGGGGCCGCGCTCCGGGCTCCTGCTGTTGCCATTTTAATTGCTGTGATTGTGTTTGCCCCCTCTAAGTGGAAGGCTTGGTAAAGAGAGTAGTTGCTGCAGGGCTTCAGCTTTGCAAGCACACAAACTGGAACAAAAATTCTGCTTGCGAACTCTTTCACAGGCTCTTAAAAACTCTCTTCAGAGGAAGCAGTAGGTCCTTTAAAAGTCAGGATAAGAAGACATACTTGCATTGTTCCCAAGAGCTTACATCTCTCTTAAATAACTGCTGCAAACCGGTGAAGGTTCTAGAAGTGCATTCCAAAGGAAGTCATAGTGATGACTATGGGAGACTCTTCAGCTAACTCTTGGATGTTAGGAAGAAGTTGTTCCCCATGAGGGTGGTGAGAGACTGGCACAGGTTGCCCAGGGAGGTGGTGGAAGCCTCCTGCCTGGAGGTTTTTGCAGCCAGGCTGGATGTGGCTGTGAGCAACCTGCTGTACTGTGAGGTGTCCCTGGCCATGGTAGGGGGGTTGGAGCTGGCTGATCCTTGAGGTCCCTTCCAACCCTGACAATGCTGTGATTCAGCTGTCATTGCTTGCCATTCACACACTGGTGTCAGTGCTATGGGAGTTTCTAAAGCTTTGTCTATCAAACTCCCAGGAAGCCATTTAATTTGGGAGATCTAACACTGTATACTGTGTCTTGAGAGTGTGCCATAAAGAATTTGAGGTCACTACTACCCAGTTGGATAAGATATCATCCCCAGTGTCTCTTGATGTCAAAATGTACTTGGAAGAGAGAGGCTTTTCTGCATGGTTCTGGCAAAATTTTGTTCTGTTTGGCTGGGCCTGAAATAGAGAATGTTGTTGAAAACTAGAACCCTCAGCCCCTCTATATTATATATCCAAAGCTAGAAATTGGATTTGGGGTGAGCCAGAGCTGTCACTGTACAAGCCAGCTGGAAATGTGCCCAGACATGGTGTCATGATTTGACTCAGCCCAGTAGAGATTGGGACCAGACAACAACAAAAAAAATCTGGGTCAAACTCCAGATTTTCCTCAAATGCCTGACGTGTTTCCAGTCAAGCCTTTCCTATTTATATTGCAGTCACTTGTCTGATTCAAATGGTGGAATCCCTTCAAGCACAACACGAGGAACACAGGCTGTTGGGATGTTCATGATGATGGAATTGGGGAATTCCAGCTCTCACATCACCATGACACCAATAGCAAACCAGTAACACCCCCTCTACTCTGCCCTAGGGAGACCTCACTTGGGCTATTGCATCCCGTTCTAGGCTCCCCAGTTCAGGAGGGACAGAGATCTGCTGGAGAGAGTCCAACCCAGGGCTAGCAGGGTGATGAAGGGACTGGAGCACTGCCTGATGAGGAGAGGCTGAGTGCCCTGGGGCTGTTTAGTCTGGAGAGGAGAAGACTGAGAGGGGATCTGATCAATGTCTATCAATATCTGAGGGCTGGAGGTCAAGAAGGAGGGGACAGGCTCTGCTCAGTTGCACCTTGTGATAGGACAAGGGGCAATGGATATAAACTCCAGCACAAGAGGTTCCATTTCAACATGAGGGGAACTTCTAGACTGTGAGGGTCACAGAGCCCTGGAGCAGGTCGCCCAGAGAGGTTGTGGAGTCTCCTTCTCTGGAGCCTTTCCATCCCTGTCTGGATGTGTCCCTGTGTGACCTGTGCTGGATTCTATGTTCCTACTCTGGCAGGGATGTTGGACTCAATGATCTTTGGAGGTCCCTTCCAACCCCTAACATCCTGGGATTCTGTGACTGATTTCATGTAATTAAGCTGATCACAGGTTCCGTGTTTCAAAGCAACCACACTCAGGACCTGGAAGAAAAAGAGAGGATTCCTAGTAAATGCAGATGGCTCATTCCAAAGAACTGAGCCAGGGCTGCAAAAGCAGCTTGAGACTTAAGGGCTGATTGATGGAGTTTTTGCTGGGCCCTAACTCTGTGCCCTACTGAAACAGCCATATAGCTGCAGTCAGTTTACATGAAGGCTTTCAGCTTCACAGCACAAGGATTCATTTTCACCTTCCAAATTGTTTGAGGACATTGAAGCCCTGTGCACAGGCCTTCCTATTTTGAAAGTGCTTGAGTTCCTGTACTTGACTGTGGCTTTTCTTTTCTTTTCTTTTTATTTTCTTCTATTTACAGCCCATGCAGGCATTGATAGATATTGGTGAACCCTTGTACTGAAAACATCATGAGAAATTTGAGGCCCCAAGTACTCAGCTAACAAGATTCTGCTTCCAATGTGTCCTGTAATTAAATACACTGGAATGATGCAGTCCTGAAATGCTGTTTGTATGTTTAAAGTAGTTTTTCTTGATCTCTTATCACATTTCTAGACTTACTTTCACCAGGCTTTTGTATTTGTGCACTTCTGTGTGTAAAATGCTTGACTGAACAGGGACATCTCATTCAAGCCAGCAGAAATGATGGTACCAAATGCGAGCACTGGGTGCATAAATGTGTCTGAGCAGTCATTGCTGACAGTGGCTACTCCATTTATTTACAATTGGTCATAACGTGCAGATTAAACATCTACTTTGCATATATCAGACAATGAGTCATCCAGATGGGCTGCTAGTGAACAAAGGGTTCACAGGATCACGGGATTTAAGGGGTTGGAGGAGACATCCAGAGATCTTCAAGTCCAAGCCCCTGCCAGAGCAGGACCATAGAATCCAGTGCAGGTCACACAGGAACACATCCAGACAGGGCTGGAAAGTCTCCAGAGAAGGAGACTCCACAACCTCTCTGGGCAGCCTGCTCCAGGGCTCTGTGTTTATGGATCCAGATGGACCTTGACAAGCTGCAGAGCTGAGCCCAAGCCAATCACATGAAGTTCAACAAGACTAAGTGCAAGGTCCTGCAGCTGGGTCAGGGCAATCCTAAGCACTGATATAGGCTGGGCAGGGACTGACTTGAAAGTAGCCCTGAAGAAAAGGCCTTGGGGGTGCTGGTGGAGGAGAAGCTCAACAGGAGCCAGCAGTGAGCACTTGCAGCCCAGAGAGCCAAGCAGAGCCTGGGCTGCAGCAAGAGAAGTGTGGCCAGCAGGGCCAGGGAGGGGATTCTGCCTCTCTGCTCCACTCTGCTGAGACCACACCTGGAGCACTGTGTCCAGTTCTGGAGCCCCTAGGACAGGAAGGATCTGGAGGTGCTGGAAGGTGTCCAGAGAAGGGCCATGAGGATGAGCAGAGGGCTGGAGCTGCTCTGCTCTGGAGACAGACTGAGAGAGTTGGGGTTGTTCAGTCTGGAGAAGAGAAGGCTCTGAGGAGACCTTCTTGTGGCCTTCCAGTATCTGAAGGGGGCTACAAGAAAGCTGGGGAAGGACTTTTGAGGGTGTCAGGGAGTGATAGGACTGGGGGGAATGGAACAAAACTAGAAATGGGTAGATTGAGCTTGGATGTTAGGAAGAAGTTTTTCCCCATGAGGGTGGTGAGGTTGGAAATAGATGATCCTTGAGGTCCCTTCCAACTCTAAAAATTACCAATCACCAATCGCTCCCTCTCTCTCTCCCTCTCCCTCCCTCTCCCTCTCTCTCCCTCTCTCTCCTTCAGTTAGTACATAACCTGGCTTTTGATATTTGGCCTTGTTTGTGCCTCCAATTTCCAAGACAGGAATGTTCAAAAGATAACTGTGTCTCTCTCCTTCCTCCAGACTGAGTCAGGGGTGTGGGGTGGCGGTTAGAAACCCTTCCACAGCACCTCCAAACATCTCTCTGTTTTCAAGTTTAGTTTCCTACCACCCAGAGTCACAAATGCTAGCTTCAAGCAGCAATCTGACTGCATGGAGCTAAATGATCTTTATGCCAGAATAGACTCACAGAGCTTAAATAATTCCTTTTCTTCTTTGCCAGCATCACACAATGCACTTAATGCAAGCAATGACATCAGGTACGTGCAGCATGCTCTGAGCACAGTGCCCTGACCCTGCTGTGGCTGTGTTCATTTGCATTGTTTCAATAAAAGCCATTGCCCCTCTATTAATTTTATACCTGACTGCACCTCCTTGCTCAGCCCAGGGAAGCTTGAGGCCTGGAATCATTTATAAAACAGGTATCCATACTCTTGGTCAGTTCCCTTACATCACACCTGCAGGAGCTTGCCATGTTCCATCAGTGCAGGAGTTGGTGGTGAATTTAGAACACTTGAAAATATTCCCAAGCTTCTTTGGTGGAATGGTCTGAATATTAATGCATTTCAGTACAATTCCTCCCTGTTCTGTTGTTCCAGCTTGCCTTTGAAATGCAGTCAACAGCCTGCACTACCAAAACAACAAAAATATGTGCACTTATCTTCGGGCCATTAAAATCCTCCAGCTGTGTTTACCTTCCTTTGGTTGTTCTTTTTATTTCCCTTTTTTTTTTTTTGTGTGTGTAAAGAAATGAGTAAAAAGCTTTCAATAAAATGCTGTTTAAAAAGAAAAGGAGAAAAAAATGGGAGGAAGGACAGGGAAGTCCCTAGCAGGGATTAGACACTGCTGCCTTCCGGCACTTGCTGCAGAGCAGAAACATCCTGGCTAATGTCTGATGCCCTTCTCATTCCTACTGAATCACACAACTGTCAGGGCTGGAAGGGACCTCAAGGCTCAGCCAGTTCCAACCCTCCTGCCATGGGCAGGGACACCTCACACTACAGCAGCTTGCTCACAGCCACAGCCAGCCTGGCTGCAAAAACCTCCAGGCAGGAGGCTTCCACCACCTCCCTGGGCAACCTGTGCCAGTCTCTCACCACCCTCATGGGGAACAACTTCTTCCTAACATCCAATCTGAATCTACCCATTTCTAGTTTTGCTCCATTCCCCCCAGTCCTATCCCTCCCTGACACCCTCAAAAGTCCCTCCCCAGCTCTCTTGTAGTCCCCTTCAGATACTGCAAGGCCACAAGAAGATGACCTCAGAGTCAAGTCTTTTCCAGACTGAACAGCCCCAACTCTCTCATTCTGACTTCATTGAAGCCCTCTAATCATCCTTGTGTTCTTTCTTTGGGCCTGAAGCAGCAGCAGAGTTTCTAACAGGCCCTGCATAATGAGTAAGGGGCCCATGGGCACAATTCTGCAATCTAATCATTCCAGGTAATTTGCCATGTGGATAATTAATTTAAACCCACACTCACCATCACTTCTGGAATGATTTTCATGTTTTAATCTCAAACTTTTGTCCATGTATGTTAACGAGTCTTCTCTCCTACTTCCCATACCACATGAAAATCACAGAATCACAGAAACGTTCAGGGTGGAGAAGACCCTCAGGATCACCGAGCCCAACCATTAATCCTACTCTACAAGGGTCACCCCTAAACCATATCCCCAAGCACCCCATCCAAAACACCTTTAAACACATCCAGGTTTGGTATCTCCACCACCTCCCTGGGCAGCTCATTCCAGTGCCTGATCACTCTTGCTGTGAAAAAAATGTTTCCTACTTCCAGTCTAAACCTCCCCAGTGGCAGCTTGAGGCCATTCCCTCTTGTTCATAGAATCACAGAATCTTATAATCAATAAGGTTGAAAGGACCTCAAGGATCATCAAGTCCAACCTATCACCCAAGACCTCCTGACAACTAAACCATGGCACCAAGTGCCACATCCAATCCCCTCTTGAACACCTCCAGGGATGGGGACTCCACCACCTCCCTGGGCAGCACATTCCAATGGCAAATTACTCTTTCTGGGAAGAACTTTCTCCTCACCTCCAGCCTAAACTTCCCTGGCACAGTTTGAGACTGTGTCCTCTTGTTCTGGTGCTGGTTGTCTGGGAGAAGAGACCAACCCCCTCCTGGCTACAACCTCCCTTCAGGGAGTTGTAGAGAGCAATAAGGTCTCGCCTGAGCCTCCTCTTCACACTGAACAGCCCCAACTCTCTCAGTCTGTCTCCATAGCAGAGCAGCTCCAGCCCTCTGCTCATCCTCATGGCCCTTCTCTGGACACCTTCCAGCACCTCCAGATCCTTCCTGTCCTAGGGGCTCCAAAACTGGACATAATGCTCCAGCTGTGGTCTCAACAGAGTGGAGCAGAGAGGGGGAGAATCCCCTCCCCGGCCCTGCTGGCCACACTTCTCTTGCTGCAGCCCAGCATACAATTGGCTTTCTGGGCTGCAAGTGCTCACTGCTGGCACTAAATTGCAAATGAGGGGAAAAATAAACAGAAATAATTTTTAGCAAGTTAATTTTCAAATATCTGCTCATGAAAAGCATTTTGTGATTTGCAGATTTATCCTTTTGTCAAATGCTTCCTCTGGAAACTCCACAAGGTGAAGCAGGAGCTGCTTGCTTCCCTATTTTTCCCCCCCCTTTTAATCTCTTTTCTTGCATAACTTCTGGTTGGTTGTTAACAGTGGAAGCCATCTCCCATCACTTCAGAAACCTGAAGTGTCTACATTCCTGCTACTTTTCCTAGATTCTATTCACAGTCTAAAGGAAGACAAAAGGCACTGCAGGACATAATTAATCCGAGCTACCCTAAACAAGATGTGAGGAATCATACCCTATGTGGCCTTGTTTTTTTCCACTAACCAAGTGGGGTAATCCAGCTGCCTCGATCAGATCTGTGCCCTAGGAGCCTACATTTTGATCAGATGAATCCTCCCTTGCTGCCATGTCTTTCTGCTTCCTTCCAAGGCTAACCTGGCTCAGTCTGGTGTGACTGCAGTTTGTTTGTATGATAAATTGCATTTACAAATCATAGAATCACAGAATTTTCAGGGTTGGAAGGGACCTCAAGGATCAGCCAGTTCCAACCCCCTTACCATGGCCAGGGACACCTCACACTACAGCAGGTTGCTCACAGCCACAGCCAGCCTGGCTGCAAAAACCTCCAGGCAGGAGGCTTCCACCACCTCCCTGGGCAACCTGTGCCAGTCTCTCACCACCCTCATGGGGAACAACTTCTTCCTAACATCCAAGCTCAATCTACCCATTTCTAGTTTTGCTCCATTCCCCCCAGTCCTATCACTCCCTGACACCCTCAAAAGTCCCTCCCCAGCTTTCTTGGAGCCCCCTTCAGATACTGGAAGGCCACAAGAAGGTCTCCTCAGAGCCTTCTCTTCTCCAGACTGAACAACCCCAACTCTCTCAGTCTGTCTCCATAGCAGAGCAGCTCCAGCCCTCTGCTCATCCTCGTGGCCCTTCTCTGGACACCTTCCAGCACCTCCAGATCCTTCCTGTCCTAGGGGCTCCAGAACTGGACACAGGGCTCCAGGTGGGGTCTCAGCAGAGTGGAGCAGAGGGGCAGAATCCCCTCCCTGGCCCTGCTGGCCACACTTCTCTTGCTGCAGCCCGGCCTCTGCTTGGCTTCCTGGGCTGTAAGTGCTCACTGGTTTTCAACCATTTCTGAGAGCTACTATTTTTTAAATAATTTCTCATTCTTCTTGCAGTTCCCTCTTGGTCCACATCTCTCTTGAAGTGCAGGGACACCAGCTAAGGCTCCCCAGTTCTGAAGGAAGCTAATGGAATGATTGTGTTTGTGCAGCTTGCAGATCTATTCAGCCTGTTGGCTGGGTCTGTGGTCTGAAATCAACCAGGCCATGTGTTGTGTCCTGCACTTAGGTCACAAGAATCTCTTGCAAGTCTCCAGGCCTGGGGTAGAGTGGCTGGAAACTGCCCAGCAGAGAAAGACCTGGGAACTGAGATTGTTGTCTGGAAAAGAGGAGGTTGAGGTGAGATCTCACTGCTCTCAAGCTCCCTGAAAGGAGGCTGGGGCCAAGCAGGTGTTGGTCTCTTCTCCATACTAAGAAGGGATAGGACGAGAGGAAGTGTCATCAGTTTGTACCAGCAGAAGTTTAGGTTGGATATGAGAATAATATTCTTCTCTGAAAGGGTTCTCAGACACTGGAATGGACTCCCCAGGGAGGTGGCTGAATCCCCATCCCTGGAGGGGCTTCCAAAAGGCAGAGATGTGGTGCTGAGGGCCATGGTTTAGCACCAACCTTGGCAGAGTTAGAGAATGGTTGGAGTGGTGATCTTAAAAGGCTTTTCCATGTAGAATGATTGTATGATTGCAGAACATTCTGGTTCAGTTCACGGTTTAGATAAGGTTTCTGTTTGTACATACACTCAGAAACAAGCACTCACACACACAGAGTTCTTCCCAGCAGCTGAATTTTACCTTTCATTGTACTGAGGACTATCCCATTCAGACCCTTGCAGGGTTACACAAGTGTAAAGCTGAAGCTGATCTTTACCTTTCAGTCTCTGAACAAAGATGTTAGTCTGCAAATACATCAAACATGAAGTAAAATATATGAAAAGCTGTCAGATGAGTCTGGGCAAAGAACCCTTCTCTCCCAGTGCTTTTAGAAAGCCAAATGCAGATGTTCAGCCCTGGCTGCTGCTTTGCAGTGTTGCTGTTCAGGTCGTGGGTGACCATCTGTTTCCTTTCACTTCATGACACAGCCCTTGCCCTCCATGAATCTTTTTGGGTTTCCTTCTGACACAACAGCAAAAGAAGCATGAAAGCAACACTTCTTTGGACAAGAGGAAGAGAATCTGGAATGAATAATATTATTGAAGTAAACCAGTGGGATTCTTCTTTATTTGCCAAGCATCCCAGGCAGTGCTGCTAACTGCTCCTCAAGCAGGCAGGAGACATATGCAGCCCTAGAGCTGACTTTAGCTCTTGCAGAAGTATTTCTTTCTTCTCCTTGACTAGACTGGCCAACTATGGAAGCCCATAAACAGTGTCAATACTAAGATGAGCTTAATGATACTTGGATCAATAGGCCAATGTTATCAGGATGAGCTTAACAAGGCCAAATGCCAGGTCCTGCACTTGAGTCACAACAGCCCCAAGCAACACTGAAGACCTGGGGCAGTGTGGTTGGAAACTGCCTGGCAGAAAGGCACCTGAGGATGCTAATGGACAAAGAATTGAATATGAGAAAACTGTATCAGCAATGCTGTGTCCAGCAGAAGCAGGGAGCTGATTGTCCTCTTGTATTCAGCTCTGGGGAGGCCACACCTGGAGTCTTGTGTCCAGGTTTGGGCACCTCAATACAGGAGAGCTGTGGAGGTGCTGGAGCCAGGGCAGAGGAGGGCAAGGAAGCTGTGAAGGGCCTGGAGAAGAAATGTGATGAAGAGCAACTGAAGGAGCTGGGGATGGTTAGTGTGAAAGAGAGGAGGCTGAGGGGAGACCTCATGGCTCTCTGCAACTCCCTGAAAGGACCTTGTGGAGAGGTTGATGCTGGTCTCTTCTTACAGGTAATTAGTGATAGAACAAGTGGGAATGGCCTCAAGGTGCCACTCGAGGTTTAGACTGAACAGTAGGAAGAGGTTTTACCCAACAAGAGCTGTCAGGCATTGGAATGAGCTGCCCAGGGAGGTGGTGGAGTCCCCAAGCCTGGATGTGTTTAAAGGTGGTTTGGATGTGGTGCTTGCGGATGTGGTTTAGGGGTGACCCTTGTAGAGCAGGGTTAATGGTTGGACTTGGTGATCCTAAGGGACTTTTCCAACCTGAATGTTTCTGTGATTCTGTGATTCTGAGCTGCCATGGTGTGAGTACCCTTCCACATATTCAAACTCCTCCTTAGAGGGTGCACACATTTGTCTAATGCCTGTGCCAGTAACAGAGGAGTTCTTTCAGGAGGCTGAGCTGGCAGTCAGCAGAGCTCCATCCATCAGAACTCTTTCCTGTAACACAGATGGCCACGAGTTCTAACCTTATCCAATGAATAGTTCTCTTCATGAGTGGGTCTGGGTTTATTTCTACAGGGAAATAGTATCTTTTCTTTTTTGAACAAGATACTTCCAAGCATAAGGGCAGAAAACAAGGAGACAATGGTTTGAGAGGCAAAAAAGAACCCCAACAAAATGCAAAGTTAACCACACATTTCCATAATGAGGAAGCAAACCACAATGTGCTCTGGGATGCTGCCAGCCAGCTCCTCCTTGGTTTTCAGGATAAATTGAGGGCAAAGTAAAAGTGAAGGGACTTTCAAGTGACCTGTGTGTCCACGTGATTGTCCCTATGACCCAAATCCTTTCATCAAAAACGTTTCTATTGATGTTCACAATACTGTTAAAACGACAACAAATGATGTCCAATGTACACAGTGTGCAGGGCAGCTACCTCACAGCCACTCTTCCCTGCAAAAGCCTGCTTAAAATCCCAAACACAGCCACTGCCTGCAAAGATCACAGTATCAGGGCACATTAGAGGTTGAAGGGACCTCCAGAGATCAGCCAGTCCAACCCCTCTGCCAGAGCCACATCACCCAGGGCAGTCTACACAGGAATGCATCCAGGTGGGGTTGGAAAGGCTCCAGAGAAGGAGACTCCACAGCCTCTCTGGGCAGCCTGCTCCAGGGCTCTGCCACCCTCATGGAAAAGAAGTTTCTCCTCATGTTGAGCTGAAACCTTCTCTGTTCAAGTTTGTATCCATTGTTCCTTGGCTTATTCCTGTGCACCACCCAAAAGAGCTTGGCCCCCTCCACTTGACACCCACCCCTCACATCTTGATAGACATTGATCAGATCCCCTCTCAGCCTTCTCTTCTCCAGACTAAACAGCCCCAGGGCTCTCAGTCTCTCTTCACAGGGGAGATGCTCAAGTCCCCTAAGCATCCTCATGGCTCTCCCTTGGACTCTCTCCAGCAGGTCTCTGTCTCTCTTGAACTGGGGAGCCCAGAACTGGACACAGGACTGCAGGTGTGGTCTCAGCAGGGCAGAGTAGAGGGGGAGAAGAACCTCCCCAGCCCTGCTGGCCACACTTTGCTTGCTGCACCCCAGGATGCCATTGGCTCTCTTGGCCACCAGGGCACATTGCTGTCCCATGCAGAACTTGCTGTCCACCAGCACTCCAAGGTCTTTCTCCATGGAGCTGCTCTCTAGCAGGGCAGCTCCTAACCTGTCCTGGTGCCTGCTGTTGTTCCTCCCCAGATGCAGGACCCTGCACTTGTCCTTCTTGAACTTCATGAGGTTTGCCTGCACCCAACTCTCAGCCTGTCCAGATGTGGCTGGATGGCAGCACAGCCTGACAGGTGTCAGCCTCCCCCCAGTTTGGTATCATCAATGAACTTGCTGAGAGTACTCTCAGTCCCCTCGGCCAGGTTGCTGATACTGAACAAAACAGGACCCAGTACTGCTCCTTGGGGAACACCACTGGCCACAGGCCTCCAAGCTGACTCTGTCCCTCTGATGACAACCCTCTGAACTCTGTTGTGGAGCCAGTTTGCAATTCATCACACAGACCAACTCTCTGTGCAACATTTCTTGAGCTTTTCTATGAGGATATTATGGGAAAGAGATGACTTTGGGGGTTTTTGTGTCCTCAGTCACCACACTGTGAAATGTTGAGCTTATAGTGTTCAAAAGATTGGCATTTTTAATGTTTTGAAGCAGATTTATATCAGTGTAACAACTTTTACTCTGGTTGCCTGTACAGGGGAAGAATTGGATTTGTTCCTTTCAACAAATACTTTTCCTGACTAATAATGTTTCCTAGATGAAATATCCAGTTTAAGCAGGTGGCTGCAAACTCTTAGGGATCTTCTAGCTTAGCTGTCAATGGAGTGAAGGCATTCAGATCTGAAACCATTTCATTCCAAGCAAGCCTTGTCATTTTGAAATCAAATCCAGAAGCTACAGATTTAAACAGCATTAGGGTCTTTGAGATGGTTCTGCTAATCTGCACAAATGGTTGTTAGCATTTGAAGGGGGAACTTTAGCCTAGGCCCTGACTGCAAAGAATGAAAGTAAAATAAATTACTATGGGATGTAAAAGGAAAATAATGCTAAGGTCTATATAATTCATTGGCCTGCTAATGGGGATGTAGAGCAGTGATATAAACAGTTCTCTCTTTTCTTCTTCTGTAACTTCTGCTTGCAACTTCTCTCTCTCTCTCTCCTGTTGCTTGCCAGGATGGGATCCATCCTAGGGTGCTGAGAGAGCTGGCGGATGTGCTAGCTAGGCCACTCTCCATCATTTTCCTCCAGTCCTGGCTCACAGGTGAGGTCCCAGATGACTGGAAACTGGCCAATGTGGTCCCCATCCACAAGAAAGGTCAGATGGAGGAACCTGGAAACTCCAGGCCAGTCAGCCTGACCTCAGTGCTAGGGAAAGTGATGGAGCAGATTATCCTGCCGGCAATAACTGCACACCTGAAGGATGGCCAAGGGCTCAGGTCCAGCCAGCATGGATTTAGGAAGGGCAGGTCCTGCCTCTCCAACCTGATCTCTTTCTATGCCCAGGTGACTGCCTGGTGGATGTGGGGAGGCCTGTGGATGTGGTCTACCTGGACTTCAGCAAGGCCTTTGACACCGTCCCCCACAGCAAACTGCTGGCTAAGCTGTCAGCCCATGGATTGGACCATTACACTCTGTGCTGGGTTAGGAACTGGCTGGAGGGCCGGGCCCAGAGAGTGGTAGTGAACGGTGCCACATCCAGCTGGCGGCCAGTCACCAGTGGTGTGCCCCAGGGATCCGTGCTGGGCCCTGTCCTCTTCAACATATTCATCGATGATCTGGATGAAGGGGTAGAGTCAGTCATCAGCAAGTTTGCAGATGACACCAAGTTAGGGGCAGATGTTAGTCAGTTAGAGGGTGGAAAGGCTCTGCAGAGGGATCTCGACCGACTGGACAGATGGGCAGAGTCCAATGGGATGGCATTCAACAAGTCCAAGTGCCAGGTGCTGCACTTCGGCTATGGCAATCCCATGCAGAGCTACAGGCTGGGGTCGGAGTGGCTGAGAGCTCCCAAACAGAGAGGGACCTGGGGGTGCTGATCGACAGCCACCTGAATATGAGCCAGCAGTGTGCTCAGGTGGCCAGGAGGGCCAATGGCATCCTGGCCTGCATTAGGAACAGTGTGGCCAGCAGGAGCAGGGAGGTCATAGTGCCCCTGTACTCTGCATTGGTTAGGCCGCACCTTGAGTACTGTGTCCAGTTCTGGGCCCCTCAGTTTAAGAAGGACATCAAAACACTTGAAGGTGTCCAGAGAAGGGCAACAAGACTGGGGAGAGGCCTTGAACACAGCCCTGTGAGGAGAGGCTGAGGGAGCTGGGATTGTTTAGCCTGGAGAAGAGGAGGCTCAGGGGTGACCTCATTGCTCTCTACAACTACCTGAAAGGTGGTTGCAGCCGGGAAGGGGTTGGCCTCTTCTCCCAGGCAACCAGCACCAGAACAAGGGGACACAGTCTCAAGCTGCACCAGGGGACGTTTAGACTTGAGGTGAGGAGGAAGTTCTGAGGTGACGAGGAAGTTCTTCACCGAGCGAGTCATTCGGCATTGGAACGGGTTGCCCAGGGAGGTGGTTGAGTCATCGACCCTGGAGGCGTTCAAGAGGAGATTGGACGTGGCACTTGGTGCCATGGTCTAGTCATGGGGCCTGTGTTGATAGGTTGGACTTGATGATCCTCGAGGTCCTTTCCAACCTAAGTGATACTGTGATACTGTGAATTCTGTGTGAGATACCAGGAAGGAGGGAGTGAGTGGGGAAGGAGTTCAGCAGTTCCCCTGGATCCATCCAGGGGGGTCTGAGGAGTTTCTGTGTGCTTTATAAATAGTAAATATATAGATATTGTACATCTATTTTGTACATTTTCATCACATCTCATCTCTCTAGCTTGTGGTTTGCTTATAAATACAGCTTCATTTGCTTCCATCCCAAACTGAACTGAGTCTGGCCATTTATTTTAGGGGGTTGTTCTCCAAATGAGTTGGGGGTAATTTCAACCCACCACAGTGGTGGATCTAGATAAAGATCAAAAGGGACTGTGCAGAACAGTGTGTTCTATCAGCACTGATTAGCACTTGACATTCCCAAGATATTCCCAAAGAGAGGTAGTGAATGGAGATAAATCCAGTCGGTGACCAGTCACAGGTGCTGTGTGCCAGCGGGGGGTTGGTCTCTTCTCCATAATACCAAAGAGGTAGGAGAGGAAATGGCCTCAGGTTGCATCAGGACATGAGAAGAATATTCTTCCCTGAAAGGGCTCTCAGACGTTGGAACAGGCAGTCGAGGCAGGTGCTTGAATCCCCATCCCTGGAGATGTTTCAAAGAGACAGAGATTTGCTGCTTTGCCCTTCCCTTCCCTTCCCTTCCCTTCCCTTCCCTTCCCTTCCCTTCCCTTCCCTTCCCTTCCCTTCCCTTCCCTTCCCTTCCCTTCCCTTCCCTTCCCTTCCCTTCCCTTCCCTTCCCTTCCCTTCCCTTCCCTTCCCTTCCCTTCCCTTCCCTTCCCTTCCCTTCCCTTCCCTTCCCTTCCCTTCCCTTCCCTTCCCTTCCCTTCCCTTCCCTTCCCTTCCCTTCCCTTCCCTTCCCTTCCCTTCCCTTCCCTTCCCTTCCCTTCCCTTCCCTTCCCTTCCCTTCCCTTCCCTTCCCTTCCCTTCCCTTCCCTTCCCTTCCCTTCCCTTCCCTTCCCTTCCCTTGTTGTGCAGGTTCACCTGGACCAGGTTGCACAGGATCATGTCCCTGTGGGTTTGGAATCTCTTCAGAGACTCTACAGCCTTTGTGGGCATCCTGGTCTAGGACTCCAACAACCTCAGAAAACAGAAGTTTTCCATCCTTTCAAGATGGAACATTGTGGGTTCCAGTCTGTGCCCCTTGTCCTGTCACTGGCCACTACTGAAAAGAGCCCAGCCCCAGATCCTCTCTCAGTCTGCTCTTCTCTGGGCTCAACAGTCCCAGGTCTCTCAGCCTCTACTCATAAGAGATGTTCCAAGCCCCTCAACATCTTTGTACCCTCCACTGGACTCTCTGCAGTAGTTCCCCATCTCTCTTGAACTGGGGAGCTGAGAACTGGACCCAGTACTCCAGGTGTGACCAGAATGGCAGGCAGTAGAGGGCTCTGGAACTAGAGGGCTCTGGAACTCTACAGACATCCCATATTTTACATGAACAGGTAGTAGAAAACTTAATTACCTCCACAAGCAAAACTCAGCCAGCCTAGGGAGTAGGCAGAGGTAGGAAATGCTCTCTGGACTTCAGAGGAAACCATCCAATCCCTGCAGGAAAGCAAGAATTACTTCATGGGAAACATCCCTGATTCTCAGTCTTCTTTCAAATTATTCCAGCTCTTAAATAACAATATGATTGCTTTGCAAAGTCTGGAAAGTAAGCAGGAAGAAAGGAAAAAAAAAATAGGCTGGTTATAGAAACTAAGGGCTCTCATTTTTTTTCCTTGCCAATCAGCTCCTTACATGAGATTTTAGCATGGAAAACAATTCACCTGAAGGATAATAAACTCCTAACGAGATAATGACTTCAAACTAGAGCAGAGCAGATTTAGATTGGATGTTAGGAACAAGTTTTTTGCTATGAGGGTGGTGGAACACTGCAGAGGGTTGCCCAGGGAGGTGGTTGAGGGCCCGTGGATATATTCAAGGTGAGGCTCAATGAGGCCCTGGGCAACCTGATCTAGTTGGGGATGTCCCTGCTGACTGTGGGGAGGTTGGACTGGATGAGCTTTGGAGGTCCCTTCTGCCTGGACCATTCTGTGTGTGACTCTGTAATGAAAAGCTTGCCCCCACACCCCCTGACTCACAGCTGGCTATTTCCATTCTCTTGGTTGCTTTCCAAATCCCCAGGGGGAACAAAGAGCTTTTTGTTTAACTTTCAGGCAGGAAATCTCCCTCTGTCAATATGCTTGTCCAACACACACCGAGGCACTGCTGATGTTTGTTCCCCAGCAGGTGACAGTTTAACATTGCATTTCATTTGCTAGAATATTAAGAAAACTTAATGTCACCGTTTTTTTTTCTTGTAGGAGTAGGAATCTGGCTACCAACCTGGAATGAATTTCTCCAGCAGTGTTGAAGGCAATGATAGTTAGCTCCCTAACTGCTGATGCTCATGACTTTTCCACTTGGGGTTGTTCAGCCTCTGGAGAGACTCTTCACAGAATCATAGAATCACCAAGGTTGGAAGAGGCCTCAAAGATCATCAAGTCCAACCTGTCAACACTGACCTCATGACTAGGCCATGGCACCAAGTGCCACATCCAATCCCCTCCTGAACGCCTCCAGGGATGGTGACTCCACCACCTCCCTGGGCAGCACATTCCAATGGCGAACAACTCTCTCTGGGAAGAACTTTCTCCTCACCTTGAGCCATCCTTAACCCAAAATCTAGAAAGCAGTTCAGCCCTAAATGACAACTCTCAGTTGTACCTCTGAGAGTTTCTCAAGTGCCAGGAAGGCCTGAAGTTGCTGCACCCTGTGCTCCAGAAAAGGGTGGGAAACATCAACATCTGAACATCATAAAGGTGGGGGGAAAAGTCCTTCCTGGCCACAGCTGGGAGCTCTGAAATATTTGTTACCAAAATGGTATCAAATCCTCCTTCCATTTCTCCTGAAATAACAACTAATTTAACACCCAGAGATTTCTGAAAGGGAAGTTGGTGGTAGAGCAGTGGTTTGGGAGCAAGCCAGACAGCTCACTCTGTACAGGCTGGAGTCCAGATGCCTGAGCTGGGAGCATGCTGGGATGCTCCTGTGGGGCTGAGGGCTGCCAGACTGAGCTCCTCACACTGAAGTGTGCAGAGCTGCTCAGCTGACAGGATCTGATACCTGATTTAATGTCAGCTGAAGAATCTTCAAGCTCTGCTGGGAATGCTGGTGAAATCTCCACTGACTCCAGTGGCAGCTCAGGCACACAGATGCTGCTGTCAGGGGTGTGTGTGTGTCCAGTGCTTGACTGCAACTCCCTTCCTTGTCTAGCTGGCAAGTTCAGAAGTGGCACTGAAAAAGTAGTGGCTTTTTTGCCTCAAGGGAAATCCACTGCTGACACTAGACATGTGCCATCAGGCAAACAGGACTGGAAGTCTCTGACTGGGAGGCATCTTTTTTGGTGACATGGACAGTGGCATTGAGGCACCCTCAGCAAGTTTGCCAATGACACCAAGCTGTGTGGTGTGGCTGACAGGCTGGAGGGAAGGGGTCCATTCAGAGGGACCTGGACAGGCTGCAGAGGTGAGCTCATGACAACCTCCTGAAGTTCAAGAAGACCAAGTGCAAGGTCCTGCATCTGAGTTGGAGCAAGGCTCTTCTGGGGGCTCTGGTCAGGCTGGCTGGCTGGTCTGAGGCCAGTTGTATGAAGTTTAACACAAACAAGTGCTGGGTGATCACAACCACCCCATGCAAAGCTCCAGGCCTGCAGCAGAGTGGCTGAAACTACCCAGCATAAAAGCACCTGGGGATGTTGTTCAATAGGCAGCTGAACTGGAGCCAGAGTGTACCCAGCTGGCCAAGAAGCCACCAAAATCCTGGCCTGGATCAGGAACAGTGTGGCCAGCAGGACCAGGGCAGTGATTGTCCTCATGTATTCAGCATTGGTGAGGCCACACCTTGAGTCCTGTATTCAGTTTTAGGGCCTTCAGTCCAAGAAGGTTATTGATGTGCTAGGGAACCTCTGGAGCCAGTCCAGAGAAGGTTAACAAAGCTGGGGAAGGGTCTGGAGAACAGGGAAGGTTCTCTGAGGGTGTTTAGTGTGGAGAAGAAGAGGCTGAAGGGAGACCTCATTGCTCTACAGCTCCCTGAAAGGAGGCTGGAGCCCAGTGGTGCCTAGTGACAAGTGATAGGATGAGAGGAAATGGCCTCAAGTTGCACCACGGGAGGTTTAGGTTAGATTTTAGAAGACACTCCTTCAATGAAAGGGTTCTTCAACCACTGACACAGGCTGCCCAGGGAGGTGGCTGAATCCCCATCCCTAGAGGTGTTTCCAAGAGGCAGAGCTGTGGTGCTGAGGGCCATGGCTTAGCCCCAGCCTTGACAGAGTTACAGAATGTTTGGACTCGGTGATCTGAAAGCTTTTTCCAACCAAAACAATTCCATGACAGAAAAAGCCCACTCCAAACAACTCCAAGGCCCACCAACATATCTAGTACACTCTGCCCTTTGATTTGACTATTCCATGGGCAATGGCCAGCACTGGGAGAGCACAGGCAAGGTTCAACTGCTCTTTGGCATGAAAATTGATGTTCTTATTGTGAGGTGGGGCAAAGCTTTGAGGCAATAAAAGGAAAGCAAACATTTCTCCATTCCTGGACACCCACACCTGTATTACCAGTGTTGTGGGCCAGCTCTGGACCTGCTCCAGCATCTCAATATCTTGCTTGCAGTAAGGTTCTCAGGTCTTTCTCTGCTGGGCAGTTTTCCAGCCTCTCTGCCCCAAGCCTGGAGCCTTGCAGGGGGTGGTTGTGACCCAAGTGCAGGACCTGGCACTTGGCCTTGTTGAATCTCATGCAACTGACCTCAGCCCTGGTCAGGCTCCTCTGCAGAAGAGGAAGCTCAGGGGAGACCTCATTGTTCTCTGCAACTACCTGAAAGGTGGTTGTAGCCAGGAAGGGGCTGGTCTCTTCTCTCTAGCAACCAGCACCAGAACAAGAGGACACAGTCTCAAGCTGCACCAAGGGAAGTTTAGGCTGGAGGTGAGGAGAAAGTTCTTCATGGAGAGAGTTATTTAGTCATTGGAATGTGCTGCCCAGGAAGGTGGTGGAGTCACCGTCCCTGGAGGTGTTCAAGAGGGGATTGGATGTGGCACTTGGTGCCATGGTCTAGTCATGAGGTCTGTGGTGACAGGTTGGACTCTTTGGGATCTTTGAGGTCTCTTCCAACCTTGGTGATACTGTGATACTGATACTGTGATACTGATCCTTCCTACCTTCCAGCAGGTCAACCCTACCACCCCCTTTAGTGTCATCTGCAAACACACTGAGGGTCCATATATCCCCTTGTCCAGATCACCTATAAAGATGCTTAAGAGAGCCCTGAGCCCTGAGGAACACCACCCACGACCAGCCACCAACTGGATTAAACTCCATTTGCTGCCAACAGTGAAGATGAAAGAGAATAATTGTATTGTGTTGAGTTTATTCAGGACAAAAGCAAATGCCCTTCCTCTAGGTCTGTATTTGGAAATTTCCATTGTTCCACCTTTGATACATGCAAGACTCTCCTCCTGTGGGTCAGTACTGTTAGCTGCCAAGAAAAGGTTTTCATCTGAGCTCGAGTGGAACCAAGGGTAAAGCCCACACTGACTGGGCTGAAGCTCCCTTTTCTCTCAGCAGCACTACTCTGACCAAAGCACATTGCAAAGCCAGGGACCACGCCATTGTGCCAAACAGGCTCCCACCTCTGCTTTGAAACACTGGCTGCTGAAAGCTCTGCTGTGCTCTGCACTGAAACATTTGTGCCCCTCTTCCCCCCCACCCCCCCCACCGTGCACACACACAATTTCCTACACCTCCTATTTACCACCCAGCGAGAAGGATCACATTTCCACTCCTCCCCTGTTCAGAGAGCCTTTCAGGAACTTTCTGAAACACACTTGACCTCACACATCCATACTTATTACCACAGAAGGCTCCTTTAGTTTTCCTCCGATGCCTACTTCAGGGTCATCTCATACAGAACTCTAATTAGGACAAATAATGAATGTGGTCTTCAGAGAGCTATTATTTTTCTTCAGATATTCTTGTGAGTGGTTACTAACAAAAAGGTTAAAAGTAAAAGTCTCTGTCTTCTCTTAGGAGGAGCTCTGCCCTTCACTGCTATGTTTGAAACCTCTTGCTTCTCCACAGCAGAATCACACAGAATCAACCAGGTTGGGAAAGACCTCAGAGATCAGCTAGTCCAACCTGTTACCTAATACCTAACACCTCAGCACAGCTCAACCATGGCTCCAAGTGCCACATCCAATCCTTCTTTGAACACCTCACAGCCAGACTGCTGTGGACAATGTAGGCATTGTCTGAAGGTGCTGGATTGTGAACTTTCAGTTTAATGAAGTTTGTGTAGGTTTTGGGGTACTCATGAGCACTAGTGCTTCTGGGAGGTCATCTGGAGGAGATAGCTGATGGAAGGACCTCCAGCACTGCAAATACCTGCTACTGCTGAAAATTCCCCTTACAGTCAGGGTAAAGGGCATTCATTCCTGTTTCAAAACCTGCCTAGGTGCATTCCTGTGCAGCCTAATCCTGATGACCCTGCTCTGGCAGTGGGGCTGGACTAGGTGATCTCTGGAGCTCCCTTCCAAGCCTCACCATTCTGCGAGTCCCTGTTAAAGCCAAGCAGACCACTGATCCTGAGAGGCTGGCTGTTGCAGGCACTGTTCTGAGGGCAGCTGCTGGACACATGCAGAGTGCAGCACTCCTTAGCTGACCAATTCTTTAGCTGCCCAGAGCAAAACAGTAACAGTCCATGGGTACCAAGAACAACATCCTCAGGTTGGCACCCTGTGATCGGACCATGCTGCAGAAGTCACCTCCTTGACACACTCTCATTGGGAAAAGATTTTAGCTTATCTGTGTGGTTGAGTTTTACTGGTGAAGGGATTGATAACAAAGAGTATAAAAAACAGCCACTCTGAGCAAGAGTTGCTTCAGTTAGGCCTTGGGGTTAGGGGCTTCTGCTTCTGGTAATTATATACTTCTAACTAGGGCTTTGGTGTGGAGACGCTGCTAGGGATATGCTCAGGACTTCTTCTGCTGTTAGCTGCTTTGTTAAGGGCTTCCATGACTTCTGCTATAAGTGGGACTCTAGGACTCTGCAATGCTGGGGATTCTACAAGGCAGCAATAAAGGACTTCTGGGAGGACTTCTGAGATTCTCTGCTCTCTGCATTTCTGCAATCTCGTTGCTATATGGCAGCAGGGTTGGTGCCTTCATTTGTCACCCAATGGCCTCCCATCGGGCGTAGACCAACTGGCACATGCCAACCTCTGCAGCAGCAGCACAGGAGAGCAGTGCCGCTGGCACAGCCTGGTTGTGCTCAGCTGTCCAGCCCTAGCTGTTTTGGAAACAGTGTGTTAGAGGTGTTGCACTGAACTGGTTGTGGAGTCTCCTTCTATGGAGGCTTTCAAGGCCCATCTGGATGCATTCCTCTGTGACCTGAGCTGGATTGTATGGTCCTGCTCTGACAGCGGGGTTGGACTCAATGATCTCTTTGGGTCCCTTGCAACCCCTGACATCCTGTGATCCTGTGAACTGGCACACTGAGAGTGATGGTCTCCAAGCTGAGGGCCATACTGTACAGCAGAACAGAAACACTCAAGCCAGTTTCTTCCAGTGTCTGCCCTAAGTGCATCTAAGTGTTTACTCTAGCCCCACACATGCTCTCCAGAAACACCACAGCTCCCTTTCCCCTCTGACTGTATGCCTTCTGGATTTTGGGGCTATTTTGGAGAAGATATATGGTCAACTTAATGGTCACTTCCCTTTCTGGTCTTCAAAATGTGGCATTTCTTTCCAACAAGGGCCAAATAATGATTCTTTCTAGAAAGGGTGTGGCCACGCATTTGCCTTCCTCCAAATGCCTGTAGTTTCCTATTCTCAGCAGGTCCAAGGCTTCAGGCTGCCCTCAGAGAAGATGGTGACCCCTCTTTCAACATGGTCACCTCACTTATCCTCAGTGCTCTCCACAGAGCAAGTCTAACAGCCCTGATCTAGGTGGAATTTCCACTCAGGTTCTCAAAGGCCATAAATCTGCAGGAAGCTGAACACACTCATCTGCCTACAAACAGAACTGAGGCCTCCCAGCCCTGGACAGCTCTGATGGATTGAACAGACCCCGAGGGCAGGACCCTATTACCAAGCCAATGCTCAGAACTGATTAACCCCTTAGCCAGTGTCAAATGCAGTACATTGCTGGGAGAAGACAATAAATCATAGGATAAGTGTAGGGTCAGGCCTGCTGTGGCTCTCTTACAGGTCTTGCCTAAAGCCTATTGTTGATTTTTTCTGACCATAGTATGTCAGTGCTGTTCTGGCAGAGGGAACACAGCTCAGGAGCTTCCCAGCTCGAGGGTTATTAATCAGGACATTTTGTAGCCTGTTTGTTTTCTCTTGTTTCTCCTGATCCCAGAGGGGAATGCACCCCACAGGAGAATAAGGTCTATTTACAGCATGAGATGGTTGTAGGACAGGCTCTTCCATGGTACCAGCACTCTTGTATGTTTGAACAGTTGTTGCCTGTACCCCAGCAGTGATAACCAGTTACTTTATTTTCCTTCCAGGATTACCCTGAGAATTCTACCTCCCCTCATTTCTTTCTCTCAGTCTGGTCATGTAACATGAGGAAACATTCCTTCACCTAAACATAAGGAAAAAAGTACAGCAACAATACAGGTTGGGAGAGGATCTGATGGAGAGCAGCCATGGGGAGAAGGAGCTGGGAGTGCTGGTGGACAACAAGTTCTGCATGGGACAGCAATGTGCCCTGGGGGCCAAGAAGGCCAATGGGATCCTGGGCTGCATTCAGAGGAGTGTGTCCAGCAGAGCCAGGGAGGTTCTCCTCCCACTCTACTCTGCCCTGCTGAGACATCCCCTGGAATACTGCATCCAGTTCTGGGCTCCCCAGTTCAAGAGGGACAGGGATCTGCTGGAGAGAGTCCAAGGGAGGGCTACAAGGATGCTGAAGGGACTGGAGCACTGCCTGGTGAGGAGAGGCTGAGAGCCCTGGGGCTGTTTAGTCTGGAGAGGAGAAGATTGAGAGGGCATCTGATCAATGTCTATCAATATCTGAGGGCTGGGGACAGGCTCTGCTCAGTTGTGTTCTGTGATAGGACAAGGGGCAATGGATGGAAACTACAGCACAGGAGGTTCCACATCAACATGAGGAGGAACTTCTTGACTGTGAGGTTCCCAGAGCCCTGGAGCAGGCTGTCCAGAGAGGTTGTGGAGTCTCCTTCTCTGGAGATTTTCCAGACCCATCTGGATGTGTTCCTGTGTGACCTGTGCTGGATTCTATGGCCCTGCTGTGGCAGAGGGGGTCGGACTCCAACCCCTAACATCCTGAGATAGATTCTCTGAGGGTGGCAGAGCACTGGACGAGACTGCCCAGAGAGGTTGGGAACTTCTTCTCTGGAGAGCTTCCAAGTCTGCCCACACATGTTCCTGTGTGATTACTCTGGGTAACCCTGCTCTATCAGAGTGATTGCACTACAGGATTTGCAGAGGTCCCTTCCAACCCCTAATATGCTGGGATTCTGTGAGGTCACTTGAAAAGGGCATCTATGTTAATTACTGCCCTACAAATAAATCCAGTGATGGATTTAAGTAATTTAAAAGCCAAGTACAATGCCAGCCTTGCCCACACAGCCTCTCCTAGAATGGAGCCTTGTGTTCTGTGTTCTATATTCCACAGAGCCTTTTGTAGGCTCCTGGCAACACTCCTGTTCCTTCACAATGGGAATCAATTAATTTAGCAGGGAGACACCTGAAATTAGTGACATGACAGTAGGCAAGCAGAAACATCCTGTGAAAAGAATGTTTTTTCTTGTCCTTAAAGGTTAGGAGAGTTGCTCAGATCTCCTACTTGGTTATCCTTTACCTAAAAGAGGTGTTCAAACTCTCAGAGAAAGATCAAAATCTGCACACATGAAAAAAGGAGCAGAGACTGTGCCAATGCTGGTGTAGTGTTGGGGATAGTTCTCTTTTACAGAGAGGCCCAATGACTAAAGCATTAAGCTGGTGGCTAGGAGCAGGTAGGACTCCTAGAATCATAGAATCAACAAGGTTGGAAAAGACCTCAAAGATCATCCAGTTCAACCTGTCACCCAACACCTCACGGCTACTAAACCATGGCACCAAGTACCACATCCAATCCCCTCTTGAACACCTCCAGGGATGGGGACTCCACCACCTCCCTGGGCAGCACATTCCAATGACGAACGACTCTCTCTCTGTGAAGAACTTTCTCCTCACCTCCAGCCTAAACCTCCCCTGGCACAGCTTGAGACTGTGTCCTCTTGTTCTGGTGCTGCTTGCCCGGGGGAAAATACCACCCCCCACCTGGCTTCAGCCTCCCTTCAGGGAGTTGTAGAGAGCAAGAAGGTCTCCCCTGAGCCTCCTCTTCTCCAGGCTAAGCAACCCCAGCTCCCTCAGCCTCTCCTCACAGGGCTGTGCTCCAGACCCCTCCCCAGCCTCGTTGCCCTTCTCTGGACACATTCAAGTGTCTCAATGTCCCTCTTAAACTGAGGGGCCCAGAACTGGACACAGGACTCAAGGTGTGGCCTAACCAGTGCTGAGCACAGGGCAGAATGACTTCCCTGCTCCTGCTGGCCACACTAATCTTGATGCAGGCCAGGATGCCATTGGCCTTCTTGTCCACCTGGGCGCACTGCTGGCTCATGTTCCTGCTCTCACATCTACAGCTGTATTTCACTATAAGATGGACAATGAGATGCTGGAGCATGTCTGGAGAAGCATCTGAAGAACAGAGCTGGTGAGGAGCAGCTGAGGGAGCTGGGATTGTTTAGCCTGGAGAAGAGGAGGCTGAGGGCAGACATCATTGCTCCCTGCAGCTCCCTGAAAGGAGGTTGGCGTGAGCTGGGGGTTGGCCACTGATAGGTCACTTTGTGCCAGGGGAGGGTTAGGTTGGAGATTAGAAACATTTCTTTGCTGCCCAGGGAGATGGTGGAGTCACCAACCCAGGAGGTGGTGGAGGTGGAAATGTGTGGCCATTGCACTTGGGGACATGGTTTAGTGGCCATGGTGGTGTGGGGTGGATGCTTGGACTCGGTGTGGCCATGGCACTTGGGGACATGGTTTAGTGGCCATGGTGGTGTGGGGTGGATGCTTGGACTCGGTGTGGCCATGGCACTTGGGGACATGGTTTAGTGGCCACGGTGGGGTGGATGCTTGGACGGGATGATCGTAAGAGTCTGTTCCAGATGAAGCGATTCTGTGATTGTGATTTGCTATAGATCAACAGCATGGATGAGAAATGGCCTCAGGGAAGGCCCAAGCCCCATGTTGTCTCTTTCTCAGCATGTGTGCTTGTTTTCTCTTTCTTTTTTTTCCATCCTAGGGCAGTAGATAAAGCAGCCTGTCCTGAATAGTGTAGACTATAGCTTAGCATAGAGTACTGCTTAGGGCATCCCCTTGGGAGGCAGAAGCTGCAATTAGAATATCCTCAGACAGCAGAGAGGGCTGATTCCAAGCCATCCACTTCCTGGATGAATGCTTAAAGACAAGTGCCTGCATTATCACCTCTTATGAAGGGAAATGAAAATGGCCCCTCATCTAACTGCACCCATCCTTATCAAGAGAGACATAAAGGGCAGGATTGTCAAAAATTGGTTAGGCCTCGGTCCTCAAAGACATTTAGGTGTTTGATTTTCTTTGATTGTAGGGGGAATTAGCTTCTAAAGTGCCTTTGAGGATCTGGACCTTAGAGATTTAAGATATTCAATGTCATTTATCAAATGTGGAATCAGTAGGAGCCGGGCATCTAACGAGAACCCCCCAGTCTGTATGTTTCTAAATTATGCATGCACTTTGAAAATGCTGCTCCTTTATCATGCTGAAAATCAGAACAGATGACTGATGAGCCTTTCTCATCTTAACATCCCTTGTAAAGCTGGCTAAGATGGTGTGAGCGCTCTGATGGACACATCACAGTTGTGCCTGTGTCGTGGATCCTGGGATATATCAATATGCTCTTCTGAGGGACACTCAGCTTCCTGCCAGGGTAGCATGGCTTAGGATAGGTTGCTTTTCAGTGATTTAGCTTATTTCTGGGATTAATGGTGCTTAGAGTTTTCATCCATAACTGTATTTATTATGTGTTTTTCACACAGCAAATTCTGTGCATTGATTGCTCCCAAAGTGAAGTGTGGAATGGAATGGAATGGAATGGAATGGAATAGAATGGAATGGAATAGAATAGAATAAAATAGAATGGAATAGAATGGAATGGAATGGAATGGAATAGAATAGAATAGAATAGAATAGAATAGAATAGAATAGAATAGAATAGAATTAACCAGGTTGGAAAAGACCTTTGAGATCATTGAGTCCAACCTATCACCCAACACCTCTTGACAACTAAACCATGGCACCAAGTGCCTCATCCAGTCTCTTCCTAAACACCTCCAGTGATGGTGACTCCACCACCTCCCTGGGCAGCACATCCCAATGGCCAATCTCCCTTTCTATGAAGAACTTCTTCCTAATATCCAGCCTAAACCTCCCCTGGCACAGCTCGAGACTGTGTCCTCTTGTTCTGGTGCTGGTTGCCTGGGAGAAGAGACCAACCCCCACCTGGCTACAACCTCCCTTCAGGGAGCTGTAGACAGCAATAAGGTCTGCCCTGAGCCTCCTCTTCTCCAGGCTAAGCAACCCCAGCTCCCTCAGCCTCTCCTCACAGGGCTGTGCTCCAAACTCCTCCCCAGCTGTGTTGCCCTTCTCTGGTATTTCAGTGTTGTTTCCCCTCAGCAGAACCAATTCTCTGAGTCCCCTCTGAATAGTTTATTAAAAAGAAGCATTTTGTACTGTTTGCGCTGAGTTTTAATCTCATCTGGCTGATCCTTAAGACTGAACATCCTGTTCCTGGCTTGGGTTTGTTGGCTGTTTGGGATCTTTTTTTTTGGACCATTATTAGTATACCCCACCCCCCCCTTCGGGCCTTCTTGACAATGCAGCTTTTAAAACAATCTCCAATTTTCAAAAGGCTTTATTTTGAATGCTTGCCTTCTCTGTCAGGCAGTTGAGGCAGAAAGCTGCTGTCTGTAATTGTGTGCTGAGTCTTTTCAGAGAGGTGAGAGGGGCTCTTGGGGTTTGGGTTTTGTTGGGGTTTGGGTGGTTTTTTTTCGTTTGATTGTATTTTAGCCAAAGTGCTCTCAGAATTTCACAGTTACTTGGGGATTCTTTTAGATCCTTTGCTCCAAACACTGTCAATGGAACACTGCTGACCTTCACCACCTGCTCAGTGTAAGGCTATCATTCCATGATAATTAAAGAGAATTCAGCCTCTTGGAAACTCTATACATAGACTCCACATCTGATAGCAAAAGCAAGATTATATCTCCACTATTCTGCTCAGATTTTATCCTTCTCATGCTTTTTTTTCCCTTTCTTCTAAGATTGTTTCCTTCTCTTTAGTGATAAGGTGGTTTGCCACCTCGAGGGCAAGCCTAGGTAAGTTCCCTATTGTTAACATGTGATTCACCTTACAGGTCTCCAGTGCCTTTCAGATGTAACAAGCAGCATAAACTGCCTTTATCTTGTTCCTTATCTTCAGCCATTCTGAGATGAATCTTCTTCACTCTATTCTTAAGTTTCTGTAATGCATCCACTACTTTGTAGTAAGACTGCCTTACAACTTCTTGTATGGCTTGGCCTGTAATTTCAAAAGAAAAGAGAGGGTGATGTATTTATGAAATAGAAAATTATGAGGAAGAGGAGAATTACTATAGTGAAATATCATCACAAGTATAAAAGCAGAACAAAACCCATGAGCTGAGAATACAGAAGTGATGGAATTTATCTATAGGTATTAGTATAGAATCCTAGAATGGCTCAGGTTGGAAGAGACCTCAGAGATCATCTACCCCAACTCCCCCTGCCATGGGCAGGGACACCTCCCAACTGGACTCAGCCTCATCCAACCCATCCTTGAACATCCCCCCAAGCAGGAGGCAGCCACAGCCTCCCTGGGCAGCCTATTCCAGAGCTTCACCACCCTCACACTGAAGAACTTCTTCCTCAACTCCAGTCTAACCCTGTTCTCCCTCAGCTTCAAACCATTCCCCCTTGGCCTGTCTCTAGACACCCTCAGGAAAAGTCCCTCTGCAGCCTTCCTGTAGGATCCCCTCAGCTATTGGAAGGCAGCTCTAAGGTGCCCCCCAGAATCTTTCCTTCTCCAGGCTGAACACCCCCAGCTCCTTCAGGCTATCCTCACAGCAGAGGTGCTGCAGCCCTTGGATGATCTTTGTGGCCTCCTCTGTCCTCACTCCAGCAGCTCTGTGTCCTCCTTCTGCTGGGGACACCAGAACTGGAGGCAGGATTGGAGATGGGGTCTCAGCAGAGCAGATTCAAGGGGCAGAATCCCCTCTCTTGCCCTGCTGCCCACACTCCTCTGGCTGCAGCCCAGCACCCAGCTGCCTGCTGGGCTGCATGAGGGCACTGCTGGCTCCTGGGGAGCTGCTCAGCACCCAACACCCCCAAGTCTCTTTCTTTATGGCTGCTCTCAACCCACTCTGCACCCAGCCTGGATTTGTCCCTGGGGCTGGCCTGAGCCAGATATTGTCTGCAGTGCTATCGATTAGCACTAACAGAAGTAAGTGATGTCTCAACAAGTGGCTCTTGTAAAAGGAACAAAATAGATTTAAATTAATTGCTACCAGTCAAATGGGACACCAAAGTTTGGAAACATAATGTTAGTGAATTACAACTGCATAAGGAGGAAATTGTGAGATCCATTTGATTTGGGGGGAAGGGGTGGTGGGGGTGGTGCAGGGAATGAGGAAAAGCACAGACATTGGATACAGGTTTCCCAGAACTACAGAGAAAGAAGGAAAATCCTTTTGATTACTTCAGGTCAGAGAAATGATTTATTTTTACACACATTTTTAGAGAATGAGGACAGTAAGCACTTTGTTAATCAAAATGGATAGATAGTATTATAGTATCAGTCAGGGTTGGAAGGGACCACAAGGATCATCTAGTTCCAACCCCCCTGCCATGGACAGGGACACCCCACACTAGATCAGCCTGGCCACAGCCTCATCCAGCCTGGGCTTAAACACTTCCAGGGATGGGGCCTCAACCACCTCCCTGGACAACCCATTCCAGGGCTTCACCACTCTCATAGTGAAGAACCTCCTCCTCACATCCATCCTGAATCTCCCCACCTCCAGCTTCATTCCATTCCCCCTAGTCCTATCACTACCTGAGATCCTGAGCAGTCCCTCCCCAGCTTTCTTGTAGGCTCCCTTCAGACACTGGAAGGCCACAATTAGGTCACCTTGGAGCCTTCTCTTCTCCAGACTGAACAGCCCCAACTCCTTTGGTCTGATAAATTAAATAAAGGAGAATTCGTCTGAAATCTTCAGGCCATTAAAAACTAGAAAGTAAATAAGAACAGTACCCATTTTCAGTTATCTGCTCTTTAATCACAATGAGTATTAAGCCAATGGATTTTAAAAACAAAGGGTAGCACAGTACAGGAATCACTTAATGGAAGAAATTAAGAAAGCTGTGTCCATGCTTTTAAGTCACAGGATCTCAGGATGTTAGGGGTTGGAAGGGACCTCTGGAGATCATTGAGTCCAACCCCCCTGCCAGAGCCAGACCAGAGAATCCAGCACTGGTCACACAGGAACACATCCAGACAGGGCTGGAAAGGCTCCAGAGAAGGAGACTCCACAACCTCTCTGGGCAGTCTGTTCCAGTGCTCTGTGACCCTCACAGTCAAGAAGTTCCTTCTCACGTTGAGGTGGAACCTCCTGTGCTGGAGTTTACATCCACTGTCCCTTGTCCTATCCCAGGGTGCAACTGAGCAGAGCCTGTCCCCTTCCCTTGACATCCAGCCCTCAGGTATTTATAAACATTGATGAGATCCCCTCCAGTCCCTTCAGCAAACTTGTAGCCCTCCCTTGGACTCTCTCCAGCAGATCCATGTCCCTCCTGAACCGGGGAACCCAGAGCTGGATGCAATATTCCAGGTGGGGTCTCAGCAGGGCAGAGTAGAGGGGGAGGAGAACCTCCCTAGATCTGCTGGACACACTCCTCTGAATGCAGCCCAGGATCCCATTGGCCTTCTTGGCCCTCAGGGCACATTGCTATCCCATGCAGAACTTGTTATCTTTACTTGCCTCTAATTCCTTCCTCAGCAAGAATTCCTGTGACTAAACCAGGGACATATGAACAGTCCTGAGGAGGTTTTCCTCTAGTGAAGGAAAAGGAAAGAATTTTTCAACCACAACCAGCTAAGGACTTGATGTCCATTAGGATGTCCATTGCAGAGCAGCTCATTTAAAACATGCTTTAATCAAGGATCATCATAATTTATCTTTATTTATCTTTATGAAGGAAGAATGAAATGAAGAAAAAATGGCCATGCTGCTCATTTTTCAAAGGATCTCTCAATTCATCTTTTGTTTTTCCCCAGAATGAAAAAGTGGAAAAGAATAGTGAGCCCAAATTTATGAGGGATCCATAGAAAAAGAGGGGAGAAAAATCGTGGAAGGGAAATGGTAACAGTAATATATTGGGGGTTGTGTGCCAAAGTAGTTAAGGAAATGAAAGAGGCTGTGGTTGGTTTTATTTTTAAGACAATAAAATTCTGAAGAGAAATATATATAATTTAGGAAAAAAAAAAAAGAGGGAGAAAACAATTTTAGCAATGATTCAAAGTTACTGAAATTCCCTGACCCTTTGAAAGATCACAGGATCACAGGATGTAGAAAGGGACCTCTGGAGATCTCCGGGTCCAGCCCTCCTGCCAGAGCAGAACCAGGACCATATAATCTAGCTCAGAATCCTCAGTAATTTCCCCCTTCTCTGCATGCCAGTGTTAGCATAATCTAAAATTCTTCTTCAGCTTTCCACTGCTAAAAGAAAACCATAGAATCACGGGATCCCAGGATGTTAGGGGTTGCAAGAGACCTCTGGAGATCCTCACCCCACCTGCCAGAGCAGCACCAGAGGATCCAGCACAGGTCACACAGGAACACAACCAGACAGGGATGGAAAGGCTCCAGAGAAGGAGACTCCACAACCTCTCTGGCCAGCCTGCTCCAGGGCTCTGTGACTCTCACAGTCAAGAAGTTCCTCCTCATGTTGAGATAGAACTTCCTGTGCTGTAGTTTACATCTATTGCTCCTTGTCCTACCACAGGAGCAGAGCCTGTCCCCTCCCTCTTGACATCCAGCCCTCAGATATTCATAAATGATTATTAAATGCAGGCAATCAGCACCAGAACAAGAGGACACAGTCTCAAGCTGTGCCAGGGGAAGTTTAGGCTGGAGGTGAGGAGAAAATTCTTCCCAGAAAGAGTAATTGGCCATTGGGATGTGCTGCCCAGGGAGGTAGTGCAGTCCTTGTCCCTGGAGGTGTTGAAGAGGGGATTGGATGTGGCACTTGGTGCTATGGTTTAGTTAGTCAGGAGGTGTTGGGTGACAGGTTGGACTTGCTGATCTCTGAGGTCTTTTCCAACCTTACTGATTCTATGATTCTAAATGCCCGGGGAGGTGGTGGGGTTGCCATTACTGGAGGTGTTTAGGAGGAGACTAGATGGGGAGTTTGGTGCCATGGTTTAGTTGATTAGATAGTGTTGGATGATAGGTTGGACACAATGATCTCGAGAGTCTCTTCCAACCTAGTTTATTCCATTCCATTCCATTCCATTCCATTCCATTCCATTCCATTCCATTCCATTCCATTCCATTCCATTCCATTCCATTCCATCTCCTCTCAGTCTTTGTTAAGAACTAGGCATACAAAATAAATCTTATGTAACTAGCAGATGATGGAGTTTCCAACTCTACAACAGACAAAAGAGTTCTTGGGAAAGTCAGATGTGCCCAACTTGTTCAGGCCAACCGGTAGGAAAGCAATTAGGAAATTAATTTCCTCTGACACAGGCAATTATTTTGAGGACAAATGGAAATCTGGGCAATTGGCAAAACAAATGTGCCAGTTGTAGAGAAAACAGAACAAATTCAAAAGAAGAAACTGGAGCAGTGTTTTTAGCACTTGTATTCTGAAGGAGTCCCAGGAGAGGGCTGGAAAAAAAATTGAGAAGGAAAAAGCTTACTGGGAATTAGAATCTCAGAATCACAGAACTGTTTTACTGGAAAAACCCTTGAAGATAGGATGGAATGGAATGGAATTGAATGGAAAGGAATGGAATGGAATGGAGTGGAGTGGATTAGAATAGAATAGAATAGAATAGAATAGAATAGAATAGAATAGAATAGAATAGAATAGAATAGAATAGAATAGAATAGAATAGAATAGAATAGAATAGAATAGAATAGAATAGAATTAACCCAGTCCAACCATTCCCTACCTCTACCAAGGCACTCTGCTTGTTGAAGCTTGTATCCCTGGCTTCCATCCACGGAGACCAATTGTATGAGGTTACTTAGGAGACCACAAGAGCACACACACACAATCACACACAAGACATCCATCTGGAAGATTTCTCAAGCTCATCCAGTCCAACCCTCGACCCAGCACTGAAGCGTCAGCACTAAACCATGTCCCTAAGCACCACGTCCATAGCTGCTTGAACACCTCCAGGGATGGTGGCTCCAACACTGCCCTAGGCAGCCTGTTCCAATATTTGAGAACCATTCCAGTGAAGAAATACTTCCTGATATCCAGTCTGAACCTCCCTTGGTGCAGCTTGGAACCATTTCCTCTGATCCCATCTCTTGCCACCAAGGAGCAGAGGCTGCCCCCTCCTCGTCCCAACCTCCCTTCAGGGAGCTGTAGAGAGCAATGAGGTCTCCCCTGAGTGTCCTCTTCTCCAGCCTGAACACCCCCAGCTCCTTCAGCCCTTCCTCATAGCCCAGGTGCTCCAGACCCTTCTCCAGCCTTCTTGCCCTTCTCTGGACAGGCTCCAGCCCCTCAATGTCCTTCCTGTAGTGAGGGGCCCAGAACTGAACACAACACTCAAGGTGTGGCCTCCCCAGTGCTGCGCACAGGAGGATGACCCTCTCTTACTCCTCCAGTCTATTCCAATATCATAAGCAGGCAGGTGCAAGTGAAAAAAAAACAAACAGCAAAACCCTTTTCTGCATTGTCTCATTCCCTGCTGCTCAGAAAAGCCTCCTCTGGGAGAGAAGAATTTCTTCCCTCATGAGGAAAAGAGAATCAGCAGTTACTTGACTTGATGAGCAGTCCATTGTTGGTGTGCTACAGAATCGATCCTTTACTCTTGGAAACAGGGTGGAGGTGCAACCTGATTTTCAGGAGCCTGGAGATCTAGAACAGCAGGAACATTTTGAAGACAACATCTTGATCATGTTCTCCTGTGTGCAAAATGAGCAGGGGGAGCCCAAATGATTCCAGTTGAACCTCTGGCACTCCCATTGCTGAGGGGTTTTTTAGGGTGTCAGGTAGTGATAGGACTAGGGAAAATGGAAGAAAACTAGAAGTGGGTGGATTTAGATTGGATGTCAGGAAGAAGTTCTTCCCCATGAGGGTGGTGAGACACTGGAAGAGGTTGATGGTGAGTGTGGCTTTAAATTAATTATCCACATGGTAAATTACCTGGAATGATTAGATTGCAGAATTGTGCCCATGGGCCCCTTACTCATTACGCAGGGCTTGTTAGAAACTCTGCTGCTGCTTCAGCCCCAAATAAGGGCCTCAAGGATGATCAGAGGGCTGGAGCTCCTCTCCTGTGAAGTCAGAATGAGACAGCTGGGGCTGTTTAGTCTGGAGAAGACTCTGAGGACAACTTCTTGTGGTCTTCCAGTATCTGAAGGGGTGTACAAGAGAGCTGGAGAGGGACTTTTGAGGGTGTCAGGGAGTGATAGGACTGGGGGGAATGGAGCAAAACTAGAAATGGAGAGATTGAAATTGGATGTTAGGAAGAAGTTGTTCCCCATGAGGGTGGTGAGAGACTGGCACAGGTTGCCCAGGGAGGTGGTGGAAGCCTCATACCTGGAGGGTTTTGCAGCCAGGCTGGCTGTGGCTGTGAGCAACCTGCCGTAGTGTGAGGTGTCCCTGGCCATGGCAGGGGGGTTGGAACTGGCTGAGCCTTGAGTTCCCTTCAACCCTGACAATTCTATGGTTCTATGACCTCACAAAATGCTGTTCCCCAAATGTATTTGCAATCTGAAATGTGACAGTGGGACCACAGATCAAGGAAAAAAAAACAACTGCCATTGAGTGAAAAGGGAGGAGCTCAGTGAAGGGCAACAGGCACTGGTTTGAAGTTCTACTTCATTTAACTTCATATTGATTTTGAAGTGGGGTAATAACCCTATTCATGCATTTCATTGATGGTACTGAACTGGAAAGTGTTGCAATCACTACTGAGAAAAAAAAAAAAGGAGAAATCATTTAAGTGGAGTTAGAGGCCTTAAAATAAGGACAGAGAAGAAGTAAAGAAAAGTCAATGTGGGAAAACAAACCAAAACAAAGGTAAAAACAAAGCAAAGCAAAGCAAAACAAAAAAACCCAGAACAAAACCAAACCAAACCAAACCCCAAACCAAAACCAAACCATAAAACAAAACAAAGGGAAGCAAAACAAAACACAACAAAAGGAAAGCAAAGCAATGCAAAGCAAACCAAATGAAACAAACCAAACCACCTATCCAGTGGAAGTATATAATGCCAAACTAGAATTTTTGTGGAGATAGTGAAATCTGGATGGAAAGGCAGCCAGAGCCTGGGCTGCATCAAGAGAAGTGTGGCCAGCAGGGCCAGGGAGGGGATTGTCCCCCTCTGATTCACTCTGCTGAGACCACACCTGGAGCACTGTGTCCAGTTCTGGAACCTCTATTACAGGAAAGATCTGGAGGTGCTGGAAGGTGTCTGGAGAAGGGTGATGATGATGAGCAGAGGGCTGGAGATGCTTTGCTATGTGGACAGACTGAGAGAGTTGGGGCTGCTCAGTCTGGAGAAGAAAAGGCTCTAAAGAGACCTTCTTGTGGCCTTCCAGTATCTGAAGAGGGCTACAAGAAAGCTGGGGAGGGACTTTTGAGGGTGTCAGGGAGTGATAGGACTGGGGAGAATGGAACAAAACTAGAAATGGGTAGATTGAGATTGGATGTTAGGAAGAAGTTGTTCCCCATGAGGGTGGTGAGACCCCCTGATAATTTTTGTGGTCCTCCTCTAGACCTGCTCTATCAAGTCCATGTCCTTCTTATATTGAGGGCTCCAGACCTGCACACAGTACTCCAGGTGAGGTCTTGTCAGAGCAGAGCAAAGTGGTAGAATCACCTCTCTGGCTCTGCTGGCCACACTGCTTTGGATGCAGACCAGGCTGCCATTGGCCTTCTGTGCTGCAAGCTCACACTGCCTGTTCATGTCCAGCTTCTTGTCCATCAGGACCCCCCAAGTCCTTTTCCACAGAGCTGCTTTCTATCACCTCCTCCCCCAGCCTGTATTGATAGTGAGGATTGTTCCATCCTAGGTACATAACCCTGAACTTGCTCTTGCTGAACCTCATGAGGTTCACCTGGGCCACCTCTCCAGCCTGTACATGTCCCTCTGGGTGGCATCCTGTCCCTCTGGTGTATCAACAGCACCACTCAGCTTGGTGTCATCTGCACACTGCATTGAATTTCACTGTCTAGAGCATTGATAAAAATATTAAAGAGCACAGGTCCCAGCACAAAGCCCTTAGGAACACCACTGTCCCTGCCCTCCAGCTGGACTTCAAGCCATCGAGCACCAGTGAGAGGGCACTGCCAAGCATCCCTTGGTGCAGGAGGACATGCTGCAGAGGTGAGAAAGTGTGTTCTTCATAAACAAACCATCAGCCATGCTATGAAGCCCTTGGAAAACATTAATGAGTGCTGAGCAGATCGTTTATTTTGACGTTCGGAACACCGAGAGCAATTAAAAACCTGTGTAAAGTAGGAAGGAACTCGTTTAGAAATAATGGGGAACACATGTGTGTGTGTGTGTGTGAGATAAATAATTGGGTTGTGTGAAAGATGGAAAAATGTGTGCAATTGTGAGGAAATAACACCCAGAGCTCAGGAGACTTCCACTGGCCAAAGCAGTATTATGAGGCCAGCAAAACCGCTCACAGGGGGAAAGTGCAAAATTCCAGCCCCAGTTACAGGAACTATTTTCTTCATTCATGATTCAAGCCCCTCCTCTGCTCAAGCTGACAAACTGCATCCAGGTAGTACACTGAATTCAGTGTACTGCAGAAAAAGAAAACTACACACCCCGTGGGGAGTAGTGGTGGTGGTAATTTTTGGAAGCTTTTTCTTTCCCCCTTCCAAAAGAGTGGAAGAAGGAGAGAGGGGAAGAAGGAGCAGGAATGCTTGTGAGAGAAAGTGGAGTATTCACAGTATCACAGTATCACAAAGGTTGGAAGAGACCTTGAGGATCATCGAGTCCAACCTGTCACCACAGACCTCATGACTAGACCATGGCACCAAGTGCCACATCCAATCTCACAGCACACCTTGTGTGACCTGCCAACGAGTGCCCCAAGGCCACAGGAGCTGTAGATTTGTTCATCCTACCCATTAGAAGATTTTCTAGGTCTTTCAGTAGGGAGTGACCGAGAAACTGTGACTACAACATTGCTGCTGATGTAGCAAAGTAACTCTGTTTCATTCAGCATGGATTTGGATCCTCCTAATGGTTGAAAAGCCAAACACACCTGGGGTAGTCTCTAAACTGGGATTCAGGATGCATTCATTCCATAAGCACCCTGACCTGGACTGGCAGGCAAAGCTTACACTTCCAAATGTAAGCTATGATTCAAGCTGTGCCAGGGGAAGTTTAGGCTGGAGGTGAGGAGAAAGTTCTTCACAGAGAGAGTTGTTAGCCATTGGAATGTGCTGCCCAGGAAGGTAGTGGAGTCACCATCCCTGGAGGTGTTCAAGAGGGGATTGGATGTGGCACTTGGAGCCATGGTTTAGTTAGTCATGAGGTCTGTGGTGACACGTTGGACTTGATGATCCTTGAGGTCTTTTCCAACCTTATTGATTCTATGATCCTCAGCTCCCTACCCTGCAGAGGAGGAACATTCTCAGAGAAGCTGATTTCATTTTTCTGGATATATTTTTGTGTTCACTGCTTTAGTGCTGCTTTAATATCTTAAAGGGGACTACAAGAAAGCTGGGGAGGCACTTTTGAGGGTGTCAGGGAGTGACAGGACTGGGGGGAATGGAGAAAAACTAGAAATGGGTAGATTCAGCTTGGATGTTAGGAAGAAGTTGTTCCCCATGAGGGTGGTGAGAGACTGGCACAGGTTGCCCAGGGAGGTGGTGGAAGCCTCATCCCTGGAGGTTTTTTTGTCCAAGCTGGCTGTGGCTGTGAGCAAGCTGCTGTAGTGTGAAGTGTCCCTGCCCATGGCAGGGGGGTTGGAACTGGCTGAGCCTTGAGGTCCCTTCCAACCCTGACAATTCTGTGATTCTTTGATTCTAATATCAGAGACAGGTACTCCCCCTTTACTCTGCCCTGGTGAGGCCACATCTGGAATGTTGTGTCTGGTTCTGGGCCCCTCAGTTAAGAAGGACTTCAGAGAACTGCTTGAGAGAGTCCAGCACAGAGCCACAAAGTTTCTGCAGGCAGTGGAACATCTCCCTGTGTGGACATGCTGAGGGAGCTGGGGCTGGAGCTTGGAGCAGAGGAGCCTGAGGGTGACCTCATGGCTGGTGATAAAGATGTGCAGGGCAGTGTGGGGAGGGTGGAGCCAGGCTCTGCTCAGGGATGTCCAAGGACAGGACGAGGGGCACTGGGGGCAAGCTGGAGCAGAGGAGGTGCCACAGGAACATGAGGAAAAACTTTTTCCCTGTGAGGGTGGCAGAGACCTGGAGCAGGCTGCCCAGAGAGGTTATGGAGTCTCCTTCTTTGGAGACCTTCAAATCTACCTGAATATTTTCCTGTGTAACCTAGGTGATGCTGCTCTGGCAGGGGGTTTGGACTGGATGATCTTTGGAGGTCCCTTCCAACCCCTGATATTCTGTGACTTAGATTCCATGAGTGCTCTGGTTTTACCCTCAGCTCCATTTTAACCCTCCACATTGAAATGGACAACTGAGAAAACTCTGACAGAAAGCATCTTATCACATCCTTGATTTCTGCTAGTTACTGTCTTGGCTAAAACAATGCATCAATTCCACTCCTGCTTCTTTCCAAAACCATCTAGCAAACCAGAGCTGCAGTGCTCCTGACTACTGATGACACTTCCAGAAGTGCAGCTCCACAGAAGCATGCTATGATGCAAAGAAAAAAGAAAAAGGAGTAAAATAATGAAAATATCCAAAAGTAAGAGAGAGGCTGAAAAAATAGCTCTCCTTCCAGACAAGTGTTGTGGATAAACTCCGGCAAATGCATGAAAATCCTCTTGTTGATAGTGCTGGGAATGTTTCAGAGCAAGCTTTTGGTTTTAATTTGGGAAGGAGGATAAACCTGTGTGGTGGGCTGCAGTGTAACAATATAGAATAGGATAGGATAGGATAGGATAGGATAGGATAGGATAGGATAGGATAGGATAGGATAGAATAGGATAGGATAGGATAGGATAGGATAGGATAGGATAGGATAGGATAGGATAGGATAGGATAGGATAGGATAGAATTAGCCAGGTTGGAAATGATCAAGATCATCAACTCCCTTCAGGGAGTTGTAGACAGCCATAAGGTCTCCCCTGAGCCTCCCCTTCTCCAGGCTAAGCAACCCCAGCTCCTTCAGCCTCTCCTCACAGGGCTGTGCTCCAGACCCCTCCCCAGCTTTGTTGCTCTTCTCTGGACACCTTCCAGCATCTCAACATCTTTCCTAAACTGAGGGGCCCAGAACTGGGCACAGGACTCAAGGTGTGGCCTAACCAGTGCTGAGCACAGGGCACAATGACCTCCCTGCTCCTTCTGGCCACACTGTTCCTGATCCAGGCCAGGATGCCATTGGCCTTCTTGCCCCGCTGGGCACACTGCAGGCTCATGTTCAGCTGCTGTCAACCAGTACCCCCAGGTCCCTTTCTGGTTGGCTGCTCTCCAGCCACTCTTACCCCAGCCTGTAGCACTGCCTGGGGTTGTTGTGGCCAATTTGCAAGGCTTTTTGTATTACAGGGTATCTGCAGCAGAGCAATCTATCATTCTAGACACAAAATTGCCATTCAAGTACAATGGGTTTGGTCTGGGGTAAGCATTCCTACATCCTAAAAGGAATTGGAAGGAAGAATGGCTTCCTCTACTTAAGTAGTTTGATCCATGTATGCATTAAAGAAACATTTCCTAATGTGCTGTGAATTCAGATGGGTGAGAGAAAAGCAGGCTGAAACAGCTTTTAAAAATAGCTCAGAATCCTCAGTATTTCCCCCCTCCTCACCCTCCACACACCAGTGTTAGCATAATCTAAAATGCATCTTCAGCTTTCTACTGCTAAAAGCAAACCATAGAATCACAGAATCCCAGGATGTTAGGGGTTGGAAGGGACCTCCAAAGATCATTGAGTCCACCCCCCCTGCCAGAGCAGGACCATAGAATCCAGCACAGGTCACACAGGAACACATTCAGACAGGGATGGAAAGGCTCCAGAGAAGGAGACTCCACAACCTCTCTGGGCAGCCTGCTCCAGGGCTCTGGGACCCTCACAGTCAGGAAGTTCCTCCTCATGTTGAGGTGAAACCTCCTGTGCTGTAGTTTACATCCATTACCCCTTGTCCTATCCCAGGGTGCAAATGAGCAGAGCCTGTCCCCTCCCTCTTGACATCCAGCCCTCAGATATTGATAGACATTGATCAGATCCCCTCTCAGTCTTCTTCTCTCCAGACTAAACAGCCCCAGGGCTCTCAGCCTCTCCTCACCAGGCAGTGCTCCAGTCCCTTCAGCATCTTTGTAGCCCTCCCTTGGACTCTCTCTCCTTGTCCCTCTTGACCTGGGAAGCCCAGAGCTGGATGCAATATTCCAGGTGAGGTCTCACTGGCAGAGATGGTTTAATAAGACAAAACAAACCAACAAACAAGCAATGTATTTTCTACCTTCAGCTACATACAAAGTGCTGGAGAAAAAAAGTGTCTTAAGCAGGGTTTCTGTTTGTGATGTTTTCTGCAGTCAGCTCTTTCCCCCAGGTTCTGTGCAAAGTTTAATTCCAGCAGTGGGGCTGTAAAGGATTATTGCTCAGACTCAGGGAAGACTAAAGCTGCTGAAGCAGGGCGGCCACTAACTTGCAGGTCCCTGGATCTCCTGGAGTGTGATACGATGATTGATAACCTGACCTACACTTCCTGGATCACTTGGCAGGTAGAAATATAGCATCTGCTCTGCTGTTGCTGCAGTAAATTAAGCCCCTTCCAAACACTGGTTCAGTAAATGAAGCCCACAGAGCTGTAGGAGTTTGCATAAATAAGTGCAAAGAAGTAACTAAGTGCTGTGACGTGTCGTGGCTTGGGCATAAATTCAGCCTGCTGCTTTGGAAAGGCAGGAGCTGGGTGTGGGTATTTAAGATGGTTTTTGCAATCCTATTCATCTTTCTACTTCATATTTCACATTTTTATGAGAACTTTATTGCTAAATAATATATCTCCATGTTCTCTTTTGTAGCTGTGCTGTCCATTACTTGCCTAAACTGCTTGCTGTCATTAGTTATAGCAGTTTTATGCTTCATATACTACATAGCCTCTGATGACTGTCTCCCTAATAAATTCTTCATCACCTTCAACATGACCATCTGCACTGCAGCTTCATTAATATCCTTTCATTCCAATTTCCAGGTGGGCAATGTCTTGCTTAGTTAAAGCTTTTTGTAAATTATTAATTATTGCAACCAAGAAACCTCCTCCCTGGGCTCTCCCTGGTATCATGAAATAGTGATTTCATGGATATTACAGAAGCCTTGCTCACTGCTGCCTTTATCTGTTAGGTTAATGAGGATCATTCTGCTTGAACACAATGGATCAAAATCTGGCCTTTGGTGCACACAGATATTTGTCATTGCTTCCACTGAGCTCATTGCACCTGGAGCTGCAGGCTTGGCAGCTGCTGAAGAGCATGGAGGGTGCAAAGCACGGATAGGAAAGTTTACCCTGGTGAAGCAGGTGTAGCAGAAAGTGAATTAGTCCAAGTCTTGAAAGGATCTTGACCAATACAATCAAAAAGTGAGGAAACCTTAGGCCACTGGGCCAGAGATACTCAGTGATCCTGCTCTCCTGACTGCCCAGCAGTTTAAATGCAGCTCTTCATAGAATCATAGATTGGTCCAGGCTGGAAGGGACCTTTAAAGCTCATCCAGTCTGACCTCCCTGCAGTCAGCATGGACATCCCCAACTAGAGCAGGTTGTCCAGGGCTTCATTGGGCCTCATCTTGAGTATCTCCAGGGATGGGGCCACAATCACCCTCCTGGGCAACCTGTTTCAGTGTTCTACCACCCTCATAGTAAAGAACTTGTTCCTAACATCCAATCTAAATCTGCTCTTCTCTAGTTGGAAGCCATTGACCCTCATCCTGTCCCTGCAGGCCTTTGCAAACAGTCTCTCTCCATCCTTCTTGTAGCCCCCTTCAGGTACTGGCAGGCTGCTATTAGGTCTCCCTGGAGCTTTCTTTTCTCCAGGCTGAACACCCCCAGCTCCCTCAGCCTCTCCTCAGAGCAGAGCTGCTCCAACCCCCTGATCATTTTTGTGGCCCTCCTCTGGATCTGCTCCATCAGGTCCATGTCCATCCTGTGTTGAGGGTTCCAGACCTGTACACAGCACTCCAGGTGAGGTCTCAGCAGAGCAAAATGTCAGAATCACCTCTCTGGCCTGCTGGCAATGCTGCTTTGGATGCAGCCCAGGCTGCCATTGGCATATTAAGAAATGAAGATTCATGCCCACTCAACCAGCCTGTCAAGATCTCCCTGGAGGGTAGCTCTCCCTTCTGGGGTGTCAGCCTCCCCACTCATTTTTGTGTCATCAGCAAATTTAATCAGGGTGTTCTTAATTCCAACATCCAAATCATTAACAAAGACATTAAACAGCATTGGGCCCCATGGTGGTCCCTGGGGGACCTCACTGGTGACAGGTTTCCAATCTGAGAATGAACTCTTTATTACCACCCTCTGGGGTAGGGTCTGGCAGGCAGCTCCCCACCCACTGCACAGAACACTTTGTCTAGCTCATAGCCTGTCAGTGTCTCAAGGACAAGGCTGTAGGAGACTGTGTGTAAAGTCTTGGAGAGATCCAGAGAGTGTCCAGCGCTCACCTCATGTCAACTGAGCATGCCATCTTTCAATGCAAAGTGCCGGGGAGTCTTGGCCCACACCTGGCTCAGGACAAATCCAGGCTGGGTGGACAATGGACAGAAAGCAGTGCTGAGGAGAAGGACTTGGGGGTGCTGGCTGAGGAGAAATTCAACATGAGCCAGAAGTGGGTGCTTGCAACCCAGAAACCAACCCTGTGCTGGCTGTATCCTCAGCACTGTGGGCAGCAGGCCAAGGAGGGGTTCTCCCCCTCTGCTCTCCTGAGACTTGGAGTCCTGTGGCCAGCTGTGGAGTCCCCAAGAAGGATATGGACCCGTTAGAGCAGATTCAGAGGAGGCCATGAAGTTGATAAGAGGGCTGAAGCATCTCCCCTCTGAAGTCAGGCCAGGCAGCCAGGAGGGCGAATGGCATCCTGGCCTGCATCAGGAGCTGCATCCTATCCTATCCTATCCTATCCTATCCTATCCTATCCTATCCTATCCTATCCTATCCTATCCTATCCTATCCTATCCTATCCTATCCTATCCTATCCTAATTAAACCAGAACTAGACTAAGTACAGAGCACTTGAGCTGGGTGGCTTGGTCCCGCCAACCAGAGGGACTAGCAGAGTTGCTGAGTTTTCACCAATTCATTTCCTTTGCTTCATTTATGTAATGAAGTAACCTAATTCTGTACACAACCCCAAACCAAACCTGCCTTTGTTGAGTGTTCTTCATTTTGTTCCCCCCTCTGTTTTTTCCTTTTTTCCCCTATAATGTGGGGCTGTTCAGTCTGGAGAAAAGAAGGCTCCCAGGTGACATCATTGTGGCCTTCCAGTATCTGAAGGGGGCTCCAAGAAGGCTGGGGAGGGACTGCTCAGGATCTCAGGTGGTGATAGGACTAGGGGGAATGGAATGAAGCTGGAGGTGGGGAGATTCAGGCTAGATGTGAGGAGGAAGTTCTTCCCCATGAGAGTGGTGAAACCCTGGAATGGGTTGTCCAGGGAGGTGGTTGAGGCCCTGTCCCTGGAGGTGTTTAAGCCCAGGCTGGATGAGGCTGTGGCCAGGCTGATCTAGTGTGGGGTGTCCCTGCCCATGGCAGGGCGGTTGGAGCTAGATGATCCTTGTGGTCCCTTCCAACCCTGACTGATTCTATGATTCTATCCCTGGTTTAGCCAGGCTGTGGGGCCCACCTAACATGGAAACCTTTTTCCCCAGCAGAATTGTTAAGGCAGGCTCCTGCGCTTTGAGGGGAATGAACACAAAACTTCATTGTCCAGCAAAGGATCATTAAAAATATTCAGCAGCTAACAAGGTTTTGGCTAACAAACTTGGTGAACACACCAAGAAGCAGAAAGCAAGGTTGGCTGTTTGCTGATCACAGCCCTAATTAGAAAGGAAGGGCTTAACTGTGCTGCTGGGTGCCAGTGCCTGTGACCCATGTGGTATTTTCATTTCTGAATCTCTTCATATAAGGAATTTCCTCTGAGATTTTGCTTCTCTCAACACCCCTCTGTGTGGTAGGGGCTGCAGCTGAGGGCCAGCTTTTGTGAAAAGAAATGGCTGTAATGGTGAGGAGGTTGAACGTAGATATATGGATTTTGGATTGGCTCAGGCCCTAAGCTTGGCTATCCCAAAGCACTGGGATTTTGTTGTTTCTTTCACAAATTCATTTGTATGGATTACAGCAGCCTGGTGAAAATAAGATGACAAAAGTTTGTGTCCAGTTCTGGCCTCCCCAGTTCAAGAGGGACAGGGATCTGCTGGAGAGAGTCCAAGGGAGGGCTGCAAGGATGCTGAAAGGACTGGAGCACTGCCTGGTGAGGAGAGGCTGAGAGCCCTGGGACTGTTTAGTCTGGAGAGGAGAAGACTGAGAGGGGATCTGATCAATGTCTATCAATATCTGAGAGCTGGATGTCAAGAGGGAGGGGACAGGCTCTGCTCATTTGCACCCTGGGATAGGACAAGGGACAATGGATATAAACTCCAGCACAGGAGGTTCCACTTCAACATGAGGAGGAACTTCTTGACTGTGAGGGTCACAGGCTGCCCAGAGAGATTGTGGATTCTCCTTCTCTGGAGCCTTTCCATCCCTGTCTGGATGTGTTCCTGTATGACCTGCACTGGACTCTCTGGTCCTGCTCTGTTAGAGGGGGTGGACTCAATGATCTTCGGAGGTCCCTTCCAACCCCTCAGATCCTGTGATCCTGTTACATGAGACTCCTAGGACTTCCTTCAGTGTGTCTCAGGAACTGAAATGCTGCCCTGGCAGATTGAGTTGCTTCTCTGAGACCATGCTCAGCATAGAATATGTCAAAATATTTTTTTCTGGGCTAGATTCCTCGTATGTTAACTCCTCTGAAATCAACAGAATTTTAAGAATAAATTTGAACCAGCCTGTTTAGTGCCTCAGCCTCAGAAGTCTACAATTACTGGAGTTTCATGATCAGTTGCTCTGTTCTGTTCCCTGTGTGAGCCTGAGACAAAGGTCTTGCCGAATAAAGCTTCATTAGATCACAGAGATATGATAAATAATTTAGTAGAGTTTATCATAATTGAAGGTTTCTTCTCACAGGGGGATTAAGCAGACCTGGGGGCAGGATTAATTCCCTCCTCTGGAGACAATCAACTGCCAGATCAAGTTTAAGGTCTTTGGAAAGCCCTTATTCTGGAAGTGCATCCTGCTGGATTCACCCCCACTCCAGCCAGGCATCCCCACCTCACTCAGTGCTGAATTGTATCAAGGAGGAGGATTTGTATGCATGGGAACCCAGGGTGTTAGGAAAGCTGCCTTTCCCATGCAGTTTGGCCTGATGGAATGAAGCTGGAGGTGGGGAGATTCAGGATGGATGTGAGAAGGAAGTTCTCCACCCTGAGAGTGGTGAAGCCCTGGAATGGGTTGTCCAGGGAGGTGGTTGAGGCCCCATCCCTGGAGGTGTTTTAGCCCAGGCTGGATGAGGCTCTGGCCAGGCTGATCTAGTGTGGGGTGTCCCTGCCCATGGCAGGGGGGTTGGAGCTAGATGATCCTTGTGGTCCCTTCCAACCCTGACTGATACTATGATACTATGATGCTCTGCTTCTGAAGACAACATGGACCTTGCACATTGACATTGTTATTGCTGCCTTATGTCACCACAGGTGCTCCATAATTACTGGAATCACAGAGCTGGAGCAGCTTTAGCAAGAATTCTGGATGTTGTAACAAGCCAGAAAAGGAGAAGTGTTCTTTCACCAGCTTTCAAAGCCCAGCATTGCTGAGTTTCTTGCCTTGTTCATTCAGCTGTATTCTATGATTCACTCTCCTCAGGTCTCTGTCCCTGGTAGGGATTCTGAACCCACAATGCAGCCTCTTCATGTATGGCATTATACTGCACTTGTGTAACTAGGAGGTGCCACCACTGCCTGCTGTCCTGTAGTGCCACCAAAGCTCAAGTGACAAAGCCAGATACTATTCTGTGTACCTGAGAGCTATGGTTTGCAGAGGACAGTAAGCTGGGAGGGACTGTTGGCCTGCTGGAGGGTACAAAGCATCTGCAGAGTGACATGAGCTGACTGAAGATGAGCCAGTGTGTGACCAGGTGGCCAAGAAGGCCACCAGCATCCTGGCCTGGATCAGCAACGATATGACCAGCAGGAGTAGGGAAGTGATTGTCCCCTGTACTCAACATTGGTGAGGCCACACCTTGAAACTGGGTTCAGTTTTGGGCCCTCACTGCAAGACATTGAGGGGTTGGAACAGGTCTGGACAAGGGCAAGGAAGCTGGTGAAGTGTCTGGAGAACAGGGCTAGTGATGAGGGGATGAGGAAACTGGGGTTATTTGGTCTGGAGAAAAGAAGGCTGTGAGGAGACCTCATTGCTCTCTACAGCTCCCTGAAAGGAGGCTGAAGCCAGATGGGGGTTAGCCTCTTAGAAAAAAAGTGACAGGACAAGGGGAAATGGCCTCAAGTTGCACCAGGAGATATTTAGTTTGCATATTAGAAGAAACTTTTTTACTGAAAGGTTTCTCAGCCACTGGCACAGGCTGCCCAGGGAGGTGGTTGAGTCTCCATCACTGGAGGTGTTTCAAAGAGGCAGAGGTGTCATGCTGAAGGAAATGGGTTAACCCCAGACTTGGCAGAGTTGGACTCAATGACCTGAAAGGGTCTTTTCCAACCAAACCAATTCTATGATTGCACTGAGTAAGTTCATGCTAAGGCCTGGCTCTGTGGCTGCTCTGATGCATAAATAAAGCCAACGTTGAGCCAGCCCCAGTGTTCGATCATTTCTGTGGAGAGGGTCCAGAGGATGGCCATGAAAATGATCAAGGGGTTGGAGCAGCTCTGCTATAAGGACAGGCTGAGGGAGCTGGGGGTGTTCAGCCTGGAGAAGAGAAGGCTCCAGGGAGAGCTAAAAGCAGCCTGCCAGTACCTGAAGGGGGCTACAGGAAGGATGGAGAGAGACTGTTTGCAAAGGCCTGCAGGGACAGGATGAGGGACAATGGCTCCAAACTACAGAAGAGCAGATTTAGATTGGATATTAGGGAGAAGTTCTTTACTATGGGGGTGATGGAACACTGGAACAGGATGCCCAGGGAGGTGGTTGAGGCTCCATCCCAGGAGATATTCATGGTGAGGCTTGACGAGGCCCTGGGCAACCTGATCTAGCTGACTGTGGGGAGGTCAGACTGGATGAGCTTTGGAGGTCCCTTCCAGCCTGGACCAGTCTATGATTCTATGATTCTATGACTCTATGACTCTATGACTCTATGATTCTCTGATTCTCCAACAGGCAGCCTGCAGGAGCACTGGCCCTGGTGTAAGTGGCTGTGGAGCCTGTTCAGAGCCCACGTGCAGCTGCAGCAGACAGTCCCTGCCTTCCAGGCAGCATTCCTTCTCACACATGTTCCATGTCTACCAGCTGCTGCTTCTTACTTTTTAATTTTATTTCTTTTTTGCTTCTTCTTCTGTTTTTTCCCTCCACAGTGCAGGGTTCCAGCACATTGTAAGACATTCTCTGTTGTCTAACAGCACCAAAAAATAAAGTAACCCTCAGACAGGTCAGGTTCATGCATACTCAAAGTGATATGAAACTACAGAACTTGGTGATCTCCTGTTTTATTCAGAGCCAGCTGCTCCAGGCCTTTCATGACCTGACTTTGACACTGGTCAAGCTCTAGCAGAGATCTGATGGCAAAGTTGTTTGTTTCCTTTAAACAGCTAAACAGCCTTTTCTCTTCTGGCCCTATTGTGAAGATCTGTGTTGCTAGAAAATGTTGAGTGAAGAAGGGGTAGAAATCTATGGGTTACAGAGCTTGTATCACCAGCTCAGGTGGCTTGGATGTCACCCTTATGGTCTTCTGATGTTACTTCAGAAAGATTCTACTGCCAGCAGGATAAGTGGGTCTTTTTGACAAGATTTTCCCCCTCACCAAAGCTGTCTTCTGAGTTGTTAAACTCATTAGGAACCCAGAAGAAAATCCATCTGAACTTCAAAATATATATATTTTTTTTTTTTATGGTAACTTTTGGTCATTAAGAATGTGAAAAAGGGCTTAGCTTTTTTGAGCAACTCCAGGGAAAGATGGGGAGGGGACAAATGCTGAGATCTTATGGCTACAGGTTGTTAATACTCAGTGGTGACACCATTCCAGCAGCGCTAGTTAAAAGCCTGTCAGCACTTCCATTCAAAACCCAGGTCTTTGTAACATTCATTGCTGCCCAAAAAGAAGTCCAGTGCTAGTTGAATTTGAGCATTCAAGAATGTTCAAATTCCCTTTGTGCCATTTTAAATAGGTAGCTTGCATTGTACATTTTAGAAACCATTCAGAGGGGCCCAGCCTGAGATGTGTTTCAGCATCTGTACCCAGCTAGCAGCCCTGCTTTGCCTGTGGAGTCACTTCTCTGGCTCTGAGCAGGGTTGTATATCAGGGTCTGAGCAGACCTGCAGGGTCCTACAGCCTGCCACAGGACTGCCTTGGTGCTTAGGAGTTCACACAGGCCTGCTCTGCCCATGGGTTAAGAGCCTTCACAGCTGCTCAAGCAGCAGGGTGGAGATCCAGCCCAGTCAAGTGAGTGGCCCATGTTTTGAACAGAAGTCACAGTGTCATAGAAGGCACTGGGTTGGAAGGGACCTTCAAAGGTCATCTAGTCCAAACCCTCCCTGCAGCCAGCAGGGAAATCTTTAACCAGATCACATTGCTCAGAGCCCCCTCAAGCCTGACCCTGAAGGTCTCCAAAGTCAGGGCCTCCACCACCTCCTTGGGCAATCTGTTCCAGTGCTTCACCACCCTCACATTGAAGAATCATAGAGTCATAGAACGGTTTGGGTTGGAAGGGACCTCCAAAGCTCATTTAGTCCAACCACCCCACAGTCAACAGGGACATCCTCCACTAGGTTATGTTGCTCAGAGCCTTATTGAGCCTGACCTTGAATATGTCCAGGGATGGGGCCTCAACTACCTCCCTGGGCAGCTTGTTCCAGTGTTCCACCACCCTCATGGTAAAGAACTTTTTGCTAGCATCCAACCTAAATTTGCTCTACAAACTTTGGTAGCACTGGCTGAAGTTGCAGGTAAAAATACTGCTATGAAAGAGAAATGGTTAATAAATAAAGGCAATAAACTCAAAAACACAACAAAAGATCTCCTTCCTATATGCCCAAGGCCCCAGGATTGTGATATTAAAGGTACTATGGAGATAGAGACAAGAAGAATATTTTCCTTAAGACCCATGTTGATATCATACAGGAGAAGGATTCCTTCAAGAAGGGAAGGACTGTGTCCATCCATGTATTCTGAAGTGCAGGAAGTGAATGGGGAGAAGAATCTATAGAATTGCTGGGGTTTTGGTTTGTTTTCTTGCTTGTTATAACAATTCATCTGCTAAACATTGTGGTTAGAGGTGGAGGGACCTCTTGTTGCTGTCTTACAAAAGAAAACACTGAGGCAGAGTCAGTGACACATGGTACCAAAAAAACCAGCTGTGACACCAACATATTCTTCCATACCAGGTGATTCTGCACCTGGGCTGGAACAATCCTCACTATCAGTACAGACTGGGGGAGGAGGTGATAGAAAAGCAGTCCTGAGGAAAAGGACTTAGGGGTGATGATGGACAAGAAGCTGGACATGAGCAGGCAGTGTGGGCTTGCAGCACAGAAGGCCAATGGCAGCCTGGGCTGCATCCAAAGCAGCATCGCCAGCAGAGCCAGAGAGGTGATTCTGCCACTTTGCTATGGTGAAACCTCACCTGCAGTACTGTGTGCAGGGCTGGAGCCCTCAATACAGGAAGGACATGGACCTGATGGAAAGGGTCCTGAGGAGGGCCATGAAAATGATCAAGGAGTTGAAGCACCTCTACTATGAGTTCACACAGAGGAGGGTTAGACTGAGGCAAAGCATATTTAGACTGGAGATGATGAAGGTGGTCTTCAATAGGAGGGTGGTGAGACACCGGAATAGGCTGTGCAGGGAGGCTGTGGATGTCTTCTGCCTGGGGGTGTTCAAGGCCAGGCTGGATGAGGCCTTGAGCAGCTGAGTCTCGTTGAGAGGTGTCCTTGCCCATGGTGGGGAGGTTGGAGGAGATGAGCTCTGGGGTCCCTTCCAACCTGAGCCATTCCAGGATTCTATGATTCAACAGGAGACACAGAGCCACTGTGTTTCAGGCCATCAGGTGTGGGGGAATAATGCAAGCCATTCACCTGCAGAATAGAATAGAATAGAATAGAATAGAATAGAATAGAATAGAATAGAATAGAATAGAATAGAATAGAATAGAATAGAATAGACCAGACCAGACCAGACCAGACCAGACCAGGTTGGAAAAGACCTTTGAGATCATTGAGTCCAACCTATCACCCAAAACCACCTAATCAACTAAACCATGGCACCAAGTGCCCCATCTACCTTAAAAGGCAATACTTAGGCAAGGGATGTTTCTGCCCTCCTTATTACCTGTTAGAATGGTGGTAGATCTCACCTGATATAACAGTGGTGTGGTGCAAAGACAAATGAATTTTAACCCTGAGCTAAAAGCTGCAGGCAAGTCGTTGTCTACTGGTGTTTTCATTTCCTGTACAGTGACAGCCACTTGACAACCTGTTGGTCTTGGTGGTGGTTATCTTGTTCTTCCTTTATGTCCTCTTTCCTTCATTCTCCCTGTATAAAAGGCAAAAGAAGGTAGAGAGAAATCTGTTACTCTGAAGGTTTGGCTGCACATGTCATGGGTAGAGAAGAATCTTGAGGAGCAACGTTTTACATACAGCCCTGGCAGCAGTAATTGGGTCCTTTATTCTAACAGGAGGAAAGAATTGTCTGGCCTTGCCACAGCAGCTTGGAAACATGCTCCTCCATCTGCAGGTGACCCATGGTGTGAGGCAATGGGAAGAGAGCCAAACATTAAACAGTTTTTATTTGGACTCAGTTGAATGCCAGCTGCAGAGTGAGGCTGGTGGATTTTTTGTGTGTGTCCATTCCCCCCACCTCTCCCCCCCCCCAAATATTTCTCTCAGCCCAAGATGAGAAGCAAAAGCCTCTTCCTCCATTGTTCCTTTTTCTTCAGCATATGTTAAAGATGGAAATTCAGCCATCTGTATTTCCTTACTTTTTGTCACTTGGGTCATAGCCTTAATGTTACTTAAACAGTTCCTTTAAAGTAATGGAGCCCTTAATATAGACTTAATAAAGCAATGCAAGGCAGCCTGAATTTCCTTCTGTCTAAGGTTCAGAGGCCTTTGTCTGAATAATACATTAGATACTTTTATTCACTGGTGAGGCTTCGTAACAGGGAAAACTTTGAAGGAAACATCTATCCTGTCATTAAATTGATAATAGACATCTTTACTTTTTATGCCTTTTGTGGCACATCTTTTACCTCTGACAGGTTTCTCCAGGAATTAAACGAGGACCATAGGATATTTTTGCCAGCAGATAACAATGTGGTCTCCTAACTTGTTGCAAGCATAAATAACTGTGGTGAGGAAACATTATCAAAAGGTTCTTTGATACTTGCATGCCACTTGTATTGTTATCCAAAGTGCTGTAATGGAAAGTAGGATACTGCTTTAATGACGCCTCTCAGTCGAAGAGGGATACATAAACATAGGTTCAGTTTAGTTTCATGCCAAATTGCTTCTCTCAAATCTTTGTTGGCATTAGTATAACAAAGAGGGAACAAGAAGGATCTGGAGGTGCTGGAAGGTGACCAGAGAAGGGCCACGAGGATGAGCAGAGGGCTGGAGCTCCTCTGGTATGAGGACAGGCTGAAAGAGTTGGGGTTTTTCAGAAGAGAAGACTCCCAGCAGAGCTTATTATGGCCTTCCAGTATCTGAAGGGGCTCCAAGAAAGCTGGGGAGGGACTTTTTATGGTGTGAGTGATAGGACTGGGGGGAATGGAGCAAAACTTGAAGTGAGTAGTTTCAGATTGGATGTTAGGAAGTTGCTCCCCATGAGGGTGGTGAGAGACTGGCACAGGTTGCCCAGGGAGGTGGTGGAAGCCTCATCCCTGGAGGTTTTTGCAACCAGGCTGGATGTGACTGTGAGCAAGCTGCTGTAGTGTGAGGTGTTCCTGCCCATGTTGGGTGAGTTGGAACTGGCTGATCCTTGAGGTCCCTTCCAACCCTGACAATTCTATGATTCTAACATTTGTGTTCACCAATACCTACAGAACAAAAATCCTTTTCCCCTGCGCTGAACATCTCTGTGCTTTCATTTGAAAGCAGAAGGCTTAGAAGACTTTTAAATGTGTTTTAATGTGCCAAAATATGAAATGGTTCCAACACCTGTGTAACAAATGCCACTTTTTCCACCCAGAATGCCGCACTGTGTGTTTCTGGTTTTCTTTGGTATGCATAGGTAATCCCAGGCAAGGAGCCACCCATCTTCCTGTTTTAACACCTCCTGCTAACCAGTTTATGCTGCTGGAGAAAAGCCAGAATGGTTTGCCTTGCTGCTTTCTGTGCAGAACAAAGCTATGTCAAATGAGGGGCTGCCAAAAATGCACAGTGTTCTGCACAACATTGTAAAGTGATTCTGTGATTCTGTGAATGGTTTTGCTAAACATTTCAGACCAAATGCTCAGCTGGTGAAGACAAAAACAATCTCAATTTCAGCAAGCTGGTCTGTATTTACCATAAAATCCAGCCTACAAAAAGCATAATGAAAGTGAAGATGTCCTTCTTTGGGTTGGATCTTAGCACTCTCATGTGCATTGAAATAAGAAACAACTGAACTTGGGGGTGCTGGTGGATGAGAAGCTCAACAGGAGCCAGCAGTGTGCACTCGCAGCCCAGAAAGCCAACCAGAGCCTGGGCTGCAGCAAGAGTGTGGGTAAGATCTGGCTGGCACCCAGTCCCTCTGGGAAAGAATATATTCATTCAAAGACAAGCCTGATCTCTCTGGAGTCACACAGACAATGGCTTTAAAGCATGCCACTCCAAGGGATCCTGCTCTCTACCCCCACAGCCTGCAGCACTGAACTCCCCAATACTAGAGTTGGCCTGGAGAATAGGAGGCTCAGGGCAGACCTTTATTGCTGTCTACAACTCCCTGAAGGGAGGTTGTAGCCAGGTGGGGGTTGGCCTCTTCTCCCAGGCAAGCAGCACCAGAACAAGAGGACACAGTCTGAAGCTGTGCCAAGGGAGGTTTAGGCTGGATGTTAGGAAGAAGTTCTTCATAGAAAGAGAGATTGCCCATTGGAATGTGCTGCCCAGGGAGGTGGTGGAGCCACCATCACTGAAGGTGTTTAAGAAGAGACTTGATGGGGTGCTTGGTGCCATGGTTGAGTTGATTAGATGGTGTTGGGTGATAGGTTGGGCTCGATGATCTCAAAGGTGTCTTCCAACCTGGTTTATCCTATCCTATCCTATCCTATCCTATCCTATCCTATCCTATCCTATCCTATCCTATCCTATCCTATCCTATCCTATCCTATCCAATCCTATCCTACTAGTGAAGATGCCCAGGGACATGGCTGAATCCCCATCCCTGGAGGTGTTTCCAAGAGGTGGAGATGTGAAGGGCCGTGCTTTAGCACCAGTCTTGGTAGAGTTAGAGAAGGGTTAGACTGGATGAGCCTGAAGGGCTTTCCCAACCAAACTGATTCTGTGATTCTATAGCATGCCAGAAAGGTTAATTTTGCAACCATACAGGGCCAGGGGTTCTCAGTGTCGTTGAACAAATAGCCACTGAAATGCACGTGGAAACAGCATGGAAACACTGAAATTCCAGCACCCAGTTCTTTGAGCATTGCACTAGTGCCACTAAAGAGGGGAATCACATTCTCTCATCCCCAGACCAAGCAATACGTTTGACTCTTCTGCTGTGCTGCTGCATTTTCTTCACCTGAGTAGCCAGCAAAATGATGTGTCAGCTCTCAGGGTGGAAACAGGACCAAGTCTGGATGGGGTTCTGGGAACTAAAAAGAAGGGACCTTCCTGATCACAGGAGGTTTTCCCTATCACATGACAAAAGATTTGCTTCCATTTACTTCCCAGGGTCTCATGGAGGGAGTGGGAAATTGTAGGTAGTTCAAATATAGCAGGAGTTAATGTCTGCTTCCTCTGTGCTCTTCTGCTGGTAATGCACCATAAATATTAACTTTGGCTCAGCAGTGGAATTTTCTCTGCTGCAAAGTCCATTTTGACTGAAACTCTGCACATTCAACCTCAACTGAGCAACTGTGTGCAGTTAACTGTTTCACAGTTGTGTGGAGCGTGTGGGCTCTTTGCAGCACTGTGCTGGTTTCAGTGGCTGAAGGTAGAAACCTGGCTTAGCTCTTTGTGTCTGGGTCCAGGGGGGGAGAGAGACTCACTTCTCTTTTGAACATTCCCCTGTTGTGAAATTAAAGGCACAAACGAGGCCAAATATCAAAAGCCAGGCTATTTATTAACAGAATAAGGTGGATGGAACAGAAGAAGGGAGAAAGAGAGAGGAAATGAGGAGAGACAGCAAGTGAGAGAAGGAAAGAAATTATATTACCACCACCCCCCAAGACAAATTTGCTCCAAGCAAGGGTGCTGCTGCTTTGGCTTGGAGGAGATGTCCCAGGGTTCATCTTGTGCTGATCCCAGCTGGAGAAGGGAAGGGAGAGATCCCAAAGTCCAAGTCTTAGCAGCCTCCAGCATGTGGTGTCTTCAGTAAAGATGCCTTTTCTCCAGGAGTTCTCCTTTTCTTCATGTTGAAGAGCGAGTTCCTGGACTGCAGGCTGGGTGTTCATGGTGATGTTCTTGTCTCTGTCTGAGCTGCTAAGGCTCAGTGTCTTTTATTCAGTTAATGGCAGCTCCCCCTGGCCCACAGGCCAGTCACATCACTGAATATGTGACTGCCAGGTGTGCTATCAGCAGGCAGAGCTGACCCATCACAACAGTCTCACCTTTTGTTGGACATTCCAGAGGGGATTTTCACCATCCCCTCCCTGGGCAGCTGTAGTCTGGGTGAGGAGCAGAGAGACAAAATTTAGTCTCTTACACCTTGAAGGAAAAACACCTGTTCTAGTTGGAAGGGGCAACTTTAACCTAGTCCCTGACTACAAAGACTGAAAGTAGATCAAATTAGTATTGGATGTAAAAGGAAAATAATGCTAAGGTCTATATAATTCATTGGATTGCCAATAGGGATAGAGAGCAGTGGCATAAACAGTTCTTGCTCTCTTTGATTCTTCTGTCATTTCTACTTGCAACTTCTCTCTCTCTCCCATGGCCTTGCCAGGGGATCTCTGTTTTGACTTCTGTGTGAGGTACCAGGAGGGAGGGAGAGAGTGGGGGAGGAGGTGAACAGTCCCCTGGATACATCCAGGGGGGTCTGAGGAGTTTCTGTGTGCTTTATAAATTGTATATATATAGATATTGTACATCTATTTTGTACATATTCATCACATCTCAAATAGCTAGCTTGTAGTTTGCTTGTAAATACAGCTTCATTTGCTTCCATCCCAAACTGAACTGAGTCTGGTAATTGATTAAGGGGGTTAGTTTCTCCAAATGAGTTGAGGGGTAGTTTCAACCCACCACAACACAAAGGGAAAACAATAGCTGTGTCAAAGCTATGAGCTCTCTGCATTGCTGCATATTGCTCTTAGATACTTGTGGGTTTGTTTCAGTGTGTTTAAAAGCTTGCCTTGAAAATGCTTTTACAGCAAATGGTTCTCCCCTTCTACTCTGCTCTGGTGACACCCCACCTGGAGTACTGCGTCCAGTTCTGGAGCCTCTATTACAGGAAGGATCTGGATGTGATGGAGCATGTCCAGAGAAGGACCACAAGGATGATCAGAGGGCTGGAGCTGCTCTCCTATGAGGACAGTTGTGGCTATTCAGTCAGGAGAAGAGAAAGCTCTGAGGAGACCTTCTTGTGGCCTTGCAGTATCTGAAGGGGGCTGCAAGAAAGCTGGGGAGGGACTTTTGAGGGTGTCAGGGAGTGATAGGACTGGGGGGAATGGAGCAAAACTAGAAATGGGTAGATTGAGCTTGGATGTTAGGAAGAAGTTGTTCCCCATGAGGGTGGTGAGAGCCTGGCACAGGTTGCCCAGGGAGGTGGTGGAAGCCTCATGCCTGGGGGTTTTTGCAGCCAGGCTGGCTGTGGCTGTGAGCAAGCTGCTGTAGTGTGAGGTGTCCCTGCCCATGGCAGGGGTGTTGGAACTGGCTGAGCCTTGAGGTCTCTTCCAACCCTGACAGTTGTATTTCAAGTTCTGCTGGTACCTCTTGGAATCTCCCTTAGCTGGAGAAGCAGCAGTTCACAATTTATGCTACTGACCCTTCAGGTAAAACCAACTGAGTTCATTACATCCACCGTATTAATAAGTCAAGTAAAGAGAGCTTAGTAAAACCTTGCTGTTTAGAGAACAAATATTTCCTTTTGATTTACTCCTTGCAGGCCACAGAGCTTTGCATTCTTTGGCTTTTTATTCCTCAAGGGCATTTGGGAGAGGGAGAACACTGCAAAATCACTGTCCCCTTTGCATCATTTCTCTTTGCTGCAACTTCAGGTTTGGTTTGGTTTGGTTTTTCCTGCAAGAAAAAGCTTTCTCCATTCTTCAGTTATTTGGTGATCACACAGTTTAAACTTTGTTTGGAATCCAAGACAAGCCCTGTGAGGAGAGACTGAGGGAGCTGGGGTTGCTTAGCCTGGAGAAGAGGAGACTCAGGGGTGACCTTATTGCTTTCTACAACTACCTGAAGGGAGGTTGTAGACAGGCAGAGGTTGGTCTCTTCTCCCAGGCAACCAGTACCAGAACAAGAGGACACAGTCTCAAGCTGTGCCAGGGGAGGTTTAGGCTGGAGGTAAGGAGGAAGTTTTACACAGAGAGAGTGATTGCCTATTGGAATGAGCTGCCTGAGGAGATGGTGGAGTCACCATCACTGGAGGTGTTCAGGAGGAGATTTGATAGGGTGCTTGGTGCCATGGTTTAGTTGATTAGGTGGTGTTGGATGATAGGTTGGACATGATGATCTTGAAGGTCTCTTCCAACCTGGTCTGGTCTATTCTATTCTATTCTATTCTATTCTATTCTATTCTATTCTATTCTATTCTATTCTATTCCCTGCTAAAGCCATCCTCAGGTGGGGGTATGGAGCCCTGGCTTTCAGAATTTCTTTGCTATTCTTTGCTCATTATTTAATTGTAATGTATGTGGCTTTTAGGCCACGCTCACACGTTGTTTTTATGTCCAGATTTCGCTTCCTGACCTGGGGCAAATCACTTAACCTCTCCGTGCTCCCACTTACTCATCTGCAAAATGGGCAAACCAGAATTAACCTAATAAAGATTCACATTTGTCTTGTGCATTATCATTAGTGGGGATGTGCATCATAATGGTGGAGTGCTTTTGATGTCCCCAGATGATGCTGTAATCATGAAACTATTATTTTGTATTTGGGCAAAACAGCTGAAAGTGGATCTGCATAAATGATGCAGGAATAAACTATTACAGCTAAATAATTGTGTGCAGTTGTTAAGCTGCTAGTGGCCCATGGAGAGACTAGTGAAGCTGCTCCTGTCTGTAGCTACCTCACAGCTTGGCTTGGCTGTTCCACCTAATGGCTTTATATTAATAGGCTCTAAATCAGGACTAAACTTCTTCCATTCCTCCTCACTGGTTTTCTTTAGCAGCATGAAAATCTTTTCAGTCTATCTTGTTTGGAAAGAGATCCACAGCCTCCACAGCAGAGCAGCTCCAGCCCTCTGCTCATCCTCGTGGCCCTTCCCTGGACACCTTCCAGCACCTCCAGATCCTTCCTGTCCTAGGGGCTCCAGAACTGGGCACAGTGCTTCAGGTGTGGTCTCCCCAGAGTGGAGCAAAGGGGGAGAATCACCTTCCTTGCCCTGCTGGCCACATGTCTCTTGCTGCAGCCTAGGGGTAAGGGGCCAGAAGGAAAGGGCAGTGTGACTTGAGGAGGGGGTGGCAGCAAGAAGGGTTACATGGACATCTCCAGAGGTGTTTAGCACCTTGCTGAGGGGCCAGGCAGGAAATGGTGACCACCTGCTGGCACCAGGCTGCTCTGCTGCTCCTGCACACACTGCTCCAGCTGGAAGCCTTTCCCACCTCTGCTTTCTTCCTGTGCACAGGCAGAGACAAAGGAGGCAGGGATGGGAGAGAGGCAGGCTTTCAACTTCCCTCTGGAGATGAGAAAGGGAGAGCAACTAACCATCATTAAGAGGATCAGAGCTCAAGTACTGCTAACTTGCAATGGCATGCCAACTGAGAGACATCCTTCTTTCCTTCCTTCCACTGCCAGGACAGCAGTTAATACTATTCTCACTTATTCCTTAGGCAGCTACAACTTCTTCACGTTGCCAAACAAATCCATCAGTAATATGTAGCCAGAGGGGATTGGCCTCTTCTCCCTTGTGATAGGGTGAGAGGAAATGGCCTCAAATTGCACCAGCAGAGCTCAGGTTGGGTCTTAGATGAAACTTCTTCACTAAAGGAATTCTCTGGAACAGGCTTCTCAGGGAGCTGGTTGAATCCCCATCCCTGGAGGTGTTTAGAAGAGGCAGAGATGCTGAGCAACATGGTTGAGCATCAGACCAGGTAGAGTTTTAGTGTATCAGCACACAAAACACCCGGACCTTTGCTTAATTCTATGAGTTTAAGAATATCAGCTCTCTTCATAAGAACTCTCCTTCCAGGAGTGGACTCTCAAAGGAATGAAGCTACTCCTGTGGCATTAGCACCCGTTACAGGAGAGCACCTTAAAAGTGGAGGGCAAAGAGAGGAAAATGATACAAAAAGCTCCAAATATCATAAGGAAGCCAAATATGTTTTCATGGGAATTTTTCTTCCTTGTTTCAGAGAGACAAGGATACTTTGGTCTAGTGCCAAGACTTTTCACAGCTGACCTCTCACTTTGATTTGATAAACCCTCCCTCTCCTCCTTCTCCCACCAGTGACATGAAGGTACAATGTGGACAGAATTTGACACTTGCCATTAAGGGAACAGTTGCTTCATGCTGATGTTTTCCACTTTCAGACTCTGCAAGCTCCTACAGAGAGCTTTGGGGATAGTCAAAGCATCTGGCAGGAGTAACATCTGCTGCCCTGTGTTTCTAAGTGAGCAGCACCACCTCCCAGCTTTGCTGTTGGCCCTATTTCTTAACATCCTGACGAGCAGTGAGGGAGTTTTCTGCAGTAGCTGAGTGTCAGAAGCTTATGTGAGATGTTTCTAAGCTCTAGCACACTTTGAAGAAAGAATCCTTGAAGTGCAAGTTGGAGTCACTGTCAGCCTGCTTCCAGGCACTGCTTCACTGCTGGTGAGTCAGTCGTGTTTCTCCTCTCAAAGCTGGATGGCTGCCACGCTCTGGATTCCTTGTGGTCTCAGCCACACAGAGAGTTAGTCTCTTCTCCCAGCAACCAGCAGCAGAACAAGAGGACACAGTCTCAAGCTGGTCAAGGGGAAGAAGTTCTTCACAGAAAGAGAGACTGCCCATTGGAATGGGCTTCCCAGGGAGGTGGTGGGGTCAACATCCCTGGAGGTGTTTAGGAAGAGCCTGGATGAGGCACTTAGTGCCATGGTCTAGTTGATTAGTTAGGGTTGGGTGATCCCCTCATCCACCTTTTAATGGAAAAGCAGCAAAATTGATCCTTAGCAGTGAGTTGAGAGAGGAAGCCAAGACAGGCATATCTGACTTTGCTCTGAGCTTTGCCTCTTTGCAAAAAGAAACAAACCCCAGAAGCAGCCAGCTGGCTGACACTCCTTCCACAAGCAACAGCTGCAGTGTCTCTTTGGATGCAAATCCCACTTGTTCACAAGGGCTGGTTGGAAGGGAGTTGAACCAGAAATGGAAGGTAACTCATAGGAATGAGTTAGCACATCTGATGAAAATTAGATCCATTTGGGAGTGATGTAACTCTGAAGGACAAATTTGTTTCTTCTTTTTCTCTCACACATTTCACTTTTGACCAGGCTGCTCTGTTTGGTTTGGATCCTGTTCCATGCAAGGCATGCAAATAACCCTGTACCTCTTGTAGCAACAGCTCTGCAAAGGACAGCAAAGGAAAACTCAGACATCACTGCAAAAGGAGTCATCAGGTCTGGGATGAAAAATGTGTGTTTTGGGTATTACTCCAACGCTTTCACCAACTGCTCTCCCCTCCCTCCTCAACTCAGGCAGGGCAGTGACATCTGTGCTTGCTTAATTATTAAGCATTGTTATTTCCTACACCCCAAAGTCTGCTTTTGGATTCTGTAAGAGCTTGGCCTCACCTTCTTTTTGTAGAGGCCAGGAACAATGCCCTTGGGCAGTGGTGATGAACTATAAGCAGAAAGAAGCCAAGGCTGAAGTTACGCAGCTGTTTGTGCCCCTCCTGCCTGGCCTTGTGCAGATCTGTGCTGAGCTGTCCGGTGCCTCCATCCTGAGGAGCTCTCTCTGAGTGACCCAAAGGAGGCCACCCAATGACTCTGCAGAATGAGAGGTGTGACCTGTGGGTGTGCACAGACAGCTCACACTCTGCAGCCTGGAGGCACACCTAGTAGCTATCACCAAACCGGCTTCTGCCCTTTCCTGTACTGCCTAGCATGCTCTGCATGGAAGGGTCTAAAGAACACTCTTCCAAGCAGGACAACCACACAGCAGTTCATTTTTGCTGCAAGGAGTTGTGGAAATAAAGCCCTTCCCTTTCACATTCCTTGTTCTGATGCTCTTTAAACACCATTTTAAATGCATATTGCTACTGGCTCCTTCTCTTAACAAACCTTCTCCCAGCATTTCTGGACACTGTCCTACTCTCTCCTTGCTGTGTGCCACACATTCTTGGATCAGACATCTGCACCATTACTAGAACAGTCTGCTTGCTCCAGAACTATCTGCCAGTCCTGCCTCAGTCTATTTATTCCATCACATGATTGTTTCAGTGTTGTTTGAAGCACTATTTTGGAGCCAGACATAATCACATTATACAGTTCCTCACCTTATTAACTGACAGAGAGCTGTTCCCCATTAGGCAATTGATCCTGGGCAGATGAAGCCATTAAAACCAGTACTAATTAGCTGAGGAGTGGAGACAGTGATACAGACTGCAGCACTTCCTTTCATGCTTAGGGAAGTTCATGTTCCAGACAAATAATAATTGATACATAGCCTTCCTTAATTGTGGTTGTTAACAGGCAGCATTACAATGACAGGCTGACAATCTCTGCCTAGCCTGCTTCATGTTTATTTCTGAATCCAAGGACCAGTGGATAACAGTTTTGCCTCGACTCAAACTTCATGAGAATACACTTTAAATGTCAGTGTAATGAGAGCTGGGCAGCTACCCTTAACTTGTGAGTTATTCCTGACATGTCTCCAGGTGTCAGCTGTTTGTCTTGGAAGACTGTCTGCCCACAATTACATGGAATTATGGCATGATGCATTAGAACAAAAGAAAGAGATGGTTTGAATAGGAGTCGAGCGAGGCCTGCCTTAGATGGATAAGCAGGGACATGAGGCACCTGAGTGAATTTCAGTGCACTAATGGGAGACTCTAGGGGATGAAAATCATGTAGTCTTAAAAGAAAGTTTTGATTTCCTCCTCCTGTGTTTTGTTTTCAACCCTCTCCATGTCTGTGTGCCATGTCTGTGTGTGCTGCATTTGTGACTGGAAGCTGGGGGCATTCTGCAGTTCAGTCTGCAAAGACATGGTGAATGTTCTCCTCTCTTCACTCAATCATTCAAATTATTTCCTCCTAAGATAAAAATCTTAGATTCAAGGTGATGTTTCCTCCTCCCACCCCTTCAGGCACTCTCACCAAATACTCACAGAATGTTAGGGGCTGGAAGGGAACTCAAAAGCTCATCCAGTCCAACCCCCCTGCCAGAGCAGGAGCACCTAGAGCAGATCACACAGGAACACATGCTGGTGGGTTTTGAATATCTCCAGAGAGGGAGACTCCACAACCCCCCTGGGCAGCCTGTTCCAGTCTTCTGCCACCCACACAGGGAAAAATTCTTCCTCCTGTTTCCATGGCACTTCCTATGCCTCAGCTTCCACCAGTGCCCCTTGTGCTGTCCTTGGGCATCACCCAGCAGAGCCTGGCTCCAGCCTCTGGGCACTCACCCTGCACATCTTTATCAACAGGAATGAGTTCACCCTCAGGCTCCTCCTCTCCAAGCTACAGAGCCCTCAGCTCCCTCAGGCTCTCCTCCTAAGGAAGATGTTCCATTCCCCTAATCATCTTTGTGGCTCTGCACTGGACCCTTTCAAGCAGTTCCCTGAGGTCCTTCCTGAACTGAGGGGCCCAGAACTGGACACAATATTCCTGATGTGGCCTCACCAGGGCAGAATAGAGAGGGAGGATAACCTCTGTGGACCTACTCACCACAGCCCTTCTAATCCACCCCAGGATGCCCTTGGCCTTCTTGGCCACAAGAGCACATTGCTGGCTCATGGTCAACCTCCCATCCACCAGGACCCCCAGGTCCTTTTCCCCTTCACTCCTCTCCAGCAGCTCAGTGCCCAGCCTATACTGATCTCTGGGGTTGTTCTTTTCCAGACACTCCTTTTGCCCTTGTTGAATTCCATTCCATTTCTCCTTGCCCAGTTCTCAGCCCATCCAGGTGTGACTGAAAGGCAGCACAACCTTCTGGTGTATCAGCCACTGCACCCTGCCAGCAAAACTCTGAGCTTTGCCTCTTTGCAAAACACCAAGCAGCCAGCTGGCTGCATCTCCTTCCACAGGCCAGGCAGCCAAAAAAATGCCAGGCACTCAGGTGGCCTACAATGCAACAAGCTAGAAACATATAACAGGGATAGCAGAAAACTCAGCTTTAGCAGAGTTAAGTGTTTGAAACAGTGAGCATTAAACAGCCTTTTGTTACTTGATATCATTAGAATAGAATAGAATAGAATAGAATAGAATAGAATAGAATAGAATAGAATAGAATAGAATAGAATAGAATAGAATAGAATAGAATACAATAAAATTAACCAGGTTGGAAAAGACCTTTGAGATCATTGAGTCCAACCTATCACCCAATACCATCTAATCAACTAAACCATGGCACCAAGCACCCCATCAAATTTCTTCCTAAACACCTCCAGTGATGGTGACTCCACCACCTCCCTGGTCAGCACATTCCATTGGCCAATCTCTCTTGCTGTGAACAACTTCTTCCTAACATCCAGCCTAAACCTCCCCTGGCACAGCTTGAGGCCATTCCCTCTTGTTCTACCACTGATTACCTGTGAGAAGAGACCAGCACCAACCTCTCCACAAGGTCCTTTCAGGCAGTTGTAGACAGCAATGAGGTCTCCCCTCAGCCTCCTCTCTTTCACACTAACCATCCCCAGCTCCTTCAGTTGCTCTTCATCACATTTCTTCTCCAGGCCCTTCACAGCTTCCTTGCCCTCCTCTGCCCTGGCTCCAGCACCTCCACAGCTCTTCTGTATTGAGGTGCCCAAAACTAGACACAAGACTCCAGGTGTGGCCTCCCCAGAGCTGAGTGCAAGAGGACAATCAGCTCCCTGCTGCTGCTGGACACAGCATTGCTGATCCCAGCCAGGATGCCTTTGGCTGTCTTGGCCACCAGGGCACCCTGCTGGCTCCTGTTCAGCCCCTTGTCCATTAGCATCCCCAGGTGCCTTTCTGCCAGGCAGTTTCCAGCCACCTTGCCCCAAGCCTGGAGCATTGCTTGGGGTTGTTGTGACCCAATACAGCACCTGGCACTTGGCCTTGTTGAGGCCCCTCCTGTTAATGTTGGCCCATCAGGGAAAGAGCAATATAGAGAGCCCTGAGTTTTTACCACTTGAGATAAAAACGTGCATTCAATGTAATTTGAATGTTTTTCGAGTGACAAGGGTCACGAAAGCTGAGATGTCTATTTCTATGCTCTATGTTCTTGCTGCCTAAGTTGAACTTCTAGGATTAGCTCTGCTTTTGGAGAAGGCTCAGTGGTTTGACTTTTCCTCAAGATTTTACCACAGTTGGTTCTGTGCTGCATTCCCCCTCCCCCCCCCCCCCCCTAGTCTTAATCTTTCTGTGGTATAGCAGTCTCCTTTCTGACCCAAATCATCTGAAATAAATGAACAAGGACAGTCCTGGAGGAAAGAAAAATCAGGATATTTGTTAAAAAAAATTGGTCATGGGGCCTAGACCTTTCACTCTTCCCATGCTGATGGTGTCCCAGGATACCAGGATGTTAGGGGTGGGAAGGGACCTTCAAAGATCATTGAGCTCAACCCCCTGCCAGAGCAGGATCATAGAATCCAGTACTGGTCACAGAGGAACACATCCAGACAGGGCTGGAAAGGCTCCAGAGAAGGAGACTCCACAACCTCTCTGGGCAGCCTGTTCAAGTGCTCTGGGACCCTTACAGCCAAGAAGTTCCTCCTCATGTTGAGGTGGAACCTCCTGTGCTCTAGTTTATATCCATTGTTCCTTGTCTTATCCCAGGGTGCAACTGAGCAGAGCCTGTCCCTGTCCCTTCCTTCCTGACCCCCAGCCCTCAGATATTGATAGACACTGATCAGAACCCCTCTCAGTCTTCTCCTCTCCAGACTAAACAGCCCCAGGGCTCTCAGCCTCTCCTCACCAGGCAGTGCCCCAGTCCCTTCAGCATCCTTGTAGCCCTCCCTTGGACTCTCTCCAGCAGATCCCTGTCCCTCTTGAACTGGGGAGCCCAGAGCTGGATGCAATATTCCAGGTGAGGTTTCAGTAAGGCAGAGTAGAAGGGGAGAAGAACCTCCCTGGCTCTGCTGGACACACTCCTCTGAATGCAGCCGAGGATCCCATTGGCCTTCTTGGCCACCAGGGCACATTGCTGTCCCATGCAGAGCTTGTTGTCCACCAGCACTCCAGCAGATTCACCTCCTAACCTTTACTGGTGCAGTTCATGCTATTGCTGGTGTTTTTCAGCTGTGGAGTTGCTCTCAGTCTTTCAGCAGGCCATTTCTCACCCTCTGTGCCCCACTATTTCCTCCTGGTTGTCATTCAGATTGTTCCACTAAGAGAACAAATAAATGCCTGCCATGAAAACTAGCAAGATGATATAATGAATGAGTTACAATAAATGCCCCCAGCATAAAACAATTATGTACCTGCTATTGTCAAAAACATTCAACATTCCCTTTGTTGAAAAGGAAACAGCTATAAATTATTCACTGGGGCACTGAAACTCTTTTCTTTTTGCCTTTCTTTTGGTTTTTTTTCCTCCCTTCCTGCTTGCTTCCAATTAATTCTTCCCTGAACATCCCTAGGTATTTAGCTGAGGGTGAGGAAATTTACATGCAGAGAATTTTAGCTGTTTCTTGGGATTGTCAGAGCCAGTGTCTAAAGTAATAATAATAAAAAGAACAAGAAAAGAGTTTACCATATTTCCCTGTGTATAGTCAGAGCTGAGTTAGGAAAAAACGTCCCTGAGGCTCAGCATGGGCTGTATGTGTCCAGGGGTAACTACAGACACTCTCTGAACCCACAGCTTCTTGCATTCCCATTCCCCTCCTTGTGTTCTACCCTCCACTGTCCTCATTTCTCCTCACTTCAGTTTGCTTCTTCCTGAGGTACCTATCCCCCCCTCATGCTAGCCTTATTTCCTTAGTGACATTTTGTGGGGGTGCCCAGGTGGCCCAGAAAGCCAAAGGCATCCTGGCTTGGATCAGAACCAGGGTGGGCAGCAGGGACAGGAGGTGATCATCCCTCTGTGCTCAGCACTGGGGAGGCCATACCTCGAGTGTCATATTCAGCTCTGGGCTCCTCACTCCAGGAAGGACATTGAGGGGCTGAAGAGTGTTCAGAGAAGGGCAATGAGGTTGGAGAAGGGCCTGGAGCAGCTGGGCTCTGAGGAGGGGCTGAGGGAGCTGGGGGTGTTCAGGCTGGAGCAGAGGAGGCTGAGGGGAGACCTCATTGCTCTCTGCAGCTCCCTGAAGGGAGGTTGGAGTGAGGAGAGGGCAGCCTCTGCTCCTTGGTGGCAAGAGACAGGAGCAGAGGAAATGGCTCCAAGCTGCATGAGTGGAGGTTCAGGCTGGATGCTAGGAAATATTTCCTCACTGAGAGGGTTCTCAGCCATTGGAATGGTCTGCCCAGGGCAGTGCTGGGGTCACCACCCCTGGAGGTGTTTAAGAAGCATATGGACCTGGTGCTTAGGAGGAAAATTCAGCCCCATGGAGCAGTATAGGTTGAGGACTACCCTGCTGGAGAGTAGTGAAGGGGAAAAGGACATGGAGACCTTAGTGGATGGAAGATTTGCAATGAGCCAGCAATGTGCTCTCATGGCCATGAAAGCCAAGGGCATCCTGGGGTGGAGTAGAATGGCTGCGGTGAGTAGGTCGAGAAAGGTCAAGAAAGGTGCTAAACACCAAAAGACTTTTTAGCACCTGCATTTTTAAACACTTCTTTGTTTATTTATCTGAAAATGAAGATGAAATAAACAATCTACTTCCCAAGGTAGGCTGAAATGTGGCATTGCAAGAGGCAGCATTTGCATGAATGAAAGAGTGTCAAACTTTTACTTGTTCAGGTCACCCTCCAGTGCTTCAAATCCTCATCGACTTCCACTTAGAAGTGGATTGATCCAATCAGCTTTTTGAGGTTGTTCTCACATTCAAAGAGGCAAAGCCCAGCTCAGGCTGTGGGTGGGGGCTGCAGTGTATTCTCTGTGTGTGCAAGGCAGCTCTGGCAGCTTTACACACCCGCCCCGGCCGGCCGTGTGTTGGCTCCTTGGCCCTTTGCTTCTGGTGCCTCCATGTGAGTTTTGTAGCCATTAAATGTAATTAATAGCAGAACATTGCTGGAAAGGCAGCCATAATTGATTTCTTATTTTTTCTGTACTCAGGATCAAGGGGCTACATCCTTCTTCTGCCATTATGCATGCAGAGCTAGAGGAGAATGGACCCTCTGGGACAGGTCTAATATCCGGTACGCTGCTGCCCACCAGATCCTTATTAGCAAAACCTTTCTGCTGCAGCCAAGCTGTGAAAAAACCTCCTGCCCTGACTTGCATGACGTAGTCCCCATCCAGAGGAAGCTTATAAGTTAGCAAATTGGATTCCTGAGCAAGACCTATTCATCAAAGAAGTCTGAGCAGCAGCTCTTTGCAAGGAGGTTGCCTCCAGTTTGGGGCAGTAAGAAAAGAGAATGTGTTTGAGGGAGACTCTGCTCTTGACAGTACCTGCTGTGAGAGGCCTCGAGCACAAGCCCTATGAGGAGAGGCTGAGTGAGCTGGGGTTGTTTAGCCTGGAGAAGAGGAGGCTCAGGGGAGACCTTATTGCTCTCTACAACTCCCTGAAGGGAGGTTGTAGCCAGGTGGGGGTTGGTCTCTTCTCCCAGGCAACCAGCACCAGAACAAGAGGACACAGTCTCAAGCTGTGCCAGGGGAAGTTTAGGCTGGAGGTTAGGGAAAAATTCTTCTCAGAAAGAGAGACTGGCCATTGGAATGTGCTGCCCAGGGAGCTGGTGGAGTCCCCATCACTGGATGTGTTTAAGGAAGAGCCTGGATGAGGCACTTGGCACCATGGTTTAGTTGTCACGAGCTCTTGGGTGACAGGTTTGACTTGATGATCTTTGAGATCTCTTCCAACCTCATTGATTCTATGATTCTCTGATATCAAGCCTAAGTGATTTATTTATTTATTTATTTATTTATTTATTTTCATTAATATTAAATCAAATGGATTTTAGAAGGGCTTAGGAGCAGCAAGCAAAGTGTGGCCAGCAGTGCTAGGGAGGTTCTTCTCCCCCTCTGCTCTGCCCTGCTGAGACCACACCTGCAATCCTGTGTCCAGTTTTGGGCTCCCCAGTTCAAGAGAGACAGAGACCTGCTGGAGAGAGTCCAACAGAGAGCCATGAGGATGCTTAGGGGACTTGAGCATCTCCCCTGTGAAGAGAGACTGAGAGCCCTGGGGCTGTTCAGTATGGAGAAGAGAAGACTGAGAGGGATCTGATCAATGTCTATCAATATGTGAGGGGTGGGTGTCAAGTGGAGGGGGCCAAGCTCTTTTGGGTGGTGCACAGGAATAAGCCAAGGAACAATGGATACAAACTTGAACATAGAGGGTCCCACCTCAATATGAGGAGAAACTTCTTTGCAGTGAGGGTGCTAGAGCCCTGGAGCAGGCTGCCCAGAGAGGTTGTGGAGTCTCCTTCTCTGGACAAATTCAAAACCTACCTGGATGCATTCCTGTGGGCACTACCCTGGGTGATGCTGCTGTGGCAGGGTGCTTGGACTGGCTGATCTCTGGAGGTCCCTCCCAACCTCTCATGTACTCTGACACTGTGATATTGTGAATTTGCAGCCAGAAGAGTTGAATAGTCATGTTGGTGGGGCAGCACAAGTCACAAAATTACACAATCACAGAGTGGTAGAGGTTGGAAGTGACCTCAGGATATCCAAACTCTATATCTATCAACGGTAATGAAGTGTTACTGATATCTGCTTGTGCTGTGCCTGCTTGGTGTACATGTGTTGCATCCATACAGCCTGCACACATTCACATTCATAGCAGTCAAGGAACCTCTGAGATGTAAATTGCAGCTCTAAATAAATAACTTGGAAGCTGGAGGCAAATTACTCTCTGAAAAGAAGCAAATGACTTTGCTGTTTGGATGTTATGATGTCACTGAGGTGGCTTTTGTCTGTCAATTGAATACCAAAGTTTTCTGATTCATTGCTGCTTGGGTTGCTGCTACTTTATAGCTTGCCATGCAGCATCTCGTGGAGATGTTTGCAAAGCAGTCAAAGGGTAATTTAAAATCAATTAGCTGAGCAGAATATAATTACCCTTTTTCCTGCCTGGAAAATAAAGTTCTGGGAGCGTGGAAATGCATCATGGCTTGAAACTGAAAATCTATTCTTAGAAAAGCAATGCTGGTCACAAGGCAGAGCAAAATCCTCAGCCCCAGGATAATTGTTTTTATTGGATAACTCCTCTTAGATCTGTTGTGAGAAGCTAGATGATGAAACATAAACACTGCTGAGAGTGATGCCTGCAGCTGCTCTGGAAAGATGTTTGGCATTCTCGTCAAGCTGCTGCTGAACGGGGAGCTCAGCGGGAGCCAGCCCTAGAATCATAGAACCATAGAATTGTCAGGGTTGGAAGGGACCTCAAGGCTCAGCCAGTTCCAACCCCCCTGCCATGGCCAGGGACACCTCACACTACAGCAGGTTACTCACAGCCACATCCAGCCTGGCTGCAATAACCTCCAGGCATGAGGCTTCCACCACCTCCCTGGGCAACCTCTTCCAGCTGTCTTCACTTGAAGCCCAGAAGCCAGCAGTGCCCTGGGCTGCATCCCCAGCAGAGTGGGCAGCAGGTCAAGGGAGAGGATTCCGCCCCTCTGCTCCAACCTGGGAGACCCCACCTGCAGCACTGCAGCCAGTTCTGCAGCTCCCAACACAAGAAACATGTGGAACTGTAAGAGCAGGTCCAGAGGAGGCCACCAATATGATCAGAGGGCTGGAGTAGCTCTCCTACAAGGACAGGCTGAGGGACTTGTTCTGCTTGTTCTGCCTGGAGAAGGCTGCAGGAAGCCCTTCTAGCAGCCTTCCAGTATTTGAAGGGGGGTAAAAGGGAGCTGGGGGTGGACTTTCATATAAAGGCATGGTGTGACAGGACGAGTGGGAATGGCTTCAAACAGGAAGAAGCTGGATCTACATGAGACATGAGCAGGAAATGCTTCCCCACGAGGGTGGGGAGGCACTGGAACAGGTTGCCCAGAATAGTTGTGGAGGCTCCAAGCCTTAAGGTATTCAAAGGCAGGTTGGGTGGTGCCTTGAGCCAGCTGGTATAGTAAGAGTTGTCCCTGCCCATGGCAGAGGGGTTGCAACTAGATGATCTTTAAGTGCCTTGCCAACCAAACCATTCTGTGCCTCACTTTTCCTTTCAGAGGATACTTTCCTGTAACCATGCCCTTGCTGTAGATTCCCTGTGTGGTGCAATCCAAACCAGCCAGCTGAGCACACACTGGAAACCTTTCTTTTCCCTCATGACCTGCTCTATAAGGTATTGTTTTCTCAATGTCTGCATTTTGGAGGGGCAGATATCTATGTGAGAAAAGCAAATGTCTTCTTTAAAGTCTCTGCATGTAGTTTGTTATTATTGCAAATGGTTTTTATTTACTGTGCTTCTGTATACAAATGACCCAGAGCAAACTGAGATACAGATCTGTCATACAAAGGGCAGAAACAATACCAGATTTAAACAGACACTGAGGAGTCCTTTCATAGAATCATAGAATCAATAAGGTTGGAAAAGACCTCAGAGATCACCAAGTCCAACCTATCACCCAACACCTCCTGACAACTAAACCATGGCACCAAGTGCCACATCCAGTCTTTTCCTAAACACCTCCTGGGATGGTGACTCCACCACCTCCCTGGGCAGCACATTCCAATAGCTAACAACTCTCTCTGTATAGAACTTCTTCCTAACTTCCAGCCTAAACCTCCCCTGGCACAGCTTCAGACTGTGTCCTCTTGTTCTGGTGCTGGTTGCCTGGGAGAAGAGACCAACCCCCTCCTGGCTACAACCTCCCTTCAGGGAGTTGGAGAGATCAAAAAGGTCTCCCCTGAGCCTCCTCTTCTCCAGGCTAAGCAACCCCAGCTCCCTCAGCCTCTCCTCACAGGGCTGTGCTCCAGACCCCTCCCCAGCTTTGTTGCCCTTCTCTGGACACGTTCAAGAGTCTCAATGTCCTTAAACTGAGGGGCCCAGAACTGGACACAGGACTCAAGGTGTGGCCTAACCAGTACTGCGTACAGGGCACAATGACTTCACTGCTCCTGCTGCCCACACCATTCCTGATCCAGGGCAGGATGCCATTGGCCTTCTTGGCCAGCTGGGCACACTGCTGGCTCATGTTCAGCTGCTGTCAACCTGTACCCCCAGGTCCCTTTCTGCCTGGCTGCTCTCCAGCCACTCTGACCCCAGCCTGTAGCACTGCATGAGGTTGTTGTGGCCAAAGTGCAGCACCCGGTGCTTGCACTTGTTCAATGCCATCATGTTGGACTCTGCCCATCTGTCCAGCCTGGCAAGGTCCCTCTGCAGAGCCCTTCTACCCTCTAACTGATCAATATCTGCTCCAAACTTTCACCTCTTCCTTTACAATAAAAATAGAAAAAAGAAAAAAGACCTGGTGGCAATTACACTTGCAGAAGCAATCTAAAATACAGTGTCTGTGCCATGATCTGAGCTTAGAATCATTGAGCTTGGACAAGCCCTCTAAGATCATCCCGTCCAGCCCTCAACTCAATACCACCACAGCCACTAAACCATGTCCCAGACTGCCATGGCCTGAACACCTCCAGGGATGGGGACTCCACCACCTTCCCGGGCAGCCTATTCCAATCTCTGACCACTCTTACAGCAAAGAACTCTTTCCTCATCTCCAAACTAAACCTCCTCTGGAGCAATAAGAAACCTTGATGGATCCTCACTCCAGGTTTGCAGGATTATACATGAGGTCCAGGTCTAGACTTGAAGATCAGACTGTTAAAGTCAATAGGTGTTAAGGTGCCTCTGAACTGGAAAAAAAACATCCTTGTGTTCCTCCACTGGTGCACAGCAGGGGTTGTGTGGAGAACAAATCTTGTGTTCAATGCAATCCACATATCTAGGGCTTGCAAATAAAACCAGGGGGGGAAACAACAACAAACCAAACACTCTTGCCTGTAGTCTTGTTTTAACTGGACATCAAACTGGCACTTGGTGCCATGGTTTAGTCATGAGGTCTGCCGTGACAGGTTGGACTTGATGATCTTTGAGGTCTCTTCCAACCTTGGTGATTCTGTGATCAGGCTTAGGAGGATGTATCAGTAAGATACAGTGAATACATTGCAGGGATGCTACAGTTTTGCTAACAAGAGGCAGGAGAAACTCCGGAAATTTAGACTCAAGGTAAATCTGACTAAAGATCTAAGGCCCAGAGAGACTCAGGTAGTGCCCTCAGATCCCCTGAGCTCTGCCCATGTGTGATCCTTTTAAACAACCAGGCAATTGTTGCCTTGTAATTGGTTTGGCACAGTCCAGTCACATGAAACCATCCTTCTTGGATTGTTTTCATTCTGAGTTTCTGTTAGAGGGTCACCACAGTGTGAAATTAAAGTTTCCCAGATCACTTTGCATCTTCAGTCTTCCTTACACATGGGGAAGCTTGAAGAAGACCCAACATCTCTCTGTTGCTGACACCAATTTGGCCAAACAAATGCTGGCGGCACTGACAAAAGCCTTCAACAGCTCGCTGGCTGCCAATATTGTTCCACTGCTGCCTGAGTTAGGCTTGCTCCCAGCTGGGAGAGCTGGCCTGGTGTTGAAAAGGCTGTTTGTTGTCTAGATCAGAGCTCTCTGCTAAGCTTAACTGCTTCTTTGGGAGGTGCCAGCAAAGTTGTTGTCAGACCAGTGACAGACAGGGATGGGTCTGAGACAATTTGAATGGTCTGTGCAGCATAAGGAGCAAAATCCTTAGCGTGCCTTTATGTACACAGAGTCAGCAGGGGCTTTCCTTGCTGTTACAAGAGCTGTGCCTCCACTCCCAGACCTTCCACAGAAGTTAGATGCCACCAAGCATCTGAGAAATAGACATATACACATTACTTTCCCTTCCCATTCTTTACCATGAGGGCTGGAAAGGACCTCCAAAAATCATCCACACTGACCTCCCTGCAGTCAGCAGGGACAGCCCCAACTAGATCAGGTTGCCCAGAGCCTCATCAAGCCTCACCATGAACACAGAATCAGAATCAATAAGGTCAGAAGAGACCTCAAAGATCATCAAGTCCAACCTGTCACACAAGGCCTCATGCCTACTAGACCATGGTACCAAGTGCCACATCCAATCCCCTCTTGAACACCTCCAGGGACAGTGACTCCACCACCTCCATGGGCAGCACATTCCAATGGCTAACAACTCTCTCTGGGAAGAACTTTCTCCTCACCTCCAGCCTAAACCTTCCCTGGCACAGCTTGAGACTGTGTCCTCTTGTTCTGGTGCTGATTGCCTGGGAGAAGAGACCAACCCCCACCTGGCTACAACCTCCCTTCAGGTAACTGTAGACAGCATCACCAGGGAAGGAGTCTCAACCACCTCCCTGGGCAACCTGTTCCAGTGTTCCACCACCCTCATGGTAAAGAACTTCTCCCTAACATCCAATCTAAATCTGCTCTGCTCTAGTTTGAACCCATTGCCCCTGGTCTCGCAGGCCTTTGCAAACAGTCTCTCTCCATCCTTCTTGTAGCCCCCTTCAGGTACTGGCAGGCTGCTATTAGGTCTCCCTGGAGCCATCTCTTCTGCAGGCTGAATAGCCCCAGCTCCCTCAGCCTCTCCTCACAGAAGAGCTGCTCCAACCCCCTGATCATTTTCGTGGCCCTCCTCTGGACCTGCTCCATCAGGTCCATGTCCTTCCTGTGCTGAGGGCATGTTCAGCATGGCACATGCTTTTGTTGAAAAAAGCCCCTACACCTATTAGTAGCAATAAAGCAGGATGCTGCTTCTGCTGACACAAAGCTAGCAATGTGTCCTGACCACAGGAATTGTAAGCTTGTGGGAATAGCAAGAAATCCACCAAACAGTTATATGTACATGGAGTAGCCTAGGCCACATACCAGCTTCCCATGATCTAGGACAAAGCTCTGACAGAAATGCTAGAGCAGCCCTCCATGCCTCTGCCTGGAAAATGGAAAATGTGACAGTTTGGTTCTCTCTAAGTAATTTGATAGCTGCAGATTGGAAATGGCAGCAAAGGACTTGCTGTTTGTGGGGATCTCAAGGGGGTCCCACCCCCTACCCCAGCACATTACAGTGAAGCATCTTTCTCAGTACCAGTCTGTTTGTAGCTATGGTTGGGCCACGAGTTTTGGTTTGTTGGCAACTGCTCTGCTTTCCAGGGCCCTTAGCCAGCACAGTGTGTGACATCTGCTGCAAGCAGAGGCAAGATGTTTGGGGGTTGCTCTGCTCAAGGGCTGCTTTATGTCTTGAGCTAGGTTTTCACCAGTCTAATAAAGCTTTCAGTGGACTTTTATTGTCATTCGTAGCTTTATTAGTTCTTTATCTGACTGCTGCTTTGGCCTTTCCCTTGATTGACTGTGCCCATAGCAGGAATGCTATGTCAGCTGAAATACTCTTCACTCTTTAATTGTAAGGCTGCCTTTCAGGGAATAGAGTTTCCAGAGAACAAGTCAGCTGCTGTTAGGGCTAAACTTAATGCTGTGCTAGGAACAGCTCTGTGCCAAAATTGTCTCAGATGTTGCAGGCTATTATTGTGTCAGAATCACAAAATCACAGAATTGTCAGGGCTGGAAGGGACCTCAAGGCTCAGCCAGTTCCAACCCCCCTGCCATGGCCAGGGACACCTCACACTGCAGCAGGTTGCTCACAGCCACATCCAGCCTGGCTGCAAAAACCTCCAGGCAGGAGGCTTCCACCACCTCCCTGGGCAACCTGTGCCATTCTTTCACCACCCTCGTGGGGAACAACTTCTTCCTAACATCCAAGCTGAATCTAGCCACTTTTAGTTTTGTTCCATTCCCCCTATTCCTAATCATTACCTGACACCCTATTAAGTCCCTCCCCAGCTCTCTTGTAGCCCCCTTCAGATACTGGAAGGCTACAATAAGGTCTCCTTGGAGTCTTCTCCAGACTGAACACTCTGGTTCATTTAGTACAGGTATTCATGTGGTCTGTCTTGCACTGGCTTTGCTTCCCAGAAGGATTGGGTTCTGATGGTCCATGGCTCAGTGGCAATATGCTTATGCATTAGATAAGTAGCAGGGAGTTAGGTGTCTTGAAGTGAAGGGCTGATTATTCTGGATCCTTCCTGTGTCCTGCCATACTGTACACACTTTTCCCCCACACACACTGCCATGGCAGTGTCATCCACCCTGGCAGGATGGCTGCTGCCTTGCCTGTCTTCAGCCCAGGCAGCTGCTTGAGATGTTCCAGTCAGCAGTTAGCAGCTGAACACAGAACGTGTTGTGCACAGATTTACTGCCTTAAAATGATATAAGGATTTGTTGTACAGATCTGTGGTCATCTTTACTTTGAGGGTGATGTTGGAGGGGCTTCATTCCACTTGGCAAAGCCACCTGTTAAGACTCTTACAGTTGGTTGTTATCTGTTACTTCAGCACCTCTTCTCACAGATGAGTCCTCTGCCAGGACTCCCTTCTCCCTCCACCTTTCTGCTCTTCCCTCTCTCCTGCTGGCTGCAGACTCTGAATCCAATGACTGTTTAGGACAGCACAGCTCATGCAGCTCCCCAGTTCATGACACCACACCAAATGAAGGGACAGCTCTTCGTCCTCACATCCTTTCCACCAGACCCACAAGTTCCCAGCTCAGTTTCAGGGAAGCCTGCTGGTTTGCAGACTGGAGTCCCCTGTAGGTGCCTCTTCCAAGCTTGCCCTCTCTTGATTAGCTGACATGGACGCTGTGTCTCCCTTGTCTGGGAAGAAATTGATCTTGGCTCTGACACTGTCATGTGATAAAATGCCAGAGAAATGCCAGGCAATTGTGGTTCCCTAGGCACAGGTTGTCTGATTTGGCTGGAGGTCCAAGGTGACTTCGAGCATATTTGTATGAGATTGCTAAACAGATACAGGGAATCATAGAACCACAGAATTGTCAGGGTTGGAAAGGACCTCAAGGATCAGCCAGTTCCAACCCCCCAGCCATGGGCAGGGACACCTCACACTACAGCAGGTTGCTTACAGCCACAGCCAGCCTGGCCACAAAAACCTCTTCCAGTGTCTCACCAGCCTCATGGGCAAGAACTTCTTCCTAACATCCAAGCTGAATCTACCCATTTCTAGTTTTGCTCCATTCCTCCCAGTCCTATCACTTCCTGACACCCTCCCCAGCTTTCCTGTAGCCCTCTTCAGATACTGGAAGGACACAAAGGCAAAGAAAATAATAGAACAGAGTGGAATAGAATAGAATCCTCACAGGGTTGTGCTCCAGACGTCTCCCCAGCCTCATTGCCCTTCTCTGGACATGTTTGAGCAACTCAACTTCTTTCTTATCCTGAGGAGCCCAGAACTGGACACAGTACTCAAGGTGTGGCCTAACCAATGCTGAGTACAGGGGCAAAATGACTTCCCTGAAGTGGAGCAGGGCTGCAGCCTGGATGTGAGGAATGGGGATTTACCCAGGGGCTGGGAGGCTGCAAAGGGAACTGTCTTTCAGCTGAGCTGCTTTCCAGTCCTTGTTTCCCTTTCCTCCAATGAGCTTGTGCAATCCTTGCTTCAAAGCCCTGTAAGCAAGCGACTCTTCTGGAAATGCCAAGACAGGATGACGTATAGTGGCATTTGCAGCCAGCATGAGAAAAGGCAATAAAAATCTGTATATCCTTTGTTTCTGCTGGCTTGATATTTTCTTTATAGTCCAATTATGAACACCAAGAAAAATTCAGGCCTGCCTTTGGTGCTAATTATAGCACATCTGAATTTGGCCCAGCCAGTCACACTGGGCATCCACAGATCATATTTTCTGCCAGCTGTGTTAGGCAATATCAATTGTCAGCTTCTGCCCAGCTCAGAGCTTGCTCCTGTAATATTTACATCATCAATTTGTCCACTAAAGCAGAACTCCCACAACCAGCCGTTTCAAGATACCAAAAGTGCCTATTTTCCCCCCTTCATTCTGGTACTTACCAGGCAGTGCTTTTATGCAGAAAAGAGCATAGCAGCAAACTACTTCCCCCACAAGAAATGCTCCTTGCTATGACAGTGATGCCCACCAAATTTCCCCCTCATTCCATGGGGGACAAGGCAGACCTAACAGGTAGAAGGCTTTTAAAACTGTAAATTCCAGAACAAGAGGACACAGTCTCAAGCTGTGCCAGGGGATGTTAGGAAGAAATTCTTCATAGGAGAGATTGTCCATTGGAATGTGCTGCCCAGGGAGGTGGTGGAGTCACCATCACTGGAGGTGTTTAAGAAGAGACTGGATGGGGTGCTTGGTGCCATGGTTTAGCTGATTAGATGGTGTTGGGAGATAGGCTGGACTCATTGATCTCAAAGGTCTCTTCCAACCTGGTCTATTCTTTCTATTCTATTCTATTCTATTCTATTCTATTCTATTCTATTCTATTCTATTCCCTTCCCTTCCCTTCCCTTCCCTTCCCTTCCCCTTCCCTTCCCTTCCCTTCCCTTCCCTTCCCTTCCCTTCCCTTCCCTTCCCTTCCCTTCCATTCCATTCTAAGAAAGGTGAGCAGGGCACAAATTTGTTCTGGAATATCATAGTATCACAGTACATAAGAGGTTGGATGGGACCTCCAGAGATCAGCCAGTCCAACCCCCCTGCCACAGCAGCATCACCCAGGGGAGTCCCCACAGGAATGCATCCAGGTGGATTTTGAATGTCTCCAGAGAAGGAGACTCCACAACCTCTCTGGGCAGCCTGCTCCAGGTCTCTGTCATCCTCACTTTAAAGTTTCTCCTCATTTTGAGCTGAAGCCTTCTCTGTTCAAGTTTTTATCCATTGTTCCTTGGCTTATTACTGTTCACCACCTAAAAGAGCTTAGCCCCCTCCACTTGACACCCACCCCCTCACGTATGGGTAGACATTGATCAGATCCCCCTACAGCCTTCTCTTCTCCACACTGAATTATATTGCAGAGAATAAGCAGTAAAATAATCTAGGTTGGATTGTTGTGTTGTGAGAGCTCAGGAATTAAGGCAAGGCCAAAGAGTAGATCCAAGATGTCAGTGTTCATCTCCGTTTATCATAGTATCATAGTATCAGTCGGGGTTGGAAGGGACCACAAGGATCATCTAGTTCCAACCCCGCTGCCATGGGCAGGGACACCCCACAGTAGATCACGCTGGCCAGAGCCTCATCCAGCCTGGGTTTAAACACCTCCAGGGATGGGGCCTCAACCACCTCCCTGGACAACCCATTCCAGGGCTTCACCACTCTCATGGGGAAGAACTTCCTCCTCACCTCCAGCCTGAATCTCCCCACCTCCAGCTTCATTCCATTCCCCCTAGTCCTATCACTCCCTGAGATCCTGAGCAGTCCCTCCCCAGCCTTCCTGTAGCCCCCTTCAGATACTGGAAGGCCACAATGATGTCACCTCGGAACCTTCTCTTCTCTAGACTGAACAGCCCCAACTCTCTCAGTCTGCCTCCATAGCAGAGCAGCTCCAGCCCTATGATCATCCTTGTGGCCTTTCTCTGGACACCTTCCAGCACCCCCATATCCCTCTTGCAATAGGGGCTCCAGAACTGGAGGCAGTACTCAGGTGGGGTCTCACCAGAGCTGAGCAGAGAGGGAGGATCACCCTCCCTTGACCTGCTGGCCACACTTCTCCTGATGCAGCCCAGGATCTGATTGGCTTTGCGGGCTGCAAGTGCACACTGAGAGCTCCTGTTGAGCTTCTCCTCCACCAGTACCCCCAAAGTCTCTTCCTCAGGTCTGCTTTCCAGCCGCCAGCCTGGATTTGTGCCTAGGATTGCCTTCACCCAGCTGCAGGACCCTGCCCTTGGTCTTGTTGAAGCTCATGAGGTTGGCTTGTGCCCACCTCTCCAGCCTGTCCAGTCCCTCTGGATGGCCTCCCTTCCCTCCAGCCTGTCTGCTGCACCACACAGCTTGGTGTTTAGGCACAGGGCACTTTTTCATCTGGCACAAACTCTACTTTACCTCAAAATTTGTGTGATTAATGCATTGATTTAGCTTCCCAACGTGCACTGCTGCTAGGCAGATTCAGATATTATTTATTTTTATTAGTTTATAATATGTCAATTTTTCTTGCTTATCTGTCAGCTCCCACAAAAATACATAAATCAAAAATATAGCAATGTGGACACTAACA